>NC_057927.1:8750000-10000000 GCF_017639315.1 Drosophila ananassae
GCTGCAAATTGCTCTGGACTTGGCCAACTGAAATTGCGCTGCCAACATATCCAGCAATGGCTACCTTGGCATGCCGCACCTCTGATACCTTAACTCGCTGAGCCAGATGCTGTACTAAAGTTATTCCCCGAACATGAGTCTCTAAGAAACGATACTCCCCCAGTGAGGGCATTGCAAATGATCCGAGTCGAGTCGGGCCAAGGAAATAACGCAAAGCCACAACTTGGTCAGGAGATTAGAGCACTGGCCGAGGGATCAGCCCCTCTTACTATGCCGTGTCCCTCACTCCACAACATGTAATCCCCGATGACCTCACGTCATACGGGTATGCAACGAGAAGGCATTAAAAAGTAGGGGAACTTCAGGGCTGATTGATTTCAATTGCAGGCTGCACCGAGCGAAACATGTAGTCTCTGCAACCGGCAATCTTTCTCGAGTTCTCGGGATGAAAAGATACAAATTGTTTTGTCTGTACTCAGAGCGACTGGATGGCCTTGGCTCGCTTTTCACGCTTTTCCAGCCATTGCACCCCACTCGAATGCAGCCGCTGACATTAATGGTGATAAATGTGAAAATGGAATGCAATTAAATTTCGCTCTTCGGCTGCGCCATAAATTATATTGTGATTTCGGATTTTTTTATATTTTTCCATTCAATGGCGATGGCTTAGCTGTACCGTTAAAGTCGTAAACATATATTTTTTAGCTTTGAAATAATTGCTAGGCGACTGCGATTGCGGCCAAGAGTACAAGCACCTCGGCAGATGCATTTTCACACATGAGGACAAGATACTAGCTACAAGATCTAAATCTTGGAGGGAAAAAAAAATAGAACCTAATTGTAGAAAGAAATAGTACACCTGTATCTATTATTTCAACCGAATCTGTAGGGAGAGCCGAGCTCCACTTGTTCCATTGCGTGGATGCGTCTGGATGGGTGTATGTGAGTGCAATTGTGACTGCAATGCGAGTGCCGAGCCATTAAAATCTTGAAATTGCATGCTAATAACCGTACCAGGCCGCTAGTTAAGTGGGCAAATATGTTGTACATGCTCGTTACTAAATGCAGAGCATGTAATTTGCCTCTCCGCAGTGCCATTATTATGGCAAGTTGCATTCTTGATTCGCTCAGCAGAGCACTGCCGAATGTCTGGCATAGCAACACAGCCACTTTTCAGTCTACGTGGCTGTTGGAATCCCAAATGCATCCAAAGCAGTGTCTATCAGAATGGCCCGAAAGTGGGTTTCCTGCAGGAAACGATATTGAAGAATTTTTTGAGGGCGATGGCCACCGCCACCAGCATCAATCATCATCAACGGCCGCCTAACGATCGTTTGTTTGCCGGAAGTCGCAGCCAATCTAATGTTAAGTGCCCACTCCAGTGCCCCAGCTAGACACATCCACTCATGCCCCCCGAACATCGAACACCATTGCGACTAGAAAGCATTTTCCCCAATGACCGCCAGCCCATGAGTGCCACAGTAGAACCTTTCGATCGCCGGCGCTGAAAACGAAAAGGAGAGAACCCACTAATTGGAGAAGGTTCGACTTCCTTTCTCCACAAAATCAAGATTGCATACTCGAGCGGTGAAAAGTGTCTGGGTAATTGCTACAGTGGATACTAGGTGAGGTATATGAGGTTCTCCAACTCGAGAGATCGCTGTAAGCCGGCCCCTTGTCTAATGGGGCAACGGTTGCATCCGTAGCTCCAGGCCCCAGCTGAGTCATTCCGTCTATTTATAATTTTTATCTTTCTCCACTTTCCGATTTTCCTTTACACTCCGCCACAGAAAAGCGAGAATCACGCCATCTCGTCCAAAAAGGGCCCCAACGTAGGCAAATAAAAAGCTTTTAAGATTTTTGTTTTATTTTTTGCTTTGTATTTTAAGTTTTTTTTTTAGATTTTAGTTTTTTTTTTTTGTTGCTCTTTTCGGCTTGAAAAAAGTACATAATGTTTGCGTAAGTTTACAGAATTTATTTTTTAGTTTAGTTTTCTTTAAGGAAATATACATACTTTGTATTTTGTTGTTTTGGATTTATATTTTTACTTAGCTGCTTGGAGTTTTGAGGTCTCCATACAATATTCACAGTTTGGTTGTTCAAAGTGGAGTTTAAAGGGTTAAAGTTAGAGAGAGGGGAACAGTTTGAAGCGAAATATTATAATTTAAAGTTGTACAGTAAACACAATTTAAAACTTGACATAGAGAATAAACTTAGGCTTGTGAATGAGTGGGCTTGTATGAGGGCTTGTGTTTTGTGTGTTTTGAAGAATTTGTAAGAGGAAGAATTTTAAATAATTTCAATATTAATTACACAACAACAACAAAATAAATTGTATTTAATGATTGAGATCATGACACAAAGTAAATTGTAAATACTTTTGGCACACGCGTACATCAGGACCCGAAAACACGCTGAGAACGCTTGAATTGGTTTTTGGATTTGGGGTAAGAATCTATATCGATATAGTGGATGCACAGTGGATCGATCGGTCTTGGCTTCTAAAGTTACATATCATTTTGCCTAATTAGTAAATAGTAATTACAATTTAATCTACGCGTACGGAGTTAAGTCTTTCGATTCATTCACTACAGTTACGTATTATTGCCAATGTACAGATCGTTCCCTTTCAGTTTATAGTACTATAACTTAATAATTTCTTAGTAATCATGCCTCGATCGAATCGTGCCGTGCATCCGGATTATAGCTACTATTATATTATTTTTTGCCTGTTTTTGGCTGTGCACGCGTGCCAATCATTTCTGGTTGTCTGCTGTTGTTTCTGGCTGGCTTTCTCCGTTCTGCTTGCAACAACACTTCTGACCATCAAGTCTTGGTTTAAAGTTTAAACAAAAAAATGTAAAATTAGTTTAGAATATTAAGATTACGTTTACAATAAATATCATATATTGCAATTGTTGCTTCGCCAGTGGCTGCTTCCTGCTGGCTGCTCCTCTTCGACATCCTTTACTGCTCCTTCTGCTCTTGCACCTGCACCTCCACCTGGACCAGAACTGACTCCTTCTTATCCAATTCGCTAGGACGTGTATCCACATTGTTGTTGTTGATGACGTCACTCGGGCTATGGCTTTTTTTCGACGCCCCACTCGACGTAATCGGTTTGGTGGCCTTGCAAACGCGGTAGGATCCTGTCGAGATAACGGTAGAGAAAAGGTATACTTTAGTAATGCGCTGCGATTAGTCACAGTGGGAAAAGGCAACAAAAAACTGAAAAGTGCAAGCGTCACTTTTGACCTTCGGAAGGCAAAAGGGAAAGCAATGGCAATGCAAAGTGCGGCGTGTCTAATGGCACGAGTACACAGTATCTGTATCTGTAAATGTATCTGTATCTGTGACGGTGAGTTTTCGATTTCTTGGAGCTCTAGAGCATTCATTTCGCTGGAATTATGCACACTTGTGCAAGCAAACCTGGTCAGTGGCTAGCCGATAAATAAATGTCATGGCCACAGCGATAAGTGCAGTCTACGAACTGCAGCTGGGGGCCTGGAGGGGCTCTGCTCGCTTCGATCCAAATGCGTTCTATGCGATAGATAACCGAACGGCACATCAACCTCACAAATGCGGTTCTCTAATCTGCCTACAGGGTACAGTAGAGTCGCACAAAAAGCGTCCAATCGTGCCATGTGGCATGAGCTAGTCTCCGTAGAGAAGCCAGACTGTACCGCCATCGAGCCTCCATAGCTGGCAGCTGCGGTTGCCTCATCACGTAAACCGCTAGAGCTTAGACTTAGACGACCGGCTTGGATCGGGGACGACTCGACTGCCACTGCGCAGTGACCTAAAAGCTGAGCTGAAAAGCTGAGCAACAAAAACAAGCCCCAGCCCCAAGGCCAGCTTGGGAAGCCGACGGCGTTCATACTCTAGCGACTAATAACACATATTTCCCATGAAGCCCGCACCAATACTGTATCTACTACCACTATCTTTTTCTCAGATAGCGGACAATGGGCTGAGATACACGGGGCTGAGATCTCCTACCCTGACTAGCTGCCAATTAAATCACTTATTTGGAAAGATTCAGATCACCAGAACGCCAAATTAAAAATTTTAATCGGAGGAGAGGGGGCGTTGCAAGCTTTCCAGAGAATCGTGAAAACCCGGAGAAAGAGAAGGGAAATGAAGAATTGGCAGCCAGGCCGTCGCGCTGCCGGCGATATAATCAAAAGTACAGTTATAGAAAATTATAAGCCAGCGACAAAGAACGTCAAGCGGAGTGGGCAAAGAGAGAGGGGCGGAAAGGAAGGGAGCTTCTGCAAAACGATCTTCTATTGTAATAGGCGGAGGAGGAGGAAAGAAATTCTGTAATGTGCCCGTGTGCGGGGAGCTCCGAAATGCCGAATGCCGGATGGGGAATGGGAGATGGGGGGAGTGCGTGCTGGCATTGGGGTTTACCGTTATCATTATAAGCACGCAGCTTTCTCGACACCTCCCTCCCTCCCTCACCCCACACTCCGTTCTCCAACAACAAAACGCGGTTTGTTTACGAAATTGGGTGGAGAGTGCCGACAATGAAAACAGGAACGGAGCTTCACAGAATTCACATTATAAATATTTATATGGGAGCCGCGAGAGAGTTTCTGCATACATAATTAACAACATAAATCAGAAAAAAAGAAAAAACAAAATAAATCTCTTTTTTTTTTTTGGGGCGTGGTAGAAAGCCGAAGCAAAACAGAAAGCTCAAAACAAAATATTTCAAAGTACAGTCGTCGACAGCGAGAACGAGATAACAGCACTTGTCTAATTGATTACGTTTCTGGTTTGCTTTTGGCCCTGTTTCGGACCTGCCGCAAATAAAGACATTTAGCATACATAAATATTTGCATAAATAATACATTTTGAATTTATTTAGTTATTTTTTATAAATTATTTCAAATTATTATCTTTAAAATGTCCAAACCAGCTGTATTCTGCCAGCTGATCTCCAAAAAGGAGCATCCACAGACCAAGCAAGTTGTATGAGAATAGCTTGTGTGTTTGGGTGACCTTCACGACGAGTTTTGAAAAACATCAACAACGTGCGTGCGTAGTATTACGCACAATAACAGACACACACACACACAGGCAGGCGCGGGCTTATCAGTGGGGACACTAAAAATAAACACGACAAACGATTTCGCGCCAAAAACATCATCAGCAGGCTCTGGGAGAAGAAAACAAACAACAATAAGGGGCCACAGACAGAGAGCAGGAGATCCCCCCAGTGCTGAGTGCTCTGATAACAGAAAGGAGCTAAAAAGTCAAGAGTAGAAAGCTCTAGCGCCAAAAAAGCTAATTCTTTTGTTTTGCGACATGTCGTGACATGTTTGACTTACGAAAGTTGGTGTGCAGTAGGATCTTATGGATGGAGGTGTAAGGTGACCCGGGTCAAAGTTCCACGGAGCTTATGGGGGGTCGTGAGAGACAGAGTGGCTAGAAAAAAGCCAAATCTGGTGGCAAAAGAGCCGTTCCAGCAGCACTGGATCTTGTCCACTCGCGCTCTCTGTCTCCCACTCTTTCCTACGTGCTCCCCTTCTGCATGTGTGTGCGAGTGGGGCTGACGTCGTCGTATAAGAGTGACGCTGCCTGGAGGAGGTTGCGCTTGTCGTTGTGGGTGCGGCTTTTCAGGGCAACAAGAAAAACAAAAAAAGCGAAAAAACAAAAACGGTGTACAGTCGCAGGCGTGTGCCAAGTAGTTTTTTTTTTTTTTATTTCTCATTTTTTTTTATTATTCCTCCTCTGCAAGCTGCAGCAGCTAGCAACAACAACAACAACAAGAACAAGAACCAGAAGGCGTTGGCGCTGATTTAAATTTAATTGAGGCCTCTCAATTAATTGCCAGCAACTGCTTTTGCTTCCCACTGCCTGCAGCCCCAATCTGAATCGCCCCGGAGACATTTTTGGCGGGCGATGTTACTCAACAGTTCGGTTTATTTTGGCGTACAGTTTGTTGTTTAGCTTTTCGCGCTCCACTCGCTGCCAAAGACAACCTGGCGACACTTTTTCGCTCTCTTGGCAGTCGCCCTCCCACCGATAACAACTAACTAACTGCCCTGAATATCTTCTCAAACTATTTCAGATACTATTCATAGCTTAACATTAAGATATTTCTGTTTCTGTTCCAAGTAGAAATGAATGAATTTGAAGCTCTGCCAGGGCCTTCATATCACACGATAAGGAAGTCAGTCAGCTCCTCCACAATAAAAGCGAAATCGCCAAGCAAAGAGGGTTAGGAAACGGCGCAAAATAACAAACGGCTATCAAAACAAAAACCTACAAAAACAGAAAAACACGCTCTCGAAGAGATTCACATTTGGGTTGGAAATGCGCGAAGACACGTGAGTCGAGTGCGAAAGTTTGGGGGGCTATTTGAGGGGTGGCAAGGGTTGAGCGATGAAAGGGGCCACTAACGGCACTTGAGACCCGCTTTGGAGTGGAGTGCATTATGTGCACAGTTGTGGCAAATAGCGGTCGGGCCCTTGCGAGGGTTAGGTAACAAACAGAGAGCGAGATCGGAGCAGGGAAATTGGAAGCGCCACAAATTGGAAGCGGTCTATAGAGGGGGGTCGGACGAGGGTGGTTTCTGACAAACGAAAATAGGGGTGCGACAGGGGGTTGAAGTTCAGATGGTAGAGCGAAGAACAGGAAACAAGGGAAACAAAAACGGAACAACGGAAGGAAGCAAAAAAGAGAAACGAAATCAGGTGGCTCCGATTCGACTCGGATTCGGAAAACTGCACTTTCAGATACAAGATACAAGATACACACTTTGTTCGAAAATCAATAAAATTATGAAAATAAACAAGAGCTTACGTTTGAGGCCCTGCGGTTGGGGCACAGCATATGGCTTCTGGCCATGCCTCTTGTCGGCCGGGTCCGAACTGTCCTTTTGGCTGATTTTCCGAATGCTGGCTGAGATTTGCTGGCTGGAGATCGAAACACCGGCGCCCATTGTGGGCCGGTGGACTTTGTGATGCGACTGGTCCGGCGCGGAGGAGGAGGAGTCGGCGTACGGGAATCGGACGCCCTTCACTTCCGCCTCCTCCTGCTCCCGGCGCTCCATATCGAGGATGTCGTAGTTGTAGGTCGCCTTGACGCGCTGCAGTTCCCGCCGCTGCAGCCTGGCCAGCACTCCGTCGATGTTGCACTCCTCCGGAGTGGTGCCGAACAAGTTGCGCCTAGCGCCGTTCACCACCGATCGGGGCGGATCAACGCGGGGGGCGACGGGGCCCACCAGGTGGCTTAGTCTAATCTGCTGACAAGAAATGGACATGTCTGTACTTTTTGTTTGCCGTTTCTGTGATTTTCTCTCCTTTGTTTCTGTTTCTGCTGCTTTCACTCGAGCTTTTCTTTGTACTACTTTTACTCGAATTTTTCGCTTAGCACACTCACAACACACACACACGCACACACACACTGCGAAAAAGTCACGTCACGCAGGTAAATGAGCCATTGCAATTGCAATTGCGGTTTCAATTGGTTTTTGAACTGGACCGTTTGTATTTCACTGCTGCCGCTGCTGCTGCTGCTTCTGTATTTTGCACTGTTCAGCCCCTTACGACTTTCACGCAAGAGAGCTCTTCCCTGGGAGAGCCGCACGTCCGCACGCGATGAGTTTCAAAATCGATGTGATAACAACGTATCGGTGAATCTGGTTTTTAAGGTGCCAGTGCCAGTGTTTCTCTTCGGCTTGCTTCGGGAAGCGCTGCCATTTTGAAAAAATGTAGCCAGACTGTTCACAATTGGCGGAGAGAGCATTTTTTCTATGGGAAAAACTGTCTCTCCTCGCTTGTTTGAGATGTGGCAACACTGGCAACGCAGCTAACAGAGCTGTTAACCAATCTTAACGCGGGTCATTTCACCAAGTTTGAAATATGGGTTTTTTTTCTTAAAAAATAGTGGGTTTTGTCGACTAAATACTAGAATCGCTAAACTTAGACTTCAATACAATACTATTCAATAGCTATGCTGCCTAATAATATAATAAAATTCAAAAACATAACAAATCTGCTCTTTTGCGCTGTTTTTCTCTTGATAAAGACCGAAAATACAGGGTATTACTCACAAATATTTACAGTCTACGTTGATTATTCACTCTAGAAAGTGAATCTGCTTCGTGCTATTACCAATTACTAGCCGCGCAAATACAATTAGTTATGCTAGATCCCGCCACTTGTTTATGTTGGCCCTACACAAACACCAACTAATGTGTTTACGCACTTCGGCCCTAATTCAAGGTCACAACTGGCTTCATGCGGCATTAAACGGCCTAATTGTCGCGACGACAGCAAATAGCTATTCTTTGGGAAAAAAAATCAGAAAAAAACATGAAAACACTTTCGCGCTGGCGGCGCCAATTCAAGCGTGTTAACAACAGTTGGCCCAAACGAAAGTGAAAAGAGTTTAAAGCCGCATAGAAACAGAGACTATTCGAACTTCGAATAGGAAACACTCGTATCAATGTGGGCCAAAAGACGTTTTGAATAGTGCTGAGTCAGCTTTAACTGGGAAACAGCTGGTACGGTGCGGTCATTGGGTCTACTCTGACGACCTCCGCGCCAAACCGATTAGTCATCTTAAAGAGTGGCCCAGACCAGAGCCCCGCCCGAAGGATTGCGATTTATTGTTGTATTTGGGGGCACAGTGGTCTCCAGTTGAGAATTACTTGGAGGAGATCTTAGGAAAGGAACCAAGTGGGGCTGAGTCTTCTGAAAGAAATCACTGTGCTGGTGATTGATTTCCTTTCTCTTCCCTAAATTTGATGTTTTTTTGGCGCGTTGATGAGGTCCCAATTCGGATTGGCAACTACCTGACCCTAAGGTGAACAAGGGTTGCGGGTCGGGGGTTGAATCGGATCGCTGGCACAGGTCTGGAGTGGTGCCAGGAACTATGCAAAAACCAACCCTCGCGCCAAAAAAAAAAAGAAAAGAAAACCAGGCACTTCAGGGGAAAACAATGCAGTCGGAAATGTGTGAAAGTTGCAGATACCCCCACCTCCCCTGCTGCCACTACCTTTCCCTTTTTTCCCCTAAACCCCTCCAGTTGCTGCGTCATTTCTCTGAAATGCGTTTCAGCTTTGCCTCCAAATACAGCGCAGATTTTCCATTTTGATTTGCGTATTTGAATGCATGTACATATCTCTATCTGCATGCGTGTATTTGTATCTCGTAGATGCAAACATGTTTGCTGGCTACGTGTTCGGGTCTACTGGTGGGCTACTTTCCGCCGTCACTTCCGTTTAAAACAGCTTGTCTGGGAAAGAACTCAAGCTGTTTTTCCATCCGAAATTAGTTTATGGCCCACGTACCATGCAACCCAAAAGATACGACTTCAATAGAGGGACGGAACCGATCAATGGAACTGTCGCACGCGCTGGACTGAGGTTGAGGTTAACTGCTGTCTTTAATGTCGTCGGCCTGGAGTCGGAAGTCGGTCGTCGGTGGTCGGAGGGACCTGGCTGACGTCACGTTCGCCTAATTAATAAATGAGCTCATTAGGGAGAGCTCACTGTCTGCCCGCCAACAGTATGGATGTCCGAAGTATGGATTTCTACTTCTGCACTGTAACATGTAACCATGTAAGCGGGCAGATGGTTGTGTAGCTGCAAGGAGGTTGCACGCGCTGGTTCCGGCTTTTTGGTCGGTAGAAGGGAGTGGATCCCTAGGGTCCTTGTGCTACTCGCTCGCAGTTATCAATCGATTATTTAAAAGATATTCGCGTGCGGGGGGGGTTAGTACGTACTGAAGGAAATATTGGGAAAGGGAATAAAAAGGATTCTTGCATTGCTTTCGACATTCAGAGTAATTAAGGCCGTTACGACTGCGCTGGTGGAGTTGCAGCAGACGATGTAAAGCTGAGCGGATGTTTTGCCACAGCCGTTGCCCACCCTTCCATGATCACCAAGTCCGCGAAATAATTTTTTTGATGATCCCAAAGAAAATCCGGCTAATTAATTTCACCTGCCATCTTCATCCTGCATGACTCCTCTAGATAATAGATTAGCAATTCATTTTTAAACGTTATAAAATTTATTCATGGTTATTAAGTTGCATAAGGCAAAAGAAGGAAATTTAAATCAATTATATAATTAAATGTATCTATTAGATAGGTTATAATCGAGAAAACAAATTATCTTAGAATTTATATCTTTATAAGTTGGTATAAGAAATAATAAGTCGCATTAATAGGCAATAATATTTTATATGTCTATATAAAATTAATAACAAGAATCATGTTTATGTAGAGAATCTTGTCTTCCATAGCGGGTATTCTCTAATATTATTTCCTAAATGTATATCGTAAAATGTCTCCATAGTAAGTTATTCATTTCCAATTCAAATTTGATAGCAAGGGTTTGTGATTAACTTTAGCAAGGGTTTTTTTTTTTTTTTTTTAATGTTGGAACACGGCAAGAGTATTAAAAATAATGTTCCAAGATTCCATTAATTTTTATTAAATATTTCTTAATTAATTTAAGAAAAGAAATGTTTTTGAAAATTTTTCTTTGATGTCATTGCGGAAGGCCATTATTAAATATTGGGAATAAAAAAAAGGAAAATATATATATATAATCATCTGTTAGCCAGCACGTGCCAGAAAAATTTTCGTTTTTATTTTTTTTTTCTTTTCTTTCAGTGTACCGGTGTTCGGTATTTAATTGCAACCACGTGGTTCGATTTTACCGTATGGGAGATAAAAATCTTTCAGGTAAAGCTTTTATTACACTGAGAAAAATCAGCCTAACCACCAACAATATTTAATTTGGGGTAATGAGTTTTTTTTTTCACTTACATCGAGTTTAATTTCCACGTCCAAAAGATCTTTTGTCGGGTTGAGCGATGAATCTATAATTTTAGGGCATAGAGGTTATTTTTATGTATGTATATATATATATATTCACCAAATTAATTAATATTTCCATACCGTTCAGTTTTAGTATTTAAGTAATAAAAAAAAGAAATACAAAATTAAGGGAACTGGAAACGTTATTTTCTTACATTATTAAACGCCAAGCTCCAAAAAAAAACTAAATACTACCAAAATAAAAATAACTAAATCAAATTAATAATTCCGGAAACCAATACGGGACAAGCGTAACTGTCTCGGGCGATGAGTGACGTCATTGGATGAGAATAATTCGGGTGCATATGCTGGCCATTGGCGGGTTTTAATTAATGAGGGAAAATTATTGCACATGCACCTTAATCCCAAAAGAAAATTGTGTCTCTCACACTAATTTATAATAAATCCATCAGATCCCGCGGCGTGGCGCTGGAAGCCCTTCTTAGGGTAAACTGGCTGCTTGGGGGATTGTATACTTATTCCCAATGTAAGAACAATACACAAATGGGTTCTTACTGGGTGCCAATTCGACCTAAAAAAAAATAAGTCGAATAAAAAAACGCGTGAGGCCGAAGACAAAGGTTTTATTTACCTTGAATTGGCACCGCAAAAATGTAATTCACTTTTAATACACTGAGCGCTGCTCACTTCCCTCTGCGTTTAGTTTTGGGAAACTTATGTGGAAATTCCCCACCACGTGTCTTTTTTTTTTTCCGGGGGTTAAATATATACTGGAGTTTAACCGCGAGCGATGCGCTTATCTTAGCAGCCACAAGAGAAAAGAAGTTGGCCGCTGCTTATTCTATGCTTAGACCGATACTTAAATGCTCAATTCTGGGTAGATAATTGATTATCAATAGATAAGAAACTTTAAGCTTAACCAAGCTTTTTGTTTTTTTTGTTTTGTATTTTCGGTTATTCCAAGCTTAACTAAATGAGGTTTACTTTTAGGAATTTGGTTTGTTGTTAAGTTACAACAAGCGCATTACAGCACGTGGCAGTGAACGTGCCTCAGCCGAGTATCTGAAAGATGCCTGCCAATTATCTAATAGATTCGCCCAGAAAGTTCAATTGAACTTTGGATTGCAGGTGGCTTGGAAGTTTTTTCTTTTATGCATCAGAAGTTTCACAGGCCCGTGCCCATTTATCTCTTTTATTATTATTTATTTATGTTTATTTATTTTTTTTTTTTGAGGCATCTGTAAATTTTTGCGCCAATTCCTGCGGCTGCTGCTGCTTCTGCTTCCTTTTCTCCTTTTCCTGCGGCTGCCCTCATCATCCGGGATGAGGGACATACGAATGTGAATACCTGCTGCTCTGCTCTGCTGCCAGTAATTTTGAGCACACATATTTTTTGCGCCAAAAACCAAAACCTGAATCTGACACAGCCCGGTGCAATCGCCTCTCCCTTTCCCTGTTCCCCGTTCCCTGTTCTCGCTTCCGCACTTGAAATACATCCCCAAGAACACGGAGAAAAAATTAGTGTTGGTTGGTAGATTGCCTAAGAATTATCCCAAAAACTATTTAAGCCTGAGAGAGCCCATTTTTCGCAGTGCACACCTTGTTGAGCCGCTCAAGCTGGAACAAGTGCTTTGCTTTTTCTTTTCTCCAGCCACTCCCCTGGCCGGGCCGTTTTGCTTTTCTGGTTTTATTTTCATTTTTGAGCAGCAGCCGGAGACGGGGAAGTGCAGACCTGGGATCAGAGGATCGGCGGCAGGACCGGGGGAGAAGCGGCATGGGAGATGGGGACGGAGCCGGCTCAAAGAATTCTCGTTTTGAGCCGCCAAAAGTAACATCTGCTCCCCAAAAAGCATAGACACTCCAGGAATTGTCGCTGTCTGCTCTGGCTGTCTTGTATTTTGTTTTCTTTAGTTTGGCTTTTATTATGGCCTTGCCGAAAACCAAAAAAAATAAACCACTGGGATGACTGATTTTCTGTTTTTAGCCTTCGGTGAGGCGATAAATGAGTATCAATTGGACACTCGGGAGATAGAATTACACGTTTCCATGCCGACCCGAGGAAGTTTGTCAGTGAGGACAAGTAATCAAGGAGCCAGTTTCTGATTGCTGATTTTCATCAAAACCGGGGTGGAAACAAAGAGAAAGTTGGGGTTCTGTAAAGGGTTTCCATAAACACTTATATGTAGGTCTTGTCTGTACGGAATACAGTGATTCATGTGCTCTCTAGTCATCCGATTCCAGTGATAATCTGCAACTTGACCTCCTCCCCTACGGATTATGGCCTTTTACCCCGCTGCCCTGCCGCTTAATTCTTTTCTTTATTTTTTTTCCTGCCCCGATGCCCCGATGCCCCGATGGCCGAGTGCTAATTTGCCTCATTTATCTTTCCTGGTTTCGGACGGACAGTCTGTCTTCCTGCCTCCCTCCCGGCGATCGCCATTACAATTACTCTACGTGACTCTTCTGGGCGCTTAATTGCAGATGGTTCGGGTTCTGGTCTCTGGTCCCCTGGTCCCCTGGCTTTCGGACTCTGTGATACTTTTCTCCGCGTCCAGTCTGCTGCTCCATAAATCTCACGCGCCTCCGATTGCAGGGTGTCCAGTTCTAAGCGCTGGGAAAAATAGATGATAACACTTTCGGGGGCAATTAGGTGCTCTCCTCATAGAGGATGAACTGGGAAAAATTATACTAAATAAAGGTTGAGGTAATAAGGTTTAAAGTACAATCTCCACATCTCATAGTCAAATCTTAAGTTTTCTTCATTAAACTTTATTCTCTCCACCCGTTTATAATCTTTTACATAATTGTTTTCGGTGCTTGGAGATCTCAAATCTCAGCTATATCTCCCTCTGGGACAGCTGTACGGGATCGTGTGTCCATGAGCCGTAGTGGCTATCTGCCCTGACCACTGGCCGAGCTCATAATTCACGGAGGGCACACCTTCCCAAAGGGGAAACCTAAGACAAATCGCATGTGTAAATTGCCCTCGAAGTGGGTCGCCAGAAGGCAGATGGCAGAAGGCCGGCATAAATCAAATCAGCGGCTCTTAACTTGCTGTGGGTCACTTTGGCTATGCCTCGATGGGTCGATGGCTGGGTTGCATGCAGCACGCAGTAGTTGCAAGTTGACCCACTTGCGAAAATCTTATTTACCTGGCCAAGTAGTGTCTCGGCGATCTCGGGCCGTTACTTTTCACACCGAAACTGGTTGGGAAACGCGAAAACTAGCGACAATTGTCGCCACGAGAAGAAGGGAGGTGGGCCGAAGTACACTGCCACAGAAAGAGTTAATTTTGTAGAATAGAATAATATATCTTAGATTTAATTCTTAAAAATGCATAAATGTAATGTTGTTCTATTGTGCAGCCACTCGGAAAATGCCAAACAATGGCCTTCGGAGGCGACCCGCCAGCATAATAATTGATCGCTGTGGAGAGCAGCTTTCCCAACTGGTTTCCAACCCAAAAAGACTATAAAAGATTTTCCTTAATTTCCCACCAGTTTTATCCAGTTCGTATTGTCTAAGATTTCCTCTCTTTTTGCCTTGAATTTTTTATTGTAGTCCAACAAAAGAGTTCTGTAAGTGAGCCGAAAGTTTTCCATTTCCCCGGCCCTCGGCCCTCGGTTTGGATGAATTATGATCCGGGGAGTGGTGACCTCGCAGCTTGTTCCCCCGGTCGGGGGTTGGTGGTTCCCTCGGTGGTTCTGCGGCTTCATATGCATTTCTTGGGCATTTTTTGTTCGAGTTAATGTGAATGGACTCTATTAATGTAATGCGATATGCGATGCATGAAAAATCAAATGAGCTGGTCAGTTTTACTTCGCCTGTCGGAGCGCCTGACGCTGATGTATCTTTGTATCTGCGTATCTATGTATCTGACGGCGAGGCGCACTAAGCTGACAGCATCTGGCCAAGACCTGGGCCTGCCGGGGCGAAACTATTTCTGGCATATTGCATTTCGAGTTTAATTTAGATCATTACACCATCATGCAACGCCTGGCCCTCTCTCCGGTCCACCGAGTGTTTGTCAGCTGCCCAAATATTTCTCCCTTTTGGTGTCCAAACATCCCGCATTACATAAGAAGAATGAGAGTAAACTATCTTTCAGATACAAATAATATATTAGTCTATATGCCAGAGAGTGATATCACTTTTATAGAATTTTTAGGGCTAAGGTAAAGAAGTTTTTCGCTTGATATTTTTCACTTTTTTGCTTAAAGTGATATTAATATCTTTTTGTTTGCCTGCTCGACTGCCACCCTCTTTGGCTTGTGTCTCGGCCCTTTGTCTGTCAGCGGCAGTTTGTTTATTTTTATCCGCTGCTATTTTCAGCTCGGTTTTCCTCCTGCATTTCCATTAATTATTTTTCCTTATATGTACATATTTGGTTTGGCTCGGCTTGCATTTGCAAGTGAGGCGACTATAGTGAAGCATAAATAAATATTTACCAGACATGCCTTATAGCACATAGCATCTCTGGCACCGATCAGGGATACGGCTGGCTTCCTGTCCAAATAATTGCGCTTCCAGCAGATGGAAATGGAAGTGCACATAGGGCGATAAAATCCAAAAATAAAGTGCAGCTGAGGCAGAATAGAAAAATATTTAAGTGTTTGCTTCTTAATATGCTTTAAGTTATTCGCTTCGAAAATTCTACAAGTCTATAAGTGAAATGCGATCGAACATTTTCCATTACATTTTCGCAAATTTACAAATTCTCCGAGAATTCTTCTCGCTTTTCGGTTCCTACATTATTGGAATATGGATTATTAATAGACGTGCCAAGAATCTTCAATTAGCAGAGCCATTATGCAATGCATTGAGTTTTATCCGAGTTCGACGGTTGCCCTAGTTTGCTGGACATATGGCTTATTTTTCAGACAACACATAATTTATAAATACACTGGGAAAAGAGTCATACCTAACATACAGTCATGCATAAATCTTCTGTAAAAATAACTGAATAGTGTATGGAAATTAAGATTGTTACAATGTAATGATACTAGAACCTTTTAACCCCCAAACCATTGCCTAATTCAGGTCGATTTTTTCAGTGTACAAACACTTGATAGTCTCTGGAACGTGGCTGCTGTGGGCAAACACACATCCACATCCACATCCATATCCACAACCATAACCAGGGTCCACGCTCCAGTCCCTCCCCACCCATTCCGACTACTGGGCGTAATGATGTCGAGTGTTTCGGGCCTGGGGGTATCTTTGGATGGCTGGTGCCAGCTCCGGAGTCCCAACTCCGCTAATCGAGTGATTCTCCTACCGTTAAGTGGTGCTAAGTGCTGCCACCTCGAAACCGGAGTCCAAAAACAAACTGTTTGAGCTTGGCTTATTAATGAGCTTGTATCTGTTTGTCTCAGATTCGTTTGTGGCGCTCTTGGGCTGTTCGCATAATTAATCAGCAAAGATATCGAATCGCTGACTCCGCTTGAAGTGATTCACATCGAAATCGGGCCTGGGGTGGGGGAGTTGCAGATGAGAGGAGTAATCAGGAAAGAGCTCGATTTCCGCTGGCATCATAAACATTAAAACCTCAATGCCCTCGAATCCAAATGAAGGTTTTCGTTAAACATAAAATTAGCAGCTGATCTGGTGACGATTTTCCAAATATGCGGGTTTATCGGATATAGTCCTTGTCACGGCCTTTCGTCATATTGCAAGGGGGTTATTTTTTTACCCTCCGAATTGGAAACCTATTGATTCAGAAATGTATGTGGGCGAACGGTCTATTAAATATAATTGCAGGGTCATCACACATCACATATGGAAATCGTACAAAGCCATTGAAAAACAAAGTTTTGTTTAATTTTTTCTCACAGCATTTCATTTTACAAATCCTATCATTCAAGAAGATAATCATATAACAAGTTAATGAGTCATTAAATTAGCAAGTTCTCATTTAAAAACTTACACGAAATCCTTTTTTTCCCGCCATAACATCTTCAAAAATAGATATGCTTTATTCTACTTAAGAATTCTTTTTCAAATTAAAATATAATTGGACTAATAGTAAAATATAATAGTAAATAAAAATAGTATATAATAGTAAATGAAAGCATTTTTTTTTTTTAAATTTTGAAATTTAAACTGCTGTAAAATGAACAGACATTGCGCTTAACAGCACATTCCAGTATTGGGTAGTGTCGCAATACCTCTATTATTCATTTTAGTCGACAGCTGATTTTTGTTTACATTTTTGGAACTCCAGTTTGTTGTGAAAATTAATTATTTACGCGAAAATGCGACGTCGCGTAGGACTCGGAGCCATCCAGCAGCAGAAGCTGGCTGCGGAAAAGTACAAGGACAAAGGAACCGATCTACAGGAATCGCAGCTAGAGCAAATGACCAAGCAGATGGAAGTCTTTCGCGTAAAGCTTGAGGAGTTCGCGATGAAACATAAGGATGATATTCGGAAAAACGCCCAGTTCCGCAAACAGTTCCAGGACATGTGCGCTGCCATCGGGGTGGACCCCCTGGCCACGGCCAAGGGCTTCTGGAGTGTGCTAGGCATGGGTGACTTTTACTACGAGCTGGGGGTCCAAGTGGTGGAGGTTTGCCTGGCGCTGAACCACAAAACTGGAGGATTGATGGAGCTAGACGAGTTGCGGCGCCGCCTAATTGCCGCCCGGGGTCAGAGTGCACTGCACCAGGAGATCACCAAGGAGGACATCCTGATAGCGGCCAAGAAACTGACTATTTTTGGCAATGGGTATGATTCATCCACTTGCTAGCGCTTTCATCTAATGTGTCTCCTTAGATTCGTGGTGCACAAACTGGGCAAAGGAAAGTACGTCGTTCAGTCCATTCCTGGCGAACTGAGCATGGAGGAGACCAACATCCTGAATACCGCCTCCAACACGGAGCAAGGCTGCGTTACACAAAGTCAACTCATAAAGGACTTGGGGTAGGTTATCATTTTAAAAGGGCGCTCATCCCCAGGATTATGGAACCACTTTCCTTTTCTTATCTAGTTGGACTGAATACCGTGCTCAGCAATCTCTGGACAAGGTCCTCGGCGAAGGACTCTGCTGGATCGATAATCAGTCGGAGAATGAGCCAAGCTACTGGTTCCCCAGTTTGTTTCCCGGGCGCAACTCCACCGCGGCAACATCCACCACGTAGACACGATTTGTATTACGATTAGTTACTTTGGCAAAAAATATAGATATTCTTCAATATAATACTGTACAGCTAGATTGTATAGGGACTAGATTCGATTGGTGGAGAAATCTCCGGCGGCTCCGCTCTTCAGCAAACAGTTGTCCGCCTCCAGCTCCGAGTTCTGTTTGCGCAGGCGGTAGATCTCCGCCTCGAACTTCTGAGTGATGTCGTCCATGGCCGCATGGTAGTTGGTCTTCATCTGTTTGTGAGCCTGCATGTATCGGTCCATTTGCAGCTCATAGTGCTTTTTCCTAAGTATTATTCATGAAATATATATATAAAAAAAATTATTTAAAAAACTTACGCCTTGCAGTCTCGGGCCTCGTTGTTGGAATCATTAAGCGCCTGCTCCAGCTCGCAGAGTCGGCGGTAGGTGACATCCACTTCGCCCTCCAGCTTGTCGTTCTGCTTGAGAGCCTCCTTGTACTTCTGCTCAAGGCGATTATTGCGCGTCTCCAGAACATGGACCACGTTCTTGTGCTCCTCCGCATCCTTTTTCAGCTGCAATCGAGAAACCACTTATATTTGAATACCCCTTTCCTGTATAATGAATTACCTTGTCTTTTATGGTCGCTATAAGCTTGTCTTTTTCGCTCAGCTTACTCCGCAGCTGGGCCACTTCGCAGTCCACTTGGTTGGCGGCCTCCTGCATGATGCTCCCTATGTTGGTGGCCAGCTGGGTAACCTCCTCCTTGTAGTTCTCGGCACGCTTTTCGGCCTCAGCCTTCTCCCGCGTAGCCGCCTCACTGATGGCGACGGCCTCCTGGGCCTTTCGCACAGCCGCGCTCTCGCGGCGCGTACTCTCCACCAGGAGGTTGTGGGTGTGCCTGAGGGAGAGCTCGTACTCCTTCACCTGCTTCTGAAGGTTGGCCACCTTCGCCTGCTCCTCGGCCTGGTCTCTGAGCGTCGCCTGGAGTTGCTGCAGCTGCTCCCCGCCCCGCTGTTTGTGCTCATGAAGGGCCTTGATCGTCTCGGTTTGGGTGAGCAGCTCCTCCTGCTGTGCTGTCACTTTCGCCTCCAGCATCTTCACGGCCCGCACGTAGCGCTGTGTGATCTAATAAAGTTGAATACCGAAAAGGACAAAGTGGTTAATTTGGAATTTTTTTGGGTCGAAATACTCCACCCGGATTAAAAAAATGTACATATAAAATAAAAAGCAGGGCACTCTAAATCCTGGCATGCTAACAGCCGAAGGCAAATGACGAATAAAATATCCTGACGACAAGTCATGTGTTAAATAGCTTGCTTTATTCAAAAAAAGAAATCTAGACCACCGATCCCCGATGCCTGTGAAGACCTACCTTGTGTTCCTCTCCCGACTCAAGGAGCTGGGCGCGATAGTTCTTCAGCTCCAGTTCCATATTGTCGATGGTCTTCTGGGAGCACTCCTGCATCAGCTGCAGGCTCCTGCGCTCTTGGCGCAGCTCCTCCACCTGCTTCCTGGACTTCTCCAGCGCTTCGTTGGTCAACTGCAACTGATGCTTGAGCTCCTTGTAGTCGCGGGCGGCATATGTGCTCTTGTATCGGCCCAGCTCCTCGGCCAGCCGCTGGTTCTCCTCCAGGACGCCGTTAACGTGGGACCGTATGTGGGCCTGCTCCTTCCGGAAGTTGCGCAGATCCTCGTTGGTGTCCGCCGCCAGTCGCTCCACTGCCCGGGCCACATCCTGGACGCTGCTGCTGTCGGAGGGGCTGCGTTTAGGTGAGAATTTGTTGGGGGCTTCAGTGCCTACCTGGGAAACGCATACTTCTGGTTGGCCTCCTGTGTCATGATTATTTTTTTGTATATTTTGTTCGGGCCTAGCCCGGGAAAGTATAAATGTTGTAATTAATGAACACGTGATTCATATCAAAAGTGTTGTGTTAGACTGGCTGGCCTCCTACGAACTGGAAGTGTTTCTCCGAACAAAGCATGCTTTTCGATAGATTTTTATTGATTTTGTTGGATGTCAACTGAGCTGGTTTTAATTAAAAGCTCTCCTATGCATCATTTTTAAAATATACGTCGTCCTTACGGGGTTGAATAGATTTAACTGTGCCGGTTCTATGCCACTGGCGGGCGTTTTCTGTCCGCTGTCAGTCTGCGACCCACCCTTCGGACAGGTAGGTATTGAAATCGGGCACGAGTCCTGCCACGAGTCCGCCGACCCCGGCAGGTGTCGGTTGTCCTGGCAACAGGACAGAAGCCAATCAACACCAAACACGTAAGAGAACGCCTTCCACATGATGGTCAACCTGCCATTTCAGTCGCTTGCCATGCCGCTTTTCAACAAGAAGTTCGAGTCCAAGCCGATTCCCGTGCGCCAGGGCCGATGCAACATTGGACATCCGGTGGTCACCGAGGATCTCGATGACTTTCGGCAGATATCCTTGACGCTGGGCAACAAGGAGCTGCGCTTCGCGGACGGCATTTGGATGCACTCCGCCCGGAAGGGCGATGTGGAGGACATGGTGAGGCTGAACAAGAAGTTCCGGGCCCTCGAGGAGGAGAACAACATGTGCAACCTTAAGATTGAGGTGATGCTGGATCTGTTGGCCGAACATGCCACGGAACTCAACGAACTGAAGCCCAAGGAGAAGTGAAATAAGCCTACGAATAAAACTTAAAAACACAAATTTTTACTTTACTTTTAGAAATAAAATTTAAAACAATCTTATGGCTGATGTGTGCTAGCTGCTCCTTGAGAGTCCTTGTTGTGCTTCGCTTGGTGGTCTGCCAAAAGTTCGGCATTGTCCTTTCGAAAACGTGACATCTCCTCGTCGAATCTCTCCATCAGCTTGTCCATGTCCTTGAAGAAACTGTTCTTAATTTCTTCCTGGACCACCATGTACTCCTCGACTTGGCTTTCATGCAACTTTTTGCTGCGAAAAAAGAGATGAATTTAATGGTTATTGAAGGATAAGTTGTATCTTTCCTACAGGTCCGCCTGGTGTTTCTCCAAATCGATATTGATTTCGGTAATGGATCTTTCTGCCTCGGCCTCCAGCTTTTCATCAATTTTCAGTACTTCCTGGAGCTTCTGCTTCAGGCGCTTGTTGGCGGTTTCCTGAGGTACCTTTTGGGGGCTTGATTGCGGCGCTGGGTCTGGAAATCTCTTGAAAATCTATGCAGATACAATCATTTTTATAAAAGATACAATAATTCAATTCACATCCTACCTGCTCTCGCATGGATTGAATAAGGGACTCTTTGGCTTTCAAGTCGTTCCTCATTCGATCCACTTGAGAGTCTATGATCTTGGAAGCTTCTTTCATAACGCTATCCACTGAGTAGGGGGAGTCGCACTCCTGCTTCTTAGCCTCGTCCTTCAGGCTATGAATCAGCTCTTCAGCTTCGCCATAGGACTTGTCGAAATTTCGTTCCCACAGAAGACAGTTATCGTTGTCGGTTGGATGGGGGTTCATGATTTTCCAACTAGGGATTAACCTTTAACCTTAGTATTTTGGTTTATTGTTGAATTTGATGCCAAAGGAGCGACAAATTTTCAAAGATTCATCAACGAAGTTACAAGCAAAGCTTTCTAGATATTTTTTTCTCGGGGGGTTACCATAGATCCATAATAGAACCCCCCTTATTGGACTAAAATTTTAAACAATAGAAGCCTAAGGCCTAAGGCAGTTGAATTTGTTTATTTATCGTAAATACCATAAATACTGTCTGACCCAATGTTACCCAATTTCGATTAAGACCCAACCACATACTCGAGATCTATTTATAATGCCACTTTAATCAGTCTCACATGCCCATCGCGGGCTCTGGAGCTATCAATAGAGGTCTGGTCTGGCCTGGGGGTTTTGTTGACCAGCCCATTCGGCATTAACTTGGATTTGTGGCTCGAGCCGCTCGACGATTTGAAATGGAAATCGAATTGGTATGGCGTGTTGCTGGTCAAATTGGTGGCATTTTTGTCGCCATTGCAGGGCAATCTATAGACGCCATCGGAGCGGACTCCGGAGCGGTCTGCCGACGAGCTGCCGCTCGGCTTCCGTTCCCCCTTCGATCGGCCGCTCCTGCTCCGTTTATTGGCCCGTTTGATAAGCCGATCGCCTTCTGATAAACCAACCACCCCGGGCAATTGAACGGTGGCCGTGTCCGATATGATAAAACCCGATTCCGATGAGCCGCACAAGAGCTATATAAATAGCACCCTCAATTTACATGACCACCTCCTCCACGGCGGATTCCAACCCGCCACTCTACCCCTATCTCTCGGGTTAGACAAATTTTCGGATCGCCCGATAAAGCTTAGTACCGCAATGCAGTCTAATCTCTGTATCTGTAGTCCCTGGCTCCTCGGATACGGGATATGTACATAGGTGGGTGCTTGTGCTTGTGTGTTTGTGGCTAGGTCTGCCGTATCGGTCCACTCCATCGACTACTGTATATTTACGCACCGATATTGATATGCGATAAGCAAAACTGCTTATAAAACACATTTATTTTGTTGTTTCCAGTAATGCCAGCAATGCCAACAGCATTAGTGCACTGGAAGAAACTTTTCCCAAAACCTGTCGCTATCATAAAACCTTAAGTTGTCCTAAACCTGCCGCAAAACCTAAAGCTAACATTAAAAAGCTTGTCTATTTCCTAATGTTTTATGAGAGGACATAATATTATCCCACTTAGAATAGGACTAGGTCCATCTCATTTAATAACATTCCCCGAATTTTATCTCGGTGTATAGCTAACGATACACGATGGCCTGCTGCCGAGGGGTAACACTTGTTCGATTCGTGTATTACAGTAGTTTGTTGATAGCCCGGCCCGTGAACGGAACGCACACGGACGGATCCAATCGAATCGAATCGGTACGGAACGAAAAGTGGAATCAGCGGAAGATCGACGTGAATACAATATATATGGTGCGGATGGGTGCCAAACAAGAGCAATTGGAGCAATAGACTGAGAAAATAGATACTCTGCTGAGCCAGCCGCATATTTAGATTGCAGGGTCCCAGAGTTCTTAGGTAACCAGATACATCACAGCCGGACTGCTCTACTGCTCTAATCAAAAACGGCAGAACCGCCGTATCAGCAGAACCGTCGGAAAGCAGAGCCCGGAAAATGTGAAGCTTTCGTGTCAGTTGTCCAGTCGCTCCAGTGCAGTTAGCCCAGTGTGAGTGCTCCTCCCAGTGTGATCCCGCTCTCCGTCCGGCCAACAACAAGTCGGTAAACAAATTGTCTATTAAACAATCAACTTTTCACCTAATAAATGATATCGTATAAATCAATTGAGTCCGATGCCAATCAAGTGGGCCAGCCCAGATAAATCTCCATCACAATGGGATCCCCTTCGATCTGCGATCTGCGATCGAGGAAAGCAACCGAAAGGCATAAACAAACGTCCCTCGCAATCAAAAGTGTTTTATGAGTTTCAGTTTTTCGATCGGTCGGTTTGGAAATGATCTCTTCGCGACAATGAAACAATAGAAACTTATTTATTATATTAGCAGGCCAATCACGAATCAATAAATTCGTGAAACATTCTCCCAATCCGGCTCTTTTTGGGATATTTGATATCCCCATCAGAAGATCATAAATATTTCGCCCAAAAGCCCACACAACAAAGGCTTCTTCGCATCGCATAATTTTTAATGGAACACTAATTTCTAACTGAAAAATGAATAGTATATATACAGTTCCGTTTACGGTTATGGCCCTTTCGGTATATTGGTATCGGGGGGCTTCCTATATACCAGCCATGGAGCTACCATGGAAGCAGCCCCCAGACAATTGATAAACGAGCATTATCGCGCTGGCAATGATTTATTGTTGCATAAATGGCACTCACTATTTATTAATAAATGAGAGGCGAATTTCCGATAATTTATATATACGAGCCACCAAGGATTTGTGGCCTACAGAGTGCCTGGGGGTATGTGTTGGCGATTGGTGTGTGTGCCAATGTGGAGCAGAGCACCCGTTCGCTTCCAATGGCCAAGTAAATAAACAAAAGTGGATTTTTACACTCATCGCCGACAGCGCACAATAAAATGTGTGAAAAATACCCCCGAGCCAGTGGAAATGCAATCGCCTAGACCAAATAAATAAATAAATAAATAGAAACTTGGAGGAGCCTCGCTGGCCTGCCTGTTTGCTAAGAAATTAAATGAAAATCGATCATTTGGGAAACGAAAATGAATGGCCGGCCAGGGGCAGAGTGAAATCCAAATAAATAAATAGCTCTACTAGGGGAATACTACTATTTTGTGTGGCCGAAGAGTAACCAATCAATGTGTGTCCAACAGGTTCCTACGGTGTTAACAAGTGGTTGACAATGCGGCCGATACGTTAACTGGAAATGGATCCGATGCCTTCTGATTTGCGGTCTGTCTCTGGCCTCATCTGGCTATTGATTCTCATTTGTTTCTGCGGCTTGGAACTATCCAGTGGCTTCTTCGTGGACTATACAGGTAGGTTATCCAGTGTCTCGGGGTACTTGTCAATCATATTTGTTCATCATCTGTAATCAAAGAGCACTATTAACATTATGGCATTGAAGTCTCTACAAGAAATACTCATCCGATTTTCGATTAGAACTTATTCCCAATTATATCCATCAAGTCACATAGAAAGCCCATTTAACTCCACATTTCCGCTACCTTTCGTCAAAAAATAGACAAAAAAAATGCTCGGAAGGTTAATCGCCATTCCGGGTAGTACAGTTTGATAAGATACTGTCATTTGGCTATCATCACCACTGAAAATGGTAAACAATTGTGCTGGCGTTGCCCTGATTGAATGGTTTTTGTCTTTTATTTTTGCAGAAAACACAGAACTGATACAACAAAGAGCCGGCTTCGACGTCAAGCTGCAGTGCAATCTGAAGGGACTGGTGGACGACAGCAAGCTCGCGGACATCAAGATACATTGGTACTTCAAGGTAGGGTTTCCATCTTTAGACAATTATCTTTAGAAGTTATTAAAGATTCAATTATTCTCAGCAATGTAGCAACAATAACTGCCACAAGCTGGAGTCGATCGACGACTGGACGGCTCTCCCTTGTGAGCCGAGTCTGTGTCGGCCGGAACTGTGGCTTAGAAATGTCACGGAGCGATATTCCGGACTCTACAAGTGCAGCATAAATCCTCACATCCTGGATGAAACTCAATCGGTGGATGTGCAGCTGGTTCGCACCTACCAATTGGATGTAAAAAGTGAGTGGTTGTCATCACAGAAGTATCATGATTCATTTTCAAACTTCACCATAGACACTTCTCTGGCGGCTCCTGAATTCGTGGACTCGTATCCTAGCAACCAAACGGCATTTCTGGGCGGTCAGGTGGTGTTCCAGTGCCGAGTCCACAGCGAGGAGCATCCCACAATCAAGTGGTTCCGGCGGCACAGCTACGTGGGAGCCCAGGCGGTAGGAGAGGGCTCCCCAGGCGGAGCCAGTGCCTCAAATTTCAGCACACACATCGTGCGCTACAATGGCCGCACCTACGAGCTGCTCTCCACGGCATCTGAGAAGCTGATGGGACCGCAGCTGTATCTCAGCAAGCTAATTCTGGACGGAGTGCGTCTGAGGGATGCCGGGCACTATGCCTGCGTGGCCATCAGCTACAGGGGCCACAAGATCCGAGAAGCCTTCCTCCAAGTCCAGCCCATACAGACCGACTCCGACATGGAGAAGGAGTACTGGCTGGACTACGACGATAGTGAGGATGGGATTCCAGCCAGTGACCCGAGGGAGTTCCTCCTATTATTCCTAATGCCCCTGGGTCTGGCACTTCTGCCCCTGACCGTCTGGCTCACCTACCTGTTGTACAAACGCTGCTCGGTGGGGCACGGTGACTGCCAGAGGATAGACTCCGACGAGGACCTGGACACCGAGCGGTGTGTCCTCGGCGGAAACTGAAAGCAGCTGAAAATCCACGCGTTATACGCTTATTATGTTTAGGAGTAAAGACTGTCCGTAGGCTAGAACCAAAATAGAGTAAATAAGTAGCTCCATAATAAGACGATGTTTTCCAACTTGCATATAAAATATATATTTGCTTACTCGCAAATCGGTTACCTTCCATGAAATTTCAACAATCGGTACAAATCGCTACACATGAGTATAAGTATTGCACGTCGAAACAACCCGGGATCGGACGAGGTTCGATCTCGGTTGTTTCGAATCTTTACACAACGCAATTAGCATGCAAATAAATTTTGGGAATGACGCGAATCGGCATTGGGTGATTCCTTGGTCGGGTGACCTTGAATACCCAAACCCGATTCTACACTTTAGGAAACGTTTGGCACCTCTCCGGGATCCTCCTCCTCGGAAGCGTCGCTGGTGGGCTCCTCGACTAGGTAGCCCTGCTCGGCCTCGTAGACCCGCTTGCGTTTCGACTTCTGATTCCTGCGGTGACGGCGTCCTTCTCCTCCGATACTGGAACCTCGGGCGATCTCCTCGTGTCCTCTGCCGGATTTCAACAAGATAGAAGATAGCTTCATGTGGTTTGAGAAACATCCTTACCTTTTCGACGAACGACGTACGTCACCTGGCTCTTCGACAACGGCCGGTTCTATCTCTACTGGCCCCTCAACGAGCTCCCTCGGCGGATCTCTGGCCGTTTCAAGCAGAGAGACCTGATCCTCCTCCTCCTCGGAAACTGGATGAACTTCGTTGAAGCAGAGATTCATGGCTGGATCTCCGTATCCCAGGTAGCCGTAGTTGTCCCGATTATCTGCCTCTATTTGGCCAAAATCACAGAGCATTTGATGGGGATAGGTGGTTTGCGGATTAGGACTCATCGCTTCGTAGATCATGCCACTGACAAGGGTGTGGATCGTGGGTAGGGCCAGGTGGGACTCCATGTCGGACACGTAGTTGATCAGGCCGAAGGGTCCGGCAACATAGGTGGCCGGATTCGGAGCCGGAATAGTCCAGGTTGGCAGTCTCAAGCCCAGAATGGGCGGCAGGTTGTACGGAGTCATGGCGGACGCTGCACTGTGGGTCACCGGATAGTCGTAGATCCCGGGCATCAGATACTCGTAGAATTCAATCTGACGATGGTGGCGGGGTGGATGCTGCCGGTGCTGATGTGGATTTGATCCTGACATGTCCGATGGTCTGTTAGCGCTAATCCCTAATCTGTTATTTACTTTACTCCTAAAAAGATCCCGCCCGAAAGTCGCCGGAAGCCTCGATGGGTGTTAATTTGTATCCTTTTTTTGGTTCCGTGTGGCTTTTTGTACATATGTATGTATGATTCCAAATAAGTTACTTCTCCACGGACGCCAACTGTGTAACAAAACCGTTCAGACTATATCGCCGTATTGGGGTGGAACTCCAGCCAGGTCTCACCAGATAATGGTGCCTTCGCTGTGTAATCAGCTATCTTCTGACAACAGTAGGCTGTCAATGAGTGACGGTATTGCTAGTGATCGTGTCCCAATCGTGAGGACCTTGTCTGCCGGAAACGGAAGACGAGATGAATTTTGAATTTCATACGAACGGAATTTTGAACTTTTTGCCTAGCTAGCTTGCCGTTGTAACACAACCATCAGATTCGACCAAATGGAAATTAATAATGAACCGTTCTAGAGTTGGGGTACCCCTATGACTGACGAAACTGAAATCTAAGCCACAGACTACTATGTTTTTTGGAACAATCCCACGGCCTACTAAAGATTTTAAAAACATATTCTAAGACGAGGATGTTTTGGGGTTTAATGTGAAGTAAGTATTATTCATTTTCAAATATAATTTTAGCAAGAAAAACCCTTGGACTTGGGCTTTTCACTCAACATGTCTCGAGGTTGCCGAAACAATGAAAGAGTGGGATCTGGGAATGGGATTCATCACCAGAGTGCCAATTGATTAAACAACAGCCATTGCACAGTAACACCTGGTCGAGACTTAATTCACACAGGTACTGAGCAACTAATTTAATTATTCGCACTTGGACTGTCTGGTAGATGTGCTCTCTCAGTTTCTCGCCCTGCTCTGGTGTTCTCGACCCGTATCTATACACTATAAGCCCCTACCTGACTGCCTGGTTAGTTGATTTTGATAATTTTTGGGTTGTTGTTTTAAAAAATAAACCATTTTTATAATTGAACTGAGAAGCTGAAATAAAACATTATAGAAAACTATAGAGTAGATCTAAGACCCCCGAAAGTACCAGTTCCTAAAACTAAACCCTTTGCAGGGTAGCCCCTAGTCGAGACTCAGCTCACACTAGTATTGAGAAACTAATTTAATTATTCGCACATGGTTATCGACGTGCTCTCTCAGTTTCTCGCCCTGCTCCGGCCTCTATCCAACTCGGTAGCCCCCTCTCTATCTGGTCGTGGAGCCCGCTGGCCTGGCCTGGCTGCTCAGTTGTTTTTCAGTTTTTGTGAGGCTCTTGATGCCGTCGGTTTAGTTTTTATATATTTGAGCAGCAGCTACGGCAGCAGCTACGGTGAAAACAAAAGCACTCGCTATAAAATAAACAAAAAACTATTTATAGGCTGCAAATCTAAGAGAATATATACTCGCGATCAACTGCAGCAGGAGCAAATCATAAAATAATGCCCACCTTCGACTGCAAATCGCGCCGGGGCACCAAGATATCGGTGATAGTTCTAGGCAGCGCCCTCTGCTTCGTGATGATGGCATACTTTGTGTTCGGGGACAACAACGACGAGCAGGGCTTACGGAATCTGCGCATGATATCCATAGTGAGAGATTGGAGTACGTCTACCAAAGTTCAACACGGTTCTAATGTTTGTATTCAACCCACAACAGTTGTTTCGACACGGGGCCAAGAATCCCAGCGGCTCTTATCCACTCGATCCGCACGGCACCCACGATTGGCAAGGTGGGCTGGGAGCTCTAACGCCGGTGAGTTCTTTCGGATGGGTAGATAGGATAGAACAGTTTTTAGGTTTAGAAGACCGATGACCGAGTCTGCAATCAGCTTTCCAGTAAACTATAAACATACATAGTCATTTGATCAAGATTTGGATTATCAAAAACATACACATATTTTAATCACTTCCCACTTGATAAGAATTTGTAGACCATTATAAAAATGAATAGTGTTTTATTATCTAAAGCATCCTACTTTACCATCCACAGAAGGGCACTCTGCAGGCCTATAACTTGGGAAAGAATCTGCGCATGCGCTACTACCGACTGCTGCCCTCCAACAGCCTTTACACGCAACAGCAGGTCCATGTCCTAAGCTCCGCCGCGGAACGCTGTGTGGTGCGTCACTCCTTTAAATAAGCCCTGTAGCTATTCCTATGTGTATCTCTAGACTGTCTATGCGAGATTGGGGGCCTAATCAGTCCTAATCACTTTGGCCGTGTCGTTATCTTTTAGATGAGCGCCCAGAGCGTCTTGGCCGGGATGATGCCGCCGCTGGAGAACAACAATGTGCTGCCCATACCCTGGCAGCCGGTGGCCGTAAATACACTTGCTCGGAGTGATGATATCGTGGGTGCAGTATAATCGCATACCCACAATCGCAAGTCATTTGATTACTTTCCCTCTACTCTTCAGCTCCTGGCTCAAAAGAAGCCTTGCCTCAAGTACGAAAACATTCTGCAGAAACTCTACAAGACACCGCCTCCTGAACTCCAGAAACTCAACGAGGATAACAGGGAGCTGTACAAACTGTTGAGTAAAAATACAGGCAAGGTGGGAAGATGAACTGAAGCTTTCACAGAATTACGTCTTTATAATTATGCTCTCCATCACTAGAACATTTCCAATGTGTTGGACGTGGAGCTGTTGTACACCACCCTCAAGACCGAAGAGGAGGCTGGTCTGGTTCTGCCCGACTGGACTGAGAATATATATCCCGAGGAGATTAGGCCGCTGGCCGAGCGCAGTTATACCCTGTTCACTGAAACTAATCTGATGAAGCGCATTAGGGGCGGTGCCTTTCTTACAGAGATTCTCACCAAAATGCAGAACAAGCGAAAGAGGAATCTGAGTCCGGATCGCAAGATATTCCTGTATTCGGCGCACGATGTGACATTAGTGAATGTTATGAACGCACTGGGGATCCTGGATCAGACCACCAACCTGCCGGAATATGCCTCAGCCCTGGCGTTTGAGTTGCACCACAGCAAGTTCTTCAGCGATGCTGATTTTGAAGTGAAGGTGAGAGCCAAATATGAAAATTGTTTGAACTATTATTTAAATTATTATATTTTCAGCTTGTTTACTATTACAACAGCGAGGATAAGTTCCCCAAGGAGCTGACCATTCCCAACTGCGATACTCCGTGCTCGCTCACCCAGTTCGAGGCCTCTTTGAAGGCTCTACAGCTGGACAACTACGACGAGACCTGCGAGAATCATCCAACAGACTGCAAAAACTAGTCTTAGATCTTTGTTTTTTCCTTTTTAATTTGGTAAAAGTGTTTTAGTCATAGGATTTGCTGTTTCAGCAACTCGCTTGTAATATGCTGTTGATTTTGCATGTGTTGAACTGGTATTAAATATGTAAATAAATAAGACAAGAAGGCTGTTCGTCACACTTAATATTCGTCGTCGTCAGAGTAAAATTCAAAATCTCGCTCCCTTGTCCTCGGCATATAGGAAATATATTGGAACTTTTACCTTCTCGCTGACATGAACAATCTCTGTATGGCTTATTAGGCGGATGGCAGCCAGTCCATAGAAGAGCATTGGTAAGCCTGAAATTTATAAATAGCAGGGGCCTTATAGGTGATGAATTTCTGGTTTTTAAAAATATACTTACCTAAATTTATCACTTTAAGGAAACGGAAGAACTTGTCTTCCATCGTAAGGTCCACCACATCGCGTTTGCTGCAGTGATACTTCATATACGGATAGCAGCCGGTGCGCAGTATGTGGTAGTTGGTTCCACTGTCCAGAGTCCAATTAAAGTGTGACATTCCTCTCTGGTCGTTGGCTACATCCCGGAACTAGGATTGCGAGGGAGAATTCTTCATTATCCTTCAGTATTACATTTTAGGGAAGCGCCAAAAATACCCCAACTTACCTTCACGAAATATGATGTCCAGGGTGGCTCATGGCATTGTTTCAAATATGCGGTCAATACTTCCGAGGCTCGAGGCTTCAACAAAAGGCGGGTAAGCTGCATTTCGGGAATATTTCACTAATTTATTGCATCACAAAAAATAATAACAGAGGCGCGATGCGTTTGTTATGTCGTGGTTGAGCTTTTATCCCAATCAGCTGATTGTATATCGATACAAAAATAGGGATGTGTTGGGCTTAAAAAGAACTATCGATAAAACTGGCGCCTAAATTCAGCTTTTCTATATATTTTCAATTTAAAAAAATAAGCTTTTAAAGATTTCTTAATTTTAGCTCCGGTTTGATTGGAAGAAAAGGTGCCCAGCTGACTGAACACTTCGAATTGGACGAACCAGTGGCCAACGAAGAGCTGCTTCAGTACACACCCGGCTCGCCGGAGCGCAAGGAACTGGAGTCTGCATTACTGGGGGTGCTCAACCGTGTGAAGCACATTCCCATCGTAATCAACGGTCAGGAGTTTTCCGGGGATCATGAACTACAACAGGTGCCTCCCTTCGATCTGTGCCAGCCCATAGCCCGATATAGCCACGCCCACCGCGTGCTAATTCAGTCCGCAATAGAGAAGAGCGTGGAGGCGCAAGAGGCTTGGGACAAGACCAAGTTGAGCGATCGAATCAAAATCTGGGAACGGGCTGCCGAACTAATTTCCGAACAGTATCGCTATAAGATAATTGCAGCCACGATGATCGGCCAGGGGAAGACCCTGCGCCAGGCGGAGATGGATGTGGCTGAACTGGTGGACTTTATGCGATTCACTCCAGCGTTCTTGAGGGATTTGGCGAACTATGAACCTGTTAACGATTGCCCTGACTCCTGCAAGAATACAATGCGGCTGAGAGGACTAACAGGTTGAATATGCTTTTAATTTGTGCTCAGGTTATTAACGATATATCCTTTCAGGATTTGTGGCTGCCATCAGTCCCTTCAACTATACCGGCATAGCTGCCAACTTGGTGTACACTCCAGCTTTGATGGGCAATGCAGTGTTGTGGAAACCCTCAGACTCGGCGATCCTTTCCAACTGGTACGTTTTCAAAGCGATGTTGGAAGCGGGAGTCCCCGAGGGCGTGGTCAATTTTGTGCCCGCCGAAGAGAAGAACTTCGCTAATGTCGTGACCCAACATCCCAAGCTGGCGGGTATTAGTTTCACGGGCACTTCATCTGTGCTGAAAGTATTGTGGCAACTGGTGGCCCAGAACATCAATCAGTATGAGAACTATCCGCGCTTGATAGGCGAGGGCGGCGGCAAGAATTTCCACTTCGTCCACCCGTCAGCCGAACCTGAGACGGCCGTAGCCTGTACTATTCGGGCAGCTTTCGAGTACGCTGGTCAAAAGTGCTCCTCCTGCTCGATGCTGTATGTGCCGGAGTCCCTGTGGGAGGAGAAGATCAAGGAGCCCTTGTTGCAGATCACTTCGTCATTGTACGTGGGCCAAGCCACCTATTGTGACTGCTTTTGCTCGGCAGTGATCAATCGGCGAGCTTACGACCGCATCTTCATGTGGCTCAAGTACATTTCACAGTGCCCCAATTGCCACATCTTGACCGGTGGCAAATGCGACAAGAAGAGAGGCTACTTTGTGGACCCCACAGTGGTGCAGGTTATGGATCTGGACAACCTCATTTGCAAGGAGGAACTTCTGGGCCCCATACTGGGCGTCTATGTTTACCCTGACCACAAACTCGAGGAGACAATGAGCAAGGTGGCCGAGATAAACCACGGCCTGATAGGATCCGTGTTTGCACAGGATACAAACTTCATCCGGGAGGCCTTCGAAGCGTTCAGATTCAATGTGGGTAATCTGAATGTCAATGACAAATCGACCTGCTCCAGGGTGGGTCAGCAGCCCTTCGGAGCGGGTCACGTGACCGGAACCAGTGACAAGTTGGGCAGTCCGCACTCACTTCTGCGGTGGACGTCGCCCCAGGTGATCAAGGAGTCGTACAAGCCACACGTGAACGTCTATTATCCTTACATGCAGGTCAGCGAGCAGTGGAAGTCTAATAGTTCTAAAAAAGATGATATTGTCCATAAGGAACCTTCAGCCTTGGAGGAGGAGGACAAGCCAGTTTCATAAAGCGGGGTAATTGATAATTTCGAATCCGGCGAGTAAGTTTAAAATTTTTGTGCAAAAAAGATAATAAAGTTCTTAGGGACAGTTTTAAAAACAAATTTTGATTTAAATGTCTGAATTTGGAAATGAATCCTGGTGGTCTTGAAAACATTGTCACTTTTAAAAATCAAAATATTTGTAACTCTTCAAAGCTTATGTAAAATGGACGGATTACTTATTTTAATTTCCAGTTTAGTGCTACTTCACTTTCTAGTTCCTACAAGATCCTCTGGCCTGGAACAGACCCCCTGTTTAGTACAAAACCTAGATGGTACGGCTCCAGTACATGTCCAAAGACTCTACGATGCCTACAGAGTTCGGTATAAGGGAGACGCTGATGAGGGAGTCGAAGGTGAGGCCAAAGTGACTGAATCAAAGGATACTGGGGAAATTCGAAGGGACAACCGACATCCTGTGCTGTGGAAGTTTAAGGATCCTTTGGACAAAGATAAGCCTCCCTATGCAGTTCAAATTATCCAATACGAGTCCGTTCCAGTGGAAAAAACATCCGATCATAAGGATGCAAAGGCTTTTGGTAGTTCTTTGAAGAGTGTCGAGAAAGTTAAGGAGTCCCTTGCCAAAGACAAAAATTCTACGCATAATTCGGGGGTGAAAAGCGATAGCTCCAATAATTCGGGAGTGAAGAGCGATAGCTCCAATACCGCACATGTACCACTTGGAAAATGCATACTTGATTTCTACAATCGCAACAAAGAAAAGAAACCTGCGATTGAGAAACCAATTACCCAAAAGATTGTGGATCCATTTATTGATAGCATCAGGGGTCTGGTTGAAAAGGAAAAGCCTCCTGTATGCCTACCGGTGGTTAAATATGAAAACAACTTGGTCCGTCCTCCAGATCCGGGGGAAAAATCAAACAATAATCCTGCCCAGGAGAAAGGAAAGATTAAGGAGCCATCGTATAAAGAGAAACCTCCCTTCTCCCTAACCAAATTCGATTTCACGGACGACAAGGCCTCGTGTTCCGCAAAATGCCCCGGCCGACCGCCAAATCTAAAGGATAGCAATGAGAAGTCCTCCCATTTGATTGTCCTCAAATTGGATGTTCCAGGAAATTTCCAGGAACACCTCAGGACTTTAGTTCCAGGAACATCTCAGGAGCGTGAACCGCCCAAGGACTCTGGAGAGCGGCGCATCCTAGAGCTGAGTCGTATCTACAATGAGATCTTGAAAGCCTGGCAACGACCTAGCCAAATTTTTCCCCCCAAGAAATCAAAGCCAGTTAGCACATCCGGCACCGTAAAGCTCAGCGCCCTCTCAGATCTCTTGGACGTGATTGAGCAACTGGAGCAAACGGATTTGGTTAGCGAACTGGCGGAGAAAATCGGTGAGAGGTTGGAGCCTAATCTAGATAAGAGAATTTTGCACGATAGTCATTTAGTAACGGAAAGTAGAGCTTCGCTGAAAGCCATCTCCAACAACGATCTGACAGGACTCTTTGAGAATATGGAACCTGGCAGTGCGGTCATCGCCTTTAAACGGGTCCTAGCCGATGTAAAGTCAAGGAGCTCCTCGATCAGAGCTGGCGGGCTTTACGACGAGTACAAAAAGGGCTTTTTTCAGCTTTTCAACGATCATAAGTTCCCCAGACAATCACTTCTGACCACTGAAGCGGATTACCCCTTGGACAGCGATTCAAATGAGAAGATGAATGACACAACCCAATGTCTGGTGGCCGATAAGAAAGAAGAAAAGGCTCCTTCCAGAAACATCAACTACCTGAAGGCCCTGGACAACTTTGTCAAACTGAACAGGGAAAGCAACCAGAATGGAGGCCTGAAGCCTTACTTTTTACCCAACTCCAAGAACCGACAATTGGTTTGGAACGAGGTGCCACTAATCAGGCCTGGATTGGGTGACAGCAAGAAAGGACAGAAACTAAAACCTCCTGAAGCACCGATTCAAGGAAAAGGTGATGTCGAAAATGAGAAGGGGGATAGGCCTCTCCAACAAAAAGTTACCCAAAAGGATGAACCTAAAACAGATGAACAGCTAACGAAGACAGAGAAGCTGGAAAAGCCTGGCCCAAAGCTGGAAATCAAATGGGATGAAGATGTTGGTACAAAAACCAAAACTGAATCAGATGAATGTTCATCACAAAGCTCTACTAAATTACTCGCTAGCAAAATGAATCCTTGGCCCGATCTCTCATCCAGCATAGATCCTGACAAAATTGTGACTGGAATGAAAGCCATTAAACATTCGAACTTTTTCAACCTGTTCAATGAGTACGAGAACCAAATGGACAACCTGCATCAGGCTCTGAAAACGAAGCAAAGCTGGTGGAAGGAGGTCATTGAGAAAGCCAAGGTTCCCAAAACAAACACGAAGAGGCAGAGTCTTACACAGGGCGAAAGTGGGCAGATCCTGCCAGTGCCATTTCCCGAAGTCCTAGTTAATCAGGTCACTCCTCCTGTGAGCACCAATATGATCGATAATGTGGCCACCCAAATGAATTTGTCCCCTTTGGAAGTGGCCCAAAGAATTGTGGGAAATAGTCCAAATGTTGGAGACGCACGTCTAGGATTTGGGCCAACACGCCTGCAGCCGATACCGGCAGGTTAGCTTACAAAAATTATATCATTCGTTTACTAAATAAATTTCTTTTGAAAGCAAACCAAATGTTTGTTCCCAAGGGACTTGAAATGGTGTTCCCGTCTTCATCTCCTCAGATTTGTCAGGCTCAGGGATGCCAGCAACAGGATCAGCAGGGGATGTCGCCAATTCTGGACAAGATTCTGGAACGTTTGGAGACGATTCAGGCCACTAAATGCAATCAATCAGAAGAAGAGGTCAAGAAGCTGTCATGCTGTTTTGTGGATCCAGCTGATGGTTTAACTTTAAAATTTAATAATTTGTAACTTACTTATAAATTTCCTACTCCAGGCTCTCCCTGTGACCTCAATGGATCCTGGGAGTCCCCAGTCCTAGGAGTCCGCATAAACATACAAACCAATCAAGTAGAGGCCCCCGTGGAGGAAAAAAAGGGCTGCTTCACTTCAAAAAAGAGGAAATCCCGAGACATCCCCGATATCCAAAGATTTCTACGAACTTGCGTCAAGATAAACACGACGCACATCAAAAATGATTTAAAAAATCCAACTTTCACAGGAATTCCGCTGAACATCAGTGTGCAGGAGACCGTGCCTCCTAGAGTTCACGAGCTGATGGATAATATAAAGGATTGGCAATTTTCGGGGCATGCCCTCATGATCCAGGGTGGACCCGTTTCACTCTCCTTCCGCCAGATGAATTCCAGCCTGATTGGTCATTTTGTTGGCTATTGTCGCACTTGCGGCTGTGTGGACACAATTTTTGGATCCTGGACCTTCTGCCGTCCATCTCGGGACTGCCAGGACATCAGCATGTCGATTGTGGACCGACGGGACATGCTGCGGCGCTACAGCATGGATGAGCGGAGGAAGAATCGCGTCAAGGAGCAGCTCTATCATAGGAGCAAGTTTGCCAAAATGGAAAAGAAACGAGTGCGAGATGAGCAACAAATGATTCAAACACCCTATTCAGGGAGCAAACTCTAAAATATTGTTTTTATCATATTTCTTTTTTTATAAAATTTCATTATGATTTCTTTTGAATTTTTTTAGTAGTTCTATTTGTGATTCATAAAAAACATTTATATTTTTATTTTCATAATCTTGTATCTGATTATTATTAAGAATGGCCTTTCCGAAAGAAGTTCCATTAATGATTCATAAAATATATTTTCTAATTTCTGTTTTATTGTTTACTAACTTAATTACCTTAAACTTATTACTTTTTTTTAAGTTTTAATGCCTTTGTTGATTCTGTTGGCTCGAAATAAAGGACATCGTGTAGGGAATAGATCGCAGAACGCAGAGCTCACACATTTGGAAATCAAGCTTGCACTTCCTTAACTCATCCACGGTGTAGTCCATAATGCGGCTCCTGGTTTCCTCGTCGCTAATACACTCCAAGCGCTTCTCTACCTTGTGCATGAGAGTGTATGCTTGGGGAAAGTGGATCAGGTCGATCGGCCAAACAATGACACCATCATCCAGAGACTTCTCCGAGCTGAATCTGGCTCTGGCCAGACATGAGTTTAGGGCCAGTGCAGATAGAAACACGATTATTGGAGTGCAACGCATTGCAACGGCAAAAGTTTAATGTGAACTGTGAGTTTTAAAATTTTTACTCTGATGTTTATTCATCCCTAGCTGGACCAAATCACATTACGTTTGCAAAATTACTTAGAATCTGCGAACTGCTCGTAATCAGAGCATCTACTAACCAACACACTTTCTCAATTACAATTGAACTAATGAGTAATCATTATTCAATAAGCTAAACACTTATTTGAATTTGCAAACTTTGAATAATATGTTTTGACCTTTTTAGTAAAATCATTCATTCCTAGGCTTCACTATCACTTCCTCTGCGATAGTAAAAATATTTACAAAGTGAACAAAATCAACTATATTTCTGATAAGGCTTTTAATGATAATTGAGATTTTCCCAGTCTCCTAAGACTGGGTCGCTCTTAAAGTTTAAACGGAGCTGTAGTTTAATATAGTACAAATCGTTCAACGTATACCGTTAAAAATCTTTAAAGGTCTTCCACTCAAGGATCGGACTAAAATTGAAAAGATATAGACATCGCTGTGGGCCATATAAGCCGTTCCCCCGCGTCTGTCCAAACTCAAGGGGTCAAGGGGAAAATGGGCACAAAATCGATTAAAAATTGTATTTCTGGAGTTTTCATGCATAAAGGTAGGGAATTTATCTGCATGAAAACTGAAAAACATATAGGCATCTCTGTGGACCCTATATGTGGGGCTCCCAGGCATTTCCAGATTTTCAAGGGGGTCCATGGGAAAATTTAACAAAAAATCGATGTAAATATTGTGTCTAAGATTATAATGCAGATTGAGAGAGAATCGATATACAAATCGTTTAAGGTATTCCCCTCAAGGATCGGATGAAAACTAAAAAAGATACAGGCATCGCTGTGGGCCATATATGGGGCTCCCAGGCATTTCCTGATTTTCAAGGGGGTCCATGGGAAAATTTAACAAAAAATGTAATTTTAAGTTAAATTGGAGTTTTTTAAGCAGTGCAAAAGGAACTCCTTTCACATGTCTTTAGTGGTATTGAGAAGAATGGCTTAAAATTAATTTCAATCAGTTTAATTTCAATTTAAAATCATTTTCTACGAATTACGTTGGTTTTCAATGATATTCTAGCATGTTTGTATCTGTTTTTATGTTAATCAATTTACTTTTAAGCTATTTATGTGATACATTTATTATATTTAATAGTATAAGTAGGCACTACTTGTGTATGCACTACAAATTTCTGCATAGCTTAATGTACAAAATAGACTTTAAAAAATATTTAAAAATTGTAAAATCCAAATTTTTATTTCTTTATTTTTCCAGTTATCCAGTCAGCAACTTCCTATAGGGTGAAAAAGGTAAAAAAAAATCAAAAAAGGAGGGAAACTAAGCAACAAACCTGAATGCCATCACCCGTTTCCACAGAACATTCCTTGATGGCCCATTCACGGCCCTCCAGGCGATCCAAGCCCATCAAGTCAACTACAGTGGAGGTGGGCAGGGATCCAATGGTGTCCTTTTTATTGGAAATAATAAGCAAGGGAGCTTTCTGTAGCTCCTCGTGCAAAAGGACATCGCACAGGACGCAACGAGCCTCGCCAAGGCGCACCCCATCCTTACTGTCTATGACAAAAATCTAAGAAGGTGGCTATAAAATCGCTTTAAAGTTTAAAATATTGAGAATTTCTTACCAAGACCTTTGCTTTTTGGTAATAATCGGGCCAAACTTGCCGGTTCTTGAGTTCCCCATTTAAATCCCACAACTGGAGCTTTGATTTATTCACCTTGAAAGTCCATTCGGAGGCTTCTTTGGTTGATTCCTTCGACTGAAATATAATCTTGTAGATTATTGATCTACAAATAAAAAAATATCGATTCTTACAGCTCCATTTAAGATTCCCGCAAGGCGAGTTGTTAGAGTGGTTTTGCCGGCATTGTCTAGTCCCAATATGAGAAGACTGGATCCTTGGGAGCTGAAGGGCAGCACTTTCTTGATAAGCGAAACGGGCCCGTGAAAGCACATTGGAATGAAATTGATTGGAGTCGAGGTGTACAAATCGGCTACAGTCTAGGTAAATTTTTACGAAGTTGTGGGGTTCGAATGATTGGAAATACAAAGCCTTCTGGGATTTATCGTTTAAACTTTAAAGCACATATCCAGCTTATAAGAAGTTAATTTACGTATATTTATGATTTCGATCTTAAGAGCTACACTTAGGAGCTACAAAACACAATTCAACAGGCGAGGATTAAGATTACTTCTTCATGTTTTTGCAGACCCAGTCCATGCCCTCCTTGAGACCGGTGCCATCAGTGGCAGTGCAGGCTTTGATCTCCCAAGTACGTCCTTGCAGCTGAACCAGACTCATCTTCTCAGCCACCTCGGAGGCACTCATGGCGTCGGGCATGTCCTGCTTGTTGGCGAAAATCAGCACAGGGACCTGCTTCAGTCGGTTGTCCATCAACATCTCAAATAATTCGCTGCCCGCCTCCGGAAGTCGAGTCCGGTCAGTACAATCAATTACATAGATCTAAAAATAGAAAATTTCCGGTTATTCAAAGAATTTTTACTTAGGAAAGCGCCTACCAAAACATCTGTATTGGCAAAATAGTTTTTCCAATACGGCCGGATCTTCCACTGACCCCCAATGTCCCAAACATTCAGCTTGAATCCATCGGCTGCCACGGACTTGATGTTAAATCCCGCCGTGGGCGTTACCTGCGGGGGTTCACTCCTTATTTTATGGGACAAAAGCGAACGGAGCTCGCACAAAGGCAGCATCGAACAAAGGCAGTTCGCAGCTTTTTTCATACGAACCGTGGTTATGTCCTCCGAAGCCAGTTGCTTCAGGATTGTCGTCTTGCCAGCGTTGTCCAGTCCGAGGAGCAGGATGCGAGCCTCCTTCTCAGGGTTAGGTCGCAGCTTACGCAGCAGCGAAAGGAGACCCTAAATCGTATTGAGTATTGATAATATAATGTAACGATAAATATAAAAGAATTTAACTAATAAATTTGTTGTAAAAAAATGCTTAAAGAAATATTTAAAAGTCAAGAACCAAAAAAAAGTATTTTAACATAAAAAATGTATGGGTAAAGTCGAAGTGATACCCAATAACACAAAAATTCGTTGGGTTTGTGTGTTCGAAAGTATTAAACACTTTTATATATAAATTATTTAGTTAAAATATTTAAATATGCGCGCCAAAGTCTGGCAGCTTTCTTTCACACAGTGTTAGAGGTTGCAGTAAGTTTCAAATTTCGACTAAAATACGGGTTGCGCAAAAAAAAGCTCTTGGTCACACTTCAAAAAACGCGGGCATATAGGTTTAATTATTAGTTTATTTATATTTACGAGAATATTCACAACGATATATCGCGGAAATGGAAATAGGCAGAGTCCGGCAAAGCCAAAGTTCTGCAAAATTTTGGAAAGTTTGTCAGCAAAAAGAAAACCGAAGGATAAGGTAGTACAACTGTTGTGTTTTGTTCACAGCCGTTCCCATAACAACCGATCGCGGAACAAAAATAAACTAATAATTAGCTGTTACGGCATACAGAGATAACCTACCATCCTATATAGTCCACTTAATTACGGAAACACTGGCACCCGCAAGATTTTTACAATCGGCACTGCACCACAATTCAGTGGATAACCTGGAGAGGCGTCTTTTGGTGAAGAGGTCAGGTAAACTCAGGTAAGTCGAAAGCAACCACCAAACACAACATCACAGGTTCAGCGCCGTCCAGCAACTAAACAAATTCTCGCAACGCTCCAACAAATTCCAGCAACAACAAGGCGTCGCCTGCGCAACCGCTGCCAACCACTGCAGGAGGAGGAGGAGGTGGAGCTGGGGAAGGTGGGGGTGGTGCGAGGGTCAGGAACGAAATTGGAACGGGAAGATGCGACGACTGCTATTTACGGGTTTCAACGCATTTGGCCAGCATGAATTTGTAACCGGCGACACCGACAGCGCTGCCGGCTTCAGAGGTTTGTAAGCGGCAACAAAAGCCAACGGCGATCACTTAATTATATGTACAGTAGTCTTTCTATGACAAGAACCCCTGCAGCTTATTTCAAAACGAATGTATATTTCAAGACTGATTGGCATTAGGCAGCTTTACCTGTACTGAGCATACTAATCACTTAAGATTTTATTACAGAAATAAATGCGCCACTGTCAGAACAAAACCAGTGCACGATTTCGGTCGGCTGGCGGTATTCCGCCCTCGCCTTGGGCCGGAAGTTGTATATGCGTGGGCTTCTTGAGTTCGAACCCCACGAGTGCGTGACCCTCGAAGCGGTGGACAACATTAAAGCCCTGGCCGCCGGCGAAGCCTACTGTTTGGTGCTACTTCACAGCGGTCAGCTGTACAGGGTTTCAATCAAAATTAAAACGGAACTGCAGGCCGTACGCCTGGAAGCTCCGCCCCGACCAAATTCGGCGACAAAGCGTTCTATTTTTGGGACAACCAAGGCCCAACCCGGATCGCCGATTGTCGAGCACATTGCCTGCGGATCTCACATGAACGTAGCTGTCAGCTCGGAAAACGCCGTCTACAGTATTCCCAGCTGCCTGCACCAGTTTCCCGGTCGCCAGTTTCGGGTAAAGCAGCTGGAATGTGGTCACGAGCACGCCGTGCTCCTGAGCAGAAACGGTGACGTCTACACCTGGGGAAACGGACTGTACGTAAATGCCTCCAATTGTAATATCAATATTTGCAATCAATTTAAGCAAAAAAGTTGATATTATAAGTAAATAACTAAAAACCAAACTTAAATGTAAGGTTCTGAAACTAAAAACTGGAATATTTCTTAGTAGGATATTCAAAAGTATACAAACATTAACCCAAACCCTAATTACCATCTTATTTATAAAAATTTTTCGTGATTTTTTGCACAACTGTGATAATTTTCAGACGTGGACAATTGGGCCAGAGCGTTTTAAAGACGGAGGAGACTCCGCATTTACTGGAGGCGCTAGCAGGCATTAAGGTACGATTTATAAAGACTGAACAAATATATAACGTTCTTATCATGGCTATCATTCTCGAATTCGTCCAACAGATAACCCGCATTGCTGCCGGCGGTTGGCACAGTGCAGCCATATCCGCCTTCGGAGACCTCTACACCTGGGGACTGAACTGCAGCGGCCAGCTGGGCATACGCGTGATGAAACCCGGCGGATTGCTAAAGGAGCCCACTGTATACCCGCTGCCCCAGTTGCACGATCTGCCCGAGTGCAGCTGCTCCAAAAACCAGGAGAGTAGCAGCGATGACTGTGCACCACTGAGGGTATTTGCCGGTTCGCGTCACACACTGCTGATTCGACGCTGTGGGGGGCTATGGGTCAGCGGTTGGAGCAAGTATGGCCAGTTGGGCAAGAGGTCTGACCGGCAGGTGGAATTTCTGGATGCCTTTCAGGCTCTGGAGAGAATAAGATTGAGTCAAGAGACTGATCAAATTATTTGTGGTCCGTGGGCCACGCTGCTTTGTGTGGAATCATAAAATAAAGTGATGTTAAAATTGTAGGAACCTAATAAATAGAAGTTCTATGTTAAGTCATTAAGTTTCTATGAATGATTACTCATTTATATCGAACGCCAAGAGAATTCTTTAATTCTTTAGGTAATAACCGCCTCGTGCATGATGTTCGTCACCTACGTAAACTGCCGTCCACAGCGACTTAACTGATGTAATCTACATCGTTCAAGCTCTTCTTACATAGCAAAGACACAAACCAGTATGTAGAAAATACAGCTTGGTATTTGGCGGAAAAATGTGTTTTTTCAAAAAATTAAATTTAGATAGAATGAGAACGTCATATCAGAATTATATCAGAATAATAGGCATTGGAATAAACTTTTTACTGTACATTTCGGAAAAGGCAAAATTGGTAAAAATATATTAACAGAGCTTCAGAACGAGGTGGTGACTCTGAGTATTCAGAACTGTGTATGGCGTAAGTTCAAATGGGAATATAGTCTTATCCCTACTGTCCCAATGTCCTAATGTCAGTAGTCCTAGCATTTTTTACATTCTGTTCTGGCGCCTGGCGGTGCAAGTTCTCTATCCCTACGCCTACATGGATTGCTCCCTGCAGGACGCTCTGGCAAATGAGCAGCTGGTGTGGAGCAAGGGGGACCGCTTGGAGCAGCAGATGCTGGCTATGATGCGGGAATCGTTTCGAACCACAATCATGCTCGTGATGATGATGGAGATGATGCACACCCTGGACGCAGCTCTAAATCTGCCTATTGCCCTGATTGGCAGACCCTAGCCAAGGCAGTACTTCGCATCCAAAAAACCTATTCCCTCCGAGACTGATCTATGAACCATCTCCCCCTTTCCTAGTCCCCACTTGGTTTATTGCCCATCAAAAGTCAACAGACTGCCGGCGGCACTCAAATAATTTCGCCTTGGGGTAGGACCGCCATTGTGCCGTCGTTGGACCTCGCCGTCGTCGTCGTCGTCGTCGCTGCCCATTTAATCAGTAAATTTTATTTTTAAAAATGTTATTAAACAATATTTGCCTTTGCAAAAGTAAGGCGTGCACAGTGCAATAAACTTTTCAGCACTTGGGCCTCTCGATGACGAACCGACTGACTAATTGACTGACTGAACGACCGCTTGATTGACCGACTGAATAAAATCAGAACGTCTGAAGTTGGGTATTTTCTTTGTTTTAACTTTAACGCCGACTCGCCGATTAATTTGATTTCGTGGAAGTGCGTAGCTCCGTCGAAGGTTTCCGCTGGAATTTTCTACCAGGCATATCGGCTATATTGATTGCAGTTTAAACTATTCAATCGGAAACCTTATAAAGGGGAAATTTCTGGAGTACATATAGAGGATTATAGGCTTCCTTATCATATACAAGGCGGTTATGGGTTTTTTTTTATTATTATTTTTCCAACAAAAACTTTGAAGATATGGTGTTCCTTTCCCTTTCGTGGCAAAGTCATGGTAAAGTAGGCCAGGTTTATCTAAGGGTTTTCTTAATGACTTTTTTAATATACATATATATTTTTTTGGTTATTAATTACAATAACTGATTTTACTTTATTTGATTAATAGTTTATAAGGCTAGGGATATGCTCAAATAGTAAATTTGAGGATTAACTTTAAAATGAGAATTATGAATAATTTATTTGTATTTTTTTAAATAGATTCTACGGTATTGTAGCGCCCCAAGTCGTCACCACTGCCCCGAACAATTATAAATCCCTATATATATGTGCGTTCAAGATTCTATAGGCGAATATTGCACTGTGTGGTCTCCGAGTGAGTTCAACGCTTTTATGTTATTTGCCAAATGAAAAAGTAAAAAACAAATGTTTATCTTATAATGTACTGTGAGGCAGAGGAGTTCAGTTGAGTTCTGGTGCGTAAATAGGCTTTGCTTTTGGGCTTTGCTTGTTCATTTTATGGGCGATTTGGTTGGCAAACTTTGTTATCGACGAAAAGGAAGAGTTTTCCCGGCGGGAAGAGGGGAGTGGCAGGCGTTGCCTTGTCACTTTTAGGCCGCAAAACTATTTGCACCTAGAAATTGCCACCGCAGGGTGGCTACGGGAGCGAGAAGTGAAGATCAGCGGCGGAGAAGAGAGGTCTGAAATGGGTTCAAGCGCCTCCATCAAAGCAACAGCTTATCAGGGAGCCACTGCAGCAGCAACTTGAACCACTCGAAGCCCCGCCAATGGTCGAAAAGTGCTAATTGTGAGCACCTCCCGTAGCTCTCCCGCCTGCTCTCCTCCCACAGGGGTTTTCGTTACTCGAAAATTGCACTTCATGCGTGCCAGCAGACGCCAAAGTTTCAACAGAACTCAGTCAATCATAACCGAAAAAAGCGCCAAGAAGCAGGAGAAGTACACTCCGGTTTGGAGTTGTCTGCGTTCAGGGATTGGATGGTGTTTGTACATGTGTTTGCCTTCTGTCCGGACTCCGGAGTCCGGAGGGGAGATCCCTCAAAGTGCGTGCCACTTGGCATGCAACACTGAGCCACCAGTAGCACCAGTAGTAGATCCAAATCTACAAACATACATGAATCGCATATCAAATTTTAATAAATTTAGACATTAAAATGTTAAATCTATCTCTTTAGTAGAGTAATTGGGGTAGATATCTTCCTAGTTAAATACCATTTTCAAGATTATGCCTTTTCGAATTTCCACTGTATGTTTTTTGGATTCTTTTCATGTAGTTTGCAAAGCAGTCATCGCCTGGTCGAGCCTAAGCCCCTTCCCTGACCCACCTTGGCGCTTGCCGTGTGCGTGTGTTTGCACTTCTGTTCGAGCCCTCAGCCTATTTGCTTTTGGGCGTACATTGAACCGCAAGAACCCAACACAGCCCCCGACTAATCATCACTTTGTTGTTGCGTTAATGACTCGCCTTGGATTTTCCGGCTCCGACTCCGACTCCCTTTGGAGCTTCCCATTTAGGTGAATGCAAAAATGGAAGCAGAGCTGGAGAGCTGGTGTTCCCAAAACGTTTTGGCATCCCAAATGGATGGGCCAGAGGGGAGGGGCCTCAGCCCTATCCCTATCACTCAAAGTGCCATAAAAATTATGCATGAATGTATTTGCTTCATTTCTCCATGCCCACCTCCTGCCCCGGCACTTTCCTGCCTGGCCAAATATAAAAAAGTGCCGCACCCCCTCGACTAGCCAAAAAAAATGCAAAAAACATATAGAAAAGGAGAACGAAAGTACGAAAATGAAACGAATGCAGCAGCGTCGCATTTTTACGGCTCCATTCATGTGACGACGGAAGTGTCAAGTGGCTGTTGGCAACTCGTCGTCGACAAGCAACTCCCCTGCCCCTTGAAATCCCCACCCATCCGCCTGCCGCCTGCCGCCCACTTTTTTACACAGAACACAAATTCCCATTCATTTCTGGACTAGAATTTTATATTTCCAATAATAACTGTGCGTATACGTAATGTTAGTTTATGTTTAATGAATAATTAATTAATTAATCACAAAGTCTATCCTATCACAATGAAAACTAATCAATATGGGATTCATGTGATTTTTCTTTGAATACGTATACTTAATATTTTTTGGCAGTACTTCTCAACGTGTAGGGGCGTCCTTTTCGTCAACGTCGCCTCTCTGCATCGAAAATGCCGTTATTGTTGCCAGTTGTCTACATGCTCTATGCTCCCATGTACATCACATCACATCGGATGCCCCTGCTATCCCCTTCCCTTTGCCTCGACCTGACCTCCGACCCATTCCCCCAGTGTCTACGTGTACCCAAGTTGCATTCGGCCTCTCTTTCGCTCCCTCTATCCCCCCATATGGCCCATCTGGCCCATCTGGCCCATCTGCCCCATCCTCCCACCCCTTTCTCAGGCGTCTGTCGTCGAGTGGGCAAACTTTTTAGCGTATGCATGTGTTGGTTTTTTCGTTTAGCTTCCCATTTTTTCTCACATTTTCCCCATTTTTGCATTTTTTGTGTGTACTTTGCTTCATTTTTCTATGCCCTTCATTTAGCCGGCTTTGTTCTTTTTGGGGTACAGTTGTGCTCGTAGGGTTAAGTAGCCCTCCTCCGACATGGACGAATAAGTAGCTGAAGGTTTCGGAACATTTTGGTAGGGGGTATTGTGTTGTTTTTCCAGAAAAGAAATCTTAAAGAATGTCTGCTATTTGAACACATTTTCCTTCATAATATAATTCGGAAAATATTGAATAACTAAACTTTAAAAGGTATATCTTTTAGAGTAATCTTAAGTTATAATCCATTTTCATAAAAAGTAGACTATGGCCTGCCAAATGTCCTAAAAAGTCACTATAATTAATGGCATTTCAGTTACCAACCTCTAGCCACGTTTCGGCAGTCACCCACTCCGGCTGATTAAAATTCCATGACAGCTGTCTAATTTGTAGCTGCAATTTGCGTTGACAAGTTGATTGTCCTGCGAACTCTAATTGCAGTTAGCCACTTGCATAACCGGCAATGATAGACCGATTACACGATTACCACACTCCGCACCCCCCTAACACACACACTAACTAGACACCCAAATCCCCACCAGGCTTTCGCTTTCAATGGTGGCCAAGAGCCGGAGCTGCTTTCTGGCCTAGAACTATCGTCCAGCGTCTGCATCCTCTGGCTGGTAATTTGCATCGTCTGCCGGTCTAATGAAATTCTGTTGCCACTGCGACCTTCCGCCAGTTGGCTGCTTGCAGTTTTTGGTCAAACAAAACGCCCGCCGTTTTGGCCATTCGTGGCCGTGTCCGTGGCCGTGGCCCTGGCCTCCTCTGCTCTGCTCCGTCTGGGCCATGTCGGTTGTTATTTTTGGCCCAGCATCCAGCAAGGAAACCGAGCCGAACGTGCTGCCGCCTGACAGACTGCATTTCCCGGCTTTGGACGCATGCCACCAGCTGCCTGTTGACTGTTGGCAGTACACTGCCAGAAAAGCTCATTCTTTTCAGAGATTTCAAAAGTGAAAAAGATTAATATGTAATTCCCCTTATTCAGTGATTATTATTTTCAAAAATCTATTTCATTATATTGCTAAGAAAACTCAACTGAAATTGTGCTCCGTGCACCTATTGTATCTGTGGCATTGGGGCGAGTGTTGGACTCCCATTTGCGTGGCGTTGCATCCTCTGCTGGTTAGTGGTTTGGTGGTTCGGTTGTGTGGCGGCGGCATTGACATTGGCGGCGAAAGTGTGGCACCAGGCAGGCAGACTTATGTGTCGTATTTTTGGCGTGCCGTCTAGGCCAACAATGCGTATACGTAATGCGAGTGCTCTATTTTCGGGTGAAAAGATCTGAATGGAGCTACATATTATGGAGATGTGTATCCCATTAAGTTAGTTTGGAAACTTTGAAAGTGCTGCTTCAAGTTGGAAGAATATATGCCACATTTCAAGTTTCAACGACTCTGACAACTCTCGGGCAGACAATCTTGAAGTTGCCGATAGGACTTCATGCTCGAATCTATTTCCATTTTTAATCTCACTCTCCTAACGATAATATGCACAATTTTTTCCGTTGTCTGGCCAAAAAATAAGAAAAAAAACCTCTGGACCACATGGCTGTCTTCGTTTTCATATTTTTTTCAGCATTTTTTCGTCTGACTATCGATGTCTGGTCCAAACTCCGAACTCCAAGCGCCCAAGCAAACCAAAAGTGCTCGCACATTCGATTTACATGCTTGGATACTTTGGGATTCCCCGCCCCAGCACATTTTCTACTTTTCGTATCTGGGAGTATGGGTATTTTTCTTCTGCTCGCCATGTCCCTTCCTCCTTTTGGCTTTTTTGCCCGTTTGCATATTAAAATTTCATATGAATTTTCGCTCTATTAATATATCTTGCAGTTATTTTCGTTGGTTGGCTCCGGCTACGGGTTAGTTGGGTTCTTGCTCCACTTGCCCCATCAAACTGCATGCTGAAATTAAATTTCATTTGTGAAGAAACTGGAGGGGACTGCGGTTCTTGGTCGGGGCTTTTTTTTTTTTTTGCATGGATGTCGATCCGGGATCCGGAGCTTAGCCAGCACGATTTTATTGAATTATTTCGCCAGCAGCTGGTAAATTCGATTTGCACCCAGCATATGTAACCGTATATCGTACTCGTGCTCGTATTTGTATCTATATCTCTGGCTGTACTTCTATCTGTATCTGTATCTGGCCTTTGCATATTCTCCCATCCGCGTGCGAAGTTCAACTAATTTGTTTTTACTTCATTGCATCGACAGGGCGTCGATGATGACATGACGGCTACGGCAACGGCGACGACGTCATTGAAAATTAGACAAATTGGAAGAGTCAAAATGGCAAAAAAATATATAAAAATAATGGTGGAGTGGAAGAGACATTTATTCCATTAATCTGTGTGTGTGTAAGCGGGTGTGTGTGAGTCACCCCACTACTGTTGTATAATCAATTTGCAGACACCAATACCACTGCAATGGTGTGTCATTTAAGTAGCCTCCAAATTGTGAATTTGTTAGGGGTATTAGGGGTATACGAATATTAAAATTAATATTTTTAAAATTTTAAAATATTAATAGCATTGCTCTTTCTTCTTAACTATCTTGACCTTGATCTCGGGTGTAAAAATACTTTAGATAATTTCAAAGAATATATTTCATTAAAAGTATTCGAAGCCTGTGTCCTAAAACACTCTAGTTCTTTATCCCCCAAACTGTATCTTGTAGATACTTTTTCAGCTTTTTAAAAATTAACCCCTGAGTATCCCTACTGAAAGACATTCTATCTCCCTTTTGGCTGTGTTTTGTTTTTTTTTCGTTGCTTATTCTTTTTGTGCGCTTCGACGCGTCACCGATTCCGAGTGCGTGTGTGTGCGAAAGTATCTGTGTGAAAGGGTGTATGTGTGTGTGAGTGTGTGTGGGAAGTTTATTCAACCAAAGGTTCGGTTCATTGAACTTGGCCAAATGGAATGGCGAATATTCGGTTGTCGTAGGTTAGGCAGTCAGTCAGTCGCCCATTGTGCATTCACGAAATGAAGTTGCGGCGAGTTAAGCACACTCACTCCTTATTTTTTGCTGTTAGCTTCTGGCTTCTGGCTCTTTCTTTTCCTTAGCCCTTTCTCTTTTACACACATACCCATACCCATACGCATAGAGAGTCTCATGTCACAGGGAATGCATTTATGAGAACGCACAAAAGACGGACGGACTGAATAGCGCCAGTCGACTACCAGACTGACTGACTGACTGACTGACTGACTGACTGACGAAAATTGTATGTGACGAAAAGTGCAATGGAAAATGCATTCACACTCACACGCACACCAATGCACTTATCAAAAGCGCATAAAAAGCAATAAGTGAGCACTTTATGGCACTGAGGAAACGACGTTTGGGCAGCCTTCCATGTGTCGCATGTTTTGGCGACTTGGAAGTGGGGGTACCTATAGTATGCGTAGGGCATGGGATCACCGCCGATCATAAAGCAAATAAGACAACAAGCCGGGGCTTAGTTCTGCAAAGATATCGATAAAATGTCAATGAACCTACATATATGCTCATTGTTTGTCTTCTGTTCGTATCTGATCTACGAGTCATATCTGTCGAGGACCCTCAACTCTTCGCAAGAATTTTCTTAGCTTTTCACTTTTGTTGGTTTAGTAAGCCAATCAAAGATACCAAAAGTATCTGAAGAGTTGAATACTTGCTTTTGAACTTGCTTTTTTTTTTTGGACCCATTAGTAGACGCTTGCAGCCTTTACGCTTTTAGCCAAATAAGCTCTTTGGCCTGTGCTATGAAATTTTACGCCTTGATGACTTTCTACTGCGCTTTGATTCCGCCTGCCTTCCAATTGTCACCCAAAGAAGATCCGCAACTCAACGTCAACTTACCACACAATTCTGCAAAGGAGTTGCAGAAGGCGGGGGCACCTCTGGCTTTGAAGTGTCTTGAGGTTTGGGGCACAGCCAGATAGTCGGAGTCGGCTAGGAGGCCCAAAGCCTTCATAGACGAAATATGAGGCGCAACCGAAATGCAAGCGAAGCCGGCTCGGAACCAGTAGACCAATCTTCTGCTTCTGCCCCTACTGCCTCGACCCCGCCCCCGATGCTCATTTTGCATATGGGTAATTTGAGAACATTTGCGCTTTAACTGCATGTGAAAAAAATACGGCATAAAAAACCAAAGGAAAGAGTGCAGCCAGAAAAATAAAAAGAGATCCAGCAAGAAATATGTGCACATGTGTCGCCTGCTTTGGACTGGCCTGGATAGCTACAGTGGGGATCGGATTTAAGGGACAGTGCATTACAATTTTATATTCTTAATAAAGAAACTTTAGCCTCAGAGGTTGTGTAATATTTTATTATTCTTTATTAAGGTTTTTGGACTAAAGGGACTTAGTAAGGTTTTAAGACTTGAGGTTAAGGGACTTCCCAATGATTGCTTGAACTTTTCCGTTCATAATAGTCTATATCTCAAATATTCTTATATCTCAATTTCATTAAATCTAAAAATGTATAGTAGTGTCTCCTTTCCTATTAATAATAAGAATAACTTAATGGAATTTAATGGAATTTGAACTGTAGCTGCATATCTCTGCGGCAATGTCCATGGTGTAGTGCTTTCAAAGGCCTAAACCGATGTCGTCTTGTTTCTGGCTCTCGGTTGTTGGTAGTTGGCTGTTGTTGTTGATAGTATTGTTGTAGCTGACTTTGAGGGCTTCATCATCTGCTTTCGGCTGGTTACTTGGCTCTTGGCTCCGCCGACGAAAACTGACAGCGACCATGGAGTCTAGTCGCGCCGGGTGAAGTGAAGTGGCCTGGTGAAGAGTGGTGCGGTGCGGTGTGGTGCTGGTGCCGGTGCGGAGTGGCTTAGGCTTAGGTTTTGGAGTAGGCGCTTCCAAGGGTAGGAGACCCCGCCACCACCACCAACAACAACATCAGCCACAATGGCTAAAAAAACACATCGTCCAAGTCAACTGGCGGCGCATTTCAAGTTGACTTTATTTTCAGGCCGTCTTTCGGCCTCTTGGCTTGCATTTTTTACTTAGCACTCTCTTTATTTGCATTTCTTTTTTATGTGTTTTTTACGAAACTTGATGAATTGGGTATTAATTCCTTCTGGCATGGCTAAAAAAAGAGCTTTAGAATAGTTATCGGCTGGCAGTTTTTCAATCGAATAACTCTAGGATATGATAGCAGAAATGAGTTACTAAATTGGCCATAATATTTTTAGCTAAATTAAATTGATATTTAATTGATTGTAATGGAATTTGAAAATTTGCTTCATTGGTTTTCCACTTTAAATATAATTATTTTTGGGGCTTGCCAATAACTTGTCTCTCACTGTAATTCCTTCCGTCAAATTCACTCACACTCGCCCATAAATAGGCCTTTATTTACACATTGGCTAAGCCTGTGACTTTTGCGCCACCCCTCTCAAAATATCCCCCCAGCCCCTGGGCCCTTGCTCTTGCCCTTGCCCCTTGCCCTCGTCCTGGGATTCCCCTAATTCCTCGTTTGGCCAAAAGTTCATTGCACTTTTTGCGCAGAATTTGTTGCCTAACCAGCCGAAGAACAAACGCACAAACGGACAATGTGTGTTGCTGTTGCAGCTATTGTTTTTGTTTTTTTGTTGTTGTTGTAGCTCTCCTACTCTTTGGCGTTTTAGTTTCCCAAAAACACAAAACAAAAATTATTTTAATTAAATAAAAAAATTAAAAAAATGTAAACTACTTTATTGTATAGGCTTTTTAGATACTCTTTTTTAAAAACTTAAAAAAAAACGAACTACAGATTATAATTATAGATGTATGACTTTTTTGTTTACTGTGTACTTGGTGTGCTGGTGTGCGAGTGTTTTTTCGTGTTTGGCGTTAACATTGGCAGCAGGTGTTTGACATTGCGTCAAAGGTATTGCTGCTGCTGCTGCTTGGGCTGTTGTTGCTGTTGCAAGTGTTGCTGTTGCAAGTGTTGCTGCTGCTGCTGCACGGACTGGCTCTGCCTTTGCCTGCCTCAATGTTTCAATGCCTCAATGCCTGGCTGACAGGCTGCCACAGGAAGCCATACAGTATTTCGAGTACGGCTCTACGGGTGTGTGTGCCAGCCAAGTTGTTTTCATTGTTAACAAGCTTTCTGTTGTTGTAGGTCGCAGAATGTGAGCCACCGAGGGATGGTGAGCCATTTCAGCTTATGCGAAATTAACTTTCGGCGTGTAAATGTAAATGGCTTGCACAATTAGAGCTTGGATTGTGTTTTTTTTTTGTTTACTGCCCAGGTGCTAATTATGTTGGCAGTGTAGGGATGCAGATGGTATCCTAGATTGGGGCAGTTTATTTCACAACTAGCTCACAGTGCAACTGTGTGGGGATTGCAGAGCCCCCTAGACCGAATTGCACATCCTTCAGAGTCCTCTTGCCCACAAATACACGCTCGAATAGGTTTTCACAACTAACCAACCAATCGGGCCGAATAGACGAACGGAAAACTAAATCAAATAGGACTCGAGCTGAAAGTCGAGCGGAAAGTGCTCGAGGCAGTGCCCCTTGATATGCCCTCGAATGAATATATATTCTAAAATAAATATCTATTTGTCGGTGGGGCCCACTCCCGCCATTGATTGCTAATTTGATGCCCATTTGCAAAGGCCACTTTTCTGCGCTCCTTTTTTTAGCCACTCTTTTTGCCATTGGCCGACAGCTGCAATTGAAAGCAAATATTGCGTATACGCCCCCTGTGCGCCGGCACTTACGCATGATGTTCTGTTTGGCCATTTCTTTTTTCCCCCCACCCCTCTCTGGTGAAATAATTTTTCTAAGCAGAGGTGGCGGCGGAGGCCTAATGGAGGCCAACGGGGCTGGGCGGGGGTGGCAAGTCTGCATGCATAATGCATGTGTAAACGCATAAAAGGATATTGATCTGCCCCCAGCCAGCAAAGCGACCGCCAGGCATCAGCCAAGGGGCAGGGCGGCAGGGGGGCAGGGGAGTCCAACAGCCGCAAAACTTTTTTTTTCGCCATGGGAAGGAGCGATGGCTAAGACAGCGAGAGTGCTGCAGGCCTCGAAAATTGCATTCGCATTTCTGTATAATTTTTCCCCCTCACCGGTTCTATATACGCATGTTTGAATGTATATAAGGGGAGGATGGGATCGTATATACTTTCAGCCATTATATGCAATTCTGCGGCGAACAACTTACGCACTTTTCGTTGTGGGTTTTTGTTTTTGTGCTCGCATGCGTCACACGTCGTCCTGCTGCGTGAGGACCTTCCTTCTTCTTCTGCGTCTTTCAGCGAGCCCCCCCCCAAGAAAGTTTGTGCCTGCTTATGCAATATTTATAATTATAATCATATTTTCCATTCCATATAAACTCTAGCGACTCGTTCTGCCGCACTGCTGCACCGGGCCGGAGCCTTAAATTGCATTTAAAAGATTCCCATTTCCACTTGCGACGTTCCATTTTTGTTGTTGTTTTTTTTTTTTCTCCAGCCACTCCTGGTCGGCCCGCCTTGGGGCACTTCCTGCCGGCCGAAAAAGTAAAATTCATTTCCCCAGACCGACACACAAAGCCCTGTCACTCAGGGCCAAAACGAAAAATGTTTCTGGCCCAAAACAGACCGAAAAAATTCAGGGAAAGCGACAAAAAATAAACTGGATAGAAGACAGAACTTTGCATTTATAATTAAGCAAAAAATAAAGGACGCCATTGAAGGCAGGACTAAAAGGAGAGATCCCTGCGGCGGATACAAAGATTTTCAGCGGAAGATAAGTCAGTCAAAGGGAGGCCAAAGCGCTGATTAAAAATCTTTTAATTCCAGGCACTTACTGAGCTAGCTCAATTATTGTGTATGATATTATTTTCCACACCGTTCAGATGAATACCTGAACTCCCAAAATCTTTTTAGAGTGTCTGCTAATGCATTTATTCATGGGATTATCCCCTTGTTAGTGTGGCGTTCCAACCATTTCGGACTATGTCGTGTGACGAATTCCGAAATTATTTGTTTTGGCTTGTTAGCCGTAAATTTCAGTGCTTTTCGTGTTGGTCGCCGATTTCGACCAGGGTTTAGTCACTACAAGCCGGGCTAAGCTAAGCCAAAGTTAAGCCGCAAAAAGCAGAGAAACTGTGAAAAAAAAAGGAAAACAAAACAAAAATGTTAACCTTTCCTATGCGGCCACAACATCGAAACGGCCAACGACAAATTTATGATAATTTCGAACGAAAAAATGCCGCTGATGTTGCCGTCGTTTGGCCGAGACCATAGAATGACATTAGTGCATCGTCCATTATTGCCTCGAAACATGCTCTTTTGTTGTTTTCGGTCGAAACATTTTCATGGCCCGAAGGGGCGCCACGCCCCCTACTTGTTTCTACCTTACCACCGCCCTTTGCCGCCCCCGTCATTCACTTTTCCAGCCTGTCACGGGCTGGTCTTTTGTTGGGAAGTTATGACCGCCGGCGAATTGTAAATTATATTTAATTAAGGCTGCATTTCGAATACAAACCAAGCCTTAACTTCTTTTCATCCGTTAAAAAAAAAAAAAACAAAAACAAAAAAGCCGTCAACAGAGTGCAAAAAGGGAAACATTCAATTGCATTTTTAATTAGGCGCTTGTCTCGGTCTTCAGGCCACACTGCTGTATGCTGATGACAGCCAATAGCATTTGGCTTTTTGGAATATTCATACGACCGCCAAGAGGCCAGAGATACATATGTATTAAGCCGATTTGTTAATGACCACGCTTTGCATGCCAGCCTGACATGCAAGTCCTTTCCGCAGGACTCACAAAAACTGTGTATGCAACTGGGCTTGTGATTGCAAATGGCTCGCAAACAGGCAGTTTCCCTGGAAAAGGTATCTCCTCATTAACCTGATTGCTTTTCCAGACTCATCCATGTGGTCGGTTAGGTATCCTTGACGCCTTTGGCATAAGGAACTCGTAAATTTTTGGCTATCGCTGGGAGCAAACAAAAACTGGCCAAGTTACAAGTATTTAGGCCTGGTTCTTCTATTTATTTGCTCCTGTGTGTGCAACAGGCGACAGCTGCTGCTGCTGCTGCTGCTTCTGCCATTCCTGCCATTGGCCAGCGATGATGGCATGCCACTCAGATGGAACTGCAAGCTGGGAGCTTCCAGCTTGGATCTGGAAACAAACCAAAACCGCACCACTCACAAAAAAGTGGTTCTCTATATATTTTTCTAAAATCAAAATGTCCACTTTTTGCTCATCAACGCCGCTGGTTATTGTTGTTGCCAATTCAGCCTGCTGCTGCCTGATTTTGTTGGCTTTCTGGCTTGGTCTTTGGCCAAAGTTGTCGCCAGGCCTTTTTTGTTGTTCTGCCGGCCAGTGGCAGTTGCAGTTGCAGTTGCTGCTGTTGTTGCAGCAATGTCATTAACTTGGCCGGCGGCCTCCGAGCGCTGACATCGCAACATGATGCGCGATTTGAGCTTTAATGTTCATTCAGTTCTGGGTTTAATGCACTAGGAAAAATGTATCTATATTCTATACTAAAGGCACTTATATTTCAAGATGGAAAGAACAGGGGTTTCTCCACGTGTCGCTGATTTTTCCTCTAATTTCGCCAAAGTACAAAAAGTGCGTGTGCAATTATAAGTCGCATTTTAATGCTACCTGGATCCGGGTTCCGATCTGGATCGGTATGGAGCAGGGGAAGGGAAAGATGAAGGGGAACCGGGTCCAGCCCATTTTCTAGCTCAACCCAGCAGCAGATGCGATGACTTTGATTTCGTGTCGCCAAATTGTTGAGCTGCAGCAAGCACATGGCGTTGGCCCGGCCGAGAGGAAGAGGTTCATTAAAAAAGTATTCCAGCGCTGATTTTGCCACACATTTTTTGATTGCCACTGCCAACTGGCAGCTCCTTGACTGTGGTCAGTGGAATCGATCAAAACAAGTTGTTGGGCTGCAAAAAAAGCCCAAAGGAAAAAAAAACAAACTGAAAAGCGGTTCCAGAGCCCCTGAGTTCCAGTGTGATTACCTTTGGGCCTTTGGATGTACTCGTACTCGCATTCGTACGTTCATGATTTGTGGTTTGGCTAAAACTTTTCGCCTCGAACTTGGGAGGAAATATTTTTCAAGGCGAACAGAATATGTATCCAGCAAATACCTCCGGTGATTGACACTCAGGAAATGTCAGGGAATTTGATTGGCTTTTATGATCGGCCGGCGGCCGCTTAAGGCATTAGACAAAAAGAGAATTTGCATATTTTTACCACTCGGCAGTGTCTTGGCAAATAATTAGAATTCATAGACATGTGTCGCGGCGGCCGGACAACGAAACTCACTGAAATGTGGTAGTTTGTTGGTTTTTGTTCGAGTATCTGAGTATCTGCTGGATGCATTCGGCGCGAAGGTTCATTGACGCGTCAGACAGCAGAAAGCCAAAGAGTGCAGAACAGAACAGGAATCAAAACGATATGCGCCAAAAATAGCTAAAAATACGCCACAAAAACCAGTTATCACGAATTGCCAAGCAGAGAGGCAAATAACCCGGCCGAGAGATACTACAATAGCTGGCGAATTTTCATAATTTTTGCATTTTTATAGAACATTCGAACAAAAAGCACTTAAAGTGATGGGGTCGAGGGATTTGTGACTCAGAGTTCGAACCCTGAGATTATAGAGTTTCTGCTTGTTAAAGTGTGTTAGCAGAGTTTCTAGATATTCTTCCTTCGTAGTTTATACGATATATTCTGTGGCTTAAGCGCGTGTGGTCTTGGCTAATTATCTTCCCCTGGGCTGGGCCACCGAAAGTGCATAAGATGTTGGCTGGCACACATTCCGATCCCCTCTGATACATTTTTAGCCCGCTCTTCCCAATTCCCTCTGATGCCCTCCATTGGCTTTCATTGATGTGATCGTCGAGGTTCAATCTCATTCATTCATGTTGGCTGCCGGCAGTCCTTCGCTGCATTTGGCTACTTCAGTTTCACGGAGGCTGGGATGAGATGGTGGCTCAATGGCCTGGTGTCTCGGTGGCTATATGGCCATATAGCTGCCTGTGTTTGGGACACACCTTCTGCAACGCCACGCTAATCACGAGCAGTCGTTGAAGCGCCGCCAGCAACAACAAAACCAAGAAAAAAGCCAGCAACAATAGCAACAACTGCCTCAGTGGCAGTGGCAGCGCGTGGATAAATCAAAATGCAGCCCAGAGACGTGAGCAGAGCCGCCTTCTATCCACGAGCTCCATCCTCCAAGCTCTCAGCTCCATGCTCCTCATACTCCATACAAGCCACGGATTCTGTCTGCATAATCCACGGCCAAAGAAAGTGCCGCACATGGGAACTACACTGCAACAAGAAGGAGGTCTTAATAAGTTTTGGAAATAGGATATCTTTATTTAAGACTCAGTTATTTGAATATGTTAAAATAACAAAATCATAATTGTATTTGATTTGATTACAAATATTAATTATAGACATAATTTTCTCCAAGTGCTCTTCTGAATGGAAGCTAAGCTTGGCTGATCCTCATCCGCCTGCTCATCCTCGGCCAAGACAAATGCAGACGCCGGCTCTTTAGCCGTATCTTTCACTCTGATTGTGGTGGCTCCTTCGATGGCTCGTGTGGGGCTCGTGTGGGTCTTGTTCTCTGGCCGGGAGGGGGTGCTGTTGCAAGCAGCATGCTCGAGGAAAACACTTGGCTACTGTTTGTTTACATATGTCCGACCACTCGGGGTATAACTCAATCAGGCAGAAGAGCTGCCAGGTCAGGTGACCTGCAACAAATTAGCCAGCACGACTCTTGGCCTGCCCCAGGGACTCTGGTTCTGACTCTGACTCTGACTTTGGCAGCTGGGAGTTATGAACTCACCTGCGGAATGCTGGGCAAAAACCAGCCCGACAGCCCCTCCATAGTTGTGTCCAAGTTCTAATGAAAACCTAATTACAAAATCAGCCAATACTCTCAAGACCCCGGACACATAATTAAGGTGCTCACTTGACTTGGCATGGCAAGTGTAAATGTGTTTGTGTGTGTTTTCCCTCGGTATCTCCAATTTCCACCGCCATTTCCCGACTCCGACTTCGACTCCGATCCCGACCCACTCTCTACGGCGATGAAAAACGCATTTAAAAGCCACATTAATGACGCAAAAGAAAACACGGGCGGCCGGGGAGCTACCACTTTGGTAAAATAGGAAATTGCTGCGTCTGCGTTCGGCTGCTCTCCAGATTCTGGTCTATCTTATATATTTTTTGTCCAGTTCCCGACAAAAACGGTTGCTGCCTCGAGCTGCCTTCCAGCTTGCAGCTTCCAGCTCCAGCCTAGAGCGTTTTCAGCGCATTTTTAGTTAATTTACCAGGAAAAACATTTGAAATTCTTAAAAAAGTCGCAACAAGAAGTCGGCGTCTGAAAAAAGTCACATCGCAAAGTTGTCTACACAACGCCTAACTAAAGTACTCTATTCTGAGGGAGTATGTGGACTTTTATGTCAAGCTAGTCACTGGGATAAATCGAATTATTTTAAGGAATACCGTTGGTAGAAAAGTTATCATAGATAGAAGTAGATATCAATTGGTAGATTGTATAGATGAGCAAACTAGATGGATATGAATAGGTAGATAGATCCTCAAACAATGGGAATAAATTCAAGGTAAGTGTATTATTTATTTATTAAAATTTTTACCCTGTATTATTACAGGGTATCTAGCTACTAAGCTCATTTGTCTAAGAACATTTTGTTTGGTTGGTTTGTTCTGAAGCTGTTCCTTCTGTTATTTTTTCATTTCGTCGCCACCGCCGTTGCTGCATAGACTAAAAATCGCATTCGATCATTTATGGGATTTTATTTGGCGCGTCAGTGAATGTTGCTAAGCAATTTATTTATGACATTTTTTGCCTGGCCAGGCTTGGGTTTAATGTGGATGTGACTGTGGATGTGGATGTCGCCTCTTCGGCGGATTCGTGCAGCAATGTCTGCTACGCATCGAAATAGTTGCAAGAGGCTCAGTGCTGCTCTTTGTTGCCAGTCTTACTGTTGCAAGTTCCATATTCATCAGATGCGACACTCTTCATTCTTGGTGTTGCTTGTATCTTTCTTGTATCGAGGAGATGCTTTGGCTTGTCTTGTAGTTTTTCGTCTGCTGCTTTTTCTATCGAAAAGCAAACTGGATTTCGTCTTAAACGCTTTGCTTTGCGGATTGCTGCCTCGCTATCTGCCGGCTGTTGCAGTTGCAATTGCTGTTGATTTTGCCATTGCATTTTAATTAAGTGCATTTTAATGAGGCATCACGGTCCCCATCGATGCAACTTTGGAACATCATCAATTACACAAACGCATTTTAAATGGGCTGCCTGCCTCTGGCCGAGCTAGCTGGGAACTACGAGCTAGTGTATCTGCCAGATCCATTTCAATTCAGTTTCCCCTTGGTTCTGGTTTTGATTTTATTCAGGTAATTATTAAGCCTATTTGGATTAGTCTCTGCCCTTGTGGCTTCCAGCCCTCTATTGCGGTTTCAGCCACTATTTCGATGCGAAAAAGGGCTGCTGAAACAGTTAGTTTTAATTCGATTTGAGACTGCCAGAGTGTCCTGGCAGGATGTGTTTGCAAATCCTTTATTGCTAATGCAAATGAATAGTTCTAGTTTCATGAAGGGTATATCGGCAACTAACAATATAACAATAATACTAACAAGAATTTAAGTTTCTAGTGCAACTATAGTAACTATTGGCCGCCATGTCTTAATCACTTTATATTTTATATTATATATTTCCATCCATGCATAGAGCATTTGCTAAACCATAAGACCCTCCAGTTCTAAGAGCATATCCTTGCCCACAAGTCCGCCTCCTGCCCACTCTCATTAGCCCACCCTCGTTGGACTGCAACCCCTTCGGCCCCTCTTCACAGGCTGTTCAAAAAGTTTTTCCATTTTTTCAAATTGCGTAATTTTCATTAGTTTGCTGCATTTGCAGACAAATTAAGAGCTTCTGCCGATGTCCTGGCCAGGACTCGAATGCAACCCCTCAGAGTGCATCTAACCAAAGTGCGTATCTGTGAGATACGCATGCAAATAGCTGCCAGCAGGACGGCAGGATGGCAGGACCACCCCGATGTGATGCGGTTTTTTCAATTTCTCTCTCTGAATTTTTTTTATTTACAGCCTTTTTGTACGCAAATAATTGTGAATTTTTTCCCCCTTCCCTTGTTGCTGTTTTTTGTTATTGTTTGGTTTGGTTGGGAATCCAGTGGATTTTTTATTTTTATTTTTCTATGCACGATATTTTTTATTTTTAATTAAAAGCGGAAGTAAAAGCTGGGGGCGAGGTGGTCGAGGGAAAGGGTTCTGGATGGGTTTCAGGAAGGGTTTGGGTTTGGGTTCGGATTGGTTAGGTTTGGCGACTTGTCAAGTGCGTGTGGGTGCGTGGGTGCGTTCATTTTGCTCCGTGTAGTGTTTTGCTAACAATGCAAATTTCAGGGCATTGTTGCTGCCACGGCTGCCACTGGTTCCACCGATGCCACTCCACTTGCCACCCCACACTCGAGACGCATCAAATCATCAGCGGCGATTTCAGACATAGTCGTCATCTGATGAAATGTCAAATGCGTTTCCCCAGCCCCCTGCCTAGTCATTGCTCTACATACATGGCCAAATGCAAACAGTTAGTAGGGCCTGGCTACTGCTAATGCTGGTAACTGGTAACTGGTAGCTGCCTAAGCTGCGCAAACTAAACCAAACTCAACAACAATAAAAACATGGCAACAATTCACCAGCTGAAGGGTTTTTCAAATAACGAAAAAAAGGAAAAAGCCAAAGCAAGGCAGCGGAAAAAGGGAAAAGTCAGGCGAAAAAAAGGATCGAGAAAATTAAAACAAAACAAACAGCAAACGCATCCTTAGCATCAGCATCCACTGTGTACAGAGAGAAAAAATATGGGCAAATCTATACCATATACACATACCATAGCCACTTGGTAAGTCCTGTTGTCCCTATTTTTTCTCCTAGTGTCGTCCTGAATCCCACATCATCCTTTGACTGTTCTGCCCTGCTTTGCCGGCTCTCTGTTCCACGCATGAAGAGATTTCGGTTTAGCTTTTGATTGACGAACTTGGCTCGTTGTTTGTCCCTCATCCTGAATATCCTTTTCCGGCCCACCCCCTCCCCTCTCCTGCCCAGTCCTGCCATGCACTGCCGCTTTTCACTCAAACTCATCAACGTCAGCGACGCATTCAAATCGTTTTGATGGACTGCCTCGATGGTCCTTCCCTCCCCATATCAAGCTCACGCAGTGCATCCTGGCACAAGAACAAAACAGCATCGAAAACAAAAAAAAAAAGGATATAAAAAAAGAAATTGAGAAATGGGTAAAAAACATGTGGACTGAGTCTGGCACAATATTTGTATTTTACGCAATTTTCACTGACGACTGCCATCATGTCTGAGTTGCCTCCGATTTGTGTGTTGCATGATTTGCAAACCGATTTGCAACATTGTCCGTGTCAGTCAGCGCATTGTTGTTGATCATCATCAGAGCCACCGCCGAGTGGGTTGCGGGTGGTTTTTGGTACTGTGCACTAAGCACCTACCTCACCGCCGTCTGGTTGCCCAGCCATTGTGCGGGCTCTTCCACTTTTTCTATATTTTTTTGAAAGTAAAAAAATATAGATATTATATTTTTATAATATATTATAATATAATATATTATATTATATATATTATATTATATATATATATATAATATAATATATTTTTCTATATTTTTTTTTTTTTATTTTGAAAGTTTGTGCGACAATTGTTGCGGTTATAGGAAATGGCCCAGAGTCTAATTAAACAAAATGCCTGGCAAGCTCAAATCGTGCGGAAGGATTGGGGCAGGATAACAGTGCAATTAACTCTTCATTAGGGCTTTCACTAATTGAATAAAGTACATTTTTGCGTAAGCAATTTTTTGATATAACTAAGAAAATCAACTCACATTATAATATTATCTAATATAACTGATACGCCCTGTTGGCCGCCCTAGACGCCTAATGAACTCCAGACAATAAGCCGACAAGTACACTCCCTAAACACCTCTAGGGGCTTATCTAAAGTTTGTAATATTACAATCGCTTAAGCATTTCCACTGCAACGCCTTTTCACACTTAATTCGCCACAAAGTATGCTACAAAATATGCTACAGAGCCTGGCCGCTTCCTTTGTAGCAATTAAATTAGCCATCCGAAAGTTGGACATTTTGTGGCAGTTGGATCAGAGTTTAGTGGGGTTGGGGGGAGGGGTCGATGCACAAACTGTTGCCCAAAAGTTTTAAGCTGCATTTGAGGCTTGCTCTTTCACACCCCCACACAGTTCTCCCCCCTAGTCAGCTGGGAAAAGTTTCGAGTGGCGCTTGTCTTGTTTCATCTCCTCAGCTTTCATGGCAAATAATCTGTGACGTCAACTGCGGTTGGCCGGATCCTCCGCAAAAGTTTTTGCATATTTTGCATCTGATATTTTGGCCACTTTTGGTGCGAGCTAGTGCCAAACTTGTTGCCAAGGCCGACTTGTTGCATTTGGCAGCCGGGTGCCTGGACATGTGTGTTGGTTGGCCTTGTGGTTTCTCTGTGTTTTGGTAATTGAAAACACATTGGGGTCGTTAGTGTCACTTACATCTAATTATCCCAATGACCCTCCTGGACACATGAGCCACAAGAGATTTGGTTAGTTTGTAAATGTGTTGGCACATATTAAAAAGCAATATTCGTAATGGAAAACTCACAACAAAATGGTTAAGTGACCAAAGCCAATGTTTTGTCAACTGATAGGATTTGTTATTTTTCCCAATCGAATTTAATTAGTTTCACTTGAAGCATAACAAAACATTTCCGATTCCCACAGGCCGCAGTACGTCTTTACCATAAGCACGATAATGGTTTACCAAGTGAAGTTGTCCCAAGTTATCCAATGGATCCTGATAGGAGCTTCGTTGATTCCGTATTCGTTGGCAAAATTTCATGACCATTTCATTTACGGAAAATACGTTAAGGATTTAATGCACTTCGGTGGGTTGCAGACTGCCCTGTTAGCTCCGGGCGTTGGAAAGCTGGTGGTGTTCTCCAATAATTTCTGCGACGACTGTACCTTGTTCGAGGATACCTTACAGGTTTCGGCTCGGAAAATGAAGGCGTGGGATATGTTCCTGCGAGTCTACTTCTTCGACTGCACCCGAGAGCATAATGTGCGGGTCTGCCACGAGTTCGGCATCCGAAAGGAACCATCTTTGGTCTTTTATCCATCCAACTACACGGAGAAGACCCACGGCACTGTGCTTTCTACTCGCAAGCCCATAGATCCCCAAGTGGCCGCCCAAGTGGCGATCAATATGAAGAAGGCCACGAATCACACTCTCAACTTTCAGCCCCTAACGGCGAACGAGGGTCTGAAGGCTCTCTTCGAAAAAGATAAGACTAAGTACGTTTTGCTGGTTTTTCAGAAGAACAACACGGAGGTGGGTACCATGACACTCCTTGGACTGTCACACTTGCCCGCGATCGCGGTAAGAATTGTACATGATGAGGCGGTGATGAAAAAGTACGCTCCCGGCTCGAATGTAGCTCTCTTCGATAAACATTTGAAGAAAGTGGATTTAAAATTCAAAAAAGAAACCAGTGAAGAAATTGTGGAAAGTGTTGCAAAGCTAATATCGCGAAAAGAACGGAGACGCACAGGCTATAGAAGAACCCATCACTTCCTCCCAAAAATGGCCGATAGTACCGTCGACTATTACCACGAGCAGTTGGAGATTACCACTCACACCCTTAACCACCGGTCCACAATTTTCCGCGCTGACTTGGAACAGGCTCTGATGAGGATACTGCACATGGAGATTCCAAAGATGCAGGCCAAGGGCGGAATGCGTCTAGTGGCCCTGAGGAATTGGGTGAAGCTCCTCTCGGAAGTGAACCCTCTCAACAAGAAAGGCCGGACCGTGCTAAAGCAGTTGCACCAGTGGATGGAGGGCGAGAAGAACCCTTCGGGGGAGCAGTTTCTGGAGACGGTGTACACCTTGGAGAACGCCATAGGACATGTCTTTCAGGGACGGCACTACGTTGGCTGTGTGGCCACGGAACCTTTCCTGCGGGGCTACCCCTGCGCCCTTTGGATCCTCTTTCACTTCCTCACCGTAGAAGCGGCCAGGGAGCCGACTCCCTTTAAGCCCGGCTTTGTGATCCGAACCATCAGGGACTTTGTCCAGTACTTGTACTACGACTGCCCCTACTGTTCGAACGAGTTCATGAAGATTTCCGGGGGCATGGACCACGTGACCACCCACGAGGACGAGATCTTGTGGCTCTGGGCAGCGCACAACAAGATGAACCACAAGCTTGCAGGCGACGGTACTGAGGACCCCAAATTTCCAAAGGTCCAATATCCACCCAAGGAACTTTGCGAGGAGTGCATGGATCAGACTTGGAACAACGCCAGTGTGCTGAGTTTTTTGAGGAGCATTTACGACCAGAAAAGCATGAGCTTCTATGGACTACCCACCATTTTAGGATACGAGTAGTATTTTCTATATGTGTAAATATTAAACAACTAATAAATAAAAAAGTATTTGTGCTCACACCTTTGGTTCCACCTTCCGTACACCAAACAGCGACACTAACCTCTGTGTGAATTTTTGGTATTTTTAGTATGCATATTTTAGATTTTAGTACCCGCGAATCAAACTTCTCGCCCCTCAAGTCGGACGACAATTAGGCCACAATATTAAGCCTTATGATTGGACGCTAAAGTACGTGCTAATAGTCCATCAAGAACAAATGTCCACAGTAGGCATTTCTGGGGTTCTGAATTTTTTACCTTCTACCGACATCGCAGTTTGTATCATTGAGGATTCGAGGATATTCTTGAACTTTGACGTGTCGCCTCTCACCATAAAGGGAGTTATACTCGAGAGAAATAGCTCAACTGTGAAAATGTTTTCAAAGTTTTGCGACGCTAATGAATTAAACAAGAAGTTCCTGACTCAAAAGGGCATGACTAAAAAGCCTTTTTAATGGCATATCGGATATAATATTCTATTATATTATATAAAGTCACTCTTTGTTCAATTTTTTAAACTCGACACATTTGTGTGTATAATTTACGTTTATGGTTGGTATATTTTTGAAAGCCTGAAATTCGGATTAAGGGGTTTAACAGGAACCAATCGCTAAGAACTAATACGTACGGGAAACTTTGAATAACTCGCAGTTGTTTTTTTGGAATAACAAAAGAAATAGACATTAAAAAATAATAATAGGTGGGGCTCTACTTAATATGAATGCGGATCAAAAGTGTCGCGTTTTATTAATATCATGGGTGTGTATGATAATAGTCGACCAAATTAACGGTCTTATAGAGGTAACGGGTAAGAAAAAGCATTTGGTTCAATATTATTATCCTAAAAGAGCCAACACACAAACAAAATCGATGCTGTTTGACGAAAATATAGACATTATAAGGAAGGTTTTGGAGCGACCCAAGCTAACATTTCAAGCTGACATTGAAATTGCCATCTATACTCTGGTGCACAGTGAAATACCAAAGATAAAATTCATCAAGGGTAAGTCCTTTGTGACCTTGATGAAGTTCCTGGACGTTCTGGTGAACTTGAGCCCTATGAAAATTGACAGAAATGCTTGGTCCAAAAAGTTAAAGCGCATCATGGACACCTCCATGGGTATGATGTTCGGCGTGATGTTCCGGGACTTGATCTACAGTCAGGAGGTGTCGCTTGGGAAATTGATAAGCGCCGATGACTTTGTGGAATGCCGCAGATCGGCGGCCTATCCCCGGGGCTTCAGCTGTGCCCTTTGGCATTTGTTCCACTACCTGACTGTACAGGCGAGCTTGTCAAAGCCGCATAAATACAAACCGGGCATCGTGTTGAATATTATTGCATCGTTTATCAGGTACTTCTTTCCCAGCTGCCCCGAATGTTCCAGGACTTTCCAGCAAATAGCCGAGGACCGTAAAATCCACGAGGTGCGGGACTACGACGACGAGATCCTGTGGCTGTGGGAAGCCCACAATGAAATCAACAGGCATCTGGCGGGCGGCAAGCTGGAGGATCCGCTTTTCCCGAAAAAGCCATTCCCCACTGAGAAGGGCTGTCCAGACTGCAAGACCAACGGCGTTTGGGACCGGAAAAGAGTGCTGGCCTATTTGAAGGACATCTACTCTACGGAAAAACTGAGTAAATTAAATTTGGTCCCTAAAAATAATGTGACTGAACCCAAAGTGGATCCCAAGAAACCGATGGGGAAGGACGAAACAGATACTGGCAATTCTACAATCACCAAGGAGGTATCGAATGGTAAAAGGAGCAGAGGGAGGCATTCCCATAGAAGGAGCAGAGGGAAACGAAGTGCAGATTGTGCTTTTGGAAACAGCCGACTCTATAGCCCATTGGACAACGTTGAAGTGTTAACCAACGACACTCAAAAAGCGATCCTCGGCGCGCCGGACTTTGCCAAATTGGTGCAATTTATGAATATTTTTTGCGAAGATTGTCGCCGATATGCGCCTACCTTCAAGAAGCTCGCCCGTCAAATGGCGAAATGGAAGCCCATTTTGCACATCTATGTGGTGGACTGTGCTCAAGAGGAGAGTCAAGAAATGTGTCGGGATTATGATATGGAAACACCCACAATTCGGTTTTATCCCCCGAATTTTTCGATGGAGCGAGATGGACTCGGTATTAATATGACTCAGACAAAGCCAAATAAATTGATTGAGGAGGTGCGAGGACACTTGGTTAAGCAGAACTACTCCGGCGGTAGGGTGAATTTTAATCCCGTTGGGCCAAATGAGAGCTTGACAGAAATCTTCAAATCCTCGGGAAACAATACCTACGACAATGTTGCCTTGGTTTCTCAAAAGAAGGACTCGTTGGTCGGCAAGCAAACTGCTATTGACCTGCTCCCATTTCCGAACATAGGGGTTCGAATGGTGGAGGTTCCTAAGGTGATGGCGAACTTTAAAGTGGATCCTATAAAAGTTAAAATGGTGGTTTTGGACCAACTAGGAACTCCACAAATAGTTTCCTTGAAAGGCAATAGTGATGACTATGTTAAGCAAATTTCTAATTTCCTCGAATTTGGCGGTCACACACCTTTGCCCACTCTACCCACCACGGTGGCCCCTAGTGAGAATGAAAATTTTGTGAATCAGGCCATTTCAGAACGTATAATTTCGGGTCCTCTGAAGATCTACAGAGCCGACCTGGAACAGGCCATCGATAAACTCCTGCACATCGAACTACCTAAGATGCCGGTCATCGAAGGGGACAAGCTCCATAGCCTGATAAACATAACCAACCTATTGAGCAGCTTTAATCCCTTGAACCAAAATGGCAGAAAACTCTTAGAAAAGCTGAATAGATATCTGAAAGAAGTCACTAAAATCTCAGGCGATGAATTGACCCAGAAAATTAATCTTATCGAGTCGCAAGGTGGGAAGATCTTTAATGCACAACGTTATGTAGGTTGCCTTAAGCCAACCTTAAGTGCTTTCAATTGCTCTCTGTGGACAATTTTCCATCATCTGACGGTGGAGGCTGCCAAAAATCCAAAGAAGTTCCGGCCTGGCTCCGTTCTCTGGACCCTACTCGGATTCGTCAAGCACTTCTTTGGCTGCGCGGAGTGTGCGAGACACTTCGAGGAAATGGCCAAGAGGAGGCACATGGAATCGGTCAAAACCCACTCAGATGAGATCCTCTGGCTCTGGGCAGCCCATAACGAAGTCAATAAACGGCTGGCTGATGATCTATCTGAAGACCCCAGGTTCCCCAAGATTCAGTTTCCCTCAAGCAAAGATTGCCCATCCTGTCGAAATCAGAAGAACGACTTTATAGAGTCAGAGGTCCTGAAGTTTTTAAAAGGTATCTATGACATAAGTCATGTTAGCTCTTATGGATTGCCCTCAACTAATGGCTATGTACAAAAAAAAATGTATGTTTCAAATGCCAATAAAAACTTAAACGATGTTATAATTGAGCTTAGAGGTAAACCCAAAAAACGTAAAGATAATATATAAAAGATATTTCTATGTCTCTGGCAATATGAGCCATTTCATGATATAAAGTCTTGTAAAGATGTGTCTTTATTTTGATGTTTTGTTATTATAGGCCAACGAGTTATGAAAACTAGATTTGGTTGTTATGATAGAGCATTTGATGAGTTTTCATCTCTGTCTCAGGTCGTTAAAATCGAATCGAATGTAAAGTCCCCATTGAATACCGAATCTCTTAGATCATTTCTGTGTCATTCTCTGGGTATACGTAGCTATACTGTTCACCGCAGGCCACTTTTTTATTATGTGTTTTGAATACATAAATATGCTTTATTTTGAACTTTGAGAACGTAATCTGTGGATGTGGGTGCGCCTTTCAGGCAGGTAACCGAAAAACTTGTTCTGAGCGAAAGAGAGTCTCCGATTTGGGTTAAGCGAGACCGACAAGGCTATAATTACCATATGATCTTCGCCTTGCCACCAGTTTCCATATCCCACTGAACCAGTGTGCATCGTCTGGTGATGATTCGGCTACTGTTCTGCCTGATGATCCTCGCCCCCGGGCTGGGCTATAGAATCAATCAAAACGAGGCCAGCCTCTACAGCAAAGACGACAATGTGGTAATGCTGGACAGCGATTCGCTTCCCCCGACTCTGAGCCAGAAGTCGGAAAGCAAACTGGTGCAATTTCTCAACAGTTTTTGCGGGGACTGTCAGCGCTTTGCGCCAGTTTTCAAGTCCCTGTCTCGAGACCTGTACCAATGGCGGAGAGTGCTACATATTTACGCAGTCGACTGTGCCCAGGAGTGGAACGTGGAAATTTGCAGAGAATTCAACATTCGACAGACGCCCACGCTGCGGTATTTTTCCGCGGTGCTTGCAGGAAAGGATCTCGGCTTGGGTGTGGACATACCCTCTCAAGACCCCAAAGTCATATTCTCAACTTTGGCGGATCTTGTGTCAATGGATAAATACGACTTACCCGGTCAGCCTAATTTTGAATTCGTAATGCCCAGCGACACTTTAGACTCCTTATTTCAACACGATGGTCAGGCTTTCGTAGCCCTCGTCTATCAACCGAAAGATTCCCAGATTGGCAGGGATTCCATTTTATCGCTATTGCCCTATGATCAATTGTCTGTGAGAGTCTTTGAGGACTACCAGTCCCTTTTTAATTTGGGTATACAACCCTCCAATCAGACAGTATTCATGATTGATCGAGAGGGTAAAACTGAGGCTCTTTCAGTAAATGAGAGCTACCAAGCATCCATCGGAAAGTTTCTTCAAAATCGAAATTACAAGCCAGTGCCATCATTACCGGAGACCATCAAATCCGATGCCTCCGATTTTTTGGATCAACAAAAGCAAGCCATTATAGTGCAGGTACTCAATCACCCTCGAAAGATATATCGTGCCGATTTGGAACAGGCCGTCGATAAACTTCTCCACATCGAACTTCCCAAGACTCTTATCTTTCGGGGGGCCAACTTTATGGCCCTGCAAAGCTTCCTTCGGGTACTCAGCCAGTTGAATCCTTTAAACAAAAATGGAAAGGTTCTCCTTCTAGGCTTAGACAAGGCGCTTTCTGCTTTCAATCAAACCTCGGGATCTGAGTTTGCAGATACTGTTAATGCACTGGAAAAGCCGCTTCCTAAAGTATTTAAGGGAAAACGGTATGTGGGCTGTGTTTCCTCAAAACCATTCCTGAGGGGGTTCACCTGCTCCCTGTGGAGTCTTTTCCACTTTCTGACAGTGGAGGCGGCTAAGTCACCGAATCAGCTTCCTCCCGGAACAGTCCTATCTGCAATTCACGGATTTGCCAAGTACTTCTTCGGCTGTTCGGACTGCTCCAATCACTTCCAGGAAATGGCCAAGAGGCGGCGAATGGACTTGGTGAGGACCCACGACGAGGAGATCCTCTGGCTATGGGCTGGCCACAACGAGGTCAACAAACGACTATCCGGCGATGCCACCGAGGATCCTAAGTTCCCGAAGATCCAGTTTCCCAGTTCAGAGGACTGTCCCTCTTGTCGGACTAATAACTCAGATTGGCACACAGGAGAGGTTCTTCAATATTTAAAGGACCTTTATAACAAGGAGAATTTAAGCTTCTATGGCTTGCCCACTTCTCAGGGATACAATTGAGTTTTCTCTTGGGCTTGGTAAATATTAAATTGTCTTTAAAAATAGTAATAAGGCTTTTACCTTGAAACATACAACCTTATTGTTTAACTTTTTTACCTTTGTTACCTTGGTAAATATTAAATTGTATTTAAAAATAGTAATAAAAGATTTACCTTGAAAAATATAAACTTATTGCTTAACTTTTTTACCTTTGTTACCTTTTGAAATACAATAATTAAAATTGTTCCACTACTTTTTGTTTTTTTTATTACATTTTTATAATATTTTTCAGTCATATTCTTTTTATGTAAGTAATTCTTTAAATACACGATTATATACATATTATATTATTTGATTGGTTTAAAAGCCATTTGTAGAAAATTGTAATTTGTATGCCTTGTCCAACTGAAACAAAATCAACTGTGTCTCGCCTATAACTACCCAAGATTACGAAACAATTACATTAGTTTCTAAAGAACTACTAGCCCCTAAGCGATCGTCTGAAATGGGAGCTACGTCATCAGTGGCTTTCCAATCTTTAACAGTATCTCTGGTCCTTATCCTGATCTTTTTCGGCAAAGTCCAGCCCGAACCCACTTTGTATCAGAGGCTGGATAATGTCGAAAGTGTAAATTCGACTCAGTTGGGAAAGGAGTTGGGCAACCCAAACACTGGAAAGTTGGTTCAGTTTTTCAACAGTTTTTTCGGGGAGAGCCAGCGCTATGTACCGTCTTTCATTGAGTTCGCCAGGAGTGTATATAAGTGGCAAAGACTCCTACGGATATTTGCCATCGACTGTGCCCAGGAGCAGAATGTGGAAATCTGCAGGACGTACGATGTGCAAAGGACTCCATCGCTACGCTACTACTCGCCCAAATACCGAAACAGGACGGATGGATTGGGCGATAAAGTTGACAGCAGAAAACCATCGGATATTATCGAAAAGATGAAGAATGAGTTGTCTAAAATTAAGTCAACCCCCACGCTCGGGCCAGTGTTTGAAGAAATAGGCTTTTATGAGACAGTCAAGTCTATTTTTGGAAGCTTTGACTCGGATGGAAAGGTAAGGAGTTCTGTGGAGTACCTAGTACTGGTATTCGTGAAGACGCCGGAGACCAGCCATCAAGGGTGGAAACCTCATTGGTTGTATAGGAGTCCTTCGTACGGTGGGTCCCGTTGGCACCCCGTTGAAAGGCCCAGGCTTTATAAACGACCAATGCCACCACAGACCGATAATAACCCAATGCCTAATGTTTTGCTGGATCTTCTGCCGTATTGGCAGGTGCGAGTGCGTTACTTGCAGTACAACCCTCCTACAACACTCCGAAAATTTCATGTGGGTAATGAAAGTTTGGTAATCATCGATCGCTTCGGAAATCCATTGGCTCTGACTCCAGCCCTTCCAGACAAAGAATCCTATGTAGAGGCTGTAATTAAGTACCTAGATTTCTTCGATCATACGCCACAGCCTACTCTCCCCTCCACAAATGCCACGAAGCCAAACGAGTTTTTGGACGCGGAACAAAAGTCCATCCTTAACAATGTCCTGAAGCTACCCCGTAGGGTATATCTAGTCGATCTGGAACAGGCAATATACACATTGTTGCACATTGTGCTTCCGAAGGTAAAAGACTTCAGGGATAGTGCGCTAAGAGCTCTCAAAGATATTATAACCGCCATTTATACAGTGAATCCCTTGAATGCTAATGGAAATTTAATGATAGCGGAAATATTGGAAAATCTTAATTCTCTAAAATCCTTTAATTCGACATTAAGTGGCGAAGAATTCGGCAATCTAGTACGTAAGGCAAACAAATTTACTAATGAAAATGATCGCAAAGTATTTCGAGGAAAGCAATACGCCGGCTGCATTGGCTCCAGACCTTTTACCCGGGGTTTTACATGCTCTCTGTGGACTTTGTTCCACTATATGACCGTCTGGAACGCAAAGTCACCCTTTCCACAGAAGCCTGGTTTTATGCTTTCCACCATTCTTAGATTTGTGAAGAACTTATTAGGCTGCGAAGAGTGTTCAAAAAATCTCCCTACTACGTTGGATTGTGTGAAGAATATCAAGACCCACGACACCGAAATACTTTGTCTCTGGGAAATGCACAACAAGATGAACCAAATGCTGGCAAACGACCCCACCGAGGATTCTATGTTTCCCAAGATTCAGTTTCCCAGCCAAAGGGACTGTCCTTCCTGTTACAGTTTAGAAAGAAAATGGAACAATGATCATGTAATCAGTTACCTTCAAAGCCTATATGCCAAGGATAAGCTGAGCTTATACGGACTCCCCACTGAGTAGCTAATTCCAGCTGGTTTATGAAAATTTTTGTACCCTTATGAGGTATGTTCTATGTTGACTGTAAAAATAAATTAGAGAGCGAGGGTACGTTTAAACTTGTTATTTAACCCATTGTAAGTGCAATTTATTTAGTTTTCAAATTAAAGCGAGCTCTGCCAATTGTCTTAAAAATTACATATATTGTATATAGTGGGATATCTTGCTCAAATTTCTCGACTTACTAATTTGAAAATAAATCGAATTTATTTTTAAATTGAATCTATATTTATTGTCTACGCAAGAAGTTTGATTCTGAGCTCAAAACCTCCTTCCTAGAGTCTAAACGTTCTCAAATGTTCAAATTATTTGGCGTTAAAAAAAAATTAGTCACCGTATAGGTCGTCGATGATCGGAGCGGGTTTTTTAAACTTTTTTCTAAATACCCTCACCCAAAAACTGGTGCTCATCGATGGTAAGGGTAAGACTCTAACAAGGCAATTCTTCCAAAAGTTTCTTTGATGTGAACAGCATATAAAAATAATTTTCTTTTAGGTTTTGAAAGAAAAGGTGTTGGTTGATTTTATTACGAAATTATTGAAAATAAATGCAATTTGATTCAGTTATGTAAAGTTGTAGCCGTGACGAGTACAAGTGGTATAACTACCCCTCCTATTAGGCCTTGTGTCCAGTTGAAAACAGTATACCTTCAACTACTAGGAAATGGATTTTGGAAACAAGTTGCCTATCTTAGCCACTGCTTTACTGATCTGTATTCAGTTTAATTCCAGGGTATCTGCCATGGGCGGATATCTTTACCACATTGAGGATAATATTTACCCTGTGTTTGCTAGAAATTTTGACGATACTCCGGTCATTTCGAGAAAGTCAAGTGTAGTGCTATTCACGCACAGCTTCCGCCCCAACGACTTGGAGTTTGTACTGAAATACACAAATTTAGCCCGACGACTGAACAAATGGAGTCGGATTTTGGTATTCGAATTCATTGATTGTGCCCTGGAGGGCAACATTGCTAAATGCAGTGAAATTAATCACACCCCAGTCCTGCAGTTCTACCCTGTCCGAGACAGCAAAGCTGTCCGAGGTTCGCCCACTCGTCTCGATTCCAAAGGAAATGTAGATAACCTAATATCGCAGGTGGTGAACTTGCTGGAGAAAACCCATTCCGGAGGCATCTTTCAGCCATTTTTTGGACTGTTAAAGTTTGACGACCCAATCTCTGGCTTATTCCTGGGTAGGCCAAAATGGAACCATATGGCTTTACTTCCCCAAACTATTGGCAGCGATATTTGCAGAGAGATAATTCTCGGATTGCTTCCGATTCACGAAGTTGCAGTTCGCATTGTACCAGATAAAAGATGGTTTAAAAAAAACAGAGTTGAATTCGGTGATGACTCGATTGTGATCGTAAGTAAAGGGTATTTCAGCGGATTAAAGCCCAAGGCTTTATCAAGTCAGGGTTATATAGATGCGATTACCGAGTTTCTCAATGGCAAATTCTACTATGCAAGGGATTTTGAGCTATCAGAAAAGAACTACGTTGATATCCCTGCTCTCCAGCAGAGTATAATCTTTTCAGAGCTACAAAAGCCAAAAACCCGGGTCTATCGTGCTGACTTGGAGAAGGCAATCGAGAAAATATTAACCCAAGACACTCTGAAGGAGAACTACCTTGAAGGGAAGAAACTTCTAGTACTGAAAAATATTGTTACTCTGTTGCATCACTTCAATCCGCTAAGCGCAACCGGCAATGGGACTCTCATAATAAACAGATTCTATGAGTCGTTAGCGGACCCGAAACAGAACAAAACCCTTGGACCCAAGGTGGGGCGTGAGCAGTTTGAAAAATTAATAGGTAATAACAGTTTCGAAGCTAAAAACTATGTGCGCTGTGCCAGTTCAATCCCAAACTTGAGAGGCTTTACATGTGCCTTGTGGCTCTTGTTCCACTATCTGACCGTGGAGGTGGCCAACAACCTAGGAAAAGTGAAACCAGACTCAGTTCTGTGGGCCTTCCATGGATACGCGAATTATTTTCTCGACAAGCCGGAGTATTACCTCAAACTTAAGGAGTACGAGAAAAAAAACCCCATAAGACCAACGCGATCAACAAACCCGGACGTGGATGTCGCCGAAAATGACGCCAGACATAGTATATTGTGGCTGTGGGAAGTGCACAATCACTTCAATATATTTGTGCCCCTCAAAGAGAAAGTAGATCCCCTGTTCCCTAAAATCAAATTTCCCAGCGAAAAAGATTGCCCACAATGCCAGCAACCATCTAGAGATGGAGTTTTGAATTATCTAAAAAAGATCTACAGATTAAAAAACCTTAGCGAGTTCGGCATGCCTTAGAAAAAACCCATTTAAATAAAAATTGTCAAAGTGAAAATTTAAATAGACGACGAAAAAATACATCGGAGTAGACCCTATAATTTCGCATGCTGAAAGAGGGGGATTACATTTATAAATTTTAAAGTCCTGCAACCTTTTCGATTCGAATCCGTCACCAAAGAGAGCCATTTTCGGGGAAGTCGGGGAAGATTATTAAACTTAAATACGTATTAGCTTGGATGGCTCATAATACATACAATCTTAAAAACGTTTCGTGTACACAATTAAAATTCTACAGAATAATAGGGTTTCCAGACCTTAAATAATAAATAATCGTATCGAAATGAAAATGTAATGGTAAAACAGCCTCTTCAGCATTTTTCTTTGAATTTAAATCATATTTTTTTCCCCAGTCAAAATGGCACCTACCCTGACGGTTATAATAATGGCTGTTTTAATATATTTTTCGGTAAATGGTTCTATAATCGTAAAAATGAGCCAAAAGTCATCCATGAATGCCTCTAACACAACTTTGGATGACCTTCTACTTTTTAATCCCACTGCATCGGCCGTTTATTTCAATCATACGACCAATACGAAGGGCCCCAATTATCCGGTCCTCGAACCTCTGTTGGAGTACCCGCGACTTATGAAAGTTTTTATAATCATGTGCGGCTTGCCGGTGAATGAGAAGGACTGTTCGGATTACAAATATGCGGCCCCAGAACTGCGCTTCTTTCTCAATGAGTTCAACCGCACAAAATTGGAGGAGGATAAAGACAATAGTTCCCGTGGTATTGAAATTCCCACAAATTCAAAAAAAGACATGAAAAAAGCTATTTTGAAGGAGTTGGTGAAATTGAAACTCTACACTCCAGGAGCTCCAAACTTCTCCCCGATCCTTGGTAACGACACAATCTATCGACTCTTCCTACAAGCGGATGACAAGAGAATAACCCACTTGGTTTTGGCCGAAGAATCTGAAGAAAACGACACCGTAGGCCGCGATACCATCTTAAATTTATTGCCTCGAAATAACGTACTTGTGCGGATAATCAACAATCGTACCTTTTATGAAAACTTTGGAGTAAGATACAAATACGTTGACTCGCCATTGTTAATAATTCCGAGGCAATCCAGAAGGGTTATTCCTTTGCATCCGAAAAAGAATACTGGCAAGGAGTATTCCAAGGCTGTTATAAAATTTTTAGACGAGCCTGCGATTGGCTAACACATTGTCCGAATTACAAATAAATTAATAACTAAATAATTTGTAAGGTTTTTTTACGTATCAGCCAGTATGCAGTAGTCTTGTGCCCAGGCAGAGAAAATTGTTGAGCCCCACGCACATACCTATTTACTAAATTAAGCGTTTAAATTAAATGAAGCGTCATGTGCCCCCACTGCTGGACGCCTGGAAATTGAGGTCCTGGCAGGAGTTAGCAACTGACCTGAGCCAAGGCAATGGCAAAGGCATTGCTACTCATATTGCACCGATTACCCGCACATCAAACCGAACCGTATATTAAATTATTTATAGAACATTTTTGCAAAATATCTACGCACTAATTTGCGTAAAGTAATCGATGTGGTGGAAAAATTTTCACGCATGCACACGTGAGGCATGGTGGGTGGGGGTGCGCCTGGGGGCGGGGTTTTTGCTGCAAGCTGAATGGCTATTCGGGGTTGGAGTTTCGGGGGTTGGGGATCAGCCGATTGGGTGGCCGTTCAGTCATGCCCAAATAAGCAACGGCAAACGGAAGCTAAAAATTACCCTACCAGCCCCACTGCCCATTCCCGACCAATGCCCCTTGCAACGCCCACAAAACTTTCTTCATTGTGCGTAAATTGGCGCCCCTTGCAACCGGGCTGCCTGTCGAGTTAAAAGAGTTAACGCTACGTAATGATGTGTATGTAAAATTTATAATATACATAAATAAATAAAATGCACGCAGTTTGGGTTTGGTGCACTTTATCGATATTTTCTCTTTGGAGCCCTAAGGGTCTGGGGCTTGGGGTTTGGGGTTTGGCGTTCGGGGCTTGGGTTGAAAGTAAAATGCCAAGAACGAGCACAACTGTACCACGCATGATTTTTGTGCGTGTCCTGGGAAATGAAGGGACTCCGGCTTTTGCCCCGCCAAGGCAGGCCGTAAATTTTCGACCGGAAACGGAACCGGAAACCAGCGCCCATTTGTAGCATTGAATTGCTGAGCCATACATCTTTCGTGCGTTTCGAGGTCCGGCCCGGTCCAAAATCGGCTTGTGCGTAGAGTGCGTAAGATATGGTCGAAATCTAATAGCAAACGGATATTGTGGCTTTTTGTCTTGCGAATTTTTCCAAGGATCTCCGTTGGGCTTCGGGACCTTTAGGCCTTTGGGCCGAGGAAATTGCCCTAATTGGCGCCCAAAAGATTTGCATAACATAATTGCCAGCCGGCAGAGATCGCGCTCTATAACCGACATTGTGGCATGACTGCAAATTAACCAAAAACAATAACCCGGCCAGAATTATGCAGAAGTTATTGTTTAGGCATTTAAATTACAGCAACAACGGTGGCGTTGTAAAAATGCAGAGAGTTCGCGAAACGAAAACAATAAAATGCCAGCTGAAGAAGCATCGGCGTTGTTATAATTATGTAAAAACAGTCTAAAGATTGACTTGACTTCTATACCCACTCAAGCACACACACACCGAAGAATGCACTGAGAGAAAAATTAGCTTTTGTAGCTAAAATAGCACATTTTAAGCCCTGGCCAACTTTTGGTTTTGGAAACTAAGTGATTCTACATTGAAAAGGGTGTGGCTATTTTCTCTTAGTGCCTAGCTGCACCTGGCATGCAAAGCCAACATAAATTTTTAGGGGGTATACTGGGGGGTGGCGTTGCAACAGCAACCCGGTAATTATCAGTGCCTTAGCGGCAGGCAACATTGTCTGTGCATTTTTCTATCTCGGCTACCGTTCGCCGCTTACCGCTGTCTCTGCCACCCACTTTAGCCACTCCTCCCAGCCCTGCCACCACCGGCAGCCCGCTCTGTCAGCCCCCCCAGCCCTATCCCTATTCGCACGCAAAAAATGTAAAGTGAAAATATTTTTTAAGGCACTTGTTCGAGGAGTAGGGTGGGATGTGGATTCATCTAAAACCTGTGGAGGGTTCGGTTCCACCTTGCCGTTGGCCAGAGTCTTGCCCCTCACTCCCTTAGGTTTACGCCGAACTTGAGCAACTTTTTTAATTCAGCTACATATAATTAAAAATAACATGAATAGAACACAAAAAAAAAATAATTATAAATAAAGCAACAGTAAGCGAAAAAAAATGGAGTTACAGAAAGATCTGGGATGCTGCAAAATTACCCTTTATAAAAAATGTATATACGGCGACTTACTGCTCTTAATAAAAAAATGAAACTCATATATTTGGCCAATTTTCCACATCTTGCAACTCATCTTAAGTAGTTTCGGCAGCCCTATTGAGCTCCACTTGGAGCTAATATGGCTAATATGGGAACTCGACGACAAAAAAAAGGGCTACAAAATAAACCAAACCGAATGCAATTTGGCAACAATTTTCCCAAAGTTTGTTGCCACAACCCAGCAATGCGGCTGATGCCTGCCACTTTGCCCCAATGCTCTGCTCCCCACCTCGTGATCCCGCTATCCATCGCCCCCTCCCCCCTTAGCTGTTGCCACAAATTGCGGCAGCGCGTAATTAAAACAATTTGTGCATAATTTTTGTACAAGTGCAGCCGAAAGCCAAACCCAGGGCTTCAGCCCGCGCCCTCGCCCTCCGACTGCCACCCTCAGCCTCTGGCCCGCCCCCTTCGGTGGGCTTTTAAATAATAATTTGCTTAGTTTATGAAGTGCCCAAGTGGGTGTGCGTGTGTGTGTCTGAGTGGGCGAATGAGCTACATAAACAGTTCTACCCCCCATCCACCCCACTCTTTTGCATTTTCTTCTAGTTGCTGCGCACAATTTACTCACTTGGTTGCATTTTAACATATTTCGTTACGTTTTCAGCCGGGCCCGGAGTCAATTGTTGTTGTTTTTTCAGTTGGCTGGCATGCACTTTTTTGTTTTATTGTTTTCGTTATTCCATGTTTTTTGTTGTTAATTTTTCTGTTTTTTGTAGCACTCACCTTAGGTTTAATTTGTTTGAGTTTCATGCAACTGCTACTGCCTACTGCTGCTGCCGCATCGGCTTTAGCTTCAGAGTCAGCTTCTGTTGTGAATTTCACGTGCATCTGCCGAAGCTCTGGCTCTGGCCTGCAACTGCCTTCTTTCTCCCAAGTCGAAAAATATTTGTGCACGCAAAAAATGTTAATTGCCACAGCAACAGTGGCAGCAGTAGCTACAACAGTGGCAACATCATCAGCAAAAAGCGAACCATCAATGCGGCGGGGCATTAAAATATTTAGGTTGCAATTGCCTCTTCCTATTCCTCTTCCCAAGCCCAAGTTCCAGTTCCAATTCCCCTAGCAGTCGCCACAGTCTCTGGCAGTGGCAGTCCCTCAAACTCCAGTCCGAAACCCAAACTCCAGCCCAGAACCCGACTCCAGCTCAGAGTTGCTGCCGTTAATGCAACTGCAACTGTAACAAATTGCAATGTCGCACATCTGTCTTTCCTGGCGTTTGTCGTTGCCTAAAAAAGTTTTGAAAAAACATTGATGCAGTCGCCTTTATGATCGAATATTCAATGCTCTTTGCCTTTCTATTAGTGTGAGGTTAATTAAATCCTATTAAAATAATGATGTGAAAGTCATCCTTTACGAAATTATTTGATGTATATATTGCCTTTGCAACATAACCCCTTTTCAGCATAAAGAAGTTAATGACTCTCTGCCTGGCTAGGGTATTCAAAAACATAAAAACTTATAAAAGTCCCGGCCCAGAATGGGAGCTTAGACCAGAGTAGACCTTTGGAGAGGAGTCTAGAGCCATGGACTCATATTTATTTTTGTTAACATACAAAAAATTGTCGTTTTCCTTGCAAGTTGTTTTTTGTGGCTTTGCTCTTGTTTTTTCTTTTTCAGTTTGTTGGCTTGGCATTGGCAATGCCAATTACCGGCGACCGGGAACCCTAGCAATTTGGCCATATCCGGCCCCCATGGCAGCAGTGCCTGCGCTGGGCCGAAAGGAAAAATCAGGTTTTTCCTTCACTTGTCCAGCTGAATGTTGGACCAGGCTCGATTTTCGCTATTGGAGTTATATATTCCTTCCCCTTCGGTTTTCCTGTTCCAATTTTTTCGACTTGCTCTTTTCAGTTTGAAAGATCATAAAAATTAATAGAAAAGAGTTTCAATTTGCGAGAGGAAAATGGCTAAATTTGTTGTTCCAGGGGAGGCTAAAATCAAGGGTATTTAGGTGAGACACCTTGGCAGTCATTAGCCACATTTAGTGGCCTGATGATCATGGCTTTTACGGCCGCAGTGATTCCTAGTGGCCGTTTCTTTTGGTTTTTTTTTGTGTCTTATTGTAACTAATGAATATGGAACTTGAGTCCGAGGAGGAGAGTCTGTGTTTCTTGTCATGTTGCGGCTGTGGCCGTGGTAATAGCCGCTTACAAGATTTGAGTTGTCGCGCATTTTGGACGCGTCATGCGGCCAGTTTCTTTATTTTTTTTTTTGCTGTTTTTGTTTTTTGTCCGTGCCACACATTGCCGCACGATCCCAAGTTGGCAAATGTGGCGCGCAGCATTTAAACAGCAGTAGCTGCAACTGCAACTCCAACTGGCAGCAACACAAAAAAAATGTCATAAATAAATTGCTTAGCAACATTTGCTGACGCGCCAAATAAAATGCCATAAATGATCGAATGCAGAGAAAGATTTTTAGTTAGACACTAGAAACGCTGATGAAGATGGAAACGGAGATTGGAGCTGGAAGTTGGACGCTGGATGCTGCAAGATGGAGATTGGTGATGAAGATGGCGATGGACATGGAGATGGAGATGGCTTTGGCAATGGACTTGGACTTGGGGAGTCGTCTGGATGGATGGATGGAGATGGCGACAGGAATCTCGAATGTTTTTCCTGTTGGGTAAATTAACTTAAAAATGCTACAAAAATTGTTGCTGATGAGTTGGCTTATAGGGTTGATGAATGCTAAGCATTCTATTGTGCCCATTAATGTTGCAGCAGCATGGCCCGAACAAGAAGAAGAAACCGTTCAAGCTATCCCTAATGACTTAGGACACCACACCATTAGTTGTGTTTTCTTTTTTATTTCGGATTGTTTGGGCCAAGTTAGGAGGCTCCCTTACGTTTTCGTTTTGTGTGGCTATCAAAACAATTTGCCGGCCAACACTCACCTGTAGCATGCCACATGGCAACAAAGTGGCACCCAACCTTCAGAGGTTTACAGACCAAAACTCGAAATCTAAATTTTTGGCAGAGCAGAGCTTAAAATGCTCTTTTTGGTATGAAGAAGACTCTCCTCTTTAGTATTCCAAGAAATTACTGTTGCAACACCAATCAAAATGGAAGTAGTCCCTCTCCTAGGGTATCCTAAGCGGTTGTCTGCAACTGCAACACCTTTGCTAATGCCTGGCATAACAACTTAATCCATAATCCACCTTGCCAGACTTCCTCGGCTCCGAATGCAATTGCATGGGATTGGGTTGGGCTTCGTTCGTTTGGTTTTGTCAGACAGCGCGGCTGGAGCGCGGCTGGAGCGCACCTGGGCTCTGGGCTCTGAGAGCTGGGTTCTGGGATCTGGCATCTGGGGAATCGGATGAATTTTTACGAGTCCCCCCAAACGGCAGACAGAGTTGCAGTTTTTCGGACAACCTGCTCAAATCAAGGCTGCAGCAACAGCCACTGCAGAATCAAATTCAGCGACCCATTTGTTGGCTATCTTATGGCCTGAGACAGAATTTGCTTGGCCCGGCAAATAAATTAGAGTTCTTAATGGTCGGGAGTAGGCCTATCTGGATCCTAATCAGCAATGTTTGCTGCATTAACCATCGAATTTTATGATGATTTTTTTGGGGGGAGAGCCCACAACGGCACACACACAGAAATCTAAATTTAAAATTGGACTCGTCGTGTAAACAAAAAAGGCAACTGCACTGGTGTCTGCCGTTCTGCTGCATGCTGCATGCGGTATGCGGCTTGCTGCATCTGCGGCATAGACCACGAAATGGGATCAAGAGCAAGACCAAAGGCAATGCAAAGCGAGATCAAGTTCAACGCACATTTGTCCTTGATAATTGAAAAGAGCGCAGCGGAGGCTCGCAAAAACACAAAAATACTAAAATACAACCAGCACGCAACACCGCCAAGGGGGAGCCCAAAAAAATTGCGGAGCAAAACAAAAAGGCCAAAAAGAAATACAAAAATAAACAAAAATTATGGCAGTGGATCGACAGACTTATTGCTGGGCCCGTTGCCGCCGATCCTCCTGCTTTACATCAAAGTGGTGAGGAAAACCGGCTGGGGCTGGAGCTGAGGGTTGAGGATTGGGAATTGGGGGGCTGGGGCATGCAACACATGCACAAAATCCTCCAAATGTGTATGCGTAGCGTCTGCCAAAAATACGCCGGCCATTAAGACGCAGCCCCTTCATGCAACAGGCCATCCACATCGCCCCAAAGAAGGGCCCACGCCAACCAAAAAACGAGGTGGGGATGGTCTGTTTAGACTTGGGGATACCTTATCTGTAAAGGGATGTATTCAGGGACATGTATTTATTCTTTATCATTGATTAAGTTAAAATATAACTTTAAATTTTCATAGTTTTATATACTGAAGATACTTATGTATATCTATATCTTTTATATCTATCTGTCTTTATCCCCTAAGAGGTATTCATAGTCGTCTATAAGGAGCCCTCCCGTTCGATCGTACGTGCCTCTTTCGGCCGCCATTCCTTCCCCTCCGTCGATGTTCGCAGAATTTCCGAAAATTTGCAATTGAGCAGAAGACGCTGCTGCCAGTGGACTCTGCCCCAGCCCGGATCCCCTTCGCCACAGCCGAGCCAGCGACTGCTGCCCAAAGTAGAAAGGGAGAAGAACAAAAATGTTTATGCATTTTTTCTGGTCACTGACCGTACTCAAGGTTTTTCGTATTCTGCGGTTCTGTTTGGATCGTTGTTGTTTCTCTGGCGTTTTGGTTTTTGCAGCTCCTTGACTGCGCTGCGTAAATTGCATGCGCACAAAAATTGACGAATATGCCAGCCGACATGCGGGGCGGGGTGAAGGGGGATCCGGGGGGGCCTCCGGAAGGGCAAGCAAGAACAAGAGGAAAAGACAGCGACAAAATGTGAATGCGCCAAAAACACAGAGATGATTGCACAGAAAGAACTTGGAGATCACTTCTGGGGGAGTACGGAATAGCATCATTAATCAATATAAAATGACTGTTTTTCTATGGAATTCATTTCTAGAGACAAATTCATTACCAGAACGATATGTAATATATTTAAGAGATCAAAGTCTAAGCTCTACTGAGTGCTCTCTATAGAATCTAAAGACCTAGTCTAAGGCCTGCAGTTGCTAAAGCTAATTTCATAATCAAAATAAAAAAATAAATACATACTCAGTATCCACCCAAATAGTAATAATTTCTTTCAGTGCCCCAAAGGGGTGGGGTTCGGGACAGGGTCTGTGGCAAACTTGTTGCCTTTCGAGTCGGCTCCCCTATATCGCATATAGCGTCGATTGCTGTCTCTGTGTTGGTGCAATTTGGAGACGACGATGATATAATTTAGCACGAAAGTGAAGTCTGCTTGCAGCCGGTCCCTGTCGCATTCCGTCCTTCTCTGTAGCTGAAGACATCTCTGGCTCTGGAGCGTTGGACAGCGTCCCGAATTTACCAAATGAAACCGAAAATGTGCTGCCACGTCCTCAGGTTCTGGTTCTGGCTGCGTTACCCTAAAACTGAAAGAGGTTTTTTGGGCCTTCCAAGTATGGCATTAACATGGGAGCTAAATAAACTATAAATAAAGGGTATTTGAAAAGTCGACTTGTTGCATTTCTGCAAAGGTTGATAAATTACTATATGTACAGGGTACATGCTCTGGCCTTTGGTTTTCGGGGCAATTTCAATTTGATTGCGGTAGGACGCCAACTGTACTGGTTTTTTTTGGATCGCATCTGATCTCATCAGTTCTGGTTCGAGGGCTGCTGCTGTTCGGGGTTCATCCTTCTTTGTCCTGCCTTTTGACTGTTTCTGTCTCTTGGTGCTGTGCCCTGACCACCCGCAATAGCCGAGGCGCAAAAAGTTCTCGGATTACCACGCCAAGTGCCAAGTCAGTGACCGATTATGTTACCCAAAGCACACAAAAAAAAGTTTATAAATATTAAAGGGAGTTACGTATGGCTCTATCTGTTTGGGATTTCTTGCTCTCTATTTTAGTTCTTAAGGTGTAGATTTTATAAAATTTTAAAAACATTTTTTCTAGTAAAATTCTTTATATTACGTATACGTAATGTTTGTAAACTTAAAATTAAATTCTAAATAGCTGAGAAATGTTATGCTTTTATGCTATTTTGGTATGCTATTACATTAAATAGAAGCATTACTTCTATTCTTATTTGGAAAGATTCATTTTCCATATCTAATGAAACACTGCGTATACGCAATTTTTTATAATGTTGCGTATACGCGATTTTGTTACATGAATTGGTTAACGAAAAATATTAAAAATAGTTTCCTATGGTAACTTGACAATACAAGTTGTTATTTCTATGACCATCTCCGCTCCTTTTCAACTCTAACAGAAAAAACTCAATTGTGGTAGAAAAACCATTCCACTTCTCCAAAAGCTTCAATCCAATGAAGCCGCACAATTTCTGGTGACAAAAAAAATTACAACTGCTGGACAAAAAAGTCGGTAAAAAATAGGAAAAGGAAATGTCAAAAAGCCCCCGTTAGTTCGGTATTAGCCCTGACAAAACTTGACGCGTCAACGTAAGCGGCTTTGGTCTAGGTCAAGTTGCAAGTTGCGAGTAACATCTACACATCGGCATATAAACGGACATAGAATCCACCTGTGCCGGAAAATCTGTTACGGTGGCTTGGCGATTTTAAGGGTATTAAAAGACGGGAGAGGCAGGGGAGTCATTCAATTACAATCCAATTCGGGATAGGTTTAAATGGCTTGGAAAATGGCTTAATTGCTGACCGCTCGATATGAAGAGCTCTAATTGAGCATAAGACTCGAAAGGCACAGAACACGCACGGAATCATCGCCCGGAATGAATGAAATGAAAATGCGTATGGGTAAATAAAAAATACATCGAAAGTTATTTGGCCCAGTCGTCGATTCGATTCGTGTCCGTATCGTTTCCTGGCAAAAATGAAATCAAAAATGCAGCAAACAATTTGTATGGAGCACAATTTGATTGGCAGCTCTCGTTGGTGTCGTGGGCGGTGGGACCAGAGGCGTGGCAGCGTGGCAGAGGAGGCGAAAGTCCTGTAGTTTAACAACCATAGAATTCTAGACGATAGGATGGGGCTTGAGTTTGGGTTTGGGCCTGAATCGGAATCGGAATTGGGGCTGGGTAAAGTCTGAAGTACTTTCGGGTAGGCCTTAATTACGTAAATGTGTGTGCTGCGGACTTGCCAGTTGAGTTATGACCAAAGGAGTACTCCATACTCGCATGACTGTATCCTGCACTGGAGAAATATGTTAATAGAAAAAACAAAGCAATTGGTTATTTCCTAATTGAATGGAAACACTCTATAATAACAAAAAAACATGGGGCCCAAAGATGAGACTGTTTTGAAAAAGACTCAAAGCATCTTTGAAGATATTTTTGTAAAAAAATTATTGTTTTTTGTTAACTTTCCTTTTTTTAGTGCACATTAGTGTGTGTGCGTGAGTGTTGCAAATGCGTAAAATTTTAATTTCGTTTTGAAAATTTTCATTCGAAAAAAGCACACACACTGCGCTCAGAAGTTGTTTGGCTGGATTTATTTTCCACCCAAATCACCCCCCCGCTTCCAGGCCCCTCCCCTGCTCCTTTCGCACTTCCTCTTCCGTTTCTTCTTCTTGTTCTCCTTTTTCTGCGGGTTTTTTGAGGCCAATGACCAGTCAGCCAACTGCAGTGCACACATCGGTTTGTGTGTGTGCAAGTGGTGTCCCGCTTCTTACGCACTTTTTGCATTCACTAATTTGAAAGCTTAAGGGGTTAGCAATAACAAGAACAGGACCCAAAGGGTTGGGCACTTCCATTGGCCCTGTTCTCGCAATGGTCTTATTGATCTGCCCCCTCGTATCTCCTGGCTGGCATTATTATTATTAAACAACCCCATTAGGCCTTCTTTCCCCTATTCGGTTATCTAACTGAAAAACACACAAAACACAAGCCAATGAATACATCCTCTAATGCAGGAAGGGGCATTCCAAGTTGGGACCTTCCGGTGGGAGGGTTACGGTTGGTTGGAACCAAATTCTGTGTCGGCAGAAGGGAGTTTCTAACAAATGAGCAAAGAATATTATGCAATGCAATCAAATTTGACGTTATCTGCTGGTTTTAATATTCAGTAAGCCAAACAATAGAAATAGTCCTGTATTTTTGGTATTAATCGAGAACAATATCTCACTATTGTCACTTATTGGGATCCGCAAATTGTTCTTTGAATTGAGGGCTTAGGCTTAGTGAAATTTTATTTAAAATATAGGGTCTTTCTTTATGCCAACCAAATAAAAGAATCACTGGGAATGCTTGACTGCGATTGCGACTTTTGTAGTCCTGGGAATAGTATACTCTGTAATGTCAGAAAGATTGAGTTTTGTAAGCCAAATCAAATAAGTATCTTCATCTGGGTCTGTACTTTTTAGAGGGCATCCTTCAGTCACCATATGGACTAATAATATTTCGCTGATTTGCGGCTAGGTCGGGCATAAATGTGTGATTATTTTTTAATAAAAATTTCCAGCTCGCAGGCATAGGCTACGCACTTTGTTTCCCAACATGACACCAACCAACAAACCAACCCAGAATCGCGGATTATTTGTTATGCAAGGCTTTTGTGATTTGTTGGCGCGTTTTGCTGTTTCAGTTGTTTTTGTTGCTGTTGTTGGGGTTAAAATAGGTCCAGACTCTCTTCCTCCTCCTCAGGATTCTGCCTTGGCCGCGGGGCCTTAATACGCACAACCAGCACCACACACAATAATACAAAAGTAATTTCGCGCACATAATTTCACCACCCCTTTCCGCGCCCCCTCAGACGCATTCTTTTTTATATGTTTTTTTTTTTTTTTGTAAGCTGCTGACAACTGTCGGGGGTTAGAGATGTATTCACACATATGCGTTTATATCCACAATAAAGCACAGCTCAGTGACATTTAATTTCGAAATCGTCATAATAACATTCAGCCTGAATGCTCACATCCGCCAAAAGTCATCTAGAACGTTGTATCTGTTAGCTGTATCTTGTAGCAATGTATCTATGTGTCTGGGTATCTACGTAACTGCGTATCTGCGCGGCTGCTGCGGGGCAAGAAGCAAGTGGCAAGCGGCATGAGACAGGAGGCAGCTGCTTTAATGAGCCAGCTACAATTTAACAACAGTTTCCTGTTTTCGGTTCCTCGTCGCATTTCAAATCAGTTTACTTCCTTGGCCATCAGCAACTGGCTTTCAGTCTGCGAATTAGATCAGAACCGTAAATTTCGATGAGCCCACCATTGCATCTGAGAACGGAAGCAACTCAATGAGATGGGGACTCGCGGAGACGGCACAGAGGAAACTCATTTTATTAGGGAAAGAAGGAACTTCTGGGATACCCCTTTCAACTCGCTCTGGTCGGATTAGCCAATTTTTGGCATAACATCCATTAACGATCCAACAGTGTTGTAACTTTGCACATGTGATAATAAGATCACAAAAAAGATAAAAATGTTCAAAATTCATTTTTACCCTCTTTCGAATGCAGCCACAAAGTTTATCGAAACTGTGCTGCAAAAATGTTGATGGCGTTCGATGGAGAAAAGTTCCCAATTTCTTTTTAAGTATCCTAGATGAGAATCCGATGACTGCTAACAAAAATATAGCATTCGCAAGGGACACAAAATCTTAAAAATTCATTTTTATCATCTTCCGAATGCAGCCAAAATGTTTATAGAAACTGCGGTGGCAAAGTATTGATGGGGTTCGATGGAGAAAAATTTACACACTCTTTTAAGGTATCCCAGATGAGAATATTATGACTAATAACGAAAGTATAGCCTTAAAAATGAACACAAAACCTTAAATGTTCATTTTTACCATCTTTTGAAAGCAGTCACGATGTTTAACAAAACTGTGGTGGCAAGGTGTTGATAGAAATAGATGGAGAAATGTTCCCAGATTCTTTTAAAATACCCCAAATGAGGGTATAAAATACCCAAAAAAAAATAATACAGCCAAAAAACTTATCGAACTTTTAGCGGCAAGATTGGACTCTTGGATTGGATTCTTTAACGGAATTTCAGCTGTACATCGGATTTTTAATACTCATAAAACAATAATGTCCTTTAGTTCATTGTTTAAAGGTATAGCCAAGCAAGCTTTAGGTAAAAAAAACAGTTAAAGGAAAGAAGTTCTATGTTATTGCTCTAAGTCTTATGGATATCAAAGTCAAAGTCTCAAAAATTTTTATCAAAGTGCTTTAGTCTGAATCCTTAATAGCCTGAATAACCCTTTTTATCTTAGAACCTGTTTATTTAGAGAAATCAAAGAAAACATGGATCTGAGAGATGCATCTATCTACTACTTATATCAACGTCTCTGTTGTTAAACTTTTACCCCGTTTTGCAGACAGCCCCTTTGCATTTGTTGTTAATTTATGCGTTGTCCAGATTTTTAGTTTTTTTGGGAAGAAAAAAGGGTTGAAATTAGGCCTGAATTCGGGTTTTTCGTTGAGAGGTAACCGGTTGGATCGTTTGTTGCTGTTAGGAGACTGTGGTTAATCTTGTCGCCGTTGCCTTTTTTATCTTGCATAAATATGGCAATCAAATACTTCAATGCCAAATAGGTGTCATCAGATTATAAAGAAGCTTTCCTGTATTTTCGTTGCCCCTGCAGTTGCATTGTTGCATCCGCAACGAACCAGTTTTCGGTTCATAAATTCATGCTAAAATGTATAGAAAATAGAATAGAATATAAATATGAGTAAAGGCATAACATTGGGTTTTTTGTTTTTCTTAAATAGCTTCGGAACTTGCTCATACTATGAGGGGTACAGAGAAACTGACTCAGTGGTGAGTTTCTTGGCACTGACTCTTGAGTGACTTCCGCGCCATGAGTGAGTAGTGCGGTCTGCGACTCAACAAGGGGCAACTCGAAGTACCCGAAGTGGCTCTTATTGAGTCGCTGCAGGTTCAGTTGATTTTGATTGAGTCGTAGGCCCTAATGGATATTTAATTTACTTACTCGCAAGCCCAGATCTGTGCCTCCGAAGCCACCGTAACCCCATGAAATTTTCATAAGCCAAATTGCTATTGCTGCCCATCATCAGCATCCGAATCTGGTGGTGTTGTATGCCCAACCAGTTGCATGCAAAGTGCTGGCAACAGGTGTGCAAAACTCAGGTTGCACCGCCACACTAAATCCCCTGAAGCAGCGGCAGCAGCTCTCTTCTGCCTTGCCCTGCCCCAATCCAAAGTTTTTCATCGTTCGCCATGGCTCATATCTTTCCAGAATGATATTATAATAGTTAGCCTTCTGTTTCTGTCTTCGTCTCCCTATGCTCCCTAAGTTGCCCTAGCAGCCTATGGATTGCACCGGAAAATATGGATATACCTTACTCTTGTTGGTTTCCAGATGGAACTTTACCTTCAACCTTAAAATATCTTCAAGTGTATATGCCAAGAATGGCTTGGTTTTTATATCGCCTAGGTCTATCCCCTGAAACCCTTCATTCGCTTGGCTTTTAGTTTCCAGCTTGCCTTGGCTTTGGTGTTAATCATTGTCTCAGACCCCATCCATCCATCTGGTTCTCATGGCTCTGTGGCTTTTGTTCTCCTACTGATTTTGCTCTGATTTTCAATTAAATTTGTTTAGACCGTTGTCAGATGATGGCCAACTAAGTGGCTCGGTTCTGTTTGTATTTAGTTCCTGCCAACGGTTTTGCATTTTAAATAAATATTGTATATCCGCTTTTATATTTGCTTGTTGCTGTTGCTGGATTTGTTGGCCCCAATCAGCGCCCTGGTCTGGTCTTTTTTGCACCGACTTGGCCTGTTAATTTGTGACAGTTATTGTGGCAAACAGTTTTGATTGACTTTGATTTGAGCTGTTGACAGGGGTCTCTCTAAATGCGGCACTCTACCACTCTGCCACTCGGCTGCTGCTGATTGATTAAATCTTTTGTCTGCTAAATGGTTCTCTATCTTGACAGTTCCCGCTACAGAAAATGTCAGTTGCAAATAGAGATGTAAGCAAAGTGATTTCATGAAAGGTGTCAGCCTGTGCAATTTGTTAAATACACAGTTCATCCTAAGAACTGTAACGGTTAGGAAATAAGCTTCCGTTTTAATAAGAATCAAATAGACAATAACTTCTCTATTACAGGCACATACATATATAGACTGATATCAATCCAGTTTACCACTAACTGTTTCTGATTCAATAATTCTTTATTTATTTAATTTTATTGACAGACCACTATATATTTCCTTTTGAATTCCCTCTCTCTATAAGATTGTCGAAAACCATCTTTTGGTCTTCAATAAGAATTCATTCGAATCGACAACTTTTAGATACAGACTCTTGAGTGATGAAGTCTCGAAAAAAAAGGAGGAAAAATGAAAAAGCAAACTTCAATTGCGGCACTTGGTTGCTCAGTGTTTTGGCCCAAAACGCTGCCAATTCTGCTGGTGCCTGTTGTTGCTATTGTATCTGTCTTGTTGCTGCTTCTCATCGTTGTTGTTATAAATTTTGTTCAAGTACGTCAAGTTCGATTGCGTTCTTTACCTTGAAATCTTGTTTTCTATCCGTTGTGAAGTTTGCAATTTTTTGTTCATTCGTTGTTATTGGTTTTTCTTTTTGTTGCTATTAGTGTTGTTGTAATGCAGCTGCAAAAGATTTTGCATGCTGTGCTGCCTCCCCCTTCCCCTGCCTGCCCCTGCTCCATCTACCCACTGCCTAATATTTTATTTATGCATTTTCTATATTTATTGAGCTACAACAACGTCATCAATTGTGGCCAGTTTTTGTTGTTTTATTTTAAATACTCAATTTGCATTTATTTATATGCTACAGAGCCGAGGGGCGGAAGGGAGGAAGAAATTAATTTGTGTGCTGATAAATTCAATTAAATTGTTGTACTCAGTTTGGTGTGACTTGTTGTTGCTTCTGATTTTCATTAATGCAAGTCAAATACTCTTCTTCGTAAAATCTATTAAATTTAAATTAGTTGTATAACATATTGCAATCAACAATAGCAGCCTGATTTATAATATACTCCGTTTATTTTATATACAATTCGTTTCTGAAAATCAAAATTAAATATTTAAATCTCTTTTATTTGAAGGGTATTGCTCACCGCATTTTAAATGTTTTATTAATTACTTCTCAGAAATTAGCTAAAGTAAAATGCGGAAATTACAGCCCGCTCACACACACAGCTACCCACACACCGACAAACTTACCCCCTCGCCACACACAGATGCAGATTTTTTTAAAGAAACGAAAAGATGGAATACTTTTGTGCCTGGCATTTAGTTTGGCGCATGCCAGCAACAAAAATGGCAGAACCTTGACATCAAAAACAAAAAAACCCTCGCATTACGTATACGTAATTTTGTTTGTTTCGCCGCAGTTTTTTTTTTGGGCTCAGTCTGGCAACACTGGCGACACGCCCCCTGCCACCCCCTCCCCATAAAAGCCAAAAATGCAACGCTTGGCTGCATACGCAGTGGTTGTTGCTGTTTCTATTGCTATTTCTATTTCTATTTAGTTTTGGCTGCGCTTGGCCTCCATTTCGGCATGCATTCATAACGCAAGCCGAGGTTTCCATCGGTTTCCAATTTTGCTTTTTTGCTATTTGAGCCGCCGACGTTTTGTGCCTAAAATTTATCGTTTTGCGTTTTATCATTTTTTTTTCGTTTTTTAGTCATTACACTCTTACACTGGGTACTTTAGCTATCTATAAATATTTTGAACGAGCCAGAGATTATACTTACATATGTACAAAAACAAGTCCATTTAACATTAATTAATTGAAATAGATCTAAACATTTGATAGGATGTTTTAATGCAGATTTATAGGAAATCGATCTGCAAATTATTTAAGGTATTCTGCTCAAGGATCACTTGAAAATTGACAAAGATACTGATATCGTAGTGGACACATAAGCTATTCCCATGCATTTTCCAATATTTAAAAGAGTCCATGGGAAAAAATTGGTAAGGTATCGAATTTAAAAATTGATTTGAAGTTTTAATACAAACTTAGGGAATCGATCCTCAAATCTGTTAATGTATTCCATTCAAGATGGTTCCATCCCAAGGATAACTAAATTAACGATAAAATGTATTCTTAAAGGGTATTTAGTCTTCGCCTACCTCAATTTACTTTCAAAATTCTTTTTCAGAGCTCTCGTTGTTCGTCGCATCAACCTCGAACTTTAGATTTGTTTGCAATGTTTATGAGAGCATAACATTTTGTATGTTTTTTGCAGTCACTGTCGTTATGTTTTTCATTATATATATTGTTTATTTGAGAAGCTACATACGTGTCGTTCTTTTTTTGAATGCATATTCGGTGTATCACTTGTTTTTTAGGAGTGCAGGCTAAGGTGACCAAGGTGCTATTGAAATATCGGCTCGGATTCCCTTAAAAAGTCTGAAATGTCGCATTGAGAAAAGAGTCGAATGGAGGGCTGAATGACAAATCGATTGCGCTTGAATCCAAAGCTTCCAATTAAACATTATTAACCAAACAAAATCTTCTGAGCCCATTTATTTATGCCATTGGCAGTTGCTGTCGCAGCAGCCACAACAGCAGCAATAGATGCAAGAAAAAACCTAAAAAAAAAAAGAAAGACCCCGAGGCAACAGGAAGGAAGCCACGCGGCGTTGCAGTTACAGTAACACACATTTGCCATTTGCTGCCACAGGCCGCGATTTCCATTTCCATTTGTGCGGATCGAAAAGCGGCGTTAAGGTCGCTCCTAAGCAAGCCAGGGTCCAAGACAAGTTTATTTGAGTTTTTCTATTTTTTGCCACTGCCACAGCCACTGCCACAGCCATTGCACTTGCCCCTGGCTTTGAGTTTGTCTGGCTGTTGTGGATAGTTGGTTAACTTGTTTTTCGGCTTGATAAATGTCTGAATCGCAAGTGTTTGCCTGAGTTTGTGTGCTGTGTGTTATGGCCACTTTATTGCTCTTGACCCTAATGCCGCAGCATTGATATGGCCCCACTGTGATGGTGTGATGGTGTGATGTGAGGCTTCTATCAAATTGGGCGACTCTGGCAGCTGCCGTTCCAGTTTGCTTCTGGCTTGTTGCTCCTTGCTCCTGCCACCGGCTGGCTGGTTGTTCATTTTTGGACCGGAAATGGGGCGGCCACTTCCGTTAGATTTCGCACCCAAGAGCAGGAGCCGGCAGCAGCTACACTCGCACTCCTTGCCACACGGACATGTGGCAGGAAACGTGAATTTATCGTTGCTTAACTCGAGTGCCACTGGAGGGGCACTTCGTTTCGTTTTCGTGACTACTCCACTTGTTGCACACACATCTCCGCCATATATCCCAGAGTGGGGCACTAATTTTGGTTCATGTTGTTCTGGAAAAAATTTCCATTTACATTTTAATAATTGAACTGCTCCCGGGCCCTAAAGTAGCCCCAAAGACCTGCTCCTGCCCCCCCAGCTCTGATGGCAATTAGTTAAATGGCAAAGTGCAACCCACACACATACTGGTATTTATTCGATCTAAGTATCGGCCTGGTAACTATGTGATTTAGCCCAGGTCTCTCTGGGCTATTTTGCGCACTGAAAACTGGAAGTTGTCCCAATCAAAATAGCCAAATGACCGCTCAGCCTCAATTACAGCAGCAACAACAACGGTCCACAGTTACAATAACTGGTTCTCCTATTTAGCTGTAGTTTTGTTTTTTAGTTTTTTCGTTATTGTTTATAGCGCTGATTGCCCGACTCCGTCCGTCTCTTTCTGCGATTGCTACCTTTTTCGACCGCCTTACCTTGAGTATTATATTTTTTCTATTCTAATAGCGATAATTTTGCGAATTGGAAATGTGAGAACATGTTCCAAAATAGCCTGGCATGGCTTAGACTTGTTACCATAAATATTGTTATTAGATCATGGCGTTGGTGATTTTCCAGAGTAATTTTTAATTCCCCATAAAGTACATGGACTGTAACTTCCTCCGAGTGGTTCTATAAGTCGGGCACTACATTATGTTCTCAAAGAACTTGGTTTGAGCTTCAGAACGCACTGTAAATTCCAAATTTTTGCTGTTTTTTATCATTGCAACATTCCCTGAGATCGGACGACGATCTTCAATGGACTGCTGCTGTGGTTTTGTTGCTGCCACTGCTGCGTGCAACTTGAGATGCATTAGGAAAGGTCAGTGCCGTCTTCCCTGCCCCTTCCGCGTCCCGGTCGCACACTCTGTGCATTTCTGCCTCAAATGCATCAAAACGCGCTTTTCTTTTCTTCTTCTCATTTTTTAGTTGTTTTTTTTGTCGGTCTCTGCGTTGTTGTCGCTGACGTTGCTGCCGCTGTGGTTGTTGTTGTTCTTGTTATTGGTGTCTATCAGAAAGCAAAGGTGAGGGGGCGAAGGGATGCACTGGAATGAGAGGATAATATTCTTAAATATTTATCCTTTTTTTTATCTTTTAACAATCCACAGCTTTTCTCTTTTAAACCAAAACCTACCATAACTATATTGGTAAGATTAAAATTGAAACATTCCATATACTTTTCTTACAGTGCATCCAAAAGGGGGGATAGAACAGAGCTACGTTTCGCGCTTACTTGCTTTTAATTCTTGCATTGCGTTTCAAGTTGCAGGGCACTCAGGCCCACCAATACAAACAAATGCCAGGGGCTCGGGGCTGGCTGTGTGTGGTTAGTGCAGCTGCAAGCTGCAACTGCAACAGCAGCGGCAACAGCAACAGCAGCGGCAGCGGCACAAAAAACGCGCAACTCATTTAAAAATGCCAACGTCCATCAACGAGGATCGCCGAAGATGGCAGAATTTGTTGTCGTTTCGCTTTTTTGTCAAATTGTTTTGCTGAATTTTCTTGAGAACTTTTGCATTGTATTGCCGCAGATCCTCCTGCCCCTGGCTCTTCCTCCTCTTTTCATTCCTCATGTTTTTTTTTTGTTTGTGCAGCTTACTCTTTTTTTAAGGTTTTTTTCCACAGTTGGCGAGAGGGAGATGTCCGAGGAAGTGGCCACAACTAAAGACGACAATGAACTGTTTTGTATTGTTCGCCGCAGTCGAGTTCAGTTCGGTTCGGCTGGCCACGTATTTTTTTGGGATTGTTCGGGGCTCTGCATCTCGGATTTCAGCATTGCATAATCCACAAAAAAATGCAATCTACAAATAAAGTCCTGGGCTGGGCTGCGACCTGGACTTATTTCATTAGCCGTTTCAATTAAATGAGAAGATGATGAGAAGTTGGCTGAGCATTCCAAAGGGCCTGAAATTAGAGACGAGGCAAAAATGGAGAAAAATACATTTTTTTTAATGCTTTCTAAGGGAATTCGCACTAATTGAAATGATGAAAGTAGAAAAAATGGCTGAAAAAATATAGGAATTAATCTGGGAGAGATGCGAAAAAATGTAAACTATGTAGGAAATACCCGGAAAAAAGCTACAACAAAAATGTCATTTTCATATTTCGCTTTAGCTGGCGACTGGGAAAAAATTGAATTCAATTTAAGGCAATTAACAGAAAAGCTTTCTGCACTTTTTTACTTAACTCCTCTTAGATCCCCCAGCTCCATTTCAATTTCTTGGTACTTTTCATTAAACGAGAGATTCGAATGAAAACCTGACATGGAACCCACTATAACATAACACCTGAGGCCCCAAGCCGTTAACAGCCATTTTCGGCCACGAAACAATGTGCTCACAAGGCACACAAATTGTAGTTGAGTTAAGTGCCCTTTGGGAGATGATAATTCTGTGGTCTGAACAGTTTTGGCTAACACATGAGCAAACTGAAGCACTGCGAGAAAGCAATAGGGAGCACAATCCCGGAATTCCCCAAAAAGTATGCAACAAAAATTACCAACCGGTTGGCTGGCTGCTCCATCAGGAGCCAGACGGAAGAGTACCGGATATCATGTACATCTTCCATTTGGTAAATTTTTGTTTCCAGTGCTGGAGTGTGTGCATCCGACTCTGTGGTTTTGTGTTGTGGAAATTCAAAACTTTTTGGCAGCATTTTGAGGCAGCCCGGGGCACAGAGCACGAGTCAAGTGCCACACAGTCGAAGGGCAGGAGTTGTGGAGTGCAGCATATGCAAACACAAAAGCTTAGGCGCCGCACCGACCGAGCCAGTGGGGCACCTGTTGCCAACACCAGGTAAGCTAATTCCATTACACGTACGACAGACCACAAACTGCAGCCGAAACAACAATGGCCCGGTGTCTGCGGGGCATCGGGAAACAGCAGCAGTCAAAGTGATTATGGCATCTAAATCGAAAATTGCATAGCACTTTCGGTTTCAGTTTCAGACCGCACCGAACGCACACACAGGCCGGCTAATAGCCTTGGCTGTTGCACCCATTTCCACCCACCTGTTGGCTGCACTCACTGGATGCACGCCGCACTGGCAACTGGATTAGAGACGCCTCCCGCCCTCCTGCCACCCCGCCTGCGGCTGCTGTTGCTATTGCATTTTCATTCAAATTTCAGCAGCATCATCCATAGGCCTTGCCGGAGATTTAATTGAGTGTTTTTGCTGAATTTAGTTCAGGGTCAGTTGTGTGCATTTAGCTTTTGGTCTGGCCAATTTGGCAAGGTGCAAGGATTAGGTGGGTGTGAGTGTGGATGCCCCGAGTGGGCTTGTCTGGTTTCAATTTGTTTGTTGCCGCTTTCGGACTGATGATTTATTCATTGCGTATACGTCATGTGGTCCCTGGGCAGTGGCGAAATGTTAAACATGTTTCGTAAATCAAATTTTCGAAGAGGTAAATAAATTAGGAGGTTGTGGAAATTAGTGATTATCTTACTTTATTATCTTTTCCATAAAATATTATCAGTTTAAACTTTTTCCAAGAGTAAAGAGTAAACTTTTGGTAACTTTCCCAGGTGCTTAAGTGCCTTAAGAAGCCCCTTCCCCCGACTTCAGTTTCTTTGGCAATTATGCGTTCATCTACCTGGTCTCATAATTTTCGCTCCCTCCACGGCCCGGCACTTAATTTTTTTAGGCCTCGGAAACTCTTCAGCTATTCTTCATATTTTTTTCCTTATTCAGTTTATTCTCCGCCGTGTTCCACTTCTCATTAGTAAGAGTTTTTGTTTAGCTTTTTTAGCCGCCGGACTGTTTTTTACTCTTTGGGATGTTGCCTTAGCACCCCACCCAATTCGGTTTGCTCACTTAATTGCATGGCATTGCATTCCCAGTTCTCCCCTATCCCTCTCTCTCTCTCCCTCTCTGTTGCACTTTGTCTATCTCTTTCTCTTTCCAGCCCATTTGCCACCCCGTTCGGTGCAGTTCAGTGCCAAAACAAATTGTGAGAAAAATGCCCAACAACAGAAAATGTGCGTGCCACATAAATTAAAACCTATGCTTCACTGATCCGCCTAGAACATAAGGCCGAAAAAAAAACGGGGGAAAGGGGATGAGATCAAGCCAGAAGGGGTTTTAGGAACTCCAACTAGCTCACTCTCTTTTTCATTCGGCCACGGATCTCGTAATTAATGTCAAGTTTTTAACTCTAGCACTATAAGAGTGATATTTTGAAACATATCCCCATATTTCCTGCTTTTCGAAAATAATTCAGAAGAACTGCAAAAGGGAAGCCAATGAACTATTTAAATTATTCCCCGCGGTGCATTGCCGACTTTATCGCTTGGCTTGTTTTGCATTGAATTCGGCTTCAAAATGGTTCTTGTTGTTGTTGCGGCTGCTGCATCGCATATTCGTCAATTTTTTCATAGCCGCTGCTGCTGCTGCTGCCGCTGCAAGTGGCTGCCATCTTGATTATGTTGTTGCTCCCGTTGTTGTTGCAGAAACAGCAGCGGCAGCTCCGAGTGCAACTCCATCATGATGATGATGATGATGGCGTGTTTGCTGTAATTTGCGCTACGAAAAACGTTCAAAAATGCAGCAACAACAAGCTGCATCAACAGCAGCGGCGGCAGTAGTTGCAGTGGCAGTGGCAGCCACAAAAAATTCGCTCTAAATGAAGGGAATTGAGTTCTGCGATCGTTGACGCTGCCAGGGCGTATGAGCTACGCTGCCAACGTCGCAGCTACTGCGCTGCCGGCGCTGCTGCCGACGCAGCAAAAATAAAGGGCAAAATACGAAAAACCTTGAGGACGGTCAGTAACCGCCAGCCCAGTAAAATTTGTATGAGCTGCAAACGAAATATATCTTTCTTCGTGAAGTATTTCGTATTTTGCATACTCTCTCCAAGAAGTTGGGGAATTTGTGGATAAAATGTTTTAAATATTACACAAACTATGAATAAAATGCTATGAAGATATAAAGATATATAGATCTCAGCTTACTGTGAGTCAATATATAAAGGATAAGGCCACTTTCTTAATATCCTATCAAAAATATATGAAGTATAAGTTCTTATCAAACCTAAATTCTTGAAAGATACATGCAAGATTATTTAAGAATTCATAAATTTTTCAGTAAATTGTAAAGCCAACCCATTTAATTTTTGCAACGACTCCCGAAGAGTATCTTTTAGTCCGACCTACTACACTAATTTTTTTGTTGGCCTGCTTGTTGGGGATATTTATTTTTGGTTGCTCTTTCTGCTGCGTTTTCGTTGGAGTTTTGTTTTTATTTTTGTGTTTTTTATTATTTTATTTTTTGTTTTCATCTGTTAAGTTCGGGCCGTGGTTGTTGCCGCTGCTGCCGCTGCAGTTCTTCATTTACTTTTTATTTTCGTTCAGTCAAATTGCACATTTTTGGCTTTGGGGTGGAGCTGGAGCTGGAGCCTTCCACTGCGATGCGTTCTGCCTGCCGGCTGCCGGCTGGCACTGCCTCAGCCGCGGCCGGCGTCGCTGCCAGCGCTTGTGGCCTTTGTTGTTGCTTTTTGGGTGAGGTCGTGGTTGTTTAATTTTTTCGTATTCGTATTTTTGCGTCATCAGAGGCAGCAGCGAAGAGCGAGAACCCTGCACTTGAAAACTCAACTGCCGTGGCTTCAGGGGGCTCCAGGGGGCAGGGGGCCCCGCCGGAGTGATCCAGGGGGGTGACGAAGGAACCGACATCAACGTCATCATTGTGGACTTTAAGTGGTTTTGGGTGTGCTTGTCTCGTTTTGCATGTGCCTGTGTGCGTCCACAAAAAGTATCCGTATCTGTATCTTTCGGTGTGTGCGGAGTATCTGGACCCCATGCGGTTAATTTATGCCCGCTTGCAATTTCGGCAGACACTGCCAGGCTCACAATATACAAAAAATAAGAGGAATGAAATTGCAACAAAAATATTTTTGGTCTAGTACGCTGAGGTATCTTTTTTTTTTTCCTTTTTTGTTGGTGCAACCAGTTTCATTTTTAGAACATTGACGAACCGGTTTTTTTGGACGCGGCTTTCGGCTTTCGATTTTATTTGTTGCCGTCTTTAGCGGCGCATTAACTGGTTGCTGCCGCCGCTGCTGTTGCTGCAAATTCTGTGGCAGTTGATAAATCTTTGGCGCGGCATTGCCGTTGTCATAAATTTGCATTGGGCCATGCCATTGGCCCTGACATTTCTAAGGCTTCCTTGGAGCTCGGCGTGGAGCTGCCAAAGTACGACTGCGAATAAGACAACAACAGCCAGTCGGGCAGCCAATGCAATTAATCACAGCCGAATGCACAGAACGAGCATGTGAAATGACAGACAGAAAAACTCAGAATCAGAATCAGATTCGGAATCGGCTTCAGAACAGATGCTGTATAGTAACTGATACAGTGTAATGAGTAGGGACGAATCTAGGAGGAATTTTTGGGTGTTCAGAAAATGAAGTGTGTTTTTTGGGGCATTTCTAACGCCTGAAACTTTCAATTATACTTGGACTGACTTTAAGCCACCTAAATATAGCTTGTTTACCCACTGTAAACCATATCTATTTTGGTCTGCCCCATACTTTTTTAGTAATTGCATTTATTCTTACCATATCTGGCAGACATGGGAATGTGACATGGGAAATCGACGAGAAGGTGCCGATGATGCAGATCTGCGGCCAACATTTTGATTGACTCTTTTTTTCGTATTTTCCAGGGACATATCAAATTTAGCCAAGCCGAGACAAGCCAAGCCAACCGAAGCAGAGTCGCTTCCACACATATTCCCAGCCTAGAGCACACAGGGCTCAGATCTCTCTGGCAGAAGCCCCCAGACTTGGCGACCACCTCCTCCTCCGTCTCCTGGCCCATCATAAACTGATTATTTTTAACAGAATCATTATCGTCAAACAGGGCAATGTCGGCGAACCAGGCAACAGCATCTGAAAGCCATCTGGCCTAACCTGGTTACCATTTCGATACTCTATGTATGGATAAAGTAAGTTGGAAGTGATCAGAAATAAAAATTTGTTACAATAATAAGATGAATATAGTTGTAACGATGCATAGACTTACCATACCTTGTGATCTTAAATTAAGCAAGATGGTCAAGTTTAATATTCTGTTTTAAGGGTATCCATCAGCTACTTAGTATTTATATATTTTACGGGTCTTAATTTTTTTCTGCCCCGGTCTATCTGTCTCCCCGTGTACGAGTGTTGGTGTAATTTGATTTTCTGAAAAGTTTCCGATTTCTAGTAAATTTTTCGCACAGCACAGAAGAAACGTCTAGAGCTCGTCGGGGTTTTTGTGGTTAATTTCTTTTTTAAATCGTTTTTGCAGTTGTATTTTTATGGGGAGGGGCGTGGAGAGGGGGATAGGACAGGGGAAGGGGCTGGGACAGTGGGAAGATGGAAAGATGGGCTTATCAAAAGCCAGAAAAGCACAGCTGTTGCTATTCGGTTCGGTTCTCGGTTCAAAGTCCCGATCCCCAGGGCAGCCTGTATCTGGTATCTGGCAGTTAGCTCCTCCTCGTATGCATGACTCAAAATTGAAATTCAAAACGAACTTGACAAAATTAAAAGAAAGAAGCTCCATTCATGCACACACACTCTCGCACACACGCCGCCGTGTGTATACACACGCAGATAAACAGACGGCGAGTAAACACAGTGGGAACACACGCATGACAGACGGCTTGTTGGTTTGTCGCTCCGTTCAATCCGCCATTCAGTCACTCAGTCAGTCAGTCAGTCATTCCATCATTCCGTCACTCCAGCGCCCTCAATGCACTCTTTATGCAGCAGCGGCGATGACAACAACGTCAAAAGCAACAACTCCGAAGCGGAGACAGCAGCAAACTCAGCCAAAAAGTTCATTGAACCTGGCCCAGTGCGAATTCGGTTGTCGTAGGTTAGGGACTAACCGACCGACCGACCGACCGACCGACCGACCGACCGACCGACCAACTGAATATAAGCGGCCTGGACAAGGAGGGGCAACACCAGCAGCAGCAACAGCAACAAGAACAATAACAGAGACTGTGGCGTCAACGGTGTGCAAATACAGTGAAAGCTCGCCCTGTGGGAAGCCTTTGTTTCCGGGGGTTGCTAAATTAATCGTAATAACTATGCTTATTTCTTGATGGCAATAAAAAGTAAGCCAAGCCATTTAGCATATTATAATTAATAATAAGGCATGAGAGATTCTTACTAGCTGGCTTCACATGTAAGCTCTATGCTAATTTCTATGCTATGGTTTCTTTACCTGAAGGGTTAACAAATTTATAAATTTATTTTATTATAGATAGATAATAGAATTCAATTTACTACTAATCCTACAAGTTCTCAAAGATCTTTAAGAATAATGAGCGCTGTCCTATAAGAAAAGTAAGCCCTTTAAGTCGCAATCTCCGAGTTAATACTGTAATAATTATTTAAAAATAAACCCTAAAATATCCACTGTAATTTCCTGCTGCTACTGACGCCTTTATTGCTGCCAAGTGTGACGAAAAATACACAAAACCAAAAAATAAATACAAAACAAGAAAGGAAAGCTAACTTCGAGCGGAGCCGAAGTTTATATACCCTTGCAGTTCACTCGCAGTCCGCTAGGTGGCGCCACGCATCTTATATTATTAGATATGTAGCGGATCGTATATAGTTGGCCGATCCTTATGAAATTTGGCATATCGAATTATTTTGCCAAAAGAGTAATCTGTACCAAATCCCATCTTTCTAACTTAAAAAACACCAAAGTTATGCCAATTTCGATCGTTCTATGACAGCTATAGGATATAGTCGGCCGATCCTTATGAAATTTTGCACACAAGATATTTTGGTCAAATATAACATGTGTGGAAAGTCCCAACCCTCTAACTTAAAAAACACCAAAGTTATGGCATTTCCGATCAATCAGTTATATGGCAGCTATAGGATATAGTCGACCGATCCCGGCCGTTCCGACTTATATACTGCCTGCAAAGGAAAGAAGGGTGTGTGCAAAGTTTCAACTCGATAGCTTTAAAACTGAGAGACTAGTTTGCGTAGAAACGGACAGACGGACAGACGGACAGACGGACAGACGGACCGACGGACAGACGGACAGACGGACAGACGGACAGACGGACATGCTCATATCGACTCAGGAGGTGATCCTGATCAAGAATATATATACTTTATAGGGTCGGAGATGTCTCCTTCACTGCGTTGCACACTTTTGACCAAAATTATAATACCCTCTGCAAGGGTATAAAAAAGCACAGTAAGCGAGACACAAACAACAATGAGAGCCACAAAAAAGCGTATTCAAAATAATAATAAAAAAATCGGTTTGTTCGGTTCGGTTAGGTTCATGTTCATTCCCCACCGACCAGATGGACGGAGAATACATATAGATATATGCGCTCAGTGGGAGGGGATCCAGGGGAGTGACCGTTGTCTGTTCTGGCTGTTGTGCTGGTCATGGACGTCGTCGCACCATTTCACATTTCAGCTGTGAATCATGTGTCGCGATAAAGAAATACTCATAATGCGAACGTATCAAATGGAGAGCTTCGAACTTCCACTGAGAATCGGGAATCGAGAACCGAGAACCTAGAACTAAAAATCACAAGCCACAAAAATGTCTTGCTCTGGCAGTGATTCGGTGTTGGTTTTGCCATCACATTTAGTGAGTAATGAGGTCTTTGACCCCAAAGGGCTGCCCCTTATGAAGTCTCTGTCTCTCTCGGTTGTGGACCCAACCCCATAATCTGGATCCCCCATTTCTCTTTCGGTGCACTTTTGGTCAAATGTTTCGATTGACAAGGCAAAGACCGAATTGAGTTCAGCTTGGAAGGGGGGCTGGCCCCAGTGGGTGGGACGACCTTATTGGACTGGCCAGCCATTGAAAGCGGAGCGGTAATTGTTGGTTGAAATTGCTGGTATTTGCTCACATGCGTGGATTTTTCAGCATTTTTGACAATGGCTACACAATGGGGTTGAATGCAGTACGAAACAGAGCAGCAGAGGTTTTTGGGGTTGTTGGCTATCAATGTCTAGGCTATTACATTTGTATCTCATCTTAGCTACTATTCCATTTAAATGCTCATCGCATGGAATTTAAGCGCACAAGTTCAGCGACCACACATGGCGTATGCGTAATTTATTAGTGTTATTGAATTGTTCGCCCACACCCCCCCACACTACACACACACGGACACACTCAACACTTTCGCTTTCGACTCCATTGATATCAACGACTAAACATCTAAAATTGGCAGCCCCGAAAGGCAGCCCAGCTGCAACAAAAACAACCTCAAACTGTGTCTGCCACACAGAGTGCATCTGTGTGTTTTTGTGAGTGTTGCTGTGGTTGTTAGAGCCTCTGGCGCTTTGGCAGGAAGCCAAATAAAATTTAGAGATATGACCTTACACACGGCCTGTCTGTTTGTGGCTGTATCTGTATCTGCCTCTGCATTTGTATCTGTATCTGTATATATGTATCTGCATCTGTAAATGTGTGCATTTTAACACCAACAACATGGCCCAAAATGTTTTGAATGGTTTCCGCGTGGATGCTGCAATGCCGGCACTCCATTAGAAAAGCATTTGTTGCCGGTTGTTGTTGCCGGTTGCTGTTGGTGTTGCTGCTGGTGTTGCTGTTGCTATTGCTGTTGCCATTTGTGTTGCTCGTTGACATTGACATTGGCTAAATGGCAATTTGTGCGTGTGCGAGTGCGTGTGCATTGGCGCCTGCCTCTCTTTCCCGCCATGTGTGTGCATTTGCGGAATTCTAATTTTAAATTTAGACCACAACATCTGTATCAGTGGGTAAAGTTCAGGGCGACAGTACCGGCACGTCCTGGGCAGGCTCAGTGACCTACAATGTGCGGCAATAAGGGGAATTTAATTTCAATTGCCAATTGATTCGAAATATGAACTTTAAATTGACCTTTTCCCCACGGTACTTAGGGGGGGCATATTTTTGTTAAATAAGAGTTTGAAGCTCCGAGTTTGAATTCTTATTCCACACAATAGATAGTGGGTTGGCCTTATCAGGCCTGGGCATTATCTTATCACGGCACTTAATCTCGGCAAGTGATCCAACGGCACTTCACTTTCTTGACACAGCAAAATGAAAGCGAATCATCAACAGAATATAGCCACTGGAACACCAACAGAAACAATAACAACAACTGCAACAAAAGCTGCAACGCACAATGAACCCCCTGAACAAATCGAAAAAAAGGCAAAAGAAAAGTAAAAAGAAAAGAAACATTTAAAATATTTATATGTGTACGGAGCGGTGCCTGACCAAGGCCAAGCAATTTTGTATTGCTCCCGAGTTCCTTGGCCCCAGTAAAATGGCAAAAACAAAAAATAAAATAAAATCGCAAGCAAAAGCAAGGCAGAAGCAGAAGCAATCTCTGCGAGCTTTTCGATTGTTGTTGTCGCTGATTCTTGGTCATTGGCTTGCTCCGCTGGGCGGCTGTCATCTCTCCAGTTGGCTCTGGGTTCTGGGTCTTATTTGTTGATTTCATTCGCGTTGGATCTGTTTGGGTTTATTTATTTTGGACTTTTTCGTTTGCTCTTATGCCACATGTGGCGGTGGCCCTTTAAAGAGGGGGCCCTTTCGGGAAAGTCTGTAAAGCAATTTCAGCTTAAACACTATAATTAATAATAAATATGTAATGAACTTATTACGAGCAGGCACTGCCTCCTATCAGCGAAAAATGCAAAGCCCCTCCGCTTAATCTGCATGTAAATGAATTTATTTTCGCTTTAATCTCCACTGGCTCGTTTCTTTGTGAGGGATTTCACAGATTTTTACGAGTGCAGTCTAAATTTAAAGTTGCATATATGTTTCATATGGGGAACCTCGATCCTTGGGGACCTCAATAACAACCGGATCACGGCCACATTCTCCTCTCTCCGAGCCATTTCCACATGTCGCCTAATGTCTTTGGCACTTACTCTTAATTCCGCTTAAACATCTCGCAATTATAACTGATTTATCTTGATTTTCATCTAATGGCAAGTTTTAATTTCGCCTCATTATTTATGATGGCCGGGCCGGTCGAGGTGCTTGTTGTTTAACAAACTATTCCCAAGCTCATTTCAGCTACTTCCGCTGCAGAGTTCCGCCAAACGTAGTTGCCAAACGCAGAAGTGGCAGCAGTGGCAGGTCCGGGCTTAGAACGGATGCAATTGGCTTCCTGCGCGGCACTTGGGCGCCTCTCATTTGGCCCAATCAACGCTGGACTTTGAAGATGACAATTTTGTTTCCCTTTCAGAGGGTTTTGCCCTTTTTCTTAGAAATAAAAGACAGCTATTTAACAATCCTTTAATACTATTTATTTTTATCAGAAGAGTCAGGGACTCATGTCCTCTACTTTTTTTAGGTAATAGATAGTCCCTTATTTTTAAAAGAGAAATCGGATAACATCAGAGTATTAAAGTCTTCGTTGCCCTCTCTTCTAGGCTAGAGGAAGTGCATAATTTTGACGCAAAATTCATTTGAAAATTGTCCATTAATCGAGCTCAAGAGCTGCTTCTGTGTTTGCTTTAAAGTCTGGACCCTTTAACCCTCCGGCCATGAGCCTTCCGCTCCTTCCTGTTCGTCCACCCGGCCAAAGAATATCTCAAGATGCACCAAAATGCATTCTTTGTGCTCGGATTGCAGTGGTGTGCGAGTGTGTATGCGAGAGTGTGTGCTTGCACCCCTTCGGCTGTGTTTGCATTGCGTCAGCCCGTTGCATTTTAATTTTAGAATATATTTTTGGGTCTGGATTGCAATTGCAACTCAACTGGGCTCAGCTTTCAATGCTTATGCATTTGAGTCTCCATTATGAGTGTCTGGAGGTGTACATGTGTGTGTGTGTGAGTATCTGTGTGCGTTTGCCTGCTGCATTTTTCATTATGCAAAAAATGCATACCATTTTTTTGGGGAACTTTTTTCCGATTTTTTGCGAGTATGTATGCGTGTGTGTGTGTTTTTATTTTTCGAAATGCATTCAACACAAATTGCACGTTTTGGTTCGTGCATCTTTTGTGTGAATCGCAGTCTGAGAACAGGAGGGGGGGTTATGGGGAAATGCAATTGCTTTGGGGTGGATTTTTCAGTATCTCTCTCTACCGCTTCCCCCTCCACCCTTAGGCCCTTGGGCCGTGCCCCTTTTCACAAGTTTTTTTCGGGGGTTTTTGTCGCATTTGCTTACGTGGTTTTAATTTTAATTGCTTGTCGTCATCGTCACTGCTGTTTCTGGATTTTATTCCACTTTTTGTATTTTTTGTGTTTTTTTGGGTAGACCAGTTCAGGTCGTGTGCATGTTGTCGCCGATTTTATCTTTTGTAAATACAGCAATTATATGTGTTCCTTGATGGTGACATTATGTTTTGAAGTTCGGTCTCCCCCATTACTGGCTTGCTTTTTTTGGGCATACTTGTCCTGAGTGGTTGCCGACGAGTGGCATGTCCCGGCGGATGTGGGCATCAATTTTCGGGCAAGGAGTGGGACGAGCTGCCATCTCAAAGGATAATTATGCGAACCCAGTCCGGGACTTTTTCAGATTTACCGGAAGATGCCGGAAGATTTAAAGTGCTCTGCGTGTGTGAGTCCTTGTGCGAGTCCCAAGGTTCATTGTCCGGAGCCTTGTTGCATATAATCCGAATTCTGTAGATTGTACGGCACAATTAACCGCCATTCTAATTGCTTTTTTAAGCGTTTTTCATACCGACTGTCCCTCCCCCTCATTGAACAAGACCTCCCCCTGAAAACCAGCTGTCCAAGGTCAGTGGCGAGCGCAATTAAATGCACAAATATTTCGCTTATTAGAAAAGCATTAAAAATACAATTCTGCCGCCAAACAAAAACAATTATTCAGAAATAAAAAATTTTGCTAAACAATTACTAGTTTTATTATACACGAATTTTGTTTCTTTTATTTACAATCATGCAAACAAACAAACAACACACAGCTCACAGAAAAGCCAGCACAAAAATTACAACGAAATTTTCGCATTAATTGAGGGACCTTGAAACCAGTCACGACTCAAAATTCTGGCAGAGACCAGGGGCCAGGCCCAGAGTCGCCCCTCCAGTGTAGCCTCCCGCCATCCACCATCCGCTCCTGCCGCCCACGTTCTCTCCGGTCCGGTCCATAAGTTGTTCAAGTCAACGCCAACGCTATGCCGAAAAAATTGCTAAAAAAAATACGAAAAAAAATAAAATAATAACAATAAAACTAAAAATATTTTCGTCTACAATGACATGCAATTGAGTCGCTGCAAGTCGAGGCGAGTCGAATTGCAGCCTGTTCTCGGTCAGTCATTCTCCCAAGTAAGCCAATCTTTCAGTTTGTCAATCAGTCAGTCAGTCAGTCAGTCAAGCAGCCAGGCAATCAGTGAGGTGCGCAATCAGTTCCTCGTTGAGACTTTTCGGTTAATAGGCTTCCCATTATGTCAGGTTCTCAGTTTGCTTTTGGCTTATAATTCAAATCTCAGTCCCTAGAATAGTTTTATCTTTATCTTAAAAATCTTAATATACCGTTTTTAATGTATCTTATCTTTCTGTCTTAAAAAAATATAATATTTTGTTGATGTTGTCTCTGCAAATGTTTGTTTTTCTATAATGGTTGAGGGAATTTACAACATTAGGATATTTAATATTATAACATTCTCCCAAAAGTCCAAAAATTATTAAAAATTTCACTTTTCTAGAGCTCTGATACAGCAGAATATCCTGGAATTCTACAAGTCCTTAATGATATTTTAAATATAATAATGATATTCTGAAGAATCCTTTTCTTATATCCACATTTTGAAGACTTATCTCTCTTGATTTTCGCTTCCTGTTTGGAACGATTGCCAGTTTCGGAGTCCCCCAAAAACCCTATGGAAATATCATAATTCTAGTTTCGCTCTCACATCCGAGCCAAAAAAAAAAATTCACCAAAAAAACGAAAACAATAAAAGCTCGAAACCAAAATAAAAAAGTGCATGTGCAACGGCGGCCTCTCCCCACCAACCGCCGGTACCGCCTATATCCGTCCGGAGTGGCTCTATATAGTGGCGTATAGCCGGCTCGGATCGGCTCGGTTCGGCGCGGGCCGCCAGTTGCATTTCGAGCGGTGAGTGAGCGCCTCCAGTGCCGAACGCTGGCGATTCGGTCGCGGACTTGTTTGCACGGTTGCCTTAAAAAATCGACAAAAAGCCACGAAATAACTACGACAACAACTACAACACTAGGGCACAATAAAAATCGTTGCAAATTTTTACAAACTCGAGAACAAAATGCAGGCGGGCAGCACAGCGGCCAGCAGCAACAAAAAATAAATAAATAAATAAACAGAACTGCAATGTGCGAAATTCTCAGAGAGCGCCTGGGCCTGCCTAGGTATTGGTAGGTGCATTGGTATTGGTGTGTTTGTGAGCTGCAATTAAAAAATGCACTGTACCTGGCCCCCACCCCACTCCACCACCGTCACTTCCACTTGAGTTTGAGTCAAAGAGCGTCAGAGTCTCGGTTTTTTATTTCTCTCAAGAGCTCACCAGAGTCTAGACTCTAGAAGCTTACTACCATTTTCCAAGCCACCATTTTCTTTTTTTGTTTGTTGCGTTCTCGCCTCTCGCTCTCTGCTAACCAATTTCGCTTTTAACGCTTTTTGCCGGCTAGCAGCTAGCTGCCATGAATGAAGCACCAACACGCAGATACAACTAGCCGGCTATCCTCCGCTCCGCTCGCTCTCTCTCTCTGGCTCGCCTCTTGCAAAGGTGCAAAGGGGGGGAAAAAAAACTCAGTGCACTTTTTTGCACTCAAAGTGTATCTTTGTATCTGTGAGAGTGCATCCGCAGTACGCTCCTGTAAAAAGCGGCGGGCTGCTCAGCTGGCGGTGGCAGGCTGGCTTTATTGTCCGTCGGTTCGAGCGGTTCGCTTCGGTCGCTGCGCTTCGGATTTTGGTTCTGATTCCCCCGATTCGGTTTCGGATCGACGTGTTGTAAGTTGCAGCGCAGTTGCAGCGCCGTCGACGTCGGCGTCGCTGCCCAGCTGACGTTGTTGCTGTTCCGCCTGCAATAGTTGTAGTTGCAATTGTAGTTGTTCTAGGGTTGTCTGGTGTGTGTGCTATAAGTGTGTGTGTGTGTTGTGTTGTGTTTGTTTGTTGTTGACGCTGGTCGCGGTGCGCAATTTTTATTTATTTTCCACCGCTGCCAACTAATACCAGCGCACTGCACACTCGTACACACACCCCATGGCATACATGTGACTATGGCTCCTCTTTCCCCCCTGGAAGTATAGGAAAAACATTTTGACGTGCGTTTTTCTTATGACAAAACAAAATACATTTTTTAGCCCACACGCAAGGCAAAAAAAGACTTAAATAAAAAACGACACTGAATTCATACAAAAATCTGCTGAAAATTTATGCAAAAGTGCTGTGACCACCACGAATCGAGGAATACTACAAAAAAGTTGGACATGATCATGCCTCTATATACTCGACGAAAAAACACTATTCAACGGCAGCAGTAACAAACTGAAACTCATATTTACATAAATGAGTGTGTAAATATTGGGACAGTTCCGAAAGAAAAGTGAGTACGAAATAAATCAACACTTTTATTAATAATTCAAGCGCCACATCAGAAAGGGAAAATATTGCAAAAAAGTGGAATAAAATTTCATGAATCTGCACTTTGCGGATTGCATGATTTTCATATTAAAAAGCACTTTAATGGAGCAGGCATACTTTGACGCAAAAACGAATAATTAAACGATATATGTTGTATGTGGCGAATGTTTGCGTTTTTTCTTTGATTTTCATAAATATATTTTATCACTCATCCCAAGAATTTTGTATTGCGCCCGGTTTTGATATTTTGTTCGGTATATGGATCTGGTTTCACAGTATCGATGGATGACTATAAACGCATATGATTCATCCGGAATAATTGCATTTCGATCATGAGATCAAATAAAAACCCACATTAAACCCACACAAAACCCTCGCCTAAAGTTTGTGATTTGTGAAAGAATGCGACGAAAATTTTCACAAACAACACAAATGCTTTCGGAAGCCCAACAAGTGCTTTAGTTGGGTGCATCTAAGCGCCCGGCCCCTCTCTAGACTCCCCACTTTTATGGGCCATATTTGCTTTCATCAACACACACACACTCTCACACACACACACACATTACAACAAAATGGGTTCTCCTTTATGAGCCACAAGCGAAAAAAACTAATTCGCGGAAATCTTGATAGGCAATTAATGCGCAAATATAAATGTCAACTCGAAATTTATTGAATTTGAATGGAAAAAATATAACAATTAAATGCGAAACAGAAAAAAGAGAAAGACCAGTCAAGTGGAAGCGAATTAATGCAAGAGAATAATAAAAATTTCTAATTAATGCGCTTCTAATTTCAAGTTGACAGACGGAAAACGCTTCCATGTTGCTGATGTTTTCATTATAATTGTTTGAATATATTTTGCCTCTTTGTGGCCAGATTGCATTTGATTTCGAATAACTCATTTAACAGTCTGCAGCGTGGAAAAATAAGACAATGAATCAGACATCGGGGATATATGGGGATATAGAAGAGGATACAGTGACAAATACTGACTGACGTCCTGCCCACGCGTCGCAATTTTCTTTTCACTTGCCGACGTCGCATGCGTGTCCTTGAGGCTTTTCCGCATTTCTCGACAACTTTTCAGCTTTAATTTGCCGCCGCCATCAATGCCCACTCAGGAAAATCAGCTTTACCCGGGATCTTGGCGAATCATTTCCATTTCATCTTCAGAAGCAAGTGTCTTTGGCGATTACTCTTCATTATAATCTCTACAAATTAAACAAATACATTTTCGTAATTGCATTTAGAACACTTTTCGCAAAGTGCAAGTGGATATGTCAGGCCGAGATAGATTGAAATTTAATTTCATGTTCTCAAATTGATTTGTGCAGCTCCCATTAGTCATCCCCCTGGCCGGATGGTTGAATGGCAGAGCTGAAAAGCTGGCAGGATTAGCATTAGAGTGCAACCGGCACCAGGCACCAGGCAACAGGCAGCAGGCAACAGGCGGCAAGCAACATACAATCATCTGACTACCAGTCTGGCTCTCGGCGAGTGTGCCCGTGTGTGTGCTTGCTGCACGTAAGAAACGAGTTATTGGAACAGGTTCATGACCTTGACCATCAACGCAAGGCAGCGGCAGCAGCAGCAGCAGCAGCAACTGCAACTGCAACTGCAACAACATCACCAGCGGCACAACGGCAATTGCAACACGGCGTTGCATATTTGCTAGCTGCCTCCTCGCCCAGACAAAAGGAAGCGGCTGCCGCTGTGGTTGCATCTGCATCTGCATTTGCATTTGCCATTGTTTGGCTCGGATTGGATTAGATGTTGCAACAACGGGCATGGCCACGGCAGCAACAAGTTGCCGCCACTGCGGGAAGTCGGGCAGTAGTTGCCAGGCATTTATCGCTTAATGAGTCACTCGGTCTCGGAAAGAGCGCTCGGGCCAAGGGTTAGCCCTGAAAGTCTGTGATTCATTTGATTGCATCTAAATTAGTTTTCGATTCCGGGAATCGGCAAAATATGAAATCAGTGAACTGCTTAGATTATAAGGGTTTAACATTAGAAGTTAAATAACTAAATATTTTACTTTGTTGGTTTTTTTTCTATTTATCGTAAACAGTTCCCTGGTATTCACAATTATATATCTTATAGACTCTTATAGAGTGAACTATTCAGAAAACCCCAAGATGATGTAGTTTTAGTAGAATTGTAATCAGCATAGTTTGGAAATTCATCCAATACGTTATATTGCAGAAAAAAGACTAGAAAATTACCTACACTGTTTACGGCAAAAGCTGGTTAGTTTCTGGCAATAAACCCAATCCTGGCAAGGCAGAGAAAAGTCCGTAAAAAATAAACTGTTGCTCTAGTCGAACTGGGTGAGGACTTGGAGGACGGGTGTTGGCTCAATTGGGAGGCTTTGCTTTTTTTGTGTGCTTATTTTTCGTATTTTACTCCTTATTCGCAATTTTTTTCCATCTCCTTTTTGCGGCATTATATAGTTTGGTGGGCGTGGTGGGTGGTGGGCTGTGGGATGTGGATAGTGGGTGGCAAGTGGCAAGTGGTGTGTGGCAAGTGTGGTGAGGCCCCTGGAAGCGCACTGGAAGCGCTCGAGTACATAAGCAGAAGTGCAACAGGCAGTTGTTGTTTTAGCTGGCCGAGGAGATTGGGTTTTCGCTTCACATAGAAGGCGTGTCCCAAACGAGGATTGAGAAAAAAGTTAGTGGGGAGGGCTGAAAAAATGTTTTTAATTTAACTTTGGCCAGGCCAGGCTGGAGCTTTTCAAATCCCTCCGCTTTGCATAACTGCAAAAAATGCGAGGCAACAGGTGAAGGGATGTATGGAGTTTCTTCTTTCAGGAGAAAAGCCTCTATTAGATCGGAGCCCCCTCGAGGCGACCTTAATAAAGCCAATTGTGTGGCGGCCGTTTCATTTGGCATTCCCGCGTATTGTTGTCCAAAAACAAAATCGATATTTTCCATATGCATAAACACAATTGAACAAACAATTTTAGGCGACTATACAGCAACAGCAACAGCGTCAGAGTCAGAGTCAGCAATGCCACACTGCCATATTGTCCTTGAGCTTATCACCTTTTGCACAGCAACGAAAAAAATATAAAAAAATTCCAAACAAAAAACTAGTCAACTATACTACCAACAACTACAACTTTGGCAAATATCAATTCAGTTGTTCGGACAAAAAAATAAAATGAAAAAGAGTTTGCGAAAAAATTGGAAAACAAAAACGGGGGACAAATATTTTCGCATTTTACATTTATACCCACTAGTCCATACAAGTTTTTGCCAACATTTGTACAAAGTCTTTTAATTTTATTATTCGTTGCATCATTTGCTGAAAGCAAACACGTTTTTTCAACGTCCATTTTTTATTCTTTCTGGCCAATTTCAATATGGTTTGCATTGATAGTTTCAAATTTGTCAAAGTGCTTTTTTAGTTTTCCATTTTAATTAATCATTTAATTGAATCTAGTAAAAACTATACCATGAATATTATTAAGTCCTTGACTTACAAAAAAATTTAGCCATAAGCCAAGATCTTTTTGTCAATGTGCGATGCATTCTTCCGACAATTTAATTCGTAGAACTCTCTCGAATTCCAGCAAATAGTTTCAATTGCGGCTGAATTTTGACGAAACCCATACAGACAAATCCATGTACCTATATTATATAGACCTATAGATATAGTGGCACAGGGGCAGGGGTAGGGCGGCAGCGGGGGAAAGACCAACACGCACGGCCACTTGTATTGACGTTTGGTCGGCGACAATTGATTTTTGTTACGTTTTCGTTTATTTTTATTCCGCCATTGCAGTTTTTTCAGCAATTTAGTTCGTTTGTTTTCTGGCTTCGTTATTTAGACAACTGCTGAAAAAAAACTATATATATATTCCTATTCCTATTCCTATTCCTCCGGCAGTGCCCCTATCTCCCTTACACTCTCTGCGAGGCCACACACGCGCTGCACTTTGCTGCACGGCCCATAATTCTTAGGAGGCTTGTGTTTTTTTTTGCAATTTTTAGTTTTTTGTCACTTTTTTGTTTTCGCTTTGGAAATTGCTTGGAAAAGCTTCTGGCCGCTTTGTCGGCGGTCTCGACTCAATTTCGTCTTATCTAATTTTGTTTCTATTTCGCTTTACAACAAGCCCGGGTACTTCCATCTTTTTTTCGTTTTCGCAAACTTTTATTTTTTTGTTTATTTTTGTGTCGAAATCAGGGCAAATTCATCATCATCAACAACATCGTAGCCTTGTTGCTGTTTTTCCTTTTTTTCTTGTTTTTTTTTTTTTTTTTTTTTTTTGTGTAACAAAGATAAGGTTTGCTGGCGAACTGCTGGCGAGCTGCTGCCGCCTTTTATTCTTTATATAACTTGCGGCGAGGGGTTTGGGAACGGGGTTGGGCATTTTTGTGTTTGCCGAGTTAATCATTTCGGGCGAAATTTGATAATTTGAAGGTGACCCCAATTCGTAAACGGTGGATCGGGGATCGCGGATCGCGGATCGGATCGGTTCCCAAAGACATTTTCGCAAATTGATAAGCAGAGCAGCAGAAGAGGAGAGCTGGGCAGCTGAACGGGCAATCAATCAGCAATTCAACTATGACATGAAAAAATCCCAACACTACAATAAATAACAAAGATTAATTCAAGAACAGCCAGGAAACTAGTTGCAACATCTCCAGAAAATGAGGGGTTTATCAATTGCTTCGGCAACATAAAATTGTAGCAATATGGCTAACAGCTAACAGCCAACAGCCTTAATAAATGCATGAAGGCAAATGTGATGATGCTTTTGGCCTGCTCACATATTTATGAAAAAAGTGCATTTCCATCCACATTTGGCCACGTGGCGAAGGAAGCGCCGCGGGCGCTGCAAGTGGCAAGAAAGTCATCGCATATATCTTCAGGCAGTTTTAATAAAACCCGAAACTGACATCATAAAACAAGCAACACATATGACACTCGACGTGGCACAGGTCGTATACGTAACGTGGCATTCAGAGGGTGGCATATGCCTGTGTGTAGGTAAACAAGCAGCCACACCCATGGCCCAAACACAGATGCAACACATAGACAAAGCAACAAGTCGTTGTACCCGAATATATAGTGCAAAAAAGTTTCCAAGCGAAAACGGTACGAGTTCGGGGGTGGCGGAAAACCGAAACTAAATAAAACAAAAACAAAGACAGAGTTCCAAGGAGAGGAGCCAAGGGTTGGGGCTGGGACACGGTGTGGTAATGTGGCATGGGGATGGGTACCCACACCCAGCTATCCAATAGAAACAGCAGCCAAAAAACAAGCAAAGTCACAGCAAAAAACAAAGTTCTGGGGTGGGGTTTTTTGTGGCACTGCCATTTCACTTTGGTATTGGTAACTTCCATTGCTGCTACTGCTTCTGCCGCTGCTGCTGTGGCTGCCACAGCTCCTGTTGCGCATATTGCAACGAAAAAGTTTCGTAACGTTATTTTCACATTTCCTGCAGATTGTAACGGGCAACGAGGAGCTACCAGATAGTGTCCCTGCTCCAGCTGCTGCTGTTACTACTGCTGCAGCTTTTGCTTTTGCTGCTTTTGCTGGTGCTGCCAAAATGCTCAACAAAACATGTCGAAAATGTGCCACATGCCAGCAGCAGCAGAGGAGGAGCAATGCTCCTGTTGCTCCTCTGCTGCATGCAACAGTTATGTGCACCCACACACAGACAGAGCAAGGATGTAGGGTGGTGGGTAGATAGGGACAATAGCACAGCACACCGACACACACACCTACAACAGGACTATGAATGCCGGCAGCCAAATAGTGCCATACAAATGCACAGACAACACATTTCGACATGGCACATTTAGCATCCTTGAGCGGCATTTAACTTCATTTCACCCACAGAGACACGGATCCGAGTTTCTGGTTGTTGCTACACTACCAGAAATAAGTATAAACTATAAATGAAAAGTATGAGCCTGAGGAGCATACCGTTTTCAACTGCAGTTTAAAATATTTAAGAAGCATTCCTCAACTCGTGCATTTTTCCCTTAGTGCCCTATAATTTACCCTTTAATATTCAAGTGCCTTTTTTCCTCAGTGCAGTGCCTCCATTGAAGGAAACACTGCTCCTGGGAATTGTTCCTGTTGTTTCATTATTTGATTTAAAAACAGTTCTCGAGGCTCCTCTACTCGTTTATGCAATCAATGTCAACAGCAAAACTTTCCGTTTGCGCTTTTCGTGAGCGAGCGGGCGGGCTCTGGCTTTGTGGCCAGGAAATTAAGTTTTGGCACTTTCGGGCTCTGTGGCCCCTACCACGGGTAAGCCAGCAGCTTAATTGCGATTCATTGGGGTCAAGAGCAGTGCGCCCATATGGACAAATGGACAGTAAATCAGCCAATGGCCGACGCCAGAGCCGAGCCAAGAGCAAGTCCAATGGCAAAACACCAAACAGCCGCCTGCCTCTAAACTTGTCTTTCCTTGGTTTTGTTTGCCTTTTTTACTTCTGGCGTGGCCCGTGTCTTTTTCTGCTATTTTTTTGTCGGTTTGTAGGTGAGCTGGGCCATGAACGAGAGGGACAGGCTCTCGACCCAGGCTTTTAGTTGCAGTCAGCGCTGGAGTCGGAGTCGCAGTCGTGGATCGCAGATCAGCGTTAGAAATGGAAATGGAAATGCGCTTGACTGCATACAATGGTCGCGAATGAATGTGTGTTACTGTAACTGAGCCAGCAGCCAAGGCAGCAGCCTGTTGGCCAGGCCAGTTAACTAACCAGCCAACAAGCAACTAGCCAACTTTGGTTTCGTTTTCGATCTTCCTGTCATTGTTGTTGTTCGTGTGGCGCGTGCTCTTCTTGCTTTAGTTAGCCGATGTTGTTGTTTATGCACTTGCAACAGGTGAGAGTTGTTGTTGCGACAAATGATGGTTAATGATCTTTAATCAGCAGATGTGCTGGCCACAGGGTCAGCGGATGTGTTGAAGGCAGATGGATGGGCAGAGAAGATACATTAAGAAAATATCACTCATACGACAAGGTGACCGCTTGAGATGTAATCCCCCTGTTTTTATGAAGGAATTTAAATTTCAAAATGGCAGCTTAGCTTCCTGATGTTTTAGTTTATAACTTTACATATTATTCCCATTCAAATTAGCCGCCATTAACATTTTTGCACATTTTAAAGCACTTTAATGAACACATTTCGCCATGCACGAGACTAACGAAGGTCGATCACAACGTCTCAATAAAAACAGATCATGCAAACAGCCAATAGAGGCATCCATAAATACATTTTATAGAAAGTAAATACATAAACAAAGAGCTCATAATTAATAAAATTATGAGAACACTTTGGGGGGAAACAGAAAACAAAAGTCAGTGAATCGTAAGCGATTATTTCCGCCTTTTCCGGGCGGACAACGGACAACGGACAACGGCCAATTGCCAACCGCCAACAAAAACGATAAATTAGTTATAAATTCATTGATTGAATGTGAATATGAAAGAGTGTAAAAAATTGCTAAGCAAATTGAGTATTTAGAATAACAAAAAGCAATGCTTTTGTGCATGCCAGGCATCCACACTTGAAGTGCAAACAATTGGAACAATAGAAAAAATCGAGCCGTCGAATGGCTGACGAAGCGTTTTCAAGGCCTTAACATTGGCCACAATTGCCAGCTGAAATTTGGCCTGTAATGAGACTCGAAACTGGTTAGCCGAAATGCACTTTGTGCCTTCGAGTTCACATCCAATCCACTTCACTCTGATCCGATCCGATCCGCACCAAAACCAATCCAATTGATATTAACTTGTTTTTTGTGTTCCATTCTGACTCTGATTTTTTTTTTTTTTTGCTAGTCAACATTCTGTGATCTGATCTGCTCAGAACAGAACCTTTGGCCAGCCAATCAGTTGCTGGCATTTTTTGTGTGATTTCGCATTCTATATACATATTATACATACGGCCCGCAAATATTATATGGCTACAAGTTTTCTAGCTGGCAGGGCGGCCTTGATATTTTGTTTTATTTATGAAATCAAATGCAGGCGAGCGAGATACAAATAACGACAGCTACCAGATACTTGTGGCATTTATTATAAAAAGCTTTCGAGTGAATGAATTCCCCTTAGCTTTTGTATCTGTAACATGTATATTGTAGTGTTGGTATTTACACTCCACTCCCTTACCTCCTCCCTTACCTTCTGTCTTGGGCCTGTCTCCGATTCTGATTCTGATTCTGATTCCGATTCCGATTCTGATGCCAGAGGCAGGAAGCCACCGAGAACTCAAAATAAGCATTGACTTTGCATATTTGTGCGACAGACGTCCCAGCTGAACCAACCAGGATGCCGGGGAATGTTTGGCATTTCCTTTGAGGAAAACTTGATTTAATTTTAATTAGAAAATTACTTAAAATAATACAAAAAGAAGGCGTTGGGCAGGCCCTAAGAATCGCTCAATCTACCATCTTTTTCAGTGTTTGCTTGCATCTATCCTCCTAGTAAATGATGCACTTTAAGAAATATAAGCAGGAGGCTTAAACTTCAAGACTTTGCAGATGATAGCACTGGAAGCTGAATTGGCCTTTAAAGATCTCCATAATTGTATCTTTGAAATGAGAAATATATAATTTTTCTCCGTGTGACAGCTTCTTCTGACGGTTTTTGATTCTTCTGCCTTTGATTCTAGCTCTGTGCTGCTGGTCGCTCTTCTTGGTAGGCCGGCAACGTCCATCATAATCAACGTCCATCATCAGTTGGCTGCTGTTCGGCTGGTGCCACTGAAGCTGCCTGCCTCGTGCTCCGTCGACACGCCCACAAAGGCTACTGCAACTGAACGCAAGCTTGTTGTTGGTGGCTTTGGATTTCGGCCTGGGCCGGGGCCGGGGCCGGGCTGGGGCTTGGGCCTTAGCCTTTGGCAATGGCAGCTGGAGTAATTTTTCATCAGCGTAAACATCTTGAAAACTCTCTTTGGGCTACCAGTTTTTCGCAACAACAAGTGGCAGCTGCTGCTGACTCGGTAGTTGGTAGTTGGTAGCTGTTAGCTGTTAGCTGGTCATGTAAGCCAGCATCAGGCATCAGCATATCTGCTATCTGATATTAGAATCTCAATTACTTTTCCACTGGATGTTCGGCTGCTATTGTAATTTCCTTCGAAGGGGCCGGCCCAAACTGGGCCCAAACTGGTTCTCTCCGATTTCGGTAGGCAAATATCCCCGTTGAGGAAGACATGAAAATTTAGTGGCTGTCATAGGCCAGCAAGGTGGAACGAGAGCAGAGGCTGGTCAGAACTAGAGGAAAACCAAATTACAGCCCATCAGATTTAATCATTTATCATCGAACAGGCAATTACAGGTTGGGAAAGTTTTCATTCATGATCCTCCCCAAAACAAAGGAAAACCCCCTAGAGGGTCGCCTGAAAATAACCCCAAATCGGAATGCATTTTATATGCATCTCATTAGAACTAAGGGGGGACGGGACTCGTTGAGTTAGCCAAACTCATAGCGAAAACCCAAACACGTTTTGCGATTTACGACTTTTTAATAATGAAACAAAACTAATTTAATGCAAAGCGACATCAACGACAACGGCATTTGAATAAATTAATGTAATAGACAGCTTAAACAGAAAGAGATATTGTTGTCGGTAGGACAGTGCGTTTCGTGGCAATATAATTTGCAGTAGGATGTAACATATGATCTTAGAATTGGAAGTATGATATGAAGACAGGCCTCCTAAACATTACAAATGGCAAAGGTAATCCCCTATTGATTTTTTCAGGAAATCCCAATATCGTTTTGAAACACACTGTACTCGTAACTAGGAAATATCAAAAACTGGTAGTTGCCCGAATAGTAAAAGCCCCACTACGACTATTACGAAAAAAAAAACCACAAAAAGCAACAACATCGCCAACTAGAACTGGGGACTTGGCAAAAATGCAACAGCAACAAGAACAAAAAAAAAATAATAAAAAAAAAATCAAGAAAAATAAATAAATTTTCAGCATATGAAATAATAAGACAGAAACAACAAAAATATCTAAAGTGCAACAGGTTTTGTGTGTTTTCGCGATAACCTTGAAACAAAACTCGTTTAATCATTTCGTAGCGTTCGAAAATGCGGCACCACCAACAACAACAACAACAACACCAACAACAATTAGTAAATGAAATTTTATATGGCGCATTATAGATTTAATAAATTAACACTCATTTCCATTGGGGAAATTTTTGCAACTTTTTTTTTTGTTTTTTGCTATTTTGATTTGGCCGATTCCGACTAATCGTGTTTGGTGTTTGGTCTTTGTTTCCACGTTGCAGGTACAGTTACGGATCGAGGTATAGTCGCGGATATCTCCGGGTTCTGGGAAGCATGGCGGACTGTTCCTTCGTCCGATGTCTGCAGGAGCGGCGGCTCATCAAGCGGGAGCTGATGAAGTGGTCCAAGGACATGCTGAATATTGTGGGTGAGTCCATGGGCCCATCATATAAGCCTTAAAAGGGTTAGCGACTCTCTCCAAACAGATACTTTCCATCTATAGATACATAACGCCATTTAATTCGTTTCAAAAAACGGCAAATTTTTTCTTATTTCGAACACCCCACAATGGCTTCATCGTTCATATTAGTGCCGCAAATGGGATTTGGTCCGTGAAAATGGCAAATGAAGGGATCCAATTCCTGGCATTGACTTCGGCCAGACCTAATCAACATCCTGCCCATATGTTTGAGAAAAAGTGTCGCAAAAAACGAGGATTCTGGCCAGACAGCCGGCCAGGGCAAACACCACTGAAAATTAACATAAATTGTAAGGTTTTTTCTTGGTCTCTGTCACCTCTGGATTTGATTGCAATACAGAGAGAGAAAAGGATTCGATTTTTAACAAATTCAAGTTTAATTTTAACAGTTCTCCACTGATGCTAAATACCTATTACTAAATTAGAAGCTAATCCAGGCACTAATTTATTGATTCAGTCAGAAATACTTATTAATTTTCGCCGTGTGCCCCATTGCTTCAGACTTCCTTGCTGCTTCAGCCTTATCCTTTTGCCTGAAAACACTCATTTCGGTTTTTGAGCACGTTTAGCACGTTGCCAGAGCCCGTAGCCCCCCTCCCCCCAGACCCTGTAAGCCTGGTCTGTTGCCCGGCATTAAAATGTTAAATGCCTTTTGTTGTTGTAAAGCGAGTCGAATCTATATAGACCTCCCCTCCCCGACAACCCACACCCACAAACACATACTTATATAAATGCAGCCTTCCATGTACAAATATATATGTATATTTTTTTCTTGCACACACACCAACACACCCACCCACAGACACACAAACACTTCGTCCTTGCCTTGCGTCCCTGTCTCGTGCACTCAATTACTTCCTCAATGCGCTCCATAATGCTTATCGTCCTTGTTTCTAGTTGACATTCCCACACACACACACTAGCACAGGGACACCGCTTCCAGTGGTTTTTCATCCGCTCGCCCCCCTACTTCCCTACTAACCCCCCCGCTGGTGAAAACCCTTAGCACATTTTTCCAACGACAATTTTTGTGTTCGGCTCTCCGGCGACTTCGTTGTCGTTGCTGCAGCTTCGTGCTGCAAAATGTGAAAGGAGCTAGCAAAAAAAAATACCCCATATATATATCAGGCTTGGTGTCTGGCTTTTGGGTTGCCAGCCCCATTCCCCATGCCCCATCCTTTTCGGGGGCTTGGGTTTGGGGTTTCGGGCCAGAGTAGTTCCAGCTAACTGCAGGGGGGAGGGGGAGGGCTGCCTAGTGGTTGGGCGAAAAGTGGGTGCCAAGTGGGGTTCCCTGCGTGCCCAAAACGAAGTGCTCTGCTAGAGATAACGAAGCGCACTTAAGCACACGCACACATGCGCAAGTTTAGGGGGGGGGGGGGGGGGGGGCAAGGTCTGGGAGGGGGTTGCATCCCTACGAAATATATTGCACAATATAAAAATTGCAGACGATGAGTGCCGAATGCAGCCGAAAAGGCAGAAACAACTACAGGGATAACTACTGCAAACGAACCAAAGCCGAAGAACCAGCGAGGACGAGCCAACGAGGAGCGAGGATTTTTCCCCCTAACCCCTAACCCCTATCACGTAGCCTAGCCTAGACGACCCCCTCACCCACCGCCCTTGCCTGTTTTTGTGGCCGATTTTCGTCGCAAACGAATTTCCCTGCATTTCTTTTCGACTATTCCTTTTTTTCGTCCTGTTTTTGTGGAGCTCCTCGTGCCACCCAGAAAAACGATGCTGATCGAAACTGAAGAGGAAGACAAAGACGACGACGACAACGACGCTGCTGGTTGGCTTTTGGGGTTTGGGCAGCTTTTGAGGGTGTTTAGAGGAGGGGTCGGGCTAGTTGGTGGGTGGGTAGTGGGTGGCATATGGTGGTGTTGATGGCAAAATCTCGCCTGTTGCATGGCTAGAAAGTCCCCCCATTTTCCGGGCGCTGCAATGGCTCAATCAGTGAATCAGTGGTGGAGTTTCATTTGATTGTAATGGGAGACCACCACTTGTGGATTCAGGCGATGAAGGTGCAGGTGTGTTGGATTGGTGGGTGGTAGGATGTTTGGGTCTGGAGGCATCTCTGTGCCACACCAGCAAGTGCTCGGGCAAAGCAGATTACGCTAACCAAATTATATAAGCTGGCATAAAGGTAATTTTCGATGAGAAAATATGTCCTGGGGCTAAGGGAATCGAAATGGATCAGTATTGGGAAGCTATCTAAAGGAAGATGCATGGTTATCTTAAGGATCTTGACTTAATAGTCATGAAAAAGATATTGTAGATATGTATCTAAAATGATACTAGTTCCAAATGGTATAGAGCTCATAGTATAAGATAGTTCCATCTATGAGATGTTTGGACCTAATAGATGAAAGGTAAAAGAGGTAAAAATTCCCCTACATACTTAGTTCTAAAATATAAACAGGTTAATATGTGTACTAGCTTATATTAATTCCAAGTATAAACTATGCAAAATAACTTTCATCAGCCATAAAGAACTTAAGCCAATATTTTGCACCGAACCGGAGAATCAGCCCCGAACAGGGATTTAACTTGTTGCATAGCCAGTCGAGAGTCGAAGGCCCCTCCTAGCCCCAAACCGCCGCAACTTTTCTTGCCTGGAAACCACTCCTGCCCCCTCCAGCCCGATGGGGTGTAAACATATTAAAAAGCCAAACTTTTCCTTTGCCTTTATTTACAAAAAAAAAAAAAAAAATACAAAAATAAATAAAAGCCAAAAAGAAAAGAAAAATTAAATAAATAGAGGAAAAAATGTCGAATATATAGAGAATAGAAAGAGATGCATTATAATGGTGGGGATGGGTTGGCCAAAAGCAACAAGCTGCACACAAATACTCCCCCCCCCCCACACACACACACACACACACACACACCCACTGTTTTTTATTTTTCGTGCATGGAAGGAGACAGAGAAAGAGAGAGAGAGAGCGAAAGTAAGAAGCAGCAGGTGTTGGGCAATATTGTGGGCCATTCCCATACTAGTTCTACTTGGCTCTGTCTTTGTGTGGGGTAGTTAGTTTCTCACTCCTGGGCCTCGTCCTTCTGGTCCTCCCGCATTGCCAAACGCATCTTTCGATTACGCCAACAACAAAAGAAAAGAAAAAGGAGAATAGCTATAGCTATAGCTATAGCTATAGCTATAGCGTTGCAGGCGCCGCTGTCGGCGTTGGCTTTGCCACCACCCACCTCCTGAATCCTGCTCCTTTCGCCGCGTATATCCTCGACGCTGCTCCTTGTAAGAAGGCATTTTTATGCTCTACGACAGACCAGAAGGATGCAACAAGCGACGAGGACAACGTCGCTGTCGCCCTACGCGTGGGCGCCCAAACCCCAACCCCCCTCTCGACGACTACGCAATAAGCACTCCACCTACTTTCCAACGCCAGCCGAACTATTTTCCTCCTCTCTTTCACTCCATAGCTTTTTCCTCCATTTTCTTTTTTTTTTTGCGCTTTGGCTTTGCCTTGCTCTTGTTGAATTTTTTCTGGCGGTTTTTAGGTTACATTTTTACGAGTTTTCTCCACTTCCACGATGACGCTGCAAGCGCCGAAGGAGCTTCGTCCTGGGAGGCAGCCAAAATCGCTGTTGTGTGTGTGTGTGCGAAGCGCCACAAGTGGGTGAAGCCCGGCCCGATGAGTGAGAGGCCAATAGAGGGCGAGCGACAGAGAGCGAAGCAGTTTGGCGCTGCATGCATGCCACTTCCCGCCCCCACTTGCCACTTGCCACTTCCCACTTTGGGGTATCCTGGCTCTGGGTGCACAGAAATTGGAAAATAGATTTTTTGGTTGGTTGCCTTTGGCCTGTTTCCTCCTTTTCCTTTCCTTGCCAGGACGATTTTTATTTTATTTGGTATTAGTGGTATTGTGGGTGGGAAGGTGGGCGTCAGACAGTTGAAGAAAACAACTTTCTCTTTTTAATATTTTCGAAAATTGCAATTATTTTTCAAATTCTGACAAATAGAAAGGGTCTGTATAAATACGAAATCTTAAAACTTCAAAGTCAAAATTAAGATTTAAAGACAAAGATAGATCATCCAAATTTTCTTAACTGATAGTCTCTTTTATTGTTATTTTTTCTTAAATTTCTCTCAGTGCATTTCCTTTGATGCTGGTCAGCCGGCCGGCTGTCGTCAGGAAGTCAGGAAGTCTGAGGTGGACTTGGCTTTGGTTTGGAGCTTCGGTGCTTTGGAGCTCTGAGGGGTTCGATTGAGAATTTGCCTGGGTTCAAGGTATGTCCTGGACAATGGCCAGCCCCCTCTGAAGCCGCCACCCCCTCCGGCCCACCGCCACTTCCGCACAAGACGCAGGCCAGAATTTTTTCCCGTTGCACTTTATTTGGTTTTTATTTTTATTTTCCTGCCAGGGAAAAAATGAAGCGGAAGCACGAAAAAGCAGAAAGTTAATGCCAAGGGGGCGGGGCGGAGGGGCGTTGCAAGGAAAGCGGTGGGTGGCAAGTTGGGGATGCCAGAAGGAGCTGGCAGAAGCATTGAAGCTAGAACGCGCCAATATGGCGCTAAGGACATTGGGCAAAATGCACTGCAGGAAAAAACTTCACATTATATGTGAGTGTGGGTGTGTGTGTGTGTGCTTTGGCGGGGAGGGGGTGGGGGACAAAGAAGGATTTTAAGAAGAGGAAGCGGAGCAGCGAAGGCAAAACAGCAAAACACACAAAAACAAAATGGCACAAAAAAGGGAAGAGAACAGGAACAAAAAAAAAATAGTCAACGCTGGCTGGCTGGGAATGGTCGGGGCTTTAATGGGGTGGGTGGTTCCGGGGGGTTGGTTTTTAGGGGGCCCTGGGTGGGTGGGTGGTTGGATGGTTGGTTGTAGCTCTGCTACTGCGCTGCGGCATCGTTATTTTGCTGCTGCATTTGATTTTCGTGCTGAAAAAGTTTCGTGTGCTCGAAAAAAGTTTCGTCGCTTCGTTGACGTCGTCGCCAGCTAAGCGACCCCACCGCCCAGCCACCCAACCACCCAACCACCCACCGACCCACCCACACAGCCCAGCCATACCATAACACCCGCTCCTTCGGCACCCGCTTTCGGTAGTTTTTCCTACAAGGGGGCAGCAGGTCGGCCGGGGTGGTGCAGCCTTGCTGTGTGTGAGTCTGAGGTCTTGCAGCAACATTTGGCTGCACTCGGTTGGCTGGTTTGGCTCCGTCTCGTAGTTTGGTGGGTGTATCGGGCATTTTTGTCGAATTTGTTGCCGTCGTCGGCGGCGGCGGCGTCGCAGCCAGCGTCGACGGCGACTGCACAACTATTTTCCCTGCCAGGTCCTGCTGCATTTGGCGTCGGCATTCGGTTGGCATTGTGCAACAAGTGAGTTTGGCAGCAGCCACCAGCAGGACGACAACGACAATTCGGCAACGAAAAATCGCCGAGTTTGGAAAGTTCCAAAGAGGCGCCTCCAAAAAGGCAAAACAGCAAAAAACAACCAGAAGATCCAAAGACTCTGACTTGCGAATGATTTCCGATTGAAGCAACAATTGGCGCCAACTGTTGCACAAAAGTGTTGTGTGTTTTTGCGGGTTGCTCCGATAGTTCGAGTGTATTGGTGTGTTTGCCTCCTTGGGCTCGTGTTGGAAATTTAATTAAAGACTCTGTCTCGTGGAGTGCAACGAGATAATTTATGTGTGTAGGCATTTAATTAAAGCGATCACACAACCATTTGCATACGCCAGCGACAGAGACATAGACACAGAGCCAGCAAGCGGGGGCGAGGCCAGGGACAGGACGAGCGCGATAAGTGTGGCATATGTCGGTCGCCGTGGTGTGTTCTGACGCTTAATTGAATTGATTGAATGAGGCAGCAACATTTTTCGGTGCTAATTGCATGTTCGAGATGTCGAACAGCCAGGTGAGTTCTCATAGCTTTTCATTCATAGTCGTGCTTATTTGTAGTGCCAAAAAAGAACAGTTTAATATTCAAGTTAAAAAATGTGGATCAAATTATATGTGTGTCATACCTTAACAAACTACAGCCATTATAGTATTAAAATATTTCGCATCATTGGCTAAAAACCTTTAGAAAACGAGTTTTACTAAACACCATTTATTTTTCTAAATTCACCTATAAAACCTTTCCCCAAAAATGCTTTTCTTTCCATGACATTGTGTGGCTTTTGTTACTTTCCAATTCAATTAAAACGCTTACATAAGCAAATTATTGCTCAAGTGTCCTTTATCCTTTGGGCCATATGTCACACCTAGACTAGTGCATATCAATTTCTCTCCTTCAACAGCATATATGCAAATCTATTAATTCTCTCAAAACTTTCGGTGAAAACTTACAAACTGTGAAAGCAATTTACACAACAAACGACTCCTGGAAGAGCCAAGGAAAAATCCAAGACCCAGTCCAAGCTCTCAAGACAGCCAAAAAAGGAAAACCCTTTACTGTAGGTGGGGAAAACTTACACAAGTCGTTGGCTGGCTCGTTGACAGATTGTGGAAAACACTTGCCAGAACAAGTCTCGTAAAATATGCACAACAATGCCCGGAAAACCCGAAAAAACACCCAAGAAACCAGCGCCTGGATGCGCCAGACAGGCCGGGAATGTCTACCAGCTTGTGTGAAAATTCTTGAAGGGAAACTTTTTTGGGAAGAGCTCCGAAACTCCCAAAAAATAAAGACACAAAAACACATGTACGGCAAAAGACAAAAAACCCGAAACGAGACCCAAACATGCCACTACGACACTGATGACGACGTGCCAGACGTTTGTGTTTGACTTTGTAACATCGTTACACAACAACAAACTAGCTCACTTGTTGCATAACACACACCAACACAAACACAACCACGCACACTGCCACAACAAGTGGCAGCAGCAGCAGAAGCAGCAGCAGCATCGCCAGCGACGCACAAAAGTATGCAAAGAAAGCAACACTTCACACGTTCTAACAACGCGATGTCGGGCGGTGGGTTGTGGGTGGTGGACGAGGGCCACGGGGGGCCCGCATACATGGAGTGTGGCTGGTGGAGTTTTCTCGCGGCACTTTCGGCGATTTTCGACGATTGTGGAGCGGGGGGATTTCCTCACCCACTCACCAACCCTCCACCACCCATCCAGCAGCAACAGTTGGCCGCGGCGACAACTTGTTGTTCCAAAGCTCGTGCTCTCACTCTCGTTACTGGTTTTGCTCCTTAAATAAGCTTTGTGTTCCGTCAACAGGTAACCCAGGGTTATGCATTAAACAAGGACCAGGAAATCTCCTGGCATCGTGAAGAACCAATTTAAGGAACTCCAAGGATTAGGGCCCGAAGCAAGCACAGCAAAAGATAAACACGCAGACATGAAAATCATTTCATTTCCCAACCCCGAAATATTTGTCTTTTGTTTTTCGAAAACTTCTGTTTGGGCCAGACCAGAAGCACATTTTTTTTCGCTACCACCCTTGCCGAAAAAAAAATGCAAGGATTTTTTCTTGCTTCTTCCTGGTGGCACTTGTGGCGCTTTCAGCTCCTCGGAGCTCTCTGGTGGCAGTTGCTTTTGTGCGGACACTACAAACTGTACTTCCGTTTTATCTGCTGCGTCTTTGTCTGCAGTAGACGGGCTTGCAGGGGGTCGAGGGGGCGTAAGAGAGCTGCTGCAGAGACGGCATCTAATCGATAAATATTCAGCACATTGCTTGTAAAAATACATTGAAAATGCATTAGACTTTGGCTCAATGGCATGAATTTTAATAGCCCGTCCCGTTCAGCTTCGGGTCCCACTTGGCGTATACTTATTATTTCCCCATATTTTCCTCCTTCCTCGATTTCATTTAGTTTTTTTTTTTTAGCTTTTTTGTTGGTTTAATTAAGCTGAACTCTGGGTCTGTGTTTTGCGAGCTCTAATGTGGAAATCGTGTGCCATAAATTTTCAGAATAAATACGAATACGAATTCGATTGACAAGCGAACCAGCCAAGTGCACAATTTCTAAGCGCTCTCCCAAGGTTACGAAAACAAAAATAATAGTTAGATGGGAGAAAAAATCCAGTTAACTTTTGCCAGCAAAACGCAATCAAAATGCTGCAAGTCAAATGCCATTTGCCGGCCACTAATCAAACGTAACGAAATTGCCAACATAAACACGCTTAAAGAATGAATGAGGCTTGCCTGAGAAGCTCAACTCTCGACACTCAACTCTAGACAAGTTCGCCTTGAGGTTTCGCCAAAATGGCGTTGCAACGGTAAAAGGCGACGGGCCTGCAGGCGGGGAGTCGGAAAGGGGGACCGCGTCTGGACGGTGATGGGGGTGGGGGTGAGCAGTGGGCTAAGCCGCTCCGACATCTATGGCGACAACGGCAACAACTTGTTGTGCGACATTTTATGCGGAAGCAAAAAACACCAAGAACTGAACTGAGATTCAAGTTGAGAGTGCATCGAGATCGGCGTATTGCGAACTGGAACAACGTTGCGTATACGTGATATGTCGCAGTGACTAAAACCACTTCGGAATAGAAATAAATACTTTCTAAAATGTCTTAAATGGTTAGAATATGTATTTATTTTAATGAAAAGTAATAGCCAAAAACCAGCTTGACCCATGCTGCGTATACGTAATATTCATCAGAAAGCAGAACAAGGCTCTGTCAGAAAGCGATTTTAGAATCTGTGTAAGCTTCAGCAATTATGTATTTATGAAAATAATTTCATAAAAACAAAACCTTACTCAAATTCAATCATTCGCCTCAATATGGTTTATTTTATCTCTGAACTTTCGTCAGAATTCGCAACTTTAATCGAGGCTTGCCACACAAAACCCTCAACAAAGAACACTCCCCCTGCAGGGACCGCTGAATCACTCGCTCCAATTTCGAATTGCAGTCACTTGCGGCAATTGCAATTGCAATTGCAAGCTGATAACCGATAATCGGTGCAACAAATCGCCATAGCAGAATCTAAGAAATTCTCAATATGCGCATATTGGTGCATCCGATGATGCATTTGTGTTGAGACTGTCCTCCCATAAAAGCGCAAAAACAAAAACGAGTGTAATTGATTAAGGAATATTATCAACCAACTGGCATTATTGCAAAAATACACCCCTGTTTATATTATATAAAAACTGATTAAATTAAAGATGTTGTAAAGGCACAAAATCGCAAATGTCCCAATAAATTGAGTGTGGCAACAGAAATCGCGTTGGGTCTGCTGTTGTGGAAATATAAACAAAAGCCGAACGATAAGGTGGAGTGTTGATCGAAAAGTGTTCGTAGGTGTATCTATAGAGTATAGTACTTGTATATTAATATTACTAATAAATGGGACTAATTCTGGGACTCTTATTAATGAGGCGATCGAAAAAGCAGATGAACGCACTACTTGGTCTTGGACTTGCAGTTGCAGTTGCAGTTACAACATTCGGCACATGACTTTGCAACTGTTGCTCTCTCATTGTTGTCACTGAATTAACTGCAGTTGTTTTGCTTTCTTGTTGTTGTTATTATTGTTGGTGGCGAGCAAGGGCTATAGAGCTCGCACTCGTATGGGGACACTTCGCTCTCGCCTTCCCTCTCTTTTGCGAATGCACTTTATGAGATAATACCTTGAACGTGCGTCAGTCAGGTCGTTGGCGTTTTACAACTGCACTACAATTGCAATATTCACTGTTATTGTTTTTGTTTCTTTTTTTTTTTTAGTCGCCTAACTGCAAGTCAAAGTGAAATGAAAAGTGTGTGGAGATTTCCACGAGTGCGCAGTTCTTAGCGTGATCTATTTACGGAATCAGGGTTTATCTTCTGTTTAGAATTAGTCATCTGCCGGCCGAGGCGGCAAACGGCACGTTCCACCATTTTATTTTTTCCATTTTTGACAATCTAACTGCGCACTTAGAAAGAGATGGCGGCAGAGCGAGAGCGAGCATGGCTTATCAGCCGAAACTAAATTTTAGTTGCGAACAAAGCCAGCCCAAAGTTCATATTTGCCAAAAGAACAAAAACGCAAAGAGACAAAACTCACAGCCACAAAATGGCAAAAAAAATAAGAAGCCATTAAGCTCATTTACATGCCCCTGCCACTCAGGGGCCCAGGCGAGTGAGACGACTGTGTGGGAGAGGCAGTAGGGTTCTCGAGTGCAATTTCTGAGCTGAGTTGAAAACTCACCACAGGAGAGGCGGCGAGCTAATGAGCAGGAAATGCAGTTTCTCAAGCCCAGCTGGTGAGTTGAGGGGCTTGAGTGAGTTTTTTATTCGCCTTTTTATTTATTACAATGCAATTGAAACTATATTGAGATACAGGGTATGAAATTCTACAATTTTATTAAGTTATTGGCTTTTGAATCTAAAAATGACATTTATATTTAATTATATGAAAATGAATAAGAAGGTCATCTCGCCAAGTTTATTTAAGATTGTTTATTTTTGTTCCTCTCAGGATGACAATGCCATTATTAATAAAATTTATTACTCTTGTATATTTATGAAATATTTTTAAGATGCTATTTCCGGGTTAAAATCCCCCAAAAAAATTCGCATTATAAATGTAATTTTTGAGTCTAAATGGCAGCTCTCTCTTAGCCCCTCCCCGCCCCTGGTAAACTACCCAAAAAGGCAGCTAATTGGTGTGACGGCGACAGCGCTGCGGCAGAAGTGCATTGCATTTTTCGGTGGTGTGCGTGCGTACAAAAAAATAAGTGACACCACAAAAAAAATGTGGTGAATAAATTCTGAGATGCCCGTGAGTGGCATGGCATTGTTCCAGCGGCGGGAGCAGGAGCGACTGTGTGGGTTTGAGTGAGTTCTCGGCGAGTGCAAGTTAATTGCCAGCTAGACATTTCCTAGGGCAATTGTCAACAATGTCAAGAGGACTCGAGCCGAGCCGAGCCAAGCCGACCCCAGAGGCCCCCTGGCTCCGGAGAGATCCGAGCTTGAGAACTTGGGGAATACCGGCTATTTTGGCAGCATGGCGCGCAGCTTTTTTATCAACGCGCGCTGCGGCGCTGCAACTGCATTTTCGACAGCCATTGCACTCGCTCTCCGTTCGCCGTTCTCAGGCGGCTCCTCTCCCGCTTGGTGAGATTGTGTTAGTGCCGATGGCTTACCCCATTATTACTCCTAAAGTTCTCGCGTCTGCGCTCTGCTCCGTGAAATTAACTCAAAGGAGAGCCAACGCTCTCAGCATTCTAGTTTTTATTTCATATTAATTTTTTTCGCACACGAATGCACGCCTGTATGCAGTTTTTTGCGACGACGATGACGATGACGACGACGACGACGCCGAAGCCGACGTCGACGCTCGGACTCAACTCGAAGCTGGTGTCTTCGTGTTGTTGTGATATAATTTTGCAGTCAGCACAGTCGCATAAACCAACGCATCCGATATGCAACGGAACGCATTTTCGGACGCGGCCCGAGTCGTTCCGAGGTGTAGCGTCCGACGATCGCGTATATCAATCGTAAAGCATTAAGCGCATTGCCCATTTCCACGCAGTCCATAGGCGAAAATCGTTTACAGCCCAATAATAATTAAAAAGAACGATTGCCAAAAATTACCATCAACACAAAAACAAAGTGAAAAAAACTTGAAAAATTTAATTAAAAAAAAAAACATAAGCCTGGAATTATTTTTTAAACTTAAAACTGACAGTGACACTTGTGTGCTTGAAAACTTGACGGCCAATTACGGCCACTATCGATAAAAAAACGAAATATTCCCCGATATCAAGTATACGCCGCGTGGGGCCATTTCTTGTGGCTTTCGGGTCCATCAATCGGCCGCGTTTGTTTGATTTTTTCGGCATTAATATTAAATTGCAATCGCCGCTTGAGTGTGTGTGTGTGCGTCGCCAACGCCGTCAACGCCGCAGTCGCTGGCGCAGCTAACGTCGCCGTCGACGTCGTCGCTGTCGCGCTGTCATGCAAAATGCGGAAAAGTTTTTTTCGCGCACTCGCAAAATTTTTATAGAATGCATTTTTATTTCGGTCTTTTGGTTGAATAGTTGCATTGCCCAGCTCAAGTGCGTGTCTCCGGCTGATTGACTCTTTATTGTTGCGAGTGTGTGTGGCTGTGCGCTTGTGTGTGTGTGAGTGTGCGAGTGTGCCTCCGTGCCTGCCAGGGGCACGTGTGTGTGTCTGTGTGAGCCTGGATTAAATAACAATTTCGTGTAATTAATAATATTTACCTTCAAGCAAACAAAAACACAAGAATGCCTGTGACGGTGACGGTGACAGTGAAAAGTGAAATTCTCAAATCGAACCGAACAAGAAAATTAAAATTAGGAACCTAGGCTGATGAGAACTCATTAAAAACACTTCAAGATCATAGACGCACTGCATTTCATATCCCAACACTGACTTCGATTCTCGTTCACTGCACTCCGAAAATACAATGAGTGACTCCAAAAAATCCGAAAAAAAAAGAGAAAACTTCAAAAATGTAGATGGAAAAGGAAAAATTAAAATCTAAAAAGAACCACAAAGGCAGCAGCATACAAAATGAACTGTATCCGAACTTCTGAAGCGGCAGCCGTAAAACAAAACAAACAAAGCTGTCGAAAAAATGGGAGAATAGTGGTGGGGGTGGTGGGGGGTCTGAAAGAAAGGACGATTCGTCCGTAGATGAAGAAGAAGTAGCTGCAAGTACCAGTAATAAAGTGTGTATTTTTTTCGGGTGGTTTCGGGCTCCGGGAATAGCCGGCGTCGTCGCCAACTTTTCTGTGCAGGCAAATGTAACAAATTTTTGTCAGTTTCAATTTTCGTCAGTTCCTAGCCCGCCCGCTCCGCCTTTGCCACCGCCCCCGCCATCGTGCTACCGCCATGACAATGGCCAGGTCGGTCCACAGTCTCCAGTTGCTGGCATTTACTTTGCCGTCGGGCTTGGCGCACAGCATAATGAACAAAAACTGGGAGAGAACTGTAGAAAATGGCAGAAAAACACAAAAAATTTAAAACAAAAAACTGAAAACAAAAAAACAAAAAAATGGGGAAAAAATCAACTCCCAGATATGCTAGACAAAAAAAATGGCAAATTAAATAGCCGAAAAAAATGTAGCTGCGCTGCAGCTGCGCAACATCAATTGGAATACCCCATCCCGCCGGTCCAAGAGCTTAACCCTCACCTTGCCCCAGCCCCAGCCGCACTTCCTGCCCCCCACTCCACCCGTGGCGGCGGCAGCAGCAGCTGACCAAACTGCAGGGCAGCAGCCATTTGATTTTCCTTGCTTCCTTGGCTCACCTTCCGTTTGGTTTCCTTCTTTTCATTTTTTTATACATATATATATTTTCTCGAGCTTCTGCTTTATTATTTTATTTTACGTTTTTCGGCAAAAACCCATCCCGTCCATCCATCCCCAGCTCCCCACGAAACTTAAATTACTATTTACAATGGCATTTTTTAGTTGATTTTTTTGTTCTGCCCAGCACTTGCCAGCGATTTTTTCTATATATATGTTCATATACATTTTTTATTCGCATTTTTCGCTGCCATAAACTTTTTTAAGCTCAACTCTTCTGTTTCGGGGGGTCCTGCTGAGCGGAGGACACGGCCCTGGCTGGCTAATTTCATTTTGGGCAAGTTCAGTTCATTTTTTTGTGCAGCTGCGTTCAGTAAATTCCGATTAAAATCGAATCAGCCAGCAGAGGGTTGCATGATAATCTTCTGATATTGGATTAGTCCAATTGGTGGCATTCTTGGCATAGCTTAAATATTTGTCAGCCATAAAGCTCAAGATACGATATCTCATAGATTTCCATCCATTTATTATCTGGAAAATAAAAGTGCAGTGAATGAGATCATTTCGGGCACACGTTCCTCTGTCTCTGCCTCTGTTTCTGAACGTTTTTGCCACTTTCATATTTTAGATATTGAAAAACAACAACAACAACAACTACTGTAGCTACAACAACATCAGCAACACTTTTGTTAGTAAATTTATGTTGAATTAAATACAAAGCAAATTCAAACCACACACAAAAAGTGCAATCCATATAAAACAAAAAAAAAACACAAAATATTAACGTTAAACGAACTAACGATAAAAACAAAATAATTAAAAAAGTAGCCATTACTTTTGAATTATTTTTAATGCAAAGAGGAAAGGTTCAACAAAAAAAAGTTTAATGAAAAAGCCTTTTGATAAAGAAACATATCAAAGAGCAAAAAATTAAATGCAGCAAAAATAATTAAATTAATACAACAACATCAGCGTGGCAGTGGCAGCGGGGCAACTGTCAAAAAATCTACAGCAACACAAAGTGCAACAACCAACAACAACAAGAAGTGGAGGAGTACAAAAAATCACACAATTGCCGCTGTCTGTAAATTGAACATAAAAAATAAATGATAAAAAAAAAATATAAAGGCCGAAAGAAAAGTCGCGTTTCATTTTCACGCGCTGCATATTATTTACTCCGTGCTCTACATATATAAATCCACAACAGATAAATACCGCCAACCAATAGCCCAAACAAAACACAACAACAAAAAAATTAAATAAAAATAAATGAAAAATCCGCCACAAAAATAACAAAAAATTCGCCTGCATTTTTTGCCTTTTGTGTGAGCTGCCCACCAAAACGAGAGAAGAATTTTTATTGTATATAAAAATTATATACAACATCACCGGGAGGAGCTGTTGCAGCATCCCACTCCAAGTGGCAACTCTGCTTTTCGAGCTGCTGCCTGTAAATTGCTCCACTCCCTGCCCCAACGAGCGGCGGCGACTGCGTCGGCTTCGACGACGCCGCAAACAGCGCAGCAGCAGCAGCGGCAGCGGCAGCATCATCATCAGCAGCAACAGCGGCGGCAGCGACAGCATTATCCGCAGCATCAATTTGGCTTTTGGGCAGAGATAATTTAAGAAAAATATATGTGATGCTATGCACATCAGCAGCTATGAAATATGTACGTATTCCGAACTCCCCAAATAATTGCTAATAAATTGAAAATCTATTTTATGGTTAGCTATAATAAATGTCCCGTGATTATTTTGTAGATATTCTTATAAGTAGACTAGAAACAGATAAATGTGCAATTTATTGAGAACGTTATTGCTCATCTTCAATGAGAAATGTTCGATTTCCATTCGCACGCACTTGATCCCTTTTATCGCCCAAGGGGATTGCCTCCTTCACTTTCGTTCAAGTTCTACGATCGGTTATCGTTCGGTAAACCCTTAAAATTACATGAATAATAAACACACTCACACTGCAATGCCTCATTGACATTGTCCTTCAGTGACAGTACGCAACAACAACAATGTTCGAAAGCGAAAATGTGTAAACAAAGATACACAATGGGCGTCGCTGGGCGGGCTGCTCGGCGTCAGGAAGGGGGGGCTTGGAGACTCGGGGGCCCAATGACTATCAGAGGCGTCACAATGCGATCGCCGCAAGTACAATTGCATTGAGCAATACTTAAGGACAGGAGTTCAAGCAACTGTAGAGTGCCAGCCCATAGATACTTTGCATGCAGATACAGATACATTTACAGATACAACAGATGCAGATGCAGATTCATTCAGAAGAACTTCTGACACACCGTTCTTTGGCAGCGCAATCTTCTGGCGGAAGCAGCGATACCCAAACGTTTCTCTTCCCGATTGCCAATTTGATTCACAACAATGTGCAGCTATATCTCCGCCACAATCAGAATAATCGGCTCTGCCGAGAAGCTCAGCTCTTATCAGTCAGTCCCTGACGCGGCCGATTCTGACCCAAATTACGACAGCTTCGGTGAGCCTGATACGTGGCGAAATCTCAAAAAATACAACAACAATAAATTTTAAGCAAGAATTATTGAACAAAAAAAGATTTATTATATATGGTATATGGTATACTCGTATGAGTCCAAGTACTGTCATGCAATCTCGCAAACAAAAAAGCAAAAAATATAAAAAACGGGAACAACAAAAAGCGGAAACATTTTGCACTTTCTTATCAAGGCATACGAAATTGATTTTATTTTGTTGCTGAAAATTTGCGCCACGAACGAAAATTTGCGCTGCCTTGTCAAGTGTGGAAATGAATATACTACAAATTCTTTATAACAATATAGCTCTCCCTCCGTCATATACATATATATACTGATACAGTCGAGCAAACGCATAGTTCAAATTATCGCAATTTCAGTTTTTCCACAATATAGTTTTTTATTTTCGCAAAATAGTTACAGCGATAAGGCTGAAACTCAGTACAAATTAAATGATTTCCCCAACTAACCCGCAATATAAATAAAACAATATCCCACCCAATATGAAATCACTCCCAAATGATATTATCGAATAACGTCTGACTCAAGTTCTGGTCTTAATCATCGCGGAATTATATTTTTGACTGTTTTTTGAGCTGTCCAAATAAAAACAAAGTTCAGTTTTATTGTTGATCTTTCGGGGCTTTAAACCTACAAGTTTTCGGTCCGATCGGGTTTCGCCTGCCAAATGGCCTGCAGCTGTTTCGGGAGTCTTTTGTTGCTTGCACTATTTTTTTATTGCGGCTTAGATAATGGATACTCGAAAAGTGTTTTCCGTTTGGCCGAAAGATAGCGCCGTAGCAGAGCTACAGCCACAGCAGCAATGAAACTGGCGAGAGAGGCGTTGTAAATACAAATGCAATGCTGCGTAAACAGAAACTAAAACAATAACGTGACAAATGTGTGAACATTAAATACGTTTATTAACAAAAAATAAAATGCTAAAGAAAAAACCCAAAGAAAACTGAGAAAAACACCTAAAATAAACGAAACGTTGCAGAAAACTCACTTTGCTGCTGACTTTGCTCGAAAATTTCGGCGAGGCGGAGGCGAGGAAAGCGGAAAAGCGCAGGTGGAAAACGTAGTCTATCACCTGGCGCTGGCCACACACGTGGATCGTAGGTACTTAACAGTACAGTGCAGGGCATAAGTGTAGGGCAGCCACAAGTCTGTCATTAAAATAAGCAATAAACTCTAGTTCTAGTTTCCATTTCAACTTTTATTTTTAATTTTTATGGGATATTGTATATCCCGTTTCACAGCGCCTGTTCATATTTTAATTTTTGTTATATCTTATCTTAATTGTCCGAAACGCACTGTATATGGACCATAATTAGCTGACGTGCATAAGCCCGGCAACTAGACACATTTAATGCCACAACAAATTCACAGCCATCAATGTCGGCGGTGGCAATCTCTTGCCAATCCGGCAAACATTTAACAAACGGAAACAGCTGTCTCGTTCCCATTCCCATTCTAGTTCTAGTTCTTGTTCTTATTCCCGATCTTGGCCCATGGGCCTTTGGGCCTTTTTGCTTTTGTTGCTTTTGTTGCTTTACTGCCTGCTGCCAGCTTTTTTCCTGGCAGGAGGCATCTGCATATGCGACGGCCTGCCAAAAGGAAGCTGCTACCAAACACTCATACATCGAACTTGCAGCTAAATGCTGGCTCAGAGTAAAGTGGAGCCTGGCCACATGCGACGGCTGTGCCACAGTTCTAGCCAACAACAGCAGAAGCAAATAGTTGCAACTGCCTGCATAAAACTTGGCTAACGACTTTTTTCCGTTGGCGCTCTTGACTTTTGCATTGAAAATCGTGCAATTCACCTGCTGCCTGCTGCCTACTGCTGCAGTAACTGCAACAACAACAGCAATAACAATGACGTTGAATGCATCTGCATCTCGGCGGCAGCAACAACATCGTCTGGTTGCATGTTAATGTTACAGCTGCACTTGCACTTGCAGCTCGTCGCCGTCGTCTTCATGAATGAGACGCTTACGCTTAAACACAGAGAGAAAAGCTGGGGTAGATCTAAGCAAGAAAAAAGGAGTGTAAAGTGGCAATATATGTTGCAATATAGGTTGCAATATAGGTTGCAATATAGGTTGCAAACTATGTATTCTCTACGAAAAAATTAACTTGAGCCTTTTTTCTCAGTGCATCTGGAGTCAACCTTTTCCTAGTTACAACAGCAACCCTTCTTCTGCATTTTCTAGCTCTCTGCCCCTCCTGCAACTTCCACATGCAATTATTTTTCTAGGCTGCAAATTGCACGCTGGCATCGCGGCTCTCCCTCTCTGTATCTTTGTATCTCGCAGTTCGCCGTGTATCTAACCATCTCTATCTCAGTGTCTGCTGCCGCTGCAGTTGCTGCTGCTTCGTGCCTCTGCTTCTTGGGTCTTCGGCTGCCTTTTTGTTGATTTTACAAGGTGTGGAATGACTTTGGTAGCGCCTCATCGTCAAACTTTATATATGTGCGAGTCCAAGCATTTGGCTTTGGCTTTGGCTTTGGCATTGGCTTCGGCTTCGTTTTGGTTTTGGTGTTAGTGTTGGCTTGGGCTCTGGGTTTTGGCCTGGGCCTGGGCCTGGGCCTCGGTCTAAGCCAGGTCCAAGACTTGGCACGTTTATGGTCGCGTTTTAATGTAATTGTTGCTGTATTACAGCAAATTTGTAGCCATTGAATTGTTGTTAGTTGGCCATGCTGCTGTTGCTGTTGTAATTTGCCATTCATGTTGTCGACCAAAGTGGCGATTTGTTGATTGTTGTTAGAAATCCAAGCCCGGCAACACCTTCGGGTGATTTGTGCAAAGCGGCAGACATTATTTTGTCGTGTGCCACAACTGAGCGATTGTTGGTTAATCGTTTGCGCCACTTTTTCCTCCGATTAGCCCCATCTGATTATTGAAATTAGTCGAGTTTAGAGCCATCGGTAATCTGTCGATGAAGAAAGCCTGGTAGCGTGCTATCGTGATAGCCCAGTAGCCAAGTGCCAATTTCCAATTGCAATGCACTCTATTATCAAAACATTCGCCGCAATTGTTGTTAATTTAGGGTCCTGCGGCATTAATACACCTGAAAGGCTCCTCGCCCTCGCCGCGAATTTATTATGACATTGATGGAAGGGATGAGCTGCAGGGCAGGACTCCAGTGGCCCAATGAGTGATTGACTGACTGAACGACTGACTGAGTGACTGACTAGGCGACTGAGTGACTGAGTGAGTGAGTGACGAGCGACTCGCAGTGCCAACGAGTGCCGAAGCTGTGTTATTAGTTAAATGGCGTATAATGGATGAATAACTTGGCGAAAAAGCAAACACAACAGAAAGGAATAGCCGATAAAAAGCTAGGGTACCCTAGAATAGAACCATAGAAAGTTAATCTTACAAGTCTTACTTGACTTGAGAGATCAAACCTTCTTCCAATATCACTAGAACCTCTCCGAAAAAAGGGTATTTGGGAATAAAACCCAAAGTCAAAGACAAAGCGTATGGTTTTGTGTGTATTTGATAGCCAGACTGCGACGTCGGCAGCGACTACGACGAACTGCAACCGGACCACACCTTAATAATTACTTAAAAGGAAAATAATTTACGAAATTGCATTCATAGTTCAACATTGCAGCGTTTTGCAACAAAAGCCAGCCATAACAAACAATGGACAGCCAAGTCTAAAAAGCAAAAACAAAATATTGCGGGCAAAAAAGTGGGAGAAAGCCTTGAAAAAGCAGCGAGTAGTTAGATCGGGTTTCTTCCTGTGCCGGACATTGGCAAACATTTGTCCAATTCCAATCCCTCCCCTTAGGAGGGGATAGCCCTCCCCAAGTGACCTCTCACCCGGTTATTGTCACATTTTTTGTGGGGCCGGGAGAGGGCCTGAGATAAACCCCCGACTGGCGGAGGTATCTAAATATTACCTAATTGCACTCCCGAGTCCCTTGCCCGAGGACCTTCAACAAGTTATTTTAATTGTCCTCGGGGAGAGCGAAATTCCTCGGGCGGCCACAGGTCGTATGAGTAAAGTTGGAAAATATTTGTCACGCTGCGGTCAAGCAAATACGAGTCGGAAAACAACCTGTTCGGGCCACCCAAAAGGCACACAGACTGGCACTCAAAATTTGACACATTTGCTTGGCCCGAGAGACGTGTGTCGAGAGACGGGGCTCCAAGCCCAAAAAGCCTCAAAAACGAACCTCAAAAACTACCTGAAAATGCATTCGCGCATGGAAAATGTGCTAAGCAAACGCAAATGAATTTTGCAAATTCGAAATTCAAACGTGAAGCGACAACTACGCCACCGAATGCATAAATTGAAAACTCATGTGGAAACACCCAAAAGAAAAGTGGGGGCCTAGCCGAGTGACTAAGTGATCGAAAGAATTCTCTTTTGGAGAACTGTCATCAGGAATTTGTGTTTTTGTATGCAAAACGAGTTCTGACTTTTAGATTTGCTCGGAACCTTGATTGGTTTATTCGGAATAAGCGATTGAAAATTGTTTGAATATTTTTTGTGGCGCAGTTTCTGTTCTACATCGCATTGACAGATATAGGATTTCGTTAATAATATTAACCAAAAAGTGGCCGGGCCAAGGCTACTCCTTCTGCCTAACTAAAGATAGCCATCCTGGCCAGACGCGAATTGTTTACCCAGACAGGTCGCTCTGACGGCGCTCTGTAGCCTTCGAACTTTGGCCCGGCAACAGTTGGAAAGCGAAGGAAATCCCGATGGCAAGCTGGGCGGGAAATATGCAAAAGTAAATATGGGAAATTGTTTTCCATTCTGTTGTATTCCTTTTATTGTTTGCCAACGTCTGGCAGGTCGGTCACTCAATATCAGTTGCCATAGTCAGTTGCGGAAAAGCGAAAAAACGAAAAAGTGTTTTATTTATTTCCTGGCCGTACATTTGGAAGCGAAAGAAGGAACCGTTCCATTGTAAATATAGAAACACAAATATCATTATGTAATTATTAAAAAAATAAGAAAGAAAAATGCATAGTCAGTTAGTCAAAAGTAAGGGAGTGGCCAAAACAACAAGAGCCGCTCACGTGTATCTACGAGATACTCTTACTACAGAAACAGAGATCAGAAACGATCCCATTGTTCACAAACATCGCAAACACACACAGCCACGAGTGTGTGGAACTTGAAAACCATGAACTGGAAAACCTTGAAAACTCTACTGCAATTTATGCTCAATGCAATGTGCTTTTTTGAGTTTTTTATTACCATTGCCGATCCGATTCGGGCCCAAGTCGATTTGATTTCTGCCGCTTCCCGCGCTCTGTCTAATGAATTCGATTTGCTTTGGAAGCCTGGCAGCCCTGGAGTACCTGGCTAGAATACTCTGCCAGCCATCTAATTGCAGAGCCCTAATGGGGTCTGTGAATTTCATTAGCCGTCCAATCAACGCAATCTGTTTATGCGTGGCTTTTCTTTTCTTTTCATTTTCAGACAGCGCGTGTGTTCTTTTGGTTTTTCTTTCACATTTTCCATTTTCCATTGCTCACATCTCATCTATACAGTGGCTAGTAGTATATACCTTTCCCGGGCGCACTCGCTTGTAATTTTATTAGAGCCAGAGGCCTATGCCACTGCCACTGCCACGCATGCCGCAAGTGCATTATTATTATAATTTCTAGCTCCTCATTTTTTCGCATTTTCATTCTTTGACAGGGTTGGGGTTGCAATTGTTTTATAGAGAATTCGATTTGGTTAAGTGCGCTTCCCGGTTTCTATAATTATAACTCGACTCTGTTTCTCTTTGTTACTTTTCATTCCATGCTGTTTTCTTTTTGTTGTCTATTTTTTAAGTAAATTATTGTTAGCCAAGTAGGCTTGGCTGGCTCTGGCTTTGTGCTGGTTCTCCTTTCGACAATTGCCAACAAGTGGGTGCTCTGTGAGCTGAAAGCTTTTTATTAATTAGTCCTAATATGCCTTTGACTGTGCCAGCGTTAGTTTTTGCATATGCCACTGGCAATCAATTAGAAAACGTAACTGGGATCGAGTCAAGGCTAAAAGAAAAATCGCTATGACTTGGCTACCAAAATGTCAGGCCTGAGAACTAGCTGTGAGCAAAAACAACAACGTGGGTGTTACTTTTGCGGCGCCAAATTTGGCTAAACTAAATTCACAAACAAATTGCATTCATAAATAAAGTCAAAGTCAAAATCAGCAACAAAAAACGTTTATTTAGATTCGAATTAGCAATTACCCTGAAAAACTAGATTTTTTGTGGCATTCGTCACTAATAAGACATTTATAATAGTTTGTTTTTTAAGAAAATGTATCTAAGTAAATATAGTCCATATAATTATAATCTAATATAATTATTAGAGTTCTAAAGTAATCCAAAATCTAGAAATTCAAAACGAAAAAGAATCTACAAAGCTACCCTTAATTTTAAACTTTTTCCAACCTTGTTTGGTAGAATTCGTCACTGATTTTGTACAACTTTTTGATATTAACTTTATTTATTAGAGTATAAAATAATCCTATAGATAAAATTTCCACCCAAATCCAAATCAACAAAGCCCTCCTTAGTTTTGCACTCGACAGAATGCACATTTTTGTCTAAGCTGTTTGGTGGGTTTCTCTGGCAAAGTGCAACACAATTAACACCCCGAAATGCATACAAAAAATACAAAAACAAAAAAAAATTACAAAAAACAACAAGCATTTTTTTAACAGTAAAATTTGTTTGTTTAGCGATTCAGTCTGGCATAGAGAGAACCCACTGTTAATGAAAATGAGCAACAAAGCCGCAGTGGCAGAGCTAGAAACTTAGAACCAAAACCGCATGCAAAATAGATACAAAAAAAATTTAAACAAGTTTTTTGTTTTTTTGCTTAAAAAGAATTGGAGAATTTTTCAGCATATACGAAAATGCGCAAAATACACTAAATAAGTAGAAACGTCAATAGGCAGCGAAGGAGAATAAACGAGCGCACAAAACGAAACCAAATTCACATGCCAGGCCGAGACCGCGATAGTTAGATACAAAGATAGATAGATGGTATCCACTGGATACCTACTGAGCTGGCCAGAGGGAATACGGAATATGGAAGGCTGACGGAAAAAGCTGACGAAAGAGGCGCATGTGGTGTAATCAAATATGCAAAAAATATGTATAGGAAAATGATATGGAGAAGCAAAACGGGCACCAGACCAGATTCTATCTGCTCCCGAGGAAAGTGCAAAGAAAATGAGCAAAAATTAATTTTTGTAATGCAATCGGCAAGTTTAATTATGCATAATTGGGATTGGGAGAACCAGCAGAGGCAGTACAACGGCCATAAACTTTTAACAATCCAGTGGGGGATCTCCGCCAGAGGAGTGTAATCGAAAACTAGCTTAAAAAATAATGAATCCGAAAGGCAAACAATATTCTAAAACTCTTGATCTTCATAGGCATTCCCATATCACTGCCACCATAATTTATTTATAAGGAAGAGCTCTCATGCTTTATTGGGTGTTTCTTTTATGGCCTAAACGGTCTGAGGAAGTTCATATTCTGGCTGTCTTGCATGAAATCTCAAGATCATGCCACTATTTCTTTTTATGACAAACAAATTGCATCCCGATCCGAGAACTACCAGCACTACACACCCAATTGACTTCAAAGCACAACCGTGTCGAAAATGTTCAAATGCAATTTCAGATAAAAAATTCAAGACCAGTATTTTTGCAATTTTGACTCATCTGGGATGAGTCTTAATAGTTAGGAGATTATCAAAATCCCTATTAATTAGACATAATTAATGACTATTAATTAATAAGCAAGATGGGGCAGTGCCGGCGATTCAGGGGATTGCAATTTGAATAAAAGTAGTCGCCAGAGCGGCAAATTCATTTGCAATTGCCGTTTGTGAGAAAAATCAAACAAAACAAAAATAGAGGTAAAGGTAAATAAATTAAATATTTAGCTAGAAATTTATAAGGCGAATGCGACACGTTGCCAAGCCCCGCTCCACACCCAGAGCCGAGAGCGCCCCCCTGGAAGTCGCCCCTGCCTCCCAGCTACGAATGCGGAATTAAGCGCTCAAATTGTAACCAAATATGGCGCAGCAAGTTCAATTCTAATTTATTTCGGCGAACACACAGTCGGGGCCCGGGAGGGGCTCTTTCCGAGCTCTTAGTGCATTTTCTTGCTCGCTTTTTGCGTTCTGGATCAATTGATTCAAGGTTTTCTATTGCTGCTTTTGATTTTAGTTCTTTTTTGTGCAGCGGCTTTTTCTACAGTCTAAGCCGGTGCACTATGGTCCAGACGACCCCTTTTGTTGGCCAAAATTCAAATTTTAAAAGTTAAAATATCGAAGTCATTTTAATCGCATTTTATTCGGAGAAGACCGACTATCAATGCTGCATACTAAAAATTTTTATAGATGGCGCCACATTCACGAAATCGGAACTTAAACTCAGCTGGTCATACTGAAAAAAGTTTGAAGTGTAAAAGTGAAAAAAAAAGAGTCTTTTTCAACATCACATTGCGCAAAAAATACAACAATTTTACCAATCTTTAGACATGAATAAGATTCAGTGGGGTTTGTACTACGTGTTGTGTATAATGAAATGTTATATATTGTTGTGGTGTCTTCGTAGTTATATGTTAAAGTGAATCGTCTGAACTGTGAAAATTGTGTAGAAATCTCGTTTTTAAAAAGCTGTAGAAAGTGAGTCCAGCCTAGTCCAACCTTGAAACCTTTTGTACGTCGTAGAGTAATTAATTATCTTTCGATTGTATATAGTCAGAATTGCCACTTTTAACCACTTTCTTTGGAATTTGCGTTTTTAGCTCATAACCTAAAATTCGACAACTCAGAATTGTTTGAAATATGGAAGTCTGTGAAGACCCAAGAACAAAAGTACAAAGCAATTCTTGATTTTTTTAAATCAAGAGAATGAAAATCAAGAGCTTTTACAACATTTGGGTCTGTTAATTAATCAAATTTAAAAAGCATAATACAAACTTAAACGTTATCTATTTCAGATCCCTGAAGCTGTTTCCTTTATGTGGAACCCTTAATTTCATTGATTTTTATTAAAACTGTATATTAATATTATGTTTTTGATCCAATACAACCATATTTTAAAACATTTAATAAAATAAAAAAAATATATATAAAAAGAGGCGGTGCCACACCCATTTTTTTTTAAATTTCTACTGCCTATGGATTATATTAACCCAATAAAAAAAACTAGATCGAAATATCTTGTTCCATTCGTGAGTTATTAATTTATGCCAACAAAAGGGGTCGTCTGGACCATAGTGCGGTGCCTCCGCTTCTCCCAAAGCCCCCTTTGGATCTAGAAATATAGAGATATATGTACACGATCGTATGTGGAGGCAAATCGTGCGCTTTCATTGGAAGTGACAACAAATGCATTCTTAAGTGATTGAAATTTAACACGACACACAACAAACGAAAATTGAAAACGAATGACGGGCCGCTAGAGTTGACTTTGATTGAACATTAAAAAAAAGTATTCAAACATATGTGGGGAACAGATAAATCGTCAAACATTATGGGGGCTTTCAAGCAGTATGCCCAATAAATCGAGCTAGTTCAGGGTCGGGTACAGCCTCCAAGAAAATAAAAGTAAATGGGCCAATAAATACTACCAAACTACAACTAGGCGTAATCCCTTAAACAACTCTTTAATCCACGTCCTTCAAATAGAGGCATCAATTGGCCAGACAGTGTATCGCATCCTCGTTTCCCCACAGGATTGGGCAACACACTCTCGCCACAAATCACTGACAATCACACTGGCAGCCAAAGGCTTCTGGCCAACAAGCGCGAAAAAACTCGATTTTCCCACAAAAAATGAACCCACTCGCACTCTGTGAGTGTGTGTTTTGTATCCTGCATCCTGCCAGCTGCCCGATGCCGGGTCCTCCGCGAGGTGTTGCTGTTGCTACTGCGGAGGCGGCGAAAAAAATGGAATCACAAAGAGTTGACAGAAGCCACGTTTGACTATGGAATTTTTGGTTCTTTGTTTATTTCGGCCTTTTTTTCGTGGGCAGCGGTCGGGCAATGCAATCAAGTGGATGAGTGGGGCGGAGTAGGGCAGGCACGGGTGGAAAGGAGCTGAGTGGCGCCGTTGTGTTTGCTTGGAGGCGGTGCACCGAGCTGCACCACCCAAACACACAAAAAAAATCCGCCACGGGTTCGGCCTAAAAGGATTAAGGCGATCTGTGTGCAATCCGCGCAATTATCCTTTCATTGCTGCCGGCATGGCCCTGTCCTGCTTCAGGTCCTGTTTCTGGTACTGGTCCTCTGGTTCTCATCCTCGTCCTGGTCCCCCTACTGACTCCGCAATTAGTTGCATCACTCAACACTTCCCTCGCACTTTTTTGCAGCTGCGTTTCGTTTCGTTGTTTCTTTTTCGACACTCTTTTTTTCGGGTTGACTTTTAGCCACACATATGGTGAAGTGGCAAGAAGCATCCTGCCGCAACGTCCTGCCACTTCACATTCACATTCACATTCTCGTCATCGTTATCGTTTTGGATGTTTTTGTTCAACGCTGCGTATACGTAATGCCAGTGATTCATGAGGGGATTGCAGCAGTCTGCAATTCTGGCTGCACTTTTTCGGTGGCTCTGCAGAGCTCCACAGCTCTACGTGTCCGTTGGTGAAGTGGACACTTAAGTGGCCTCCAAATTGGTTTCACACTCGCCCATCAAGTGGAGGAGTTGCCCCCGACAGAGTCGCTTCAGGCTGCTGCGGAAATTGTCTATTTAGAGCTAGCCAGGCTCCTGGTCCGACTCCGACTCCTGGACCGACTCGGCTGTCAAAAACAAAGTTCCTGTTAACAACTGACTAACTGACGGCGGCTGCTTCATTGTCGGTTTGTCGGTGAGAAGTGTCTGGCTGCTGGGAGGGGGGCTGCTGCTCATTGAGGGACTACCACTGGGAGAGGCACAACTGTAGAGTGCCCCAACTCCTTCAGAGGCACAACAACAAATAAAATGGCACCAAAATTAGTTTATCTCTGATTTGTTTAATTTTAAACCTATTTAGGGCTGAAAAAAGGAAAGAGGGTTGAACTAGGATGCCGTGAGTTGCCCGAGAATTAAATTAAATTTTTCGCAGTGCACTGTGCCATTCTCACTGTCGCTTTCTTTCCTTGTCCAAGCATAGTTGAGCTGCCACTTGTTGGCTCTACTAGTTGTTGCTGCCACAGCGAAGCATTTAAATTGAAATGCCAATGCAGCTGTCATTGTTGTTGGTGGTGGTGGTAGTGGTGCTGCTGTGTGTTCTATGTCATCATTTGCTCTTTTTCATGGCAGTCTGGCTGGCTGTGGGCTATCCAACCCTAAGCCCAAGCCCTAGCCGTAGCCCAAAACCCAAAACCCATTCATTGTAAATTCAACTAAATCCATGAATAAAATGTTCAACCCACTGCCAGTGCACTGGCAGCAATGGCAGCAGAAGCACCTTCCCATTTTCCACGCTTTTACGTTTTATTGCACATTGTTATTGTTGTTGTTGCTGTTGTGTAGTTAACAATTGTTGCTCCTATTGGCTTCTCTCTCACCGAGCCACCAGCATCCTTTCGCCGACTCTCTCTAACCAAATTGAATTTCCGAATTCAATGAATGAATGGACGCTATGAATTGGTTTAGTTTTAGTTGTTTAGCCGGTTTGTTTTCCGTCCTTCTGTCGTTCTGTGTGTGTTGCATACTTTTCGGCGGCCGCCTGTTGCATGTGGAGCACAAGAACATATACATACATACATATATTTTAATATATATTCCCCACTATATGTGCTGTGTGTTTTATTTATATTAGGCTAGCAGTTTAGTGCTTTCGCCTGTTGCTGGATGCTTCTATTCTGCTTTGGTTGATGATGGTGATGTTGCAGTTGCTGCTTCTGCTGTTCTTGTTGTTGTTGCCACCAGCAGCTGCAATTTTAATGTCCTCTATCCGCGCCCTTGCCATTCTGGGTCTCGTATTACTCGCTGCCTTTTTTATTTCGGTTTCCCTTTTCTTTTTTTATTCATTTTTTGTGGCTCTCGGCAATTGTCTAGCTGCTGCTGTGCTGCAGTTACTTGTGCGGAAATTGCATTTCTCCGCATTTTACATTTCGATGCCTCCGCTTTCTGAAATGTATTTATATTAAAAACACTCCTCCCATCCTCTATTATTGCTTAGAATATTTATATTTGAGGGGATCATCCGAGCATTTTATGGAACAGTAAAGTTTTTCATGATTCTTCCTCTGGAAAATGATAATAAAGTAAAGCCTGAGAACGCAATAAAGAAGTTGAGGCCATAAAACGCAATCTTCGAATGCAGTAATGAATGCTAATAAGATCCCTAAGTAAATGAAATATTTTGGCTGCCTCAAGTATGACCTTTAACCTTTCGCAGCTCTTTCAATTGTTTTAATCAATAGTTCTCGCACTTCCCCTCGGAAGTATAGCCACATTTATGGATTTCCTGTCCCGAATGTCCCGAATGCACTCTGGAATCAAGCAAGCTTTCATGAATTATTCCGACCGCCCCTCAATTTTTCACCTATGCCCTTTCGAGTAACCCTTCAGTCGGCAATTCGACACCTGCAATTAGCAATTTGCTTCGGAGTTGCGGCTCTCTAGCCGGGGAAACATAAGCACTTAGCACATCAATTATGGCAACTTTTGTTTGGCCGGCCCATTGCCAAATTCCCGGCAATTTGCCTTGGCCAATTGCAGGAAGGCCGAAAAGTGCTAGCCAAAAAAAGGAGAAACATTCAGCTAAACCAACATGCAATCAAATGCAATCGAACCGAGCCGAAGGAAACAAAATTTCGTGTTTCCGAGTTTGGTTTAGTGAGTGTGTGTGGTTTTTTTTTTTTGGGTTTTGTTCTGGCTGTTTTCAGTTCTGTTGGCCGAAAAATGTTGCGGCCAATCAAATTGCATGCAGGCCGAAAAGTGCATACGAAAGCGCATTAGAGCGGGACAACGATAGCACGAACATATGAGGCGGAGGGGGTGGTGGCACTGGTGGCACTAGTGGCAATAGTGGCGGTGGCAGTGAGGATGCACCCACGCCAAAAATGCCAAACAACTACAACAACAAGATGAGCCGAATCGCAACGAGACGAGCCAAGCCGAATGAGGCAATCGAATTTATTTTGCTTCTGCCAGAGCTCTAGGTCTAATTTTTAGCTTCGTCGCAGAACCGACGACAGCAGCAAATTCTATGCCAAAGTGACACACAAAAACAGCCTAAAGTACACACACACACTCACCGCACACACACCGCACACACCCTCTCTGGCACTCATACTGGGACCGTATTGATGTTGTCAGTATGTAAATTGCCATATGCGACAAGTTTTGAACCCCAGCCCCCTGCAACTGCCCCTGCCACTGCCGCAGTTCGGTTTCTTTTCATTTTTTGGGGTAGGTTACGTTTTTAGTTTGTGCAAGGGTTGCTAATGGCCCAGGCCCAGACGGAAGGGGAGCCAGGGCGGCCAGGGGCAGGTCCTGTCAACGCTGCATGCTTAGAATTGTCCTACTCATCCGTGTGTGCCTCTGTATGCCATGCCGGTGTGTGTGTGTGTGCTGCGTATGTACTTGCATTTAGTGCAATTCATTTACATTTCAGCGCTGCCACAATTTTCGGGCCCCAGGCACGCAGCAATCGCATGTCCTTCCACGGTTTCCGAAAACAAAAACAAACGACAACGCACTACTCCCGCCACTTTTTTGCGATTCATTCAAACTCATTTCTTAGCCTCACTTTTGGCTTTTCCCCATTTTCCTTTGTTGTCCTCTCCCAACCAATTTGTTGTTGCGGCAGGACATGTGACGCCGGCCGGCTGCCCGACTGCTTCGACCGCCCCCGCCACCCTTAAGGAAAACCAGTTCCTAGTCCTGGTCCTGGTCCTTGTCCCACCCCCTTCCCGATGGGAGTACGTTGACATTAGACATTACTCAAAATGTTATGCAAAATACGATGGCGTGACGCGGTGAACAGCAACAAAAATAGCCACAATATGTTGAATTTCTAATTAAAGAATTTTTAGGGTTTGTAGGGTTGGGACTTGGGGGCTGACGAATATAAGAGAGGATTAAGTATGTTAGCTTAAAGGTCTGAAAAAGCCTGAATCCTTCTTTCTATTAAATAGTTTTAATCGGCAGTTAGGTTGTTTTCCACTTGTGGTTTGAACCTAATCACCTGAGAACGAGGCCATGTGCCCGACACCTTCGGGTGTTCATCTAATTCAGAATTTATGGCCTGCAAATTACACTGCGTATACGTAATATTACGTATTCGCCCCCAAGGCTAGCGGAAACTTTTTGACATTTGATTACGGCACGCATTACGCCAAAAACCGAAACAAAACGAAAATGTCAAATTATTGTAGCGTTTCTGGTTCTTGTGTCATGTTCTTGGAACTTGAGGGGGGTGTTAGTGGGAGACTGGGGGATATGCCACAGATTGCATGACTGGAAAAAATAATGTATATACTTGAATACTCGTTCATCTTTTAATGCAAATGACAACTGCCAGCAAGGAGGCAGGGGACACAATTATGTATTACGAGAAGGATACACATAATGTATTGTCATTACAGTAATTTGCTTATGTAAACGACTTGACAGCCCCCTCCTAGGCGCCCAGGCGCCCAGGCTCCCGGACCCCAGGCCCCAGGCCCCTTGGCCAGGCCGACCGAAAATAATATTAAAGGATGGGAATTGAATAAAACTCAATGAGCGACCAGAGCTGAAAAAACAACAATTTTTTTAACGACTTCTGGCGAATATACCTACGGATGCATCACGTATGGGTATATGGGTGTATGGGTGTATGGGTGTGTGTACATAAGAGGCATGTATACATAAGGGCTTATCTACTTACACATACCGATGCTCGCTGGCATATGTGTGTATGGGTATGGGCCATATAATGTGGTACATTAATCGATAATTGCATTTTTTCGTATCTTTTTTTTTGTGTTTTTTGTTATTGCAATTGTTGGTGGTGTGGTTGTTGTTGTTGGTTCGCCCATTTCTTTTGCCACTTTTCATGCGTTGCCCGTTTGTCTCTCTCATGGCGCATGCCATTTGCCATTTGCATTTTTGTGACTGTGTGGCAGTGTGTGTAAATGAGTTTCCGTGTTTAATTGCTTCAATTTTTTTCAGTTAGTATGGGTTTAAGGTAATACTAGCAACTGCCTACGAAAAAAAACGATAGGGGGACTACAACCCCCCTCAAAAGGCATATAAATCATACGCCCCACTGCGCCGGGTCACAATTAGTTTAGCCATTTGGCTTTAATAGCTAACTTTGATTAAACGCACTTTCGTTTTTGTTTTGCCGCCTGTTAGTCAGTTGGTTTTAGGGCACCGCACCACAGCGACCCTAAAGCAAACAAACCGACATTCAGACAAACGGACATGCGGACACGCGGACAGACGGACAGACTAACTGACAGGATGGGCAGACATATGGCGAGGAGCTGGAACTAAAACCCGAACCAAAACTGAAACTGAACCCGATTTCAGCCCACCTGACGTGTCACGTTGCGTTGCCTTGAATGGCAAACTCACACACACACTGATACTGTGCACATGCACCTATTCAGAAACCTACACATTGCAACATTCAGTCATAGGTCATAGGACACCCACCCATCGTCATCGTCTAAACCAAAGACATACAAACAATTTTTCTTGTCTTTCCCTACTACAGTGATCGCTGCTTAAGGAATTTCACTTGATTATAATTATTAATTAGATTAGATTGGGAAATAATTGAATTTTCAAACTGGTAGTAGAGGTTTAGCGCAATATATTCTTACAAAATAGATACTCTTTTAGAGTTATTACTGTAGATTCTCGGGGCTAGAAAAATTATATTTAGCATAAATCCAGGCGCTGCTGCTTTCTTGGCATAATGTGAACGCCAGCAGACAGCAATGATGGCAGCAGCGCCAGAACCAGCAACCTGCAACCTGCAACGTGCAACGTGCAACCTGAAACTCGCATTGAAATCCCGCCTTGCGGCCGTCGACGTCGTCATCTTCATACGCAATGTGTGTCGCCCGACCACATGCACAAAACAAACCCATACACACGCACACCCATGCCACACCGTCGAGGAGACAAAACGGGCAGACATTGCGTTCGTGCGTTGCATTGTGTGCGTTTATGACGTGTATATGTGTGTGTGCATCTGGCAGAAGCAGAAACAGAACCTGAACCAGAACCAGAACCAGACCATAAACTGAAGAAGCACCAGCCACCCCATTGGCATTTCACATTTCGCCAGTGCGTAGGGTTTCCTTCACGGCACACGCACACTGCGTCCCCAGCTGGCCGATTGCAATATGTAGTTTGGCTTGTAATGAATAGGAAAACAAGCTAAAACGAGGAGGGAGTTACCAAGCCGCGGCTAATTGATACAGTCCAATGTGGTTCCGATAGACGCCAGATCCGGGCAGTCCTGCCAAGGAATGCCAAAGGATGGGAAAAATTGAAACCAGTGTGCCAGTCATTACTGAGCTCAAAAAATGGGATTTAAATACTTAAAACTTATAAAAATAATAATTATTTGACATTTGACGATATAGTCATTAATTTTGTAAATATTTTTGTTGACTTCCTTTTTTTATCTCCTTGAAGAGCATATACATTTCATGCAGATCCTTTCGCCCGGCAGTGCACTGAATTTTTTAACGACAAACTGCAGGCGTGTGTCTGTGGACTGGTTGCATTTTAAAGTCTGAGTTTGGTACGTCCCGTGCGTGCATTCACCTCGTTTTTTCGCCTTTTTTCGGTGCGTGTGGCAACGAGCGGAAGGCGGCTTGGAGGGCGGTGGAGGCGACGCTCGCAGTGGCAGAATGGCAACGTTGACGTTGGCGTCGCAACCCCCGAAGCGCTAAAACACGACGATGGCGACCCTGTTTATTTGAGCGCTTAAAAAACTGCAGTTGCAGTTGCAGTTACCGTTGCTGTTGCTGTTGCAGTTTCGCAGCTAGAAAGCTGGAGGGAAAGCATTGCAATTTTTACACTGCGAAAAGTTTGAACATGCCGCTCCACTTTTGCGCCGGAATGAGCAGTTGCAGGTGCCGCCGAAACCCACTACCCCCGACCCTGGCTGCTCCACTTCAGGTGCAAGTTTCCATTCCCGAACGCATTGCACGCACCGCACGCACGCACTTGTGCGCAATCAGGACACAAGGACATGGGCCAGGATATGGGGTCCGGGTCTGGGTCCAGATCCGGGTCTGGGGCTGTTAGAGCCCCAACTTCCGGTTACAGAAATAAAAGCCGCTCGCTTTTACAATTTCGGCAGTAAAAATGCTACAAAACACCGCCCTCTGTCTTCCAAATTAAATTTTCTAATTTTTTGTTGTTTTTTTCGCCAACGGGCGTCCTTTAATTCGCATTTCGTGTGAGTTGACGCGTAGCCTTTGCATATGGCAATATGCGAAAAAGTTTACCTTTTGAGCCACGCATGCCCGGCCATTGGAGTGGCACTGCAGCGGGGTTAGGCCGCCACTTTTAGCCATTTCTCCACCGTATTTCAAGTCTCCTGGCCGTGCATTTTGCATTAAATTGCACAACTTTTGTGTGGCAATTAGACCTTCTGTGTGTTCTGGCCAAGACGCCGGGATATGCCGGGAAATGCAAGGGCACAACTCGCATACGAATCTATCAATTTTCCACTCGCACTCGCATTTCTTATTCAATAATTGCGCATACGCAGCGTGTGCCCCATATAAGTACTGAGTGTATGGAATTTAATTTGCCATTTTTTCCACCTTTTTGTCGATTTCTTTTCACAATCCTCTCCCATATGTATATATTTAGTTGCAATGCATTTCAATTAAGTAATTTCTGTCTGCTGATATTCCCAGGCGAAAAGAAAAAGTTCTATGACTGGCGGTCTATTAATTGCCACCACTGGACAAATTATAGTTCATTAGGGCATGCAACTGACATAACGTTTCCAGAGTGCTTTGGAACTTTTCTAAATAATTGATGCGTCTGGCTGTTAGCCTCAGTCTTAATATGTTCATTTGCTTTCTTTGAGCCAAGATTACACTAAAACGAACCATTCCGTTGCAGGCCTAGAACGCGTTGCTGAGGAATTAATGGGTCGCAGGCAATGGAAACATTACCAAGAGCAACATTTGAATATCGACGAGCAACAGCCAACAGTAATAGCCGGTTCCGAGGACGAGCCACCGCAATACAACAGCAACAGCAACAACCACAATAGCAGAAACCCAAACCACTGTAAACCAGAAAACCACCGTCTAGAGCAGCACACACCCAACGGTAGTCTGCTACTGGAAGAAGATTTTGGTAAGACAATAAAGTCCTTTCGACATGGACTTGGTCAGTATTAATTGGAATTTTTCAGACAACAACCAAACATCACACGACTCATCACGTTCTCCTACGCCGGGAAGCATAGTGACAGCCACAAGTACACCATCACCACCGCCAGAACCCATCGATTGGAGACCGTCGGACAAGTGCAATTTTTGTATTAACGGTCGCCTGCTAACGGTGAACGCCAAGGGCGAATTGGTGGCCGAATCAGCAGCAGCTGCAGCAGCAGCGAACACAGTTAGTTTTAGCCACATTCATCAGGTGGGTGGTCTTCCATCACATTGCCATGCAGCCCTTTTAACCCTGAACCCTCTCCAAGCAGCACGACAGTGACAGCAACTCGAGCGCATCACTGCTCCACCAAAACAACATCTGCGGCAGCCGAGGTCGCCACATTGCTGCGACAACAACAAACGCCACAACGGGTACAGATCGAGCGGCAACAGCATCAGCAGCTAATTCTTTAGAATTGTACAAGCTGCTCACCCAGCAGGCTGCCAAAATGACATCGATGGACTCGATGGCCGCCCAGCTGGCGCAGTTCTCGCTGCTCGCGGCCGACTTCAACCTGATCAGCACACTTCAGCAGCAGCAACAACAACAGCAGCAGCAGCAACAACAGCAAACGGTAACGCCAACTACCTCAGAAGTATCTGCAGCCGCTATCAGTCCCGCACTCAAAGATACGCCCAGTCCCAGTGCAGATGCACCGCTCGATCTTAGCAGCAAGCCCTCGCCGAACTCATCGATTAGCGGCGATGTAAAGTCCATCAGGTGAGTGCCCGAATCGGGGTTAACCTCTGACCCCTAGCTTCTCGCTGCGGCGGTCTCCCCACCTGGCGGTCCCCTGGCTGCATTCCCGGGCTTGGGGCCCGGCGTTGCAATACATAACTACCTATGTACAGGCATGTACATCCAATATAAATCTGGCAATCTGCGCAAACGCCAAAAAAAAATTATAAAAAACCCCAGCACAATACATAAAAAAAAGGAAATTCATGTAAAACCAAAAAGAGCGAAAAAAAGGTGGAAATTAAGCAATTGTGTGACAGAACAACGAATGTGCCATGCTCTTGGTCCAGAGAAGGCTTAAACGGCTTACCGAGAAATAATAGTCCAGATAATCAGGCATATAGCTAATAAATTACATAATATTTATTAATTTTAATATCAAAAGCTCCTCTCATAAGTGTATTTTTAGGTATAGATCACTTTTTTTCAATTTTCAAAATTTTGCAAAAAATTGTGCCTTCACATAATTCCCAAATTCAAAATCAGAATCATCATAAAATCGCATCGAACCGATAACCGCCTAGGGTATAATGTGCACCAAAAAATAAATAAAAAGGATTCGCGAAAAAAAATACCGAATCGTGTGCCAGACAATACATGAGATAATTGCACTTTGGGCGCTGGCCCGCCGCCTCTGACACTGCACTTATTGTAGCATACTTAACGGGGCTGCCCCACCGCAAACACACACTGGCTGACACACACACACACACACTCGAATTTTAAGCTGGTGTGATGCTGTGGCAGCTGGAGCTTTATTGTTATGCGCCTATGTAAAAATTGTGCAATTATACAACTGGCTGTGTGAGTGCGGTTTTTTATGAAACGATGCCGAAAATTACACATACGCCCCGTTTGCAACGCTTAATTACCAGCGTTAGGCAGGTGGGCGGCATAAATTTACATGAAAAATCCTCCAAAAAAAAAGAAATGAAAAAAAGTTAAGCCAAGAGAATGCTGAATTTATGTATTCCGTTTTGGGTGGCTGCATCTTAACTCCTTGAGCGGCTCCGCAATCTTTTTTCAATCCTTTTTTTCGGTATTTTTATTGTTTTGTTGCCTGCTATTTTTTTAATTACTCTAAAATGTTCAGGAGCACCTTTTATTATTACTTGGCTATAGGTATAGGTGCTGCAGGTGTATGTATGAGTGTGGGTGTGGGTGTGTGCACTTCAGACGACAGAGCCTTGTTAGTGTCGGAGCTGCTCGGCGTGTGCATAATTTTCCAGCACTTCCCACAATTTTTGTCATTACTTTTTTCGGTGGGATTTTTTAGCTTTTTTATTTTGTTGTTTGCGGTTCTGGTTAGGTTCGTTTTTCTCCCTTTTTATTGGTGTGAGGTGTGAGCTTGTGGGCGAGAGTGTGTGGCGACTGTGGCAACGATGGCGGCTGCCACTTGAGCCGCAAAGCACGAGTCCTTGTCTATTGTCTAAAGCATGGCCAAGTGTTTGTTAGCAGCCGCCATGCACCATCTCTCGTACACCTATTTTAATTGTCAAACACAAAAAAGCAAGGAAAGATGTGTCAAAAAATGTACAAAAAACCCCAGAGTACCTAAAAAGAGGAAGTGGAAGTACAAAAACATGGCGATAGGGATAAGGAATGTCAGGTACATACGTACATATATGGAAAAGTATTTATTTAATGTTAAAGTTATAGATTCTTAAATATTAAACCTCTGAGAGCTTAGGATAAGAGCTGAACTTTAAAAAAGTCTATTGTTCGTTTGAATTTACGACTTTCTTAAAATCGCCCAAGACAACGATCAACTCAAGTGGCCGTCAATGGAGGGCAACCGGGTGACCGGGACCCTAACCCTGCCCACCCATATAACAGGACCCTACCCCCACCCGCCCCCAACAGCCCCCTCAGACACCCCGCCGACCATCAAACCACTCGAAGCACAAAAGCCACTGACGCTGCAATTTTTGGAGTTTTTTTTTCGTCAAGCGTTTATTATTGCAGATTTTTTTCTGGCTGCTGCCGAGAATGATGAGATGACGCTGTCGCTACTCCAAGCAGCAGCGACGCTCAGGCCGGCGTTGACGCTGACGCTGACGTCGCCCAACGCAGCAGACAAAAATGAGTGCATCATATCGATCGCTTTTTTTTGCAAGCTGCGTTTTACTTTTTGCCAGTGTGTGTGTGTGTGTCAGTGTTTTTTCGTATTTTTGGTCTTTCTTCTTTGGTACTTTTTTTCCTATGCACTTTCGGAAGGTCGGTGGGGGCAGGAGCGGGCCAGGTTAACCGGTGGGATTGTCGCTCGGTAGATATTCATTATTTTTCGTTTACGAAAATTCTCCCCACGCACACACCCTCTCCCTTCCCCCATCGACGAACTGGCGAAAAAAAAGAGAAATTGCGAACGTAATAACTGGCAAAAAAAAAAATGACGGCGCCGGCAGAGCAGTCGACTGCGCTTGGCCCCAAAATATACAGAACAATAAAAAATATGCAAGTGGGAGTGAAACAACAAAAAACGAACAAAATATATAAGGTGGCCCACAACAACAATAAATACTAAAACAACAACAACAACAGCATAAAGAGGGAATGCGTGCCCTGGCCATCGCAATTGTTATTGTTGCAGGGCAGCAATTTTTTAACGGTTTCATGGACCTCCCCCCACCCAGTTCCCTCTATTTTCCCCATTTTTTGTCATTTCAATGAGTGTTGAATGAGCGGCTTTTTACACAGGTAAAAAAAGGGTATTACTTTTGGAAGTATTCATAGGTTTTAGAATATTTATTTTAAGCCAGAATTTGAAAAAATGTATATTTAGGAGGTTGGTTTAAGAGGTCACTCCCCTGAGTATTAAAGGGTCCTTTAATGCATTTCTCCCACTGCCTGATTGCCGTTATATGCGTGAGCAAATGAGCGAGATAGAAACAAAAACAAAGTAAGCGCATACAAAAATGCAGCTGCAGCGCCGTCGACGTCGGCTGAGACGCAGGCAGCGGCAGACGACGAAAAAAATGAGTGCATATCTTCCGAAAAAATGCAACTGAAATGAATGAGTTTGTGTGTGTGTATGTGTGTGTGTTTGGGTTGATGTATGCATAAGCATGTGTGTGTGTGTGAGGGCGACGAAGGAAAGGGTTGTAGGGGTGTGGGCTGTGGAACGGTAGGGGGTGGTGGGTTCGCTGCGCACGCATCAAGTGTAGGCGCTGTGGGGCGGCCTGCATTGCCAACAAAAACAAACATGCAATTGCATTCATACCCCCGGACACACACACACAGTCACACACATACACTTAATGCATTTTTAACAAAATTGCATTCGACGTTGTCAACACACACACACACACACACTCCCGCCGAAACACACATGCATTCACATGCAGGTTTGGATACACAAAAAAAAATGGAAGTTCGGAACGGGGGACAGTTGACGGCATTGTGCGCCCGTTCCTGCTTCCTGCTAGCCTCCGCCCCCTCCTTCGCCGGAATCCCCACCCACCATTAACCCCACATTCCATTCCGCTGGTGAGGCCCCTAACCCCCCACCCTGAGACACGCCCCTGGCATATTTAGCGGCCACCAGGCACGCAACCGAACCGAAAGACAAAAACATCAAAAGTCCACTAACAAGCCAATGTTTTCAAGAGGCTTAAATTTAAAAATAAAACTTAAATTCATAACTAGTGAAGGAGGACCCTTTAAGGATCTCTTCGGACTGGAGAACTGATCAAAGGTTTTGTGGAAAAGTGGTATTAAACCACTGGTACATAAACCTCTCATCAAACTCAAATGGCAATTAAGCCCTTAGCTCGATGTCTGCCTTCGAATCACACCTCAATTAATGTATTTGCACAATTACCTGGCCAAACAAAATTATTATTAAAGTTGGATTCAAAAAATCTGGCACCAGGATGACCAAAAAAATATTAAAACCAATACTGCGGAGGGGGTGTGGCAAGGAGGCGGACATACACATGTATGTGTTTGTGGAGCCAAGGCAAACAAAAGGTGTGGGACGAACCGACAAAAATGCAATATGCGCATAATAACAACAACAACATAAGCAGCAACTGCAACAACTGCAACAGCGACAGCAACAATTGCATTCGCGAAAAAAAGAGCGACAGTAAAAAATGCATTTCACTTGCGTCAGAATTACAAAAGCAAGAATGAGGCAAAAAATAAAAATCCATCCAGCACATACACGAAAAAATCAACCCCTTTCGCTGCCACACTGCTGCTGCCACAAATTAAAACAAAATGTCAGAAAAATTGCAACGCCAACGGAAAAAGAGGAAAAAGGCTGTTGGTGGGGGAAAGGGTTTTGGGGATTCGCTTTTTTATTCGCTTTCCATTTTTTTTTTTTTTGGGTGCAAATGAATGCTCTCCACATGCGTGTGCCGCAGTAGCAGCAGCAGCAGCAGCAACAAAAGGCGGCAACAAATGCTGCATGCATGTTGTACATGCCGCTGCTGCAGCAAACGCTGGCTGCAACTGCAGCAGCGAGGTGGCAGCAACGGCTGTTGCAACGGCAAATTGCAATTGAAGTGCAGCCAAAAGGTAAACGACACCAACGAAAAAATCCAAACGACATTGAAATGACATTTTTCATTTATTTTTGGGGTGGCGATGGGTAGGTGGGGAGGTGGGCAGGACGAGGGAGCCAGCCTAGGGGGTGATGGGATGTCCCATGTCCCTCCCCCGGGTTTTGCGCAATTATGCAAATTTTTTGTCGCTCTCCTCTTTTTTTGGGAAATTATTTTGTATATGCAAAATGAGCAAAAATGCGAAAAACTGTCGCCATTAATGATGCTGCCACACCGCTACGCCCCCCGTCACGCCCACGACTCAATCCACTTACGGTCAGCAAGGACCACGCCTCCCCGGCGCCCCCATAATCCTGCCCATCTTGCTCGCGTTCGGGCTCGGGCTTTTCCCGAAAAATAAAAAACCGTCAGCTATCATACAGTTTAACATTCACTGCCACCTGCTGCCTCCTGAAATTTTTATTTTTCCCATTTTTTTCTCGCTGTGTTTTTGTAGTTGTTGTCTGCACAATTTTCAGACATTTTCCAGACGCGCAAGGACTCCGAAACAAATGGGCGTGGAAGGGGGCCATGGGGCTGGCGAAAAAAAAAAGTAAAAAGTTGCGATGACTTTGCCATCAACTTTTGCCAGGGCAGCTGCCTCCTGCTGTTGTGCATCTGGCCCGTCCTTATCCTCCCAGCCCTTGGAGAAGGGCGCCGAAGAAGCTGTGCGTTTACCCCACCTCGCGCCACCTCCCCCCTCCCTCGCAAGCCACTGACACGCCCCCTCCTTTTCGCCGGTGCAATGTCCCCAGCCGCCCACGAAAAAAGAAAGGGTCTCGAGCTCGTCTCGTTTCTGGTTGCGCATAAAGAAAAGAAATGTTTCGTGCAGCTAGTGCACTGTAAGAAATGGTCAGGTGATCCCAGGTGATACTACATAAGGACTAACTATTCCCATAATAATTTCTTTTGATTGGAAGGTAGATACTTTTAACTTGTATCTTCCAATAATTTAACAATAAAATCATTTTCTTCGAGTGCCTCCGAGGCGGAAAACAAAAGTTGCCTTTTCCTGACGAGCTGGAGGAAGCAGAAGGATATTCGCTTGGACTCACGCTCGCGTTGGCATTAAGTGAAAAATGTTTATTCTTTTTTTGCCAGCGAGGAAAATGTCTTTCCTCCCTTTTTTTTGGCATTCGTCTAATGAACTTCAAAAACATATTCGGTCCCCAAACTCTCCGAGTCCCCACCCGAGACCCTCCTTCAATCTCCACTCAGCCAGACTCCCCTGACTTGTCATCTTTTGTTTCTGTAGCTGCCCCGAAAAAAATGGCCACCGAAAAGTTGAGGGGCGACAAAAAAGGATATGATTGCATGCCATCCTTGGCTTTGCCTTTGACACCAGCCTCGTCTTTTCCTTGTTTTCCTCTGCCTGCTGCAGACATTTAAGAAGCACTCATTGTCAGTCCTCTTGAGTGCCCGTATCTGTGAGGGAGTGTATGTGTGTGCGATTTGGAGAGTGCACTGGGAAAAAAGCAGTGGCCTTCAGGATATATTCCCCCATAAAGACTACTACCATAAAGACTAAATAAATATTTGACTATTAGTTTAAATTTCCCAACATCCTTATTTAAGCACCCCAATTGTTTCCTGTGTGCTCCTGAGAGAGTGCCAAAAAGGAGTGCTTTCTACTAAGCCAAAAAAAGTGGGAAGTGGCTGTCAAGTTCTTTGATGGAGCTGCCAAAAAATATTACCCTCAAAGCTGAACCCACTGACGAAAATTGCCGGCAGATAAAAGTTGATTGACTTGCTGACTTGCTACTGCAAGTTGGGGGACTTTGTTTGGTCGTTCTGTTGGGAAAAACCTTAAATAAATCTGATAGCTATATCTTATCATTCCACCTGGGAGCTAAAAGCAAACTATCGCTTTCCAACTGACCCTAAAATAATAATTCAAAGCTTAAGACAAGACCAGTAAATTAACAAAATATTATCTTTTTGCAGAGCCTGTGCTACGCCCACGCCGAGCGGGCGAGGAGCGTACAGCGAGGAGGATCTGAGCCGGGCGCTGCAGGACGTGGTGGCCAACAAGCTGGGCAACCGGAAGACGAGCCATGTGCCGCGCTCCCTCGTGGTCGAGAGGCTGTTTAAGATGCAGCAGGATCTGGACCAATCGGATGCGGATCTTGGGGCTGATGACCAGGACGCGGGCGACTCTAACGACGACGGCGAGGCAGACGTTGACAGCAATGCCTCTACCCCGGCTGCGGGCTACCCCCCGGACTTTGTCCAGCTGCGAAAGTTCTCGGAGCACAATGGCAGCGATCTGGGCGACGATCAGGATCCGCGTGATTCACCCAAAATGGGCCGACTGCCAGGTAACAACAGTGTCGCATCCGGTGGGGGAGGGACACCGGGCGCAGGCGGAGGGGGAATACCACCGATGCCGGCCATTGATGCCAATGTCCTGCTGCACACCCTGCTGCACACCCTGGTCCAATCCGCCGGGATTGGAGCCATGCCCAAGCTGGACGAGACGCAGACGGTCGGCGAGGTGATTAAAAACCTGGTGATGGCCAACAGTGGAGGAGCCGGAGCGATAATGAATGACGCCCTGCTGAATCTTCTGGCCGCCAACCAGGAGAGCAACGGCAGTGGCTCGTTGCTGCAGCAACAACAGCAGCAGCAACATGTTGCGGCCGCCTTCAGACACCGCCTGCCGAAGTCAGAGACGCCAGAGACAAACTCCTCGCTGGACGCCAACGAAGCCACCGAGGATCCCATTCTGAAGATTCCGTCCTTCAAGGTCAGCGTGCCGGGTCTCTCGCCGCTGAACAACAACAACAACAACAGCATCGGCAGCAACAACAACCGCAACGGCAGCAACCGTAGTCCCCACTCAGCATCGCCTATGCTGGCCGCCGCCGTCGCCCAAGGATCCGGGGGAGCCGGAGGCTATGGCCTCGCCAGCTCCTCGTCGAGCATCCAGAAAATGATGGCCAGCAACATCCAGCGCCAGATCAACGAGAATCGGGTCCAGGAACAGGAATCCCTGCGGAACGGTAACTCCTCCGACTGCAGCTCGAACAACGGCAGCTCCACGAGCGGCTATAAGAAGCCCAGCATATCGGTGGCCAAAATCATCGGCGGCACGGACACCTCGCGTTTCGGCGCCTCGCCAAACCTGCTTTCCCAGGCGCATCACCACCACTCGGCCGGAGGCCATCACCTGAGCCACCACCAGCAGCAGCAGCTTAGCGCCCAGGAAGCCGCGGCTCTGGCGGCGGGCAAGGGCACCCGACCCAAACGGGGCAAGTACCGCAACTATGACCGCGACAGCCTGGTCGAGGCGGTAAAGGCAGTGCAGCGCGGCGAGATGTCTGTGCACCGGGCGGGCAGCTACTACGGGGTGCCCCACTCCACACTGGAGTACAAGGTGAAGGAGCGGCACCTGATGCGTCCCCGGAAACGGGAGCCGAAGCCGCAGCCGGACCTGGTAGGCCTGACCGGACCGGCCAACAAGCTGCACCTCGATAAGCTGAAGCCGGGTAACTCCAAGCTCAGCAACGCCCTGAAGAACAACAGCCAGGCGGCAGCTGCAGCAGCGGCGGCAGCAGCCGCGGCCGGCACGCCCAACGGCCTCAAGCTGCCAGCGCTCTTCGAGGCTGCCACTCCGCAGATGCCCTTTCAGTCGAATATGTTCTGGGCCCAGCCAAACGCCACGAGTGCTTACGGCCTGGACTTCAACCGGATGGCGGAGGCCATGCGGAATCCGCAGCACAACGGGCCGATGAAGAGCGCCCTGGAGATGACGGAGAGCATGTACGACGGCATCATCCGGAAGACCCTGCAATCCAGCGGAGCGGCAGCGACGTCCAACGGCAGTTCCGTGGCGGGCAACGGTAGCACCAACGGCCACGCCCTGCTGGACCAACTGCTGGTAAAGAAGACGTTGCCGTTCACCAACCACCGAAGCAACGACTACGCCGCCACCTGTTCCAGCGCCAGCGGAGAGAGCGTGAAGCGGTCAGGGAGTCCCCTGGGCGGACCGAGCGGCTATCCGGACATCAAGAGGGAGCGGCTGAGCGCCGACAGCGGCGGCAGCAGCGACGAGGAGCACATCAACCTCAACAACAACAGCGACCTGGCGCACAATAAGAACAAGGGCTCCAGCTCCTTTTCCGGAAACGGCAACGGCGCCGGAAACGGAAATGGACAGGCCACCTCCAACGGTAACGGGCGGAGCAGCCGGATGACCTCGCGAGACTCGGAAACGGATGTCTCCAGCCTGAAGAGCGAGCAAAGCCACCACAAACTCATGGATCTCAATGGCGGCGGAGGCGGTGGCAGCAACAGTCACATCAAATGCGAAGCGGAAACGGAAATGGGCAGACTGGAAAGCGGTGGCGGAGGCGGCGGCGGCGCTCCGTCTTCAATTCTGCACGAAAAACTGGCCCAGATCAAGGCCGAACAGGATCAGTTATAGGATCAGCCGATGTTCGCCTGGCCACCGCTGGCCACCCACTACTACAGCTTCTAGGGGATGGGGGAGGATTAGCTGGATAGCCAGATAGCCGGATAGCAGCAGGATAGCAGGATAAACCAAATTAAGCCACTTCTCTTGATAGTACACTATATAGAGTATATATATAGATATGTGTATGCAGGCCAGCCGATCGAGTGGCGAATGTGCGCTAGCTCTTAGTTAATGTGTAATCAACTAAAAAAAAAAACAGAAAACAAAAAACCGACATTTATGTGTGCCCCCCGGCGTATGCAATGTTTTGGATATTCACCAGCGGCGATTAGGCGCCAAAAGTTCGATATTCGATAACATTCGATCATTCAGGACGACGATTGGGGCTGGTGAATAGCCAATATATTCTTGTTTCGTTTTGACAATCGACAAATAGGCATTCTCTTGTACAAACTTTCTTAAAAACAAAACAAAAACAAAATACTGAAACTAAAAACTAAACGAAAAGCAAAACAAAACTAAAACCTTAAGACCAAAACTGAGCAAGAACCGTTTTCAATTTTTGCATTTTGTTTCGTTAATTTAATTGAATTGAAGAACAAAAGCAACAGCAGTCCAATGGGCCTACTATATACATACATATAGCCGAAACAGAAATCAGAAATCAGAAAATAATACAGCCAACAAGCAAATCAGTCCAAACAGCAGCAGTCAATCGAACAGCCAACTTAATCGGCGTCTGTGAGGGTCGGTCCTGGCTCTGGGCCCGGGCCTTGAGCTTTCTCTTTCTCACATTCCATAAGCATATCTAGATGTACTTATGATATCCATACATTCTCCATAATTTTCTACAACTTTCTAAGGCGCAGTGCGCAGCTCAGCTCAGCTTAGCCCAGAAATGGCCAAGATCTCCGGACTCTCAGACGCCTCTGACATAGACAGAATAATGGGTAAAGCCAACAACTACAATAACAAATACAACAAAGACCATAAACAGAAACAACAACAACAACAACAACAACAACATCAGCAATATCCGATCAATAACAACTACAACCAGCAATAAGCAATAATAAAACAAGAAATCTACAATAAAAAAAATATAACAAACACACACCAAACCACCAAAAAATAGCAAAATTCAAAAGTTAAATCGAAAAAGAAGAGAAACAAAATTAACCACAAAAATGCAACCTTTATTTTACCTTTGAGTTTGAGAGTTAAAAAACCAAAATACAACAAAAATATAAACAAAAAAACGGAAATCAATAAACAAAGCTGCCTTCACATTTACAAATTAAATAAATTAGTAAGAAAAGCGAGCGAGCGCGGAACGTTAGGAAAGAGCACACAAAATAATAATCCAAAGGAAACGCAAACAAATCGCAGAAAACAAAATACAACCTTATTAAAATTAAAAAAAGAACACATCTCTTAAAAATTCTCCCCCTAACATACACAAATTTCTTTTTTTCTAACCCTCTTCCAAAAATATTCAAATAAATTAAGCTAAATTATAATGTTTCGGTGTTTCAAAAAGAAAAAAATACAAAAAAAACGTAAAAAAAATAATATTGTCTATGTTTAGGCTTTAAAATCGAAATTAATATTGAAAGTTTTCTAGATTTCGGCTTGAAAGTAAAGAAATTATTGTGAGAGAGCACACATTTCATGTACAGTCGCCTATCCACCAAAAAAGTGAAATCAAAGCATAAATATATAAAGACTTTATATTACTATATACTATATGGATATATATTTGTATATTTATGTATGTGTGTGTCTTCATCACTACGCGTATACCTCAACCAGAACACATGATCATTTTGAGCAACTAAAAACATATACAATATTTAACGTACTTATACACTCTACACCCTCTTTAGGCCCTCTTTCGACGTGTCCACCAAGTATTTGGTTCTATCTATGGTTAAAAACACACACATCTACTGAATGTCTGCGTAATGAAAAATAGATGAAAAATATATAAATGTACCTAAAACATATTTTGTGTGCTAGCTAGTAAGTGTCAAAAGTGAAAACATACAAAAACGATATACAATATATTTAAAAAAAAAAGAAGCGAAAAAGAAACAAGGAAAATTGGTAATATGTGAAAATATTTAGTGAATTATAATACAGCTAAAAAATTGAAGATATTTCAGCGGGGAAGTCATTATCCGCCAAAAGAGAGAGGAGGAGGTCTTTATTAAACACTATTTATCAAAATTATTATAATTTCCACTCGAAAAGTGGATACCAAAAATACACTATTTATTGGCTAATCTCCCAAAATTACATTTGATGTGCGTAAATGTTGTGGTTTAGTATCAAAAATCAAAAATACATGGAAAGCAAAATTAAACGTTAAGGCTTAAAATATAAAATTAATTCATTAACTTATGCATTTGATATAAAAAAACAAAAACAAAATATTCTGCAAAGCAAAAAGGATTTAAAAGGAAAACTGTTTATTATATGAAGAATAATCGGGGATAAAGCAAAGGAGGATGGATGGACGGAAATAAATCAAAAAAGTATTTATTGCTAATTTAATTATATTTGAAGTATACATACATATTTATTATATATACATACATATATATTAGACACACTATCTGTGATTAATAATCCAAAATTTTGAAGAGCATTTTCTGAAATAATGTTGGCTAGGCATATGCAAAAGACAAAAAACAAATCCATTCAAACGGGAAATGAATTGATTAAATTGATTAAAGATTAATGGATAACGGAGACACACCCACACTCACACACATACACTTAAAGAAATTGTAGACCGATCGGATACAAATCATTCACAAAACCAAGCACAAGAAAGGGCCGCCTCGCAACCGAAATCCTCGAGGGCCCTTCTGCTGCACTTGGCCAGAAAGAAGAATTTCTTAAGCTACGGCACACATCACTAAACCTAAAAACAAAAAAATAATAAAAGTAAAACAAAGGTAAAACATAGAAATACAGACAAGAAAACGATGATACTGTTCAGAACATATATAGTTGTATATATTTTGGAATAATGTTTACTCAAAAACCAAAAACGGATATCCAGTTCAAGTCAAAATTAAGCGATTTGCAAAACGGCATAATAAGCATAATATTAAAAAAGGGTCTTTTGTAATGCAAAATTATACAAAAATAAATCACGATTAAAGGTTCGCAACGTCTAAGAAAAATTTAAATGAAATATCGATGTAAAAAAGTAAACAAAATCAAACCTAAAATAATAAACAAGATAAAGTGCAATTATACGGTTTAAATAAGCAAATTTAAGAAAAAAAAACGTTATTAAGAAAAATATGTTAAAATAAAAGCAAAAGCTAAAGTCATTTGTAAGAAGAAAAATTCGAGAAACTGTTTCGAAGCATGTTTAGCTAAAAAAAATTCCAAGGCAACTAAAATATTGACGGAAAAAAAACGAAAAACGGACTAAACAGCCAGGGGATACGGGGCGCTTCAGAGGCGAAGGACCTGAAACGCCCTGGACCTCTGACGTCCAGAGCTCCCTTCCATAGGGGATAGGAAAGCTCCCAGATATAGGGATATGGTGAAAACCTAACCAACCAAACAACAACAAGAAACTGCAGCAACCAAGTCGAAAGTCAAAATGTCAACCTAGTGGTAGGTCTAAACAAAAAACAAAACCAATCGAGTGTAATTGAGTAACAGCTTGAGAATGTTGAATTGTATAGAATTTTTGCGTGTTCACCTGGCCAACTGGAGCCAGTGAACCTGGCCAATATCAGTTCGGGGTGGTCACGCGAAAACGCTCAGGTACGTGTTTTATTTTTCGGAGAGAAACAAGATTGATTACCCATACATTACTTATTCTTTGTTTACTACAACATAATAGTTAATATTTGTATAAAATGATGCGATGAAAACAAGAAACCAACAAGCTAAAATTGATATATTAATAATGTAATTGTTTAAAATGATTTAATGGAGGGAGGAGTGTAGAGGAGTAGAGATCGAGAGAGTTTCTAGCGTGCTTAATGAAATTGCTCACACTTGTGTATAAAATCTAATTTGTTCAATGCGAATCAAAATTTGCTGAATATAAGTGCATATACATGTAATTAGTGATTATTTTCGAGTTTAATTTAGCGCATAAAACGATTACGATTACTATGATTACCATTTATTATGATCTAACCTAACCGTAGGCGAATCAAAATTTCTTCACGTAAATCAATCACTCCACTTTCAAACATTATGTAGCCACTAAAATAATTATTATTCTACTATTGTACGACTAAATACGTTTAGCGCGTTGTTAGCCTCGATTTATGGTTTGTAAATATTAGACAACATTCATTTAACGCAGTGGTATTCTCCTCCATTTTTATATTATCGAATAGGTTATTATCCTCTATTTTACTTTCTTAAATGGGCAAACATAATTTGAACTATAGTGCAATTGTTTCAAACAAAACCAAGCAACCATCAACAGATATATTAACATTAACGATTAATATAATTTACGAGCTTTCTTTGCCAATGCCAAGAAGGACGAATCATGCATATGTATGCATTTCATATATATGCGTGTCTATCGCATGAATCGAAAATCAAAAATCATTTTAAGTGCACATAACTCTTTTTACGTAGAACTTAACTACTCCTAGGTTTCCAATATTATGCGCACGCTTCTGCCTCTAAATTAAACCCAAATTCTTCACATTTTCCCTCAGTTCAGTTCAGTTCTGTTCTGTTCTGTTCTGTTAAAAAAAAAAAAATATCACAAGCCAGAAAATGCAACTCAAAACTTTTCTCCTATGTTCAAGACTTGAGCGAAGGAAACATCCTCCGGGATCAGCAAAGATCTAAGCGAAAACTGCTAAGAAACAATAGCCCAGACGCGACAACCAGCACCGACAAAAACCAACAACCAACCAACAATAGCCCAAAAATAATTGAACTAAAAATTGAAAAAAAAAAAAGAATATATATAATTATAATAACGGAAAACTAATATAATAAATATATACTTGAAAATATTCAAACGATAAGAGTTTGAATCTCAGATACAAACCAAACAGCCTAAGGTCGATTGTACTTTTCTTTTTTCTATATCCACAAATACAACCAACAACAACCAGCAACCAGCAAACACAACAGCAGCAACCACAATTTTATTAAACAATAGTACTAATCTTACTACAGAACTTAAATAGCCACAAATAAATAGAAATAGCCACAGCAATTAACTTTAACAGGAGTCCCCGCGAACACAGATACAACACACACGACAGTTTTTTCAAAACAGATTTGTATTCATAGCCACATAACCGATACAATAGCCACGTATATAGAGAGTCTTCGATTATAGCCAGCCAGCAATAGAATCAGTCTAAAGTCCAGGATCCAGAAATTAAAATTCAGAAATCAGATATCAGAATAAAGAAAAAAGAAGCAGCACGAAATCGAACTGCAAGGCAAAAAAAAAAAGAATCAATATATCAATTGAAAAAAATAAAAAAAAAAAATGACAAACAATTTTTATTTCAATTATTAAATCTTAAAAAACACACCAACAACCACTCCACACAGTTACAGTTACAGCCAGAACAACAATAGCCCTAGAAAAATAATATTCATAATTAATCAATCAATCAATCAGTAAACAAAGAACTTCAATAGATGTAAGCAATTGGCGAAAACACATACAGAGAAACTTAAATCTTAGCCAGGCAAGAGTTTTGAGAATATTTTCCATTATTTTTACAACAACAAACAAACTGATGTAAGTACAATTTATAAATTTAGACTTTTTGGTACGAACTAAACTAAAACTAAAACTAAAACTAAAACCAACAAATCCAAAACACAGCAGTTCTTTTGCATTTAAGTAATTACTGCAAAATTCAAAGCGAAAAAGTGTAACATTTTTTTGAGTGACAGAAAACCGAAAGCAAAAAGCCAATAAGCATATGAGAAAATTCGCATTATTATTAGCAATAGCCCATAAGTACAGAAAGTGTTTTAGCCATAAGGCCGAAACAAAAGGAAAAAAAAATGCAGAGATTAAAAAACAGAAAACTAAACAGAAAGTGAAGAAAACGACCTAAACTGCAGAAAAACATGTGAAACTTATTTTGTTCTGCTTTGAAATATAAATCCAAAATATGTATGTTAATTTGATAAGTAATTTATAAACATAATGGAATTTCGCTTAATATGATTTACACAAAAGTACATTTAACGCATATATTCTAAACCTTAAATTAATGTAAACCGTTAACAAAAGCAGCCGAAATCATAGGTTTTGTTTAGAAAAGCGTGCATAATTGTTATTAAATATACACAGACACACACATAACTAGTTTAAGTTGATAATTTTCGTTATTCTTATTATTTACTTATTATGTTTTAAACGCAAAAAAACAACAACAACAACAAGATATATACAATATATTTACGGATTAAACGTTTATTAATAAAACAAAATATTTTAGTTAAATTTTGTTTGTTTTTATTTTGAACTCATCACCGCAGGAGGCTTTCTTTTCACACACACACCCCCAGCATCCCGATAAGAAAACTTAAGCAGAACTTAAGATGGAAATATGAATATTAAACTAAGCACATTCTAACAATTGCAACAAGATATTAAATACCATTATATGCAATAGTTATAATTGACAGACGACAGAATTAATCTATAAACTGAACAATAGCCCAAAGTAAATATTGGCCCTGATAGGCGCCTGGAGCCTCGGGTCTTCTAACACGGCCAATATTTGCTCCATTTTCACATGCAAGATATGAACAGAAACCAATTGGCACTCAACAGATGCAACCAACAACAACACCAGTAATAATAGTTATATAACAAGAACAAGAAGAAGGAAATGCAATTGAAACTTTTGTTTTTCGGTCGATTGAGTATTGTTTTTGGATTTTTTATTATTTCAGTTCTTAAGTTGACTCTCATGACTTTCGGGAATTGTTTTTCGGCTCGAACCCACTTAACACTTTTGGACAATTCCGAACCAAAATCAATAATGGCCGAAACTACTACCGACGAGCCAAGGAATCGTATATCTAAACTCAATACAGCTTCAGGGACCAAACTAAAGGATGATTTAAGGAAAATTTAAATAACCAAGCACTGGTAAACTGGTAAAAACTGGTAAAATGTAACCACAAGGCATACAAAAAGTATCAAAATAAAGACAAGAAATCACCAACCGATTCGAGGCATATCTAAAAACAGAATACAGAGACGTCTAAATTCAGAAAATTATAAAGAAAATAACGTTCGGAAAATCGGAAAATCTAGGGAATGAAACTATGTATAAATTATGAGAACCACAAAATCGTATGTGTATATAAAAAAAAGAAACAGCAAACCTTTTGGTAATCCATATACATATATTATATATTTAGCGTGTCAAAAATAAATCTAAAGGATCAAAAACTCAATGAAATTTCAAAAAAAATATAAATATTTCTGGCGAAAGTAATTTGGATAAATTCGGAGTAAATATATTTAAGGAAAAATGTATACGATATGACGATATGCAAGGAAAATTTACTAAATCTAATACTGGTTTAAATGTAAAAACCAAAAACCAAAGAGAAACCAAAATTTGAATGGAGAAATTGAAAAGTTGAAGGAATATCCCATTATTTAATTTGGTGTGAACGTTTTTTTGTAAATAATGAAATGGAAAGCTAAGTGGGATTTTCTACCAATTAAATATGAAAGGAGGGAATAAAACCATAACTTAAATTCAAATTAGCAAAATTTTTGTCAAAAATTAAAAAAGAAAAAAAAATAAGACCTAGTAAATGCTAAATTCAAATTTATAGTACATATTTGTATATGTATGAGTGTATTGCATAAGTTCGATGTGAGTGTATAACAAATTATTATTAAAATTATGCTTACTACTTTCGTTCAAAGGTTATTTTGTTTGTCTAAAACCGACAATGAATAAGGCCCCCATGGGCCGAATTCCAATTGCAAGAAGTTAAGTAACGAGTCAAGAACATTACCGAAATACCAAAATGAATCTTTCGAACCAAGTCAAGTGTATGGAAAAAGCATTGTAAAAAAGTATAAAATCGAACCAGTTGGAAAGACGAGGTTACGGATCAAAAATTGCTAAATCAAGAGCTAAGATTTGTGTATATGTGAGGAGATTGAAGAAAAATAGCAGGTATACAATAATGGCAGATACAAAAACACACAGAAGACAAAAACTAAAGAACAACTTGCAACAGAGACAGAGGAATACAAACCCCAAACAAAACTATTACTTGTAATGATGTGAACTTGGAGCATACTCTCAGTATTTTTATGAATACTGTCAATAAAAAATAAATAAAAACTTTACATCCCGATATCGTTTTATTTCCGGTCAGGGGTAGCCCTTCCCAGAGTTGTCAGAGTCCTCAGTGTATTGGAAATTTCAATTTGAAATGTAACTGGCAGTTCACAGACGAACGTAGGTTTCTATTCGGACAGATACTAAATGGTTTTATAAACTACAAAAAACCAAAAAAAAAATTACAAAAAAAAGGAAAAAATATAAAATTAGTAGATTGGCCCAGAGACACGCAAACAAAATTCGGAAATATCTATAATGACCATCCGAAGACTCAAGTGCGACCTCAGCCCCGAGCTAACCACCTGCCTCAAGCTAAAGGATGCAGTGCGTCCCGACTGTTGTCGCGTCACCGACCCCATTCCGTACGATGGCGAGTGCTTTGTGCGGGACATTGGCAAGGAGCTGGAGCAGCTCAGCCGGCGCCACGAGCGGATGTTCGTGAAGCGGCGCCGCCTAATGGAGATGGCGATTCCCATCCGGCGCACCTGCCGCTTCGTGCCCAAGTGTGCCTGCCTCTTCAGCAAGACGATCGAGATGGTGCGCCCCTGCGACGCCCAGTCCCACACCCGTACTGAGCAGCTCGCCCTGCCCCTCGTCCGCCGGCTACTCAACCGGCGTCGCTCGGCCATCCACAGCGGCGACAAGATCGGAGAGTCCATCCTCAACCGGTGGCTCCGCTACAGCTTCCTGTCCCTCTACAGTCGACTGGCCAACGTCAGGCCGCTGACCAAGCCGTATGTTTCAGACAATATATATTATATTTTTGTTTATTTTAATATTTAAAATTTACAGCAAAAAGAAGAAAAAGAAGACGGAGAAGGCGTTGGCCAAACACGACCAATATATTGAGAAGTTGGCCCAGCCAAAGAAAGTACCAACGCCCCCGAAACCGGTAAGTTTTCTTTGGGATTTCACTTTTGGAATAAATGTTGACTTCAAATCCGAAAAATCATCAGGAGCGGAAGCAGGGCGCGAGCGACAGCGAACGATTGAAGAAGCTCTCGACCCCGAGGGCCTTCCACGAGGAGGTGAAGCGCAACTGGGAGCTCACCCCCGAAATGAAGAACTACAAAGCCTCCAAGCGCATCAAAGAAATCTCCCAGCCCGTCACGCGGGAAAACGTTCATATCAACGAATCGCCGGAGAAAGTCTCCCCAAACGCCCTCAAATACAAGCGTGAGTATCCTTTCCAGGATAGTGTAGAAGGTATTGTAGCTAATGCCGCAATCCCCCTCAGCGAGTGCCAGGATCAAGGAGATGTCCGAGCCGCTCACTACACGCGATGCCAACCAGGGATTGGCGGACGTCAAGGAGAATCCCTTCGGCATTGCCCCGAATGCCCTCAAGTACAAGCCCTCTTCGCGCATCAAGGAGCTGGCGGAGCCCAAGGAGTTCGAGAATACGCACATCCGGGAGAATCCCTTCGCCATCTCGCCGGCGGCCCTCAAGGCGAAGGCCTCGCCGCGCCTCATCGAGCTGGCCAAGCCCAAGGGCGGATAGAGTGGAGGAGGATCGTGAAGATGTGGTCGCAGTCCCGTCCCGTGTCCACGTACTCACGTACCGTTTTTTGGCATTTTGGTTATTTAAGATTAGCGTCTTTCTTTCGGCCGTCTTTGGTTTCACGTTTTATAATAAATTTTTAGTAAAAACGTCGTGTTTTCTTGGCGATTCTACCTTTCCCTCTTAGTATTAATAGTAACAAAGTATTAAAAATTAACATAAAATATAATCAGAACCACTTTGGCAACGAAAAGCGATAGCGATCTGGCACGTCGCACGACCACTTTCTCCTTTCGTTGTCACAACAGGCTTAATTTTCTTTCCTTAAAACACACATTTTCCAAAATTCCATTATCAGCGATATGGAAACTATCCTACAATCACGTCATAGCCTCGGCCTCGCCAGCTCTATCAGCCGCGGAGTGATCTTGGCTTTGAGCGCCCGGCTGGGCACTTGGTATGGGGCGGTCCTAGTCCAGGTGTCCTTTCGCAGCTTCGGCTTGGCCAGCTCAATGAGGCGTTCGGTTGGCTCCCTGACCTCGCTCTTGAACGTGGGACTCATCAGGCAATCGCTAGGGATCTTTTTGGTTGCCTTTGCCAACTGAGAAGTCCTCGAAGAGGCTGCAAAAGGATTAATAAAAGGGGTCATGATAGTCTAGGATTTATTTTCCCACCTTTGTAGTGAAGGGTACTCCAGTTTATCTGAAACGGAGGGTGCCTCTCCTTGGTAAAGGATGGCTTGTGGGCCAGATCCAGAAGCCGCTGGGTGGGCTGAAAGTCCCGCATCGCCTTGGTCAACTTCCAAGGCTCGCTGGGGACTGGTTCCTCCGATTTCTTGCTCTTGGCCAACTCCACAAGGCGGTCGGACGCCACAGTATAGGAGTTCGAGGAGCGGGAATCGAGGTCTCCAAAAAGGTCATCGAGGTTGCGTTGGGCCGATTTCTTGGAAGAACTTCCAAGATTATTGAATTTAAAGGGTTTCTTGGGAGCTACTTGGAGGTATCTCTCATATGATTTCGAAGAGGCTTCCCCGATGGTACTACGAATGGATCGCTTCAGGACCTCTCCAAAATTACTTGGAGAAATCTTCTGAGGCGGAAAGAATTTCCTTTTGGGGGTGGCCAGGTCCGCGAGACGCTTCCGGGAGTAGGTTGGCTTCTCGGACCTTCTTAAAGGACAAACGTGAACATGCAAATCAAATAATCTATGAAAAGGTAAGTACTCGTAGGAGAGATCACAGATCAAGCAAAGGCTGTCATTCTCAAAGCAAACATTCATCCGGAATATCTACTTACCCCTGCTGAGGGGTAAGATTGTTTTGGGCCAATATTCGTTGATGAGGTGAGCCCCTCGCCTTCTGGGCTTCTTGGGGCTTTGCTAATGGCCGGTTGTCCCCACACCGATTGCTAGCCACAAAGACCGTTCCAAGGATCTCAGAAACAACCGGACAATGTATGCAAACTTACCGAGGACGACTTTCTTCGATCGGCACTTTCACCGGCGCCTTAAACCTTAAATCACAGTTGTATGACTGCCGTCCGGGCAGGTGGAAGAGATGTTCCCAGGAGGGTGTTTGGCTAAGGAACTGGTGGACAAGATGCGAGTGATGGCTGGCCATTTTCTGCCAAGCCGGTAACCGTCGCGACATTACGAAAAAAAGGCACACAAAAATGCTTCTTGGGCTTTCTTTTTTCTTTTCTTTTGTTTGTATTACTTAAAATTTAGACAGCTCAAACTGACAATTGGTTTTTTAAATAATAATTAATTTAGAGTTGAGTGTTTTCTGCTATCGCCACACGCCTCAAGTGCGGCCGTCGTTCGCTATCTTTAAATTGGTTTAGCTTTTTTACTTTCTGAGGTTTAAGCGACTGCTCTTAAGAGGACCATTTGGTGTTGAAAAATCGTTAAAATAATAAGTTGGAAGGCAAAATAATACGTAAATTAATTAAAAATTTAGGGTACTGCCAATTGGTAAAACTAAGAATTCGGGGCTGGGCGGTGTAGTTGAACTAAACATATATATTCGCCAGAAATAATACTCAAACACAATGCATTCGGGGGGAAGGCAACTTAAAATGGGGAAGAAAGAAAATTCTTTGTGGCGACTTTTCTTTAGACAAATCAATTTTGGGCTGCGGCAACAACAATAAAACTGTCAGTGGTCTAGGCGATCGAGAGTCAATATTGCTGATCTAGGACATGTTGAGGATGATGGCGCGGGTGAAATCCTGCGTGGTGGACTGTCCGCCCAGATCCTTGGTGCGAATCTTGCCGTCGATCAACACCTTGTTAATGGCGTTCTGGATGACCTCGCCGTAGGTGGGCAAGTTGATGTGGCGCAGCAGCTTAACACCGCACAGCAGCATGGCTGTGGGATTGGCCAGGTTCTTGCCAACAGCCCCGGCGAAGGTGTGACGTGCACCCTGGAAAAACGGAACATAAATCTGAGGTCTATAGTTCTGATTATGCAGATTATCTTACCGGTTCAAAGACTACCGTTTCCGATGAGTACGAAGCACCAGCAACGACTCCAGCACCGCCCACAAGACCGGAGGCCAGGTTGTCAACGATGGCACCGTACAGGTTGGGGGTTACCATCACGTCAAACTGATTGGGGTTGGACACCATTTGCATGGTGGTGTTGTCCACTATCATCTTCTCGAACTGGATGCGGGGATAGAGCTTTGAGACCTGCTCGCAGGAGCGCAAGAAGAGACCATCACCGAGCTTCATGATGTTGGCCTTGTGCACGGCGGTGACCTTCTTGCGCTGATTTTTCGTGGCGTAATCGAAGGCAAACTTGGCAATGCGCATGGACTTCTTGGCAGTGACGATCTTCAGGCACTCCACAATACCAGGGACCGACTCGTGCTCTAGAGCAGAGTACTCGCCCTCGGTTTGTTCGCGGATCACCACGGTATCAATGTTGGAGTGACGGGTCTTGACGCCGGGCAAGCTGCGCACATGGACAACGTTGGCGTAGAGGTCCAGGTCGTTGCGCAGCTTCATGTTCAAGGTCTGCAGGTCGCCCACATTGCTGTAGTCGGGTGTGGCCAGAATGCCCTGTAAAAAGAGTCATTAAAGAATTATAAATAAAAACGTTCATAATTAACAAGTTTTCCTATACGAATAGGTTGTCCATTTCCCACCTTAATGCAGACTTTGTTCTTCTGAATGGAGGCCACAACATCCTCCAGCTTCGCGCTCAGCACGGGATTGATCTCAGAAAGGAAATAGCACTCAAAATCCACGGGCACGCTGGCTGCCTGCAAACAAACTGATGTTTACTAACTGAGCGACTCGCCTAAGCACATTTAACCACCTTGAAAACCTCTTGCAGGGAGTAGACCAGCTCCGGACCTACACCGTCTCCGGGAATCAGTGTGCAGGTGGTCCTGTTGGCGGCACCATGCCCGTGTTCCTTCTAAAAGTAAAATTATTTCTCAAGTTAGATTCATGAAGTCGGGAAAAAATCGACGAAACTCACGCGTACGCAAGGTGTGGTATGATAGCTCCGCACAGCAGCAGCCTGAAACAAGGATATTGGATGATTACCATCTAGGATTATAACCTCAAACGCAGAACAGCAACGATTTAATATTCGCACAGCGTCGCGCTGGCCAAAGTGTTTATGTAAGAGCTACGGAATCGGAACGCCGACAGTTACCTGCATGAGGGTGCGTCCTACGGTTTTGGCCAGCATCGACATGTTGCTTATTGGGGAGCGGTCAACTCAGTTGCGGTGCAGAAATTCGTAAGGTGTGCGAAATTGTGGGGGCACGGAGAATTTGCGTTTATTTCTTCCACGGAGCCGAACCGAAAATTTCAATAGGACCACGCAAATCAGCTGATCAGCTCAATCAGCTGTATCTTTTTTTTTTGCTTAATTTCCCAATATGAGTTAAATTTCCCTGGTTGTGAACCAGGATATATATTTTTCTGTTTTTCAATACTAATTGTTTTCCAATACTTTTAAATAATTCGAAAAGACATGATTTTCCGAAAAATATCTGATTCCGAGCATATTTTGTTCGTTTTTTATTTTCATCATATCCGAAATTCCATATCGAAGAAAAAATTCCCCAGGTTGTGAACCTGGATAAATCGTATTTTCCAACACTATTTTAACGGTTATTTTAAATTTTTAAATACAATTTAAAAATCGTAAATTATAGGAATACTTGTAATGTTACATGTGTTTGTGCTACATTTCTAAGCTTTGTTCAGCATTTTCCAATTACAGGCAACTATTTCCCCCAACCTAGTTATTTTCAACGTATCCTTTCCTAGTCCCAGAGTGTAAACTTTAAAAATTATTTAATTAAATTCGTGTGGAAATGAAATGCGTTCAATTAATCCACAAATGGAAATCGCTCCATGTTTCAAATTCAATTGTCTAACTGTGTTCCATAGTTTAATCTAATATACATTTTTACAATCGAAAATTTAGGTTCCAATTATCGCTTTCGAAATCGCCATCAGACCGCACTCGCGCTTAGAAATCTTGTTGTTTGGGGCTTTACTTAATGGCGTTTCTATATATATAATTTTTATAATTGAAGCTAAACAAAATGTTACAAATATATGTAATATATATGATCTCTCGTAGGACAAATTACATATTGCTGTTTCGCTATCGTTCTCGGGCTGTGATCCGTCTTCTCCTGGACTAAAAACAAATCATAGGTGTGTCTGTGTGTGTATAATTTCTATCCTTGAAGGAGAAAGGGATGGGGACGTAGTCTACAAATACAGAAGGCCGCTGGCGGCAGCGTGGGCCATTAGGGTGTTAGCCGCCTGCTGCGTCTCCAGCATGAGGCGTGCCTCTTTCATCCACTCGCCGGCTATCTGGCGCGGCGCACCCTGCAGCAGGTTCAAGTACTTCAGTGCCTGCAGAAAATCGCTGCGATCCACATGGTACCTGGAAACGTTAACGATAGGCTATGATCCTAGTTGGTTTCAAGACAAAACTATTGTCACCTGGCCCTGTTCAGGATGTCGTAAGTGTCCAGCTTGCTGTAGTCGAAAGGTTTGTTTTCGAGTTCGTCCTTGGAAATGGGGTTGTCGGGTCGCAAGATGAACAACGACTGCAGATAGGACAGTAAGTAGATGGGTAGGGCGGCTCCATCCTCCGGAACCAACGCCAACCGGCGTGCCACACGCTCCACGTTCAAGAAACGTTCCCGCAAGGCATCCTCGGGATAAACACCGCGCTCCCGAGCCTCCTGCGGCATGCTCTGTAGCACTGCGGCCACCAGATCATCGCCCTCTGGATAAATGACAGTCCATTAATGAATTTTAATCGTAAGATGGAAAGATTTTGGAGAATCAAGACATGCAGACTTACTCGACACCTTGGCAATAGCATTGATCTCGTTCTTCAGAGGACGCAGCTTTTCCTTGTAGTGAACTCCGGGGGTGGCAGTGCGCACGGAGGCCCACAGGGCTTGGCAGGCGGCCCACAAAGCTTGAGCTTGGTTGGCAGTGCGTTCCGAATCCGCACGCTCTGCGAAAAGTAAAGTGTTCTAATCAATTATATTTTACAATTTAAATAGTTTCAAATGAGATCTAACTATGACAAGCGAAAGTACCTTGGAACTCTGTCTCAATTTCTAAATGGGCAGCGTGTTTTAAGGGAATTAAAGAAGCGCATACAGATCTGTTCAGACACCGAGCGAAAATCTAGCTCTAACTCTAAGATTGCTTACCCTGGAGAGCCGCATCCATGCCTCGCAGCTTGCCCAGCATAGCGGCCAGCTGAAGCTTGTAGTTGGCCTTCTCGGTGGCCAGCTTGTCTTCCAGCTCCCGCTTGAAGCTGCGAGTAAGATCGGTCTCCCGCTGTGCCACAATATCCTTGATGTGATCCGCATGAGCCTCGGCCTGCTTCTTGAGCTGCTGGCGTAGCACCTTGTCGGACTCGGCATGGATGTGGAAAATCTTCTTCTGGTTCTCCACGGCCAGCTTACGTCGCTCCGCCTCCAGATGGTATTCCAGCTGGGCGCGCAATGCCTCCGAATCACTGTCGCCACGCAGAGAGTCTATAGCCCGCTTCAGGCGCAGTTCACCGTCAGTTTGCAGGCGCTGCAGCTCCTTTTGATAGGCGAGAACGTGGGTGTAGGCGTGCAAGATGAAAAGATCGAGGTCCTCCTTGGACAAATTGAGAGTCCGGTCGGCCAGACTTAGCCCCGGGAAAATGGACTCGATCTCGTCAATGAAGTAGTTGCGCGCCTTCTCCACGTTCAGCCAGTACTTGTCAGATACGCTGGCGGTGTCCTTGTGCCGATATAGTTCATCCTTCATGGTAGCTATATGGTCCACCAGCTTCTTAATCTTGTCGCGCACAGCCTCGATTGTTTTAGTATTTTGAGCCGTGGCAGCGGCACTCAACGCAATCTCACAGGCAACTTTCAAAAAGAAAGAAAAAAAACAAGTATTCTTAAAAGTTCGGAGCGTTGAATGAAGTATTCTTACCAATTTTCTCCTGGGCTTCCCGCGCCGCTCTCTCAGCCGTGGCCACTGCTGTGTCACGGGCTCCGGCGCGATTCCTCAACTTGGTCCATACTGCATTGTCGCCTTTTTCGACCGCCTTGTCTACCACATTGCGCACATCCTCGTTGAAGCTAAAAATGTCCACAATTAAATGGGAAAAAGGGACAGAACTGCCAGCCTACCTCTTCAGGACGGTGATTGCGTGGTTGTACTCCTTAACGGCCAGCTGGGCGGACAGCTCAATGGTCTTCTCCAGCTCCACAACCTCGCGGGGCAGCGGTTCCTCTTTGGGCTTCACCAGAGCAACCGGCTTGACGGCTGGCTTTTCAATCGGTTTGGACTCAACCTTAGCAGGCGACGAGACCGCCAGGGACTTCTTCTCAGCCCTGTCCCCCTTCACTTGCTCCAACTTTGGCACCTTCGGCTTGTCCTCACTGGCGCCGCCGAAAAGACCAGTCACCTTGGATGTGACAGAGTCAACGGAAGAGGTTACAGTGTCAAAGCCGGCCTTGACCTTGTCAACCTGCTCGTTGACACTCTTCGTGATACCCTGGAACGGTGGCTCTTCCTGCAGCGCCACCTTGATGACCGTACCTGCTCCAGGCACATTCTTTTCCACCAACTTACGGAAGTCGTCGTCGTACCTGGAGGGACATAATTTCAAGATTTAGTTTGGGAACAGAATGGGAGTAGGATCTCAGAGTTTACTTGGCGTAGGTGATGACACCGCCCACGGCCGCCAACGGGGAAACGAAGAGCACGACTTTGCCGAAGCTAGCTTCGCGCATGTTTGGTGGCGGCGGAAGGCTCTGATAGCCATATCCTTGTCGTCCTTGCTGCTGGTTGCCCTGCTCCCGGTTACTCCTGCTGTTGTTCTGGCTCTGGCCCTGGCTCTGGCTAAACTGCCTGCTGCTACTTGTCGTGGTCTGCTGCAGCGTACGCTGTGAAAGGGGAGAAATCAGATGAGACTGCGTCTATTTTCGGTGATTTGGTAAGCATTTGGCCGCCCTCCGGCACCCACAGGCTTCCCACCGCAGTGGCATCTGGGACTTTGGAGTTTTTTGGCTGATTCCTGGGCTTGGGATATGACATAACCAGCGCCTCTTGTATTTTCGCCAGCCGCCGGGTTGTGGGTGCGAGGGGGCAGCGTGACGATCGATTTTCACGTTATCACACCGAAAAAAAAACACTTACCTGCAGGGCGCACTTGCACTGATCTCGCACCGCCAGTCGATACATGGTTGAGTGGGTGGCTGGGTCACGCTCTGCTCTCCTGCTCCTGCTTCTGCTTCTGATTCTGCTCCCGTGAATTGAAGAATTCCCGGAAGGAAGTTAAATTTCGACCGATTCGTTCGAAGCTGGCTAGACTGCGTCAGCGCTGGCGTGTGAATGCTGCTGCTTCCTCTTCTCTTCCATCCCACACACTCACGCACAGGTCTCTGGTCTCAGGTCTTCCTCCAAATGTTACGTCCTTTCTGCGCTCCTTGCAGACCTCCTTTAGGATCAATTCGCTACGGTACTGCTACTGGAATTTGATAATTCAATTTTGTTTACAATTCTTGACGGGAAAAGTGTTTGGAACGTACATACAACGTACAATTGAAACGACATTTCGAAAAATTTATACGTTTTAGTCAGTTTTCTACGCAAAAGACAGTCAAGGAATTAATCTAAAATGAAAATATTACTTTAATAATACTGCCAATTTATAAAATCATCAATTTAATTTATTATTTTTTCATTTCTTCGTGACACGAAAATAGCCGGTACATTTCTAGGCTCCTCGCTGTGAATGCGATTGTTTCCATCTATCAGCTGATCGGTTGGTGTTACGCGATTTGATAAGAAGAAGAACTGGCCGAAATTTTGGATTATTTCGAGTTAGTTGTATTAACCAAAGATAATGCTGCGAACCTTAGTGGCAGGCGGTAAGTGGTCAAGCCCTGGTTGTTTCCACCAGTAACATTTTGTGGATTTTGCAGCTCTGCGAAACATTTGCCGGCAGGCGCCGGTGGCGGCGGTGGCTCCGCTGGTCCAGGGCACACAACGTGCTAGCTTGGTCACCCTGGCGAGGGCGAGCCTTTTGCCAAGTCCCTCAGTGACTGTCTCCAGCCCTATGAACCTGCTGCAAATACCTGCTCTGCAAGGAGTCACAGGAGCCGGCAGCACAAGAAGTGTCACCAAGTTCTCCCTGGTCAAAGGGAAACGAAAGACCGTCAAGGCCGTGCTGAAGCGGTTCAAGCGACTAGAGTGGGGCGCCTGGATCCGCACCCATTCCGGACGCCAGAAGAAGCTGTTCAAGAAGTCAGCGGCCCTGCGGCGACGCCTGAAGCAGCACGTCTTTACCAACGCCACCCAGAGCTGGCTGCTGGACAAGATGGTGACCAGTTTCTGGCGCCGACCCAAGCACTACATCAACGACCCCTACCGGCCCTACCACCGGCGAGATGAATACTTTGCCACGCAGTCGAAGACATTTAAAGTGTAATGCAGTCTAAGTTATCAATATTAAATGCCATTGTTTCATATTTTTACCAAACAACTAAAGAACAAACAACGAAAAAACATTTAGGGGGCCACGATATTGTTGCGCAGCTTTCCCAGACCGACGATCTCCGACTCGACAACGTCTCCGGGCTTAAGGAACTCCGGCGGAGACCGGTGCATGCCCACTCCTTTAGGCGTTCCGGTCACAATAATGTCGCCCGGCAGCAAGGTAATGGTCTGGGACAATCTATGAATCACATCGTCCAGTTTGAAGATCAAGTTGCCGGTGTTGCCGTCTTGCTTCAGCACGCCATTGACCCAAGTCTTCAACGACAAGTCATAGACATTCGGCACCAGGCTCTTGTGGACAACCGCTGGGCCCAAGGGCAGGAATGTGTCCATTGACTTTCCAATGAGGAACTGGCCACCGTTGCGCTCCTTCTGCCAGTCGCGGGCGGAAATATCCTGGGCCACGGTGTAACCGAAAATATGATCCATAGCCTTCTCCTTGGGCACATGTTGAGCGACCTTGCCAATGACAGCGACCAGCTCGACTTCCCAGTCAATTTTCTGCAAAGATTCGAGTGGAAAAATTCGTGTTATCAAATCGTCCAAACATATCTTCTTATCTGGACCCTCTGCCACTCACGGTGCTTGCTAAGTGGGCGATCACATTGTCTTGGGGGCCAGCCAACGCGTTGTTGAACTTGCTGAAGAACATTGGCTCCTTCGGAGCCGGTTTGTTTTGCTCGTCGCAATGGTCTTGGTAGTTCAAGCCTTTTAAAATAGACCCATTTATTAATATCGGAAATTATCACCCCAGATTTTAAAGCTCTCACCAATGCAAATAATCTTTCCGGGATCGGTTAGGGGGGGTAGTAGTGTGACGTCATCGGTAATCTCCAGCCGCGGCTGTTTTTCTGCCTTTTGAGCCAGCTCCTCCAGGTTGGGGTTCTGGGCGATGAGGGTCTTAAGGTCATTGGGCACACCACTCAACCCGGCCAGCTCCACCAAGGACTTTTGGTCCTCGGCGAGGAATCCCAAGCGCTTGGACAAGTCACCTTTGCGCAAATATTGCACGAACCTCATTCTGGCAGCTAGCATTTAGCAATGAATTAATTGGTTGAATCGATCGAGCTTCACAATTTCCGTAATCATAGAACTATGAAGAAAATTTCCCCAATCATGGGAAATTATAAGGGCTGCTGAAAATATATCGGAATTAACGGCTGTTCACGTAGGTGACGAACCAACCTGTAATGTGCGCAAGAAGCCCCCTTATAGTAACCTAATGAAATTATGATTAATATTTTATTTTTAACGGCAGGGGGATTTTTTAATGTTTGGAAAGGCTTAAAATTAGATACAAAATTAGATTTTATTGGATTGCGAAATGCATTTTCTGGGGAGTCCCCTTCCAAATTGCGGAAAATGCATGGGGAGGCCAATATGGGTCCCCCCGATGGCTATATCTTTGCCAATAATCATCCGATTCATGAGCGGAATACCTTAAATGGATCGTGTATCGATTCTCCATCGATATGCATCAAAAGGTATAAGCAAATTTATTTTTTGATTTTTTGTTAAATTTTCTGGGGAGTCCCCTTCCAAATTTCGGAAAATGCATGGGGAGGGCAATATGGGTCCCCCCGATGGCTATATGTATCTTTGCCAATAATCATCCGATTCATGAGCGGAATATCTTAAATGGATCGTGTATCGATTCTCCATCGATCTGCATCAATATCTAGAATCAAATTTATTTTTTGTTAAATTTTCTGGGGAGTCCCCTTCCAAATTGCGGAAAATGCATGGGGAGGGCAATATGGGTCCCCCCGATAACAATATCTTTGCCAATAATCATCCGATTCATGAGCGGAATACTTTAAATGGATCGTGTATTGATTATTCATCGATCTGCCTAAAAATCTAGGGACAAATTTATTTTTTGATTTTTTGTTAGATTTTCTGGGGAGTCCTCTTAAAAATTTCGGAAAGTGCATGGGGTGGGCAATATGGGTCCCCCCGATAGCCATATCTTTGCCAATAATCATCCGATTCATGAGCGGAATACTTTAAATGGATCGTGTATTGATTATTCATCGATCTGCCTAAAAATCTAGGGACAAATTTATATTTTGATTTTTTGTTAAATTTTCTGGGGAGTCCTCTTCCATATTTCGGAAAGTGCATGGGGAGGGCAATATGGGTCCCCCCGATAACAATATCTTTGCCAATAATCATCCGATTCATGAGCGGAATACCTTAAATGGATCGTGTATCGATTCTCCATCGATCTGCATCAAAAGGTATAAGCAAATTTATTTTTTGATTTTTTGTTAAATTTTCTGGGGAGTCCTCTTCCATATTTCGGAAAGTGCATGGGGTGGGCAATATGGGTCCTCCCGATGGCTATATCTTTGCCAATAATCATCCGATTCATGAGCGGAATACCTTAAATGGATCGTGTATCGATTCTCCATCGATCTGCATCAAAAGGTATAAGCAAATTTATTTATTGATTTTTTGTTAAATTTTCTGGGGAGTCCTCTTCCAAATTTCGGAAAGTGCATGGGGTGGGCAATATGGGTCCCCCCGATGGCTATATCATTGCCAATAATCATCCGATTCATGAGCGGAATGCCTTAAATGGATCGTGTATCGATTCTCCATCGATCTGCATCAAAAGGTATAAGCAAATTTATTTATTGATTTTTTGTTAAATTTTCTGGGGAGTCCTCTTCCAAATTTCGGAAAGTGCATGGGGTGGGCAATATGGGCCCCACCGATGGCTATATCTTTGCCAATAATCATCCGATTCATGAGCGGAATATCTTAAATGGATCGTGTATCGATTCTCCATCGATCTGCATCAAAAGGTATAAGCAAATTTATTTATTGATTTTTTGTTAAATTTTCTGGGGAGTCCTCTTCCAAATTTCGGAAAGTGCATGGGGTGGGCAATATGGGTCCCCCCGATAACAATATCTTTGCCAATAATCATCCGATTCATGAGCGGAATACCTTAAATGGATCGTGTATCGATTCTCCATCGATATGCATCAAAAGCTAGGAGCAAATTTATTTTTTGATTTTTTGTTAAATTTTCTGGGGAGTCCCTTCCAAATTTCGGAAAGTGCATGGGGTGGGCAATATGGGTCCTCCCGATGGCTATATCTTTGCCAATAATCATCCGATTCATGAGCGGAATACCTTAAATGGATCGTGTATTGATTATTCATCGATCTGCCTCAAAATCTAGGAACAAATTTATATTTTGATTTTTTGTTAAATTTTCTGGGGAGTCCTCTTCCATATTTCGGAAAGTGCATGGGGAGGGCAATATGGGTCCCCCCGATAACAATATCTTTGCCAATAATCATCCGATTCATGAGCGGAATACCTTAAATGGATCGTGTATCGATTCTCCATCGATCTGCATCAATATCTAGAATCAAATTTATTTTTTGATTTTTTGTTAAATTTTCTGGGGAGTCCTCTTCCATATTTCGGAAAGTGCATGGGGAGGGCAATATGGGTCCCCCCGATAACAATATCTTTGCCAATAATCATCCGATTCATGAGCGGAATACCTTAAATGGATCGTGTATCGATTCTCCATCGATCTGCATCAAAAGGTATAAGCAAATTTATTTTTGGATTTTTTGTTAAATTTTCTGGGGAGTCCCCTTCCAAATTTCGGAAAATGCATGGGGAGGCCAATATGGGTCCCCCCGATGGCTATATCTTCGCCAATAATCATCCGATTCTTGAGCGGAATACCTTAAATGGATCGTGTTTCGATTCTCCATCGATCTGCCTCAAAATCTAAGAACAAATTTATTTTTTGATTTTTTGTTAAATTTTCTGGGGAGTCCCCTATCAAATTTCGGAAAATGCATGGGGAGGCCAATATGGGTCCCCCCGATAACAATATCTTTGCCAATAATCATCCGATTCATGAGCGGAATACCTTAAATGGATCGTGTATCGATTCTCCATCGATCTGCATCAAAAGCTAGGAGCGAATTTATTTTTTGATTTTTTGTTAAATTTTCTGGGGAGTCCCCTTCCAAATTTCGGAAAATGCATGGGGAGGCCAATATGGGTCCCCCCGATGGCTATATCATTGCCAATAATCATCCGATTCATGAGCGGAATATCTTAAATGGATCGTGTATCGATTCTCCATCGATCTGCATCAATATCTAGAATCAAATTTATTTTTTGATTTTTTGTTAAATTTTCTGGGGAGTCCCCTTCCAAATTGCGGAAAATGCATGGGGAGGGCAATATGGGTCCCCCCGATAACAATATCTTTGCCAATAATCATCCGATTCATGAGCGGAATACCTTAAATGGATCGTGTATCGATTCTCCATCGATCTGCATCAAAAGCTAGGAGCGAATTTATGTTTTGATTTTTTGTTAAATTTTCTGGGGAGTCCCCTTCCAAATTTCGGAAAATGCATGGGGTGGGCAATATGGGTCCTCCCGATGGCTATATCTTTGCCAATAATCATCCGATTCATGAGCGGAATACCTTAAATGGATCGTGTATCGATTCTCCATCGATCTGCATCAAAAGGTATAAGCAAATTTATTTATTGATTTTTTGTTAAATTTTCTGGGGAGTCCTCTTCCAAATTTCGGAAAGTGCATGGGGTGGGCAATATGGGTCCCCCCGATGGCTATATCATTGCCAATAATCATCCGATTCATGAGCGGAATGCCTTAAATGGATCGTGTATCGATTCTCCATCGATCTGCATCAAAAGGTATAAGCAAATTTATTTATTGATTTTTTGTTAAATTTTCTGGGGAGTCCTCTTCCAAATTTCGGAAAGTGCATGGGGTGGGCAATATGGGCCCCACCGATGGCTATATCTTTGCCAATAATCATCCGATTCATGAGCGGAATATCTTAAATGGATCGTGTATCGATTCTCCATCGATCTGCATCAAAAGGTATAAGCAAATTTATTTATTGATTTTTTGTTAAATTTTCTGGGGAGTCCTCTTCCAAATTTCGGAAAGTGCATGGGGTGGGCAATATGGGTCCCCCCGATAACAATATCATTGCCAATAATCATCCGATTCATGAGCGGAATATCTTAAATGGATCGTGTATCGATTCTCCATCGATATGCATCAAAAGCTAGGAGCAAATTTATTTTTTGATTTTTTGTTAAATTTTCTGGGGAGTCCTCTTCCAAATTTCGGAAAGTGCATGGGGTGGGCAATATGGGTCCCCCCGATAACAATATCATTGCCAATAATCATCCGATTCATGAGCGGAATATCTTAAATGGATCGTGTATCGATTCTCCATCGATCTGCATCAATATCTAGAATCAAATTTATTTTTTGATTTTTTGTTAAATTTTCTGGGGAGTCCCCTTCCAAATTGCGGAAAATGCATGGGGAGGGCAATATGGGTCCCCCCGATAACAATATCTTTGCCAATAATCATCCGATTCATGAGCGGAATACCTTAAATGGATCGTGTATCGATTCTCCATCGATCTGCATCAAAAGCTAGGAGCGAATTTATGTTTTGATTTTTTGTTAAATTTTCTGGGGAGTCCCCTTCCAAATTTCGGAAAATGCATGGGGAGGCCATATGGTCCCCAGCCCAGGCTATATCTTTGCCAATAATCATTCGATCCTTGAGTGAATACCTTAAACGATTTTTATACAAATTCCCCATAAACCATGTTATAAAAACATTTAAGCAAACGGAATTTCCTTGGTTGTTCAGAAGTTAGAATTAAATTTTTATTTTTGGGTACGGGAAGGGACAACGAGGACTCCTGCATTCGCTAGCTGCCCCCGGTTAAACGCATTCAACTACAACTCCAGTAGCATCTAATAACTTAAGCCGATTTTGTACAGATATACCGATAATCTTCCTCGATGGATTAATCGCTGCCCGCGGACACCCTGCCACCGTCGTCGCGACCGCCAAACTTTTCGGACAACTCGTATTTCCAGCGCATGTAGGCAACGCGCATTCGGTCCCACACATTGCCAACAGAGTCCATGGCCGGGCGCACGTCCAGCAGAGCAAAGCGATAGTCCTTGTCCACCAGCCCACCGTCGTAGTAGTCAATGACATAGCGCACATCCTTGCCGCAGCGGTCTACAATCCAGTCGTGTCTATCAAAAGGCAGTTCGTATCTAAAAAGATTTCAAATTAGACTATGAAGTTTCATATACTCGTATATACTAAGCTATGTACTCACCCGAGCCAGCTGCGGAATCGGGCGCGGGGACTGAAGTCCTTGGCCTTGCCGCCGAAGCTCTTTAAGCGCGGATTTCCACACTCCTTTGCGTGCAACGCTTCCCACTTAAGCACTTCCTGCCAGGCCTGTTCATTATTGGCGTTGTGGATGCGGATGATGTCACCCATGTCCTTCTGGGAGACGTCCTCCGTCTTCCAGCGCCATCCCTTGCGCAACATGGCGTTCCAAAACATCTGTTGGCTGGGATACTGCCAGAACTGAACCGTACCGTCTTCGGTCACCTTCGGGATTGTTGAAGTTTGGCGGTCGGTGGGCAGGGGAAAGGGCTGATCGGGTGCAGGCTGCTGGTTGGCCGGCGGCATCATGTTCAGCGGATTAACGTCGCTGTTATCGTGCTGCACTGGGCACTCGGAGGCCTGCATCTTGGGGTGTGGGGGCTTTTCTCCAGCGCCGCCACTCTTTTGGTGCATCGGGCACTCCGGCGGGGGACTGCCTCCCGCACTCATGTACTTGGCATGATCCACTGGTATACTCTTGGAAGCCTCCATCTGCACCTTGGTAAGAGCCGAGTTTCCCATATTTGTATTTATATTTCTTCTAAGGATTGCTTCGCAAGAAATCTATGTCACGAGGAAATCTTATTAGTTCTCAGTTGCGTAACTATAGGATGGTACAAATCCGTTCAAGGGATCGTCCTGCAGTCAGGACTCACCTGTATCTTTAGACAACAAGGCTGGGTACTTTTCTTCTATTTCTGGAGCCAGTTGCGTTTAATTTTGATTTATTATTTGGTTAGTTCATCTTAGGGAACGTTGTGGGGATCCAAATGTGCAGGAAGGTTGCTTCAGGGTTGTCAGGTCACGCCAGAAGCGTTTTTATTAGAAATTGGTGAAAATACAAAATAAATATTGTCATATACAAGCTATTCCGCTTGGTTCTGGCTTGACACTAACTAGAAAGCATTCTAATACTTTTTTTTAAATTTATAACTAAGAATAAGCTTCACTTTGAGCTGAATAAATTAAGCTCAAAATTATTATAAAAATAAATTATATTTTATTATAAACGTTTTAAATTTTTATTATTCCATTTATTCCTTTAAAATTTAATAAATTTAAATTAAATAGTTAACATTTTTAAAGAATTTTGGGTCGTATTCCACGATAGCCCTGGTAGCCCTGTTTTCTGGCGTTTTCCAACACCAATCGCTCAGCCCGAATTGTTTTTGGGTAGATTTTCGATTTTTGTCTGAAAAGTGAGTTTTACATGGCCTATTGGCCATAATACTTTTAAATTAATTAACCCACGAACGGCCCGATCCCGGGGCAAGACGAACGAAGTGAAATCAGTGTTGCCGCCGTAATTAAAGCCCAGCATTGAGCTCATAATCTGAAGGAGCTACTGTGATGTAACACACGGTGGCCGTACTTTATTATTATTATTGTTATTAATGATTTTATTATGTCCTTCCGCAGAACATGACCGCCGTATTCCGCGTTGGACTGGTGCGGCTTGTCAGCCGCGCCTCCCAGTCGCCCACTCTGCTGCAAGCCCAGGCGAACGCCCTGCCTGCCGCCTTCCAGCAGCGGTGCAGCATCTCTGGGAAAACGATGCGCGGTGGTCCCCGTGTTCCGAAGGTCGCCCCCTATCCTTACAAAACGAAGAAGTACAGCGTTATCAACTCGTTGTTCGATAAAACCTCGCAGCGCTTCGACGAAAACTCAAAGGTGATTTGCGTGGAGGGACCTATTGCAGCCGGCAAGACGAAGTTCGCTGAGGAGCTGGCCGACGAGCTGGATATGAAATACTATCCCGCTGTAGACCTGGACCTCATCTTCGTTAATGCGTACGGTTATGACATGCGTCAGCTGGATCCCCAGCTACCGCCCAGCTGCCGCAGCTACGACGTGAAGAACTTCCTGAAGGACCCCAACCACGACCTAGCCGCCCAGTTCCAGATTCGCATGTACATGCTGCGCTACTCGCAGTACATCGACGCCTTGCAACACATCTTAAGCACCGGTCAGGGAGTGGTGCTCGAGAGGAGTCCTTATTCGGACTTTGTCTTTATGGAGGCCATGTTCCGTCAAGGCTATCTGTCCCGCGGAGCCCGCTCCGTCTACAATGAGTTGCGCGAGAACACCATCAGCGAGCTTCTGAAGCCGCATCTGGTGATCTATCTGGATCTGCCAGTGGATGCCGTCAAAAAGCAGATCAAGGCTCGCAACATTGGTTACGAGGTGGAGTCGAAGGTCTTCAGCGACGCGTACCTGCGCGATTTGGAGCAGCTGTACAAGCAGCAGTACCTCAAGGACATCGCCACTCATGCCGAGCTGCTCATTTACGACTGGACGGCCGGCGGTGAGACCGAGGTTGTGGTGGAGGATATTGAGCGCATCGACTTTAACCAGCACGAGTCGGATCCCCACAACAAGAAGATGCTGGACTGGCGCTTCCCCCTGGAAGCTGAGTGGTGCGAGGCCCGCATCAAGTACTGCCACGAGAAGTCCGACCTGATGAACTATTTCAATGTGCCGCGCTTCGACGTTCCGGAGCTTCTGCGCAACGCCGACGACACCAAGGTTTGGCGCGATGTCTGGTACAACGTAAGTTGCATAAAATTCTTGCAAAGATTAGTTTCTTTCACTGGTTTTCTGTTCGATATCCACCAGGCTCCCGGCATGAAGTACCGCCCTGGCTACAATGCCGACATGGGCGACGAGGGACTCATTACCAAAACGAAATTGGGTGTCAACGAGGCCATCTAGAGGATTTAACTATGCTTTTGAGATCATCTGGCGAAATGTGTTAATTATCTAATAAAAAATCTAGTAAAATAATGGTAAAGCAGACCTCTAAGAACGATTGAAGCAGTCCCCCTTTTAATTTCGGAAATTCGTATTTATTTTATGCATAATGTTAGAGAATATTTTTGTACACTTATTTAGCACTGCCACTCTCATGCCCTTGCGCACTGGAACATTGGGAGATCCACTCCGACCATGGATCATCTTCGGCCCCCGATCAATCGCTGTCATAGTCGTTCTTCCCAGCTCCACCGCCCACCGAAGTGAGAGGGCGGCGAGACTCTTCATCGGAGCCGTACACTACGTCCTCGTCGGAGTCATCGATCATGGAAATGGCTGGATTATCCTTGGTAACAGCCAGCTCGGCCTGGGCGAAGCGGCCGTCGGGAGAGTACACATATGCCATGGTGTATAGGTAGAAGTTGAGCAGCCCATAGAAGCACATAAACTGGGCCGAGCTGCGGTAGGTGGTGTTCAGTGAGGCCACAAAGTTGTCCTCGAGGATGCCAAAGCCGAACCGGCTCGTGGTTACTGTGATGGATATGGACAGGACGAACAGCATGAGAAGCGTGAGGAACTTCAGGCGCATATCTGAGGAAGAGTTGAATTTTTTTAAAGTCAGAAACATGTTTTTGTCTTGAGTTTTCCTTACCAAAATATGGCATGGATCGGAGTTCGGTGTAGGCGCGGAGGAGCAACAGCACCAAGTACAGCACATACATGCAGCAGGCTATATAAAAAAACATCTTAAAGCCCTGAGGGGGAGAAGCAACAAATGTTACAATAACAAAGATTAATAGTTGCTAGTCATGGACTCACATTGTAGTTTTTCGTGTCCACGAAATGACTGTACGTGGGGTCTCTCAGCTCGTTGCACTTCTCCCAGGTGGCCAAGACTATGGCGCAGAGCCAGATGGGCAGGACAACGATCACCTTGACAAGGTAGAAGCGAACGAAGCTGCGTTCGTTCTGACGGAGGCCGTGGTAGATGCAAAGCCAGAACATCAGTAGGGCACAGAGGAAGGTGGCCTGGAGGATGGCGTCTAGCATTCCCGGCAGCCACGAGTTCATGAGGAATATCATCGGAAAGAAAGGGTCTGCAAAAGGGACATCGTTTGGATATTTATTCATCTGGACTTGCTATCTTACGTACTGTCGTAGAGCAGGAGTAGGGGCAGCAGGACGGACAACCAACGCTGTTCGATGGACCAATCGTAGACGGGATACTTGCGAAGAGTGTGGGCATACCAGCACTGCAACAAAATATAATAGTTAACATAATTTCTCGGATGTATATTGGGTTCAACCTACGATGACAATAAAGGTGAAGAGCAGAAAGATGCACCTGAACCAAATCTCAATCTGGGTGAACTCGGGGCTGTAGGTTTTGAACTGAAATGCGAAAGGTTATGAACAAAAGCTATCAAGGAGTCCAGTCAAGGTTCAGTCACTCACATAGAACGTAATGCTACGTATGTTGTACTTCTGGTGGAAGGACTCCAGCCCGAAGAAGCGAACGGTGATGATGTAGTGGGCATAGTCCAGGAATCCCAAATGCATCACTGTGAACTCTTCGCAGTCGTTTCGCACACAGAGCAGGTGCCGTGTCCGGTTATGGGCAACGCCAGAGCCCAGTACGTTTTGGGGCTTGTGCTGTTCGTTGATTCCATCGATGGACACACTGACCTGGAAACTCTTGTCGTAACGCTCATCTGGTAATGGAATAGAGGACCAATTAGTCAAAACCCTCTAGAACAGATACCCAAACTCACCGTCGTTGTTGCCCGTCACCAGTTTGGCAATCAGCCACAGCTGCTGCGAGTAGGTGGTGGTCAGAGGCGACTTCATGGCAAAGGGTCCGGTGGCCAGGACGGTGGCGCTGTGGGCTAGCGAGGTGTTGGCCAGAATCTGTTGGGCTGTGAGCGTCGATGTGCTGGTAATGGGCGGACCCGTCAGCCCGATAACAATGCCCAGTCCAAAGCAGGTGAAGAAGCCCAGGAAGACCATGACGAACTCCCGCTTGTGCATCGAGTAGAGCCGCATGTGCACGGACCTCTCGCATCGGTCGTGGTGGTAAGCAGGCGAGATATATCTGCTAAAGTCGCTGAACAGATCGCTGAACTGGGATAGGGAGGACTTTAGGCGCAGCAGGAGGCCGCCGGACGGCAGATGGTAGGCATAGCCCAGGCCCGACGCGTCCGCATCGGAGTGAGGCTTGGCCATGGCGCTGGCTGGGCTGGCTGGCTAGTATGTGGCAATACTCAGAGCTCCTTCCGCCGTTACTTCATCGCCCGACACCGATTTAAAGCCCAGAACTAACTCCCTTTCTTGATTTTTATTTTATTTTCTTCCTGCTCGATGTTTGTGCGCCTTTGGAAAATATCGATTTTGGCCAACAGTCGCATATGTTTTGGCTGTCTGGTGGGGGTGGGTGGGTGGTTTTGTAGCTTGACACCGCGCACTGCGCAGGCGCACTCTTATCAAAGAGGCAACATAAATGTAAATAAAGTCAGAGCCATTGGCCAGTGGGTCTATTTAATATACATATAATCAATCAATTTACATAGGCAATACGGGACTTACATCTAGGATAACTTTGTGCGGACTCTTTAGTCCCAATATTTTATCTGGCCATCCCAGCCGGCAGTCACCACTTTGCTGGCCTCGTGCGGATGCCACAGCGCACTGATGCAGACGCCATCGTGCGCCTGCCACTTCTTGTACATTTTCGTCGTCTTCCAGTCCCAGATGTAGCACTTTCCGTCGCCATCTCCGGACACCAGGTAGCTCATGTCCGGCGAGAAGTCCAGCTGGCACGCATACCCGGAGACCATGTGCCCAGTGAAGGTCTTTTTGCGGTTCATCTTGAAGCGGTTCAGGGCCGAGAAGATTACTATTTTGTTGTCCAGGGACTGGCAGGCCATCCACTTGCCATTTGGCGCCAGGGTGACAGCCGGCATGGAATGCATGGTCGGGTCGGCAATGTACTTCATGTCCACGGGTATGTCCCATTCCCAGATGCGCATGGACTTGTCGTCCGAAGTGGTCACAAAACGTCGATTGTCGTCCACGAAGGTAATGGTGCTAACCGAGCCCAAGTGACGATCGTATTCCTGCACAATGTCTCCGCTACGGGTGTCCCACTGAGGGTGACATGAAAGATTGCGATTAAAATAGTTAATGTAATTTATTGTTCAGTCAACTTACGCAAATGATTTTCTTGTCTGAGGTTCCAGCCACGAACAAATGCTGTTTGCTATTATCCGGATGGAACTTAACACAGAAGGGCATTTTTCGGGTCGTGAATCGCGACACCACGTCGCCCGTCTCGGCATCCCACAGCTTTATATACCGATCGTAAGACGCAGACAGAAAGTTGGTGCCCTTGTTGTTCCAGGCAATGTCCTTGATGGCCTGCCGGTGTCCCGAGAAGGTTCGAATGCACCGCCGCTCCCCATAAACCTCCCACAGCTTCACCCGGCAATCCATCGAGCCAGAGAGCAAAAGATGAGCAGTTTTGGGGAACCAGCGGATGGAGGAGATTCCCTTGTTGTGGCCCGTCCAGGTGTGAATGTGCGCTTTGGGCAGAAAGCATTTAGGAGGTGGCGCATTGGACCGCAAATTCACGCCAAGATCGTGGGGAGCATGCAGATATGACCGGCCCTGGTAGTCGTACTGATCCTTGACTGTAAAAAGAAACATTTGAATAAAAACGCATTCCAGAGACACCCTTCGGGCGTACTTACTGTGTAGAGTAGATTTCTCTTCCAGAGGCTTATCCTCCGGAATGCGTCCGCGCTTGTGTCGCTTCGAAAGCAGCTCATCCAGCTCGGCACGCTCTTGCTTATTAGGCTTGGCCACCGTAACCTCGTTTTCGAATCGACCCCAGGGTCCGAGGAAGCCTTCGATGTCCTCCGGATTGTCGTTCTTCTCCTGCTTCCTCATCTTCTTGGGCTTGGGAGCCTCGAAGACGGTCTTTCCATTGTCGTCGTAGGCCGATTGCAGATCCCCAACATACGACTTTCCATCGGCTTGCTCGTCGACGCTGGGATCCAGAGCGTAGCCGTAGGTGTGGAAAGTTCGGCGCTGATTCTCGAACTCAAACGCATTGATGTGGGCCTTTTCTACGTAGCCGGCCAGCGTGTTTCGGGGAGCACGCTGTTGCATGGTCATGTCTGGGTGCTCGGGCCCTTTGACCGGAGTGTACATCTCTTCAAAGCGTGGATTGTAGGTAACCTCCTTGAGCGTGGGATCCAGCGTCCTGGGCACTGCCGCAGCGCCCATGGGCACCACCGCCGGTGCCGCACATATGGCGATTTGTGTGGAAAGCGAGTGTGTCTTGTCAACGGGCTGCAGATGGGCTGGAACAGGGGCTTCCGCGGTAGTAGCTTCCTCATGGTCGGACTCGCCCTCTGAGGAGCTGCCGTATGATTGCAGGCCCAGCATTTACAGGCTGCGCACGAACTCCGTGTACTTGTTTACAAAATGCTGCAGATAGATAACAACCAGGGTATAGAGCAGGAAAACGAAGACGTCGATGGAGATTTCCATAAAGTTTCCGACTTTTGTTTTCCGATTTACGGAGATGGCATTTTTTGTGGAGGGTTGTGGTTAGAGATGGCAAAAGTTCGTTTTTATCGATATTTTGGTATTTTTTGTTGATATTTCCGATATATCTTGGGAACGGGCTCACTGGTCGAAGGAATAAGCAAAGCAGCGTTATCACAACGTAAATATAGTGTAGGAATTTATTTAAATATTTATTATCTTAAAGACTATACCGTCAATTAATTTGTTTGTCGTAATACTATTGAATAAAGTGGTATCTGCAAAAATGTTGACGCCATTTCTTTTCCTTGGGCCATTTCAGACGCAGCCATTCCTGGTATTAGTCACAATGACCGGAACCCATTGGAGCTACGATATTCTGAAGAAATTGGCCTTCCAGGGAAACACAGATGTGGAACAGCTGAAGGAAATGTTCAGCGAGGAAATTGGATCTAAGAGACGATATGACCGCATCCGCAGCGTGGAGGAGCTAATTGACTGCCTGGAGAGGGCCGACGAACTGGCGGAGGACAATGTGGAGCCACTGCGTCGGATGTGCGTAAACCATCCCAGCTTGGCCCATGCGTTGGATGAGTATACTCCTCCGGAAAAAGGCAGCGACACGGTGAATCACTACCAGGAGATCCGGCTTGCCGAGGAGCTGCAGCAGCAGCTGCGGATTGCTCCCGTTCAGTTGTACCCTCCCTCTGCTCCTCCAGCAGCTTTAGCCACTCCACCACCATCCCAGAACTGCACCAGCCCAGCGGCGTATACGCAACAAAAACGGGCTGCTGTTTTCAAAAAGATATCCGAGGAACTGGGACGTTTCTGGCGGCGATTGGGTCGAGCTGCTGAAATTGGCGAGGGAGCCATGGATGAGATCGAGCAGCGCTACCCCAATGACCTGAAGTCGCAAATTCTTCGCTTGCTGCAGCTAATTGAGGAGGATGACTGCCATGATCCCAAGCACTTCCTGATTCGTCTATGCCGCGCCCTGGGGGAGAGTGGGCGCAATGATCTTCGAAAGAAGGTGGAGCAGATAATGTCGCATTAGTTTTAGTTTTGTACAGGAGATAGATACATATATAAATCTATTTCAGACTTTATCAAGAGTTTTGATAACACATTGTGCTTCCCCGGCGTCATATGATAAGCTTCTACCAAAAATAGCGGCCATCACATTTATAAACTGATTTTTATTATGGAAAATATGTTATGTAGACTAACATATATGTTTGTTAAATTTTTTTAAAATAAACAAAAATAAAAATTGAATCATTCTTTGATATATGAATGATAACGATACCTATTCTCGAAAGATAATGCATTTTTAGTTTGTTTATACATAAGGTATATACATACATACATTTGTATATGAAAAAAAATAAGTTAAAAAAAAACATTTTACTTATGTTTTCACAAAGATGCATTTTATAATATTCCGAATATTATATAATAATGTAGTTTATTAGTTCACCTTTTAATATATATCAATAAAAATGATTAATTTTAAATCAATAATATTTTATTTTTAATTTTTTTAATTTAAAAAATATTTTAGCGAATTCGGTCACACTAACACCGTTATCGATAACTTTCCTGCAACACGTGCGCGCTTGTTTTAGTCCGGAATCTTGTTTTTCTTTACCATTTAAATCAATTAAAATATTTAAGAACTCTCCAAAATGTCGATTCGGGAGAAGCTGCTGATGAAGAAGATAGTGAAGAGGGAGAAAATGAAGAAGGAGCTGTCACAGAAGAAGGGCAAGGCGAAAAACCCAGAGCCGCAACCTCCACAGCAACAAAAAAAGACACAACCCAGTAAAAAGCAAGGAAAGCAGCCCAAGAAGCCTGTGGAAGAAGAGGATGGTAGGAGGCACCACTCAGATCTTGTCCTCATTGATTAATGTGATATTTTGCTTCCAGATGATTTAGAGGACGATTTCCAAGAGGCGCCAGTGGCCAAAACGAAAAAACCGAAGCAGGCAGCCAAGAAGCCCCAGATCCAGGTGGCGAATTCTGATTCGGATTCCGATGAAGAGGACTCCGAAGGTGTGCCAGAGGATGATGTGGACGACGAGAGTGAGGAGGGAGAAGAGGAGGAGGATGAACTGGCCAACGAAAGCGATGAAGATGAGGAGGAAGGTCAGTAAGTGGGTTATGCTTTGCCAGTAACCTTTGCAATGATGATTCAAAGGCGAATTTGACTCCTTGGGATCAGCGAGTTAATGCTGCCCATGGCAGAAATGAAATTCAATACAAAAATACTGAGGAATATAATAATTTCCACCCTTATCATCAGTTAATATTTGAAAATAACGAAAAAAATCTATTCCAGATGAAGATACGCCGGTGCCAGCGAAGAAATCCAAGCTGCTGCCCACCAAAGCAAAGCCCCAGAATGGCAAGCCCGTCAAGGACGATGAACCTTTCACCGTGGAATCATCGCTGGCTGCTTTGGACTACCGGGACTCGGATGATCGCAGCTTCAGCTCGTTGAAGGGAGCCGTTTCCGAGGCCACATTGAGGGCTGTGCAGGAAATGGGATTCACGGAGATGACCGAAATCCAGGCCAAATCATTGACGCCCTTGTTGAAGGGCCGCGATTTGGTGGGAGCTGCGCAGACAGGTTCCGGCAAGACCCTGGCCTTCCTGATACCCGCTGTCGAATTGATAAACAAGCTACGCTTCATGCCCCGAAACGGCACTGGAGTGATCATCATTTCCCCAACGAGAGAGCTGTCCATGCAGACGTTTGGGGTTTTGAAGGAACTGATGGCGCATCACCACCACACGTATGGCTTGGTGATGGGCGGATCAAACCGACAGGTGGAGAGCGAGAAGCTGGGCAAGGGCATTAATATACTGGTTGCCACGCCGGGTCGCCTCCTCGATCATTTGCAAAATTCACCCGATTTCCTGTACAAGAACCTGCAATGCCTGATTATCGACGAGGTCGACCGGATATTGGAGATTGGTTTCGAGGAGGAGCTGAAGCAAATCATAAATCTGCTACCGAGTAAGGAGGCCAAAGAATACCATATTGTTTACAATTCATTAACCTCTTCTTTTTTTAGAACGGCGGCAGACAATGCTCTTCTCGGCCACTCAGACCGCTAAGATCGACGCCCTTTCGAAGCTGGCCCTCAAAGCGGAGCCCATTTATGTCGGCGTGCACGACAACCAGGATACGGCCACTGTCGATGGCCTGGAGCAGGGCTATATCGTGTGCCCCTCTGAGAAGCGGCTGCTGGTGCTCTTCACTTTCCTGAAGAAGAACCGCAAGAAGAAGGTGATGGTCTTCTTCTCGTCATGCATGTCCGTTAAGTACCACCACGAACTCTTCAACTACATTGACCTGCCGGTGACCTCCATCCATGGGAAACAGAAGCAGACAAAGCGCACGACCACCTTCTTCCAGTTCTGCAATGCCGAGTCCGGTATTCTGCTCTGTACGGACGTGGCTGCCCGAGGTCTGGACATTCCACAGGTGGACTGGATTGTGCAGTACGATCCCCCAGATGACCCCCGTGAATATATTCATAGGGTCGGCCGTACGGCCAGAGGCTCGGGAACCTCGGGACATGCCTTACTGCTTATGCGGCCCGAAGAGTTGGGCTTTCTGCGCTACCTGAAGGCCGCCAAGGTGCCGCTGAATGAGTTCGAGTTCTCCTGGCAGAAAATTGCCGATATACAGCTGCAGGTAAAGTCATTTGTTAGACAATTAGTTGGAGAATCATATATTAAAGGATGTTTTTGTCCTTCCAGCTGGAGAAACTGATAGCCAAGAACTACTTCCTGAACCAATCCGCCAAGGAGGCGTTCAAATCATACGTGCGGGCATACGACTCCCACCAACTGAAGCAGATATTCAATGTCAACACCCTGGACCTGCAGGCGGTGGCCAAGAGCTTTGGCTTCCTGGTGCCGCCCGTGGTGGACCTGAAAGTGGGCGCGGCTAAGCGGGAGCGACCGGAGAAGAGAGTGGGCGGCGGAGGATTCGGGTACTACAAGAAGATGAACGAGGGATCGGACAGCAAGCAGCGGCACTTTAAGCAGGTCAACCGAGGTCAAGCCAAGAAGTTTATGCGTTAGTTTTAATTTTGGGCAATGATCCGTCTCTTTATTTGAGTGTGTATACATATAGGCAAAAAATAAAAATACAATAAATGTTTCCATTTCACGAACTCTCGCAACCATTTGGTCGGCAACATCCCACTCGATCTCTCCATGCGGATGTGGCATCTCCATATTTGTGGCTTGTTTTTCGTTTCAAATGTTTATTGGACGCCCAAATTTGGGCGATTGCGCCTCTTATTTCGTGGTTCGCCCGTTAAATTGTGCCAGTTTGGGGCCCACGCTCCCCCAGCGGAGCTCCAGCTGCTCGGCTGCCTGTCGCTGATGTGGTGTTGGGACAGCTAATCGATAATCGGGCTCTTAATCAATTGGTGACTTGCGGCGCCCACTGCACATGCAGTTACCAATTGAAACTGCATTGGCTTGCGGTCTATTTTCCAATAAAACATGTTCCACCCGCTAAAGACACTTCACATGCTCTCAAAACCTGAAATTCTGCCTGAAATTTGAAATATTTGAACATGAAATATGGTCTGATATGAAATATTTTAGATTTATGAGTAATTTAAAACAGAATTCTTTTCGACTTCTGCTTAAAATGCAATTTGATTTCAAAAAACTGGGCCTTAAGGGGCAACCCTAGTTGTAGCGCGAAAAATTGACCATTTTAACGGATTATTTAAAAGAAAACTACCAACATTTTTGAGTAATACCATTTATTTTCTAAAAATACTAAATATAAATTAAAAATTTTAATAAAAATCTCTGTCAAGAGATTCTGCATAAAGAGATCTGCATAAAAAACATGGTTTTCGGTGACCAATATTATAAGGAGCTGGTTCATCTGAAGCACAAAATTCAAACAAATTTAGTTAAAGTTGAAGATAATGTAGTCTTAAATCAACAATCCTTCGATTAAAGAATACATTTTTTTGTTTAAAAGAAGCCCACAAAGTTTGGGCAGAATCGGTATGGTAGTTTTTGAGAAATCACTTTTCTAGGAACCTAAGCTTTGAAAAAATTGAATTTTTGAAAGTTATAACTAGGGTTGCCCCCTTTATCATAGCTTTTGTTCTATTTTGGGTAATGGTTAGAACCTTATGGACGTTTCTGGAGCCAAAACTATGCCTCAAATTTCAAAATTTAAACCTTATTGGAGTAAAATTTTTCTGATCCGGATGATCGACTGTAAGTGCGCAGCAGTTGGCTGCCATCGAAATGTATCAGCAAATTAGATGAGGGAGCGTGGGCGGCTTGAATGAACGTTGAAGACCGCAACGCCCACAGGTACACACTCGCCTCCATACACCCCCTCCATTCAGACCACAAATTCATGCGAACTCACACTTGTGGCGGCCAACTAACGATATTTTCTGTGAATGAAACCCCGGGCCTTTCGGCTTGGCCATTCATGCGCGCTCCGGGACCCGGGGTTAGGTTAGTTTGGCTTAGTTGGCGGCTTGTTAAATCGAATCAGCCGGACAGGTTGTGAGCCGAGAGCATACTATATGCATATTCAAACTGGAAACTTTATGAATGGAACTGGAGGGGGGTGGGGCTGAGTGCATACACCTGTGGGTTGTGACACACTGTGAAGTTGCACTGGCACAGGCGGCAAAAGTGGTCGTGGCAGTTCTTTTTCACTTATTTTAAAAATATTATGGTTATTATATAAAATAAATATTAAATCTTAAAGAAACTCTCTTTTAAATTTTGAAAAATTCCAAAATCCAAACCCTTTACGACCACCCGAGTTACCAGAGCGGCCTGCATATGAGTACCTGTGTGGGTGTTGCAGGTCTCAAAGTTGAATAAAAAACAAAAATTCGAAAAACAAAACCGGAGGCGCCCACACGCAGCTCGTCGTGCGTAATGGAAACAACTGAAAACTGGTTGAATTCCCACTGCCACTTTTAACCAATATATTGTACACATTGCTAATTACACACACTGCCAGTGGGCTTTCTGTGTCGGGGGTAAATCAGGCAAAAGAATGGCTTATTCGACGGCCCAGTCCACCACACAGCCGTTAAATGTCTTGGCCAAATTTGCATTTGGCCGAAATGTGCTTAAGACAAAAAAGGATGCCAGTTGGCCAGCAGAGACTGAGTGTTGGCCAAGGTGGTGGGGACTCCATTTGGTGGTTTGGCAGTCTGGGGGGCCACTTCCTTATAAGAAGGTACTGTCGCCTCACGAGGAGTAATATTTTAATGCCAATTTCAGAATAAGGTACAACCGAAATGCCTTGGCTTTTGTAAGCAACTATTAGAGATTATCATTTGAAGGAAATCGCTATAAAATCTGGAGAAAACTGCACAGATTTCTATTTCTATATTTTTAAAAGAGTCGTGAAAAATAGACAAAAAACTTATTTTATAGGAGGTTTGGATGCTTAAGGTATTATTTAATTTAAGTATTAATTGGATACAGGTTCAGGTACAGGTGACTAATATAAGGGGCTAAAGAGCTTCTATTCATTTCCAAATTTCTAAGAGAGTCCATGGAAATAATTGATAAAAAATAGAATTCAAAGTTTAATTGAAGTTTGAGTTTGGAGGTTAAAAGCCAATCGATCGAAGAATCTTTTGAGGTATATGGCTCGTGGATCGAGAGTGAATTGGCAAAGATATAGACTTAGCTTTCAGCCATAAAGGCGTCCCTATGCATTTCCCGATTTTCTAGGAGCTCTATGGAAAAACTGCCAAAGAATCGAATTAAATCGAATCATTAAATAGGGACTCGATCGAAAATTCGTTTAATTCCACTTAAGAATCGGTTAAAAAATGGCAAAGATACAGACTTGGCTGTGGGATTGACAGCTTATGAAGTGCCTATTTTTTGTTGTTATGGTTTTTTTTAATGTTTTATGTTTAAACCTCTTTTTGGTTTTAGTTTGTAATTGTAGTAATTAAGTGCCTTAACAATAATGTGAAAGAAAAATAAAATAAACCTAATTATTATTAGTTAAAATTCAACTTTAAAATGGATTTCAATGACGCTTTTCATTTTGTAGAGAATTTGTTGACAAACTGTTTAAGAGTTCCAACACATTTTCCAAATTTAATAGATTATGATTCATTTAAAAAACTCCGATCATAGATCGGATCATGTATTTCAAATCTCTATAAAAGAAAAGATTAAACTAATGTTAAAAATGTTAAAACCCTCTAAAAAATGTGAAAAATAGGCCCACTGGGGAATGCTTTTAAAATATTTTGACGGTTTTCTCGCTGCACTTTACAGTTGCTAGAGGCTTTGTTCTGTGGGGATTTGAGTCGAAAAGTAGCTACCAACAGCTACGAAAATATAAAAAAGCACAAAGACTGAGGAAAGATAAATACAAAGCCCTAGAGAGATTAGCGGCCCACGGAAAACCTGGCACTCTTGGATCCGCCAGATGTCCAAACAGAAACAGAAATGTGCGCCGCCGCGTAGGTGTTTGGATTGGAAAGGGCTTTTGGCGGCGATCGGAGTCCATATCCATAAGATACAATGTCTCAATCGCCGCACATTGACACATATTTCCAAGGCAGTAAAGGCTGTATAATGGGCCCATATAAAATAATGGCGGCCCACACGCATTCGGGTCGATCGGTTAGAGGCAAGTGCACTCAAAAATACATTATTGTTCAAAAAATAATTCGAAAAATCCCTTTAACTTTTCAACATTTCAACCATGTTGTTAAAAAAAAGTTGTTATACAGCAAGTGGTATCTAGGCCTGTGGGACTCGTCTTGGCCAGGCCAATGGTGGGCGCCTGCTTTCCAATGAATCGATGTCCAATGTCCATCGGAGTCCACTCGGAAACTTTCACGTCTCATTTAAGTGCATGCGGGTGCCGCATTGGCCAAATACACGGAAGCCAGGCGGCGAAAAGAGTCTCTGCGATGGAAAGTAAAAGTTGTTGTCGGCCTAGGGTCGCTTATATGGCCAATGCCAATTTTCCCACATACATTTCGCACCACCAGGTACTGGTACTGGCTGAAACAGCTAACCAAGTTAACACCAACATTTGGTCAATGCGGGTTTTGGGCTCAACTCATTTGCATGGCGTTTTGGCCAAACTGAAGTTGCCCCCGCACTTGTCCGGGCTCGGTTCTAATCTGTCGCAGCAGTTTCAGTACGCAATTCATATGCCTCAATTTGAATTTCAACGCCTACGCGCCAAAGGCTGCCACTCAGACTGGTGATCTTTAAAGCGAGGTCTCTCATGAATATATCTATTATTTTTGTTTTGCCTATAGATTTTTAAATTTTAAATTAAAAATACAATTTTTAAATACATAAGTAAAGGTTTCGAAAACCCAACTCGAAAAAAGGGTGTTTTTGGGAACCGGGTAAACCGGTTAGAACGTGGGCGGGAACACAAAATTAGATTTCGATAACAAAAAAATACCAGAAAAGTGACTGAAAATACCAACGATCGCGCGATATCGAACATGTTGTTCCGTAACGTAACGACGTAACGACGAAGCGAATGTATATACAAACGGGAAAATGATAAAAGTACAAACGTAAAACGTAAACGCGAGAAACGTCTCACTCGCTCGTCAGCTCTCACTCGGTTCGGTTCAGTTATCTAAAACCTAAAACTAAATCTAAGACTAAACTGAAGCCCAAGGGAATCGTCCCGAGACCGTATTGATCAAGTAGAAGATCCTCGATCGGACAATGTGTGTACTCGCCTCAAGACCGAGAAACGGAAACGCCACAAAACGTGAAAACTAAAAACGCAGCTTGGGCCCCCACCACCAACAACAACAGCAATAGCAGCAACAACAAATACATAATCAGCAACTGTGCATATTTCTGCAAAATTTTCAGCCTTTCGAGGCACTTTTTGGAGTTTAAGAATCGCAGATGAATTGCATTTGGCAAAATATGTTCGCCAGCGACAAATGATTTCGACAAGTTCTGTAAATCGGCTGGAAATAAGAAGTGTAATTTGCATATAAAATTATTTCGTTTTCGTTTTTGTTGTATTTGCTGCAGCGCGAGGGAGAGGCAGATATTTTGACATTCTGCTTTCATTCATCTCCGTCGTGGTTGTTGCGCTCACTCACACAAGCACACGCACACAGATACCCACGATCTCCGAGAGGCGATCGCTGAGGAATTTTCTGTCTTCTCTCCTCGCCGTGTGTGTGTATTTGTTGTGTGTCTGTGTGAGTGGGTATGCGAGAGACTGAGTAGTTGTTGTTGCTGGCCGAAAAACCTTTTTTTGGGTGGAGTTGTTTTCATTTCATTTTCTGTTTTCCGTTTTCTGTTTTTCGTTTTCTGTTTTCCGTTTTGTGGCAAATCAATATATATGGACGACTCGTGAACGATTTACTTAATGAATTTAACAAAATTTACAAATCCCCACAGTAAGGTGTTGAAAAGAAGCTGAAAAATAGTGAAAAATTGTTGCAAAGACCCCTCGAAACAAGTTATAAGTTATATACATACGCTTCTGTAACAAGAATCTCCCAGAATAAACAAAGCCCCCCCACAACAACAACAACAACAACAAAACAACAAACACACACACACACACACGCGAAATGAGTGTCTGTGAGAGCAAAGCCGTTGTGCAACAGATGCAGTTGCAGCAACAGGCCGCCGCCGCAGTTGCCGCAGCAGCCGCCGTTCAACAGCAGCAGCAGGCCGCCCAGCAGCAGGTTCAGGCGGTCCAGGCCGCCCAAGCCCAGGCCCAGGCTCAGGCCCAGGCACAGGCGCAGGCGCAGCAAGCCGTCCAGGTCCAGGTCCAGGTGCCCCAGGTGCCCCACCTCACCCCGCAGCAGCAGCAGCAGAGCACACAGAGCATCGCCGACTATCTGGCCCAGTTGCTCAAGGACCGCAAGCAGCTGGCCGCCTTCCCCAATGTCTTCACGCACGTCGAGCGCCTGCTGGACGAAGGTAAGTGGACTTGGACACCAGGATAACTGGCTATAAGAGATGTACTCCCCCACCCTCCAGACCTCATAGCTTCAAAATTAGAGAGATTCGTCATGTCGAGTGCGAAAATGATATCATCTGCCAGTTGAGACCCTGAATTTTTGGCCAAAATCCACATAGACTGGCTCTGTCTCCAATGGGTTAAGTTCCCGCCGTCCCTGATCTCGCGTGTCTGGTCGTCTCTCCTCTCCATTTCTCCTCCTTGCCGAGTTCATTCCACCTTACGGCTGGCTGGCAGGCGAGGCAGGAGAGCCGAAGAGTGTTTGTTATTTTTAGTTACTTCCTTTTTGGCTCTCTCCCTATCGCGCCTCCTTCTTTGGGTCTTCTTCGCTTTTGTGTCTGGGCTCCCCCTTGTTGTTCTTGTTATGATTTCTTTGTTGACTCGGCCATTCGTACACAAAAAAAAAATGGAGATTTGGTGGGTGGAGGCGGGATGCGGGAGAAGGTACACTGGAGAGCCGTGGGGGGGAAAATGTGATAACTTTCCACAGGCGGTCCCAGGGCCTCTCAATTATCTCAATCCGGTGGGTTCTACTCCGAAAGATCGAAAGCTATCTGCGAGCAAGCACAGATGTATCTGACAGATACCTCCGCCCACGCCCACGCCCACGCCCGAGGCAAGGAAAAACAAAAAACCCACCAAAAACCGACCTAAACCAAACACCACTCGAAAAGTCAACTTTCGGGAATGCTACGGGTTCCACGCCGAGGCGGGGGCGGGGGCGGGTAGGGAAGGCAAGGGGCGTGCCACTACCTGGTCGCATCTCGCCTCGTTTCTGGATTATTTGCCCAACATCTGCTGGCCATATGCAGGCCGGGCGAGTGTCGCCTCGTAATGACAAAATTATGTTGCACAGATACACAGATACAGATACAGATTCGGCTGAGAGTTGCGGCGTACTTGCAGATACTCCAGGGTACTCTCGACTGCGAGTACTTTCGGATTCCCACTCGAGAGGTTCTGGTTCGGCAGCTCTGATTTAAATTCTTCATAAATAATGCTCAGTTTGCTTCCTGCTTCTGATAATCGAACTCGAAGTGGACTAATGGCTGATAATGGAAGTACCGTTGTACTACCTGAGTTTCCAGTGAAGTGGCAACCCTAAGAGCCCCCCAAAATACACAAAGTGGGGGATTCCGAACTATCGTTTCATTAATTGGCAAGACTTCGATCTGATTTCGATTATTAAGAATATATCGAAAATGAAGAGTAATCGAAGTACCGTTGCACTCTAGGACTTTTTGGTGAAGTGTCAACCCTAAGAGTCCTCCAAAATCCATGTTCCATAAGAATATATCGATAATGAAGAATAATCGAAGTAATATCGTGCTCCCTGAGTTAATGGTGAAGTGCCATCCCTAAGTTCCCTCCACTTCTGAACTGACTCCCATATAGTTCCATAAATTAGCAAGATTCCGATCTAATTTCGATTACTAAGAATTTATCGATAATGAAGAATAATCGAAGTACTATCGTGCTCCCTTGAGTTATTGGTGAAGTGTCAACTCTAAGAGCCTACTTCCATAAATAAGCCAGATTTCGATTGGAAAGATATCGATAATGAAGGATAATCGAAGTATCGTCGTGCTCCTTGAGTTATTGGTAAAGTGCCAACCCTAATTCCCTTCAAAATCCACAAAGTGGAGATTTTTGAACTAATTCGCATAAAGTTCCATAAATTAGCCAAATTTCGATCTGTTTTCGATTGGAAAGATATCGATAATGAAGAATAATCACCTGGAGTTATCAGATAATTAAGTACCAGGTATCGCTCGACTGGAACCCCCGAACCAGCATTCTCGTTTTGGCTCATTTCTGGCCCGGCTGCAAACTAGTTTCCGTCTACAAATCGTATTTGCTGAAAGCCACAAGCGTTGACAGTCCGCCAAACCCGTTCCACCAGACCCGATCCACTAAAATCCAAGCACTGGCGAAATAAAAACAAAACAAACTGCCTGGCTTATCAGCTTAGTGGGTGGAGGGTTGAGGGTCTCGGGTTTTTAACTCTCTGTCATGGAGCTGGGAACCCAAAAACCCACAAAAAAATCCAACCGATGACCAGCGCTATCTGCAACTAGCCGCGCCACTAACGGCTTTCAACTTTTCAACTCGCTAGAAGTTTTTCTCTTTTTTTTTTTTCTGCCCGCGACGTGTCTGCAACTTTCTCTTTTCAATTGCGGCTGTCGTTGGGCATTGTTTTTGTTTTTGTTTTCGTTGAGGAGCCACCCAGAAGATGCCACTTTTCAGAGCCAAAGAGGCTTTTATATCCTAAGATATAGCTGCGATCTAATTAGCTTCCTGCCTCACCTCAAGCTTGAGGATGGGGTTCTGTCCGCGGGGCTACCTCGAGTAGCTGCCAGTGAAGATACATCTACAAGATGTATCTGTACAGTGCGTATCACCAGCGAATGGCTATAAGGCAAGCAGTTGAAGCTCTATTACGAGGGATTATCGGTTCATAAATCGGCAGTAACTTGTATTTAATAGATACTTCTTGTTGTGTATCTTTTAGGAGAGACACTACCCCTATGAGACCCACTGTCTCATTTCTTTCTGTTTATTTTAGCGCCTTTTTGTTCTTTTTCTTTCGCCGAACGCTTCTGGCCCTGCTGACATAAATTCTGGCTGCTATTTTGACGAGAGCTGTTCTGTTCCCTCCGTCCGTCTGACTCACGCCCGAGAACGAGCCGAGAGTATCTGTTGGATAGCCTCTGACACACGCCGCTGGAGCACGTTTCCCAGCCGTATCCGAATCCAAATCTGTATCTGTATCTGTATCTGTATCTGTATCTCCGGGCCGTATCTGTTTCGGCCGCTATTCATAGTCGCGTTTTGCACAGTTGAAGTGTGCCTAGACTGTGTGAATGCGACGTCAGAAGAGAGCTCTCCTCGGAGCCCCGATCTCGGATCTCGGATTACTGGCGACCAAGCATAACTGCACGTACTCGGAGATATCTCGGCGGCTGCGACTGCGGCCATCTTCCGCATGACGCTTGTGCCTACCTGGGCTGTGAGGTGATATAAAGGGGCGACAGCAACACCCCCCTTTTGTTTTCGATTTGGCAACAACACCCGCACCTGACCGAAAGTAAATATAGAACGGCTACTGCAGTCAAGGTGTATCTGAGAGATACACCCCCCCCCCTCAGATACACCGCATTGTGCATCCTCGAGAACGAAAGCCAGGCACCAGAAGAGAACCGAAATCAAATTACCAACGCCCGCGACTCGAATGTTTATATGGCCGATATATGTATCTAAATATATATATCCCCGCACATACATATATCCCCAGCTAGCTGGCCGGCCGATCGTCGGCATTTCTCGGCGGCGGATACACAAAAAATTTTCACTCCTGCTCGTTCGGCGGACGTTTTTCATGAAAATTTGAAATGTGTTTCATTTCATCTAAAATTAGATTATTGGAAAATGGTTTTTCGCCGCCATTTCGTTGGCTTCTGGTTGGAATTCTGTTTCTGGGGCGTTGGTTTCACCTTCTGGCCAACTCGAATAGCCGACGGAGGCGGGGACTGATTGGGAGAGTCATTAAAATCGGAAATTGAAGTGCCTTGTTGACATTAATGCGGCGGCTGCTACTGTTGCTGGTGTTGGAAGTTAAATGCAAACACAACGATGCTGAAAGACAAACAAACGATGGCCCATCCTTCTCTAGACTACCACAAAAAAGATACATTTGATTGCCCAACGTCACGATCGATTTGGTTTTTGTTTAGTATTAGTAATGGCGGCGGAATAGGCTGGGCTCTGGGCTCTGGGCTTTGGGCTCTGGCTCCAGGTTCTCCTCATGACGTGCTCATAAATTTGTTGACAATTGTTATGCGAAATGCGTACCGGAGACCGAGCGAGCGATCTATTGGATACCAACCCTGCCCATACACGTTTCATTGCGTTTTCAAATTCAATTAAAATCTTTTGTCATGGCTTGGGGATCGTGGCTGGGTTTCGATTTGATTTGTGATTTTCTGTCGGCCAAAAATGCAGCGATGCGTTGGCTTGCAGCGCGGAAGTCGGATGGCACTTGGCCTGAAAGGGCATTGGACGGATGGTCGGTGGTTGAGGAGCGAAAGCCAGTCGAGTATGGCGGCGAAAGTCTGGGCTGGTTATCTAACAAAAGCATTACATGATGGCTCCAATTAGCCTCCAATCCGGATAGTATGTCTTTAGGAATAATATTGTGGCCCGATTGTGGTTTCGATTCCCAAGTATTCCAGCTCTGACAGCTGCTCCGACAGCCTTCAATTAGCGATTTCCCTGGAAAGTGGCCCTGGATGTTTGTGCTGTGAGCCATCCGATTTCCAGTGGGCTCCCACCCGGCGATGGCGTCATCTGGCGAGTCACCCGATATCCCCCCGGCTGCATCAAATTGGCACATAGAACGTATAATTCTTTTTGTGTTTTTGTGTGTTTTTTTGGTCGAAAATAGCCAAACGGGCTGTGAGACAAAGAAGCGCGCAATTAAAATATTTTTCACATGCTCGGGTTTCCTCCAACCCGCCACATGGAGATGCCCCTAGCCGGCGGAGAGGCACGCGACTACCAGCAGCAGCCATGTGGCATTAGACAATTGCTTTAATGTGCCACCAGGCTGCACAAATTGAACAATTTGATAACAAACGCAGATCGGGAAAGAACACAAGGGGGTGGGCCTGCCACTTGAGCGTCAGATACAAAGGGGCTACATTGTGGATGGCTGGATGACTGGATGGCTGGATGACTAGATGGATGGCCCCTTTGAAGTTGCCTGTGCCATATGGTCCTCGGATTCTGTGGCTCTAACCCGAACTTGCAACTCTCCCGATATGGGCAGCCACTCGGGGCCGGGGCGAGTGATTCACTTTCATTGCAGCTCTGCCGTTCGATTTAGATCGGTAATCAATTTAATTTTTCAATTGCTGCCTGCCCCACTCCCCTCTCTCCCAACTCCAGCTGCTGGGTGGCGTGTGAAATGCGGGCTACCGCATGAATGCCAAACCCGGAAAAGTTCCATCCTTCTCCTGTAACCAGGACGACTTTTGTTTCGACTTTTCGGAGGAATTCACAAATAGTTCGGAAAGTAGGGGGGGGGGGGGGGGGGGGGGCAGGAGCTGTGAATAAATTCCCAAAGTGCGGATTATCTCTCAAAGGTAGCTCCTGGCAACCCCCCACCCCCCTCACTTGAGTCAATTAGCGCCCTAATGTGGCGAATTAAAGTGATGAGCCATCCGCTCGACAAACACGAAAAATTAAAACAGAAATTCAAACTGTCAGCAACCTTCCTTGCCCCACCACGAGGGGGGTGCCACAACTATGACAAAACACTGAAAAGAAAAGAAAAGAAAAAGGGGATAAAAATTAAACAAAAATGCGTCATGAACTCAGAGGCATGAAAACATAGAAACAAAAAGATACAGATACAAGATACAAGATACCCGCTTGTCTGCTCCTCACTATCTCCTCCTTGGCTTCATTGATTCCCGAGACAATTAACGAGAGCGCACTGTGGAGAGTGGAGAGACGAGAGTGGAGAGTGGAGACAATAAAAGTGAAGAAGTCAGATCAAGATACAACTACCGTTGGCATGCAAATGGGGTTGTACACCTTTACAGTTAGAGATTATCCGTTAGATGGGGAAATTGTGAGGTTAAGTGAGAATCTTCAGATTAAAAAATAAATAAATAATAGTTTAAGATTAATATTCAAGAAATTTATTGTTGAATAAATTTAAAATCTAAAAGAAAAGAGCATCTTCTAGTCACTTTTAGGAACTAAAGTTCTCTGTCAAGTAGTTCATGCGTTCTATCTTTGTATCTTTGTATCTCAATCTCAATTTCGTTACCTTTTTCAAGAGCTCCGACTGCAATTGGAAAATGCGACATGAGTCGACGTGTTTCTGTTTTTTATTTCGTTTTTTAAAGCATGAATGAATCCCGCCAGCCAAAGTCACGTCCTCTTGCGTTAACCTGTCGGATGTATCTGTATCTGTGTATCTATGTATCTGTGTATCTGATGGCATTTTCCTTTGGGGGACCCCGACGCAGCCGTTGAAGTTTTGGGCTATTTTGGGCCAACGCATCGGGCCAAGAGTGTGCAGTTTGCGCAAAAAGAACTATTTCGGGCGAAAGCAGTTGCTATTTCATAAAATCAAGTAGCTGCCACGCCCCTGGGCCGCCCTAACCGCTGCCTTTTCCGTCAGCTGTTCCGAATTCAGCGAGCGGGGGAGGCCGACAGCCGACAGTCGTTGCAGTTGCTTGGCGCTTGTGGCTTGGCTTGTGACTTTGTCTCTTGGATTTCTGGCTTCTCTGGCTTTGTTTTTTGGTTTTTTGATTTTTGGCTTTCGATTCGCCATAAATGTTTAATGTCGTGCCGAGCTGGCCAGCCACGTAGCTGCGTTTTTGGGTTAAGAGCCATTTTATATGCGCCGCTCATGTCAATCACGGGGGCTGGTGTGGGCGGAGGAATTAATTGCCAGGCTCCTTGCCTCGTCCTGCCCCGAACTAGTGCCTCCAAGTGGGCCGATCATTCTTTACTTTAACGACAAGGCTGGCCCTGAACCGCCCGCCCAAGCTTCACTTTCAAACAGCCCACACTCTGGGCCTCCTCCAGACCAGCTGTTTCTGGCCAAGGACGACCTGCGGCTTATCGGAATGTCATTGGCACCGAGTTTGGAGCGAGTGCACTTGCATTTTCAAGCTTCTAGCAGCCTACCTGGGCCCACGTAGGCTTTTCCGGTTTTCCACGCACTGCTCAGATGCCCACTCGAAGTTATTTTGTCACAAAGCGACACTCGAGGAGGCAGCAAAAGAAAGGGAAAGATCTCCAAGAGGCCAGAGACGTGGGCGAGGAACTAAAAAAAGAAATGAAGTAAAAAGGTGTTAAGAACAAGTTGCTTGCTCGCCCACTGATGGCCAGAGCGAACTATGGTACTTTGGCCAGAACTAGCCAGTTTTCTCTCATCTTGTGGACATGTGCGTGAGTGTACTTAAAGACATTTATTATTTTAATTCCCGTCCAAGGCGAGGCGACGGGCAGCAAGAAGGGAAAGGCTGGCGGCTGGCGGCCGCTTTGGCTTTTGTTTCAAAACGAGTTGTCTTTCGACCGCACTTCAATGTTGGTCAAACACATTATGCCTCATATTGCGAAGTGATGTGTTGGTGGTTGGTGGCTGGTGGTTTCCGAGCACATAATACATCATGCTGGCTGGTAGGTGGTCAAGTGCTGTTGTCCAACAAGAGCTGTGTGTCACACAACGTACGATGTATGTGAAAGGCAGAGCCTCCTAGGTCTGCTGCTCGATCGATTAAATTTGGTCCAAATCGAGCGCCGAACGGCCCGGCTAATTATGGGCGAGTATAAAAAATATTATAAACATGACATAAGCCACCATAGCCGTCAGCCTGTTGCTCCAAAAACGGCAGCAACTGCAACTTTCTCCGCGTGCCAAGAGCCGCAAATGATTTTCCAGCCAAATGGCCAAAGTTTATGGGCCAGCCCGAAGCGAAAAGTTTTCCAGGCTGGCCCAGGCTGTGAGTTTTCAAAGCAAGAATGTATACATTTTTGAGTGAAAAACAAGCCCATATTTCGGGAAAAAAATCATCTCTAAAAAGACAAATAAGAGCGAAACTTGTTGGAGATTTCTAATTCAAAAGGTCATGAACTCTGTGTGTTCTGGCTGCTCTTCTTGTTTATGTTCCCCACACGTTGCCGCAGCGGACTCTGGTCCGGAAAAGTCATTCGGCTACTCCAGAAATAAACAAGCAGCGATGGCAGGCAGGCCCCGAAGACGATCTTGCCTCCTGAAAATGCGGTCAGAAATAGAATAATGGGCTCCGAATCAGGAGGGGGGCCAGGGGAGTCCTCCGGCCGTGCTGATGGAAGAGTTCAAGTGCTCGGGTTCCTAGAGGTTCGGGGTTCCTTGATGGGGGCCCTCTACTAGGCATATCTAGTTCCATCCATAAATCCATCTTTCGCCTTCTGTTTGGCCCGAGATAGTGCACTCCTCCACATGAACGCCATTTCATTGTTTTAATCTTATCTAATCGGAGCACTTTTCCTGTTTATTTCCAGGTGAGTTTCCTTATCGGAGCGGCACAGTAGCCGGTAGTGACAAGAACAAAATGCCGTCGCTTGTGGGACTAACCTGATTGGCCGAGTACACAAATCGCCTATTAGCTATACTAGATACTGTTGGCTTTTAATTGGTTTAAGCGGCCATTGCAGTCGTGAGACATCCAGACACCCAGCCGGAGGGAGGACCCAGCTCAGCTGGATTTTTATGAGCCCGCGGCCATAAAATCAGCAACAGTTAATTGCTTTATAGAAATGGGCGCGTGTGTCGCCCCGACTCGGCTACCGTTCTGGCCCACCTGGCCAATTGTCATTCATCTCTGTTTTGAAATTTATGCACTGAAGGCTTCAATTTATTCAGCTTAATTTTTAGAAGCTTAATTAGCGAAGCCAGCGGTATTGAACTCAACCCTAAACCGTAGGAAGCCAAAGCCGAAGCTGCTCTTAATTAATTTATATTTTTTGTGTTTTTTGGGTGTATTTCTTTTCAGTTAGGGGTCAGGGTGCGGCTTCCTGCCTCGGCTCGGGCATAATTTGGTCAGCAATTGTTGCGAATTAGAAATATGTTTTGAGGAGCGTGGAGAACAGTTTCCAATTGTAGCCAATTAGGGACTGCACTGGGATTGTTATATAACCGAAATATAAGGTCTAAAAGTCTAAAGTAATTTACGCATCGATTGCATATCCATTTGGTTCGTTTTTGGGGGGTTTTCCCCCACATCGAGCTACGTGGGGGCATTTTGCTGGAAATTGTGCTCATGGGAACTGATTGATTAGCGGGTAGTTGCTTGGCTCAGTGCCTTGCACCGAACCACTTGCACCACCAACCACTAGCCACCAACCACTAGCCACTAGCCACTAACCACTGGCAGACAGACATTTGCAATGCTTTTTGGCAACGACAAGTTGCAGTTTCAATTGATTTAACTCTGTTTTTCTGCTGGTGGTGCTATCTTTTGGCCAGCAATTTTCCAAACTAGTTTGTTTGTTTGTTATGTTAGTGGCGAAAAGATACAAAATGTAGCCAGCGGCTCTCACGAACCGAAGCCACCATTTGGCAGGCCAACACACACTTAATGAGCCAGGCCGGCCAGCTGTTCCAGCCCCGTGACTCAAAGCACTGGTCGTCGCTCTCCGTGGGATGAACTGGCCAAGTGAATCACTTGCTGTCAGTTTCTAACTTTAAAAGAAGGAATGTGGGAGCTTGAGTTTCATAGATTTTCCCAGAAACCCTTTCCTCTCAATAATGCCACAACATTTTCGTCAAACAATTGCCTTCAAGTGCTTATTGAAAAGGGCTTTGTTTTTCGTTAATTGTCTGATTGGTGTCGATTGCTGTGACACGTATTTAATTTGGCTGATGTATCTGGCTCTGGGCCACGCCTCGCCCCAGCTCTTGGTCGATTGTTCAGATTTGAGAGGCTTAACGTCGGGCTGCAAGGCTGCCATTGTTTGGCTGGCGGTGTCCATGTGAAAATTCGCCGTAATCTGCCGCCAATGGCCCGATGATGATGGCCCGCCCACACACTTATCTGGCAGGGGGTGTGGAACATGAAACACACATAATTTGTCCGCCTGGTTGTGTGCTTAGTGCTGTTGACTTGGAAGTGGTGCGTGTATTTGCTTTTGACAACAACTTTCCATTTTGGCCCATTGTCTCTGGCTCTTGCTCTGGCTGTGGCTCCGAAAACATTTCACTTCCTTTCGATTCAACACCTTCTCCAACTCGGCAGCTCATCTTCAGAGTCATGAGCATTCCGGCGTGACTTCCAGCCAGCCAAGTTCGTCACAGAAATGTGGGCCATGCCAGATAAAGGGGGTCTCTGGCTGCGACATGTGAAAAGCCTACCTACACATTGTTTTTCCACCATTTTCTTGGATTTCGCTTGACACATTTTCCTCTGGTTTTTTCCTGCCATTGCTGATGTCACATGCTGCGAATGCGATGGCTCTCGCGATTTATGATGTGGGTGGGCATTAATTTTAATGCCCTTAGACGGGATTTTGGCCGTCGGGACAGCCGTCCATTAATGTGTTCCCACCTCCTCCTTCCCCGGCGTAGATGCCCCAGCGTATGTGCCTAATTAAATGGCAATGGCTACTAAAGTGCCGCGACAATAAAAATATAATATTTCGGTGGAATTAGTCACGGTTCGGAATCCGGTGTGTGCGATTAGCTAAGTGAGTACTTGGAGATCGTAATCGCTGCGATTTATTAGCCGCCGCAAATGAGCAGCTAACAATGTTTTAATTTTAATTGAATTAGCTTGAATTAATTTTATTTGAGCTCCGAATCGGACTTGTTCGCACATTTAATCTTGTGACATGACAGTCTTTATTACAAGCCATTGATGACTAATAAGAGTTATTAGAACCATCTATCAATAGAAAGTATTAACGTAATATTTATTTTCTCGCTATTTGTTACACTGACATCTGCGAATTAAAGCCAAACTGGATAGTGGTTGGGTCCAAAAAAAGAGCATTATCAGCGGCATTGTTTACTTAAGCGTTGGCCAAAAAAATTGGGTTTATTTAACTAACAATTTATACATTATTCCGTGTTATTGTTAGCTTAATGTGCGTTTTATCAATTCCACAGAGCTGTATAGGTTCAAGTGTTTACTCGCGTGCTCTTGTGTGGGATTCAATCTGAATCCGAAACTGTTGAATCCAACCAGGTGGAGATTTATTCTTCTCGTGATTTTCAATTTCTGCTATTGTTTTTGCGTGTCGGGAAATCATTGAAAATATTTCCCGGTGCATAAATAAACAATGCTGGACGAGAAACATTTGTTGTTCCAATGGAATGCACGGATCTAAAAATTTAATAAAAATCTGCAGTTCCAGTTTCGGCCAGAATTCTCTTTTTAGGATTTTTTTGGGATTCCGCCCAAGGACATTGAACATTCTTCCTTTGCGTTACAATGTTTGCTTTGAGTTCGGTTGCCTGCATTTAATTTTCCTTTTCATCTCCTGGCTTCTGGCTCCTGGAAAACCTTTCTCCCGACCACCTTCTTTCAACTTTGATTATTTTTTCACGCTTTAAGGAGCCCTGTTGGCAGGGACTCCCCTGTACATAAATTTTTTTTTCGGTTGGGGCTGGTGTTTGCTTAGCGTTTGTTTTGCTTTTTGGAACTGACATGACCTATTTTTTATGGGAGCATTGTTTTATGTAGCTCTGTTCTACTGCCACTACTGCTTTAATTGTGTTTTCATTGTTTTATTTCGCTTTTAATGGCTGTCGCTGTCGCTGGCGCTGTCGCCGGTTGTGACTCAACGGAGTTTTAAACTCGCCGAATGTGGGTTAAAGTCTGCGAGATAAAAAATGCGCTGCATCTGCACTCTGAATTATTCGAAATCGTGTTAACAAAACTCTGTATGTTTCGGAAAAGACAAAAAATCAGATGAACCGATCGAATTGAAATATTAATGTCGCCACTGAGCGTGTGAACCGAGGAACGGCGACAGCTTTATGATGTTTGAAATTTATTAATGAAAGTGGATAAAAAACTGTCATTGCCGCCGCTGCCATGGAACTGGTCATTAATTCAATGCTAAAAATAAGCGATATGCAAGATGGGGGCTCTCTGTAGCTCTGTAGTTTCAAAAAAGGGAATATTCCGCTCAAAATGGATCCAAAAGACAGCCATTAGGTGCTATTCTTAGAAGGAAATGTGGCCACAACCGCAAACCGAAACCCAAAACATGCAAAAAATATGCAAAAATCCAAAAAAAATCCACAAAAAACGAATAATGAAATAACCAAACGCACGATAAACATTGTAATCGTTTTTTATTCCTCGCTCGCCTCTCGAGTACAATGCGAAATTGCAAATGCGCCCAAGGCCAGTGGAGTTCATAACGAAAATAAAAACCATAAAGTCAAATATATTTTGGCGCTTGCCAAATATGCGAAGCTCGGCTTAATTGCAGCTACCTTTCGGCTCTCTGCTCTTGGCTGTTGGCTGTTTGCTGTCTGATGTCTGATGTCTGAACCTTAAACGCTTTTCGACCGTTTTGGGCGACAATTTGTTAAGACACTTCGGCCCACATCTGACATTGTTCAGTTTCGACTTTAACAACAACGCCCACACTCTCATCAGCGCCCAGTCATCTAATTCGTGTGGTGCGAGTGGTTTTGCATTCATAAATTAGCCAACCACCAGATACTTAGATATGTGTCGCACTCGCCTTGTTTACTTTGTTTGTTATACTGGCAGGCAGAGTCGTGAGCTGATGCAAATTGTTCTCGCGGCTCGAAACAATCAATCAGAGCTGAGCCCGGCTTTAATTTGGCTTAGAGGTGTCTCAGGCGATTGGCGTTGGGGTTTGGGTTTGGGACACGATTAGACACTTCCTATCGGCGCATTTGGTGCGAAGCGTTAATAGAAAACAGATCAAGATGCAGGCTTCGCCAATAATCAGAATTGGCGAAGGACAGATCGACAGATTCCATAAATATCTTCCATATAGTATACATATTCGAGCATTTTATGCCCTACTTGCCGTCGGGCATAGGGAACCCTTGCCAAAAATCGTGGGGCATAAAATTTGACAATTTATTGACGCTCGACTGGCCGTCGCTCTGCACTCGCGTCGTGCGTCGTGTTGGGGACTCACTTCTTGTTCTTGTTCATCAAGTGCAGTCTATATTTAAAATTCAAATGTTGCAAAATGTGGCAGCCAAGCGAGGGGCCCACCGCCCACCATCTATAGGGAAGGGCCGACTGCTCTCCACCGGATCCGGCGGTGGTGATGTCATTTTGAAATTAAACAGGTCCATCCTTAATCCGCAAAAACACACACTCACACTCACCCCGCCCCAACCTTGAGGCTCATCCACACAGTGTATTCTTAGTGGCTTGTCTAATAGCACTCCGTCGGAAGGTACGCCATAACTCGGCGACTTTTGTGGGGGCTGGCTATAAAAAGAGCGCTGCAAAAAATTATACAAAATGATAATAACAATACTTGAACCGGCACGCAAGGCATTCGCTTCTTGCCCACTTATTTGTGCGCTGGGCGCCAAATTTGGTAGCTCTGTCCCGGGCCATGTACGGCAGTTGGCCAAGAGATAGAGTCATAAGCTAGCTAGCGCTGGCTATGTAAATTATGAGCCGCGATTTGCAAAGGAAACTATGAAAATAAACAACTATAAAGATGGAGATTGGGGATCGGAGATCGGAGATCTGCGCTGCCTTAAAAGCACAAACGACTCGAGACCTGTTAATGAATAAAAAGATCTTTCATTGATAATTATTAGATTGGAGCTGCTCTGCTCTCGTTCGCCCCGCCCCCATGATTCTACAGAGCTCAGAGTTAGTGGGCTCCGAGTTCTGGATGCCCTAAAATGGTCAGTTTCTCGCCAACAGGTTGACTCGCCGGAGATACCTGAGTAAGGGATTTAATTATAGACGCGGCCGTAAGCCCCTGACTAAGCCCGCTATTAATTAAGCCGCCTGCGCATATGGCTCGGACTCGATTATTGTAATTTATCTAAATGCCGCACTATCCATCCATCCATCTGACATGCCCCTGCCTCCGAGGTGACTAATTTGGCTCCGTCATCGACTTCGAATGCAAATGCAGTTTAGCACCAATTCTGCTCTAATCCCCCAGACTGGAACTCGCTCGATTAGAACTGACAGCTGTCATGAGTGGCCAAACGATCCAAATCTGATTCCGAAGTAGTGACCTGGCCCCTGGGATGCCACGCCACTTGCGTGTTGCGCAAAATTACGGCCAGAAATGAAAAGCCTCTCTGGAGCTGCTCTTAATTATCGTCGAGGTGGCGGTGGAAAAATCTCCTCTGCCATCTTTCCATCAATAATCGAGTCGAGTGTCGGACTGATGTGCCGCTTCTGCCGTTGCTTCTGTCGGTTTCCCCTTATTCATGTCAGCTTTTTTCTTTATGGGTTTTTTGGCCCGGCATGAACTCTGGAATGGAATGGAATGGATTTCAGAATTTCTTTCTCACCGCTCGGGGAAAAGTAAATTCAAATTTGGCCTGGCTTCTTTGTTTGCGCGGATTTTCAATTTTATTTGCGCTGTTCTGCGGCGAAAGCGGGCAAATAAATAATAAAGTAAGGCCGCCGCGGCTGGCTAGATAAAAATATCAAACGTAATTAATTTAAATGCCAAAGTAAAGTCCTCGGCGGGTGCATTCTTCCAAGAATCTTTAAAGAACCAAGATGTATATCTTCAGAGAGAATATATCTATGTGTTCTTTGTATTATGAACATTTTGATTATGAACTTTATGAACACCTTAAAGGCAGCTATTTATAGAATTCAACTTTTGATTTAAATTTGAAACGTACTCTGATGTCAGCCAGCGCGCAGAACGGCCAAAGAAATCAGATAATTCATTTAGTGAGAGAAGTCAGGCATTTAATTTGATGTCATTTAGTGGCATTTGCTTAAATCACTGCCTGACATATGAGATGCAGTCACCTTCTCCGCACACCCAGCACAATTACCCACTTTTAGTGACAAATTGTCAAAGCACATGCCAAAGACAAACAATGCAATTGAGCTTATGCAAAGGCAAACAACACCGGCCGGCAGCAACGACGACGATGCCAACACAAAATGTTGATAGTATCAATTCGAGAACCCCTGTCAACTGGCCCGGTTGGGGGCAGATATTGGGCCCCCCACGCCTCACGGCAAATGGCCACAAGTGCGAATTGCAGGAGGGTGGCTCGAAAGCACTGACCTCAGCCCTGATGCTAGGCACTCGATTTATGGCATAATTTGTTTAAATATAAACCAAGTGATTTCATGGGTCAGGTCCAATAAGTGAGGAGGAGCCTGCCAGCCACTCCACACGCCGTTTTTATTGATGCTAATTCGGTGGCTCTCCCGCTGGTGAAAAATTAAACGTAATTTAATACAGGCACTTGGCTAAAATGACAAATCACCGCTTTTATTAAAGATTTTTCATTGGAAATGTATGTACTAATGGCTTCTGGTTATCTCTCGAATCTTTTCAGAAATAGCACGCGTGCGCGCCTCGCTGTTCCAGATCAATGGGGTCAAGAAAGAGCCGCTGACCCTGCCCGAGCCCGAGGGAGCCGTCGTCACGATGAACGAGAAGGTCTATGTGCCAGTCCGCGAACATCCAGATGTAAGTACCATAGACGCCTAATGATAACGATGATCTAATTTATGGATATTCGGGGAGCGTTCGTCGAGCACGGGCTTCCGCCAATTAGAATTGACAACACGATCACTGAGCAACTGGGCTACACCGGAAACGGCTCGAAGGTGTGCCGAGACCGAGGTGCTCCATCTCCATGTAATCCTCATCCTCATTTGAAATTGCTGCAATAGAGTCAGTCATCTGTTAAGTTGTCTTGAAGACGGCTGGGGCGGCAAACGCCCAGGCAAGCTGCCAGATGCAAAGCCGATCCACCCTTTACGGGGCGATACGGCCTACACTCGCATAACTCGGCCTGGAAAACAGTCGGACAGTCGGATCTCTTTGGCTCTGACTGGCAACAATGATTTTCTCGGAGTGTAGCTGGGCTATATGGGTTACACAAAATCATTGAAGCGTTTTAGGAAGTCGCTTGGCGGCGCTCACTCGTTTCATTTGTCGCTCATTGTAGGCGTCGGACCAAGTCGCTCGGGCCAAGCCCTGCCGCATTAGAATTTGATTTAATTTTATGCAATTTAAAATGTTTTCCCCCCTTTTCCCCCCTAGACTGTATGTTTCTTTTGTTTTTCTTCAGTTTGTGCTGCCATTTCAGTCAATTTGGAAATTGTTTGGGCGTAGTTTTGTATTTTTCCTTTGGCTTTTATTTATTTATGGCCTGACAGCAGTCGCAGTCACAGTGGCGGAACTGAGGAAATTTATTTCACTGCATGACACACTTTGCTCCCGATGTTTATGTTTTTGCTTCGATGTTAGTGCTGAAGCTGATGCTGATGCTGAGTTGTGATCCAGATAGATGCATAAATTTAAATAGCATTAATTAGACTCGATGGCGATGCTGCGGCTTCTGCGGCAGCTGTTCAAATAGTGTTCTTTGCCAAATGGCGCCAGTGGTTGAGGGTGACAGGGCGATGACCCAATCAAGTGCCAGGAACCAAGTCAGCCTCTCTAAGAAAGGCCTAAGAAGGTGCCATTTCATTAGACAGAAATCAGTATCCGCAGAGCCAAGAAGTCATTAAAACCAAAATAGATGATTAAATTGGGTTTTATTGGGCCCAGAACCTAGTGCTAAAATGAATATGAACGCAGAACAGAGGTCGTAAATTAGGAAAACATACATATTTTAACGAAACAAGCTGAGTGGCGACCGAACAGCGTTTGATGATGCCTGCCTCCCGATGTTTTCCAAAACAAAATTGGCACACAGATCGCCGCTCTGAGATTTACGATCGAGGGCCTTCTATTTTTCCACACGGTTTTTCAATATTTCAGGTGTTTCAATTTGTCTGACTTTCGAGGGCGGAATTTTTGGCTCAGTTCGGTTTCTGTGCGGGCGTTTTTCGTTTTTCGTTTAAACGCTGCCTCCCAATAAATCATTTCACTTTATGGCAATCATTTCGAGCGGACAAGAATATTCGAAAATGTGTTTTGGGCCAAGATGAATTGCGTTTCAAACAGCAACATGGGAAGTGCAACAAGTTGTGGGCCACAAAATGTTTATTGGCGGAGAGCTGGGCTGCTGGTTCTGCGTCATGGGGCATAAATTTTAAGGCATTAGGCCCGACACTAGCAGTCGCAAATAATAGCAGTTAATAATTTATACCATAGCCAACAATGTAAATAGAGATTTGTCAGTCGCCGACAATATGCCATGTAAATGGTCAGCAATTTGTCAGCCGGGGAGAGTGGACCTGGCTCTGATTGTATCTCTAGCTTTGTATCTCGTTTCTCAGCCATCTCCAAAAACATAAATGCAACTTAATTAAAGTCCACAGTGGACAACGACAGCAGCAGCACTACCAGCGGGCCAGGCATTAAAAAAGTTTACAATTAATTACAGCCAACTATTAACGCTACAAAGAAGCATCTGTTCGCATCGTGCCCCATTCCACTCTGGGGCAGTGTCGCCTTCTCTGTCTGCCTGTTGGCTGTCACCGCTCATTGCTCATACGCCCCGTGGCGCGACATGCGACATGCGACAGTTGACCCACTGAGCCTTGCCAGGCCGGGCAGCCAGCTTCTGAGTGATTTTGCTTGGGACAGAAATTATGTTTGACATTTTTTGTTTTCGCAAACTCATTTTCCGAAGCTTGTATCCAATCATTTGGGGGCTGAACATATGGAATAGGAGCAATTAGATGCCCAGTGCCGAGAAGAGAAATACTTTGGGAATGAGACAAGCAAAGCGATGGAACATTTGTTTCACTTTGATTGTTCATTGCAGCGAGCTTGTTTATTATTTTCAATTGGATTTGGCCAACTAGGCAGCGGCAGCTTCCCGATATCGATGAAAATCGTTCCGAAGATCAATACATCAACCAATTAATCACCCATCGAATTCATTAAATTCCCTTTCCGGTGATTAATGCTGCGGTCACACCCACCCAGGAACATCTAAACCGCACCGCCACATCCCACATCCCACATCCCACAGTTGCAGGTCTATGGATCCATTTGACATTCGATTCGTGTTAAGGTCACTCGGCTGTCTTTAGCCTCCATTAGACAAATCGATCAAGTGGCGAAAAAGGCGGCCATATTCAAGTCGAATTACATTCAAGAGCATCCCATCACCATATATCGCAAAGCGAGACTCTTCAACTCACTTTATGGGGCCTGGTATTTTTATTGTCTAAGCCGTTAACACAAAAGCCAATTAATCTACAAACTGCAGCAAATTAGTCATAAACATTGAGATGCTAATTACGTGCAATTTTTATGTACATTTTCGGTTGTTTAGTAATTTAATAGGTACTGCCCCTGGGCGGCGGGGCGACTGAGCTGAGACTGAGCTGAAAAATGAAAAATGAAAAAAAAATTCAAAAACAAGTCAACGCATTAAGCCAGCGAATTGTGGCAAGCATTATTTTCAAGTTAAATGTGTTGCTTCGACGGCGGCTGGGCTGCTGTTGTTTGTCATGTCAAAGTTTGATTTATTTTTCCGTGTAATAGACGAGCTTTTTGTGTTCCACAGCCTGCGTAATTATGTCTCTCCCACTCTCGGCTCGGATGCAAACATATTCTCAAATACGCCCGTTTAGCGATTATACTGACGACTACTATATATGCATAGTGGTAACCGAGTGTAATCTATTTGATCTATGCCGACCCCTGTCCGGCCTAGCCAGGCTGCCTTTGCATTTCTGCTTCCAATTTTCCAAAGCCAAAGCCAAAGCCAGCGGCTCAGTTGAAAGATTTGCAAACTTTACGAGTCTGGCTCTGAGTCACACTGGCAACGTGATTAGATCCGTCCTAGAAACAGCACTATGAAGTATTCCAAATATTCCCTTTGTGTGCTGCGGTTTTGATCTTGGCACCAGCCACCAGCACCTTTGTGCCCAATTGGATTCTCTTAATTTGATATACCTCCGGTGGTCGGTCGTCATGGTGGCCAGTGGTAGGAGGTTTCCTTATCACAACGTCGTGTGTTTGTACTTTCCTTTTCATGTAGAATGTGCCACAACACTGTGTACTGTACAAACGTGTTTTTGTATGCGCCCTTTGTGCGGCGAGAGGCTCTTTCTCCCAGCTGGCTTATCAATTATTTGCCCTCGTACCTTGGCGTTATTGAAAATTGTTGTACGAATTGTATAAATACAAATACAAAACATACACACTGCGGCCTTATCTCGGCTCGCAATCTGTAGTACATGCCTGTGTATAGCATCTATTTGCCCACTTCACTTCACTTCACTCGGATCCACTCCACTTGACTTGGCCCCCAGCTCCCGTTGTCATCTGGCTTTTGTCTGTTTGGGAAACTGCCGGGAAAAGCCAATACAGCGAAATATTACAACGCAAACATCGTACGTACAGTGTGTGTTGTGTTTTCTCTCGACTCCGGGTCGAAAGTCTTCAAAAGCACGCGTGCCACTTGAGGGCATGTATGTAATTCCTGAACAGTTCAACGGAAGGAGCAATCAAGAAGGGTTCTTTTAGAGCGAATTCCTATTTTTAGCAGGAATCACTTGCCACTGGGATAGGGATCAGATGCATTGTGCTTTTTGCAACAATACCCCGAAAATCCTCTTAATATTTTATTTCATTTTTCTGAATTGAATAACTCGATTGTGCGCCACAGCTTACACTCTTAATCCCCGCTTCTTGAGGTGCGAGGGTAAGCTCCCGTAAGCCCCATCATTTATAATTTATTTGACCAACTCGTATTTGTTTGGCATTCCTCAATATTTGTAGAACGCAAGTGGCAGCCGCGCAACGGGTCGTATGTGGAATCTTTCAAGTGCCGCTCAGTGGAAGGGGCAGGGAGCGGATTTAATTTCCGTTTAATGGCTAATGGAATGAGATCTTTTGTGTAAACTGTAAGCGGAGCCAGAGGTTTTTAATTAAGCAACTGATACGTGGGCGATAAGCAATGCAAATGTTTTCCTTCAATCCCTCGAACTCAAAGATGCAGCAGCTCCAGCAGCCACTTTCTCGCCTTGCGTTTTCATCCGGGCCACATTAAATGATTTTTCGCAAAATTTAATTAAAATTGCCGCAGCCATTAGGCATTAACTGCATTCTTGTGATCAGCGGCAATTTTCAATTGATTCGATCTCGGCATCAGTGGCAGTTGCAATTGCTGCTGCCGAAGCCGTACGTGGCAGTGGCAATTGCAGTTTGCAGTTTCAGTTGCAGATGCAGGCTTTCAGATACAGATACAGATACATTCGAACTGACAACAGCTGCTGCCGCAGAAAATGGTTTTGCCGTCGGCTATGGGCTGTCCGCCGTCGATGATCGCATCGCAGCAAACACACACACTGTGTGCACTTAACATCCAATATCTCACATCCCATCACATCATCGCACCCGGAATGGGTTTCCAGATGTGAGTGGCTGGTGGGTGGGTTGGTTTTTTGTGTTTCTGTCTGCGGTGCCTCTGGGCGCGACCAGAACTAGTTTAGCCGGCCATTTACAATAACTCAGATGGAAATTGTTTTGATCTGGCCAATAAATCTAATTTATCGGCAGGCCTGCCAGGCGCTTTTCGCAATCTGTGTAAAGTTTGTAAGTATATGATAATTGGGCGCCACGGCAGCTTGAAGATGGAAGTCATAGGCTTCGGACTACAGTCTATTCAAAGTTTTCAACACAAAGCGCTGCCATGCCCTTTGATGGGAGATTAGTTTGTAGACTTGGCGATTAAAATTATTTATTGAATGTTGATGAGAGTTCGTCGTAGCGAGGCAAGACTCTACTGTTGGCCAACATGCCAAACAAGCCTCCTAAACGCCCGTCCATCATCATCGACAAGCGCGTCAAAAGATTTTTGCACGCTCCGCTAATAGTTTAGGCAAAATTCTTTTGAATGTCGCCGACTGTGGCGACTCGCCGACTAGCTGACTGCATTTGGCTAAATGCACAAAGACTTGGCTTGTCGTTTCTAGCGGGCTGATTGGTTTATCGTGCCAAAGTCAGGCGTGTCGCCGCGGGTCATATTACGTTTGTTGCCTGCCATTGTTGTGGGTGACTCCAGCCTTCAACGAACCGAATCTGACCAGCGTCATACGCTTTAATAATTTTGACTTTGAACGAATCTCAATCGCAATCTGAATCTGAATCTGAATCGGAATCTGAAGCTGAGCAATCTGGCATTTATGCACCCAATCTGACTCACGATCTAATGCGTTTTAAATTTGCCAAAAACTTTGAACTTTATGCCAAGTTAAGAGACCTGGCTAATTAGATTTCGTGTCTCGCTAATGATTTCCTCTAATTTCGCTCGTCCAATTTGGATCTCACTCATTTCCCTTTCCATTTCCATTTCAGTTCAACTTTGTTGGTCGCATTTTGGGACCCCGTGGCATGACCGCCAAGCAACTGGAGCAGGAGACAGGCTGCAAGATCATGGTCCGAGGCAAGGGCTCCATGCGCGACAAGAAGAAGGTGAGTAGTCCACTAGTCCACTAAATGCATTTTAAATAGTGAGTACAATAAGTGCGCATTCCGAGCACTTCAATTTCAATTTTAATTATCGTAAATAGTGCCGGCGGAATATGGTACGCGTGGATATGAAAATTCTGTTGACAGTCGGTTTCCGTGCCAAATGGGAATTATTCTCAATTGTGGGCCACAAAATATGGTCAGCTCTTCGATGGTGCTTCCGGAAAGTAGTTCTAAAGCAGACACTTTTGATTTCATTGAAGGAGTGTGTATTTCAGTAGGGTACTTGTAGTCTTTAAAGTCAGGACACCCGAAAACTCTCGTTTGTTTTTGTATCTTCAACATCTTGTCACTCAAGTGCTCTGATGATTTAATTTCCCCTGACGAAAAAAGCTAGACAAACAAGATAGGAGGAATGAAAATGAATCGAGAGTCTCGGGGCGATTAAATGTATTTTTGTAATTCATAATTGTGGCGGGCCGAAAGGAAGGCAGCCAGCCAGCCAGCCGAGAGGCTGACAGGAGAGTTTGTGAAAATACAAAATCTGGCTGCAATATTTTGATAATTTAATAGAAAAGTGGGAACGAAAAGCGACGCCCGACGCCCACGCGGATGTCTGAGTCACCAGCTAGTCGCCGAGAGAAGCCAAAAAGCAAAGAATACAAATTTGTCGCTTACTTGCATCTCGTAGATAGAAATAGAACGGAAAGTAAAAGACACCCAACCAGAAATTAGTCATAGTGCATAGTCCCACCTCTGTTTTCTTTGTTTTGCTCTGCTCGGCCACTCATCATCTTCATCTAAAGTGGCCGAGAAGAGTCACCTGCCCCCAATTTCAGGTCTCAGATAATGCTTTGGCCAGTGGTTTATACAGCGACCGGCTGACAGCTCTTAATGTGACATGGAATTAGCTCCTCGGACTCGCGACCACCGCAGCTTCAAAAGACTTTCCTCTAGCATTTGATCCTAATTGATTATAAGTTGCGGGCCACAAAAAAAAGCGGGATGTGGAATTTATCGCTGTCGGTGGAGAGAGTATTCAATATATGTGTGGCACGTACGCCAGAAACCATTTGGCCACAAGTAATAACGCAAGTGAAATGAAAAACTGCAATCACATTTTAGTGCGGCGCAACACGCCCACTACTAATTGTTGCGCCCATTGGCCCGACGACTGTTCTTGCACCCGATGCGAAAATTCTTATTTTCGGGTATACATTTTTGAGCAATTTATTCATTGAGGGCAAATGATTGAATCACTCCGCATACCGAATAAAAATAATGCATGATTGCAGATTGCACTTTCGCAGTTGTGTTTGGTTCCCATTGCGGAAATTCATTCAGAATTGGCTTGCCTAAATTCGCAGCATTCCTTAAATTCTTATATGCATTTTTTTGAAATTTCTAGGAGGACGCCAACCGCGGCAAGCCCAACTGGGAGCACTTGTCCGACGACCTGCACGTCCTGATAACCGTCGAGGACACCGAGAACCGGGCCAAGGTCAAGCTGGCCCAGGCCGTTGCCGAAGTACAGAAGCTGCTAGTGCCGGTAAGTGCCACAGTTCAGTTTTCGCTGAAAGAAAGAAAATAGAAACGAGAACACATTGCGTATACGCGATGGCACAAGCTTCAAGTAAAAACAGAATACTGGAATAAAAAGATCAATTAAAAACCGATTGCGTGTTGCTCCCGATCCTCCCTCCTCTTTGTCTATGTTAAATCAATAATATATTAAATGATTAAATGATTTCTAGCTAAAATTTAATTGAATGTTAACCAGATAATTAATGAATTCTTATATTATTTCTCATTCTCTCTTACCAAAATCTAATCTGCTTTAATGTATTCTGTTTAATACATTAAAACCCGACCAAACAATGACACATGACACAATGCCACACTGCCACACTGCCACATGCGAATCAAACAAAAAACACAACATACTCGTACTAACAGCAAGCCGAAGGCGAAGATGAGCTAAAGAAACGTCAACTTATGGAATTGGCGATTATTAACGGCACTTATAGGGACACAACAGCGAAAGCTGTCGCAGGTATGTCAACCAAGCCTCTATTTCTCCTCCGATCCGAAGAGTTCGGATATCTTCCCTAACCTTCTAACCCCGACATAGCAAGACACACAGAAAAGATAATACCAGCTAATCGAATGTAATCCATCTAGCGCGGAGATCTAACCATTAACGATTCGCGGCGAACCGAACTGATTTAAAGTCGATTTAGGGTTGTTGAAAACAAATCCGATATATCGATCCAATGTGATATATTGTTTGAGTTGAAAGTTAACAAAACACAACGTAATTATTCAGCACTTGAAGTTCCTTTCTCATAGCCCTGCAATGGGCTGTGGGCTGTGAAGTAATTTGACTTACATAATAATATACAAAAATTGATCGACAAAACCGTTTGGAGAGTTATCGTGTTTATGACAATATATCGAATTAGAATAGTCTTTTAATTGCTAATACAAATCACATTCTTACTATTATGTATTCGATATATTCTTCTTGACATCTTGCTGAGAATAATATGTTACTTTCGTCATCTGATCTGAAATAATCGATATTGTATCGCTTTGGTAATTTCAACAACCCTAATTTGATTCGATTTCTTGATTTCTAATTTCTCCGATTTAAGCAGCTTTCTCATGCGTTGGCTCTCCTTCTGCTTCTGTTCTGTATCCCGCAGTGAGCGATGAGGAGTGGCGTCGCATGGTGGCCGTATCCGACACCCGCCTGCTGACTCCCGCCGGATTGCCGGGCCTGGCCGCCCAGATCCGCACCACGCCCGCCGCCCCGCTGGGCGCCCCCTTGATGCTGAATCCCCGTATGACCGTCCCGACCACGGGGGCCAGCATACTCTCCGCCCAGGCCGCCCCGACGGCCGCCTTCGACCAGACCGGAATGATCTTCGCTCCGTACGGGGACGCCTACAACTACGCCGCCCTCGCCGGCAATACTCTGCTCACGGAATATGCTGATCATAGCGGTGGGTTGTTTGCCAGATAATCGATAACCGATAATCTCAATATCAATATCACATAAATCTCTCATCGCTATCTCTCTATTATGATTTACTTTTCGCACACCCACACATCAAGCGCGAGAACACTAAGCGAATCACTCATCTTAACTAGGCAGAAATCAGGCTACAGGCAATTAGATAGGGTGAATTACGAGCAGAAGTAACAAAAAGCATATCACTATCAGAGAACTACACGCCATTTAACACACTACACCGATACACCGAAACAGACACAGATTTGACACATTGCGCATACGCCGCGTTGGCCTCTCAGCTGCTGGCGCTTGTTTTTCTTTCCTCTTAACACATTAACCAAGTGCAATCGATTCAGTTTGTTATGAAAGCTAAACAGCCAGCGAACTCGAGTATCTAGTATTATTTTTTCAACTTAATAAAAATATTGATTATTCTATTTTTTTTTTTTTATAAACGATTGTTATGTTACATGTCATGTGAAGGATTTTAGAAGTGCATTTTATTTATGAGGAGCTTGCATTTATTTTTGTTGCTATTAATTAAGTTATAGAGATGTCGAGAATTTTTACATCCCGTAACCACTCGAAGCTAACCCCATAATGACTTGCTGCGATCAGTGCCATAAAGTATGCTATGAAAGTTTTGTTAGCCGAAATGCACGCTTTTCTAACCAAGCTTTCCCAACAATAATGGAAGTATAATCAGTTACTTACAGCTTCTTATTTATTATTCGACTTATACGACAATAACCAAAGCTAACCAGAACTCATTACCCGCCTTTGACAAACTGTTATCAATTTTATCTTATCTTTATTTGTTATAAACATAAATATTTGCAGTTGGTCGATATATGCATGCCGGCTCCGTCTTTTGAACTTCTCTCTATCCCTCTCAATAATTTATTCCTTGATCGACAGAGTTATGAAAACCTAGAGAGGAAATCCATTTCAATTGTTTAGCCTAAAGCTGTAGTTACAGTCACACACCCCACGCCCCACTGAAACAGAGTTATACACCCACACGAATGTATAGACTGTACATAAACAATTTTATATCATTACTTAGAGACAAATTAAACAACAAATTTAAGAGCAAACGGCAAAACAGCAACCGTGAAAAGCTAAAACAAATATCAAAATATGAAATACTCAACCGAAAAATGAATTTGAATCCACATGAAATAGATGAAACACGTTGCTGTCAGAGAAACCGACTTATTGGTTCTTCTGTAATTAGATGTTAGGTCTCAAAACAAGAAACATTTCTGCAATATGCAATATTGGCAAAAATAAGTGATTTTTAGGCCCTTAATTTTCGTAGTTCTTTTAATTATATCTTAACTCTTATTTATGATTCGACTTTGATCGTTTGCTTCTATGATTTCCCCCAAGCATACATGAGTATATTCTAGTTGAGAACAGCAACCAGAGCAGCGACAGCCAAAGCAAGTTGTTGATTTTCGTTTGGTTTTTTGTTTTTGATCCCATAAGTATTCAAATTAATGAGGTCTAAACTTTCAACTTAGTTGCTGAGTTAACAATTCGTTTTATCCCGTTCTTTTATCTTCTGAATAATAAGTTTTTTATTTTATTTTTTTTTTTATTGGTGAGAGGGTCGAGTGTTAAGTGCAATTTAGATTTATAGATTTATTTGTAGTGAGAGTTTGCGAGTTTAGGGGGACAGTATTTATGCACAAATGTACCTTACGAATATAAAATGAGAAAGAGAGAAGCCGTTTCAATTTTTCCAGCCAGTGCCATTTCTCGTCAAAACAGTACTTTGAACAGAATTGCAGAAAGCTTTTTAAAAATATATCTATACTTGTAGACGTAACGTATTTCTTAGAAGAGGAGCCTTGAATCAAGTTGGTGCTTAATCAATTACTCGTATTTCAAGTTAGTATCTAAGTTTAGTCGAGGCTCTCCGGCAGCCGTCCAGGACCAGAAATTGTACGCACGACTAGTCAGCAAGCTGGAAAAATAACAAACTGCTATAGGAACAATGTGGGAACATTTCAAGGAATAAGGAATCGTTGGCAGCCGTTAGCTTGAGGGCTTGAACATTATTAGGCTAAGCGGCTTGAAAATCACTTATTTTGTGTCAGGAAATCAGAGAGATTAAAACATATACCGAATAAAACACAAAAGCGCACACATTATAACGACTCATTCCAAAGAAGCAGAGAATTTAAATGTTACAAAGTAAAAAGTAAAAGTAAAAGTTAAAGAAAACAGAAACAGAACACAGGTGAAGAAATGATTTTTCCCCCTCAGTTGGCAATTGGCTTGTAAGCAAAAAGTTCCAGCAAAGGCAGCTAAAGCAAAGCAAAGCAAAAGCAAGCTTCAGTTTGAGCGAGCATACGTATATACATATTATTGTATATGTTATGATGTACGGAATATTTATTAGACCTAAGTGTATTTTGTAGCGAATATGTTCACACTTATTTATACCTATATAATCGATATGCATATATATACAAACCTATATCTACATGTATCGTATCGTATATTTTAGTAGGCGCCATTAAGCAGCAGCGTCGTTTGGCGGCTAACAGAGAACATCCCTATCAGCGAGCAACGGTCGGAGTGCCAGCCAAGCCGGCGGGTTTCATTGAGATACAGTAGAACCTCTGCGACATAAAATCAAACAAAACAGAATAACCCTTTTATTTCACCATATCAACCGAAGCAATTTTAAATCCTTTGTTTTTAACTTTAATTTGCGATGAAGACCAGAAACCGAGCCGACCAGATTTGGTTGTCTGACTTTTAAATTGTTTGAAGCGATTTAGTTTAATTTTCCAACTCCCGACATTGGCTTATTTAATTTGAAATTATCGAAAACCCGCACCGCTGCTGTATCTGTATCCACAATGAAATCCCCGTCCGGAAACGTTGGCCAGGCCAGGCCGATCTGCCCTGATCAGAGTTCCCAAAAAAAGCAAAAGAATTGTCAAGCGCACCGCCTCCACAGGTTAGTTGTGTTTCTACTCACTTATTTATTTTATCAAACTATTATTTTCTCTGTGTGTTATCGTTTTTCCCTCCGGAATGAAATGCAACCGAGTTCTGGTCTCGCTTGCATTTTATTCCGACTGCGAGACAAAAGCAAAAAAAAATCTTTGATAAATACAAAAAAGTACAGACACATGCAAAATCTATCAAGCCAGATATGCTGCTGGAATGAAATGTTGATTATTATCTTTTATACAAATATTTATACACAAATTTTTATATTATTTTTCCTTTGTTTCCACGTTGACTTGTGCCTTTGATGTTTTACATACACCCAGAAAAAAAAAAAAATTTGAAAAAAAAAATTAGAAACAAAAAAAAAACGAAGAAAATAACTTCAAAACATTTTAGTAGATTTTTTAAGCCATATACAATATTTAAAAGAAAACCCCTCTTTATGAGATATGAATTTTACATGTGTATCCTAGATCGTAAGTCCCCTGCTTAGTCTGTTAAGATTATATGATTATTTTGTATTATGCGTTCGAATGTAAATGTTGCAATTGAACCGAAAGTGTACCACAAGGAAATAAAGATCAATGATTTTTGTTGAAGTGAAATAAAAAAAAAAAATGGAAAAAAATATAAAAAAAATGAACACAACAAAAAGCAAACAAAACAAATCATTACCAAGTCTTATGATTCTTTCTGCGAACTGGACTTTTTCAGAGTTCTTCTAAAAAATAAAAATCGAAACCAAAATCTAACGCTTTCCGAACATAACCCCAAAGTAATTGAATTAAAAGTATTTATTTCTCGTATTCAGTCGTCACACATAACTCATTGATCAGAATTAATTAATCAAAACACTTCACTTTGTTTGTTTGCAACTCTAGTTACTAAGAGAACTTAACTTTAGACTCCAGCCACACCGTCCATGAGACCATAATAAATATCACATACACACCCCACCCCACACACTCGTCCTCTGGGCATAACTTACTATATGCTTACCTCTTACCACTCCTCGATTGATCATTAATCCAACCCACACACCACCAACGCAACTGTACCAGAAACCACTCCACAGATGCTATGGCATTCGCATTCACTTTATATTATATATGTGTTCTCCGGAGCATATATCCCTGTATCCGATATATGTGCCCTATATGTCTACTTACCACACATAATCCTTAAGCTTACGGGTTGCGGTTCTTCAGTAATATATATTTACTTATATTCCTGTCTTTGATCTTCTAGACTAGTTAGGTAGATCCTAAATTCCGAAATTGTCATAAAATTGCATTTGCATAAACACAACAAGTCAATGGATTAAACTTCCTGATGTAATATATTCGAATCGAGTCTGTCAAAAAAGTTACTAGAAAAGTTACTAAAATGGTTTGCAAAACTCACTTAACTAATGTCAAAATAAAAGACAAATTTATTAAACACTGAATACACCGATGTAAATAACGCTTTCCTCAAAATTTTATTTTGGCATTCTGTAAAAAATATTAATATAATTAAAACTGAAAACGAAAACGTCATTTATGCGCTTATGCACCTGCAATTTTATGTGTTATTTTTGTTTACTTTTATTTTCCCCTAATAATTACGTGATAAATTCTTATAAATAGCATATTAAAACTATTAAAATGGTATAAACATTTATATAGCCACGAATACAAAATGAGAAATGTGATGTAATATTATTGCTAATTATAACTAACCAAAGGCCAAGTTAACCAAAAACAAACAAAAGAAAACTAGTAAATGAATTAATCTGAAAACGGATAAGCTGTCATGTTCTTGTAAATTTCAGTCTGATGAAAGAGAATTAAATAACCATCAAATGTCGCATCTAAATAACTTTCAAAACACACAAAAAATGTCCGCACTATCCACAATTTTCTATATACAATATTTAATATGAAAACGATTTCCGGATGATGAAAAAGCTAATGATAATAATGTATGTGTTTGTCTATTTGATTTTAACTATTTTAACCGCCTCGAAGTCACTCTGAGGCGCTAGACAACCAGCAAAAAGTTACTAAACGTTTGTGCGGCATATCCTTGCAACATCTATTTATATATATATTTCTATATGCATGTCTCTGTGGCAACTCCCCACTGATCCAGCCATATTTTTGGTAACTTTTTGCGCTCACGACTCGCATAACATAGGATTATTAAACATGATGAACTAACTGCTAACCACAAAGTATTAATCAAACTCTATTTCCACTTCTATGAATTTCTCTTTCTTTACATGCTAACTAAAATAAAACAAAACCAAAAAAAAAAAAACGAAAAAAAAAATTAATATCCCAAGAATAAAACTCAAAACCGAACATCCTAAACCATAAATATCCTCCATTCTCCATGAACCATCTACCAACCCGCCTGCCATAGACGAGCACGGAAATAAATAAATAAAAAAGCAGCCACAGCAGCAGCATCAGCATCTCAGCCAGGCCAAGAACTGTGTGTATGTGCATCCTATGCAGCTAACAAAAACTGTAACAAAAAGCCAGAAAACAGAAAACAGAAACTGAAACTGTCACTGACACAACTACTAAAAACACGCCTGAAATTCACTCGGATGCCGTGCTGTTTTTCACTCATTCAACATGCGACATCCGCAACACGAGCGGCAGATCCAGCAGCAGAAGCAGCTAATAAAAAAACAGAAAACAAAAAACCCCTCCAAACAAAAAGATAAAAATAAGAATAGAGAAGCAACATCAGTATGTATTGAATCTTGTGGCCATTAAAACTGTCAAGTTTTGCCAGCAACAAAGCAAAAACAGAAGTAAGCAAAACAATTGATAAGGGAATCGAACATAGAAGTTAGTTTAATTATCATAATCTAAAGGAAAATACAAGTTAGATCATAGTGAAAAGTTCAACGAACAAAAACATACTTAAAGCACACATTAATATATAACTTTATATTTAATATGCATATACAAGTCTGTATATAATTACCCCCTTAAACCCTTAACCCTAAACCCCTTAAGAATATCATGTTAACGGAATCTCATCGAAGAAACTCTAAAACGAAGAAATCGTTTATTTTTTTAATTCAATCGTCAGTCGAAAAGAATGAATCTTTCATTAGTTGAACGTTAGTTGTTTCCCTTCCCCCCAGAATTCATTGTAAACCACGAAAAGATTATGCGAAAATCGTTCCAGACAAACTCATTGTGTTTGGACTCCGATTTTGTTTGCTATGCTAGCTAAGTAAGTCTAATGCATATTATATTTTTGTTAAACTGACGCAAATTTTTGTTAATGAAGTATTTTTGATTATGTTATATTTATACAAATACACTTTCCACCCCCACTTCAAAATGATTGTGTGAATTGCCAGGAAGTGGGTGGAGCAGCTCAGGAGAGCGGGAAAGGAGCATAACACCATATTGAAAACACGTTTAACAGCCATATTTAGTTAATGAAACGACCATGAGCAATTATGATAGCTATGGTAAAATAATATCGAACATTCATAATGTACAATTAAACGCTAAACTTAAATTATTTTTATTTTAATGGTAATGTATTATACGCAGAAATAAACACAAACCATTACGTTCTAAAGCAAAAACTTCACAGCTCTAATGAAATAACAAAACGAATTCTTTGGTTTAAAATAATGGATTATCTGGCATTGTTTAATCTCTTAACTTCTTTTTTATTTTTGTTGGAACAAAATGAATGCAGCAGATTAGCAAAGAGCAAAATGAAACGCGGTAAATTGCATTTAAATTATGGTACAAAACTAAGCAATCGAAGAAACCAATCATTATTTTAAATTGAAGAATTGTTTAGGTTTTTGCTGGAAAACTGAAAATGAAAATGTTATTTTTTTTCGAAACGTGCCTTAATGAAGTTAAAAAAAATCGGCACCAATCAAAATAATCAATCTATTAATTAATAACTAATAAGCGAGAATAGAGAACTTTTTGAAATTATTTTGCGAAGTGAGAGAGACTTTATACTCAGAAATAAAAGCAAGTGGAGCCACCCAGTTGGTTAACTATAATAACATTAACATAATTCTTAATATTATTAATAATAACGGCAATCGTGCAATCGTAGCAATTTCAAGCGTTGCTTATGATGAGTTCAGAATTAACCCAAACAAAATATAAAACGAAAATATAATTCTCTCGATGATTGTGTTACAAAAAAGAATAAATAACATAGATTATAGGCTCATTAATTGAATGTTGTGCCTCTTAATCAATATTCATCCATTCGCCAGCATCATTATTTTAGTTTCATGCGTTTCAGAAGAAAATCATCGATATATTGTGAAATAATCAGTCCTTATGTTCAAAACCTAAAACTATATCAATTACGCACATGTAATTATCAACGTATGTATCTGTATGTACGCGTATCTATAACTTTTTGCATAAATAAATGTTTTTAAAAAATCCACAACTGTTTAATGTCTTGGGGAAGGTATCATTTCACGCAGGCAATAAAATATATAATTGATTCAATTGGTCGGCTTTTATCTTAATCGGATTAAAGCAAATGGAATGAAATGGCCATTTTGCATCCCAACCAGAGTGAATTTAAATTTGGGATATAAATATTGAGTAGCAACTCACCCACTTGAACATTTTTTCGGAGGAAATGTAAAGCTCGAAATGCATTTGTTGTCCTTTATTTATAAACAAAAGGGACTTTGATTAGAGTCGAGTTTCAAATCTAGACCAGGAGGAAGCCTTCAACAAAGAAATTCTGTGAAACACGTCCATCTATTGGGTTAATTAAGAGGAAGACCCTGTGGTCCTGGTAACTTGGGCCCATGGTCTCAGCCTTATGCAGAAATGCGACACTCGGAGCAGGCAACTGCGTAGTGCGTAGGGACAGACAATCAATCGCTTGAATTCAGCCTAAAGAACGGAACACTGACAAATTGTGTAGACGTTAATTTATTCCGAGAGCCTGAGCCGTGTCCTTTGCCGTGGCTCAGACTACTCGGGCTGAAAATCACTGTCGCCGTCACCTGTCTTTGTGTTGTAAACAAAGGAAGTTGCACGTGCACGTGCCGGAGTCGAAAGTGCGCAGGCGCCACTTAACAGTCCTCTAACAGCAGGACCCTTCGGTTAACAGGACACCGTTGTTGGACGTGCTTTTATATCCTGGAGACTGTGGGTGTTCGCTTCAGTGCGGTCTCGGCGTTCGAAAGGTTCGTTTCCCTGTTGAAACCCAATAAAATAATTTGCCAGCCTGGTAAATTAAATTCCCAGTCTCAAGTCGTGGCAACAAGTGTCCTCCGAGGATGTGCGTGAGAAACCATTCATCAATTTATGTGCTGTTCGGTTACTGTGTTGCTCTGCTTGGAGTTTCTGTGGCAGTAGTGCTCGGCCAAAACGAAAATACCTCAATGGTAACCATTCAGAATGAAGTGGCAATCGAGGAGCAGTGCGGCAACACCCAGCGAATGGTGGACGAGTGCTTCAAGGATCTACCTCCCCACCTAATGGAGTTCCTACAGAATACCAAAATTGTCATCAGTAAAAAGGAGATCACCGCCAAGTGCAAGTAGGCAATAGAACGGAACTCTAATAATGTTCAGAAGCTTGGGAAAAGAATACGCTTGAAAAGTCTAGTTTTTGTATTTTAAATCTCAATTTTTAGGAAGTACGGATAAATTATAATAGCCAGTGAATGATTATTAAAATGATTTTATGACGAGTTAATCCATCGCTTAAAATAAATAAGTTTGGATGTATATACGCGTTTTCCATATCAGGATACCCCAGCCTGGGCAAATCGAGTGCGAAAAAGAGTCATGAGGTGTTTACTGAAAAGGAGGCCTTTATTATTGATTACGCCTCCCAAGCCGCTTAAAACGATTTATTCATATTTTGCCCCTAGGACTTCAGGCAGTGAAAGTTATTCACGAACGTGCTTCCTTTGACACGGGCGAATATCCTGACTTGAGTGGGGTATCCTTCGCTGTCTGGGGGCCTGGGCGGAGATGATTAATTATTCCAGATTCAAGTGCCAAAAATAAAATACAGACTTTTGGCATTTAAGGCCATCAATGGACTAATTGCTATAGAGCTCACGTCAAATTTGCTATTGACAGGCATCCAAATTAGACTAATAATGTGCTTTGGGAGATGCGATTTAATAGAAAGTTTGGCTGGTACTCGAGGCAATCTGGGAATTGAATTAAATGAAATATTCGACATTAAAGCACAGACCCAAAAACTTGATTACTGAACACAGGTGATAATGAAATCTTAAAACTATATATCAGTTTAATGTATTTGTTTATTGACATAGTTTTCAAGAAGCTTGTGAGATGAGAGGGATTCTCTTGAAATAATTTGCATATTATTTGGAAAAACAACCTATCTCTAGGCTCTTAATTTTGGGACTTTAAAGACTAAAAGCATGTAAGCTGAAATGGAACTTTATTGTGTTATGGAAGGCATGAAATGAGATATATGTATTGAAAGTTGAATGTGCAGACAATTGATTTGCTAGCCAGGATGGCACAGAATAGCTTCACGAGTGCCACTCAATTATTCCTCACTCAACTGTCCCTGTGCTAAATCGAATTATTTATTGCAGCATATTCAACCGGGGCATGAAATGCTTCGACTCCTACATGAAGCGTTGTCTAAAAGATCGCAAAAAAGACTCGTTCGAGGCGAATGTGGAGGGAGCCAAGCGATTTTTCAATAAATTCTGCTCCGATCCAGATTTTCAGAGGGGTAAGTTGGCCAAAATTTAGAAAAAACCAGCAAGAACATATAACACAAGGTGGCCAGTTGACACCTGAAGGGGCGTTAGCATTTCCATCTGGGCTCTTCTGGCATTACACCAAAAGCCACAATCACCATCGGATTTTGACGCAAGTCCTGGGGCAAAGCTCATGACTAAGCTCAAGCACAAGGATACCCGGTTGACAGGACTTAAAGTGCCCTTCCACTCACGACTGTATCATTATTTATAGACGACTTTCAACGTTAACGCCCCCCTAACTTTGTTTTCATTCTCTGTTTCTTGTCAACTCTTTGCAGACTACTTGCGGCACAAGGATTGCTTCTCCTACATTCAGCTGGACTGGGTCAGTTGCACATCCGAGTTCGAGACCATCCTGAGTGACGAGGTGCACGATGAGACGAGAAACGCCAGCGTCAAGTTCCTTGAATTCTGCTGGTACAGTTAATTAATAATTAATTATTTTATACCAATTAGTTAAAGAATTATTTTTTCTCCCTGTGCATAATGCCATAGCAAATGTCACTTTTTTGGGATCAATATCAATTAAGTTGATGTGGTTTTCATTGCAGTGCCAGATACGCGTACGAAAATTGCATCTACAACAGTGCCCGGTACAAGTGCTACAAAAACTCGGCGGAGTTTGCCCGCGAGACGGCCAAAATGCTTTCGGACGAGAAGCACTTCAGGAACTGCGCCGTCCTCCAGCACATCTGCGCCCACGCCCCTCCCAGTGGCGGAAGACTCCAGGGGCAGTGGCTCGGCCTCCAGGTGGCCCTCCTCCTCCTCCTCCTGATCCTGCTGATGCGGATTTGGCCGTAAATCGAAATTCAACTTTGTGTCGAGTGTGAAGCTTGTGAGTGTGAGTGTGGTTATGTGGATATGGGTTAGGAATTGGAGATGAATGCACTCTGAAGAAAGCATGGCAGCATTGGGTCTTCAACTTTAGGATTGTGCATATCATATTGGGGTCGTTGTAAGTTTTATCTTGAAACATCTCTACCAGCTAAGGGGTTTCAATGACTTGTAGATATTCTTGAGCTTACTCCCCAAAACTGAGATGGCCTGTTGGAACTGAAAGTATCACACTTTTTTCTCTGTGCATGCATGCGGTTAAGTGTGCTCGTCCGAATTTGAGTCTCCGCTTCTTTTTTGGGATGTCCCATCGAAAATGCCAAGCATTTGGTCCCCTCCCCCGGTTTTTTCGGACAAAACCTCCGAAACCCTGCCTGGGTTCCTGTTATCTCTATGTGTCTGTGAGTTTTCCGGTGTCGTTTGGGTGTGTGAGTGATGGGGTGTCATGGGCGGGTTACTGGGTCGGAAAGCGGCACTGGTTTATCTTTGTAACTTTAAGCTAAATTAAATGCATATTTCAAATAAATGAATATTCACGTTGTACTTTATTTGCGGTTTGTATTGTGGTCTTAACCCTGTCCAGCCTCGGTTTTTATAGACCTGGAGCCTGGAGCACGGACTTGCCATGACATTGTTCCCAAGGCAATAACAAAGTTTTATTGAAATTCTTCAGCAACAGGAAGCCAAAAAAGTTCTCATCTAAATTTCAATATCGGAACACCTTCTGCGGTATATTAAATTCTACCCACACACCGAAGTATTCTGGCAGAAGGGTACAGTTTGTTTCCATTGTTATTGTCTATTTGTTGTACTAGTTCTACCACAGCAACTTAATATCGACTTCGATTTGGTAAAAACTTTGCCACAAGGCAAACTCTGTGAAATGGAATATATTTTGTGATCCCGGAATTGCGTAGCATACTTTTAAGCGGCGTGCAACTGCGGTTCAGAGCGTTCCTATGCACGAATAATAATGAATCCGACGCGAACATCATTATTCTTGGTACTGAATACTGCAGTGGATACTTTTCATTCCAGATAAAGCATTTTCATAAATAATGTAAGCCAGATGCCGCCAGCAATTTCCAAAGTTTTGCAGTTGCTGCCACCGTTCAATTTTATGTTGTTTTTTAGTTTTGAGAGAAACTTTTGCAGCCCTTTTTACTTTGTCAGCATCAGCTGTTGAATCTATGGTAATGCCCATGAAAATTTTATTTTGGTTCAATTAAAATAAATACAAAACTACTCATACCTCCACTTTGAAAAATAACTCATACGCACTGTTGACCGAGTGGCTATCAGCTAATAATTTCAGAGAAACTTTCGCGACCCTTTTTTTGTGCAGTTGTTATAATCCGTTGAGTTTTTGGTGGCTGTGATATTTTTATTTTGGTTAAAACAATAAACAAATTCAGACTCTCGTTGGAAAAACATCACTCATAAAACATCACGTTGTTCGAGTAGCTAACCAGCTAACTTTTAGAACCAATTTGTAACTGTTTAATATCAGTTGGCTAATATTTTTTTTGTAAGTATTGTTTGGATACATAAAACTTTTCTGATAGAAGCCGCGTTACGCATATGCCTGTGGTGCCCTTCAAACCGAAACTGTTTTCACCTATTATGGCTTCCAAGCTATGGCTATTTAAAAAAAATTTGTGGCCACTCCAAGCCCAAATTCAGTTTTTTAGCAAGTTTTCTGCCCTGTCCGTGTACTCTCAGGTTGCGCTTTCAATGCTTTTTTGCCCTCAAAAGTCAAGTCCTTTTTAGTCCGTTTTTTTCTTCGTCAAGGTGAGGTCTTTGAATGCAACTCTTACATTGAAACAGCGCCTGGTCGATGCCCCAATCGATCTGGTCAATTTAACATCTTTGAGTAACTTTGAACTAAAAATTTAGCTTATTTGGAACACAAGCGCGAATATTATCGATAATAGCCAGAATCTGTGTTGGGAGACAGTTTCTTTCTACTTAAGTTTCCATGGTAAAGTTTCCAATATAAAATAAAAGGCTCACCCGTTTAAAGGACTAACTTCCCGCTATCGCTGGTCTATATTAATTTTGTGCGGTGCTTTGGTTTTACCTGCTACATGGAAATTGAACGCTAATGGCTCTGTCAGAAACTGCACTTTGTTCTGATATGTTATTAGTCCTGGGACCTGCCACTTTTCATCAGAGTTGATACTCTGGGAAGCTGTGATGGCTGAAAGAAATGGGGGCGTAGGAGAAAAGTGGTTCTTATTAGCTGGAAAAGAGTCAGCGAAAAGGTAAAAAATTAACACAAGTGAAGAGTGTCCGATGAAGCCTTTGTAAATTGAATCACTTGTTAATAGCTTCCTTTGTGATTTTTTCAATGTTGTAAAGAAACTGTCAAGTGCATTCATAGATAGGGAAGCTACACATTTTTGTGTAGGAGTATGAAAAGGGCTTATTTTAGACTCCACACTAATGGGTTTATCTAAAACAAAGAAATGAGAACTCAAATCCCAAAAATGCAGGCAGTGCAAAGATAAATAAAAATAGCTTTGGTCTTTTTCAGTCTTTCGCAAAAACAAGAACGCCTACGTTTACTTTCCGCAAATCAACAAGGATTAAAACAAGAATAAGCCTTTACCAACTGCATGATGAAATGAAATTTAATAATGCCTGAAAAATCGATTCCGGGTCGTTAAGTTCGGCTAAGCTCACCAGAAAACCCTTGTACACAAATCGAACTTTTAATTGAATCAATTAAGTGGCAACGGACGGAGAATTCCGTCGGCGGCTCTTGGCCTCGGCTTTTGGGGAAATTTGATGCGTTGCATTTTTAACAAGGGGCGAGCCGAGTAATTAAGACTGATAAGTACAGGGGCGGAAACTTTGAAGCGCTTATCAATTATTTCCACTCGGTGAAAATGCCACGAGTTGCCATGACCCCAAGTCCTTGCCCGAAAAACTATATAATTTAAGCAATATTCGGACTCTTAATTTATGCAGCAGCAAGTTTCCATTTCTCAAAAAGGGAATTAATAGGGAGCTTGTCGTTCATCAGAAGACAGTTTGGTTTGAGTTGAACCCAAGTATTTTTACATTGGGGTCTATTTTTAAGAATCTATTGCTAAAATATGCAAACGGTAAGCAAACGTACAATAAATCAAAAATCCAAATACTGGAGGCAGTCCTTTGGGCGGAATTCACATACACAGAGACTGGCCCGTAAAAGTAATAATACTCGCAGCCCCCAACTCAAAGAGCATTCGGCTCTACAAATTTATGACTCCGGGCAATCAAATCAAAAAATAATTTCGGACCTGCTATAAAATTACCATTTCTGTTCATAACCCGAAAAACCAGAGGCCAGGCCCCCAAAGCTCTTAAAGTGCACTTCTGGGTTTTTATTAAAGCCAACAATTTTGCAACGAGTTTCGAGTGTAGTGGTGTGAATGGAAAGGCTCTTTTAAGTTTCAAGAACTTTACTCTTTGACTTTTATTGAAGGGATTTTATTATTAAAATTCAATGTAACAGACTTATAGAGTTATTTAATGTTGATTTAAAATGTAAAATATTCAGAGACGGATATGACAGCTTTTTAGATCGATATGAATTCCATTTTCTCTTCATTATAAATGCTGGCTAATCCAATTAAACTATTAACACTCAAGCCACGATAATTTGTTTAATGAGCACATGAACTGGTTAATCCGTTAATTAAAAATTTATTATTGTACTCCAACAGGCAAAGTGGTAAGATTTTTGTTCAATACTAGGTACTACTAGGGAATATTACTTAAGTACTTATGTAATTACATAAATACTAGAAGTCAACAATCCTTTAACGTCAGGCTCGACCTTGATTTCAATAAATAAAACTTATCAAGCACATAAAGATACAACTTTTTTTTTCCTGTTGCTTAGCACAAGTATATTTTTGAACACGTGCAGAAGCCATTTATTTTTATTTTATTCTACATAAACACAAAACCTAACATCAGCAGACCTTGCTCATTTGCGGACTAAAGAGTCGCAAAAGTTTACAGACTGTTTACTTATCCACTTATAACCTGCGTAAAGTCACGATCATCGTTATCATAACCACCGCCTCCTCCGTACGATGTGCCTACGTTGCGTCCACCTCCATTACTGTATCCAGGTCCGAAGTTGCCTGTGTAGACTGGACGCCCACCACCGCCGCCTCCTCGTCCACCGCCACCTCCACGTGGGACGCCTCCTCCGTAATAGTTGCCACCCCCGCCTCCACCGTTGACTCCTGTGTAGACTCCAGGACCCTGGCCTCCAGGCGGATTACCTGTAAGTAGCATTTGAATTAGAGTGTTATGCGGTCACTAGATGGCGGGAAATTTTTCCTTAATGATGTTGGATGAATAGGGGAGATGGATGACTATTTCACCCCTAAATATATAGTAATTAAAAGTGTTTTAGTTACTCCTATAGACGGACAAACTAAAAGCGGATGTAGGAAGCAAATATTGAACTTTTCTCTCGATTTTAGTTAAGTCAATATTGAGTCAGCAGAGATGGCCTGCGGCAAGACCTGTCTTTGCCATGCATTGTTTGAAATTTCTAAAAATCATCCCTGCAGGTCCTCAAAGTCCACTGAGTTCCCCTCTACTTACAATCGTAGCATCCGCCACCTATGTAAACAGCCGCCTCGGCCAGCGCCAGGGCGGAGAGGGCGAGAATCGCAAATGTCGCGTAGTGTCTCATGTCGATGATGAACTCGAACTGGTCTGGACCAGGTACAACGCGGTATAGTCACTTATATACGATGCACTCACCGATCCCCCATTCTATGTCGATCCGAACCTTATCTCTGAAGAGAACTTTTTGCAGTATAGACTAGCCGCTACGTAAGTATCATCTGGGCAGGGAAATGCCCACAAAAACAATTATAATCTCGCCGAGATTAGGTCATTGCGGTTGATAGATGCTCTTCATTAAGGTGGTTTAAAATGGAGCGAACTTTAATCTGGTTCTTATTAAAAATCCAAAATAATCTATGCATTTAATAATTATAATTTTGGGGATAACAACACTGTTATACAAAATGAAATAGTTCTTAAAAGTGTATATGCTATGAGTAATACTAGTTTACAGCTGCAATAATTTTTATTTGTTGTTCATTTGTGGCATACTTAAAAATTGTCAAAAAAACATGTCATTATTTTTGGAGAAGTTTAGCTTTGTTTTGTCTCGTAAAGCCATTTTTTAACTGTCAATCGCTGCCATACGTTTTACGTTCTAGCTCACGACTTCGGGGGTCTGGAACCCGTTTTCTCCGACAGATGGATCGATTGGAAGCTTCTCTGGAATCGCACTTGCCATTCATGTTCAAAACATCTTGGCAATAATTGCAAACTGCGTTTTTTGGGCGTGACTATCATAAATTGTTTCTTGGACAAGTTCAAGGAAATCAATTACGCCGAAGCTGCCACGGGAAAAGCCCTTGTGTAGACAGTGTTAGTGGGGGAAATCTTCCGAATACAAAACAAAATCAATACTATTTTTATTTTTGCGAATTGAAAGCAGCGCGCTGCCCAGAGCGCTCAGACTTATGCAAATTGATTTGATTGGCATCGATCTATAAGCCGGCCTATATAAACGGCGTGAGAGTCTGGCTTGGTCAGTATATTATATTCAATATGCAGTGCCTGACGTGTGTGCTTTTTTCTATGGCCCTAATTCCGGCTCTGATTAGCGGTAAGCGGTTCAATCACTTTATTTTCACTGCCCCTGACTGACAGTTTCTATGAATGCAGGCCTTCCGAATCCGAATCCAAATCCCCAACCCAGTACCGTGGTGGTCAATGGAGTGTGTCTGACTTGTAAGTTGAGTCTGTAGTTATGCCGAATGTTATTTAATTTAAACGAAAACAGGTCCCAATCCTCACGGAGACCCAGTCTACTTGGATGGCCAGGAGTACCGCAGCTTCTCTTCGCCAAATAGTAATGGAAACGTCGTCATATCACGAGGAGGAGGCGAAGGATATGGCGGGGGACGTGGCACCATCTACCGTCGTGGGGGAAACACCATTGTCAATGGGCGGTGTGAGCATTGCAATGTGGATATTTGAGTATAATGCCGCCATATTAAAGTCTGAGAAGCCTGTTTTATAAACTCAACACTCCCTTTTCCTTCCTTGATCAATCAAACTTATGTATGTATGTGAATATATTTGATATATTCTTGGCCAGATGTGCGACATCAATTCATTTAGCTAAAAGCATTGACAATCGCTTACCCCGCCCCCTGTTCAAATTGGATGCAATGATTGTGATGGTTTTGAGTGCAGAAAGCATCAGTCGTTGGGGAATCCTTGGAAAAAGGAACGTTTTACATTGGGGATAGGCAGTACACTGGCAAAAATGAAAATACTACTATTTAGTAAAAGTGAGTTAAAATTTCCAACCAAGAAACTGTTTCCAAAAATCCAAAAGAACGTGTGCTTCTTGTTTAGCAGGAAGAGATGTATGTGGAGACCATAAAACATTATGCCAATATTTCAAATGTCGTTAAAGCTGTCTGTTTTCCAACATTGACTTCCTCCCCCGCCATTCCCTGTAATTGCGCATTAAAGTGACAACAAAAGCGTCACATTTTGAAAAACATTCCATTGATGCGAGCAAAATTCAATCTGTCTAAATTGAAAAAAACGGAGGCTGGAAAATACAGACATTTCCGTTACAGATGCGGCCAATTGAGTAAACAGCACTTATTTCGTGGAACGCTCGGTTTTGTGTCACAGGTCATAGGTCTTCCGCCGTATACACCGTTCGAGCATGTTTTCTTGTGAAAGTCAACAGTGTGTAAGCATCGATGCAATATACGCGAATCGATATGCATTACGTTCGGGTTTTTAATGCACTTTCTACCCAGACAAGCAAGCTTAAGTTGCGCGTGCAACATGGCGTATGCGTAATGGCTGCAAAAGCCTAAATATTTACGTTCGCGTAGTAAACAATGAAAGCACAGATTGTAAGCCACGCTCCACAGTTTCAAAAAAAAAAAACTTTTCCCTCCTTACTTTCCAAGCTACTTGCCACACTTTTAAGCTGGCTGCTCAAAATATTCTCTAAAATTAGATTTATATTTCTGGCATCTAAAGAAAATTCAATTTGTTAAAACGAATTTAAGAGTTGGAATTCTGCGCCAGAGTTCGAGCAGGAAAAGCTGAAGGATTTAAATTTCAAGAGCCAAAATCATAGAAAATGATGAGCCGCTCAAGCACCTCTGTAATCACAGTAAAAGTTAATCTGAAAAATGCATTTAAATCGTAAATTTTATTACGGAACACACAATTTTTCGCCCTCCTCACCTCAAACCCAAATGGACCAGAATATTTGCCTAGCAACCAAGGTCCTTGTGTCGGGATTGGAATCTGCTGGAAAATAGATTTATGTCGACGTATATTTGATTTCAGGTCAATTTCTGTTCTTTTGTGCCTAATTTGTGCGGAATTAGGAGAGATTTTTGGGTGCCCAGGTGAAAGGTGGGTCGACAACAATAGTTGCCTTTCTTTGCTGGATTTTCAAATAAATTTCAACTTTTGCAGACTTTTCTTTCCATTTTGTTGGGCTCAAGTGCTTCACCGAAAAGCCAACATTGATTCAGCTTTGTGTGTGTGATTCTGTGTATTGGGTTGAGTTGGGCTAAGAGCCTTTGGTAATGCTATCACGTGCTGCCTGAAATCATACAGCTGCCACTGGTTGAGCTTTATTTGAAGGGCTCTCCCGGCCTCAGAGCAAATTTACATAGCATGTTTAAATTATTATTTCTCGGTCAGGACTACCCCTCGATTTTATTTTCCTTTGGATTTTTTGTTTGTCCTCGCTGGCGCCAGGAGACATTAATAAATAAATTTAATTCAAATTACCAGCATGCCATTATCGAGTAGATTACTCAGGACGTTTTCCCTGGATTTAAACACGGGGCTTGGTGGTTTTTTTGGGATCCATTGAATTGTACGGCACATATTTGTGGCCTTTGGCATCGGTTTTCAGTGAGTTTGTGTAATTAAGTGTTTCAGTGTAATTAAATGGGAAAATCAAAGCTCGGTATTCCAGGCAACCCAAACCAATATTCGAGAATTCCTTGAATTACAGTATTGCTTTTAAATCTCTTGAGAGCTGGAGCCGAGACCCCTAAGGGGCGGGGAAAGAAATACAATATATTAAAAATAAATTTTATTACAGATTCCTGAATTTTGCACATTTCTATTTTCTATTTGTATGACGTAAATGATTCCATTGTGTTTCTTTGATTATCATGCCTCAGGCTTTAATAGAAATAGAAAAACTTTAAACTTGACTTTCTGTTTCCATATTGAGTGGCATTTAATTTGTCACAGATAATAGTACGTTCAAAAATGGCCTCCAGTAAGTTTAAAAATGGCAAAACCTTAAGATGACATCAACAGTAATCCGCAACTAAAGTCCTGCGGCGAACAAAGAAAAACTTCCAGCAACAAAAAACGAAAGAAAACCCCTGGCGACAGGTAATTTTTTTCAGAAACTTTCAAGACGAACTTTGTTGCTTTCAAGTTCTTTTAAAAATATTTATGCACACAACAGGTTGAGGCCTTTTAAAGAAGGCCAATGACTTTGTTGCCTTCCCCCAAAAGTGCAGAAGAATAAATTAATTGCGCTTTATGCAACAAAGAAAAGAAATAATAAACCAATTTTTGCACAAAAGAATCTATTCAAGCAAACTGAATTAAAAATGTTCGCTTCTTAACTGTTTTTGATTCTTTAAATTAATTCCGAGTCTACTCCTTATTCCTTACTGCCAATTAACATTTCAACAAGCGGCCGGAGAATCAACAAATTAAGGGGTAAATATTTACATTACATACATTACCACTGGCTTCTCTTTGGGTTTCTTACTGACAGCTGTTCGAGCTTTAAAATCCAGAATTGTAACAGGCCCAAGGAACCTTTATATATAGTCGGACAATTTGGCAGACAGAGCCGGCATTGAATCCTTGTCATTTCATCCATCTTCATTATATTCTCACTCGAGTTCCACAAACTCGTATTTTGTGGGGAAAATGCACTCCCCTTTGTGGAGTAGCGAGCATGCATAGTTTTCCCATTTTCATTTCCATTTTCAGCTAGCCATGTTGCCTAAATGTATGCAACCATTTCTGACTTTGACCTTTGCGGTGTCAAAACTTGGCGTGGTTGGGAACATTTTCAGCTGTTGCTTTTCTTTTGGCAACCGGAATTGCCTTCAATTTGTCCATTTCTCGGTTGAATACAGTTGGAAGCTGCAGCTGATGCTGCTCGTATTCGTTTTGGCCCAGCTATTGCTTCTGCCTCTGGTTTCCCAATAATGTAAGTGGACACGCTGGCGTATACGCAATTCTCTAATGAAAAGCGCTTTGTGGCATGCCATTTGTGGATGGCTTTTAAATTAGAAGCGAGTTATGATGCATTGTTTCGGCGACATCCGACATTTGGAACATTAATTCATACAACTTCAAATGAATAATAATAATAAAATTCTTTAATTACAGGTAATTGGCCGTGTCTTTTCTTTAAGTGTCTTTGTCTTCGTTATGAGCTTTTCGGCTTTCTAGATGTGCATATTAAATATGTTCGAGTTGATGGGATTTATTAATTAATAGGCTTACTTGCCAGCACTGCTGATTATTATGCCCAGTTCTTTAATCCAATTATGAAGACAGTCGGGGCCAAAATAATCTTCAATGAAAGGCGGTTGCCATATGGACAGGACTCTTGACTTGAAAATTAATCTCGGACAATATAAAATTCGAGCTACTCCATACCAAAATATTATTTAACTACAACCAGATGGACTTAAAGCCGACTGTAAGGCCTTCATGCAACAAATTGTACCGGCACACATCCAATAAATATCCTCTTTCCGCCGAGGATTACTCCCTGAATGCGGTTTCTTTTTGGAAATGGTGGTTCGAATGCTTGCCAAACGCTGTCAATGCGCTTAAATGTCACTTTCTATGGCCCCTCACTCGGGTCACCTGTAAATCTAACTATAACCTCCGTCTGCACGTGGTTTGCTTTATGTGCTCTGTATTTTTTGTGTGGGCGACCATGAAAGCGAATTGCTTTTGACAGGTGCTTTCCTTTTTCGAGGTCTGAGTGGGGTCAACAATAAAGTATTTTTATATTTAGCTAATTATGTTATTTAATAATGCAACTGATTGGAATTGAATGCATGATGAGGTGGGTATGAAAAAACAAGCAAGGTAATTAAAATGCCACCAAGAGCTTCCTATAATTAAATTCTTAAATAATAAATGGTGAAAGTCCAGAGGTGGTAACTTCAAAGTGAGGTAATTGGTTTTTTTTTATGACATGCATTACGGTATATTTTTAAAGGTTTTAATTTTAAAGTATCAATTTAAATTTATGGTGAAACTGGGAAATAATTGCCATAAAAATGTTGGATTTAATAAATAAACTAGAATATAAACTTAAAGGCATAGGTCTTTAATTGAACCGCTCTGAAAGCTATGAGGACTTAAAGGCATCAGGGACACCCTCTTGGCCAATCGTATAATTGCGCTGGTTGTGAAACACGATGGAAGCAAAGGGAATTCCCTCCGCATCGAAGGGATCCTAGGCACTCCATACACTTCTAGGTCTTGGGGTTAACTGCAGCCATGTGGGACATAAAAGTGCCCGGGCACCATCAGATATATGACTCGGCCCATGAGTTTTATGTTGTCCCCGACCCGCAGCCACTTTGTTTATGGCCAAGAAGTCGGCCCGGCAATTCTGATATATTAAAAACTTTTTACAACAATAAAACAAGCAGACTTTCAGTGCTGTTTGCATATGTTTATTGGGTCTCCCCGCAGCATAATTCAATATATTTAACATAGAGAGCTGTGCTTGAAGGACATCCGGCCCAGGCAGCTATTACGACGGCCTCCTGGTGTGATATTAATAGCATTAGTATAATAGAAAATGACATGTCCCCTGCCTGCTTTCCTTTTTTTCCACGGCCGGTGCCAGTTCCCATTCCTGAGGACTTCCTGTCGTCGTTAGTGATGTTTGCCTGTTGCCGCCACGTGACGGCGCCTGAATATCAAAGTCAGATTTGCGAGAAATCAGGTGGAATCCGCGCAGGTTGTCTAATATAATTCCCCAGCTAGTAATTGCAGCACTTCAAAGTAAAACTTTAGAGTCAGGTTTTTTTCAGCAAACAGGAAGGAAATCAAGCTGTGTTTTCCCGCGAAAACTAATTACAATTCTCGCCGAGAGCAGCTGAAGCTTAAAGCCTGTCATCCCACTGGCAGTTATTAAATACGACAATGGTTTGCAGTAATTGCATTCTTTGGGGCAATAAGAAACATAATTTATGCAATCACTTTGTCAGCGGCAATAGCACCCACGGCATGTGCATGTGTGGGTATATAAATGGATTCATTAAATTTTCACATCGAAATGAAAAGGAAACCTTTAACAGGATTTTATTTCAATGTTGTGTCAATTAACCCAATAAATTAAGCTGGTAGAATACAGCACGGAGGCTGAGATATGAATAAAATATTGAAGCTTTGAACTCGATTTCTGCGATAATATTTTGATTATTTCAGTGAATGATTAAATTTCTCAAATGATCATTTACATTAAAATATATTAATTCTCCTTGGGTTAAAAGTGGCGGTTAATAAATAACTCTTTAATCAAGCGTATTTAACCCAAAAATTCTCCAGACAACGCAGACAGGCCCAACAGTTTTACAAAATCACCACAGAAGCACCCTCAAGAAGCGCGAAAACACGCATACTTACTCACTTTTTGGCAGCCTTAATGTCAAGCATACTTTTCTGCGCTGAGCCGGTACGTAAGTTGTTGCTATGTTGTTGTTGTCCTGGAGCCAGGAGCTTGGAGCCGGCAGGTAACATTCCGGATAAATACAGAAGGGGCCGAAATAATAAAGCTGCAAATAAAACAATTCAATTCATTAAGACCCGACCAATTAGAATATATTCAGTGCTATTTCATTGACCTCAGTTGTACTTAGCATGGGGAAAGGAATATAGTCTGGATAGTCAGACGCCATAAAGATAATTGGCAAATCGACGGATGATAGCCACGAAAAGTTAAAGCCTCTTTATGGACTGGAGCACCTACTTTAAGTTCAGACATTATTGCAGATACTTTACGGATGGTGAACATCTGAATATGTCAGTTGCGGGCTTATGTGAAGGTTGAATGGGCATCGAACACCGCAACTATATAGATGAAGGCCCCGTTGTGCATATTAATTACTTCTGCACACATACTTATGCCATTACCATAGGTCGTGGGTAAGTTTGTTTTGTGCAAGTTCCAGCGTATATTTGGTGTTAAGCATATTCAAGACAAGTTCAAGTTCTGGCAGATTCCACTCAGCGGGCAAACTCCGTGAATGATATGCCCAACATTCTGACAGGTCGCTGCCTTTTTGATGGGCAACCCAGATGCGTCATTGCTGAGAGTAATGGATCAAAAACTGTAATCTGGGTTGGTTTTTTTCGGTTTTTATGAATTATACAAAAAACTTCTGACAAGGATAAAGAAAACCTTTAGATAGTAGTGATTTGACAAAATTATTATTAATTACTAAGTACAACATTAAAAGATTTATTTTTAAATGTTATGATAAAGTCTCTTCCAAATGTCTTTCACTCTTTTAGATCTCTGTGATATTTTAAAATGCTTTTGAGCTGTATTGCATAAAATAAACGTTTGAAATTAATTTAAGAACGATAGTAAAGGGGCGCCAAAATATCGAATGCAATTTATCGAGTATAATTTAGCTTTTATCTGATAATCTTACCACTCGCCCTTGGAAAAGCTATGACTTTAGAAAAAGCTTTTTAGTGTGCTTGAAAATGTGTGGTTGATGCGAAACTCGAAGCTTTTCCTATTATAGGACAATTAGAAATTGTTCATATTCTATATCTTTTCATGTTAAGTCTAGGTATGTCAGACATGTATCTTTGGGTCTAAAAACTTGTTCAGAATATATAAAACAAGAACTACTCATTCATTAGCACTATTCATGTTATGGTTTACTTTTCATAATTATACAAATTACCATACAACTTTTATTTAAAGCTGCATCAAAGTTAGTTAATAGTTGTTAAAAATTAAAACAAAATTTATGAATAGAATTGTTTCAAAATCGGAGCTAATAAAAGCCTTCACATATGTGCATTCTTATAGGCCTAAGCTTGACCATGAGCTGTTGTGGTTGCCCTTCCCACAAACCAGCCAGGACTCAGGACGTGACCCGTGTTGAGCTAATAGAGTTGGTGGGTTTTTCCGCGAGTTCGCGCTTTTGTGTGACACGACAAAGAACCGGGGATAACGAGGTGCTGGGCCCCGAGTCTCGAATCCTGAGCCCTGAATCCTGAATCCTGGGCCAGGTTTCGAATGAGCCTGCAGCTCTGCGGACGGCAAATGCATTTGCCCATTGGTCGCGGCCGCCTTTGATTTGATTAATTGATGCATTAAGCTCATTTACGCATAATTAATGCCACTTCAATGTTTGTTTGAAATATTTTTTGCCCGCTGCCGTTTTTTATTTTATGCGAAAATGATTTTTTCATGCTGCAATGTGAAATGCAGCATAATCAGGAATGCCAGTCGTGCGACAAATCAGCAACAACAGAAAAACTGATTTTCGAGCCTCAGGGCAGAGGATGGCAGGAAGGGAAAAGGATAGGAAGGACGACGGCGACGGCGATGGCGATGGCGATGGCGAGGGGAATGGGAAAACTGAGAAAAGAAAGAGGAAGAAGCGGAAGTACAAATTCAACATCTTGGCATGTTTGTCTGTTGACTGTCAGTGAAAAATGTGTGTGTGTTGGCTGTGAGTCTGGGTATGAGTATGTTCATAGGTGTGAGGCACAGTGATGGCTATTCAGCAGTAGAAACTATAATATCATTATAATAGCTTTTTATCCCTCATTTTATCATAACTCTCCATAGGGAAAAGGACTAGTCAGTAGAGAGGGTATCTAATAGAAGACTTTTTCTTCAATGTAACATATTATTCATACTACTCTTAAGCCAGTTTTGGCATCACTTCCAGCTGTGGCAGATATACAATGTCCTCTATCTGTTTGCAGATATAGATAAGATGTCGCCCATTCCTACTGTGTGCATATGCTGCATATATGGCTTCGGCTTTGGCTATATCTGAGGTACCTGAAAGCATGGCAGTTGCAGCTACGTGACTCCTAAAAAAGACGATTTCTTGAAATTTTCAGCTGCGTGGAAGAAAGCAAAAAAGATTTTGTCAGCGGTGACAAAATAGTAATGGCCCATGGTAATGCGAAAACTTTTCCATTTCTGGCCTAATTTGGGTCATTTCCTTAAAGTCGGAAGATTTTTAGCCATGTCTTGGAGCGAAAGCAATTACATAGATAAGATCGGCTCATTTCAGAGGCTCTAAGTCTGTTTGCCAAGTGCTGAGAATTTCGCTTTTCACACTTGTGATAAACATCGGCCACTGTCACTTGCATTATGAATTTTGCATTTTGCATGTTGAGGCCTTCGTGCATTCGGGTTTCGCTTTCCTTTTGCCCAGTGACACAGATTGATGCTGGTCGCTGATTAATTTCAATTTCGCCCCGTAATTCCAGCCCCCAGTGGCACATCCTGGCTAAAATATTCCAGCCCCATCGGCTGGAAGTTGTCCCAAAGGCTGCCGGCAGAAATCAGGAAGTGCAAGGTGCCAGGCCAGTCATTGAACTCCCTGCCGGTCTGCACCTGGTAACCGCCGGTGAAATTAAAATTAGTTTTATAGAAAATTTTAGCTGAATTCAATCTGCTACACCTGCAAAATAATAAATAATTTTGTTAAAGGGACTGTATATCGTAGCTATATCAGTCACATTATACAAAGTCCATGTGGCATTAAAGAAAATCTTTTATTCTTAAACCCGAATTAGTCCTTCCCTGAAAATTATTGTAGCCTTTAGAATTAACGAGGTGCACCATTTGTATTCTTTTGGTACTTATCTATTAAAAATGCGCGTCGATGAAGAAATCGAGATGAAACCGACATTCGGTTGGAATTATCTGTTTAGAGCTGTTCAAAAATGTAATCTTGAGGTATATAAAATGATGAAGGGAAGATGTGTCTTCCATGGGGATGACTGTAGACATTTTGATTTTTCTTCGAGGGTCCTTCTCAAAGAAAAAAAATGGTTGGAAATAAACCATTTGAGTCATCCGGAAGATGGCAAATTCTACCCAAACTCAGGAGGTTCAATTTCCACCCACGCAGATGAGCAACATTGTAGTGAATCATTTCCGCAACGTAAGAATGAATATTCGTAGAATTTGCATGGCGTTGATTTTGGAACGCATTCGGCGCTTAAGTCACTCCTATGCTCACCTAACAGTAATTATGTTAAGCTATCTAGTTTCCATTATATTTTCAAATAAAAATTAAATACTTACATAAAGAAACCATGTTTGAACGAACGGAGTATGAAAAACTTATCAAAAAGAACAACACAGCCCAGGAAAGCATGTTTGTGGCTGAAAATATTTTTCTTTGCAGGGTCTTATATAGTGAACGCAAGTGAATCTAAAACGATTCGATACAGAATCGAAAATTATGGAGCTTATATAAGGTATAGCTGAAGCTAAACGCGAAGCTAATTATTGGTTGGGAATTACGTAATTAAAAAATTGACTCGAAGTCTATTATGTGATGAAGAGAACTATTGAGAAAGATCTTGGACTTGGCTCAGTCAAAAACTCCAAAATATTTGTGTCGCTTCAGGTTGTTCCTTGTCAGGAATATGGTTTCCACCTAACGGGAAAGGCCTCGCATTAAGCACGGATCTCAGTTCCTCACAGCTGTAATATTCTACTAATATTAGTAAACTAATTCAAAACGTCCCAAATAATAGTTTGTTATATCATTTATTATCTAAATCATCAGGTTCAAAGGCCACCCACGCAGATGAGCAACATTGTAGTGAATCGGTTGGATCATTTCCGCAACGTAAGAATGAATATTTGTTGAATTTGCATGGCTTTGATTTTGGAACGCAATGGGCCAACCAGTCTCTCCTATGCTCACCTAACAGTAATTATGTTCAGCTATGTAGTTTACATTACATTTTCAAATAAAAATTAAATACTTACATAAAGGAACTATGCTTGAACGAACGGAGTATGAAAAACTTATCAAAAAGAACAACACAGCCCAGGAATGCATGTTTGTGGGTGGAAATATTTTTCTTTGCAGGGTCTTATATAGTCAGCGCAAGTGAATCTAAAATGATTCGATACAGAATCGAAAATTATGGAGCTTATATAAGCTATAGCTGAAGCTAAACGCGAAGCTAATTATTGGTGGGAATTACGCAATTAAAAAATATCGAGAAAGACCTGAGTCAAAAACTCCGAAATATTTGGGTCGCTTCAGGTTGTTCCTTGTCAGGAATAATCTAATCCCAGTTTCTCAAAGCTCGAATATTCTCAGTAAAAGTAAACAAATTCAAAACGTCGAAAACAATGACATTATTTTTATTCTTTATATATATTCTTACATTATTTATTTTGGAAAAATTTGTGAGGGCTAATTGTGCAGCTACAGTTTTTACAATACCCACTATAACCATTCGGGGTAGAGTTCTCTTTCTACTTCAGAAAATGAGCAATATTGAAAATCGTTGTTGTCGCATTTAAAATTTGTCTCGGAAACAACATTTTAGATCCTCGCTTTCGCATTTATACCAAGACGGCATGACTGTTCCATTGCAAGGACTTGACTCTGGAATGCACTCGCCAACTGTATCGAATTGCAACTCATTACCTAACATAAATGGTGTTGCACTATTTGGTTAACATAATATTCTAAAATAAGTTACTTACAAGGAGACATTACAAGTGAACATGCAGTGTATGAATAACTGATCAAAGCGAACAATACAGCCCAGGAATGCATGTTTGTGACTGGAAATATTTTTCTTTGAAGGGGGTTATATAGTCTACGCAAGTGAATCTTGTTTTATAATGATTGCCTCGATACAGAATCGGAAAATAATAAAGTTTGGATAAGCCATAACTGAAGCTAAACGCGAAGCTAATTATCGGTTGAGAATAACATAGTTTAAAATTAAAATTAATTATGTGACGAAAGGGAAAATGCTTTTCGGTGAAAAAAAAATAACAAATAAGAAAAAATACAATTTAAGCCATCGAGAAAGATGGCGATGTCTTTGACTTTGTGCAGCCAAAAACTTTGGCGTCTGTCGAAAGTTTTATGACAAATTTTTGTGATTATGCAGAAGCTCTAAGCCCAAGCCCCAGAGCCCAGGAAATTTCCTATGCATTTGTTTGCCGGGAATGCAAATTAGATTTTAAATAGTTTTCGGTTTGGCGGCAAAGACTTCTGGTGGCAGGGTGGGGGGTCATCGGAGATCAAAAGCCTAATGCCATTTCAATTTGTCTAATTAAAGCTCAGGATACTGACAGCTGGAGTCCAATGGGTTTTTCAATTTCAACCCTTAAATGCGTACGGTTTGACTTTCGCCCACACTCTTAAAATAACTGCCCAGCCTCCCGGCGACCACAAAAGCAACTAATTAAGAAATTAAAATAAAAAAATGGTCAAAAAAAGGCAGAGCAAAAAACGGGCGAATGCACTTTGTATGCAAATTTTGTAAAAAATTTAACACAACACAAGAGCCAGTCGTAGAGTGCAGCGGTGAAAAGTGCAACTCTTGCACAACTGCCCCTTAACCCTGGCCGCCCGTACCCCGACTGCTCCTTGCAGCCTCAACTTTAACCCTTCAACACTCTGAAGCCCCCCACTCGGCCCAGCCCCCCGACAGACTGCAGTTACAAAACGATGACAATGACAAAAAATTGCATGGCTACAGGAATACCTTAAAGGTCTTCGAAAAAGGGTATGCCTGCCGCCGTCGAAGGGTTGAGATAGGGTCCTGCGAATCAGGAATTCGGGGATTGGGGTTTTTATGGAGGGGGCCCAACAAAGGGCCATCATGGATACCTGCTCAGTCGTGCTTCCTCCAGCCAGCCCCCCTTTCCACCATTAAAACGAAAACGACAAATTGCGAAAAATCCGCAGCCTCGTTTTTGGTTTTTGCCCCAAACTGTGTTTTGTTTCCAAGCTTGTTTTTTTCGAATGCAATGCAACGGAAATGTGAATGCACCGTAAAGTGAAGTGAAAAATGCACTTGAATTTTCCTATTTTTCTCTAACTGTTTAATCTGCTCCTCTTTTTTCATTTTCGCTCTCAGTTTTTTTTTATTGTAATTTTCGAAGGCCAAAAAACGAGTGGCAAAAAAAAGTGGAAATTAAAATGAGCGCGGCAGAACAAGGAACAAACGCAGGCATCATAATTTTCCACCGTCTCTCTAAGCGGTCCCTACCAGCGGGAGGGGCGGCACTGGGCAAGGGGCGTGGCATGTGTATGTACAACAACAAGAACCATTGCAGAAGGACAAACAACAATGTAAGCGCCCACGTACCAACGCCAGTGCTAAAAAGGTGCACTCAGAGGCTCTGGTTTGGCGGGGAGGTGGACCGAGGGAGCCTGTGGGGTCTGAGGGGATCTGAGGGGGCGACTTGTTAGCGTGCTGCTTGTTCATCAACAATGCACCGTTGTCGCCGTTCTTCTTCATCTTCTTGCCTGGGAGGATTCCATTTTGCCAAGTGCGAGCCAGGGGGGGAAACACACGGGTTCGGGTGCCAAAAGCCAGACCAGATTCACAGATTCTCAGATTAAAGCCGGGCCAAATTCAGGGCTAAGAAACTGCAGCCAGCATATGGGCAGGTCCTCACATTTCCCTACCCGAAGGTGACTCGATAAATCGAATATCTGTTTCCTATATCAAGATATAGGATATATCCTAGTTAGTTGCTGTCATCTTCCTTTCTCAGGATTCTTTCTATACTATAAGTAACGCATAAGTACTTTTAAAGTAGGGACTAAAACAAGCAACTACTGAAAAGTGTTTCTAATCCATTATCTGATATCCAAGACCCACCTGGATTTAATTAATTTTCAGGGTATTCCTCGATTCGCCTCATTGTAGCATACTTTATTTTTTATATACTCACTCACTCTGGCTGTCCCTCTTCCGCTGCCACTGGTGTTGCCAAAAAAAGAAGAGTAAAAATTAAAAGAATTTTTGTTAAAAGCGCTTCAAGTGGGTACTACGATGTCGTTGTCGTTGCTTCTCCAGGATATTCCATCCATCCATCCACCTGCGCGACTGTGTGTGTGTCTCTAGTGGGCATATGTGTGTGTGCGCCGCTTGACTCGAAACACCTCCTCTGCATATGTGTGTGTGTGTGTGTATGGGGTGGGTCCTGGATGGGTAGGTGAGTGGGTGGGGAGTCCTCACCTGAAATACGGGTGCAGTGACACGACGACAGCTCCAACAGCTCCGACAGCTCCGACAGCTTCGCGCTTTTGGCTTTGACGTTTGCTGCTTGATTTTCAGCTGTAGCTGTAGCTTTTAATTTTTATTTTAATTTTAATTTTTTGTCCGTTTTTTATTTATGCGAATAATTTTGTGGGTGACTGTGGGCGTGTGTGGATGCCTGAAGAGGCATGATGATTTGTGGGTCTGTCTGTGACAGGCCTTTTTGATTTGAGGTGCCATCGGCGAATTCTGAAGCACGGAAGCTTCGTTTTTTGGGAGCTGCCATCTGAACATGACCTTTGAAAGTCCATTATTTGATTAATCAATTCCGCAATTACCAATAACATTTATTTTATATTGTAATTTGTATGAAAACCTTATTAAATTGAAACAAAAAACAGGATATATCCCTGGTTCATGCTCGACTTCAAGGATCGTAAGAGTCATTCCACATCCCAGCTCTATTTGCCCAAAAGGATTTTTTGTGATTTTATTTTGATTTTAATTTTGTTGTGGCTTGTACTTGGCTTTTACGTATATGCCCCCGCCTCCACGAGCACTTTCGCTGGCATTTGCCTTTGGGCCACTGCGATGCCACGGTGCTTTGGTTTCGGAGCTACCTGGCTTAGCATTTTAGCGATGCATAATTAATCTGCGAGGGGTGCCAGGCGCTTCCCTTTCACTCGCCTCGCGCCTCACGCCACTTGCCACTTCAATAAAATATCTTTTATTTTATTTTTAGTGCAGCTTTTTACTGGTGAAAAAATGTTTTTCATGTATCTGATGATGCCACGTTTTGTGGAGTTCTGGTGCATGGGCTGGGAATGCTCGGGACTGGGGCTGGTCCATGTAAAAGCGCAAAAATGTGACGGGCACGCTCGAGTGCGGCACTCGCCCCCTTTTCGTCCTTTTGGGCCAAAAAAAGAAGCAACAAAAAGCCCCCCCTCACAGCCATGTTGTGTATTGTTTGTCAAACAACTTGAGAGCCGAAAGCTGGTTTCTGGTGTTCTTACCTGAGGGAAATACCTCGCCGTGCCTCTTTCAATGGGGGTAATGACTTATGGACTCCCCCGGATATCTGCCCCGGATAGCTACCGAAGTTTATCGCGGATTTTCGCTAGCATCTTAGGAACGGCAAGGGTTAGCGTACAACGTCTAAGGATAAGCCATGCATGAGCGCCTTGGCCATTGTTGCGTGGCCTTTTTAATTGGCCAGCCGGATGTCGGGTTAATGTTGCTGCAACAATCTCTCCTTTTTTCGCACATTTAATTATTCGGCAAGGCAACAAAACAAAGGCTAACGCATTACATTTTTAATTTGAGAGCGGAAGGAAGGCTGGCCCGAAAAAACTGCTTAATTTTCAGGAGTGTTTGCCTAGATTATTTCATTAAATTGACCAGACCAGACCAGAGACGGTCAAAGGACAAAGGCGCCCGGTTGAGGACAATGCCAAAAAGTGAGGGCAAACAAAAGTGTTGGGCAAAAAGTTCGGCCCAGACTCCCAGGACTCCTTCAGAGTCCTGCCATAAAGCGTGGCTGGCCAGCTCCTTGGCCAGGCCAAGGACTCTGTTCCAAAAAGGGGGTGGAACGTGCACTTAATTAAAGATAAGAATTAACTGCTGATTAGTAGTTCTTCTTTACACTTGACACTGTGTAGTCCTGCCACTAGTCTTAGTCCAAGTCCGAGTCTGAGTCTGAGTCCTAGTCCGGGCACGTCTTCGTCCTGGCGTTCTGCCATCCTACCACTCTGCCAGTCTAACGAGTTTTTGTTTTTCTTTCGCATTTGTTTTTCATTCCCCAAAAAGTTTGTCTAACGCCCCGCAGCTCAGGCCTTCCCAGGACCTAATGTACCCAACATGATTTATGCACCCACGCCGACAGGACATTCGAAGAATGCGTTGCATTTCCCGCCCCCACATGAGTTAGTTGATGTAGCAAAGTGTAGGCCTTCGTTCGATATCCTTACTTGAGGTGGCTGTCCTAATTAGGATTGAAGTAAATTATAGATTATGATTTGTTCAACTTTGTACTTCATAAACCTTTTTGTGGCTACTCTTATCGTTAATCTATATCTTAATCTTTAAATATTTTGTACAATTGTTTCAAAAGAGTATTGAAAAAGAGGCTATTATTTTATCCCCTTTATTTTGTATAATTTAATGCGCCTACGTGTTAATCACGGCAATTAATGTATGCCTCCGCCTCGACTTCCCCCAGCTACCACCCCTTCCAGCAATTGTCCTGCGAACTGCGAACACATCGTTTAACCAGAGACAGATACGCAGATACAGATACAGACTGCGGACCGAGTTGGAGATACAGATGCAGACCCATAAATATCTGGCACTTGCCAGGCACGTTCGCCTCGGAGAAAAACTTTGGTTGGCACTTGGCTTAAATGCCTCATTTTCCAGTCATTAAATTCCTTGGCCGCCCGCTGACCAATTTCGATGGCCATAAAGTCTTGTAAAAATCTTGGTAGTGGCACAATATGTTCGAGGCAGCTTATTATTGACTCTGTGTCTCGTTTTTGGACAAGTCCTGAAATATGTTGACAATGGCGCCAGCAACAAAGGCTAACTAAAAACACCAACGCCCTCCCCAAAAGCTGCGGGTTTTTTCCAAATGGTCTCAAATTTTCAACCCCTCAAAGCATTTGATTTTTAGGTTATTATTATATCCTCGCAGAGGGTGTTTTAACTTCCTCTAAAATTGTAAAAAACTATAATGTTTATAAACATATTCTTAAATAACTTACACGCATCCGACGTGGCAGTTCTTATAAGAAACTACTGTGTCTATCCTATATCTGATATCTGGAAAGGGTATGTGGGATTCGATACCTCCCGAATTTATTTTTCCTTTCTTGTTTTGCTTTTGTCTTCTTTTTTTTAGCATCAGCAAAAGTCTCATAGTTTTTTCAACATCCTGGAGCGCCAAAGGAGATAGGGATGGATGGGGACGAAATCGACAAATCAAAGCGTTACAAAGCCGAAATGTGTGGAAAAGTTGCAGTGCAGCAGCATTTGACAATTTATTATATGCTTTTGATTGGGGGAATGTGTCTAATGTTGTTCTTTTTGTTTTTTTTCGAGTTGCTAGCACTGCGGAAATGTTAAATATTTGTTATTGCAGTCTAATGTTTCCGCTTTTCGCAAAGACACAGGGCAGAGTATTTTTTGGAAAAGCCATTCGAAATGGCTAGTACCTATTGGTTAGGTCAATAAAAGGATATCCTGGTACCCATAGGATAGTAAAATAAGTCCATAAATATTTCAAGTTTATACGGTATTTCAATATTTATAAACCAAACCAGTACCATAACCACTTTCTCTAAGATTTATTTAAAATATGTTTTCCAATATTTATGAAATGGAAAATCTTTTAAATTAAATGCAAAAACCTATATGCCTCTGGCATGCCTCATCCAATATAAAAAAACATTTTCTGGCAATGAAAACTATTAGCTCCAGTCATAAATCTTGCAATCCACCCCGAGAGATGTCCTTTTTGAGAGCCCGTGCCAGGATACCCCTAACCGCAGTTGGGAACCGACCGCAAGAACCGAGCTCCATTTGGCTGCGCAGACACAGAGACACTGGCGGGGAAGGGGAAGAGCGAGGGGAAGAGATAGCGATAGCGGAGGCGACACAGTCTGTGGCAAAGTCAGGGCCAGACGTGGCACAATTATGACAATTTCTGATGCATAACGCTGCATCCATAGAGCTCTTAATGCAATAAACAAGCGACTGCAGCGTCATTAACACTGACAGGTTGGGCGATTTTGGGGAGACAAAGGGGTGCCAGGGCGATGCCAGGGGGTGTCACGGGTGCAAAGATTCCGAGGAGACGAAGGCCTGGCTTTTGTCGTGCACTAATTGTTCTGGCCTGGCCAAAATGTGCAGCGCATGCACAACATGCCGTGCAACACATTGCAACGCTCCAATTCAGGTGTGTGTCAGTTGGCCGATGTCGCCACAAAACACTTTGCCGGCAATTGTCAGCCGGCAGTTTGCCGCTCTCAGTGTTGCCAAATGTAGTCTTAACCAGCTTTATCATTTAAATGGCTAAAAGTTAGAGCTAAAAAATATGTATACTTGATGTCAAAGAAATCAATAGCGTTGCATTACTGATAAGGTTGTTCGTTGTATAAATTTGGTTTCTGAAATTATAAAAAATTATGAAATATTAATTACTATAATAATAAAATAAAATAAACCTTATGATATTGGCAATGAAATGGCCAAAAAGACATCCCAGCTCTCAGGTGTTGCCAGTTGGCTGGGCGTTGTTCAGGTGCTCGGTATTCAGAAGTCAGTAGTCACTAGTTGGTAGTTGTAGCCAAACTCACTTAGCAGCTGACAATGACAGCCCCTGCTCCCCGTCACCGCTTCAGCAGCCAGGCCCAGACCCCCCACTCTCCCCTGTATCATCACTCTAGTATTTCTGGCGTTAATAGCCGGCTGCCAGCCAAGTGTCTGGCAAAGGCTTTGCCCAGTTGCCTAAGCGACATTGTCACTTGCGGTTGGGCCCTGCTATCCTCCGACCGCCAGAGTCCTGTGCCCCACACAGGTCCTTCGCCTTCTCCGTTTGTGGCTTCCGCTGCCGTCGTCGGTGCTGGCATCGGTTTATGGCAGCTTAAACAGCCACCTCGGAGCTGACGGTTAGAGTGATAAACAAGAGCGCGCCTCTCGCACAAATCAATTAACAATTAAATTGCCAACTGAAAACGCGCCGAAAATGTCTCTCGGAAATGTGGCCAGTCATCAGGACCTACAGCACACACAGCATCCTCTACTTGGAGTCATTGGGGTGAACAATGCGTAGGTTTGGTAACAAAAATAGTTTATCATTTAGGTTAAAAGATAGTCTTCCTGTGAACCAACATCCCCACACAATTTGCCAGAAGAGTTCCTTCTGATTCCTGTTTGATTACAAGACTCCAGGGTAAGGTGTCTGTAATAAGCAGCCATTAAAGCAACTTAACAGGCAGCTACCCCAGGCACTTAGCCAAGGCTAATGTGGGACAAAGGCTAGAAAGGAGTCGGGAGTGGAATGGAAGTTGGAACGGCAATCAACTCAGACCGCGACCTTCTCTTGCAGTCAAACGCATCGCATGCATTACTATCCCCACCACTTTCAACCGAACCACTATTACCCGAGCCATTACCACCAGGCCCAGCTGGCTGAGTATGCGCACTTGGGGCCAATGGGCCAGATGGGGCACCGACCGGCATTGGTGGCGGCGGCCAGCAACAACAACGGAGCCTACGCTCCAACGTCGACTGGCAGCGCACACTCCGGCTATGGGTAAGCATACAGAGGGAGAAATAAGAAAAGACTGCAAGCTACCAGGTGGGATATTTAAACCTTCTCCTTAAGCAAGACCCTGAATACAAAGTTTTGAAAATGACTAATTGATAAATAATAAAATAGACATGGAGAGAACTCCCAGCAGCTTTCTCCATCAGTGTCTTAAAAGTTAAAGTCAAACCTGAAGCCGAAACCAAAACCGACACCAAAAAGGGAAAACCTTAATGCAACTTTGAAATTCCAATAGCATCGAGCCTTCCGTGGAGTACGAGCTGCAGCCGGAGTCGCAGTCGTATCCGAGTGCAGGCAGTGGGCCCGCATATCCGCCCCACCACCACTCACCGCCGCATCATGCTCCTCCGCCACCGCCCATGACCACGAAATCCTCGAAGAAGTCAAAGAAATCGGGTGCCGCTGTGATGAACGCACTGACGCTGCTCTCGTTCTTCTTCTTTGTGAACATGCTCCAGAACTGCCTGAAGGATCACACGGCGGACATGAATCCCACCGTAATGGTGCTCACGGCCAGCGGCAGTCGCAATCGCTTCAACAAATTAGCCGAGATGAACTCACGCGAACAGACCTCCACCATGGCCACGGCTGAGTCAGTGGCGGAGTCGGTGGCAGAGCCATCTTGGCAGCTGCAGCCGGCCGTGGTGGCGGCACCCGCGTCCAGCTTGCCGGCCCAGCCCCTTGCCACTCCCGCTGTGGTGCTGCAATCGCCGTACAGTGGCGGATCAACGGTGAGTAACCAGCACATTCTCGAAGCACTACACAAAACAAAATAGGTTGCACACAGAAAAATGGCACAGTTTATTTTTAATCTAGTATGAAGTATTATGGTTTAATAAGCATTGTATAAGTAATTATTCTTAATACTCCATTCTCTTGACACTTATTGCTTCTAATTTTAATATGTTTTATTGTTTCTGCAGCACCAGCACAATCCCAAGCCAAATCCCCACGATTATCGGCCCCACATTGAGGACGATGATTATAATTATGGGCAACGCAGGCCACCTCCGCCGCCCCACACCGCCGCCGATACGTATCCGTACCCTAATCGCACTCACGTGGACCACTCCTCGCGGCCGGACTTTGAATCGGACTCCAGACCCGGGTCTGATTACTATCAGCACCACTATTACCCGGACGGGAACGAGTCGCCCCGTTACGGCTACGGGTACGGGTACGGATCGGGAAGGCGGGGGCAGCAGCATCCTTGGTCTTACGGCTCGCATGCTGGCAGGCAGCGCTACTCATCCGCACCGTGGTCTTCAGCTTCGTTGGGCGCTCAGTCGGGCGTGAGCTCTTACTTGGATAATGCCCAGCGCCGGCAAGGTGGCGATGATGACCGGAGCTATGGGGATGTGGGGGCGGATGGGGATGATGACGATGGTCAGCAGTCGCGACGCCGTGATGCTTTCTATACCCGCACACGCATTAATTGAATGCAAGAGTCCCGCGCACATTTCTAAACCAGTGGGGGAGGAAATTGGTAACATTAACCCATTCGGAGCGAGTGGGGTTGGTCTGACCATTTCACCAGCCGGGTTTAAGTCTTTAATCTCTGAGATGGATTTATTTAGAGTAGGTTCATTTGTAGCAAGACCCTAGTCAACATTTTATTAAAACACCTAAAGTATCTACTTTTTATTATTAATATTTAATTTAGAAAAATTTAAATGCAAATTCTCTGATCAATCGCACTCTCCCCAGTATAGAAATATTTTTAACCTCTACTAAATAGTAAGTAAAACTCTAGAAATTAGATAGGTACTATACATATATTACATATTTAAGCATTGAAATAAAAAAATTTAGGGTTAATATAGCTTAGCTCACATGCATTTATAATTAAAAGCAAACAACGAGTAGAACAGCTGACAAAAAATGAATGGAAAATCGTGGTTTGCTTGTGGCAGCCCCCCCCTCCAAGCTTGTGGAGCTAAACAGCAGCAGCACGCTACCAGAACAAGTTGGAATCGTAATGAAAATAAATGCTAATTTGTTGCACAACAAATTAAAAGTGCCCCCAGTTTCTGGGAGCTCTTGGCTAAGACTTTATTTTATTGCCTGGCCCGGAAACTAAGTTGCACTCTGCCGGGAGACTGCTCTCTAATACAAATCTGTTGCATCCTACCTTGGCATAGCTGGGCTTATTTATTTATGGGATTTTCTCCATTCCTCCCAGACAATAATCACCGCCGAAAGCAAACCCGTGTAAGCCAAAAGGCGGGGTAACTTTAATTAATACATTTGGCGCGCTTTAAAATGCATTTTGCCATTTGCCGCGCTTTCGTGCACTACAAACAATGCTATCAATTTCAACAACTTTGATTAAACGTCATTTGCAGTTCGCCGTTGCAGTTTCGCTGCCGGGAGGGAGGACTTCCAGGGGGTAGGGAAGGGGCTTCCCAAGCTGGCAATCGGCATTGTCAGCGCTTTGCTTCTGCCCCTGCCACCGCCACTGCCGCTGCTGCTTCATTTGCAATTAAATGCATGCAACGGCGGAGAAAGAGTGGGATGAACGATGCACGGGTCTCTGATGCAACAGCAGCAGCAGCAGCAGCAGTCGGAGTTGCAGTTGCATTTCGGCCCGAGTTGCTGCCACCTCGACACTCAAAGCGTAATTTAAAATTCTCTTGGCTGCCATTTTTCGAGGCCCTTTCTTCGCTTTGTGTTGGTGATATGGCTGGCTGAATGGCTAGATGGCTGGTTGGCTGGCAGGATGGTAGGATGGTAGGATGGCCGGATGGCCGGATGGCTAGGAACGCACCGCGACTGCCTCACTGACTGACTGCTGCACGGCACACGGTGCGTATGAGTTATGCAATGACTCCATGGCACAGCCAGCAGCAGTAGCAGGAGCAGCAGCAGCACCAGCAACGCAACAGCAACAGCGAAATGAAGTTAATATAAATTTTGCTTTACTACAGCACACACCCAGAACGTGTGGAGCTTTTGGATGGCAGAGGCCCCTCCATATATTTAAATAAATTTATGACTTTAAGTGCAAACTGGCAGCTAATGCGTGATTTTTGGAGCCAACACGAGCACGTAACTGCCGTAAGTGCTTCTGCGGCCAAGAGTTCTGGTTGTAAAACGGCTAACAAGGTTATCCAATCAATTGGTGATAGACCAGCTCCGTTTCATTGGAAAATAACTGCCTACTAGTGGGCAGCGAAGTTAAAGAAATCTAACTGAAAAAAAAGCTTACCTGCCTTAAAAACAAAAGCAAACAAACTAAATTAATTAAAATGTCCTGTAGATGTTTTTCTCTCACATAGACCCCTGGTAAGCCCCGAATACAACATTTATACGACTCAAGCCAGGTCATAATATTTTTTATTACAACTATTACTGCAACCGCCCAGCTGAGATAATAAAAGTGAAAGTTTTCATTAAACAACTGCGGAGGAAAAAAAATGGAGTCAGGAGTCAGGACTGTGCGGACTATGCGACTCGGCGTGCGTCTGCTTCTGACACATTATCCACAATTAAACATGCAATAAATTCACTTTAAACATGCATAAATTTATAATGTAAAGGACAGGTTTTTTCATCGCAATGTTTATATTTTTTGCGCCGTAGAAGTGTAGTTCATTAAAAAATAATTAAAAATTGTAATCGAGGCAGTTTTGTTGCCTGCCTTTGCACAATTATTTATGCTCACATAAAGCACGAAATGAAATGGCATTAATTTGCACTCTCATGTCAACTATAAGTGTGCGCCAGATAAATTAAAAGTAAACAAGTAAATAAATTTTGCAAAAATTATTAAAGTTTCTCGCCATTCGCCCACCCTTCCAAGAAGATGTTGGATCCTTTAACGCCTAAGGATGAATCCTTTTGCAGTAAATGGCTCAAAGCAAGTGCCAAAACAACTCGGATAAAATTTGCAAGGCTGGGGTTGGGGGTGTTAAGATCTCAGTGGTATTTTGCTACAGTTTTATATGGCAAACAATTACGGTAAGTAATTTATTTCTGCTCAACTGAATTAGAAATCTCTTAGCACTAAGCCAGTTTTCTGAGGGTTGAACCTTCTTTACCAATTTCAGTTCCTCGAGTCCTAACAGTCCTCACAGTTCTCCCAGACTGTCTTTGTGTGTGTGTGTGTCTGTTTATGAAGATACAATAAGATATGCAAAGAAAATTAATAGTACTACATTTTTTACAACACTTTTGTCTCGACTGCTGGCGCAGCTAGTGCGATAATTCATTGCCTTCCTTGGCTCTTCGTCCTTCGCTTCCCGTTTCTCTGGCACAAGGAACTCGTCCTTGTATGTATCTCCACGCACTTCTTGCCAACTTACCGCCCGAGTCCCGTCCCCTGCCACAAGCCCATCATTGCCGTTACTTTCGTGCTATAATCGGCTTAGTCTGCGCTTACGGTTTGCTTTTTGCATTGCCTGCGCATTTGTGTGTGTGAATTGTATCATTCCAGGGGCGGGGCGGGGGTTGGATGTCCTAGAGCTGGAGGGGGCGTAGTTCCCTTTTATGCTCGCTCTGTCTATTTTGCGCCAAAGGTGTTAAGTTGTTATTTTATTGCATTTTATTTCATTTAGCAGGGCTCTTACCCAGAAGACGGAGAACACGAAAAGAGTATTATGACTTTATTGTTCAATTGGCAAGGAGTTCGAGGGCTTTAACTAGACTTTGAATCCTTTTTCTGCAGCCGCCTCTTTGTTCGTCCTGAATCAAATCAATTTGCCTAACTAAGGCTTAAGCGAAGGCATTTGCTTATTGGAATTGATTGCGGATTTGAGTAAAATTGTAATTGCTGCTAAATAAAAACCAATTGGATTTTTCTACAAATGTTAGTTTAAAGATTTTCTTAGCAATCCTTAACTCAGTAGAATGTTTAAACATCTTCTGGATAGCCATAAGTATATGGCCGAAAGGCCTAAACTGTTAAGACTGTCACTTGGCAGTCCCCATCGTCACGTAACTAAACTTGGCTTTTCTTGGCATGCTTCATTTATCACACAAATACACTCTCACACACACAGTTAAATGTGTCAGCGTGGCATATAACGGCAGTTGCTGTTGCAGTTGCAGTTGCTGTTGCAGTTGCAGTTGCTGTTGCCGTTTTGAAGAGCCATAACTCATAGACATCAGTCGACGCCGCCTCCTCCTCCAGCCGCCGCATGCCTCCCCTTCCTCTCAGTTGGTCACATAAATGTCACTGCATGTGGCACAATTGTGTCGCAATTGTTGTGGCGAATAAACACGTCATAAACCGCCGGGTATCTCCAGTTGCCTGTGTTTGGAGTGTGCTGACCAACAACCAACATCTACCGACCAACATCAGTTTACCGAGCCCAAAAAATATGTGTGTGCGCATGTGTGAGTGCACTTGCAATTCAACTACACTGCACAAAAACGCCGCACACAAGCACAGATAAAATATCTATTAATGCCCATAGATTGCTCGAGTTCTAAGCCAGCTACAAATTCAATGTGCGCTCACAATTCAGTGCCAAATGGGATTTTGGTCGAACGTCCAATGGCGGAGTGAGTGTAAGCCATGGCCAAAAGCAACAACAACAGGCGGCAACAACATCAGGAGAATCAGGAGCAGCAATGGGCACTGCACAGAATCGACTAAACTTTATGTTCATGTTAAGAAAAGTGCTGCAGGAGCGTCTGAGTTTTCAGGCAGAGGTGGAGCTTGAAGGGCACACTTTCTTGCAAGAAGCGATGGATCCCTTCCAAACTCTTGTGAGGAACGCCTCTGCCACGGCACACGGAAGTGAAAACGTTTCACACTCCAATTGCTGGTCCACTCCGGTCCTGTCCCACTACCAATTTCTCTTGCAGAACTTTCGCTCCTCGCCTCCAGCGCGCTACTTTCCTATACTTTTTTGCACTTTCTATCGTTTTGGCAAAGTTTACGCTGGGACAGCAGGCACATAAAATAGTTTTAAATAAGAAAAGGCGAAAGCAAATAAACAATTCCATTTTTCTGGCACGGAGGGTTGGCAGGGGGCGGAGTCGGAGTCGGAAAGACGCACACACATGCACAATAAATGTAAAGCCTTGGCGCATGAAACTGAAAATATTTCGTAGCATACTTTGCAGCGCCATGGCCTGCCATGGCACACTTACACACACTCGCACACCAAGATACTGCGATGGCCGTGTGAACTATTTACATGAACTTTCACACACAGTGCTGCCAGCCATCCTGAAATATTTAAACCTCAATTTAAAGAGTTTCTACTCAACCCGAAAAGGAACCTAAGCGGTCTAAGAGATAATTAATTCAATAATTCTCGAATTCAATAGTCCCAAATGCATGGCTATAATGTGTAATTATTGATTGGAGTGTGGAATTAGTAAAAACGAGAACACTGTTTGCCATTACATTGACATTTGCCACTCGCCACTGGCAGCAAGGCCCGAAAAATTGTGCAACTGCATTGGTAACAGCAACAGCTGTTGACACATGCCGCCGGCGGGCATTGTTGTATGGCCAACACCACTGCTGACAATAGCTGACAACCACTGGAACAGACACAGACACACCCACAGCCGCGACAGGCACACCAGCCACATCAGCCCCACCCCTTCCTGCCCACAAATATTCATCGTGTTAATGGCGACGCCACAACAGCACATAAATGCCATTGAGATTTGCCTTCATGCAATTTTAACGCTCCGGGGCACACGCACATGCCAATAGAAAAACGGCCGGGGAAAGGGCCATAACATTCCCTGGGAAAGTGTGTGGGTGAGGATGGTGGGGAAGGACAACAAAAAGCCCAATTTATGACTTCATTTTAATATAATGTCAAATGCTATTTGTCCTGTGTCCATTTCAATTTCGATTCTCCGTGTATGATACTCGTACATTTGGAAATGCATTCCAAATGGAATTTGGAACATTTTTGGGGATGTTTGCGTATTTTTTATTTATTTTTTTTCCACAAAATGGTTCATTATAACACTGCTGCTGCTGAATTCTGCGGTTGCCTGAACCCGAATCTGAAAGCCAAAAGATTGAAAACAAATATAGGAAACGTAAGGGAAGCTAGGCCTAGAACATACCAATATTTGGTGAAACTTGAGGAGTAGAACTTATTTTGAGAAGAATTTAACTATTCTTAAAGGGATGAAGGCACAAAAAACTGAAGCTGCTGACTGAAACTGTAAGGAGAGCAAGTTCTTTAAGAAATAATTTAAGTAGATTTTTTATATTTTTTTTCAAGCTCTTCCTGAAAAGAGTACGCCTTAATGCCATTGTATCCACGGTATTAAAAATCTGATACATGAGGGAAATTGGAGCGCTGGCGACAGGCTGCCATTTGCATTTGGTCCAGTTCATTGCGGCGCAGGCCGGGTCGGGTCTGACCATGGATGGCCAATATCTAGGCATAAATTCTATTATAAATAACATTCAGAGTGAACCGACAGGCGAACGCTGGTTATGCATTTGTCAGCACTGAAAATTGGACAAAAAATATATAGTATACGAGCCGGTACATGTATTTGTGTGTCCGACGGGCTAAAATACAAATTGCGGTTCCTAAATTGAACAGCGACTGTTGCGCCGATGTGTGTGTGGGTGGGTGTTAGGAAGTGTCTCTGTACTCGACATATAATCAGATTTGTTTATTCAATTTTTCATGAAATTTTCTTCGAATATATTTTGTGCGGTTACGAGGTCGACAACTGATTGAGTGCCAATGACATCAGGCAGCCATACAGTTCTGATAGGCAATATTGTTACACATTGCCAGGCTGGGCTTTAAATTTTAAACACACATCAAAAAAGCGTGTTGGTTTTATGATACTTGCATCCTAAATAAAAAAGTGTCCATCCACAGCCATAGAACGTCCATTGACTGTCATAATCGGCTTCAATTGCCATTCCATTTAATCGTGTTCAATCGCTCAATCGGCATAATGAAAACGCCGTGCCTCCATCCTGCCGGGCCGCAATTAACATTCTCCCATGCCCTGCAAATTATCCGTCCTAATTAACGTTTCATAAACCGTTGCGGGGCGTGCTACACACATTACGCATACGACGTGTGCCCAGGCTCGAGGGCAATAGGGGAAATTAATCAAATTAGCATCGTTAAGCCAAAAGCGAGCGACTTGCGATGCGCACCGGCAACAATTGCTAAATGTAAACAATCATACGTAGACACAAAAACAACGGAAGAGAAAAAAAGCAAATTTCCAACGACAACCGCAACAAAAACAATTAAGCAAAATGGTCATAATTACAGCAGCACAAACACAGACCAACAATTGCCACAAATTGTGACAATTTGCCGCCTGATTAATGACTGTCTGTGGCTCTCCACCAAAAAATAGAGAGTTAAGCCAGCAGACTGGCAGATGTGAGATTATTTGCGGCAATATTTTATGCCCATCAATTGCAATAGATATCTCGGAAAAATCGCGGAGATCTAAGCACATTTGAATATATGTATTTAGGTATGTTTCGGCATATTTCACTGGAATCGCAAACGATTCTTCTTTTCTATTTTGCTAGTTAATTATCTCGGGATCGGTGGATATTCTACGAACAATGATTTTTTTGTTTATATGTTGATTTTATTTGTTTCTTTTCCATCTAATCTAAACTTAATGTCTAAATGTCTGACAATATAATCAATACTTGCTGCAGACATTTAAAATGTTTTCTCTTTCTTCAAAGATTAGAATCAGCTAATCCAACCTGATTAAGTTAAGTGAATTCTCTTTGACTTTCAATATTTTTGTTTTAATTGATCGGAGAGCTGACAGGTTAAGCAATCAACTTATTGGATCCAATATAGAACCTTGGCTTTCAAAAATTACAAACTGCTTTTACTTTCAGTCGTTAGTTGAATCTATTCGCCTAAAGTTCCTCAGCTGAAGATATGCCAAGCCTAAAAAATATAGTTCTGTTTTTAGCTCTGATTCCTTTTTCGGCATTGGGGAACCAGCAAACCCATTTCAATTTTTTGAGCAAAGTAGTGCGAAGAGTCCGAGCCCATCGGGAAGTCAATACGGTGTTTGTTCTTCAGAGCCATGCTTCAAAGAACTGTGACATTCAGAACTGGCATCCTCGACAAATTCCAATGCTAAGGGCCAACGAGCTAGCCGATTTAAAAATATTCTCCAACTTCAACGATTATTACAGTTTGGGGCTCGTGTGCATAACTCAGATGAGTGACTTGAGTCTTCTGGAAAAATTGGCCTCGGACTACGACCAAATGCGCCAAGAACGAGTCATTATCTGGATGCAAGTAAAAGTCACGGATAAATTACTCCGGAGTATAAGCAAACTATTAGAGAAACATAGCTTCACCAAAATTCTTCTTGTGGAAATTGTAAATCTTAACAACTCGACCTACAGTATTCATCGGCTGAACTCCTTTCCCAACGCAAAATTCGAACGAATCGATAACTTTTTTGAAGTCAAGAACATCTTTGCCAGAAACTTGAAAAATTTTCAGGGCAGGAATACTGTGGTTCTGTCCAAAGCAAGTGCCTTTTTCGAAAAGAACGTGAGCTATGGACAAAACAGATATTTTCCCATCAGCACTGGAGAAGATATGCTCATTATTGAGTTTGCTCGCAGGTACAACTTAAGTCTAACGCTTAGCAAGAAGACTGTGTGGGATCATTTCGACATGCAGCTGACTCCTCGCCTGATTTCCCGGGCTGAAATATCGGATAGCGTCAATCCGTTTACTTCCGTATCACTAGTGGCTGTGGTGCCTTGTGGAAAGCAGCTAGGTGTCCAGGAGGTCTTCAAGCAGATGGACTTTGGGCTTGTGCTCCGCTACCTCCTGCCCGTCTATGTGACATTTGTGGTGGTGGAGAGCTTCATCCTGCTTATCAAAGCCCGAATCAACAACGAAACCTATCGATTTAGTTACCTGGATCCTATGGTGAATCTGCGGGCTGTAAGTGCCATCCTAGGCATGTCCTTCTCAGTCAGCCGCAGGTGGAACTCGTGTCTCCGCCAGCTCTTCTTGGTGCTCAGCATGTTTGGTTTCGTCTTAAGCAACTTTTTTGCCTGCAAGTTGAGTTCTCATTTAACAAAGCGCTCTCTACGTAACGAAGTGAGAAGCTTGGAAGAATTGCGGGCTAGCGGGCTAAACGTGCTTGTGGACGCAGATCTATGCCACTACATCGTCACCGATATTAGCCCAGAGTTCTTCACCCAGGTTCTACCAAATGCTAAATGTACTGACACCATGGAGACAATCAAACACACCTTGTCCCTTAATAACAGCGTCGCCTATGCTCTTTATAAGGACACTTGGGAAAAGATTAGTAGTCATCAAAAGTCCCTGGGTCGAAAAGTTTTCTGCTCCTCAAAAAATTTGACAATAATGTCCAATATGCATAAAATGCATTTCCTTCCAAAAAACTCGATCTTTAAATGGCCTCTTCGCGGTTTTGCCCATCGGCTTCATGACTCCGGAATCCAGATACATTGGAATAGAGGAAGACCTGATATGTTGAAAAAATTGTTTAACATTACAATAGAAGCGGTTCCCAAGAAGGAGCCGGGTCCCCTGTCTCTGCGTCACTTTTACTGGGTCTGGACTCTACTTTTTATGGGCTATGGATTGGCCACTCTGGTATTTTGCATCGAATTATGTTGGAAAAGCGGCTAAATATTTAATATAACATTTATTTACTCATAAATATTTTCTTCATAATTATCTAAATGTTGTGAAAAACACTTTTAAATAAATATGTAAAATGGCACCCTTTATCTTTTGTGGTTTTCTTACATATCGAAGACTTAAAACTGACAAAGATGCAAACTTCGCCGAAGGCCATTTATGGGGGCTCCCAAGCATTTCTCAATTTTCAAGGGTGTCGATGAAAAAACTTAACAAAAAATCTATTGAAAAATATGATCTGAGTTTATAATGCACATTATTAGAGATTCGAAATACAAAACGTTTAAGATATTCTGCTCATGGATCGGATAAAAATTGGAACAGATACAGGCATCGCTGTGGGCCATATATGGGGCTCCCAGGCATTTCCTGATTTTCAAGGGGGTCCATGGGAAAATTTTACAACAAAAATGGAATTAAAAATTGTATCTAAGGATTTAATGCAGATCGATAGAGATTCGAAATACAAAACGTTTAAGATATTCTGCTCATGGATCGGATGAAAATTGGAACAGATACAGGCATCGCTGTGAGCCATATATGGGGCTCCCAGGCATTTCCTGATTTCCTGAAAGGAGTTTAAAATTTAATCTAATGTTTTATTGCAGATCAATAGAGAATCGGTATAAAAAACGTTTAAGATATTCCGCTCAAGGAATTGGAAAAGATGCAGGCATCGCTGTGGGCCATATATGGTGCTCCCATCGAGGAATGATTGTATAACATATAATGATTAAATTTAATGAGATACTAATATTAATTTTATTAATTAAAGCCTTAAATTAACATTTCTTAAGGGCACACAAAAATAATAATATGCCATATTCTGCTTTGTTATTTTAAAAGTCGAGGGGTTTGTGTTTAATTATTTAGAAAAGTTATGGACCTCTGTTTATTAAAGTCTTCAGTTTAGCCTCCGTTACTTCAATTGCTGGAAGGCAAAATTTATCCATATTATTTATTTTTCCATGTCTCGGGTGAGTAGCGTATTTGGTCTGTAAATGTTTTTTTGCCTGATTTATGGGTCAGGTTGTGCTCCATTTGTTTGTGCAACAATTGAGATCTGAGATGTTTTTCGGTGAACGCCTTCCATTTGCTCGCAGATCGACGTCGAGTGTCTGTCTATCGATAGGAAACGGCTTCCCCAACAGCTGCCGAGCGACAATTTTCCTCGGCGATCTACACGGTTTTCCGCGTCAGTCGTGAAAAGTGTCTGGCGCAGTTTGGAACGCGATCGGGGATCGGCGAGTGCCTTTGTGCCATTTGTGAAAAGTGAAAAATGAATTTTTTTCCCCGCGCAGTCGATGCGTTCGAGCCGCCAGAGCATGTGACGTCGCCTGTCAGCGACTAACAAGTGTTTTCCACCCCCTTTTCACCCAAGCCCATCCAGCCACTCCCCCCCAGTGGCCGGAAATGGGAAATACAAATTTTACAAATATTAATTGTCATGCCGCGTCACTAAGAAAATTGAATCAGTCGGACTGTTTACTCCTGTGTGTGTTTGTTTGTGTATCTGTGTAAATAATATTTATAATAATATTTCAAAATAATATATGTAAATGACTCATGTAAGTAAAAGTGTCAATAATTTCTTAAAATATGAAAGAAATATAATACAATAGAAGGGTGTTTGTTTGGCGAAGATGTTTAGCGTTATTTAAATTCTTTCTAAAAAGTACACTTCAATAAAGCCAGTTTTTAGACTTTTTATATTTATTTTTTATTTACTTTTTAATTAACCTACGTAATAATTTTTCCAAAAATCCCAGCAAAGATTTGTTTGGGCTTTTGTCCAAGACACACACGATTAATTCGCCTAACACCTCAAGGCATGCGTGTCGCAATAAAATTTTTGTCACCCGCCGCCTGCTTTAATAGTTTTACTAATTTTAAAATTTATTACTGCCCGCCCCTGCCATGTCCCCCCTTTACAATATTCTTTTCATCGCACCCTTCGCTGGTTCCGAGAGCAGCGCCGGAAAGTGTTTAGAAAATCATCAGTTGCGAAGAACAAAAACAGCTTGCGACGAGATCAGATGAGAAAATCCGACGAGCTAAGAAAAACATTAACCCGTCCCTGGGCGCTGGGTTCTGGTTGTTTGGTGCTTGGTGCTGGGGAACTCTGTGGCCGGAATGTTCTTGGGATAATACAGCCTGATCTGGCATCAGTCAATGTCAGTTGGCCCAGTGCCAGGTCGGCTGGGTGGGCTGCGTGGGCGGCGACAAGAAACAAACAGACGGAGCAGCCGACCCGGGAGTACGGAAAGTAAATAAACGTGGAGTGAGGGGAGAGTGTTCCCAGTAGTTGCCCCTAAGATTCCATATCTCAAGTAATAACCGCAGATGTCACTGAGATATTTCCTACCTTGGCTGAGAACTTTTGTGTCTCCACACGTCAAATATCAAGTGTCTTGTTAGGAACCATACGCGTGAAGGTTTACACGTACAATACGTCTCAAATTTATTAGATTTTACTCTCAACAAACTACACACACCATAGCTATGCGAAACGCACTGTACAAAGCTAAACCTATTAATAAAAATGCTCATATATTTCCGCTGGATTGCAAACATATGTTCTGTCGTCGCCAAAGCATGCCAAATATTTCAGGCATATTTCGTTGAATCTGCTTTATTGTCATATTATTTTAATTTCTATTAATTTTATTTAGCAAACACGCAGCAGCTCGCGCAGAAAACAGAACAACATAAATATTTTAACACATTTTTTCTATAAGAATTTCCCAAATGGACTTTATTGACTGATATTTTGGGCCTATAGGTCGGGGCAATGGCATTGGCCAAGTGCAAAATTTATGATACATTTATCATTTAAGTGTCTTTTATGTAGCCTGTTTTTTCTCAAATTGAGTATTTTTATAGATGTTTTTTGTTTTTCCTGGGCTTGTGCAACAATTGGCATGAAACAAAATAAAAAAGTGTATATTCAACATTTGATTTAAGCCGAAGCCTTCTGGTTGAAGGCTGTAAACTTGAACGACTTATGAAGTGGGTCAGTGCTTCTCGAGGCATGCGGCTGTAATTTAGTGTATTTATTTCATTTCCTAATTGATCTTGATCTTCCAGAGAGGAAACTTAATTTTGTTTTATTATATGTGACTGCATCATTTCCGTTTCTGAATTTCGTGCCAAAAGTAAGAACGTCATGCACTTGACCAGCCCAGAATCCACCAGAATATATACAGAGTCCCCTGTTGCCTCCACCTTTGCCCAATTTTTGTATTTGTTGATCTTTGGGAGGCGTTTGGTTTTTATCTGTTTTCGAAAATAAATTTTATTCAATAGACGAAGGAGAAATTGCGCCGCTGGCATTGCGATAATCAAAAAATTAGCGAATTGTTCCACGAATTGTTTAGCAAACTTTTAATAGATTTCTTGATGGCTTATAGGTTGGTGTGGCCTGGAGGAAATAAGTAATTAATTCCAAATATCCTATAATGATCTCTTGGCCAATTTTTCGCCTCTTTTATGGTTACGTCAATGGAGAGTGGAAGGCCCTCCGTCGGATATATTTAGCTAGATCTCTTGGAGAAGCTGCTAGACTTTTTTGTTCCTCATTTTATCGCTGCCTATAAATGGTGCGATTGTGTGCAGAATGGAGGAAATACTGAGAGAGTTGCAAACATTCTGAACTTGAAATAGAAGCATGGAAAATAGGGGAGTTTCGAAGCGGCAGGAAATTGCATTGGGATTATGATGTTGGGCTGGGAGCAACGTGATTAGTTTATTTTTGGCCTGGTCCCTGCAATTTGAACTTTGCTTTGAATGGAGAGACTAATGACTAAGGAGGAACGCTGACTCAAGTGCAGACACGGCGAGAAATAGTTTATCTCAAGAATTGCTTTTCCAAAAATATTGAAACTAACATTTAGGTTGGCAAGAATCTATAGCATACTTTTAGGAGCACTTAAGAAAATGGATGAATTAAAACAGAAACCATACTCAAGAGTTTTACTTTCCGACTGACAACATTTCAATATATCTATCCAACTACAATTGAACAACAGCTTTCAACAATATACAATTAGCAAATTGTTGTTGCTACTCATCGGATGAGACATAATGACGCATAGCTAGGAATGTATCTCCATCCATATAGGAAAACAACAATGGACAGAAAACTGGCTTCGGCTTTCTACACATCAATTAATATTCATAAGCAATTATCGAGCTAACCATAAGCTTAGATATGAGTGCGAGTGTGTGTTCCTTTTGTCAGATAATTAATACAAATTATGCCATATGTTTGTCCAAATTACATTGAGAAAAATTACAATTTAAACATAAAAATAAATGCTAAAAAAAATTAGGCTTAAGTCCGATCCATAGACTTTTCCATAATACCTAAACTAAACATCCCATCCACACGACACCTGCAATTTCTTTAAGTGCATTCACTCAAAGTGCCTGTACTCTTGCTATTTGTTACTCATATTTGTCCAGCATCGCCATTGGCCATGATGAGCTCAATCATTATCACTATCTCGATCCCGATCATTATGAACGAGCGTATAGAGCAGACACATCCCATGAAGCGCTTTCTGAGCGACAGTCGCAGTTTATCCGCCAGCCAAGTCGAAGGCTGCAGAAACCGAAATTCGCCTCCGTCTAGTGTAAACTAATTAACGACAATTAAATAGCCCCCTCAATGCTAGAACAATATAGAATTAAATATTAAATAAACACTAATGTAACATTGTAAAATATTTTCAACAGGTTGAAAGCATTTAAAATACAGAAACAATAAATACTACGAAAACGATTGTTTATAGAAACGAAACACACACGAAAAACAAACGAAAATAATTAAATGGATAGAGAAAATCTGAACTAAAGATCGGAGGCACCCAAGAGAGAGCAATATGTTTAATTTGCTAAGGAGATCGCGTCGCGGAAAAACGCACAAGATCGGCAGTGACGACGAAAAGGAGGATAATGCCGAGAGATATAGCCAAGTCGGGGGAAGGGCCACTGCCACTGCGGCCACTTCTCTTCGGCAAGAGAACGGGGAAAGAGCCAGGCGGGCGGTGATCGAAGAGCTGGAGGACTTTGAAAGCAGCAATGACGATGGCGATGGCGACGAAGAGCGTTTAAAATTAGCAAAAACAGCTGCTAATGGCCGCTCCTCCGACGATTTGTATATAAATAACATGGGCGGAGATGCGAGGACACCGATTCGCCCGTCTCTTCACAGTCTCAGTCAAAACGAGGCAGCCACCGCGAACACAGTTGGTGGTCAATTGATTGGCACTAGCCCGCGCCAGCAGCCAAACGGTGGCCCAAACGAACCGCACAAACGACACTCCCTGCTATCGATCGGCAACCTGACCAGGACTCTAAGCTCGGCCGATCCTCCGGAGGAGCCATCCCAGTCCAAGAAGCGAAAAACTCTACAGAAGAGTCGCGACTTCCTCAGCGACATTTTCATGGCGCGTGGTCGCAACCATCAGCGTCAAAAGCAACATCAGCAGCAGCAGCAACATCAAAATTTTACTGGCAAAACCGCCCAAAAATCGCCCAAATATAATGCGAAAGACGTAATCACCGCCGCCGCCGTACACCTTGAAACGAACTCCGACCCCGCGCTCGCATCCCCAAATAGTTATCAAATGACTTTGGCTAATAATAGCCCGACGAACCTCGAAGAGAAAATCCAACGTGACCGAAGAGAGCCCCGCAGTAATTCAGCTGGAGCAACGGCGGCAGAGAAAATGGTTTTCCCGCAGAGCAATCCGGAAAATCAGAGCGATCCGCGGAGCATAAGAGCTAGGTCCATGAGTGCGCCACGAGACGGCGGCGCTGGCCCCGTTGGCGGCGTCAAGAATCTCATTCAGGCGGCAAGCGTTGAGCGGAAAACAGCAGCTCCCGGCGATGCAACCGCCAGCCAGCAGCATCAGCAACATCTGGCAGCGCACGAGCAACATCAACCACCGGAGCAACACCATCAGCATCAGCAATTAAGTGACATAACCATGGGCCAAACCAGCGCCAAACCGAATGAAATTAGCAGTGGTTCGGCCCATAGTTCGCGGGCCAGCACGCCGCGAGAGTTCCGCGAATCAATTATAAATCCGATCCAAAATCAGAATCCGCCGCCGCAGGCACCGCCCAGGCATCAAAAGTCACCGGAAGTGCCCAAGATAACAGTCGAAGACTGCAGTTTTCACGGAGAGGACACGGAAGTGCCTCATAACTTCCAATCCACGGAAAATAAGCCAACAAGTTTTTACCAAAAGCAACAAACACCAACAGAAATATTCTACGAGACCGAAAAGAATGAAACTCCGGATCACAGGTCAAGGGAAATATTCTATGAATTGAATAGCACCCCCCAAAATGGCCAAACCACTTTGAACATCGAGGAACTCAATGAGGCCCACATAGAAACCCTGGAAGACGAGGTTTTCGCCTCAGAGATACCAGCCACCATATACCAGAACTGCAACAACCGTCCCTGGACACGGCTCAGTCACACGAAGCTGGAAAATGTCCAGGAAGAGGCTGAGGAAGAGGAGGAGGATCAGGACATGGACGAGATAGACGAGGCGGTGGACCTGGAGTTTGAGCACCCACGGATGAACGGAAACTCCCGCCAGTCGGCCAGCAGCGAAAGGAGCGCCCTGAAAAGCGACTCCAATCTGAGTAGTAGCTACGCGGACTCGGGAATCGGGGAGCAGGAGCTGGCGCCAGCACCACCGGCAGCGGCACAACCACCTCAACCCCCGCCCCGCAGTTCATCGCATCATCTGAACCACTTTAGTCACCACACGAGTCACCTGAACTCGGGCCTGAGCATGAACCTGAACCACACCTCCCGTGGCAACTCTACGGACTGCGAGGAGACATTGCTGCAGTGCGACGAACTCGACGATTTCAGCGATTTCAGCGAGCGTTTGGTCTGCATCGAGAGCATCAGTCTGCCGGATGTGGTTGTGGAGTCAACGACCTCCGAGAAATCACCATCGACGCCGGCAGCAGCGGCCGGACAGGGAACATCAGCCACTGCCAATGGCGACTCGCAGATCAACATCAATATAGCCAATGGAGCGGGGGGCAATAGTCTCGGGAATGTGCACTTCATCCCCATCCACATCGAGGGCGGCAGCAGCACTCGCAGTCACAGTCACAGCCGGAGCTCCAGTCCGAACAAGCCGCGTAGCCGGGACGACCTGGACATGCCGCCCAGCATAGAGATCGTGGAGGATGGCTGTATCCTGAACAAGCCGGTGCGACAGGAGAGTCCCTTCGATAATCAGGAGCTCAGGTGAGTGAAACGGGAGTAGGACCTTGTGATCTATAAGTGTTAGCCATAAGTTTTAACTTAGAACCCTAATGACACTCTGGCGTATACGTGATATTTTTTTGTATGATTATATGAATATATATTTATGTGATATGATGTGATATGAAATTTCAGAAGATACCAAAACTATTAAAGTGAATGCCTCTTTTCCTTTTATAAAAGTGAACAAAGGATTTTTATGCGATCTTAGAGACCAACCCCTCTGGCGTATACGTGATATTTGGCCAGATCGAACAGCTGCCCCATGTGCGACGTATTTATTTAATCGCACCGCATGCCAACAATTTCACCATTAACGTGGCTAGATGCAGCCAATTTATCTTGATCTTTGTGCCATGGAAACGCTTTCCGATCTGGTTTCTCTGGGTCTCTCTGATTTCCCGTCCATTCAGCGGAAATTTCCCTCGTTGCTGCTTTTCGCCAACTTCCAGTCAGGGGCGACTATTTTTAAATAGATCAGAACGTATAAATTGTATACAGTTTGAATGCTAAAATGCTGATTCTCTGGCATCTGCCAATCAAATATGAATGAGAAGAAAACCGTTTGAGTGGAGAAAGACTTTGAAGTAAAAACGATTCATGTTTCCAAAGGCCAGCAGTCACAAGACCTTAAAAAGGCTCACAATTTTCACTAAGGATTAGCCTAAAAAGCGAAAAGTTAATTTTTTTGATAGACTATTTTGTGTCATAGAATACATAGTGTGAGTACAAATATTTTTAGAAGCAAATTCCTTAGAAAAGCCCACTGGCCTGCGGATACATGTCTCCCATTACGTATACGCAGTGTGAAAGCAATAGCTTTGTGGCATTTTTGGGGCTTTTGTTTGGCCTTCGGCGAAATGACAGATTATGACAGCCGTGCGGCAAGTGTCGCACATGCAAATGGCCAAAATAATTTAGACAAATTATATTTATGTAAATTTTCGTGTTCGAAAATAATAAACATTGGATTTGGGTAGAAAATCAGTAGAGCACTTGCACGGATCGCAAAAATAAATTCACTTCATCATTTCGCGTTCGATGTTCTTCCTCTTAAATTTTGAACAATTTTTTGGCAACATGTTGGCCGTTTCCCACGCTCATTTTTTGCCTACTCTAATTAGGGGATATTTCAGAAAGCCAGGTGGTTTAGGCGGAATACTAAACACTATATGGGACTCCCAAAAATAAATTATTTTTAGAAGACAACTGAAAGAATTGGATACCTCCGAGCATTGTTTCAGGGAATACTATTAATTATCTTTGAATTAATTATTCTAGTGTATCAGAATCTTCGATTTGACGAGCCATTTCGCACTTTCCTCATTCATATTTTCTCATGTGCATAGAACACGATCAGTCTGCTCTAGTTTTATTTTTTTTGCCCGGCTATTTTAGACGAATTGCAAAAAAAAAAATAGAGGCGGACAAGTAAATTTGGAATCGTTCATAATTGGAGCAGATTCTCGAGCGGACCTGCTCTTGTGGAATTTAATTTGGGTTGTACTTGATTTTTGGGCGGATAATTGATTGGGCATACGGGGAAACTAGTATCCGCTAGCATTGAAAGATTGTTTATTCCCGGGGCCGGCACATGCGGCGTATGCGTAATTTCCCCGAATAACTAATGGCCATCTTGCTTCTCCAACGCAACTGCCTTTGCGCCCCTCCACCGGCCCCCCGATTGTTTATCTAATCCACTTTAATGAGCAACTTGGGCATAAACAAATAGAAAAGAATCCCGTTCCCAGCACTCGCATCGGAAAGTTCACAGGCGGCAGAGATGCTCTTGCCAAAAATAATTGAAATAACTTTCAATCTAAGAACACGGGTTGCATCTGTCGCCCGTCCACGGCCGTCTCTCTCTCCCGCCACTAATCCGTCTCTGTCTGTATCTCCGTCCGACTATCTCTAGAGAAAAGCCAGAGCCGCGTGTCACTAAAATTTGATAAATTCGCCGCTCATTGTCTATACGAGAAATATGTATGCAAATGGTAGACAGTGCGGGACATGATTATAGTATAGTTTTAGATATTTTCAGATGGGCTTGATAGTCCCCAAGGCAAGCGGATTACAGTACTGCACCGCACTGTACCCGCATACACTGTGGAAACAGCCAGCACAGAGTTGGCAGAATGCGCAAACAAAAACGAAACATCGTTGTTTTAAAAATAAACTTTGCGCATTTTCGCAGCCACCGAAAATCGACTAAGATAAATTCAATTAAAACGTATTTCATTTTTGCGTTGAAAAGTCAAAACAAAACAAAGCGCTGCCACGGAACACTACAATAATACACATATTATATAAAAGTTGCTATTGCCATGGTATCTTTGTCTACGTACCCCCATATCCGTATCTATACACCGCTGTATCTATATCTGTATATTGTATCTCAACAAATTATGGTTGAGGAAGACATCGCCACTGTTTTTACACCTCATTCGCGTTTAACGAGCTTTTCCATTCAAATTACGTCAGTCGCCCAATGTCGGGCTATAAAAGGTGGGTCTTCGGTCCTCCTCCTACACCCCATAAAAATTATAATGAATTAATTTCTGCGGTTCACTTTTATTTATTTATTTATTTTATTTTATTCGTGCTGCGTGCGCGGGACACGTTTGTGATTCATTTTGTTTGTTTTAGGGGATTATTCAGTGACAGCTTTCCGCTTAGAATTACTCGTCTGTCTTGGGATTTATGTCTTTCGCTCACCAGATTATTACTCATCCGCGCACTTGATTTTTGCTTCTTGCCGTTCGCAGAAAGGAGCTGAAGCAGCAGAAGGCCCGGTTCAGCAGCCAACTGGATGAGGCCCACAAAAATGTCCACCAGCTGGAGGCCAAGGTCGGGGACATGCAAGCCAAGATCCAGAAACTCGAACAGGAACTCTCCCTCAAGCAATGGAATGTGGAAAGTAAGTGGAATATTTCTACTCCAAGTCTGGAGAGACTCTATGTAACTGATTGAATTTGAAAGGACTCCAAAGTGAACTGAGTGCCGCCCACAAGGACGATGAGTATGTGCGCAAGAAGCTGAAGCTTCTCGAGGACGAGAAGGTTCATCTGCGGCACAAATACAGCGAAGATCAGGACGACTTGCAGCGCAAGTATGGTGAGTGGAGGTATCCTTGAAGAGGGAACATCCATTAAATATTCCTTTCGCAGACGAACTCGAAGCTCAGTACAACGAACTTACCGAGAAGTACAAACAGACCCAGGCCCTGGCCAGCAGCCTCCAGACCCAGCTGGCCTGTGCCCAGGTCGACGCCGAGGAGTGGCGCCAGCAGGTAGACCGGATCAAGGCGGAGCTGGAGGACCAGATACGCATCCTGAAGAACGCGCTGGAGAACTCCGAGGCGGAGCGCAAGATCTGCGAGAACAAGTGGCAGGAGGAGTTCGAGATGCTCAGGACGCACAATCGAGGTGGGAGTTTCCAGGCAACTTAAATCCTCTCTAGAAATCAATTCTATTTAATATCCTAGAGCGAGAGGAGTCTCTGATGACGGACTGCGAGTGGCAGCTGCGCCAGATGCAGCGCCAGTGCAAGGACAAAGTGGACAAGTCCAACTACGAGCGGAAGCAGGCCGCTGCCAAGGCGGAGGAGCTGGAGCAGGAGCTGCAGTCCAGGCGCAAGGAGTCCGAGCACCTCCGCGTCTGCCAGGCCCAGGTGAACTCTCTGAGGGGCGTGGTCAGCGAGCAGGAGCAGTCCATCCAGACCCTGATGGACCGGATCGAGAACCTCAAGGGCGACCTCGAGTCGGCCAACGAGAACCTCGAGGCCCAGATCGAGGCTGTGCACAAGATCAAGTATCAGTGTGATAAGTAAGATGTCTCTAGCAATGCTTTGATGTATTTATTTATTAAACTTTGACTTTGCAGTGCCATCTACGACAAGGAGCGGCAAATGATCTACAAAATCGATGAGGTGCGCAACGAAGCTGCCGCCTTCTGGGAAAACAAACTTTAGTAAGTAGATTTTGCCTGTCTATGTTCCATCTGTGTCTATATGTGTCCATGTCACTACCTCGACCCACAGCACAGAGATGACAAGACTGACAAATGAACTGGAGTCCGTGTACGTGGACGAACGCCGGGATGCCTTGGACAAGCTGCAAAATGAGCACATTGAGGAGCTCAGGGCCCTAACGAATCGATATACGGCCAACGAGGAGGAGCTCAGAGCCGAGGTATTATCCCTTCGAGACCACAAATCACAATGCCTGACACGAATTTCCCACCAAATAGATCGAGGAGTTGCACGAAAACCTAGAGCTTAAAAAACAGGATTTCCTGGACCTGCGCGAACGTTCCGACAACGCCCTGCTCCAGACCCGAATGCATTTGGATCGGGCCGATCGGGAGTACCAGAACGCCATGTGCCGGGAGGAGGATCGCCGAGTGGACCTCGAGGAGAAGCTGAAGAAGGAGTTTGAGGCGGAGAAGGCCGAGATGGAGGAGAAGTTCCGGGAGCGCCTGGGCCAGGTCAAGGAGGAGTTTGCCAAGGAGCTGCAGCTGTCCACGCAGGACATGGTGGACACTCACCGCAAGGAGCTGGGTAGGACCCTGATCCCTGATGATTTTGAATTTCGAATTAAATGTCTGACCTATTCCTCTCAAAAGACTCTCAAAAGGCCAAGTTGCAGGCGGAAAAGGACGAGGCCCTGCAGGAACTTGTGGAACGACATCGCGCCAAAATGGCCGCCGCCGATGAACGAATCAAGTGAGTAGTCCTGAGTGCCCCCGGCATGTATCGCCTCCTTCCGCCTTCCAGATATTAGCCTGACTTCTATTGAATGTATTGCCAACACTCATACCCTATTCTTCATGTGGCTTGCACTTTCATTTCATTTTCATTTTCATTTTTCATGGACTTGTATTCTGTTTTTTCTCGTTTCACATTTTCATCGTTTTCGGCATCGGCATCGGCATCAGCATGGGCCATTCAGAGCGAACCTGGTGGGCGCTGGCCAAGGGGGCGTGGCCCTATATGCCCACAGTATATGTGCTATATCTGACCATGTCGCCGCTGATCGCCCTCGCATGCTTAGTGTTCAATATTGTCGCTGTACTTTATTTGAAATACCGTCACCTCCTGGCGCGCCAATAAAAGTTAACCCTCCGATCTGAGTTTTGAGCTTGAGTAGCCTTTATTAATAAGTAATGCCTGATGGGTTCCTGCTTTGTAACCTGTATGCCTTTAAAATAAGAACTAGTTTGTGTAGAAACTTCATTATTGAGTATTTTAAGATCGTTCAGCAGGAACCCTCGGGTTCTGAGTGGAATGAAGCCCGCAATCCTCCTCACACTCCTATACGATTCTCTTAATATTTCAATTCTTCTCTTTTCGCTATGTGTGTGTCTGAATACTCAACTTTTGAACTTACTCTATCCCCATTATTTAACCTGAATAACAACAAAAAACTTCCCGATCCGAATCCGAATCCGAATCCGCACCCGTGTCCATATCCGCCTCCACCAACGCAGCGATGTAGAACTTCGGCACCAGCGCAACCTCAAGGACCTGAAGGCGGCCTACGACGCCGAGAAGCAGGCGCTGGACAAGCGCGACATCAGCAACGCCAACGAGATCGAGCAGCTGCATCGCAAGTGCCGCTGCCTGACCAACCTGTAAGTGCCCCACTCCCCGAGACACCTGAGCCCCAGCCACCTTAGCTACCTGAACCACTACCAGATCAGAGTTTTCATTCAGCTTTCAGGGAATAATCAGAAAATTGGTTATACAAGAAATTAATTTTCACAGAAGCAGTTAGAGAATCCTTTTATTATAAATATATATTATATTATAACGTATATATAGATTAAATTATAGAAAATTATTCAGTTTCCCAACCACTCAAAGATAGTTATGAAAAGTCTTCAAAAACTATCCTGAATCTTCAAAACTTCTCCAACTTTTTCCCTAATCTACATATCTATCCTACTGCTTGTCCGTGTTGTGGGCTGTTTGTACGCTAAGTCAGAACCTAAGACTATCCCCTACTATTTCTTAAGACCCACCACTAACCATCTTCCTTCACAGCTTCGAGGAAATGCGGATGAGGTACGAACGAAGGGATCCACGGCAAGAGGACCTGCGTGAGATCTCCGAGCTGAGGACCCGCTGCGACAGCCAGGAGCGGGACCTCTACATCCTCACCGATCGGCTGCGGGAGATGCAGATCCAGATGTCCGAGCTGCAGCAGAATGGCGACCGCAATGTGGGCGGGAAGTCGGTGAAGAAGCCGCCACCCAAAACGATAGCCACCAGCTGTGATGTCATCTACGAGGAGAACGAGGAGCGGGAGTCCCCGGAGCAGGAAAACGGGGAGAACGAAGAGGAGGAGGAGGAGGTGGAGCAGGAGCCCAGTGACACCGAGTCGAACCACACGATCGAGGTTAATGGAAAATCCGATCGCATCAACGAGGACGAGGCCCACCTGATCACTGCCGTGTGATTCTTCTATTTTCCAAAAGTCTGACTCTCCTCCAAGTTGTGTCTCTTTTTTCTCGGTGTAATCCCATGTGCCGTGTGGTCTTCCGGGAACAAGCATGCGGGATCGTTGGAGCTTGGTCCTTTGGCGGTTCCTGGACCGCTAAGCCTCCTTTTGTGTCGCGGGTGCGGAAGTCCACCGTCTCCGCCATCGCTCAAAGCCTGAACTCATAAAAATTGTAAATGAAATTTCTAATTGGTTTTTAAAACCACCAAAAAAATAAACGAAATAAATGTAAATATTTTTAACAAAATATTAATCTTTCCAAAGACTTTATTTTCATTGAATTTTTTGAACTTCTGCATCTAGATTGAAAAGGCTTGAAGCTCTAATTCATAAATGGTTTTCTGTTTCAGAATTTGTTGCGAAATAACTAAAATGTACCACTTTCTGAAATGAACTAAAAGATATAAAAAAAACCCTAATTCATTTCATGATTCATTCTTTATATTATTTTTTCAAGCAATCTGTGCACATATTCTGAATTTTTCCTTATCTTCACCTTTGGTTTGGGCGCTAATCATTTAATTCGTAGGTTGCCAGATGTTTTGAAAGGCACATTCAACGGCAGCACTGTGAAACACAGGGTGACTCTGCAACGTTGCACGATTGTCTCTCTGGCTCTCCCGCCAACATGTTCCGGTCGGCAATGGCTGAAGAGAGAGAATGGCGTACGAGAATGGTGGATGCGAGAGAGCACAATGGCACTCGGTCGGTCGGCCATCTTCGGGTCTGTCTCAACATGTTGCAGTTAGACGTGACAAGGACGCAGTATAGGCTTACTCTATGCGTGCGAGGGAAAGGTAAACTATCCATGTTCGGAGCTGACTGCTGCGACACTGGAAAAAACATCGGGCCTGTTTCCGAAGGTGAGCTGTACCACGGCGTTATCAAAACGATATCGGGCTCAAACACAATTCAGGACTCTTCGGGTACGGACGTGCCGCTTCTCGTTCGGAAGCTGGGAATTTCGTAAGGTGCCTGTGGCTGCGGAAACCGTGGAAAGCCGGTGCGGGCGCCGCGTGTTGGTGATAACTGGATAACTGCAACTAAGTACAAGTACGAGTTCAGCAAGGTCGTTGGGGTTACAGTGCAAAGCAGTGACAAAGCAACAAGAATAGTGACAAACAGTGACAAGAACCAGCGAGTTGAAGTCTAAATCCAAACAGAGATAATTGCAAGAAGGTAGATCTAGCTCGTCGCGCTTAAACGGTAAAACTCCCGTGTGTGAGTGTTCGAGTACGAGAGTGTGCGTTTCGTTTTTCGTTTTGTTTTCACCTTCTGGTTACAGCATCCTCCTACGTCTTGTAATTCGGCCAAGGAAGCGAAATGTAAGTGCCGCTACTTTGTTTTCTCCTTCTCGTCTATGTTTTATCGTCCAAGATTCGCCATGTGTGAGTGTCCTTGTCTCTGTGTGTGTGTGTGTTTGAGTGTGTGTGTGTGTGCAGCCTCCACCAAATGCCGCATTTAAGGATACTCCTAATCCGTTTTATTGATTGCACAGAGACCAAGAGCAACAACAACAACAACACTAGAATCGAAAAAAACACAGCTGGAGGGCTCGATACGTGTGTCTGTAGTTGTGTGTGTGTGTGGCGGCAATCTGTGCCGCTTTTTTATGTTTTTATTCCCTTCCAGTCCCGAACCTTTCTGGGGTTGTAGGTAGTTGTGTTTTTGTGATTTTGTAGTGCCTGCTGTTACCATTCCGGTTCTAATCTGACTTTCTTCTGTACCTCCAGGACCAGAGTGAACTGTTTATGCAACGGTGGCCTGTCGGGCGCTTCCTTGCAGCTTGGAGAAGTGACACGATTAGTCAAAGTGCTGGAATTGAAGCCAGAAATTAATCCGATTTTAATTCAAATCGGTCCTGCCATCAGAAAGCCAAAATACTACATATTAAGTTTAATTTTAAGATTAAAATTAGTTATTACTAAGATAGTTGTTTAGACTAAGTAGTTATTGTTCTGAAATACAAATTCTAAACAAGGGGGGCTTTTATTAAAAAAAAAGAGGGAAATTATTGCAGAAATGGAACAATTTAGAACAGTTTCAGGAGTTCTTAAGTTAAATCTGTTATTTTAAAATTAAAAAACATTTTTTTTTTGTTTTAACATACATACTCTATGTGTCCTTCGAAGGAATATCCTTAAAACAACACATGTAAATAAAAGAGGGAATTTATTGCAGAAATAAAACAAATTTAGAACAGTTTCAGGAGTTCTTAAGTCTAATCTGTGATTATAAAATTGAAACTAAAACATTTTTAGACATACTCTACGTGTCCTTCAAAGGAATATCCTTAAAACAACACTTGTAATTGGTCCATCAGCCTGCCTGTAAATAAGCTTGTCTTTAAATCTCTGACATCTCCGAGGATAACACCTTGCCTTCCACTCACCTTATCTCTGTTTATAATTCTTGTACATTTTCGCCGCGTTCCATATCTCGGCGAATAACTTAATCAGAAAATTAAGCGAAATATGCCAGGCACCTGCCCCCGTGGGCATAACTCAATAATCACATCAAATGTCGCCACCGGACTGCACCGGTCGGCTGCTCCGCCCGTGTCTTCGCGGAGAAGTTGCAACACCTCCTTAAGAGGTGTGTCCACCGCCTGGTCAGCGCTGCCCCACCTGGCTCCCTGGCCACTCGACGCAGCTCAGCTCAGCTCAGCTCCCCGGCAGCTAATGCCGCACAGCTGCGCGCCATTTAAGTCGCTGACAAGTGTTTTGCCGGCATCTCCGGAATGCGACGAGGAGCTCGAGTCCGAGAAGAGCTCCGCCGACTCGGGGGAAGGGCTGTGGCTGCGCTGAGGCAGCACAGAAGCCGCAGCAAAAAGTGGCAGCCAACATTGCTACCAATTATGCGATAAGCGATGCGAGGAGCCTCCGCAGCTGATGCCACTTCTGAACGCGGCCCACAATTGTGGGAAAACTTTAAGCAAATACAATGCCGGAAAGCATTAAGAGTCGTGGGATTCGGATTGGGGCGATTTAAAAGTTCTGCTTCTGCTTCTGCTTCTGCATACCTGGCTCTAATCGAATAATTTTAATTATTTAAAGATGTGTTTATCTAAATAGCTTTTTAAATACTACTTATTACTGTGTAGAAGTGCAGGCATTAAAGTCGCACTTTAATCTCTTGTGGAGCGGAAAGAAAGTCCTGGTAGAAAGCAAAAGTCGGGCCGTGTTTACTCTTCCCACACTTTTCAATTAGGGCTCATTTTTTCGCGGATTCGTGCAACCTGGAGCAGAACAAACGTGTTAACATGGCCCGAGCGGCGGGAGATGGGGAGATCCGGGCGTAATGAAGTGATTAGACTGCGATTCTGCTGACTCTGCTCCACTGGAAGGGTGTACGAAAAAAGCATAATAATAATGGGAAAAAAAACGGCGAGTCCGGTACCGGGCCGGGCAGGGGAAAACTAACAAAAGGCCGCGTGCGCAGCCATCAAACGAAACGAAAAGCGTGCAACAGCAACTGCAGCAACAACAACAAGAACTGCGGCAAGAACAAGAGCGGAGGAATGACCTTATATTGCAACTGCAAGTCAAACAAAGGGCCGCTAATGGGTGGTGCCCAGGGGAAGGAGCAGGGACCTCACAGAGGGGAGAGCCATGAGCCGAGAGCCAAGAGCCGGACCAGAACCGGTCGATGTCCATTCGAGGAGGAAGGGCCTCGGAGCGGGAGAAGGACGGCGGCTACTGCAGGGCAATTGGGCCAAAAGCATAAAAATCAGTCAAGAGTCGCCTCCGCCAGCTCCGCTCAGCATTCAAAAGCGACAAACAAACAAACCAACAACCTGACGGACACTGCCCGAAATGAATCGCACAAATCGAAGATATAAATCACGATTAAAGATTGCCTTATCGGAATGTTAAGTTATCGGGTCGGGGCTGGCGAACACGGTTTTGAATCTGGGGAGTTGCTTGTCCGCTGAATGGAGATGCTTAATCAAGAGCTGAAACATGATAGTTTCATTCGAAAATGATTTTATAATCGTGGGCAGTGTCCGGCAGAACTATAAACTATAAAATATGCATCCTTGTATTTTGACTTTAATGTCAATTTCTGAGAACACTCTCGTCTTTTCCTCCACTGTATAAAGAACAGGACTGGAACTCCCCCAGGATGGGAGTGGAAATGGGATTGGGGATTGGAACTGTGTACTGTGCTCTGTGTACTGTGTGACTGGGCACTGGGCACTGGACCTGGACCTCAACCTGGACACTCGTATCCAAAAGGCCGCTGAAATCGATTTTCTCGCAAACTTGGCCAGCCCGGCCAGCCGCAGGGCCAACTATATATACTGGCGTCCTCGGTTCTGATTCTCGTTCTGTGCCTGCTCCTCCTCCTCCTCATCTACCTCCACCCCGTGCTCATCCTGCGGGAGGCACAGGAGTTCTTCGGCCTGTAATGGATATAGTCGAGGCGCGCGCGCTTTTATTACCCGGTCCTTTTGGATCGCAGGGGTATATTGTATTAAAGCCGCAAAATGACACGATTGCAGAGTGCTCTCCCCGGTTTATTGGATGAACTCCACCAGAAGTCCCATTAATAGGTTTCCGACATGTCTTTGTACTCCGGCGGGTCTTAAATTATATTTCTCTGAATTAGAATATTGGGTATCGCTTAGTCGTAAAGCCCGACTCGACTCCTCCGACTGGGTAATGATGATTCCTTTGATGACGGCAGTGATGATGATAATGACAATGCCGGGCCACGGGACGGGGCGACCACGGTCTCGCTGATTTCGCTGCTGGGTCTCTGCTGGTCTCTGCTGGTGCAGCTGAAATTGCAAGTCAACTGTCGTCGCCCGGCGTTGTTTAGTCGTTCCACCCGTGGCATGGCGCTCATTCGCCGCATCGGTAATTGCAATTGCAATTTTCTCTGCGACTGCTAGAGACCGACTGCAAGTCCGGCTCCATCTTCCTGGGGGTTACTAAATCTGCGAATTGCGCTCGACCAGCAAATTTAGTGGCAGCCGGAGTGGAGTCCAGTGCTCTGAGTTATTTAATTTGTGTTATAAATAAATTTGTTTAGAGCAATAATTCCGGCCATCCGCCGGGAGGCCCAGTTCGGTAGTAGTGTTTGCCTTGGCTCCATAAAAGTGAAAGACATTTTTATGGAGTCTCTGGAAGAGTCTCCTGGCCTGAAAGTTGTTTTCCCAACTCATAGAAATCCGCACTAATCAGTTTACGGCGCAGCTCCAACTGGCGAGGCCTCTAATTGAAATCATAGCGCGGCCTGTCAAGGGGCCAAACCAATTCCAGGGAAGAACAACATAATTCGAGGCCAGCAGGGACGAGTGCAGCGCTATGTGGCACACAGCATATGCAGCATCCAAGTCGGAATCTAGACACGCAACCAGCTAGCAGCTACAAAGCAGCAGCAGCAGCAGCAGCAGCAGCGCAGAGAGCAACAGAATTTGCATGGCCCGGACAGCAATTACCGGGGATGGCTCATGATGTTGGCCTCATGATTCCATAACCAAGCCGCCCGAAGCCTTTGCCACCTGCTTGTCTGGGAAATCTCTCTGTGTGTCCCATCTATCTCTATCTGTGCATCTGGCCATCTCCCTCTCGGCTGCGTGTGTGTTCCCAGCAGCTTAACTGACGTGACTGTCAATAGGAGCCAGAGGAGGAGATGGAGATGGAGTCAGAGCGGGAGGAGTACTACGTCTACTCCGAGGAGTGTCCAAGGGGGCGGGCCTGGGCGGTAGGCAGTCGACAGTCGGCTGTCGGGAATCGGGAGTTGCAAGTCGGGGCCCTCGCGTTTCCATGTTTTTCGAGTTGTCTGCAAACGACACCCAGCGACGTCGCCTTTGCACTGATTTTCCTGCTTCCTCCACTGCCCTCCACTGCTGCTGCACTCCGTGCTCTGCCGGCTCATCAGCGAAAAAAAACAACAAATCAACAGCATCAATGACAACCAAAGAACAACTCCATGGGAGAGGGCCACGACCTGGGAATACCTGGCTTTTATGGCTCGAGGAAAGTGCACTGGAAGGCCTAGTGCCAAGACAGTTCTGGTACTGATCCCTAATATTATGCAACCTTTCACCGAATTGCTCCCAAAGCCAATATGCCTGGCGCTCCTGCGAAATGCCAGCGCAAGGACACTGGTTTATAGAGTGCAGACCTTGGGCTGCATCTTGCAACCCTTCAGGAGGAGTCCCTGCCCCCAGCAATCCCTTCAGAAGTCCTGTGTATCTGCCTACCAGGAGGCAGTCTGCTTGGGGTAGGGTGGCAGGATCCAAGGACCCGCATTTTTACAAAAACAAGACGATGGAGAGGGTGAGGGAGAGGGAGAGGAGCCTTGCTGCATTTTTGCTTCTTCCTTTGGCTGCTCTTGTTCCTCTTCCTGTTGTTCTTGTTGGTTTTGGGTTTTGTTTATTTTGTGTTCGACTTGTTGTTGTTTTCGCCATTGCTTTAATTATTGTTCCGTTTCGTCTGGCATTTGCTGCTGCACTTTTTCTCCTTCATGTTTGTGTTGTTTTTCCATCATTTTTGTTTTTGTTTTGGTTCTTGTTTTTTTGTTTTTGTTTTTGTTTTTATTTTGTTTTATTGCAGTTCTTTGGCATTGCACTGAGTGGTGAGTGGGGAATGGGGAGGGCGGGCGAAGTATCTCCGGAGGGGAGGAAAGTAATACAATAGGCGCACCGAATCACTTAAATCATTCACAGCTTGGGGCCGGCATGTAATGGATACGGCCGATTGAAGAGGGAAGAGTGCTCTCGTATCAGCAGTTTCCTCAAAGCCCTGTTGTTTGCACCTCTCCCGGCAGATTAATTAGAGTTTCAATCCATAACGCTGTCAGGGAATAGAGAACTATTCAGATTACTTGCCCTGCAATACCATTTTGAAGCTGACAGGTGTCCTTCTCGATAGATATCTCTTAAAAAAGTGTTCTTAGAAGTCACCTCCGTCCGAGACTCTCCTCTAAGCCGGATTACCTCAGAGACAAAGAAAGCGCACTGCACTCAGCCCAATTAGTCTCGCTTCACCCAATTGATAAGATCGTTGATCCGTTAATTCCTCCAAGCGTCTGCCTCTATCCCGAAGACCCCGTACCTCAATCCCAATCCAAACCCATTTTACGTCAGTGAATGATGGCAGTTGGTGATTCATACCCGGGACTGGTGGGAAACTCTCGCATGTAATTATTTTAAAGCGTTTTCCATTTTTTGTGACTGCGAATGTCTATGGAAATGCAATTGCAACGACGGGCCTGGGGCAGACTCCCCAAGCGAGGTCCTAAAATCCAAAGCAAGGCCCCAACCCCCCCGGGGAACATTTCACTTTTCTTTGTCCCAAAACGAATAAAAACAAAATATCAAACACAAAACGTAGGGAAAGCCAAACACAAATAAAATGCAAAAGTTCGAAGCCCCCGGACCGATTTTGCCGGTTACTTTAACTTCCAGCGCCAAAGGAGCAGTGGCATTAAAAACAAACCAAAAAAATAATACAAAATAAAAGCCGGGCGAAACGAAATAAACAAATCAAAATGGGAGAGGCATCGCGTGCAGCCCAGGACTTTCCAAAATCCTTGGCGAACGGTGCAACGTTCCAGATACTTTTTGTTGCCATCGTTGCTTCTGCCTGCCACTGCCATTGCTGCCACTGCTGCCACTGCCATTGCTGCCGCCGTTGTTAGCCATTTTTGTGTGACTTAAATTGCATTTTATTTCTGCAACGTTGCAAAACATTTATTTACTTTCATGGTTTGTTGAGTATTTGCCAAGCCACAAGGAACTACGGCTCCTGCTGCCGCTGCTGCTGCTGCAACGACAAGGCATGAAATTCGCCAAGGATACGGCTGGATACGGCAATGATGATGATGTGGCACAAGAGGATGACGCCGTAGCCGGAGTTTCGAACCGGCGAGCTGAGCTGTTGACTGCTTTTGAACTTGTGCGTCCTCGGCAATTGCATCCTTAGACAATGACACACACATAGAGAGTCCCGGAATGAGCTGAGTCCACAGAGTTGCAGACATTTTGACAAGCGGCAGTTTAGTTTTTTTCCCTTCTTTTTGGCGGTTTCAAGTGGGTGTGCCTCCCAAGCAGCCGACGGGTTCTGTCAAAGGGCCTGAACTTATTGTATTTTCATACCATTTTAATTAGAAGCCAAAGTTTTCCCTTTGAGTCGAATAATATTCCACAAATATAATCCTAATCTGGTCCTCAGATGCAATTGACAAATCTCTTGATCCCCTGAATCACAAAATGAGGACTTCATCCTCCCAATTTTTTGTGGCAAAGAGAGAAACATGTTCCGTTCGGTATTATTACAAAGCTGGAGATTTTTCAACACGCCAAGATTGAAATTGATGAGGCCTATGCCCTGGACGCCGCCTCTTCGGCTGCAATTATGCGCTAATTAAATGCTACATAATTTTTTGAATGCCGAAGAAACTAAAAAATGCATAACATATGTTGTGCAGCCCGAATACGCTGCGATTTCTCCAGAGCTCAGTCTCAGCCTGAGTATCGGTCTGAGTATTGAGAAAAAAAACCGAAAGATCCCAGAACCGAGAACCGCTTTTGTGTCTGTCTGGGCTGAATTGTGGCCTCATGCCTTGGGCTCGGGGCATAAGAAACAATTTTCTGGCACACAAAGAAGCGGCAGTGGCAGTGGCTCTGGCTGTGGCTGTGGCTGTGGAGTTGAAGCTGAAGTTGAGGCAACGGCAGCCATAACCATAACATGTTTTGTTATTAATTATAGTTTACGCAATGCAGGGGACAGGCCGAAGACAACAACAGTCACAGTCACTCAGGGATCGAGGAAGAGGCAGGCTGGCAGGCAGGAAGCCCGACTTGACCATGTGCTCCTCCTTCTCCAGCGGATCCTCCTCTTGGAAAAAAGAGTTCACTTAATTTGACGCACAAATGTCAGTCACAAGATGTTGCTGCACTGTAAAAAATTAGATATTGGAATAGCCTCTAAAGTATCAAAATTATTTATTTATTATTAAATATTGTATTTATTTATATATAGATTATATAGAATTTTTGAGGGAAGTCTAGATTGATTTGGATTTGAAAATTTCGGCTTAATTCAAAAAAATCTTAAACCACATATGTATCTTTGAATATATTCTAGAGATCCATTAGAGACTCTTTTCAGCGTGTAAGTGTTCAGTGAACTGCGTCAGTTGTTTGGGCCTGGGTCGTTCGCCTTCTGCCTTCTTCCTGCTGCCTGTCGTTACTTTAGTTGTGAAAATAACTCAATAACTAATCCTTTTTGATGGTAGTCCAGGCCTCAGTAACCGAATGAAGGGTTGTTTGCCCAGGGCATTCCGAAAAGTCCGGTTGAAGCATGTGGCAAAAGACTTCACTTCGCTTACCAGCCAGCTTGACAATAAAAATTATCATAATTATATTTAAATTAATATGCAACAAGCCCAAAAAAATAAAGAAAAGAGTGGCTAACCCGAAGCCGGCAATTTCCGCGCTCGACAAATTACAGGAAATGCCAAACACCCTTCTGCTTCTAGCGATGTGTCTTTCGGTGTTAGGTCCCAATGTGTTTATATTAATTAGGAGCCCAGAGCGAAGACCATAGAAGTCGCACCCACGCTGGGCATTTATGACAGCAGCCTTTAAAATATGGTAGCCGAACATCATTTTTTATGACTGTTTCACTTGAATGATTTCGTTTTCACACCTTTCAATCAATGGAACAAAAAACCCGATGGACACCCCCCATTTTTCGTTAGAAATTCCAGCTAATATTTCTGTGATCCAGTTCGGCCGATAATCCCGTACAAGTCCAATGTCATTATCGTGGCGCAAACTCCATGGGATGGTAATCAAAAGTTTCCAAGTCTGAAGAAGAGACTAAGCCCCTTTCGACTTAGTTCCGCAGCCAATCAGACCAAATTAGATCCCAGGGAAAATTAATCCGAGAGCAAGACAAATAACCAAAAAACTTGTAACAAATGCGAACGACATTAATTATGCAAACAGAAATAGAAACAAAGGAGCCGAGACAAAGCAGCAGACTAAATCGTTCAGTTCGGTTTATCTAAGTCATGAGCAGCATTTTAAAAAGCATTAATCATCGGCCCGATGAGTCAGTTGGAGCCAATTCGAGCCTCATGGAACAAAATACGATTTAGCATAACTTATGCAGGGTTTTGAGTTTCGAATTAAATAATTAAAATCTCATTGCCCGTGTGTACAATTAACTTAATTATTTAATTTATGCCCCTCTCTGCGGGCTGTCATCGGGAATGCAATAAAAACCTAAAATCCGAAACTACAAAACAGACTACAAATATTTGAGAGCCGCGCTCCGCTCGCTCATCGGGTATTTGCAAACGAAATTAAAAATTTGCATAAATTTGCAATTGAATTGCAGCAATGTATGTATGGGAGCGTGGGAGTTGACAATATTAGTTTTTAATTGCCATATAAATTATAAATAAATTCACGCTTCCATCGCGGAGACTTTTCGAACGCGGATACCCATAGTGCTGCATAAATTATAATTCTTCCTGTCACAGGTGACTGACTGAAATTCGAGTGAGTTGAGTGACTGGCAGCTGGCACAGGAGCTGGCCGAAAAATGCGCGACAATGTAAATTAATTAAAATATTTATTAGCTAGCGGCAGAACACAGGAAGGATGTGGCATGGCTAATTGATAATTAAATGTCAAACTACATGATAGTTTTTAAAAATACATACTTTTTCCCACACATTGAACTCTTCCCGGCATTATTTTTAGCTTGTAGCTTGATTAGTCTAACCTCTAAACTTGTGTATTATTTATTGCTTTCATTAGGCTTAACTATTATTGACTTCTTTTTTTAACATTTACACTATTTAAGTGTAAAACACAAATAGAACAACAAATGGATTAAGCTTTGTTTACACAACTAAATTCACGTTAGATTTATCGGATATTTTTTGTTTTCCATTTCATTATTGCCGGGGGCCAGGCCCATAATTTATTTAATGATGCTTTTAATGTGGCTCGATTGGAGTTTTTGTTTAGTGGCCGGCAGTCAGTTGCTGGCCGTAATAATAGTGTTTAGTGGATTGCATTTCCCTCGTCCCCACGAACATATGCATAATGAGTTTAATTGCTGCGCCGTTACTTAATTGAATACATTAATAACACAAAAAAGCGCTGCAGAGCTTTCAGAGGAGCTCTGAGCTCTAGCGCTCCATATGGATTAAAACGGGCAACGAATGAACAACTCCTGACATTTAAGCCCCGTCGCAAGTCAAATTAAAACCAAATAAAAATCAGAGACAGCTCTCGGACCTGGAACCAGACCTGGCCTATAGACCGACCGCAGTTTACATACATGGCTCGAAGTCAGCGATTTAGATAGCAATAAAATGCAGCTCACCTCACTGAACTGCACATGCTCCATTACCAATTCAGAAATCTTTGGGCCGCGGAAGCATGTTGCAACAACCACGTCAACAACATTAGAGAAGTCACGAACTTGCAACAGGAACACGGAGTTGGAGCTGGAGTACGGAGCTACAAAAAATATAGCTGCAACAGCAGCAGCAACTGCGGCAACTGCAACAGCAACATCAACAACAACAACAACAACAGCAGCAGGAGCAGCAGCTAAATTGTAAACATAAACAAAACATTTATGACTATTTACAGTTGAGCCCAAAACTTGAACTCCAACTGCTGGAGAATTTTTTTACTTTTTACTTTCGAGTGGGGCCTGTACGTGAGCAATATCTGCTGCTGCTGTTGCTGTTGCTGCTGATGAAGTTCAATGAGTTTTCGGGTGTGAAAGGGTCAATTGTGTAAATAATAACGAAAAACTGTGAACAGCAAACAGCAACAGCAGCCACAGAGGAAACAAAAACAATGAGCCAACAGGGACAGAGGCAACCGAAATCGAAACTGGAAAAAATACTGGAAACCCCTAAGTGGCCGGGGGGGAAAAGGTTCGAAAGAACTCATAAAAAATATCACACGCATATAGGAAAGGCATTTGCGATAAGCATTGCAGCACTGGGCAAACAAACAGGGACAAATGTAAATAGACACCGAACACCAGAGTTCCTAAAACCAGACACAGTGGACACTCTAGAGCACACAGAACAGAACATCAAAAAAATTGTTATATCACTTGGAAATATAATAAAATATTCTCCTAGCCTTCCTGCACCTTAGGCCTTTAGGAAATTACAGAGCTTAAAATTAAGAATCGTATATTTCAGTTTTTAATTAGCGGGGAAACACTGTAAACAGTTCAATTTCTATCGATTTGGAAGAGAGTGTGGTTCAAAGCCAGAAAGAGGGGCATAGCTTTTTATATTGGGCGAGACAGACGGTCGCTTTTTATGATGCAATTAAATATTGTGTTTAATGCATTTGTAAATAATAATAAATAAAAAACATTTACTACGGCAATCACGATAATGCAGCAACAACGGACGGCAGCCGCGATAACCCGATAATGAAGTTGAAGTTTCGAATGCGCCTCACATGGGGGGAGTTGCTTTATTTGCCTACAGGAAATAAAATTGCCATAAAAACTGTCTCTGTCCAAGCGTGGCTCATAAATGCATATAAATTATGGTGGAAAATGTATTGGGATGGGAATGGGAGTGGGTATGGGGATGGGGAGGAGTGGAGTTAACCCGACTTTTCAGCTCATCTAACCTAAGCCCGGCCTGTTAGTCAGCTGGCCGAGCATTTGACAGGGCAATTTGTTTTTATTGCAGCCGTCAATTGTCATTATAATCGAGCATTTTATGGCAACTTGGCTTCTATGGCCCACATGCTTGTGCTGCGTCCTCCTTGATTTTACAAAAAAAGCTCCTACTAATTGATTTTGAAGTGTGGGCTTCCATTTGACATGCATAATCTGCATTTAAGTGCCTTAAGCGCCAGCGCTGACAATTGACGAGGGATGAGCTCGGGCCGAACAATAAATTGTTTCTAAATGGCTTAGAAAGTATAACGAGTTTATTGGGCTTCTTTCAATGTGAATGCCTTTGGATTTTTGGGCCGGGAATTATGGCTTTCATGGGGATTAATTCCTGGACAAGGACTCTTGATTCTCTTGCTATTTGGCTTACAGTTTCGCATTTAAAAGTATCTACTAGGGTTTAATAATTGCCTTGTTTAATTCCTCTTGAATGCAACTAACATATGGAGGCAATTTCTGCAACCGTATTGTTGTAGTACACCTTTGAAGCCCTCCCTTTTCTGACCCTGCTATGCACTCGATGCAGTTCCCCTGCTATTTATGCATTTTTTGTGTGCGTCGCTGGATGCAAATAGAGGAGAATCGACAACAATAGAGCTGTCAAAGATGCAAATGTCGAGTGAGTGCGTTTCTGCATCGGGTAGGGTTCTTCTCAATCGATTTGCATCCGCAGGCTACTTCCCGGGCTCTTTGTTTTCGGAAAAAAAAAAGCGAAAAGGAAAACGGAACCCTTCCGGTGCGTGCGGTCCTGATTGCCTGGATGAGTATCAATTAAACCCCTCGCGGCGGAGAGGGCTCGATGTCACATAATACTCAATCAAATTAAGGCTCAAGTTGACTCAAGTAATTAAATCTAAAACCAACAATGCCGCACTCGAAACCCGGTAAGAGGAGGCACGCACACACAAGGCAAACTAGCCGTAAATAGCAACAATTTTCATATTAATTTTCATAATTTTCCAATGTTGACAGCAGAGTAAACACAAATACACGTGGGTAAACAACAAGGGGCCGGAAGGAGTTGTGTGTGTGTGGCCGAAGAAAAAAGTGTAAGGGATACTGTGTCGCTCCAAAGGACTGCAGGGGGTAGGACTTGGTCACTTGTTGGTCAGCGCTGGACAACCTGCTGTGGGCGTGCGAGTGTGTGTGCGAGTGTCTTTGTGTCGACAATTTGCCTAATAACCCAGGGCCGAAACGGGGGGTGCGCCTTATATATTTTAGCCTTGTTGACTTGCTTTTCAGCTCCCCGGCAGCCCACCTGCCTGCCTGCGGTTAGTTTGAACTGTTGACTTTGCGGCGAGCACTTTAAATTGATTAAGTTGAATTTGTCTAGCGGCGCCACCGCCTTGCGGTTTAGCCCGCCCACCTGCGCCCCTCCCCCTCCCACCAGGTACTTAATGCCACGCAAACAACATGCAACTGCAGCTGCTCTTTGATTAATTCATTGCTCTCAGCCTCCTCCTCACAGCTCACATGTACATATCTTGCAACTGCGACTCCGCCGTTGCCAACTCGTGAGACATTAAAACACTTGAATGCCAAAAAACTTTGCAGCAATTTGTGTGGAGTTTCCACAGTTCAAGCCTCCGACTCCAGCTTAAGCTGTGACTTTGGTCTGTCACTCGAGCACTCTGGCACTCCAGTACTCCTGCACTCCTGCAGCGGCAAAAAGATACATCCTACATCCACATGCAGGAAACTTTCCAAGTCAAGCGCTGAAATTAAACTTTAGAGAGCGAAATTGTGAATGAGTGGCCCAGACAAGAACCAAAGTTACAAGTCACACAACAAAGACGATGCGATGACATCGCCTCCAAAAATTAATTTCCCAACACCTTGTTCTCGCCACTTTTTTGTGTCACTTTGTAGTTGCTGGAGTTGCCTGCCTGGAGCGCTCCACTTTAGGTTTTTGCACCTTTAAGAGCAGAAACGTCACTTTGTGCAACGTCATTTAATGCTTGAACACCCTGGACAACTGACCAGAAGTTGTAAACTGTTTGCAAAGATGGCCCGAAACGAAACTTTTGCCAGCCAAGCTGACCACAAGATATCCTGCTTGGAGCGTCCGCCTCCCGTACGGCTCTCAGCCGATCTGGGACTCCCCTTTCTTGTAGCTTCCAGCTCAGCTTGCAATCATATCAAAGTGTCAATGAAAGTGCCTCGGCTCTGGACTCGTGGTCAGAAAGAACCACAAGGGATAACAGTAACATGGGGTTGGGATAGTTTAAAAATAGTTTCAAACAAATTCAAAAAAATAAATTAATTTTTGTAATCTTCTTTTGTTTCAGTTGCATCTTGGAAGAGACATGAAGATCTCCACATAAAAGGTAAGTTATTCTCACTTAAATTAAGGATGATTCTTTCTAAAATCTTTCCGTTTGTTGGTTATTCTCTTAAGCTGTATAATTAATGTCTTGTGGCCTCAACGTCAAGTGTTCACTGTACTGGGGAGTACTTCTTTCAGGCGCTTGGTGCAGTTTTGTTGCTTCTTCTGTTGCAGCTGAAGAGCCCACCATGTCTGGCTTGGGCCTACCATCGACGACGACGCCTCCACACACTCCAGCTGTCCCGCCCCCGGCACCCCAAACTGTCCTGTTTCTCCTCCCCCTGGTTCCAGGGTGCCTTGTCCTGATTCCCGCGCCCCAGCTACAATTGCAATTTGTGCACTTTACGCTGCCAGTTTGAAAATTGTGCACACACACTCACCCACTCATGGTGGGGCATGGCTTGGAGCTGCAGTCCCCGGTTGAAGTGAAAATTTTGTATCTTGGCGAGTATGCGCGGAAAACGCTCAGAGACAGTCCTCCAAAAGAGTTCATAAATATTGAACACTACTTTTGAGGGAAAGTGCCATTTAAACGAAATAATTAACTTGAATGTTGGTACTTTTATCCTAAAATGATAGTAAGAACGAACTTCCAAGGTCTGACTTCCAAACATTTTCTCTCCGTGTACTGGCGACGAAATCTGCTAGTCATTGTCGTTGTCGCCCCAGCTTGCTGCATGCCACATAGTTGCTTCCCACTTGAAAAAGTTGCTCATTTTTACACACTTTATTTTTGGTGCACTTCGGGTTTCAGTTCAGCTCAGTTCGCTTCAGTTTCAGTCTGGTTGTTGGCTTCGTTTGCCAGCATGTTGCTCTGTTGCTTTTGTTGCACTTACAACTCGGAACATTGTTTCAGCACTTAAGCGACACACACAACTAGCAGACTAAGCAACCAGCAACAAGGTGAAAGAGGCCCCGGAGGTGGAGGTGCAACTGATTCAACGGAACGTGGTATGGAGTACGGAGAACGGGGATCGGGAATCGAGAAAGCTTGGGGGAGCAGATGAGCAGGGAAACAGCATTCACTTTGCCCCCCACAGAGATGTGTGCGCTCAAATGGTTAAACATTGTGCCGGGAAGGGGGCGGGGTCAGAGCCAAAAGCAATCCCAAAAACCGAACTGAACTGAACCAATCCACACAGATACCGAGCTGCACTCACACAGTGCTGCCTTTTGTTTGAAGTTTGTCTTCGAATGGAAAACTTTTGTGAAAATTAATTACGAATTCGTGAGGTCAATCGTTTTTCGGTGATAATCGAGTGGGTGCCAAGCTCGCAGGCAGGAGTGGGGTGGGGCAGGGACAGGTTGATTACAGCAGGGGGTTGGTGGTCTCCTCCCCTCCCCTGGGTATCGTGCTGAGTGCAAGACTCCAAGTGAATTTTACAACGTTCCCAATTGCCACTCGGGTTGGGGCGTCATTGATTTTGACAGGACTCTTCTTCATAGACACTCTCTACACTATTTGTATAACTATGATTGAAACAGGGTCTCGCAAATAATTATCCTCTTAAAGTTACTTAAGTTTTGGGGATTCTTTAGCATTTTTCCAAGTGCATATCTCCCTGTACTCGTGTTTTTTGCATCTTTTGTTGTTTGTAGCGCTTATAATTTGGTAATTTGCAGTTTTGTCGTCGTCAGGATTGTCGTGCCAAAGATTTTATAATTTTGCTCACATTTTCGGAAGTTGCTCCCAGTGCTGCTGCTGCTGATTCTGCTGCGGCTGCTGCTGTTGTGGCAGCAACCTCCGATGAGGATGCTGCTGCTGTTGCATTTTGCATAATTTTCCATTTGGCTGTGGCCCGGGTTGTTGCGTGTCTGCCTGGCAAGTCGTGAGGCGTAATTAAAGAGTTTATTTTATGATTTGCGGTTCGTTGATGCTGCTGTTGCTGTGGCTGTTGCTTGTGCTGTTGCTGCTGTTGCTCCTTGCTGGCTAAAAGTTGCTTGGGTGGCCCAAAAGTCGAAGTTGATTTTCCAGATGAGCGTCTTTTTTCCCAAAGGTGCCTCGCAGCTAGTCGAGCATGGATGGCATGCAGTAAAAGCAAAAGCAAATTCTGAAGCAGAAGCAGGAGTTCCAACTACAACTCCCGCTCCAGCTCCAGCTCAGCCCAGAGCCTTTGACGTTGTCATCGCACTTGTCAGCAGCACGACATTGTCCCCCGATGTCTCCCAGACCGTTTTCGTGTCCTTTGGAAGGCTTTGCCTCGGAGCTATTCGATGATTCTGCGTCGTCTTGTTTGCTTTGGCATATTGGGGAGACATCCTCGACAGGCACTAATTTTAACTAAATAACTTTGATGAGTTGGCTTTCGGGCCGCAAGGCTTGAACCTTTTCGCCCTAGCTTAACCTTTGTTTAACCTTTCTTAAGCTGCACTCCGTTTTTTCCTATCCGAGGCCGAGACCGAGGCCAATCTAGCATATTTGTTTAGGAAGGATTCTGTTTGTATATTTAATATATTCAACGCACATATGGCGTCAACTCGATCTCTGGTACGGGAACCGAACACCGAAAACCCCAGTCGAAATGCTTTAATTAAATGAAATCTCATGGTTTTTGTGACGGGCCAGGCGGGTAGGAGGAGCCACAGGACATTGGCCGCTTGTCCTGGAACACACACGTTTTACAGTTGCACGCACAACTATGCGAGATGCTGGTCGAATGGTCGTAATGGGGCTGGGGCGGGGGCTTGGGCCACGATTCCGAGGGTTGTCAGAGGTCTGGCATTCAAAAATTGAAAAACCAAAATTTAAGCTGGGCCAGCTTTTTGAATTTATGACCAAATGGCACACACAGACACATGTACATATATCCGTGTGGAATACGCATGGGAATGCATGTAAAAACTGTAAAGGATCAGCCATGCTTAGGAGCAGGATATATCGGGGATGCGAGCCGGGGTAGCTGCTCTGCCGTTTTTTCGGGGTGGCAAATGCGTAACACGTAATGGCATGAGAAACGGGCATATATTATATAAGCTGGAACATCTTCCATTTAAGCACACATATGCACGGAAATTTATTTGATTAAAAGTTGATAAATTACCTCGAATACATTAGTTGGCACGAAGTTGGAATTCCGTTTCATGTTTCAGGCAACACCTACTTTGGACTGTGTATACTTTGTAGAAGTCTATGAACCAGAATAATATTCTGTTATTTTTAATAAGGTCATGATTCATACATTATACAGTTGAAGAGTTAAATCTAATCCCATGAGCGTCCCAAACCCAAGACATACTTCAACATAATCATTTGCAAATAGGTTTGGAATTAAGTGAAAACACGTTTGTACAAAATGAATGGAAGATGCAAACCATCTTGCTCATTTCCTGAGGATTCCGAAAGATAATTTTCCTAAACACTTTCAAATTACTTTGTCCCTCCTCCGGTCCGGGCTAACCGAAAATCCCCTTTGATTGCTGCAACATGTAGAATGCTCGTTCGGTCGGTTACTTTTGCGGGTATTTCGCATTGGTTCAATAAAGGCACATGCCTTCCCCGAACGGACAATTTCCTTTGGCTCTCAGCTCTGAGCCTTAATCCCAAAACCAAAATCGGTTGCAGGAGGGACAGGATATGCCCTCTTTCTCGTCCTCGTCCTCGTCCTTGTCTCCTCTGCATCGGACCTTGGCATAATGTGACACGTTTCGGGGTTGTTTTCTAATCCCAAAACGAAGCAAAGGGAGGGATTGGGATGCTGCCACAACCTGACACTCTAGTGTCGGAGTTGTGAAATCAGGCAGCAAAAATTGCTCGGCTTACCTGAACCGACCAAATCCAGCTCATCATATGTCCCTCGACCGAAGGATTCTGGGTACAAAGGTAGCTGGCAGGCAGCTGTGTAAGATGGACACACAAAAAGACAATTATTCATGTATGGTCGCTGGATATTCTCTCCTCTGAATGGAGGCATATCACTTTGCATTATGTAAAACATTTTCACAGGCGACAAACATTTGCATGATTAACCATAATTGAAAATGTGAAAGAGACGGAAGCTGTGGGATCTCGACACCGACACCGACATCGACATCGACATGGACAGGTAGTAAGTCCAATCAGTAGCGCTCCATTCAACTCAATTTATCTACGCATGCCAGGCATCCAGCCTTCGGATTTCTCTGAGTCATTTCGTTTCAGCTCGGTTAGTTCAGTTCAGCTAACTCGAGCTGAGTTTCCCAGCTGCCCCCTTTCATGGTTCCTTCTTTGGCTTCTGATGCCCTCGTTTGGCTTGGCTGCCTGGGCGGAGAGATTTTCCAATCCGACTTTTCAGAGCGGCTCTTTGTCTCCTTCGTCGTGTCGTGGCGTTGACTGCGCTTTTCCCCTTTCTTGTGGCACGCCCTTTTGGCTGCCACTGCGGAATGTGATGATGGTCTTGTTCTCGGGCTTCCCCACCCCACCCCCACTGAATTTGAAACTATTAGAAAGTTGAGAGCTTTTCATTAAACTAATTCTAAAAATCTTATGAAATTAAAGTTAATTCTTCTTTTAATCATCGCACTGACACATTTTTGTAGTTTAGTTTTCGGATATTCAAGCTAAATAGACGCCTTTCGAGGAATGGTAATAACAACTCATTATGAAATGTATTATTTAGGAGCAAAAGGGTTTCCTTTAGGACCTTAGGACACACCACCGTCGAATGGAATTCGGTTGCATGAGGCGGACACTTTTGACCTGTGCCGGATCTGACTTCCCCCTAACCGTAACTGTAATTTGAAACTCATTCATAATTGAATCTCTTAGTATGTTGTGCGGGAAAACGCTTCCTGCTCATTAATGTTGCAAGAAGGAGAGTTCGAAGCAGCCAGCCCGGCCACATTGAGGCAAAGGTAATCAGTCAAGTGCAACTTCTGCCCAGTTTTCCCCCGGATTTTCCCCCACTCCAGCCATCTCATTTTTTCCCCGACTTTTGTTCTTTGGGGTCTAATGGGAGGTTTCCTGTTTAGAGGGTTTTGTTGCTTTAATTAGTTGATCGCACGTGATATGGACTCCTCTCGACTTCTGGAACTTGGCCCTGTATCTGTATCTGTCTGCCGGCACCTGAGTACCTGGGTATCTGTATCTGAACCTGACTATCGCCGGCTATCTGGCTCGCCGTGGTTATATTAGCACTTGTCCGGCTTTAAATTGCTTGTAAAGATTATCTATGGAAAACTCACACTCAATTTGCGCGTCTACTCTGGCATGCAGATACTCTCCATCGCATATGAGGCATAATCTGGGCAACATCTTAAGTAGCTTACAATGAGGGGCGTAGTTGGCTGCTTTTGGCCCGAAGACAATACACAGAATGTGCAGTATACATACATATATGGTGGGGATGGCCGGGATAGCTGGCCATATTCAGACATTCTCGGATCCTTGTAAGCCAAAAGGATACATAAATTGCAGCCCAGACAGAAATTGCTCGGCAAATGCACAGCTGTTGCCAGCAAATCTACAAGCAATTCGAGGTTCCATTGAAATAACAATAATGTCCAGCCCTGTACCCACTCACACATTGCCAACCGTTGTTGCTTCCGCCTAATGTCCTTGTCACTCCTTGTTTTTGGTGCTGTTGTCGAGCACTCCTTGCACTGGTTTTTGTTGCTGGGCTGTTCTTTGTTTGTAATTTGATGCGCGCTTTTAGTTAATTGTGGCATCAGGACATGAACATTTTGGCCTATGGACAATAACTAAACCGCTCTTACAACTGCCCACCGATGTGTGGTTCAGTGCGGAAAATGTTGGGGTATTATGTTTGGCCAATAGAACAATAAACTAAAGGGGACTACAGTATGTTGCCACTGAAATCCGTTCGATATTTTCGACTTTATTGAAGAAATAAATAATCAACGGAATTTCTTTGGACAGGTACAGGACTTTACAGCACTTGCTTTTGCACTCCGGACACATTGTACTTTGAGGTCCTGTAAATGGCCACCCAAGTGACATTTGCCGCAGTTGTTGCTTCGCCCAAGTTATGTGTGGTAGTCTCGGTTTTTGATCGTTTTGTTGGGCGAAGACTGTGGGGGTCTTGAATTTGTCACTTCCTTCCTTGCTTCTCCGACTTCTCGGCATATTTTAGTTAATTAATTTTGTGGTCAAGTGAGGGAAAAGCGTACGGAAACATGGACTTTGATTGGCAAGTGATTGCAAGCTGTCTGTCCAGGCGATGACCTCATCCTGTTTTAATTGCATTCGCTTCGTTCATGAATGCATCAAAAGGTGAAAGGAAGCCTATTAGGATGCGCTCTGTGTGCTGCTGGAATGTTTGGTGAATTTAAAACCGAAGCATTTCGCATTATTGCTCACAAATTCACACAAATCCAATGGCATATAATTGAAAATTGCGGTTGCCTTTTCTTGTCTGTAGTGCTCCGTCTTAATGACTGAGAATATAATTCATCTTTTGATTATTATCAATTAAAATGCAGGTGGTCACTAAAGTCTTGTCTCTGAACCATTGAGGTAAAATAATTAGAGTCTGTTTCGAAATGCCAAATGTACCGATGGACAAATTCAAATCAAATTAATTGGTAAAATCTGAAAAGGATAGCTTGTTTTTATACTTGTTAAGGAAAAATGCTTTGAGTCGAAGGCACGTTTCCCGACTTCCGCTCGAAAAGTGCGCCCAAAATGGCCTTGCCCAAATCAGGCCAAAAATATGAAGCTCACTTCAACTGCGAAAGCCACTCTGATTTCCCCATTAACCCGTGAAGCCTCTCATTACTTATTGAAGCACTTTCCAAAAGTTACAAATTTACAATATTTTTTCGTCATAATTATGCTCGGCATATGCGCGTATTTCAACAAGTTTGGCCATCTGAATAGCAACCCCTTGAAATGGGGGTAAAAAATGTATCGAAAAGGGAGTTTTGGAAACTCATACTCGCATCGCTTTTCATCAATCTCAACACTCTATTTTGCGAGAATACTGGAAAATGAATGGTGGTATGAATCGAGAACTCACTTGGCCACTTGGACATCGTCCAAACACATTAGTCATCTTTGGCTAAACGCTATTTGAGTTTCGCATTACTCAGATCTCGGGTTCAGACTTTTATTGCCGATGCCGGACTATACTGAGCGCCTTTCTTTTATTGGGTTTCTCGAGTAGGAAGAAGAGGGTCCACTGATTAGCGTTTTGCATGCGAAATGCATAAATCACTAGGAACTGAAAAGAAAAAAAGAGGGTTATAGCAACGGCTGCAATTGCCATTTGGTCTGCGGCGACGTCGTTGACATTTTTATTGCCTGAGAAAATAGAATTTTTTATTTACCCGCTCGCTCTGTGTGTGATGGGTGCATTTTTTCCATAAACTGTGCAGACTTGGCTGCATAAATTTGGTTTTTATCGCAACTAAATGGCCGCAAATGCTCAGCGGTTGATATGCCGGGCTAAATAAAATAAATCGTCAATAAATAATACAACAAAATCAGGAGAGTGTAGTGTGGAGCATAGCAAGAGTCCTTGGCAGTTGGCAGTGGGCGTGCTAATCCTGGCCGAGTCATAAAAGCTGAATATGCAAGGCATGAATCATGGTCTATAATAAAATTAACTGATGGTTAAGACCGCATTAAATCTGGATTGGCAAGACGAATGTGGATTGCTTCGGAAATGGCTGAATCTTGTCTCTCCGCTTGAATAATAAAAATTAAATAATAGTTTAAAAACCAATGAAGAAAGGCTGCTCTCCTAAACGTCAATTACTTGGGAAATAATTTTAAAATTTAATAGTTGCACCGCCCCGAAGGATACGCCCTTTTCTGTTTTAATCTCCCTCAGTCTTTCTTTGACCTCCCAGTCGCTGCTCCAAAGTCTGCCACTAATATGCAACATAAAGCCGTAACTTAATTTACTGCTGAGAAAACGAGGAAACTACTGTAAACGGGAAAAGCTAAACCCAAGGCTAAAAGTGTAATGAGGAAAAGTCTTTTACTAATTGGGGCCAAAGAAGCAGCTGAGGCAGGAGCGGTAACACAAATTATGAGCACGAAAAGAAAATAATAATTTTATTTTACAGCTTTTTTTGGTTCTTTTCTGCTGTTGTTGCTGCTGCTGCCTCGACTTCTGCTCCTGCTGCTGTTTGTTCCTTAATAACCGTCAAGATTCTCGGAAAGAAATAAAGCAAACGGCGCAAGGCACACAGAAAAAACGCCAAGACGAACCCTTTTCTCAGGCTCCCCGAAATGTGCGCAAGCGTTGAGCTGTGAAAAGGCACAACAGCAACACCACAGCTCAGCAACAGTGCACCATGAGCAACAGCAACAGCAGCAGCAGCAGCAACAGCAACACAGCAGCAACATCAACAATAAGTGGCAGCAACAGCGGCGCGAGGCAGCCAAGTGAAGTGGCGTGTGGCGTCATCAGGTTGCAGATGCTGCTTGGTTGCAGGAAAAAATGCGTTCTACTTAATGTTGCATGCATTTATAGCAAATATTTCCCATGCCCCACGCCTTGGCCTGCCCACAATTGCTAATGATGCAGGAGCAGCAGCCGCTGAAGGAGCAATCCAAGGAGTTACACTCGAAAAATAATGCTACAGGCATGCAGGAAAAAAAATATTAAAACAAGTCCTTGAAAAACAATGCTATATTTTTTAATAAATATATTATAGAAGGCTAATATTGTCATTCCTTTCATCTGATATTCAAATATATTCCTCTAAGCTGCATGTTTTTTTTTGGTGCAAAAGTATCTCAAAGATCCCAGTCCTTTCTCAGCTGCTGGCAGTGCAACTTAGTTGGCGCTCTTGTCATTAAGCTGCGCAGCATTTACAGTTCTTGCCCGCTGGCTCCGCTGAGCTTGGCTTACTGCTTTTCGATTTAACTGCTGATAGCTTTTGAAGTTAGAGTAAGTTACGTAGTGCACTTGGCGCACACTTATCTATCATTATCATCAGTAACTCTCTCACACACACACACGTACATCGTGGCAACTTTTCTATTACGCTGCATGCTGCACTTATCGTCGTCATCGCAGCAGCAGCAGCAGCAGCAACTGCAACAGAAGCAACAGCATCGGCTTTGGTTGGGTTTCAAGTGCTGCATGATGATTATGATGATGATGCAAGATGATCATAATGACGATGATGCAGCAGCCGCTGAGGCGGAGGCAGAGGAAGCACTGGTCTGGCACAACGTCCACTCTAATCACTATATACATCGGTTTGATGGCATTGGTTTGAGCTGCCACTGGATACATCCCCGCTATCTATGGTGGATGCATGCCACTTGCCACTCGAGCTGCTGCCATCTCGGCTTTAGCACTCAGCCCTCAGTTGATGACGTTTGGCAGCTGCATCTCCTCCAAGAAGGGCACTGCGTTTCGGTTGTGTAAGAGCTTCCGTCTTGTCTCTTGATCTTTAAGAGATCATCAAAGCTTAGATTTATGGAATCACTATCATGAATGTCTGCAATTAAATAAGCTCCCTAAAAAAGGCTGTTTATTTTATTATATTTAATTTAACATTAATTGGCGCATAAAATTAATACAGACAACGAGTAGATACAATATTCCATCTCCCGCTCAGGAATCCCTACCCAAGCATCTGCGAGATGCACTATCCATTTCTCGCGCTCCGGCCTGCGGCCTAATTTTGTATAATTTTTTCTGCGTTATGAATTTGCTGGAAAATTGCAATTTTATGTGCAGTTTCTTGGGACCCTCCTTCGGATCCGCCCTGCTGCTTGGCTGGGCCCCTCTGGCTTACATTTATTAGAATAATTTAATTGCTTATTAAATCATCTTTGGCTCATGATTCCTTTTTGTTCTCGTTCTCTTTGTAGGTGAGTAGTCTGTCTCTACTGTGATCTACTGCGGGGCACGGCGGACTAATTAGTTTTGGTCTAACCTGCCGCATCGGAGGCTGCAGCTGCGGCTACCAGTGCTGCTGCATTGGCCGGCATGTTGCAACTTTATTAACCGCTCGAGGTTTCAATCTGCGGCTGTCAAATTAAATGAAATTTACACTTTACCGTTAAATTGCCAGGTACGTTAGAAAATTGCCCAGCCAGGTCCATAAATTTTTCACTGCAGCCTTTTGTGTACATTTTAAAGTTGATGCGGGCAACAAGAGCCAGCTCAGCCCAGTCCAGCCCGTGCCGCCTTTCTTTGGCCCCCGGTGGCAGCATCCGATTTTGACACAATTTTGCAGTTGAGCGGCATAAAAAATAAATATGGTTATAGGGTGTGGGGAGCTAAGTGAGGAGCTGCTGGGGGGTTGTGCTATGCTATGTATTATGCATTTTGCATTTCACCGGCTCCGAATGGCGGCCATCATCGTCATCCCTTTTTCCTTTCTGAAATTCTGAAACTGCTGCAGCATGCCTCAATGCACTTTGCACTGAAATAGAGAAATTCCAGTATTTGGTTCCTATTGCTGTTGTTACCCCTTTCATGCAACTGGTTTTTGTATGCATCGAATGGGAGAGTAGTAGTGGTAATAAAAAAATAAAAAATAATGCTTACAGCAAATATAAACATGCAAAAAAGTTGAACAAACTTTGGTTGGCTGGCTGCTGTGCTCTCTCAATTTTTTTTCAGCCTTCAGGGCTAAAGGAATACAACAAATAGTGCAAACGGAACGATTTTTGTTGCAACAAAAAAAGGCATAGCACAGAGCGTTGAAAGTCGCGTGGGATTAGTCGTTTTGGGGGATACACTTTCACTTCCAGGAACTGTAAAAGTTTAATTTAGATTTTAGTGCCAGTCAGGGGAGAAAAGCGTCCACTTCGGGTACTCGAATGGGGAGATTTTGGGGATCGAAAAAGCTTAGCGTTTAGTTTGTTTTACATTTTGGATTATGTAGATTTTCAATATCCCTTTGCTGAACGATTCCAAAGTTGATCATTTCGAAATAATCCAGTCGTAAATATTAAGAATCATGAATATCGATGGGAATATGAGTGTGACACCGACTTTCTAAAATATTTTGAGTTGATAATCCAATCAATGCACGATTATTGAATAAATTAAATTATTTTCACGATGTATCCAGCACAAATGGGATTACATTTTAACCCTTTCAGTGACAGAGCAGCTAATATTTATATTTCATTTTAAATATAAACTCTCTGAAAATGAATATGCCCTTGCTTTGGGAGCTCAGTGCCAGTACTAGGAGGGAAAATGAAAGAGTAGTGTAGGAAGCATGAAATGGAAACTGCAGCAGCCCAAATATGAATCAAACCAAGGCCCGGGCACGACCCAAAACCAAATGGGCCAGAAGACCAAAGGAACAGACCAAGAACAGGAGGCTCAAGCCCCATCCACGCTCGGCTTTTGGCCAACTGGTTCAGAGATGTCTGTCTGCTGTTGCATTGTCTTGTGGCTTTGGTTGCAGTTGCACTTGGCGCTGGTTTTTCGGTTATTTATTTTCTTTTTCCTGTGTTTGGGGTTTTCAGTTTTCTTTTTACTTTTGCCGGCTGCCTTTGACCAAGCAATGTATTGCAGGCCGGGCCAAGGCGTGTTCACAGCGTGTTCCGTATGTTTTTGGCCATGTTTTGGTTTCGTTCGTTGCAATGCATTAAAAAAGCATTTTTGCGGGCACTGCACTGTTGCAGCATTGTTGTTGTACACTAGTTGTTACACAGTTTTTACATATGTCCAGCTGACCCAATTCCCAAGAGCTCTTTATCTTTTTTTCGACCCCCCCACATTTGAATATTACGGTGATACTTTTTCGTTATCCGAAATTCAAATTTAAATTTCATTCTGGAATGGCAATTCGGGCTCGGACCAATTAGCAGCCGCCCTCGCCCTCGCACTGTGTGACCCAATCAAAAATGCTATTTGGCCGCAAGAGTCCTAAATCAACACAAGGGCATAACTCAAATACCCCGCAGAAGGCGCCAAGTGTTGACAGCAATATTGAAATGTTGGTTCAAACTAAAGTATTTGTGTAAATATTGTTTGGATCAAATTTGATTTCTCTCGGGCCGATGCTAATTTTCATCCAGCCAAAATCGTTAGATAAATAATTTCAACAATGGCAATTGTTGTCGACGCTAAACATTTTCCGGGAAAAGTGCATTCTGCCGCCGGGATGGGGAAAACCACCACCGATCCTGAAAGCGCTGAAAATGGAAACATGTTTTCATTAGGCGAAATTATTAGACGCCGGACCAACCCCGAATTTGATTTGATTTTCAATATTGTTCAGGGGGCACGTCGCAGGACTCGCTTCCATCTGTCCAGTCATCAATACTTGTCGCACAAATCCTTTTACCACCCGAAGGAAGTTCATTTATTTTGTGTTTAACAGCATTTAGGGATTGGGATTCTCCATGCATTGTCTTATTTGCCTGCACACCCCGAAAGCAGGGGTTGCTAAATAATTTATTTCCTTTATTTTCGGCTGCCGTTAATGCCATTCAAGTGGTGCCAAGTCCTTTTAGGCCTTCTGATTTGTTCGTGGATTAATTTGACCCTGAGCCGGAGACTCGCGCTCTTGTTGGATATTTAATTTATTTGGGTCCTTTGTCTGGAAAACTGACCGCCAAAACTTTGGCCTTCAAAAAATCTTCCCAGTAAAAACAAGCGGGGAAAAAGTAAAAAAAAAGAGTCTGGAGGGAAAACCCCAAAAAGCAATTTCTATGCACAGGCAACGACACAAAGTCAATTTACAGCTCGAGCCCAGAAAGGAAAAAATCCCACAAACAAAAAACACACAAAAAGCGAAAGCCAGGCCGAAAGTCAGGCTGCCAATAAATCCGTAACGAATCCTTTTGCCAACAGCGAGCGAAAGAACAGGAAAGGATCTACGCTCCAGTGCATTTTTGATGGACGTATCCGAGCGTAGCATATTGATGGCAAGTTTTGCGCATTTTACGGATATTGCACAATTTTCTTTTTTATTTGGCTTGCTACCCCCCATCCCCCACAAAAAAAAAAAGAAATTTGGAAAAGAAAAAATGATTAATTATACAGGCAGAAATGGGAGTGATTGAGGCAAGAGCTGTGCGAGGACTTTTAATTGGCTTTTGAGTCATCGACTAATAAAGATTAATTGTTTTTTAAGAGCAAAAATGTTGACAATGCTGCCCGAGGAGGAGAGGAATGTAGAAAGTGGAAGAACAACGTAGGGGGAGGGGTGGTCAGGTCCTGAGAGGGTGAAGGAGCAAAGGACACTCGGATATGCGTCTGCGTCCAGGACATGGCCGTTTATCTATGTCAGCACAGAGGTACGCACTCAATTGGAAGATTAAATGCAATCCAACAGTCTGTTTGGGGTCTGGTCTGGGGGTGATCCTCTCGGGTACAGTGCGATCCGAGACTATAAGGCTGAAAGACTAAAAATGTTTAAATAAACAAATATAGTTGACTAAGCACTCCCATAGTATATTTTCTGAAGTGGTTTTTTATCATTGTAGCTTTTGAAACGCACTGTAACCCCGCCGTTGTGGCACTTGCCAATGTCGCACTTTTTTGCCGTTTTCCTCCAGACAATGTGTTATTGTGTTTTGGGCCCGGGCTGCACATGCGGTGGTGGCTACTGTCGACCCAGGACCTTCCTTTCTCCACTGGCAGGTCGAACGATTCAAATGGGCCGCCTGATGTGGCTGTTGCTCTCTGGTGCTCCGCTCCTCCGCTCCGGTCCTCTGCGGTGCCTCATCCATTTTTGCGTATGAATTGCAAAACGCCGCACATATTTCACGTTATTGTTTGGCCGGGTCGCTGTCTGTTGCCGTTGCCGTTGCCGCTGCCCTCCGTCGTTATGGGTGAAGCAGGTAACCCTTGGAATGGACGCTCCGCCCCCCTGAATGGCATTCCAAGTCGTGCCACACATTTGATATATGTTTTGGTGTCGAGCATGAGTTAACTGTGTCACAGGCATCGTAAATTTGCGCCAAGGGTGCCCTGTTCCAGTGCGGCCGGGTTGGAGTCCGAGTCCAAGCCGGAGCCCGAGCACATTGAAATTGCTAGAAATAATCGTAAAATGATGAAGTCATGAAGTTGACGCATTCGTATTCGTTTGCCCCGCAATATGAACTCCAAAATAAATGATTTGTGTGCGCGCCTGAGTTGCAGTAAATTATCATACATCTTTCCGGGAGAGTTTTGAGTGAGGAAGCGAGTAAATTAGTTGAGAAGTAATTAGGCGGCTGCAATTGCACTTTCAAGTGGCTGAAAACAATGCAACTGTCAAACGGCAGGATACATCAAGGATGAATGTACCTCTATGTGTGTGCTTGTATAGGCGAGCTGCCCGTCATGAAAAATGATACACAAACCTCGCAGTCGGGTTCAGGGGCAGCTGATGCCTTCTGTCTTCGGTTTTCTGCCTTTGGGCCAGGGGCCCTTTTGTTTTATGTCGCCGCAGGGCTTTGTCCTGTCCCTCTCCCTCACTCACTCACGGCTGCCCCTCCGTCCGCCGCCCGGGAGTATAATTTCGTTTAATATTGTTCATTTTAGTTGTGTAATTGTGCGACGTTGTCAAATGACAAACTCCACTGCCCCCAGCTCCTCAGAGACTCTGCTTCCTTTGCTTCACTTTCCTTTTTCAATTTTTCATTTCAACCGAATTCCTCCTCTTCTTTTTTTGGTTTTTGTATTGTTCTTGCGCCACAGATCAGTTTACAGGCCAAAGGAGCAACCTGGCCGAGGGTCGCGTAGCTATAGGTACATACTTCTACATGGAGTGCCTTCGTACCTGCCTCGGATCGCCGCTCTGTCATATAGTGGCTTAAAGGCCAGCGCCACATTTTGACATGACATTCTCGAGGCTTTATCTGATCAGTGGCATGGAAAATTTCCTGGTGTCCCAGGGTTCTTCTCAAAATATTCGTATGTCGTATCGTAATTTTCATTAATGGTCTCTCCTCCGTCTGGACTGGCGACTCTTCGGGTTATTTCGGCATCTGTCTGGCTAGGCTAATAAAAATGATGAAAATTCAATCTACATTGTGTTCTCCTTGATGTGAAATATGAGCCACTTGCGGGTTTTGGGGTAATGTGCTGTGACACTGATTTGGATACGGCTTGACGAGATCTGTTTTGAAAAGATTTGACAGGATTGAAGTGGGTTCAAGCGTTGAAATGGCCAGCAGAGATCAAAGGCAGTGCTAGGTGCTTAAAAATATAAATGAAGTGTTTAGTCAAGATCTACTGCGTGTTCTTTTATAACTTGATTAATTATCCATACATTAGCCCGCATTTTAGGAGCTAGTTAAACATGGTAGGAGCTTCAAGCTTTAAGGTTCATTAAAACAAAACGAATTGGGCCTACAGACTTTGAAAGTTGCCTAAACATTACAAATTGCTGCGATCATGATGATCGATATACCTTTTTGGCCAAGGCCAATTGGAGAGAGACCACCCTTTGTTATCATAGTCACGCCTATCGGGGCCGGCCAGTGTTTTCAATTGTATCTGCCAGATTGTTAACCCCTCGGATGGCGGAGCTTTTCAGCCGCCAATCTCCCGTGGCGAGTGCGTGAGGCGATCGCAACAAGGCACTTCGAAGTCATTAATCAAGGCCCACTTAAAGACATTTAAACGCTTACGAATTGTAACGAGCCGGAGAGCCCACGATTTACAAACGATAACGATTTATTTTTTGTGTGTTTTTATTTCTCGCTTTATTATTATTATTATTGATACAATGCCGTTTGTGTTAACCGTTGCCATAAATTCACTTCGGAGCTTCGACGACGACGACGCATGCGCCGCAGATACAAAGGCTTTCGATGAAATCTCAATAAGAGATGGAAGCTGGGAGAAAAAAAGGCGAAACAAAAATATATCCCCGGCCTGGCAAATCGGAATGTAAATTTTGTCGCTTCCCGGGAATTGATTTATATCTGCAGCAAGTCTGTTGGCGGCGACTGCCTTGGACTGGATTGGAATTGGGCTGGATTGGCGTACTTCACTCTACTTTATTATTCATTGGAAACACACACAAGTCAGATGGCTTGACGATTAACAGCAGAAGTAAAATTAAGCAGAAAACTCAAAGCCCGACAATGCTCATAAAACCAACCGATGGCAAAATCAGAGCCATTGCCATAGCTTTAGCTTTGAATTTCAATTAATTTCCCTGACTGATGGACTGGTGTACTGATGGTCGGTTGTCTGCCCCAGGGGAGGTGGGGCCCTCGTAAATGTGGGCATTTTTATTTTTATGGGTTAATTGCCATTGTACAGCTCTCGGTTCAATCAAAGCTAACTAGCAAAAAGAGGAAAGACACGATTTATTTGCCTTGTTGTGCTGTCTTTGGGTTAAAACACTAATGGAGAAAGAACCGGAGGAAGAACTGCGACAAATGCTAAATTGGAAATTAATCAATGAAAGTTGAAAGGCAAATTAATATTTATGGCCAGCGAAGCCCCAATTAATGCCATCAGATTTAAATATGAAATATTATGTCGATTTGGTTTTTATCAAAGCTGCCAGCCAGCGCTCCCGAAAAAAATTAAAAATGTATTAATGCGGGGGTGAACAAGGCGGGAAATAAAAATTAAAGGAAATAATGTAATTATTTTATCACACGGACAATTCATTTGTGCAAAATGGCAAAAGGATAATAACAATTAGGCCCGCGGCTAAAAGTAACATTAAAGCTCAATGTTCAGAGAGCTCCGAACACGATTTACTGAAAATAAATATGATGCCTGGGTCCTGGGACATGGGACCTGAATCGATGTTTACAATAAAACTTAAAGTTCCCCATTCGGGCAGCCGCGCACACATCAAAATAATAATCATTGCAATTATAGTTGAAGCCATAGTAATAATCATAAAATTGTGCAAAATATTCAGACCAGTGGACGAGTAAATTGCCTTGCCAACTTTTGACCGCTCCGCTCCGTTCCGTTCCGCTCCCTGTTCGCAAAGGATTGCCTTTCCATCCTGCCTGCCTGTCTGGTGTACACAAATTACGGCTGCATTTAAGTAATTGTTGCAACTGATGACAACGACGCGGCTGTTTCTGTTGTTGCATGCGCCCCCCAACTGTCTATCTCTGTCACTTTCATTGCAAAGTAAAAAAATTAAAATTGCATATAGAGAAGCCCAGGGACGAGCGGAATTCATAAACTGCAGCGACGACAAATTGATAGGCAAAAGTGAAAAAAGGAAGCAGGGGCCTGGGCCTGCGAGTGCACAGCGTATAAAATTTTATGAAACGCCATAAAAATATTTATAAAATTGTCACCGAGCTTCATGTTTACGAGCGTTTAAAAAATAATATTTTCAATAATGCGAAAATTATACATTAATATAACAGAAGCAGTATACAAACTGATAGCAAAAACGGAAATTACAAGATCATTGAGATAGGGAGCGTATGCGACTGGAAAGTGTCCTGAAGTTTCCAATAAATCAAGGATTTATTATAATAAATTCGTGTAAGGTATTCCGCAAAGGGATCGGGCGGTAAAGGGAAAATTGACATAGATACCGCCAATGGCCATGCACCACATTAGGGGTTCCCGATTTCCCGATTTTCAAGGGGGTCCTTGGGAAAATTTGACAAAAAATCGAATCTGAGGTTTTAATGCAGAATCAGAATACAACTCATTTAAGGTATTCTGCTCAAGGATCCGGTGTAAATTGGAAAAAAGGTGGAGGAATAGAGGTAGTTCCCATTGGTCCCTTAGATTGCAAAGGAGTCGCATTGGAAGTGTTGGAAATAAGGTGTCCTGTACTGAAATGAATTTAGAATGGGTAAAATTTCGTTTGAAACAGTTATCTAACGTTACCATTGTGTGTTTTAGAGAATACATTGTTGGTTCATTGATTTTCACCAGCTTTTGACAGTCGAATGCATTATCCAAACTCATTTCAGAGGGTTGCAGATACATTAAGAACACATGTATCTGCTGCAGCTACAGCATCGCGTGAGTGTTGCACGTGTCAATAGCACCGCACACACTATAGCCACAGTGGCACAGTGGGGGGCAAGTGAGCAGTGAAATCCGGAAAATATTTCACACTTTGCTGCTGACCCAAAGCAATTCCGGGCACTGAAAAAAAGAGAGCAGTTGAATAAAAGCGAGGCTTTGGGGATTATTTGGCTTTTCAAAAGTATTATCAGACTGATTGTTATATAATTTAAGAAATATATTTCCTCAACGGAATATATGCTCTTTCTGAGAATCTTCACTACTAATTTTCTTCAGTGTACTCATCGGCTGCACGCAATTCGAAATTGACTAATCCAAAAAGCATTTCTGACACTTGTTCGCTGGATGCGCAAGCCACCTTCCCTTCCGTCTGCAATTCCTCTCGAAGTCGCCTCCGTTACTAATGACTTGGCACTTTTCGCAGGACAGCAGCAGCAGCAGCAGGAGCGGGAGCTGGGGGCTGGGTAACAGCAGGCAACCTGTGCCACGCCCTTGGCTGTCAGGCATTTGTCATATTTCTGTCAAATAAGCGCTTTTAATATTGATAGCTGCCGCTAAAGCTGATGCTGCCGCCTGCCACCTGCGACTGTCAACAGGATGTTTGCTTCAGCGCGTTGCCTTCAGCTCCAGATTCGACATTCCAGATCCGTGATTCCTGAGTCCTCAGTCCTCAGTCCTCATTCCAGAGTCCCAGCTCATTGCAGCTCTCCGGCGCAATCAGGCGTTTTATGTGAGCAGCTTAATGTGAATTTATTGCATTTCAGCCCGCCATCGCCGCCCGCTTCCTTACATAATGAGTCTCCATTTATTTCCTTTTCATCTTCTCACATTTTATTTTATATATTTCCTTTTTTCGCTTGCCCCCTTGAACCGAAATCAATAAGTATGCAAACGTCTCTCGCTGAGCTGCCAAATTTTGATTATGGGGGTTAACGATTCAACATTTTGAAGGGGTCAGCATAATGATCATGATGAGGATTTATAGGCGGCTGTTTGACTTAACTGTAGCGCCATTTGTTTGCATAACAAATTATAGAAGACAGAGAGAAGGCGAAACTAACCGAAACCAAAAAATTATGGAACATTAAAAACATTAACTTGCGACTCAAAAGTCAGCTTTAAGGCAGGCAGCACAGCTTGCCAAAGCCACCTGCGCGCCGTTTCCTCCCAATCTTTTGACCACCCGCTGACTCTGAATATGGAAAACAAAAAATTGCTCAAAAAAAAAAAAAATAAATAATAAAGAAAAAAATGATATAAATTTATTTATACTGCGCCCAGAGCTTGGGCTTCTTCCAGCTCGTGTGTACTCTTTCCTTTGTTTTTGGCTTCAAAATGCAAAATGCCAAAAGGTCATCAGCTTTTGGTACCCAGCATGAGGCACATATTTTTTCGCTGCGAGAGCAAAATTATTGCAACATTTCTGGTTTGGGAGGGCGCTGGGCCTGGGCTTGGGCATGAGCTTGGGCATCGGGTGGGGAGAGCATTCTTAGACGAGTTTTATTATATTCGGTTATGGCCTCCGGTTATGGGTTATAAAACTAGACTAACAACATCAATCAGGGGCTCTGATATGGCTTCAATTGAAGGCAATTAAGGGCTTGAGACTGGGGCCATAAAAAGCCACAAGATAGTGCACTTTTTGGCGGGAATTCAAAGTCGGTCTTTCCTCAGAATAAATAAATGCTGTTGATCCTACGTTCTCCCTAACGGAAGTACTATAAATATGGTTGGATGGTATGATTCCACAATGCTCATCTTGACATTGAAGTTGTTCACTTAATTTAATTATTAGCAGCCGTAACATTTTGTTTGTTTGCCGAATTCATATATGGTCTCCTTTTCGAGTCAATTACTGCCTAATTGCTAACCAGACTACATTTCGTACCTGTCCCATTGGATCGTGTCCGAGCAATCAATTCCTTAAAGTTTACACAACAATTGCGGTTTAATTAGAGTCATGCATACTGCATTATAAATGCCACTACCAGAGACATGTGTGTGATTTTCCGGTTCTGGTTTTGGGCCACAACCGAAGACTCTGGGAGAGACAGTTTTCAATATTTATTGCTGGGTGTGGCTAGTCCACATACACCTGGTATTAAAAAGGGGCTAGCCTTAGTTCGAAATACGCAATTAATTTATTGAATGCGTTCGCTCGCCTTCGGTTTTGTGTTTGTTTGTGGCCCGGAGGTTGTAAAATTTTAATGTCCACTTCATTATCTCGAATTGAAAATCTAATTACCAAAAGTGACTGCAGCAGTGTTGTCCCTGGGCCCGGATAAGATCCGTTCCCTTTTCGGTGTTCGGTTTGTTTTAGCGACAGTAGCCTGTCACGGGGACATTCTTGAAGTAACCAATATATTTGAGTTTCGGCGTCCTTTGCTGCAGCTGACGCCACAAAAGTCAACAATTTTTCGGGCTCAATTAAAGAGTCGAAGTGAAACCGAAACTCGGCTGCCGACTTGGCCAACTCGACTTGGCCGACTTGGCCTGACGGACTGGCCTTTATTATCTTGATGAGCGGCCAAACTATTTTACGAGCTCAACAACAAGTTAATTAGCCGTTGGTATTAATGCCCCAGTGGCGGCATCACAGAACGACAGTTGCTTGAAACAAAAATTTTATGTTGTCAAATGGATTTTTTCTGAATTCTCCCCTCGCTTCCTCCCATAATTAATGAAGACGCCTCGCTCCCCAGTCCCACATCATCGGCCTGGGCCTGGCAATTCATTCAGACTTCTTTTATTTCGTTTCCTTATAATTTTTATTGCCCACTGACTCCGACGACTATGCAAAAATTGAGTAAATATATACATCTGTATTTGCTCGGCTAATGATTATAATTAGATTGCCCCGAGAAGTGCTGCCGTCGACTTCTTCAAAAGTGGCTAAATCGATCATAAAGGTGGCTGAAAATAGCTTGGATGTATTTGGGGCGAAAAAATGAAGACATTTTTGTTTTCTTGCCTCGAAAAGCCGCGAAAATGTCAGCCAGTTAAAAGTTGTACCGACAGTACTGACAAAAGGTGCGTGAAATAACCATTAATTCAAAGTCCGAGCGCCTGGAAAGCGTGTGAATATTTTATTTATGTCGTTTCCGTTGAGCACCTGCACAAACACAAAAATACCAAAAAATAATGATAAATGAAATCGGCGAAAAATTGTCTCGCCTCGCTGTGCAAATAATTTTTAATTAAAAGGCAATTGCGCATACGCCGCATGGTCCCCTGAGATGGTAGTTAGATAAATCGTTAGACAGCCAAGTGCCAGCTGACACAGCTGTTGGCGACGTGTTGCAATTGCTATTGCTGTTTTTTTTTTTTGTAAATATAAATACATTTTCTGCCGCAACTCCACTAGAGAGCCAATAAAACGAACAATCCCAATTGTAATTTGCTTGGTCGCCTATTGAGCCGCAATTTGATTTGCCCGGCAACACCTCTCACAATTGTCTTGAGCTAAGGCCAAAAGTCAAACACGACTGCGACTGTCGATTAAGCCAAACGCCATCCAACAAATTAAATTAAGAAAACCGAAACAAAAGCTTTCAAGACAAAATCCTCAGGTATGTATATAAAATGCGTTACGAAAAACACGCCCACGCGACATTCAACAATTTGTTGACTGAACCCAACAACTGCAACAAGTCCGGACGGAATTTATTGTATTGTTGTTTTTGCGGTCGATATTCCGATGATGTTGCATTAAATTGTTGTTCGTTTAGTTCCTCCCGATGCCCTGCGTGGGCGGAAGATAGTCGTTTTAAATTTAACAGAAAAGCAACAAACAAGGTATTCAAAAAAAAGGCAAACAAATCGAGAGACCCGCCAAACTTTGACCCCAAGACACAAAGTCAATGGGTCGGAAGTGAAGGGGTTTATTTAGGGTTTGGGGAGTTTCAAGGAATTTGATTGATTTGTTACTGAAATTAAAAACTGGCAAACATATTGGAAATGTAATACTCATAAAAAAGTTCAAACTTTTTTGTATTCATCGACAACTAGAAACATTGAGAGATTCACACCACATTTCCCAACAAACTATTGAATCATTTTTCAACAAAATTCCTAATTGATTTCACGCTCTCCACAAAAATCACTTTCCCAGCAATTTGCGATTGATTTCCGCTTAGCTCAGCAAGTAAAAGTTCAATTCATGACATTTGGTCGACAGTTTTATTGGTGAATAATTGGTCATCATTGAACTATTTGTAGGACGGGTGGAAGCGCTTTTTCGAGCCATGATTGATCTATTCAATGCCAATGAAAATGAAAATAGAAACAAAGCAGCTGTGCCGGCAGACAAACAGGGAAACAAAAAAGGAAAAACAGAGAAGGAAAAACTAGTGAAGAGCCACGGGAAAACGGAGAAGAAATCAGCTTGGTCGCAGGGGAAATCGGCTGGTGAACATAAATTATTTGATATATTTGTCCTACCCGGTAGGCGTGGGGGTGGCGAGATTGGGCGACCCGAGTGTGTATTATAGAAATGATTATACCCGTTAAATGAATATGGAGAAGGGTATTCTCGGTTCTTCATAGATATGTACATACCTAGGTATGATTGTGCAAAAATGTATTTTAAAAGTTTCCTGAAGCTTCCACTTTTTATTGTTTTGTGATAACTCCTTATTTATAGACCAGAACCTATTCTTTTTGACAGAGTGTCTCATATTCCACACCCCCTTCCCGAGGCTCGCCACGTTTGTTGTTCTTTTCTGGCTGCTCGTTGACGAGTCAACCACTAAAATAATCCATTAAAGATAAACTAAAAGCAAACACTAAACTTTTGTGCTAAGCCAAGGAAAACCGCAGCGCACCCACAGCCCACGCACTCGATAATCAATCATTTATCAATGAGAGCGCGCGCGCCTTTCCTTTCCAGAAAAATGCACGAGTGTGTATTTAAGCTTTTAGTTTGCGTTTAACGCCTCATGGATTCCCCACTTTCCGGGGAATTGGATTGGTTCGGCGTGGGTTGGGCGGGCCGGTCCGGATGGATGGCTATATGATAGAGTGATATGTGTGCATGAGCGACTGCAACCGCGCATTATCCACAAGCCCTCTACCTACAGGGACCCCTGCCCCGATTTATAGATAAGAAATTCCACCCTCCGACAAAGCGGGAGGAGACTGTGGGAATTCTGGGGGGGGAAATACAAACCGCAGCTGCCACTGCTGGGTTTAATTAATTTTCTAGAATTTTGGGTTTGATTTGAATCTCGGCAGCGGCGACTGTGCAGCGTCATCAACATCAATTGTGGCAATAGCCGCGGGTTCTATTGATTTGTTCGAGATATATTATGGTGGGAATCCGAGATGGCAGCGCATCTATTTTGCATAGACATATGCGGGCGAGGACCATATGGGGCAAGCCATTTCAAATTTATGCAATTTTCCGGCCAGCCCCGACCGGGCCTCCCTCTAAATTATTGAAAATAAACGTGGTAAAATGTTTTCGATTTTGCTGACTAAAAACCCTCGTTTTATCTTATTTTTGCAGGCGGCGGAGCAGCAGTGGTGGCGCCAAACAAAATGTGATCCCAACAGTCTGGGATTATGCTAAAAATGCTCAAAGTGCGATATAAATTTTTACGAGTGTACGCGTTGAGTTTTTACGACTGTTCAGCGTCGGAGGGTTGTTGTAAAATTAAAGAAAATGCTCCTGGGAGGAGGACAATTTAAAACAATACAAGCTTAAAGCGGCGCGCAAGGAGCCGGAAATTGCATGCAGCAAGGAGGAGCAAGGAGGCGTGCCACCTAAAACTAATAGACGCCATTTGGTAACGGTAATTGCCAGGGCACACGTAAGCAAGTCGCCCCTTGAAATCCGTTCCCTGGAAGGGCGCCACCTCATCATTCTAACGAAACGCCATGGCCGTTAGCAACATTGTCTGCGAGTGGCTGAGGGCTTTGGGCCTGGCCCAGTACGCCGAGAGCTTCCTGGACAATGGGTATGATGACCTGGAGATCTGCAAGCAGGTCGGTGATCCTGACCTGGACGCCATCGGCGTGGAGAATCCTGCCCATCGGCACAAGCTGCTGAAGAGCATACGATCGCTGAGGGAAAAGGGAGCTGCCTCCGTCTACTTCATGCTCAACGATCCCAACTCGCTATCCGGCAGTATGGAAATCCTGTGTGAAACCCCGCCTAACAACGAACTGGAGCTGGTCCTGCGGGAGCAACTGGAGACGGACGGAGTCCGACTCACGGCGCATCCCTATTCAACACCGGTAAGTTTGATAATTTGACATTTTAAATTCCCACAATTATTGGAAGAAAAAGAGACCCCGTCCACCATATTCAACCCAAACTGAAAGCCCTGGAATATATATTAAAAGTATCAGCCCCTGCTGCCTTTCATAAAACTTTCAATCCCAAATGTTGAAAACCCCGCACACGACCGGTGCCTCACTGGAAGCAAAAAGTTCAGCCGGGGCTTTCTATTACGAAATCCAATTGCAAACAAAACTGAAATTGCACTTCCACACTGCCCCGCATTTCGGCACACTATCTGCATTTTCATTGAGTTGGGTTTTGGGGTTCGGAGCTCCGAGTTCGGGACTGGGTTCAACCGCCCGACCGCCCACAACAAAAGGGAACTGTAGCTGCTCCCTGGCGAAAAACTATTCAATGTCAGTTTACATACTTAAATTAAAATTCTCGACATGCGAAGCAGAATCAAATAATGGAAGGGAGGGCTGCCAGGGCTCTCAGGGCTCCCAGGGGCAGTTGCATCGTTGGCAAATGTCAACCCGGTCCGGTTCGGTCCGCACTTGACAGTAAAATGGAGAACATTTAAACAGAGCTCCCCATTCACCCGACTCCCCGACTTCCACCTCCTGGAAGTTGCAAGTGCTCAACACCAACTCTCCCAACTGACCAGTGGCCGGTTGCCAGTAGCCGGAGGAATGGCCCTGGCTTTGGGTTTAGCTTTGGCTTCGGTTCGACAGAAACCCCCGTATCCCGAGACTCGAGACTCGAGACTCGAGTGTCATGTTGCTCCATGCCGGTCTCCATTGTTCTCCACTCAGCAAGAGGCCCCATCCCTTGTCTCACCTGAATCCCTGAAACTCTTACTCCAACTCAAGCTGCATCACCATCTCCAACTCCAACTCCAGCTCAATTCCTGCAAAAGTATCTCCCAGGTAGGCGACATATCATGTGTTACCAAAAAGGCACCGATGGCCCCGAAAATGTATCCATTTTGTGACCAGGGTCCACGGAATGCACTGAAAAGTTGAGTACGACTTTAAAAGAGACACTGAGGTGCAAAAACTGTTTCTCCCAAAATCAAAGTAGGTGCATTGCTTTCATCCTTAAGTACCAAAGCTAAAACATTTTGTTAGTCAGCCTTAAAATTGCATTTTTCCCAGTGCAGAGAAGCATTTAAAAAAAATACCGCTTGCCTTCTGGCATCGGGTTGGGTATCTGGTTTTATTGCTGCCGCCGTGTTTGGGAGCCGCCGGCTTGAGTGTAATTAAAATAATGCCAAAGAGCAGACAAGTTGCCGGATAAATGGCAACATTTGACGGACTTCTTTTAAACCACGTTCCCAGGGATATGTAGCGAATGATAAAGAGGCAGTCCCGGCGGAAGTTTGATTTATTATGCAAAAATATTTCGCAGCTTTAAATTATGGCTCCCTTTCCCTCAGCGCCTTCCCGAAATAAACCTTAGTAGGATCAGTTTTCTCTCAGTCCTCTGTGATAGCCGAAGAATTTTGCACATCAATTCAGGGAAATGTGATTTATTTATATGAGACAGGATTAGGCAAGGGACCGCCGTCGGAGGATGTGGAGGGCCTCCAGACCCAAAGCTGGGCATCGTTGGCGGCACAAATCACGTCATTGAGTTGTTTTCATCAAAAGGGCAAGCATGCAAGAAGTATTTGGGAAGGGGTTCTCCGCAAGTCGGCCGAGAACATCTCTCATTCATTCATTCATTCATTACCTGCCAGGGAGTCCTACACTATAAAAAATATACATGCTGCTTGAAGATGCACAATTTGGTACGAATTATGAGGCACATCTTACCTGACCCCTTTTGTCTCTGTGGAGCTCCTCGTGCACTCGTTTGTTTTGTGTATTTTTATCCAAAAACTATCTCTGGGCCTGACGTTGGCTGCCTGACGACCGACAAACGGACAGGCGGACAACGAACGGACAGCCGTCGACGTCTTGCAGTTTTGTATCTGGGTATATCGCTGGCATACAATTTTTATTTATTACTCATTCAGCTGCAAAATTGTTCCTTAATTGCCCATATCAGCTGAGAAATGAAATTTATTACCTGGCGTGTGTATATCGCCAGTGTTCAGCGTGTTGAGCTCCTCGGACGGACCCCTTTCCCCACGACTCCCAGCCACTGCTGTCTGTTTGTATCTCTGGGCCTGTCTGCCGCATCATTATCAGTCTGAACCCGAGTCGGAGTCCAAGTCGAAGGCATCTTCAGCGGAAGATTCCCCCAGCATCATCGACATCATTAGTTTTGTGCGCCGTGCCGACAACGTTTTGTATATTTACTTAATATTGCATTCGGCCTTCTCCTGGTCAAGTCCAGAGTCGAGAGCTGGGACCCGGAGGAAGCTGGATCCGAAGCCATGGCCATTTATCTCCGAGTCCGAGGAGAGAAGCCTTCTGTGATTTCTGATTTCTTATGCCAATTTACTCGGGACCAGTCGTCCAGTCGTCGGTTGAGGCTGCTCCACATTGTTGGCTCATCCAGGAGCCAGCCCCCTCATTCTCATCGCCGTCATCATCCTCGTAGTCGTCGCCGACGTCGTCTGAAACCACCATAGATCAAAAGCAAGTTTGCTTTAGTTTTCCACACACGGAAAAAAATTGTGGTGATATCAAAGGTCCTATGTAATGATATTTAAACCATTTCTCACTGTGCTGGCCTGGCCCCCTTGAAGCTGTTGTATAATTTCAATTTATGGGCCTTAGCCTTGACCAGGTCAAGTTGGTTCAGTTTCGGGGTCGTCTCTCCTTTTGGCCGGGACTCACTCGACTTGACTGACTTTAAGTTATTCCTGCACTGGTTGGTGCTGTTGCTGGTGCTGGTGCTGGTGGGGCCTTTATTGATTTGTCCTCTTTGATCTTCTGCCTGAGCTGTGGCATGATTTCATTTTTATGAACTTGATTTCGGATTTTCTTCCGACGATTCTGCGCCTTTTCTTCGTTGGCAATTTTGCGTAGCGTGGCAAGTAATTGCCGCAATTCAATTTGTTCATTTTGCCTACGTGCTGTGTGGCTTTATTATTGTTGATTTTACTCACCCATTACGGCGGAGCTTTTGTAGGTTGGTGGGTCTGCTCATTATACTTTGGATGATGGGCCCTGAATGGAAATTAAAATAAAAATAAATTAAATAAATAAAATAAATTAAAATTAAAAATCGGCGTGGCCAAAGGAAGTGGGCTGCCCTTATTTATTTTTCTTGGGAAATTCGGTTTATTGTTTGCTTCGAAAGATACCCCACAGATTTCGTCTAGATCTTCGCTAGCCCACTAGCCACCCTTTCGCTTGGCCAATTAAAATTAGTAGAATCTTTAGCAGCTTGGCTGAGTCTCCTTTCTTCAACCCGCATTTCCTTGCATATCTTCTGATATATCTTGGCCTGCATTTAGCAGAAATAGAAGCAGAACTTTTGTCACTGCACTAATTAAGAAAAGAAAAGGGGAATTGTTATTCAGTTTTTCACCCTTTACCAGGCACCAACATCAAAGCAGCCAATTTCCCGGCGCCCCCAACAGAGAGGGGATGAAATTTGCATAGCTTTCACCATTCAACTTAATCAAGCATTTAACACCAAAAAGTAAAACTGCGAAACCATTCATTGCTCATAAAAAATTAAAGTCTAATTGTGCGCGGCAAAAGGAAAATGAGGAAATTGGTGAAAGCTTTTGGAGACTGGTGTGGGGGCGAGGGCGAGAGAATTTCATGTCCAACAGGGCAACATTGTATTTTTCGTTTTGTTTTTCCTTTCACACTGGCGGCCCCTAAACTGAATGGTCTGAAAGTCCGGTAACCGGCATCAACCGGGAAAACCCTCTTCAAAAAATATCCTGCAAACACAGGAGCGCAGGACGAAAAACGGAGGGGGGAGGACATCGGCAAACCGAACCGTTTGCTAACGTGCTGCGGCTGCGTGCTTTTTAATTAATTTAATTGCAATTTAATTACGCTTGCTATTTAATTAAACACATTGAACAAGCGAACGCGAACAAGTTGGCCGTTTCCAGCGTTTGCTCAAGCCCAATTGCATGTAAAGCTCCAGTTTTACTTTTTACCCCCGCCGGGGACCGGGGCTGAATCCATTAGCCCTCTCGAAAAATTTGGCAATAGTTTTGGTAGCTTAATTAGAGCGCCAAGTCAAACTTTAATTGATTTGTTATAAGAGGAGTTATAGGAGGATGTTGGCTTTTTGGGAGTTTGATTGTTTCAACTTTAAAGGGGGCATACACTTCATTTGTAATAGTAAGTGTCGCAACACCATGTCCTTTCAGTTCTCAAACTTGAACATTGCATCCTGCTTTCAACTACTGGCTGCTCCCCATAGGCTCAGATAATTTGCAGCTCCGTTGATAATTGACGATTAATTTAATAGAATGCCCAAGTTGGGAGTTGTGGCCAGCCAGCAAAGTACTCTTTCTCCCGTGGATGTAGTCGGCATGCTCAATTGTGCGAAGTTATTTCGCATTCGCCGCAAAGTGGCACCAAAATGCTGTCGTCGCCTGTCGCCCGGCTGTTGCTTTTCCCCTGGTTTAGAACTAAACAACTTGCCACATGCTTTGAGGCAGGAGCGGCAGCGGTAGCGACAGTTGCAGTTGCGGCAGTAGAGCTACAGCCGTGGACTTGGCCTTACTTGGAGTTTATCTCATATTTCACATGCCGCCGCAATTACTGCCGCGCCACAACAGCAGCAGTAAGTAGCTCCCAGGCCCAAAACAGTTTCCTACACTCGAAAATATGAGGTACGTTATGGATTTGGGGCTCAGTTACTCGCAAGAACTCCGGCAATGTTTCGCAAGAATTTTAAAATTATTTAATAAGTAAAGTTGTTTACTTGTCAGGCTTCTTGCAATGATACATCAATTTAATGTCTCCCAGGGGTTTTGTTTTGAAGGCCTGGATGTAGCTGGTAATTTCCCCCAGTGCAGTGTCAACTGGCTGGAAAAAGCAAAGAGCCAGAAGAGTAAAAGCCGCCGTGTCCGCTGCCTTGAAATGTTTCATAAATACTTGAGCAACGCGGCAAACATTTTGCTTATAAATCAAAAAGTGACCACGGCGGCGGCGACTCGCCTGCTGCAGTTCCTCCGTCCCGTTCGCTCACTTTGCTAGCTCGTTGACAGGCGCTTATAAATCTTGTCGCGCACTTCTCGGGCAAGCCAGCCATCCAGCCAACCAGCCAACGAGCTATCCAGCTTTCCAGAGGTCCCTGGTTAAAACCCAGAGCCACAGCCAGAGCCAGAGCCAGGCCACAGCCCAGCCTCCGAGACGCAAGTCCGAGTCCGACTTGGAGTCGGCCTACGCCAGGGCCACTTGTGCGTTTCATATAACCAATTACAGAAAACAGTAAGAGACAGTGCGAGACAAGGAGTAGGACAGGCCGAACGGGAGCAGGCGGAGGGCAGTCGGCGGTACCAGGATGAGCGGAGCGGATTCATCTTGTCCTTTATTCAATTTGTTTCCAAAGTTGTGTAGGCTTTCTTACTTGCCCTAACAAATAGTATTTTGAATTGCCCACAGCTTTGGTAGTTGCTGGTGTACTTTTCCCTTTTATTTTAAAAATTATTTTATCAGAGACTCTTCAGTCCTCCGTCGTAAACCTATTTAATGGCGTCCTAAATTTATGCTTTTTCATTGGCAGCTGTAGTAAGTAGGTTGGTTCGGCGGAGCTAAAAAAAAAGGGGGAATACGATGGCTAAACAAATCGCATTCGAGTTGACATAACTCGCTGTCAATGTGTCGTCTAAATGTCTCAAAGTTGCTGCTGCTGCTGATGATGTTGCTGATGTTGCTTTGCAGTTGCTGATGTTGCTGTTGTAGCAGCAATTACACATTTCACAATTGTGCCACGCTAATGATGGGAGTCCCACGTCCAGAGCGCCGTTGACAACTGCCTGTAGATTTTTGTGACATTAGCCAATTGTACAATTGCGTGGAGTGAAAGGCGGCCTAGAGTACGGACTTCATCGGTTGTACTTCTGTGGCCCCTCTGGCGCCCCCCTCTGGCTGGCACTGTCCTCGCTTTTCCTCCGCCTGTGATCTCTGACTCGGACTCTGCTTTGGGTTCGGGGTGATTGTGCTGTCCGGCGCATTGATATGCCCGTCGCTGCTAAATGTCAATTAATGTCATCAACTCACTAGTAGTTGCCGTCCCTCGCTGGTTGCCTTTACTTCTTTATGGTTTTATTTTCTGTTTTCCTGTAGGTACTTTTGCCTTTGAACAGCTTTGCTTTTTAATTGGCCAGCCTAGATTTTAGTGGGCGTTCTCCTCGGGTCCTGGGACTGGCAGGGCCCGACAGATTTCACTGCTCTTGACTTCGGCGACTGAATGGCTTACCGCAGCAAGTGAAAGTTGTTTACCTGACACATTTACTGCCCAGCATTAGTGGAAGGCCCATTCAAAAGGATTTTCCACTCCACTGCACTGCACTCCACTCTGCACCCAGCTTCCTGGCCATCTCCCTGGCCTGCTCCAGTTTCCGATCGGGCTTAGAAGCTGCAGCTAATTAGAACAGTTCCAGGTTGCATGCATAAATCACACATTGCACAAGTGGGACGGAGGAGAAGCGCGCAGATGCAGCTTTGGATTGCAGTTTGTGTTTGCTGTAATTAACAAGCAGCTGCAGCGATTAGAAACGAGTTACCAAAAAAGAGGAATGCTTTGCCACCTCATCCGACTAGCAGATACTTTCCACTGCTGTGTTGACATAGTCATGTATCGAAAATCCGTCGAATGGCATCTGCCAATCAAAACTAGTGTCCTTTGGAGAGTGATGCCAAATCACGACTTTGATTTCTGAAAAGCATCTCAAAGCGCTTAGTTATTCCTCACCATTCATAGTTACAGGGTAAAATGGTAAATTTCAGTGCATTGAAAAGTGTGGCAGCTAGATGGGAGAGATACTGAGCTGGCAGGCTTCTTCCCCCAAAAAACCTGGTTGGCAAATGTTGTGCAAATAGTCACAGAACTGGGTGCAAACGCAGCCCGAGGCCAAGTTGGGGCTCTGGGGGGGCTAGGAGAAGGAGAAATCTCATCTTCAATTCGAGCAGTTCCTGCCTCGCTTGGCTTTCTGTACTGGATTTTCGGGTCGCTTCGGTTTTTCATTTTTGCCTTGGCCATGTTGTCATAATTCTACCCCGTGCCGAGATGCGAGATGGATGTACATAGGTGAGGGCTTTAGGGGCTATCCGGGCGTTCACGATTCGAGATGTTGTTTGGCTTACACTAAGCGACATAAGCATAAATCTCACTTACCTACAACTTGATTTACTTACTCATGGCAGTCCACCCTCAGCCCGGTCTGTCTTTCTCCGACTGCGACTCCCACTCCCACTGCGACTCCCACCCTCTACCCCAGTCCTAGTCTCTTTCTGCTGCGACGTCATAACGAATGTGGCCCTGTCAACATTTCAACTTTGCGCCATTTATGTTGGTCAGCCGCCTGCAGTTTTCCGCTGAGCTTCGGGCTTTGAGCTCAAAGTCGTCGACTTCGATGTGTGTTTTTCTTCGAGTGTGTGATGGTGTGTTGTGGTGTGTGGGTGTGAGGACTTCACGTTTATTTCTGCATGTGCCCTCAGTCTCTGAAACTGTCCCTGGTCGTAGGCGTAGTTATCCACTCCTGGCACAGAAAGAAATCTGCCCTTCAAAAAGAATATTTAAATGACGATAATTGTTAATTATTTTCAACAATATAAGTTCCATTTACAAGATGAGTTCTTCGTAAACTGATTGAAACTTAGTCATTTCAAATGGTGACCACACTTTCTCTCACTGCAAGTGTATCTCATGGGTTACTTCATAAATTTATTTCCTGTTTTATGGTGGTCCCCTCTTTCTTTTTCGTTACTTATGATTCATTTGGCAATTTGGGGTCGTCTGACATTTGATATAAATGTTGAACATTTTGTGCAGCCTCACAAGGATTTGCATAATGATGATGACGATGGCTTCGTCGATGATCATTGGGAGCTAGACTAAATAGGATGGGGCTTTCACCCAATCGCCGTCATTGGAGCGTCGTCGGCATGGGTTAAGCCGTCAGCTTCTTTCACATGACACGCTGGGGCCATAAATTTGCATTTCACCCAATCCAAATCGGCTGGCCACGTCGGCTAATCCCCGGGCTCCAAAGCAGCCACACCTCGCCGCTGCTAAATACATTTCCATTTAGGTGCCGGCGACCACCTGCACCATTTTATCACCTCCTGCGAAGGTTGGCAGAAACCAATTTGGAGCACCCACACAAAGGAGGAAATTTAGTTGTTAAACTCAAACAATTTCAACAATATTTCTGCGCATAAATTGCCGCCATTGGAGGGACACTTACAACCTCCGCCGCCGTCGTCCCGTGTTTTTCCGTTGACATTGTTGCACCACTCAGTTGCATCCGCTGCAACTGTCGCACATTGCACAGTTCAGTTTCAGTTGTGTTGCGGTGTCTGCTCCCCTTTTTTCCTCCGTCCTGCTTTATTTCTTTCAGCTTTATTTTTTTGGTCACTCAACGACTTTGGTTGGGGGTCATAAATTTCAGCTTGGCGAGGGAGGAGGGTGCCACGACGACATTTTGGCATTTCCCTGCATGTTGCTTCAAGTGAATTATGTTTTGCAGACGCAACTGCAACTGCAACAGCAAAAGCAATAACAATCAGCAACTGCAGCAACAATGAGTTCTCATTTATTTATTTGCATTGAACTGTGGGCTTAATTACGGCCCAGGGGATAGGTGGTCATAAGAACCATGGCAGAGTTATTATTGCTTCTTGTTTACTATGCCTCTTTAAAATTTGAAAAATGGTGCTAGAAGAAAATCAGGCGTCGGAATCGCTTGTTTAATATTGATCCTATCTAATTACCCTTCTAAACCCATTCCTTTGGCTCTTCAACTTCTGCATGAATCCAATCCTTTGTCAGCCCCCCTTATTTCCTCGATAATATTACACTTTCATTAGCCTCGCCGCCCGTCGGCTGCTTAATTCATTTTAGTTGATTTTGCCGCGCGTGGCATCCACCGAGTTCTGAGTGGCGAGTGCAGTGTCCAATATCCAGCCGAATTTCGAGCCCCGGACTTATCTTAAGCCCGTTTCTGGGCGTCTGTCTGCCTTCCCAGGCGATTCGCTTTGCTTTGATGCTCGGGATGTGAAGCTCGCTCATCAACGGGTTTGGCTCAAGCATATCAGTTTTCATAATTGGCACTGCCCAGAGTACCAGTTGTTTGTGTTGTTGTGGCCTTTGCTGTGCACACATTTCATGTTCAAGCTTCCCACTCAAGTGGACATTTGAGCCTCCTTTTGGGCCAGGTCTTTCCTCCTCCCGTCTCCGCCAAGTTGCCTGTCCGTGTTGTTGTTTTGTTGTGCGAGTATCTCTGCTGATATGTGCAGCATCATCACCTCATTTAGATATGCGATATGCAAACGCTTTGGCTACGCTTTACGACAGCAGCAGCAGCAGCTCCTTCCCTGCGACTCCGGAGATGTATCTGTATCTGGGAGTCTGCTTTTTTCCATTTGCAGCTCGGTTGTCGTTGAACTTGACCCTGGGGCTAAGCCAATGAAGAACATGCCTCTTAAATGCCACAAAGCAACGAAGGCACAGGAAAAAATAATCCAAAGTTTTGGGATTATATGAAAATTAATTTAACTTCAAGTTTCTTTAATCTTTCCTTTTTGGTCATCGTTACTTAATGAAGTTCTTCTTTATTTTAATAATATTTATACATTTTTTGATACAATATTTTGTTGTTTCTGGTGCAACTTACCTTGGATGCTGTGTCCAGTTCTCCGTTTTTAGTTCGTGTTCTTTGGTGCCAACGCGTTGCACTCGATGAAATGAATTGGTTGACATTAGTAAGCAGACGAGCGGTGGTGCGATGGTGCTGTTGCAGTTGCAGCTGAAATTCTAAACGAGCCGACTGTAGAGCCTTCAACCAAGGACCCATGTAGTCCGGACCATGACCATGACCACGAGGTGTGAGATGTGTGAGAAGTGGTTGTGGGTCTTAGCTGCCTTTAAATGGGGTATATATGTCGGATTGTTTAAGCGAAAATTGAGATGAAGCTGGACCGCTTAGGTTGCGAATGGTCAGCCCGATAAGATACGAAAATTGAATTGGCCGAAGCTGTAGCTGAAGCTGAGAGTTGTGTGAAGAGGAGCTACCACAAAATATAGAAATTAATCAGAATAATAAACATAAACTGGCAAATAGCTGCACGACACTGTGAGCTTTAGATAACTATTAATAATCGTACATTATTAAAGTTTTGACAGATTCGTTGGCCTTTTTGTGGCATTTAATTTTAAAATATTTCCTCATTGGAGCTCGTTAAATGCGGCATGACCGAGTTAAGTTCATCAGAGCAATTAGCGATGCATTTCGCGGCTCTGTCTCCAACTAGACGGCATAAAGAATTGACTTCCATCTGTCATGGCCTATCAAAAGTGTTGTCACTTCACAGCTGTCTGAGCTGCTCAGGCCCGATTCATATCAATTTTCATGTAGTGAAGCCACCCCCACATAGCAGCTTCATTTCCATTTCCATATCCATATCCATTTCCCAGATCCCCGAGTTGTCGCACATTCCCAAACACTCCACTCAGCGGCAACTAATTTCGCATGCCCTGCCAGCAAGAGTCGAGCACTTGAATCCCGCCTCTCCCGGCAAAAGACAAAATGCATAATAATTTCCATCCCCCACTCCCGCATCCAACACCCAGCCGGCGGAGTCGGGACTCAACCCAATTCCATAAAGCGAAAATCTCAATGGGTGCTCCAGGGAGGAGTGGAGGGATCTGGGAGCTGGGATCCGGGGCTGGGGCCGGGATCCATATGCTAAAACGAATTCGCCGTGGCGCACTTGTCTAAAATGACATAATTTACGGCGTAGCGCAGTGCCGCAGCAACGCCCACCCAACAAAAAAGGGCAGGAATTTTATAAATAATATTCACTTGTACATATGAAAATTACCCATATAGTCGTAAAAAATACAGTAAAAGAAACGGGGGATCTCAAAAGGGACGCTAGATTCCCTTGGGAGCTTAAAGTTGAGGGACATCAGTAAGAGTAGTAAAAGTTCTTGGAATTCCTGGAAGTGAGGTGGAACTTATCAAACGTATTCCCCACTTGATTGCTAAGATCCATAACTTGTCTGGCATGTCCTTTATGGTTCCTCTAATTAGCGAACACGAGTTTCCCACAGTGCATGTGCGACTATGCGACTGTTTCGAATGTATTCATAGGGCCTCGTACAATTTCTTGACGGTGCTCAGATCCGACTGTCTGTCGGCTTGCTCTTATTGCCAAATAAATTCGTGCAGTAGTGAAAATGAAATGTGTAAAATATGTGGCACGACTGACTGTCTGAGCCGCAGAAAAGCAGCAACAGAAACCGAACAGAAACAGCAAAAAGCCAAACAGCCAACGGCCAACAACACGGGGCAACAACCAACAGCCGGCGGCCAAATAGGAGGAGGAGGCCTTGCCCCAAACTTATGGCCCTGCTCCGGGCAAAAGCCATTTTTATATGGTTTTCACTTTTTGTATGGTGTGCGCTGTCTGTTTCTGTGTTGCTTGTTGATTGTACTTGCAGATGCAACACTGCCCTGCCCCAAAACTGGAGTCTCGGAACTCCACCAATTCCAGACTCTCCCGTTGGCCGTTGCCAGGACCCAGTTTCGGCTGCCGCTTCTCCGCCTCTCGGCCTTAATTAACTGCTTATGAATCTGCATATGCAGAGGCAGTCATCGTCGTCCGACCTCTTTGTGTGTAGGTGCTGCTTGTTGCAAACTCAAAATAAAATACAAAAACTCAGGGAAACAAGAAACACAGAAAAAACTACAGAGAAGCGAGAAGCGAAACCAGAAAAAAGAGAAAACAGGATGCTCATTTAAATATTTAATGAAGTGGCCGTGCTGGGCGCCGGATATCTAGGCTGCTGCTGCTGCTAATCGTGCCAAGCTCCTCACATGTAACAGTTTCGGTTTTTTTTTAACACTTTGTTCTCTTTTTGGATCTCCCCTCTTGACCCATTTCGAGGCTGTCTTTAATTAGAAATTAATTGCAACAAGCGACGAGACGAAGAATGCAAGAAAGCCAGATGCTCTTGCATCTTCTGCGAGATGCGGCGCCCGCAGCGCCTTGAATTGACGGACATGGGCTCGTTTCCAGCCATGACTTGACTTGACACATGCCAAAACAGGCAACGAGCTATGAGCCAGATTCAGTTTTTTACCGAATCTACACCGAGAAGCTCTATTTCTGGAGCTCACAATGCCTATATCAGATACTGTGAGGAGGCCATAGGACACTTTTTTGCAGTGCACGGTCCTGGCATTGAGTTTGTAGTTTATTTATTTATTTTGGTTTGCATTACATGGACATGCCTTCAATTCAGTTGGCAACACCTTTCAGTCAAGTCATGGTCTGTCTTGGCTGTTTTTGAGACCATTGTCTGGCGGGGTTTCTCTCTTCCCGCACCGCCCACACAGGGTTCAGGGTGATTTTTGCTTAAATTTATATTTATTTTTGCCTGGCTGCCTGTTGGCTGTTGGATGTTGTCGGTTGGCTGTTGGATTGTTGGATGGACCTCATGTTGTTATCATGTGACATATGTGCATCAACGCCCCATGTTCGTTCGAGGCCTGTCAACGCGGCCAAGGAAGAGAGACACCCGTGGTGGTGGGGCTGATTTCGGGGCATCTGAGGAGGGGACTGGGGACTGGGCCAAGATTTATGCTGACAACTCGGTGTTTGATTGGCAAATGGATGGGGTCGAAGCCACCGCGTCGTATGCGTAATTTGACAAGTCTTAAAGTTGCCAGTGATTTAATGCTGGGGAATATACCCAGCTCCACGGCAGCAAACTGCGGCACCAGAGAAGTGGCAACTTCCGCATGCCACTAATTGGCAGGAGGGGGAGGAGCTTTGAGGGGCGTTTGAGCCACAGGGGGCATCCTGGGCTGGCAATTAACCCGCATTGCCCCAAGTCGGTAGTCGGCAGTAGTCGGCGGGTAGTTGAACTCCAAGTCGGGCTTTTGTTCTCCCCCAGTCTTCTCTTTTTTTTGGCAATAAACTAATGAGCGACAAAATGCAAAAGCCGCAGACTGACGAAAAATGGGGCCAAAAGGAGAGGCATTCACACTTGGCATGCAAGGTGTACATGGAAAAAATTTCGATGAACCATAAAGAGATGCAGTTGTAATCTCAGAAGCTATGAAAGCAAGAAACGCCTAGGAACGCGTAGAAGATATTTTCAAAGCACCCTTGATATGCTAATTATTCAATATCAGAGAAGTCAGGTTATACACAATGGAAAACATTTTTGCAGTGTAGAGTTCCTTGCACTGGTCCTTAATTAGAAGGCAACTCCCAGCATCCAAGTTGGCTTAGACGATGACGATGACACCCAAACAGCTTGCAACTATGCACTATTAACCCTTTGTGCCTCATGTGACTGTCTATCTGTCTGGCTGGGTGTGAGGGGATCTGAGAGTGCATGCGGGTGTCCTCGGCAAATCTCATTTAGCAATTTAGCCGCACACCCACTCACAGGCCTTGGTTTCTGTTTCTGTTTCTGGATTCTGGATTCTGGATACTGGATACTGGATCCTGGCATTCCCAGCTCACGTCCATCAGTCGTTTGCTCGTTTGCCTGCTCGCTCATTTAATTAACAGTCGCGCGCCACGCCATGAGTTCTCCCCAGACAAAAAGGAAAAACATTCGAAAGAAAAAATAAAGGAGGAGCAGGAGGCTGGGGTATGTGGTCGGAGGGAGGTGGTATGGGGTCTGAGGTCTGAAACCGAAGCTGGAACTGAAACTGAGCCTCCACCTTAAGGCGTGCTTTTGATGCTGCTGCTGCAATGATTCTTTCTTTTGGGCTCTCCTCTTTTTGCCGGCAGATGAGCAAGTTGCATGTTTTTTTAATTATGAATTATCGTTCCGCCCTGCCTCACTGACTGACTGACTGCTTCACATGGAGCTTGTTGCATTTAAATGACATAATTACGGCGCATAAAGCAACTCCCACGCAGACCGGGGACTAGGCGAATGGGCGGCATTTCAAAGGTAACAAAGGCAAATATTTGCTACACTTAAAGAAGAAATCGACAGTCTCCCAGTCGAAAGGGAAAAGTACTTCTTTTAATGCCAAATTTTTTGCCAGTGCACCGACGTCTCTAGTACTCCGTAAATTAATATTTCCGAACTGGCGGCAGACAACTTGAAAAATTCCGCACAACAATGCTACACAAAAAAAATCTTTATTCTCTATTTATATTGTATAACAATTTTTATTTGCCCCCCAGGCAGCCACTTAACTGCCACGCCTCCTGCAGACTGCACTCGAATATAATATTGTTTTTTTTTTGCCCCTTTTCGGAGGTGGCCGGAGAGATTCGCAAAAATTTGGACAATTGAGAGCGTATTTGAGCGTTAAGGCGCGTATTATGTGTGCAAATATATTGCAAGCAAAAAAATTATTTCAATTTTATTTGATTTTCGTGTATTTCCTCGCCCCCCACTCTATTTTTGCGGAACTTCAGAGTGAAGGCCACTTGTGAAAACCATTTTCATTATGAGTGGTGGGCAGCCAAATAAAAAGCCAAAGTGGAAGAGTGGAATAAAAATAAAATGTATAATAAAACTGCAAATAAAAGGAATAAAATACCGTATCGATTGGCGAGAGCCGCGCACACCCACACATGCCACGAACATATCTGCCATAATAGTCGATGGCCTAAACAAATAAAATGATGGGCGCCAATGAAGCGAATGCTAAAATGTTTGACTCTGTGGCAGAAAAAACACATTTTTAAAGGTGGGGCCTGTGTCTGTTGATTATCAAGTGCGGCACTTGCCGGCTCAGAGAGCCATAAGCGATTGATTAGATTGATTAAGTTTTAATACGAATAAATAAAAAATAGCTGGCCGTGATAGAGATACCATAGATTTCGATTGAAGTGCAATGGGTCTGATGAAGCCCCTGAGCGCTTCGCTCTTTGTATTGCATTTTAGCTCAATTCTGGTTGAAGTATTTAACTTAATTGAAATTCTGTTTGACTTTGGGAGCGAAACCTTAAAAAACGCTCAAACAATGGCCAGCAATGCCAGTGGCTAAATGAAACTGTCGGAAGAGGATAAGAGACAATGGGGATAGGATTTAGCAGGAGCTTAATGGGAAACAATGTCACTGGCAGAAAATAGCTAAGCTTAACTCATCTGCGTGCAATTATTTCACGCACTAAATGACAGACACTCGACTGCAAATGCAATTAATATGCTCGAAACCTCAAACGGAAAAAATTTAATAATAATTGAAAGCTTTCGAATAAAGGCTAATTAACTATCGATTGATTTTTTTGAAGAATTTCATTTTTTCACTGAGAGTCGGTGAACAAAAAATATTACACGGCAATTATAAATGCCGGCCAATGGGTTTTGCAATTAAGCATCCAAAGGACCGCATATTTGCATTAAAATGCCTCGCAATATTAGCAACAGAATCAAAAATAGTTTTTACCATAACCCATTCTATGAATATATTTAAGCTGATTAATAAAATGCGAAAATTGTTTGCAGGCTTAAATAAAATTCAGAGAGAAATACTACTGGCGGGAGTGGGCGAAACCGGCGAACGTGCCAATGCATAGCAAATGATTGTTACAGCCATAGTTTCCCCATTATAATATGATAATTATATCGGTGTAATCTGGAATCTGCCCGAACTAATAATTAATTTCATTGATTGCCCGGGGGCTTAAGCCCTAAGGTTCCCTTCCGAACCAGGGCGCCAAGATAAATGGCCCTTAAAATGCGCCAAGTATTTGCTGGCAACCATTCATCAAGTTCGGGCTTTGACAAAAACTAAACAACTCAATGTGTGTACGTGTGTTGGTGTGCCACTGAAAATGTAAATGTGTGCGCGCTAATGAGCCTTAATGGCTTTTCACCCGAAAAGTAGGCAACACTTGTGAAAATTTTAATTCCCCGACACACGCACAGCGGGAAAGGCCTGCTAACACCTCAGCCATTTGATTTATGAGCCACTAGCCCAGGAACCCCTTAGTTGGCCGAAGAAAATCTGCAGGAGCCGCCAGCAGCTTTTCTCAGCTCTATGAAACACTTAATGGTAATGCATAAAAACGCACTTAAATATTCCCACGCAATTAATTCAGCATTCGTCGCTGTACCGCTGTACTGGTTTTCTCTCTGGCGTCTTTGCTTTGTTTGCTTAATTGGTAAACATTTTGTTACATTTTTACGAGCGGCAAGGTGAAGGCAGCGGCAGCAAATCAACCACTCACTCTAGATACGCGCATATATTTATAGGGAGTCGGTATACATCATGCAGAACAGCATAGCACAGAAGTCGCTGCACAGTTAATGGAGCAACTTTTAACAGCGTTTACAGCACACACACGCACCCAATTTAATATGGCCTTTTTATTGTTGCTCGCTACTTGCCTTTGTTAATTAAAACACAAACACGTGCAGTACGCATAAAATATTCAGCAGGGAGTCCCCTACCTATAGCCTATTCCTATGCCCTATGCCAAGAGCCAAGTCCAATGGAAAGTGATATCATATCTCTCACAGCCCTAATCCAGCATGTATGCCTAGGCAGTTGCCTAACATTAATTACGCAACACATCCCAATTGGTTTCCCTAATATACTAAAATCTCTTGCCTTTGAGAATCTCTCTTTTTAAAATGAGGGGCATCCTTAAAAAATTATTTTTCGAATTTTTTCGTCAAGCCCAATGTAAATTTAATCCATTTAGCGAGTCGTTTTCATTACATTTATGAGGAAAATAACATTTTGGTTTTATCAAAATATAAAAAAATATACACGTACGTACGTCTTTTTGAAACGAGTAACAAATACTAAAAAAGGAAATGGTTGTTTCGTGCCCCTTTGGCTGCTTTGCTTTTTATGCCTGTTTGCTTTAACCGGCAGGAATATTTCAGTTATGCTTTTTTCGCATGCCACCATCCTGGCAATCATATTCGTTTATCCTTACAGCCAGATCCCTTTCATGTCTGTTTGTTTGTCGTTATGTGCAAAACAATTTCATGTCCCGTTTGAGCCCTCTCTAGTTGGTTGTGGTGCAACATTTTGTGGCTGCCAAAAATATGCGTATGGTTGTGCTAGTGCCGAAAAAATTCCACAAGGGTAATGCAGAGGAAATTGTTTGAATATGTTGGTAAACTCTAAATTGTACTTTAAACAAAGGATTATTTAAGGAGTGCCAGAACTTCTGTTTATGGAACAAGACATATATAAGTAATTTTTTCAAAAAAAGTATAATTTTCAGAAGCACCCTTATAAAAATGTAAAAAACGTTAATGCATCCTCACGCCTTGTACATCTGCCCCATCTTCTGGCAGGTCCTTTCCGCTTTCAATGCCAAAAATATGTAAAATTGTGTTTGGCCCGAAAAATGGAAACAAAAACATAAAATGGTTTCGTCATGAAAGATGCAAAAAGCGTCGACATGCCAAAGGATAACCCAAAAAATGTGTGAAGACGAGGTGGGTGGGTGTGCAAAGGGAAGAAAAAGGGCATCATGTGTACGAAAATTTCATAAGCGCAAAAATTACTCGAATATGAAATATGAATTTACGCTTTAAGCTGCTTTCGGTGGCCGAAGCACTTCTTTAATGTGCTGAAAATGTGAATTAAATTGAAATGGCCCCGGACCGCGGCGCACTCCTCTGAATATTCCGCATCTACGGTGGTCTGCGGTCAACCGAACTTCGCAACTGAAATGCGAAATTCACCTTGAACAGCCAACAACGGAGATGATGTCCAGAGCAGTCGCCCAGCTGCCGCAATCAACTGCACAAGAGTTGGCAAAAATCTTGATGCAATTATTCATACAAAACGCAACACGCACGAAACTGAAAATAAAACGCAGCGCAGCGCAGCAAGTTGAGATGCAAAACATTTCGGTTTTGGATTCGGTTTCGGTTTCGGTTTGAAGGTGCATACAGACTGAGTTGAAGGTGTGTGCCCAGCGGCAACAGCTGCGATCGGATGCCCTGCGATCTGGCATCTTGAATCTGTCCCAGCTCCACTGATCCTCCACTGACAGTTTTCCTGGGAACTGGTCCTCTCCAATGCGAAATTCATTTGTCATGCTTATAATTGTCTCACTCCGCCGCTTCGTTGGCTCGCCGGGCAAATTGCAATTTAAAGGGGCTGCCTTCGGTGTGTTTCTTACTTTTTGTATTTTCTCCTTCAGATGCTCTTGTTGTGCGTGGCTCGCAGATTGGCAAAGGCAGCAATTTTAATGAAAACGTTTTGGCCCAGCCCCACACTGGCAGAAATTTAAATTTAGGCCAGAAACAAAATAGGCTAGCCAGGGGGAATGTGAAGAATTCTTTTGAAGGAACTATTTTTAGCAACTAATTAAAAAGTAACAAGTTTATTGTTAATTTTAGCGAGTGTGGGCTTGAGGGTCTCCTTTTTCCCAGTGCACTTTCAAGCCAAGTCTGAGATCTTGGGCTGCCTTCACGTAGCCCTTGGTTTGGGGCTGCCGCCTGTGTGTGGGGCCGCCTCGATTGCTGTCAGTAATTATGCTTAATTTTTGGCTGTTTGTTTGTATTCTTATTTTTTACTTGGATAGCATTTCCCGGGGCATCGGTGAGCGGGCAGTTCGCAGTTCTCGAAGGCGAAGTGAAAGGGCATTTGAGGCAGTTGAAACATTTATTTCGGCTGCCCAGGAATTTCGAATCCCCATGCCATCCCATCCATCCGGGCCCATGGCTTTTGTCTGTATTAAGTTGTTTGGCAGCTGCTGCTGCTGATGCTTTTGCTTCCGTTGGATTGAGAAAATAAGAACGAGGATGAGTGGATGATGATGCCCCCAGTTCGTTGTTTAAAATTGAATAATGCCCGCTCATTTGGTTTTATGACATTTCGATAATGATGATTGTTTGTGTGTGCTTTGCCTTTGTTCTGGCATTAACTTTATAAGGAAAACAAATTGTTGTAATTTGGCGGCAGCCGAGAGCGCCAAGACCCACACAAAAAGCACCGAGGACAGCAAAAAGGCCAAAAAGACCGCAAAACTCTGAGTCTGTCTGAGACATTGACGCGGTAATTCAATGCAGCGAAATCGTATAATTCCCAGACAGCGGCGATCAAAACGCGCAAGAGGGCTAAAAAAACAAGGCAGGAAAAAAGAGCAAAGGCTGAAAATGAAATCGATCATGATTGAAATCGAGCAGACCAGAGTAGAGCCGAGCAGAACGTCTCTGCAACTTGAAGTTGAGCAGGGCGAGTGTTTTGTGAAACATCAACATTTTGACAGGCACACAAATCCTCTTGAAAATGAGATTTATAAAACACAGACCCCGCCGACCGGCAACCGACAACCATCAACCAGCCAAGAGCAACCGGCAACAATAAAAACCCAAACCCGGCCCGGCGAATAAGGCAAAGTCATTGTCAGTTGCGCTTGGCTGCAAAATCTTAAAAGCAAACAGAACAAAAAGATACATATATACAATGTACGTACCGTACGGTGCGGTTTAATGTGTAACATGTAGCCAGGTTGGACTGTGTGCTGTGTTGTCCCAACTTCGATCGTATTTATTTTCATTTCCAAGACATTGTAGTGTCATTTCAGCGACCGCAGCATGAAAAGCAAATAAAGAGCAACAAAAAACCTGGCATCACATTGCAACGCATCCCGTCCAAACCGATCCGATCCAATTCGATTCGATTCAATCCGAATCCAGAATCCAGAATCCGAATCCGTGGAACAATCCCGGGCTTTGCTGCAGCTTTTAATTAAGCCAAAGAGCAACTGGTTGCCTGCCGGACGTCTTCGGCTCCGACTTCATCTTGGCCAGCTAAAAATACAGAAAAAAAGCTTAGCACAAAAGAAGTAAAAAGCCAAGAAAAATAATTTATCTGCCGCCGCGCGTGTATCTGTATCTGTATCCGTATCTGATTCTGTATCTGTATCTGGCCCTGCAGTACGTTGTTGTATTTGCTTTGTTTGCTCAAGCTACAGTTTATCTCTGGCCCTCCCGTTCCCTCAGAATCTGATTTGGATTGTGAATCCACTGCTGAAGTTGCCCCGCTGAGCCAGCAACACCCCAGATATCGCCAGCTCCCAGTGCGTTTTCGTACCCTAGAAAGGTGGGCTTTCCAGGGTAAACTTAGTCCTAAACATTTAAAAAAGTATTCCCCTGAAAAGACCCGAAATTCAAGACCCACGATCATAAAGGGCATGATATTAATATTTTTACTTGAAAGTTTGAAAGAACTACTTGCATGTTAAGGTATCACAAGTTCGACAGAACTCCACATTTTTTTTTTTTAACCAAACCCAATCCAAGTCAGAGCCGGGGCTCAGCCCGGCAGCATCTCACGTTCATGCGTGGCCACATTTTTTGCCGCGCTGCCTGCGTTTTGTTCGTTTTTATGGCAATAATTGCAACTTGATGACTTAATTGCGGATGCAACTTGTTTTCCAGCTTCAGCTTTAGCCTCGGCTCCAGAGGCAGCACCCCGTATGCCTGGAAATTGAATTTTTCCACCTGGTCTGTCCCGCCCGACCCCAACTCCAGCTCCAGCTACGACTCTGACTCCATTTTTTCATTCGTTTTTAAGCAGGATATGCTTTCATTACTATAGATGGCTAGTAGATAGCGGCGAATGGGTAGATCTGGTGGGGGGGCTGACGGAGATGCAATTTTCCCCATTGCATAAGCAAATAAAAATTCATTAATTTATGACTGCCAACGGGCAGAGCAAACCAACCAAAGTTGCTGGCTGGAGAGTTTGGAGTTTCGAGTTATTTTTATAATCGCGGCAACGTGACATTTATGCGAGTGTTCATGTAAATGATTATTACGTGCCGCAGACGCAGACTCCCTGCTGTCTGCCCCGCTTTGCTTTTGGCCCACGGAACACCTCCTGCCACCGCCAGTGCCCGTCTCACTGTTTGCCGAAGTAGATTTCATTTGATTTATTTGCCCCAGCAGCACTATCGCCCCCCTGCTCTCGACAGCACCAAAGTAATTTTATGTTTAATTAAAAAGAATTCTGCGTCATTTGCTCGAAGAGCAGCCGGAGAAACTTTGATGGACATTTCTGCTATTCACGCTGTTTGCTGTTCGTTGTCGATTGTTGTTTGTGTTGCTGTTGATATTTATGTTTAATTATAGTTAACATGTTTTGTGTCCACAAGACACACTAGCGGAGCCAGAGGCGCTGGCGGAGGGTTAAATGGAGCCAAGTGGGAATGGTCGTTAGGAATGTCTATGTCTGTGCACGACTTTGATGTTCGTTTTGTAATTACTATACGTTGCGTGGGCCATATTCAAATCGGGTTTGATGTCAGCCTTCAGATACAGTGCGTATCGGAGCTTTAAGACGGCTGTCTATCATTTGCTTTTAGTTAGGCAGGCTAGTTATAGGATAGTACGCACTTCCGGACAGATCCGGAAGACAGATGGAGGACCGCAGCTTTGCATTACAACAAATGAAAAGATCGAGTTGGTGGAAATCTCCTATAAAGCCACTTAACTTTGATTGATTGCTTTACAATCAGAGGCTCTCTCTTGTTTTATTTTTATAAACTGCAATTACGGAAACCCCAAAAATACACAATTTAATTAACATTTCTCTCCTCTTTCTTTTCGTTCCAGGTAAGTCAAAAGTCGAACCCTCTTCTTCCATATCGAAACGTTTTGTCAGACATTAAAATCGAAACGTGGGTTAAATGTAAAACGTAAGTGACTTCAACTTCCCCCGAAAAACTCCAACTGCCAACTGCAATATATAAGCTCTCCCATACAAACAAAAAAAAAATCCAGAAAGGGAATCAAAAATTGATAAGACCCGCCCCGCTACGTAGGGAGTTTAAAAACTCATTTAGTGTCCAATCAAGCGGCCATAAAATAAAGTCAATAAATCAAGCATAAAAGTAACAAATGCACGGGCAGCTCTCAGATAACACGCACATTCACAGATACAGATACAAGTGAACAGATCCAGATACACACACACCCCACCCATGCCGCCGTTCACAGACTGCATTTCAATAAAAATTCGATACGTTTTCGGGCTGGGGCCGGGCGAGATTGAGATGGGGGGAATCAAAGCCCCTGCCTCCTCATCTTTATCAAGGTGTGATGATCACTTGCGTGCCATCGGCGCCTGACTTGCATTTCAGTTTTCAGTTTTTAGTTTCGGGGAGCATCCCCACCTCGCCACCTCGGCACCTCCGACTCTTTAACTTCTGCCCCGGCCCAGGGCTGCCCTTTGGAAATTCAATAAAAATAAATCGAAATGTCACAGCGCTGCGTGTTTTCCTCAAGTGTGAGGTCCCGCAGCTCTCAATCTTCCCCTTAAAAATAACAAAAGGAAAACCAGAAACTGTAAATGACATTGTGGACAGCAAAATTCATTGGAAATTTAATCCGCCACCTAACTAAATATATTAATTTCACAAAGTGGGAAATTAGTTGGCCTAAGATGCTATCGAATTACGCTAGAATACACAGGTGAAAGGTAATATTTGGGTCATCCGGGTATTAGTTGTTAGTTTAAAACATTGACAACGAGAACCTAATATTTATTTTATGGATTTGTCAGCATCTCCTGGCATTCTTGAATCAACAAAGCATTTTACGAGCATGCGTAAATATTAGATGGTGTCACGGTTTCAGATCAAACGGATGCGATTAGTATTGTTGTGAAAGGCTATTGGGGCATAAATTAATATTTCTCCCTGTGGGTGTGTGGGTTTCGATTCAGAAAAAATCAACAATCGATTGTATGCGACCGCACATAAATCCCCGAAATGAGAAATGTGTAGCACCCCAGCATCGGTCGTGGGGCCTCATCAGCGGGGGTCTGCCACATCTTTCCCTCGGTCGCCCTGTCTCTTTCGGCCGCCAATTTACCCTTCTCTGTCTGAGGGCAAAAGACTAGCCACAAATTGGTCGTGTTCAGCTTTAAATCGTTTTACGTAGTTTCCATCGAGACAAGTTTCGCGGCCCCGTAAATGTTTGCCAAATGTGGCGCTGTTTGTAAATCACGCACGCTGCAAGTTGCACGCAACCGTCCTCGTCGTCGTCGTCGTCGTCGATCGATTGCCTCTGCGGCTCTGTCTCTTTCCTCAATCTATACCCTTCTCTTTCTCAGTTGGAGCCGTAGCCCCCCACCGCCTGACGATCGGCCGAGTATGTTAATCTTGGTCAGCCGTGACTCGGCCCCTTCGCTCCGCTCCTTTAACCCGACGCAGTGCAGCACATGGGTTAAAATTTATGCGCTGTTCAAACGGCGCGTAATAAATTTGTTTGCTCCTCAACTGTGTGCGCGCATGTTCACTGAGGTTGTGGCAGCGGGGGTGGGCGGGGGCGGATCTGGGGCTAAACGAAAGCGGGCAGAGGAGCTGTCCCAATCCCAATCCGAACTCCAATACCAATCCAGATTCCGAGCCCAGTTTCCAATTCCAATCTCAGTTCCAATAACCAAACTTTTCCACTCGAAAAAATACATTTTAAAATGTGTCAGGGCTAGATTGTAGAAGGAATAGATATTTTCCTTCAGATTTCTTTTTAAAATGTTTAATTGGCTAGCCGAAATTGGCTCAGCTCTATAAGTAAATATGATATAATTTCTCACAGTGCAGCAATCCCATTGCTGCCAATGGCCACTTCATTTTGTAGCTTTTAACAGCATTTCAGCATTCTTCTGTATTTGTTTATCTAAACGTTTTATTCATTTGTGGGCCTGTGCTGTTGCTCCTGGGCCCTGTTCTCCCGTCCGTGCTGGGTTCCCGTGGCATTGCTTTATCTTTTGGTCAGTCTCTTGGCCCTGGCTGCAGTTCGTGCTGCCTGTGTTTTCAAGGCGGCCTAATTGATGCGCACTTGGTTGGGCAAAATCCCAGCCCCCAGCACCAGGCCCCTCAAGCCCCTTAATCCCTGAGATGTGTGTTTTCGCCAGCGCGGCATCTGCGCATGTGCAACATTCACACTTGGCTCGGCTTGCCCGTCGCCATCTCCGGAGTTGATTGCACATTTTATTTGCGCATTTATTTGCATTTTTTCTCACACCGCCGCCGGTTTAACTGGAGCCCAGTTCCGTTCCGATCCGTTTGGTTTTGGCTTTGGTTTGGGGCTTCGGTAGGTTCTGGTTCTGGTTCTCCGGAGTTGATGGTCCCCCTTGTTTGTTTTTGCAACGCCACTGCCCCATTGCCAATGCCAATGCAATTCAATTGTCTTCGGGTTGAGCGCATTTCGTCTTGGCCTTCTTCATTTGTTTGTTTGTTTTCCGCAGCAACTGGGGGGTTCGAGCTTCCTTGGGTTCTCATGTTTGCCGCCGCCGGACTGATGCCGATGCCGCCTCCTTTAATAGTTCATTTAGTTTGCATTTTTATGAAGTCTTTGTGTGGGTTGTGTAATAAATTTAACTCAAGTTTATTTATGTGCCATCGCCGAGACATTTATCACTCAATTTGAAGGCGTAATTGGGCGCAAAACGACAGGAGGCTGCCACAGGAGTCGCTGAGTCGAGTCGCTGCCGAGGCGGAGGAGCGACTGGAGCCCAACTGGAGTCAAGTTAAATCAACTCCTGACGACTGACAGCCGATATGGCATCTGTGTTGCATATTTTGCATATCGTTATGCAGTTGCTTTTCCTCTTGTCTTTTCCGCCTTTTGTTTGTGGCACTCGATGCAGTTTCTCTTCTTGATTGGCAACGCCTGCGGAGCCCGAAGTTGGCCAAAATTGGATGATCCCCGCTAAGGGGACATGATCTTAACGGTTTTGCGATTCGTGTCGTGAGGAGACAATTTAAGTTAATTTGCATATGACACTTTTTTGAATGATGTCCACGTTGAGGGGTGCTTCGCACTCTTCGCGCTTTTATAAAATGCAAATTAAACACCAGCCGCAATTCCCAAAGTGTTGCAGACCTTACGGATCCATTATAGACTTATCATTGGACAAATATATCACCTCTATTTAAACTTCTCTATTGGCATTCCCTCCTAAATATGCTAATGAATATCCATAAACCTATTAAATGGAAATTCAGCTCCCACCTGACCATTTTTGCATACATATGTCAAATTGAATGATTCGAAAAATGTCCGAAATTAATTTACTGCTTCATCAAGCATCAATTTTGCCATTTCCCCACTCGAATTGTTTCCTGCCCTGCCACTTCCCGCTTCCCTCTGGCCACTTGCCACCTGCCGCCAAAGAGCGCCCCTCGAATTTCAGAACCCAATTTTATAGTTTCCATAGAACATAGAACAATGCAAACTTTCGCACATTCAAATCTGCTTAACAAGGGAGATACAGGCACACCTGAATGGAGATAGGAATTACTCCCACTCTGCGGACACGTGTAGTCTGCCACCGGTGTTTTAACCGTCCGAGGCATCAGCGTATTTAAACAATGGCCAGCAGCGCTGAAAATGTCGTTTAGCAACCAGAGAAAGCATTTAAACAATAAATAAGCAATTTATGCCACAATGGGGCAGTCTGAGTGGGTGGCTGGCCAGTCAGACGGGTGGCATGCAAAAAGGATACAAAAGAAATTGAGCTTCATTCAACACATTTTGTAATTTCATTTCATGAAAAGGAAGGATCTGACATTTGTTGGTCCGATGCCGAATATGATGTTTTCGAAAGTCAATACTTAAAAAACAAGTTAACTATTTTATAGTCAAAGTTCCCAGACTAAATTAGAACTGCAAGCCGCTTAAAAGAAAATTTTTTTACTCCAAAGAGGGTAGTATTTAGTCGACTACCCCAAAGTGAGACACAGACAAATCAACTGTTTTGTTTTTGTTTGTCCCGCCGGCAGCAACAGTGTGTTTGACCGAAAACTTTTGCCTCCAAATTGCAACGCTGCTCTTTCTTTTTCCCACCTGCGACTCCCCCAGCAGGCTCTGTTTTGTTCATTCCTATTCCGAATCCGCTTCAGCTTCCGTCTGGCATTTGTTGCTGTCTGATTGCCCGCAAAAGACTAGTGGCCAGTGGGTGCCATATACATATAGAGTGCCGGATCGGAGCAAACAGGAGCACCACCAGGAGAAACCGGGAGGAGCCTCGGCATCAGTTCTGGGAGGGGCGGAAAAAAAAATCGAATTTCCCGTGCGGACTGATTCGATTTGGCGTTGCAATTTCACGCTGTGTTATTGCAAAGTGGCTGCAACTGTCGGCGCCAGGCAGCAGCTCCTCTCGACCGCCCCCTTGAACCGCCATCTTGGCCATTCTAGCCACTCCGGCGATTCGAAAGCCACAGCGCCAAACTCACTAGTCCGCTCGTCCGTCCAGAAGCTACCAAAATAGCAATTTCGATGGCGCGCAACAATGGCCAAAAACGAGGGAATAGAACAAAAATTCCTAACGAAACCAAACCGAATCAAGCCAGGAAAAAAATCTCATTTAGTGACGAATTAAGCGCCAAAACAGACAGGCGATTCAGTTTGTCAGACAAGCGCTAGACACCGACATAGATACTGGCCAAGTAAAGTGAGAGAAATGAATGGTGAACATTTCAAATGGCATTTCAGAGTTGAAACCACAATATGGATATTACCAACAGATACTCACGATTGGGGGTAGCTAAGTAGTTACCTTTGAAAGCAGCTTTAATTTATAACGAGGCTTACGGATCTGGTGCGGATTTTTGCAGTGCAGCAGGTTCAGTTTGAGGTCTAGGGCCCGGTTTTGGGTTCGTTTTCGAGTTTCAGTTTCGGTTTGCAGGACCAGCCGGGGCGGTCACCGAACGGGAGAAGGGCACTTGTCAAGTGCAGGAGGGAGGCAGTAGATGAGTCGGCACTATCTATGGCCCAACATCGATTGGTTTGCCACGGTCCAGGGTCCTTTGCCCCCTATACCCACTCCCTTCGCGACTCGTTTGCTGTTTATGGCCTTAAACGCCATTTTGTGCGCACTCATTCACGCCACGGCTTGACATCGCTTCTCAGTCCTCCGGCATCCCGGCATTGTCGGTCTGGTGCAGGATTCAGGAATCCGGGGATCCATTGTCTGCCACGAGCCAGCCCCCAACTGCCACTGCCACATCCGGATCCACTTCCTGTGGGTGCAGGCACTCGCCCATTCTGACAGATTGTTGCAAGGGCAAGTGCAATATTAGAACATGATTTATTTATGCAATTTTTACCATAAAGCGAGCAATTTTCGTTCACTTTGCAGTGCAGCGAGTTTCGTCCGCGCTTCCATTTGGCATTTGTCTATCATTTTCGAGAGAGAGCGCGAGCTTACAATTTGTTTTCGCCCCGGATCGGGGGTATATATCCTCTTGTAGTACCGTCATGTCCATTAGTCGATGTGTCGGCACGTCAATTTGTTTGTGTCTGTCTGTCTGACTGTCGGTTGATGATGGTTTTCCACCATCATCCTGCCGTTCTATCGACGGCTGACTTGCAGGGTTGGCGCTCGGAATTATGATATGGCGGAGTTGAACGGCGGATTCCGCAATCCTCCGGAGTTTCGGGCCGAATGAGTTCTTACTGGTGCACTCGCATTTGGCAATTAGCCGCGGCATTCTGACTGTAATTAGTGTAGGGCCAAAACACTGAGAGGGTTAGCTAATGGAATGGTTTTAAAAGCAGAAGCTCGGAAATGCTGATGAATGTATCTTCTCGGTTGTGGATAGCAGATAGTTATGGTTACATCGTATCTTTCAGGAGAATCTTGCAGGGTAGTAGTTTGGTGGTTTACCTTCTGAAATAAATTCATAATTGTCAAAGGAAAAAATAAAGGAGTCAAGCCATGTTGGCATGGTCCTTATCCATCAAAGACTCCCCCCGACGTTACACTTGGGCCAAATCACATACCCCAGCTCATTCATCACACAATCCCCACTCCTTGGCACTTTTTCCTGCTGGAATAACCAACGCAATCAACCGCAATCAACACGAAGAGCCAAGAGCAATAAAAAAGAAATGCATAATCAACATTTTTATCATTAGCGATAGAGAGAAATATGCAAAGCAGAGCGAAGTAGGAGCCGGACATTTCATCCTGGCAAGGGGGGGGAAATAAATGAAGCGCATTATAAATGCCAGAGTACATGCTAACTACAACAATTATCCTTAATGTTGCCATTAGGGGCGGGGGAGATAAAATATCCTTGTCCGCGGCTGATCACTTGCTGAAAAGAAATTCAAATTAAAATGCCTCGTCCCGTGGTATGCAAAATAGTTTCAATTTTCCATCGGATGGCGCAGCAGGAATGCTCATTATTCAAGTGGAAAAGGAAATCTACTCAACGGAAGTGGGGAATAAATATCGAGGAATTCGGGACAGCGAATCAATATCTCCGCCGGTCACGAGTGAAATTGCAGTTAATTATGGAGCACAGTGGCGCGTTTTCCCGTCCAGCCTTGCGTTTGCCTGTGCCTATTGATTCACGCTAATAAAGCTGGCCTGGGCCGCTAACAGAGGACAAACGCCTGTTAACAAGGCGCCGGGACACGCGATCGACACCATTACCAACACCCTGAAAACAAGGACCTTCGGGGTGGGCAACGGCCTCCCCCCCCGCGGATATCCTTTCGGTGTAATCAAAGCCAGCTGCCAACTAGCGTCTGCATTCCATTTACCTTGCTCAGAGCACTTTTCAATTATGTTATTAAAACAAGCAAACGGCCAGTTAAGGACCTTTTGCCAGGACCTGCCCAAACATTGCGTGTCTGCTCGGCTGCTCGGCTGCTTGCCTTCCCCCGCTCACATATATCGTTAAATGTGTAATTTCAATTTTTTTCCCCCTTTTTCTGAATTTCTTAACAGCCAGTAACTCATAAATGCTGCACAGCAATAGTAAATGGCAGTGTGGCAAACATGAAAATTCAATTATGAATACCCGACTTAAGGTTGACGCCCCGTAATTTCCACTCCCTACCCCTCGAAGTGGCCGAGTCTGTGGCTCAAGGCAATTTGCATGGGTAAATATTGTAAATCTATGACGGGTTTGCAATCATTTGCAATCGGAGAACCGCAGACGGAATGGAACGGAACGGAAAGAGCGCTCGCACAGACATCGTCTAATTATGTCGAGGAGCAAACAAGATACTCGTACAAACGCATGCAGCCAACAGATGCAAATAAAAATAAATATTTACATTCAATTTCGACAAACCAGCGAGCGCCAACTTGCCAAAGGAAAATTGTGCGTAAAAAGCAGGGGGAGCGGAAGCGAGAGCTGGAGCCGGAGCCGGAGCGGTAGCCGGATCGTGAGCGTTCAACGCATATTTGTTAACCTCAAGCAACAGACCGAAACCGAACCCCAGGCAGAACCAAAACCTGAACCCAAACCTGAACCACACGGAAAGAAAATGAATTCTTGCTATGAAAGACACCCAGGATTGGAAAACCTTTGGGATTCAGGGTTCCCCAACACCGCTAATTTTAAGGTCCATCTATTTGCTGTGGATATGGCTCAACCTTTTAATCATCTTCAATGATTTGCTATAATTTTGTCTCAGTGCCGAACGAGTTCGATAGCGATGCCGCCCAGACAAAATCGATTACGGACTGATTGACTGAAATGCTGGGTCCCCTGGGCCCGTGGAAGGGGTTGCTGTAGGTTAAGTTTGGCATATAGATATATCGCTATCGCTTTGGAGGATATATAGCTATGGCTATGGCAACTGCATCGCGGAAAGGCTTCGACGACTGACAGTTAAAATGGTAATTGACTTTTGCGCGGAACCGCAATGTGTTTGTAAACTTGTTGCCATGTTGTCTATGTATACAAAAACAACCCACTCTTTGCTTCGCTGGCTCGGATGGTGGTTCTCCTGTTGCAATATTGCTGCCCCACGCTCTGCCCCCGCAGCTCAACTGGAATGCGATTGCAATTTCGCAAAATGCTAGCATAAGCCAAGGCGCACCAGCTATGCTCCTGCTAGCTCGCCATAATGTCATATTAGAGTTTATCAACTGGCACGGCTATGAAAATTTAGAGCACAGTACCGAGCTATTCCGGCTCCCGATGCTTCTGCTTCTGCTGCTTGCCTGCAATTTTCAATTTCGCGCACACTTTGCACAGATAATAGAAATTTCTTTCTTTCCTCGAGTTGCCGCCGCCGCTTTCCTGCTTCCCAGCTTTCCCGCTTTTATGCTTTTCCCTCTGCTGCTTCTGCTACTGCGTTTATTGACACAAATCGCAAACGCATTTGGCATAAGTACCGGCCAACAAGCTGCCTGCTTTTCCCTTGGCCCACACACCATGCTCCATTCGTACTTATTGTTTTTCCCCCCTTGAAGTATCTGGGTTATGAGTGGTTTAATGGCAGAAGCGAGCTTTGTTCAGCTTTGTTGGTTAGTGTTCTGGCCGAAGTCCTAGTGTAGGAACTATTTCCTAAGCTGCTTACGGAGCTGTGTAATGCCCTGCTTAGACAATTGTTAAAGGGAGAAAATTCAAAAGGGAAACTAACTTTAGCAGCTCGGAATGCCAACAAAGTTTGATGGAACTATGGGTCCTAAAAATATGCAAATATTGAAAGAAATGTACCAAATATTTATAAGATAATATTGCTAATTATGCAAAAGCACTTCATTCAGAGAACCGGCTAATCAAATGCCCGCCGCCAACAAGTCATTACCTAACCAAAGCGGAAAATATTCGCATAATTATGACTTCAGCGGTTACAGTCTGGCAAATTTTCCATGTGAATGAATTTCGCACAATTACACACGCGTAGGCAGGACAGGATAGGAAATCGCAAAAAATAAAATAAAAGGGAACAAATAAGAAATATTGCGACAGGGGGTGTGGGCTCATGTCAGCACTCGACGGCGGAGGCAGATCAACTTCATTCACAATTAAGCTAAAAATACAAGCCCCCAGCTGGATGAATAAAATTTATTGTCAAGTGCAGAGTCACAGCATTTTCAAGATGTGTAACAGTCTCGCACTGTAGCCGAAATAATTGAGCAGCAGGGAAGCACCGGGACAGCCGGGAGCGTCGGGACCGCCGGGAGTAGTCTGGTTCAGGTCTAGAGGTGTAACAAAGCGAGAACTCGCTGGGAAAGCCAGCAACTGAGTGGCAGGCAATGGAAATGGAAAATGGGAACGTTGATGGGAGGAGTCGTGCTGTCGCTCACAGAGAAAAAATCCGAAAAAAAACATTGAAATAAAGGGAGGGCTGGGTCGGCCAAATCAACAACGCAATCTTAATGAAGGCAATAATTCAAACAAAATGCAAAATTCCCTCAAGAAAGTCAAGTCAAGTCAGAGTGGCTGGCTGCGTTGAAAAATTGCCGCCAGTGAGAAGGAATTCCTTGTTGAAATTAAATTTTTACAAAATCAAATAAAATCCAGCGTGCGCCAGTGGCAGTCAGTCACTCACCAGCTCGCCAGCAATTCCCTCGGCCCGACTCCCTCGATGTTTCTCTTATTAATTAGTTTGTATATTTTTGGCATACGAAATTGTTAAACATTTTATCCCTGCTGCAACAGCACACATTAAGTGGCAACATTTGTCAATTTGTTTTGGGTTGTAATTTTCGGTCCACCAGAGGTTTTCGGGGACTCCGGGTCAGCTTCGGTCCCTCGGACCCCTGTGTGTTTGTGTGTAGTTAATGGCCGTACATTTGCCTAAATAATGAGCCACCGGTGTATTGCTTTGAATTCGATTTGGCTTGATTAAAAATATATTTCATTGTCGAGGACCGTTTCTGTATAAGTGGGTCGTCGTCATCGCCGTCGTCGTGGGTGGATCGAAGGCTGTGAAAATGAAACAAAAGCCATGGGGCAGCTGGGAAGCTAATCAGGCAAACGTGGCACACTTCCTCGATGAGGTGAATTCATTAGCCCTGGGACGGGGATAGTTGATTTTCCGGAGAAAGGACAAATGAGTCAAGTCGTAAGCCAGATGGCATTGAGTAATGTTTTTCGCCTTTGGAAGTGGGAAATTAGTAAATTTAAAAGCTCAGAATACCTATGTACTTCCCACTGTGATAGATATCCACCTCTAGATTTTGGCTTCTCATCCAAACTTCGAACGTGTTTACTCAAATCCAGAGCTTCTCATAATTAAAAGTAGAAAAATGGAAACTCTCGCCTATTTCCTTTTTTGGCTGGCAATGCAATTTTCACTTTTTCCTTGTGTCGCTCCGGTTTCTCGTTTTGTCAAATAGCCTCAAGGCGGAGCAAACAGGGCAAACTTTCGAAATTTAACGCCGGTCACAATGGGGCGCATCAAGAATTGTTGCCTGCCAGCCGCAGAACGCCGTAGAACAATTACAACAACCGGGCCAGGAGCAGGAGCAGGAACAGGAGCTGCCGCTTTTTCGGTCTTATGCAAACAGGAAACGCATAATGAACAAAGTCCGAGTCCGAACGAGTCGCTTACAGCCCGGAGAGCTGGAAATGCTGAAAATACGCCGGAGCACGCGACTCCGGCACTCACCGGAGTCGCAGGGTTCACGGGTCTCCATACGCCGGCTCCTGGCCGTCTTTCATTCATTCATTTTTGAGCGGTTTCGTGGTTAACAACCGCTTCCTTATCCTTATTATTTTAATGCCTGCGGCAGCGTTCCATCTTACTTACATTTTTCTCTCCATCCCGCTGCTGCCGTGTTGTGGTTTAAATATTTTAACTACTGCACTTTGGCCAACGAAACACTGAAAACTTTTTGCGCCAAAGACGTATTGGGTTTTGGCCAGGATAGAATATAAATATTGTTTGTTTCGTGCCAAAAGTAGGCACTGCCTACCGAGTTTCCGGGCCTACTTTATAAAGAATTTCCATATTTATTTCACTTACCTTACATTAGAAATCCTCCCATTTTTCGCAAGTGTACTAGTTGTCTGTCTGGAGCCCTGGTCTTTGTGCCCATAATTGGGGTTAACTGCGTTCAGCAGGTGAGGCAGCTCCTCCGGTTGGCATTGTGTGCCAAAGTGTGCCAAAAGGAAAGTGCTGAAGTCGACCGTGCTGGGGTTTAATTTTCGGTTTTTATTTTTTCGCATAGCTGCAATTAACTTCAATTGAAAGTGAAATTGAATTGGAAGAGACTCCGAAAAGAACACAAAGCCAGAAACAAATCAAACGAAGCTGCAATAGACGCTGTGTTTTTGACAGAGTGTCGGAGTTGACACGCATGCTGGGGAAATTCAATTAACCATTTTTCAGCCATTCTTCTGCGCTTGTGGCCCTTTTCTCTCAGGTATTCCCTGTTTCGCCGTCTCATCGTCGATTCAGTTGATAATTATTTTTACGCGCCGAGTTGCAGGGTAAAGTGCATTAAAAATGCAAATGGCAACACTTTGCCACTTTGATGCCAGTGTTGCCCGTGTTGCCAGTGTTGTCACGTTGCCGTTTTATTAATTTATTAAATTAAAAACAACGCAAAAGGAGCGTCGAACGCGTGGCCCGGCCGGGCGGGCTCCACTCTGGCATGTGTAATTGTAAATTTATGAGCGTGCCACAAATAAAAAGGAGACAAGCCCAGGCCCAGGACTAAAAAAACAGGGCAGAAATAAAAGCAGCAGCAAGAGTTCAACTGGGGCGCACTGTCAATCGTGTTGCATGAATTATTAATTATTTGCTTTTCGCACACACACGGATATATTTAAAAGATACAAAAATACACAAAGCGGCGGCAGTGTTGCAATGCGGCATTCGGCTGTCAACTCTGCCACTTTGACAAGGGAAATACTAATAAAATTATTAACCAAAATGGCTAAAAAGGCATTCAATTCGTTACGTTGCCTTGCCGGTTGCCAATAAAAAGACTGAAACCGAAATTAGTTTAATCTAATTACCTGTCACGCTTTATTGTCTTTGGCACAAAGAACGAATGGATTTTGGAAAATGAAACAAAATGAAAAGTCAATGGTTAGGATTTTTTCACTTGGCATAAAAAAGCAGGGTGGAGGTGATGTCCTCCCTTTTGGATAGGTAATATGAGAGTCCTACCCCGGGGTCCTTGCCACGCAGGACTCACCCTCCGCCTCGGAGCTGTCTTATTTATACTGCGTTTTTCCCTCGGGGGACATGGACCATGGCATTTCGGCTTGGTCCTCTCCAGATTCCGCCCTTTGTGAATTATTCAGGCCTCAATCGATGGCAGGCCGAGCATCTTCTCCGTGCACTATACCATAACACCACGCCTTCCGCCCCCTTTTCACTAGCCCTCAGTGCTGCTGACAGTTTATTTGGCAAATTGCTTGCATGTAATATGAAACTTTTTTCGAGGCTAATTTTAGTTTGCCCAAGGAACCCCCAAAAAAAAAATTGAAAAGGAAAACGGGGCAAAGTTGTCTCTGGGTGTGTGCTAAATCGAAAATCTGAAACACGCGTCTGAAGCCAGCGTTGAATGAGGCGGCAGGATAGCGCAGAACCATGATGGCTGGCAGCAGAAGGAGCAAAATGGAGGATTTGTCCAATAATACGGCATGACTCAACCGATTTTCACGTAGAATTGAGCAGCGCCGGACTTATCTTCATTGAAATATCTTGGCAGTCACCCCAAGCCCTCAAAAATACACAAAAAATGCAAAATAAATTCCAAAATATATGTAAATATTAAGGGGAAAGTCGCGTCTCAGTGCACTTAACCGCAACCCCTTGTTTTTGGTACAATCTCTGACCATAACTCATGGAAAATTTTAAATTCGAAAATCTCTTTCTGCGTGAAGCCAGGGGGAGGGATAATGGAGGAACAGCACAGTTATTGTTGCGTTATAAATCTAATTAGAATATGTGCGCTCGGGCCGGGCCCGTATCTGAATATGCACGTAGACCAAACCAATTCCAGCAACCCCCTTTCCCAGGATCGCCGCCACTGGGCTCATTTCATATGCTCACCGCATCTGGCCGCATCTGAAAATTGCCAATGGCGCCGCTGCGTCTGGGGCAATAAATTTGATTTGTTTCAAATTACAGTAGAACGCAAAAAATTGTAAACTTTTTTCGGAGTATTTTTTGGGCTGAGCCGAGCAAATCGAATTGAATCTGTGGCACGAGAATCTCTCGAGTTGCGGTTGCTCTTTGTGGGCAATTTTCATAATTTACATAAGCAAATCAAATTGCGAACGTAATTCGAAGACAAAGGACTGCAGCGAAAAGAAAGCGAGTCTGAGCCGGGCTTAGAATGGAACTGTGTTGAGTGGATGCCGCAGATTTTCTCTACTCCGGCTTTTCTTATTCTGCGCTGCTTGTCCCGGAAAATTGTGTCATCCATGCAGCTCTTTTGTGCTGCCAATGCGTCAAAGAAATTTGGCTCAAGTAGCAGGAGAAGAGAGTTGAAAGGATTGCCACAAAAAGTACATAAAGTAAGAGTTTTGCGAAGTGTGAATCCCTTTGAAGTGAAAGTGTTCAATATGTGTGCCACTTTTTTGAGCAACACTACAACACAATCGATGTTTATTGGGGTTACCGCGGAGGGCTTTAAGAGGCTATCTGAAATCCTTTTTTAGGATATTTTTCACGCCTTTTGTAATTCTTCAGACATATTAGAAGCATTAGTTTTAAAAATCGTACTATTTGTCTTAAATGCAACAACTCTATTCACCAACACTGCCTCGGTAGACATCTAACGAGCTTACAGAAATGCAAAATGACAGGTAACTTTTTTTTTACGTGTGTGTGTCGTGATTAATCTTAGAGAAAAATTGTGTTAAATTTCTGTACAAATTGTATGAAAAGTCAGAGTTATTCAGCGTATAATTTTCGTAAGACAACAAAAGACAAACAGTGACAAGAGACAAGAGAAACTGGGAACTAAAAATTGAAGGCACGAGCTACCGGCGGAGGGACCCCACAGAATGAAGGAGCCACTCTAGGAGTAGAGTCGGACCACACCAGACGCTTCTTCTCTAATAAATCGATTCACAGTTCACTGAGATCTGAAATCCGAATAGAGCTACCTTTTCATCCAGATTCCCAGTTTAGGAACTCCCAATTCTGGCGTTCAGTTTGCTGTCAACTCTTTGCTTTCTTGGAGTGGCAGACAGAATAACCGGAACACACAACATATTCTTTAGCAATCTGCGCGTACCTACGCACACATATATATGTAGATATATGTTGTTTGGATCGTGAGACCAGGCCGCGCGCATCGGTAGCAATGTCCACTGCTCTGGCAGCAGCAGCCGCAGCAGCAGCAGCGGCGACGGCAACGGCAATGGCAGCGGCATCCTCAACCGCAATTAGCAACAGCAACAGCAACAGTAACAGCAACACGACTAACAACACACCGACGCCGGCAACAAATAGCACTAGCACCACTAGCACCACCACCACTAGTACCACCACCACGACCACCACCAAGTCCACATCGACAGGGATAGGAACACGTCAGGAAGGAGAACCAGGAACAGAAACGCAAGCGGAGATGAAGACGGAGAAGGACAATCAAGCCGAGATCCAGTCGGAGATGATATACACGTCGAAGACCATTGAACCCACTACGAATCGAACGGAGCTGGAGAAGGAGCTTCAACCCAATCCTGATGCAATGGAAATCAACATGGTGGCGGCGCAGCAGCAGCAGCAACAACAGGATCAAGAGCGGATCCGAATTCGCAACCGCGACCTGGAGCAGAGTGCCCCGAAGCCACGTAGGCAGCGTAAAACCACGGTGGTGCATACATGCCCCCGCCCACCGGGCGGCTACAAGTACTCAATGGAATTCCTTTACGGAATCGGGACCAGCATGGCCGGTATGACCCTGAACATACCGACGCCATCTTCGATCACGCCCAGGACTGTGCGCACCACACCTCCATCCCTCACCACCCACCTGCCACTTTTGTCCTCCGTCGGGATGTCTGCCTCGCCGCGTCCCAGTGGTAGCTCGCCAGGGAACCGCTATGCAGGTGGAGCCACTGCAGCCGGAAGTGGTGCGACGGGCGCAGCGACTAATTCGGCGGGATCAGCAGGTGGAGCAGCATCCTCTGGGGTTTCGGCCGCTCAGTTCATATACCAGGGCTATCTGCCCAGTGGACCACAGCGTCGCCTGTGGCACACAGAAAACGCCGTCTGGCAGTTCGATCGTAATTATCCCTACAATCAGGGTTACTCCTCGCAGTATGGCATACCCATTATGCCGTTGGGTTTCGAGCACACCTATGGTGGCCAGAGAATCATCTATCCGGGCTACTACAATCAGGCCACGGGCGGACTGCACACCGCTCCGGTTCCGGGAATGCCTAGATCAAGTAGGAACCTAACACAGTCGCCGCACCAGACCTCTCCAGCACCGTCGGCGGCCACGACAGTGGGCAGCGAAGCTGCAGATGAAGCTACCAGTCCAACTACGGGAAGTAGTCACCACATAGCAACCGCCTCACCCACGCCCACTCCGGCTAGCCCCGCCACCACCTGGCGATATGGAAGGCCTGGTCCACATCGGGAACGTCTGGCAAATGTCCGTGGTGGAGCAGGAAGTGGTGCCCCAGCATCAGGATCTACGGTGTTCCACCGGGAGTCTAAGACCTACTACAACAGTACCACCGGAGGAATGGGCGGTGGCCCGCGTTACAAACCACCCTTTGACCAACGAAACGTGGGTAGCAATCGAAACTATGTGGCAGCCGGAGTGGCGACTGGAGCGGCGAGCACGGGAACAAACACGACTGCAAGCCCCTCAGCCGGTGGCGCCACCTCCAGCGATCCGTCAACAACGAACCAGAACCGCAACTTCCAAGGATCGGGCAACAACTACCAGAGGCTGCGACATACCAACAAGCGTGGCGGGAAGAATCCCTTGGGCAAGGAGAAGACCTCCAATTCTTCGGGGTCGCTGTCGACTTCCTCCTCAAAGTCCCATTTGGGGCGACCGAGCTCAAGTACGTCTATGTCGCCCAACAAACATCCTCAGAGGACTTACCGGAACAGAATGCGCTACAATGCCATGGAATCTTCAGAGAGGAAGTCCTTGACGGTGGGGATGGCAGTACCTATTGGAACTTATCAGCCACCCCAGCAGCAGCAACAACAGCAGACGCCGCTGCAGAACCAGCAGCAACAGCCGCAATCGGCTGTGAGAAGGACCCCGAAATTCCAAGGTACCTATCAAGGACATGCAGTGGACTACAACAAGCCATCGCCGGCCCAGAGACAGACGTCACGCTACTACCAATCCAGGCACATGGACGCCTATGTTTATCAGCCTGGGCACTATATGGTGTATGCCTCGGGACTGGGAGGCGTAGCTGGAACAGTGGCAGTCACTGGAGGCGGGAGCGGAGCAGGTGCAGGTGGACCGGGATTGGGTGCAGCAGGTGGAGCAACCGCGGGAAGTGCGGGAGCTGGAGGACTAGGAGGAGGAGCCGCTACGGCCACGGCCAGCAGCGCCACCTCGGAGGGCGAGCAGCCGCTGGAAACGGACTTTGATCAGCGCCACGATTATGCTGACTTGGGTCTGGATCCAGGCACTGGCGGCTTCTCCTCCGACCTGGAGCCGCTCGGCTACAGCAACAACAGCCACACCATGAACAGCAGCCACATCAACACGCACCAACACCACCACCCCCACCCCCACCATCAACACCCGCACCACCAAAAGCAGATCATCTCCGAGTTAGATGCCCACTCGTGCCTCATGTCCCACGCCAGTTCCGACGCGGAAGAGCCGGACGACGGCCAGTCATTCATCAGCCTGGCTCCCAGCCTAGACAGCGACTGCTCCGAGAGCGAGCTAAGCGACGCCTCCGTCGAGTCGGTGGTGCGAAAGATCATGGTGAGTTGCTTGGCACTAGCAACGGGAACCCAAGTCCCAGAGCTGAGTGGACCCAATCTGGTGCCCTACGGCGACATGCACCACCTGAAAGAGCTCGAGCGAAAGTCACAGCAGACGAACGGATACAGGTGCCACCCCCACCACCAGCAATCGCACCTTACTGCCACCATGCACCACCCACACCTGGGCCTGGGAATGATGGTGAGTCCCCGGAGTATGGGAGCCTGCTGTGGCGACATGGAGGACTTCGGAGGCTACAAGCTCGATTCGGATGGCTTGGACGCCCTCGACACTGGCGGAAAGGCTAACCTCAAGGGCGGGTACAGCGACGAGGCGGACTCCATTTCGGTGGCTTCGAATTTATCTTGCAGTCCGTCAGCGTGTTCAAGCAAGAGTACAGTGGCTCCGGTGGCCCACAAGGCTAACATCATAATGGTAGGTGCTTCCTCTAAAATAGACAAACACAGATACCCTCTCAACCCCACGCAGGACGACTTCCAGGAGGATGAACTGCCTCTGGTCATACATAACCGCTACTGGAGTGAGTTCTTCGGCTACACGCCCGCCGATCGCTTCCTGCTTCGTGCCAAACTGGTGGAAATGAGGCGTCCGCCCCACACAGTGCCCAGTCGCACCAAGTGGGAACCGCTGTCCTTGTCGATCTGGAAAAAGTTCCTGGACGCCCAGCAAACTCGACACATGTACAAGATCAAGATGCGCCTGTGGCGCTTTATCTATTCGGTGACAATGGTAAGTGACGGGGGAAATCCTTTATGGGGGTGAGCAGAGAACTAAGATGGCCGCGCAATTCCAGACCACCTATCCACGATATGGCCTTTATTTGGTTGGCTCCTCGATATCCAACTTCGGGTCCAAGTGCTCCGACATGGATATTTGCATGCTCGCCTGTACGAATCCCAATATAGATCCCCGCATGGAGGCCGTTTACAATTTACAGCTGATGAGAGAGCTGCTGAACCCCACCAACGTGTTCCAGGACTTTAATCTTATCGAAGCACGCGTGCCCATATTGCGCTTCACCGATCGCCAGCACAAAGTCGAGGTGGACATTAATTTTAACAATTCCGTGGGGATCAGGAATACCCATCTCCTGTACTGTTATTCCCAGCTGGAGTGGCGTGTCCGCCCGATGGCCCTGACGGTGAAGCAGTGGGCCCAGTACCACAACATCAACAATGCGAAGAACATGACCATATCCTCCTACTCCCTGTCGTTGATGGTGATCCATTTCCTCCAGGCAGGCGTCAATCCTCCCGTGATACCATGCCTACACAAGCTATACCCAGACAAGTTCGGCCTTCTGCAGCCCTGTGATTTCGGATACGTGGACATGAACGAGGTGATGGGCCCGTACCAGTCTGAGAACAACCAGAGCCTGGGGGAGTTGATGCTCAGCTTCCTGCACTACTACAGTATTTTCGAGTACGGAAAATATGCAATTTCTATACGGGTGGGTGGTGTGTTGCCCGTGGAAGTGTGTCGGGCATCGAACGCACCCAAGAACGATATCCACCAGTGGAACGAGTTGTGCATCGAAGAGCCGTTCGACCAGACCAACACGGCCCGGTCAGTGTACGACAGCGAGACCTTCGAGCGGATCAGGGCCATATTCCTGGCCAGCTACCGTAGACTGGAATCCACCCGGAACCTTAACTCCATATTCGAGGGCTATGACGGACCCACCATTCTGATGCAGCCCCCGACGACTGAGTCGGCGGAGAGTGACTTCTACGAGAATCAGCTGCTCACCCTGAACAACCGGGGATCTTCGAGGTCGAACAGCGAGATGCCCTCGCCTAGGCCCTCGAAACTGATGGTGGACAAGGCCACAACGGCCGTGTGGAGCGATATTAACGGAAAACCGGAGCAGAAGGAGGTGCCTCCAGATCAAGTGAATGTCCCTGGACAGCAGAAGATGAACCTCCAAAAGATGCACGCCAACTCAGATGACTCGGTGGCCAACACAGCTGCCGAGCCACCACTTGCTTAGAAACCACTAACAGCGTCTCTCTCAACACAAAAATCGAACTAAACTTACAGACACACCACTCAAACAGCATACTCTCCTCGAAAAAAAACGAACAGACTAAGAACGCTCTAAAATCATATATATACAATATCAATACCGATAATTTTTTTATACAGCAATCAGAATCTCCCCCTATCAGGACGTAAAAAAAATTGAAAGGTTGTGAAAGAAAGTTTTTTGTAGAAGTTGCCGAGCGCGGATTTACACCGATTTGAAAATTTGACGTTGGATAATTATGTGATAATGATGAGTAGGTAGAATTTATTGGTAGATTCGATTCACCTCTAAGTGAACTGTCAATGTGAAATGACCAAAATAAAAAAAATCCCAGCAACATGCAATCCATCGCCAAGCAAAGTCGGTCGCAAAAAAACCACTAAAATAGTGAAAAGCAAATTGAATTCATAAATATAGAAATAGCTTCATGAGTTTTGCGCACCCATACAACGATCAACGATAAACGAAAACAATTTTTCACAAGCTTCAAAAGCAAGAAAATTGCTAACAAATAGGCCTGGAAAAAAATGTTAAAATTTCACTAGAAAAAAAAACATAAAAAATTAAATTTCAAAATGTAAAAAAAATCTAAAAAAAAATACAAAAGAAATGCAAAAAAAATAATAGATAGCCAGCTAGAAAAAACGCCGAGTTGAGGTAGAGTAGCTAGAGTAGCAAATAGTAGAGTAGAGAAGAGCAAGGAGTAAGAAAGCATTTTTTGTCGAGGCAGGGACATCAGTTTCATACTTTAGAACTTTTACACTTTTTTATGAGGCCACCTTTCGTATGCTCCAAAATCGACAAAATGAAACAAAACCAACCAAAAATCACAAATACCCAGAAAACCCTAAAAAAAAAAAACAAAAATCAAATGAAAATTGTAACAAAAAAAGACAATACATTTTTGTAACAAAACAGTGTAAAATGTAAAAACCGCGCTAAGCATCTATACAAAAAACGCTCTAGAGTTGAATGCGAGTTCGGAATCCGAGCTCCACCAAGACTTTAACAACTGTGATGATAGCGCCAAAAAAAAAAAATAAATAAAAAAAAAATAATAGATGTGGGATAATGTTTCAAGGATGTCGAGTTTAAAACAGATTTTTTAATCGAATCGATATTATTAAATTTGTTCTATATTCTTTGCTTAAATTGAACAACAAAAGTTGCAATCGCGTTTTAGTTACCAAATAGCCCCTATTAATTTAAATATGACTAGAATACAGTAACAATTAGATCGCACTAAGTAAGATTCACCCTCAAATATGGACATACTGTAGCAGAACGAAATCATCCATCATGTAACCATTAAATCCCCGAATCAATGACTTCATTTCAACACTTGGTCCTCGGACTCTCTGGGGGACTAGACTCGAGAGCCAGGACTATATGCGAATGAAATTATGTAGGATGCTCAATTTGATATTCTGCTCTGATTAATTCTTAGTGGTTGGCCGTCATCATCGAATATCACCCTCGGGACTGGCTGACTAGCTGGCGTCTCCTCTTGGCCTCGCAAATTCTCGCACATGTTTCAGTTTGGCAATTATCTAAGGAAATCAAATCAAATCATCGATGCAGCTGTTACGCAACAAGAGGGGGTGGCAACTGGTCGACAATGCTGAATACTGAGCAGCTCGGGGGGCGTGGCAGACCATTTCCAGTTGCCCGAAACTCTGTTGCCATCATCTGCATCTGTTGGAGGGAAATTGGCAGAGCGCTGGATCGGTATCAATAGCAACCAAAAATGACAGTGCAGCAAATTATTTCGTCAATTGCAGTGCTCGATTTCAGGGCATGAAGAGCTCTCAGACATATCGCCACTGGTGCTGTTAGCCAAGGGAAAATGGCCAAAATGATTTGGTTAATTTTTCGAAATTTTAAGGATGAGATGAAGGAATTTTTAAGGATGAGAGGTGTGCTCTTATCAGTTTGGAATATATCGCAAAGTCTATATCTTTATTTTTAGTCTACTATAATATAGTAGTTAATAGTAGGTAGGTAGGTAATAGTAGTTTCAGCTATAAATTAGCCACGTTTTCAGCCCTGTTTCAATGATTCTGTGAGGGTGCAATAGAGTCCTGTGTTGAGTAATTGATATAATGGTTACGTTCCCGATTCCGATTTGCTGCCCGTCCGGCTGCTGTCGTCGCCCATCCATCCTAATGGCGAAAATTGTCAACGGGACTGGGATTGGGATTTCAAAATTGGGTGGTTGGATGAGCGATGAGCTGTAATGCAATATCGTGTGGGACTATAGCCGTCATTATCATTAACACGGACGGCACAATTGTCACACTAATTTGTGCATATGCGCAAAAATGTTTGGCAATTAAACGGTGCACCGCGAAGCACCGTCCCTCAACCATTTTTCATTATTCCCCCAAAGTAATTAATGTCTTTTGTTAATGATAATGCATTTGCATTTGCAACTGCCGGAGGAATCGGATTCGGATTCGGGATCGGAATCTGAAGCGGAATCCGAATTGGAATTATATCAAAATTCAAAGCCAAGATAATTTGCACAACAAAGGGCGGATGGAACTTCATTAAAATTTTGCACAAAAATAGAGAGCAGCAGCTGCTGCATTAAAATTCCTGCCCGGGATTTGCTCTTTGGTCTCGAATAATTATTCATTGTCATTGTAATTGGCGTGCCAGGCGCTAAATGGAATCATAAAGGCAAAGATGGGGGTGGCTTAGGTGAGGCACGAGGGAGAGGCTGAGGGAGTTTTCCTGACAATTTTCCTCTTTTCCATTTTGTCCTACAGCAGCCAAATTGAAGTTGCTCGATTACTTGGACACTTTTTTCCGTCCACATGTCGAGGGTTTTTTGTTCTAGTGAAAGACCGATTACTCCCCATGGATGTCGGAATTGGGATTGGGTTTTGGTCTCGGTTTCGGTCTTGGCTTTTATATTGTTTGGGACACGTACGAGAATTTTCATTCGATGTCGTTTCAATTTTTCTGCCTTCCTCTTTTTTATGGACGCATAGAGACAGCAAAAAGGGTTCGAGATGCAGCCTGGGATTGCGTTTCGATCCTTGGCAGAGTCCATTTTCCCTTTGTTTCCTTGTTGGCCACTGAGCAACAAATTACCTGTGGCAGGTAGGGAAAACTGAAAATTCTGGAAATAGAAGACCGAGCGAGTGACTGACAATCTGGCTTAAATCTAAATTTCAAATACTCTTAATGCAATTTAGTTCCGAAAAAACTTTACTAATTTCCCATATTTGTTCTTTTAATTGCAGGTAAGCTCATTACACCAAACCTTTCTAACAAACCACAAAAGCAACAGCCACTGCAGCAGCAGCAGCAACAATAATAAATAATGTTAGCGTAAGTGCTTGTCTACAATTTTAATTAGTTTTAAATGCAATTTAATGCATTTGTTTTTTGTGTGCTCTCGTTTTTTGCTGTTGTTTTGGGTTGCCTAATGCCAAAGCACTTAGCATAATTTAGAGACAGACAGAGGAAGGCTGCTGCACTGAATTTAAATTCGAAAACAATAAATCATTTCAACTTTGTGATAAATGCCGTGCATAATTTCAGCCAGAGGGGGTGTGGACTGCACATCGCATGTGCATTCCCGCACAATTAGAAACGCATTAAATATTTAAAGTCCTTTTCCAGGACACTATGGCAATGTGTTCGGGGTGTGTGGCCAGCGCTTATGCGTAGCTCCGTACTCCCGATACCATGCAGAGTATCCAACCATAGCTCATTTAGTTGGCAAATATATACATTTTGGCTTTTACGATCCGCTATAAAAAAGTTGTGACACATGACATTTCCATGTTGGCCTTTCTCTAGAATTTATTTCACTATTTTTATGGCTCATTTGGAGTTCGTTTTTCAGGGTGGCCGCCCCTCCCGTTTAAAACAACTCAATTTCTGTAATAGTCACGCCCCCAGCATAGTTGAGCTTTCCCGAAAAACGGGAATGGCGGAAAAAATCAATCAGAAGAAAAAGTGTAGGGCGTTTCTTCCCAGCCGCAGCTGCCACGCCCTCCGCCGCCAATCAAGCTCATTTATTATGCATTTTTCATATGACATGCTTGCATTTTTTCCATTCTCTTGTTTTCGGCGACTCCTGGGCACAAAATTTAAATTCAACCGCAGAAAAAGCTGCAGGTTCTGGCATGGGCTCACGGCCTGGGAAAAATAAACTTTGGGTGTGGGGGAAAAAACACGCATGCCAAAATTGCCGCGGTGAGTGACAACAAAATCGATCGATCGATGGTTCGAAAAAATCCAGGCGTACACACAAATTACCCGCATTTTTTGTTTATAAGAAAAATTGAAATTCACGCAGCCATGCATCCATGCAGCCCTTCATCATCCGTGTCCATATCCATATCGGCCGAAATATATCCCTGTCGTATCGCTGTCATCGATGCAAGGCCCCCTAACCATCTACTTCGATAAGGATTTCTGCGTTCATCGCAGGGGAAGCAAAACATCAATCTAATATTAAAGGAAATTTAAATGTTTTTTAAACCGTTTGATAACTTCAAAGGTTACTAAGAGTTGCAATGCTCTACGGGTTCATGAATGGGATATCCATAATGTTCAGAGAACTGATATTTTAACCGCTGCTGTATTAACGAAAATTGCTTCTTTTTATTTTTATTTGGCAATTCTGAGGAGTTACAGGAAAAGAGTTCGGAGAGGGTCGCTTGTTTACCAGGCCCCCGAGGGTTGCCACATGCACATTTGCATATCGTTTCAAGTGCGACGGCTGAAAAGGGGCGGGCAGTGAGGGGAAGGCTGGGGTCGAGTAGGCGTGGCACTGCTTATCGCCACAACACTTGCCGCGAACGGGGGCAAGTATTTCCGTTGCCTGGGCACGCTTGTTAGTCACAAAGCAGAAGGACGCCTCGAAGTAAAGTGCTGGGGAAGTACGGATGGGGTTTTTGGGGGAGTTCAAGTCGAAGTTCCTGGCTGTCGCTTAACGATTTCGTGTCATTTTTTGCATTTCCTTCGTGTGCCTGGCTTTCAGTTTTATTTTCTCCGCCGAGCTCCCGATTTTCCCCCTGCGGTTTTTCCGTTTCGAGTGCGCTGCGGCCAGTCTTATCGCGTGCTACCTGTGTGGCACCTTCAGACAGCGTCAGAGACTCCCAGTCGGGAGAGAGTGATAAAAATTAAAGCAAAGGCAAAAAATTACAAAGAAATAAAAAATGTTTATCAAGTGTTGAGACTGGGCGCTACCCACTATTCGTTCCAAGTGTTAGAAGCTTATCGCAATGTAGCTACAAAGTGCAGCATACCCTTCTCCGCCCATCCGGCAGGAGGTATGGCGGAGAAACAAGACGGCTTCAAGGAAATTCATACTCTGGAATAAATCACAAAGTAGGAGAAGCAGCCGTAGAAACTCGTAAATTTCTCTGGGCTTTCTCCTTCGTGTACGTGTTAAAAACTTCTCACGTGTCAGTCGTTAGGAGCCCCGGCAAGTTAAGTGAAGTAAAGTCGCAGGATACACAGGACTCGGGCGGATGTTCCCGGGTCTGGTCTATCTGCATTGCAGCAGCATTTGCATGATTATGAATTTTTGTTGTAGTTTCATTCGAATGATGAATGTTGCCAAGGCCAAAAGTGTCTGCAATTAGTGGCCGGAAAGGAGGCAAGGAGAGAAGTGGGCCAAGGCGCTCGGCACTGGAGAAGTCCTAAGAAGTTGTCGCCAGGACTCGCGAATCCGATCAATTAAAAAGCAACTCGCAGAAACGGTCGGACTTGGTCCTTAGTGGTCCTGACTGCCGTCGACCACTGTCAGCCACCTCCTGCCTCTCGCGATTTCCCCGCCCTTTGCTCCGCTTACTCGCTCTGTTCCAGTGATTAATTTCAGTGCCCATTTGCATGCGCCATGGTGAATGATGCCATAATCCTTTCTGGCTCTCAGTCCTTTCTCCTCTGCATTACCTTCGTTTCTTCCACTTCCACCTGCTCATTCCTTTCTGCTGTTTTAAGTAATTTCGCACCTTAACGAGCGGGTATTGTGAATATGGTGAAGCCATGGGATCTTCTGAAGGAACTTTATCTTTAACTTTATATTTTAAATAATTCTAGAGACTTTGAAAAGTGGAGTGACCTACAGGAGACATTGGGGAACTAGGGTTGTAAAAGAAATTTTATAGAAATCTGTCCTTATTCAGATATACTCTGTAATAGTGGATAAAGTTTTTTAGAGTATTAATCCTTTTAATATTTTTCCCTCGGTAGAAAAAATACCAAAAAAAATCAAGCCGCTCAGTCGCTGAAGGATAAGGCTTAAGTGTCCGCCCAGAAACCTACCCTACCTGTCCTGGATTTCGTTCCTGAATCCCAGGTCCTGCGTCGTCCTTTTTTCTGGACGTTGCAACGTCCGCGTTGCTGCGGGGAATATTACAAAAAACGTGCCAAACGTTTATTTAAAAGGATTTATGTGCGTTACGTGCTAAATGTGAAATAATAATTTTTCTTACTCATTCTTTTTTCACGTTGCAGAAATGCAGTTAGAGAGGGGGCGACTTCCACCTCTCCTTCTTACACAACCATACATACTGTGCTGTCTTTCTGTGAAGCATTAACTCAAGTCCTTTTCGCAATTTTTATTGAGCTGAGACGGAACGCATGAAATTTTTGTGGGAAAACTCGAGGCTTTCGGACTTTCCAACTGAGATTTTTCCAGCTACGAGACTTAATTGCATTTGAAGTTGGCGGTTCTGTTGCTGGGGTTTTAAGTGCTCTGTGCAGAAAGGAAAAGTTTTCTGTCCGTCTCCCTTTGGCTCTCCACATTTTTGCGGCTGCCATTGCCAATTTCTAGCTTTCTTCGGGCCATTTCTTTATTTGTATTGAAATCGAAAATGCGTGGCCAGGGAATATCAGGGATAAAATGTAGGAAAAAGAGAGTGAAACAACAATGGTCAGGTCCAAGTCCATGGCCATTTTCCCAGTTGGGTTTCCTCGGTTGCTGCTGTGCTCCTGCCTTTTTCCCACTTATTATTATGTCCTGCCAGTCCGTCTCTGTTCCGCCCTGTGTCCTGCCCCATCCTGGGGACCTACGTCTGTGCGTTTGTTTTGCGCCCCGCACGCATATAGCATAATAATTAGGTGGAGAGTCGCCCCGTACCCTGCCGGACAGACTTCTCGTTCTGTTAATGCGAGACTCAGACTGGGGAGATATCCTTATGCACAAGGATACAGAGTGGGAAATGGGGTCACACTTTGTACAGTTCATTTTGCGGCGCACAAAGTTTCTTAATTTTTTCTCTTGCCTTTTGTCTCTGGCAAATGGGAAACACGCAGCAAAGAGAGAAAAGTTTTAATATGATTTGCAGTCAGACGTTTTGGTGGCCATCGCCAGCAGCCAGAAGCTAAAAATAATTAAAGTCAGGCAGGTCCTTAAAGACCAGGCTCCGTTTTCCCCTTGTTCACGCTCCTGGGCTCTTGAACTTTACTCAGTCATAACTTATGCATATGCATCTTGGGCTCCATGAGCGCAAAGGATTCTCTAGCCATGTGGGTGTGAATAGTTTTTGTCGCAGAATTTTTACACTGGAAACTCTCCTTATTAGTTAAAATTTGTTCGGCCTAGATATCTTTAAATTCTTCTTTAAATAAGCTGGTTTTCTGGGTCCTTTTAAGGTCTTTCTTTTGTTTCCTCAAACTTCTTATACGAAGTAATCCTTGCTTAATTTTCTTCCGTCTTCTTTTCGAGTGTAGACAATGTGTCCTTTTATTTAAACTTTGCCTCTACTTTTTGTGCAGGACTTATTACCTTAAACTTGGCGAAAAGGTTGTTGACTGGCTGCAATTTGTTGACACAGACAGACGACTTCTAAAGTGGGTGTAAAGGATATGCGAGTGAACGTGCACTTGTGTGTGTGGGCGAGTCCTTTGGGTGTGACTCTTAGGCATGTGCAATTCAAGGCGCTGCTAAATTGAAATTCATACGCGGGAAGTGTTGCCGCCTACAAGCCTCTCCCTTTTCTTCTAGTTTTTCCGTCTTATCCTAGTCATTGTTTTTTATTTGCGAAGTGCATTAAAGGATTTCTTGGTTTCTTTGTCATTTTCATTAGCCAAGCACTCTCCGGTCCTCCGTTCCAAGTCCATTTGACCGGGCTGCACTTTCCCTCAGCCCGGAACTGCGAAACGCTTTAAATGCGCTCAAGTGAAAGTAATCGCCTTGGCCACTGCACTCTCAGCATTTCATGTTTGTCTAATTCAATAAAGCCAAAAAAAGAGACATAAAAATAGGACTTGAAACCAGATATGCTTGGTGGAAAATAAAACTGGAGAAGACTCTGCAAACTCCTTAAAGCTTCTGCGCTCGGCGAGAATTAAGTTACGTTCCGCAGCGCTGGCTACGGCAATAAAACTTCAATTAAATTAAATAAATCTCTGTAAAAATGCGCAACTTTTCCATCGAGCGCGAGAGCAATCAACAAACAGCCTGCGGTCATCATTAAATGTCTAATTTATTTCGAAAACAACAACAAGCCGAACAGCGAACACCGAACGGGAAAAGCGGAAAACTCAGTTTTTACAAGATTTTCCATTTTCCTCGGCCTGGCCAGCTCGACTGGCTGGCTCGTCGTAAAAATTGATTTAATAAAACAGGCACGTTTCCATTTGAAGTGCTGTAAATTTTAATTTAGTTGTTGCTTCTCGCACAGCTGCGACACACCCACACTTGCCACACAGTGGCAGGCGGAGTGTTAGGGTGCCAGTGGGAGGGTGCCATGGGGATGTGGAAAACATCATCAAAGCCAAGCGAGAGGAAAACTTTGATAGAGATCACTCGACGGCCTTCATTAACAATAAAGGAAGGCATTGTAGGGTTTTGCTCGGCGAGCGGAACTGACTTGTAAACCATCCTGGTTGTCATTTATTTTCTTTGTTGTTTGCTGTTTATTATCTCTTATCATTGCAGAAGTTCCACTTTAATGAGTTTTATCTGAGTCACCGGAATTGACTGCTATTTTTTAGGGCCGCGAGCTGTATTTACACCGCAACGAGAACAGTCGAGTCGAGGCAATCAAATGGAAAATATGCTGCTACTGTTACTTTGTTATTTGCTCTTGGAATAATTATGAATATTTATGAGGGTGACAAAAGTTTTGCGCTCCCAAGTTCGTTCAAGGAAACCTGTTTAGTTTCGTTTCGTTCCGTTTGTTTATTTTATTTAAATGCGCCTTCAGCTATGCAATTGTATATTAATTCCCCCCAGCCGTGGCAGTTCCCGCTAGACAACGACAAATGCTAACTGACAAGACAATTTCGCTGGGGTTTTGCTTCGCTTCGCAAAAGTTTTGGGTCGCTTTCGCAAAGGATCCCTCGCAGCTGACAGACTATACTGTACTACATACATATATTTTCTCTACCAAGGAAAACAACAACAGCAGCCGCAACAAAAGTGACACACGTTGACATCGAATTATGCAAAAATGGCAAGAGGCGAATTAAAAATGCAAATTCCTTGAAGGACACCCCAGCAAAGTTGGGGGAGGCTGCATGTCCAAGAACTAATCAAGTCCGCCTGACAGTCGTGGGCTGAAGATTGGAGATTCAAGCTAGACTAGACGCATTTCACGATGCTTGAATTGACTTGGCCAACTCAAGTGGAAATATCACATTTCAGCCAGGGCAGGATAGCTTTTGGGGCGAAATATTAGCTTGGAAAATTAGCTTTCTTCTTTCAGAACTTGAGACGTGAATAGATTTTAAAATGGCAGTCTTCTCCATTCTTATGGATCTTTATGGAGAGAGTTCCATATTTAGGAATAATTCACGTAAAAATATTTAAATTTATTTTATATTAAATATCATATCTGTTTGATCTTTCTCTTAATAATTGACTCATAAATTGTTTGTCGCAAATTCTTTGTTTATCTAACAGCCATCCACCTACACCGAAGATCCACTTTAAATTCTTTATTTTTCTGCCCTTTATTTATCATCCCACCTGTGCGAAAACATTCCATTATTTCTATTCATTGATTTTAGCTGGCGACTCACGCCTTCAATTGAAATTGTTCTGCGGGTGGGTTTATTCATGTGATTGTCATTCGCTTACGCATGAAAATGCGATGTACCGTGCCGTGCGCAGGAAAATAAATTGAAAAAATGCCTTTGGTTGACGTTCTCGTCCTCGGAGTCGTCTTCCTCCATAGTCATCGCTTTGTCAATCTGTCGGTTTTCATATTTCAACATTTTCCCCACAAAATAGCTTAACTGCCTGTGTCAGCTGCATGTGGCTGTGGCTGTGGCAGTGGTGGTGCCCCAAAGCCGAAACTCCAATAAGTATGCAGCAAGGCTTGCCATTGTCAACTGCCTCTGATTGCTGCCAGGCGGAAAGAGGGAGAAACTCTGAGGTTAGCTGAGACTCAGAGCCTTAGCTTCCTACCTGGCATTACGTATACGCCATGCTGTGTCGCGCGGACTTTTTATTGCTTTCGATTTTCATTTTGACTGCTCGCACGTGCGACGAACGAAGGAAGCGGCAAGTCCTGTCCTAAACTTTCCAGTTCGATGGCGTAAATTTTCTTTAAGCATTATTTTATTGCATATTTCGCAAGGAAGCTGCCAACGGGAGGCAAGCAAAATCAGCCTTGTCCTTTTCATCCGCTGCTTGGCTGGGCTTGTTTTCGCTTTGCGTGAAATTCAATTTCCCATTTGCCACACATACAGTTCATGCCACCATCTGAGGCTGGCCCTTTTTCTTTTTAAATCCTCTTTCTTTTTTCTTACTTACTTGCCTGAAAACTCTATTCAACCTCTTGATTTTAAGATGTTCATGTAGCCTGCCACATGACTGCATTTTAGCATACACGCCAAGAAAGGCTAGATTAAGCTATTATAGACTTTTAGTTGAAATCGTTATTGGAGTATCATAGTTCTATATTGTGTACTTACTAAGGCTATATTTTTGCTAAAAATCATTCGATTCTTGAGTGGAATACCTTAAACGTTTGGCAGATCGATTCTTCATTAATCGGCATCAAAATCTGGAAATAAATTATTTTTTATATTTTTTGTAAAATTTTCTGGAGCATCCCCTTCTAAATGTGGAAAATGCATGGTTGGGGCATTATACAGGCTATATCTTTGCCAAGAATCAGTTGAATTTTGAGGGGAATATCCTAAAGTTTATGGTCTTCTTATATTCTAAATAATAATACACTACCCTGTAGTGTATTATACTTTTGGCAGCTCTAAAGCGCTTTGTACTATTAGGCGATTTTCCTCCACACTCTTCTTTCAATATCCTATGGCCCCTGCTATGAGACTCAGTGCTATCCTTTCGTGTGTGTTTCAATGGCTTCCCTGCCTATCTGCAGACGCCATCGCTGCCGCCGATTTACTTTTCCGTTCGTTGTGAGTTGGGGGTTTTCGCCCATTTTTGTTTTTCTGCCGATGCAGGGGCTTGCTTTTCTTAACGGGTGGAAATTCATTGCAAATATTCTTGATTTTTATTGCGTTTGCTCGCAAGTGAAATGGCTTAAAATGTGCTTGAATTTTGCTCCTTTTTTCATTTTTTTGTATCCGATTTTTCCGGCTTTTATTAGTTTTACAATGCTAGACATTTCTGTCCTGTTATCCCGGCTCGTCCGTTTTGGCATGCCAACAAATGCCTGCGAAACAATTTGTTCCAACGGTCTTGCTGGCTCCTTGGCTTTGCTTCCTTTCATTTTTGTTGTTTTTATGGAATTCCTTTCGGGTTTATTACTTTGTTTTGTTGGGTTGTCGGATGGCGAGATTTGGCCGAAATTCATTCTGTTTATTTGGCTCGAACATGCAAACTTTTTTTCGGTTGGCTCACCAAAGCATTTCTCACATTTTTCATGTGCATTATCTCCAACCGATTCTGACATAATTTATGTGGACAATTCTTCCATCTCGGACTTCCTTCTCCCTCTTTGATCAAGCAAGCCAAAAATGTGCATTTAATTGTGACTCATTTACATTTTACCAAACTTTCTGCAAGATTTCTTCATCCTTGAAGGGGTACATCGTAAAAGGACCCTTCTAAAACCATAAAAACACAAAAAACCGATAAAAAAAATGCAAAGAGGAGAAAAAATAAAATATAAATCATACGCACCATTTAACAATGGCGAAAGCTGCTACGCCATTGCCAATCCGCAATACAATGGCACACATAAAAAGCAGCGCAGAAACGCTTTCAATATCACTTATAATGCCACGCCCCCAGCACTCTCCACCGCCCGCCGACCCTCGACACTGCCATTTGCAGCGGAAATCAAGTCGCACATGCGAAAGTAAAAATTCAAACAATTGCCTGAATGGGAAATCAGCGGAGAAATGGGAAATCCAGAGAGTAGCTGGAAGGCGATGCCAAATACAAACATTTTTAAAGCAAAATTGTGCAACATGGAATCTATTGGGTGAAAGTTGTGAGGTTTTTGCCATAAGAATAGCGTGTAAGTGTATAAGAATATTGCAATGACATTTTAAAATATCAAATATATTACAAATGCTCTCAGAATCTTAAAAAAGAGTTCCTCTGTTTCCTCTTCTATAGGTAAGAGAGGAAACTACCTAAACTTTTGTAATTTTTGGTTATTTGGGAGCTAAGTCTTGCGAACTTTCGGTGTTCAATTTGGTTCTACGAGGCTTCTTTAATGGGTTTGTTGAAAGTTTTTCAGTCCAAAGAAAGAACACCAACTTTAATACAGCGGACTCATGTGGCCAACCGCATTGGAAATACAAGAGAAGCGAAAAATAGAGGGACGTTGCATACTTGAAGGCTTTTCAATAAACATAAAATAAGCAACTGCAGCACAGGGAACGGCAGTGTGTGGGAGCCTGAGGGTCGAGTTTAATATAATGACACATTTTATGATTGCATTTGCTCGGCCAGAACAAAAACATTGCAGCTGGTCAATCTCACGTCTCACGATGGAGCATAAAAAGTTTCCCCGGCTGGTGGTAGGAGAAAGTCCGAGAAGTCCTTCTGGGCGACGCAGCAAAGTCAGCATTTTGTGCTAAAATGGAAGGCGTTGCCTAACGAGCTCTAAGAACTGTTGTTCTGCTGCCTTTTGTCTTGTTTTTCTCCAGTGTCCCGACACTCAAAGGAATTGAGTGGCAATGGCATAACTTCCTTGAAGTATGGATTTCAATCTGATAAAATATCTTCTTATCATATTAAACAAATAAAAAATATAGATTATGTGGGAGCCTGAAGCAACGTTATTAGGGTTTGAAATTTTTTCAAGTGTCGGTTGCCTGATTCTTCTGCTTATGCCTGTCGTTCGACGGCAGCTTTCTCGAGGTCTTTTCTTGGTTCTCCCAGGCCAGGCCTTCAGATTTGCTTCTTCAGTGTTCATATACACAATTACCAGCTAAGGCGATTTGCGAACAACTACCAAGGCATCGGCATCAGGTGGCCCCTGCACTCAAGTGCTGTGTTATGCCATTGTCCTTACTCTGTGCCACGCCCCTGCGGCCCCAAGCCTGTTTGACAATGTTTACAGGTGCAAATTTCAAAGTGAATTGCTTTTCTATCGTTCGGAAAAGTGCTGCAGCACGCAAGCCAGCCGAAGTAGTTCCCCCACATTCTTCGGAGATATTTTCCCGGGAAATTAGTTGCAGAAAACAAAGAGGCAGGAGAAGCGGCGGGGAGAAACCGGAGAAAAGCTGAGCTAAGCGGATTTGTTTATGGCTGCTGCTTCCTGGTCGTGACAGTTTGTCATGCAATCTCAGCCATTAGGCTGATGCCACCTCAGTGCTTCCTAAACATCCCCGCCCACCGTCCCTATCCATCATCCACAAACTGCGAAAACCTGAGAGATTCCTTTTCACTTTGCCAATTGACAGGTTATTGTCGTTTGTCTTTTCTTCCAGGCTGTCTCAATTTTAATTGAATTCTCTCCCTTTCAGCGGGACAAAGGGCATTTATTATCAATAATTGCATTTTCGTTTACGACGCTGAAACAACAACAGACAATGCGTACTGTCAGCAAACGTCCAAAACTAATTTATCAATAAATTGGAAGAACAAGGCATGGAAAATTGCTTTGGCTAACCATAAATGGTCAAGTGTTTGGTAAACACACAAACACGCACAGCCATCAGCTCGAAATTTAAGTAAAAAGTTTGCAAAAATAATGAAGCTTGGCCTGGGGCAACTACAATTTTATTTTTATTTTATTTTGTGGCTCACGAGGGGTGGGTGTTACGAGGGGAATGCAAATCGCAAACAGGCGAGACAAACAAAATCCCCAAACTAACCAGCACACCCTCAAAACAGACAGACACACCTAGCTGACCACAGGATCCTGACCAGCCAGCCATCAGGACATCTGTCTGCAGCAACCTCAGACCCAACAAATATCCTTACCTGGACTCGTCCTTTGAGTCCATACATCCTCTCCCTCATATGGTACTTTACCCCTCACACCCAGTGAAAAGTAAACGCACAGGCACGCAAGTTTACAGTTTTTGCAACCAGAAGCCATGCAGTCAACAAAAATTTGGTACCTTAAACTAGGTAAAATAAAACTGCAAGTAAGGAACTCAGGAAATTGTTTAAGCTTCTGCTGGAGATTGATCTGTATAATAATGTGGCATTTTCATAATCCTCAGCTTAACTTTTCTCAGTGCATGAATACCCTCTTAGCCTGGTTTGATTGCTCGTTTTGCCAGCACTCTTCCCATTAGATTTGGCTCACAATGAAATTTTTGTTAAATTTTGCAGTACCCCTCCAACCCAGCCGACTGGCTGACTGACTGCCCCAGTATGATTTTAAGGCCGTGTCCAGTATCGCTGTACCCCTGTCTGGATGTTGTCCCCGAGGATTACCTGTGCTTTGGTCTGTTTCCGTGTCCCTCCGACTGTCTGTCTGTTGGTCTGGGGATCCTGTCGCATGTCACGCACTTAGTGTCCTTCTCGTTCGCCCGTCAATCCACCCACATCCACCTCACTCGCCCAAAAATTTCGGTCTGCATTTCAGGAAAGAGCATGGGCAAAGTCAAGCAACTCTTTCGCATTTCAATTTGGATTTTATAACTGACTCACCTGGTTGCCTCCCAACTCGATTTTGTACTTGACTCTGGCCAAAAGTTTGCTCAACTTGTTTTCAATAGTTTCCATTGAATACACATAGCCAACTTCCTCTTCCCTGAGCTCTGCGGCTCTTGGTCCAGTTCTATTGATTTCCTTAGACTGACAGTGCCTGTCGAAACTGTAAGGCTGCATGAAATGCATTAAAGTTAACAAAGGACAAGAGTCCTGGATAGGCAACATAGGGCTAAAAATAATAGTTTTTGAATCAATGTTTCTTAATAATTACTATTTATTTTGATATTTATACAATAATATTTATGAATCAAACTGTTCTCACTTGCTTCTCGTTGATGCTGCTTACGGCTTCTGGCCAGAAACTGTTATGTGGCAGCACAAGTTTATCTACTTGAAACTTATTCAATCTCTAGAGAAATTATCCATTTGCCATTTTTGTTTAGCCCGAACTAAATTCGTTTATTGTTATTGCTGCAACGGCTGCTGTTGCCTTTCTTTTGCTCTTGATTGCCAATGGATTTGAATTGCAAATTTGAATTTATGAAGCCAAAGACTTTTCCATCCAAATCTCTAATCAAATGCATCTTTTCTTTCTACTTTCAGGTAAGCACCAACCATCTCGGACAAAGAAAATCGTATTGGGCTCGGGCTAAGTACAAAATGAATGATCGAATATGTCTTTCTGATAATTTTTGTCGAGTAACACACTCATCATCAGTGTAGAGTAGCGGTGTCAAGTGCAAGGTTAAAGATCATAAATCAGTGGAGTCATCTGAGTGGGGGCTTCTCCAGTTATTTTTCGGCTCTGGAACGACTTGGCCCGAAAATATAAATGTCCAATTTGCGCTGCCGGCAAGTTTTCCCCACCAAAATGATTAACTTGATTTATGCGTGCGGCGACAAACTTTCCAGCGAGGCAGGTGGTATTGGCCAGCCCACAGAAAAAAAAGCCAACAAAAAAGTTTCGTAAAAAATGGTACAAAAGAAATGACCCAAAAATGGAAAAAAATACATTTGTCGCGTCGCGTCAAGGCGTTAATTTCTTGGCACTAACTTGAGGCTGCCGCTGCCCCGAAAAAGTATGCTACAGTTTTTTGCGAAAGCAGCTAGCAGCAAGCAGCGCCTTTTGTTTCTTCAAAGAACTATAACAAGCTCCATTAGTTCACCCTGTCGTTTGCCTTTTGGTCGGATTCGACAGCTGGTCGACATCGTCTGGTGGCAGTCAGTGGCCTCATTTGTTTTAATGTGTCAATTTGTTGACTTTTCCTGCTGTTTTTGGCCCGGTCCGTCGGGACCTTCTTCGGGGGCGGTAGTGAATGTAGTTTGCACACACCTGTAATCTGTCATCAGGAGCTTTAACAAGCATTTAATATGTCGAGCTAGAAACTGAAAAACTTTTTCATTTTAGCCGTTAAAAAACATTTTTTTGTGTAAAGTTATTAAGCATATTTCGCGCTTTTCCGGTTTGCTTTTACGCTCTCCCGCCTGGATGGAAACTTTGGCCATAAAATTGTGGCCTTCCATATCGCTTTGGGTTTATTGATGCTCTTTGATTAAGTGTTAAGTTTGAGCCTTGATGCTTTGAGTAACCTTTAAGGCCATCTTATGGGCTTCATATTTCTGCCGTTTCGTTTAAAGCTCACTTAAGGCAACAATTTCGCCTGATTTACAGGTCATATATTCTCTTCTATATGCTTCTGTGGCTTTTCGTGTGTATGGCCGTGTGTGATGGCGGTACGGGGGCGGGGATGTCGGCTCCATTAAATTTTTATTAAGTGCAAAATGAAATTGCCTTACTTTTCCATTCCCCACCAACCCCCTGCTCCCTGCCGCTTACTGTCTTTTGTTTTTGTTGGGGGACTTAATGCGCTTTAAGCCCGCTGGAACTTTGGTGGCCATTTAAAATTTGTGCCGACATAAAGCATAAATTATGGCGTTTGCCAGCCACTCACCCACATTTCTGTCCCGCTCTTGAGCGTTAAAACAAGTCCATATATGCACACACACACACACACACACTGACGTACATGTGCAAACTGACACTCTTACAGGAGCATATGGCAAACATATATTTTCTGGCGGTGCTCTACCACCGATTTTGTTTCTTTTTTGCGTTTTATTTATGTGAAACTAGCGCATTGAAATTGCATTTTTAATGCGCTTATTAAAATGATAAAGTGGCCGGGGATCCCCAACTAATTCTTCCTGAATAGCTAGACAATTGTGTTTATGAGGGTGTGTGTGTGTGTGTGTGTGTTAGGTGGTCAACAGTTTTTTTGCCTCATTAATGTTGTTTTTTCTGCTTGTGCACTACAATAAGCTGTACTTCCGTTGAATGCCTCTCTTTTTTTAGCTTTTTTGGCATTTCAGTTTCGCTGGTCTTTTTGGCAGTTGGGCAAAAGTTAATTAAGTTGCAAATGCTACGCGTAAGTACATTAAAAACTAATTGCTACTGTCGTTATCGTTACGGCTGGGCATTACTGTTACGTAACGGCAACGTAAAGCTCGTTACGTTGCGCTTGGCTACGCCCACACATTCGTGGAGAGCAGGAAATGGCTTTCATTTAAATTCGAGGAAACGCCCGAAGATTTAAGGCGTTGCAATTAGTTGAGTGGCCTGAGAAGTAGTTGTTTCAGATTTAAAGCATCTTAAAATTGAATAAAAATGTATTCTAAGGGAAATATTCTGAGTGATTTCCCAACACAATCGCCTCATGCATATTTGAAATGCGACGTAAAGCGTCGAATTCCAATTGATTTCAAAATCAATTGCCAAAGGATGTAATCTGGCGAATATTGCAAATTTTCCACTCCTGTTGTTTCTTGGCATTGCATTTTTAATTCAATCGAAATCATTTTGGCGTCATAATTTATTTATACCAATTACACTCTCTGTCCTGGCCAGCACGGCACCCCGACTCCCTGGGCCGTGGCTCTTTAGCTGATTGTTCTGTATCCTTCTCAAACGTTTTTTCTGTGTTTTGTTTTTGCTGTTTTCGACCTTAATTTCATTGACGCGCCCACATTTTGCTGACATGGCCGCAGACACCCACCCACACATGCGAGTGTCTGCTCCTTCCTATCCCTGCCATACTTGCTGTATATGTATATGTGGAAAGGATGCGGAACCCACACGTAAAAAATTTGTTTGTGCTCACACTTGAGTGCCAGCCACAGCCGGAATTTCGTCCTTTTTGCTGTCCCTGGATCTCCACCTCAATTTCAGTTTGTTTAGTTGTTTTTTTTTTGTTCTGGGTGTGCGGTTGTGCTTTTTTTAGTGTTCCATCGTTTACATTGTCTAAACACCCGGGCAAGGCCAACAAGTGTACGGGTCTTTTGCCATCAAGGTGTACATATCGCTCCGGAGATCTCACTCCCCCTATTTCCCGTACTCCCCACCTATTCCCAGCTGTGAATCCCCTTTTCATCGTCCTCTCGGCAGCTTCTCATCTTGCCGGAAAAGTTTGTTTCGCTTTTTTTTACGTCGTTGCGCACTTTTTTATGATTTTCAGTTTCAGTTTGCCGCCCAGCCACCCAATAACCCAAACCCCCAAAAATTTCTCATACGTGTTAGCACACACACACACACACATATTCGTGTAGGAGGATCAGGAGGTGGTGGCCCCCTGCTGCCACGCGTTGTACATTTAATGGCGTTGATATGGTTTTATGACCTTTGTGGCCTGTTACACATACGCCCCCGAAAATTGCATTGTTGGCTTTATTTCCAACCCTCAACCCCTCGGCCGCCCGGCTTCCTACATTTTTATTACATTTATTTTATGTTTTTTATGATTTTGTGCTTTTGTTTCTCGCACTGTGCGGAGTTTAATTTTCCCTCTACGTTCCAGCATCACCAAGGAGTCATAATTTCTAAGTTGATTTTCTTGTTTTCCTTGCGGACGGCCGAGGCAAAAAATGTACTCCACGGGCTATGCCAAAATTACACAGCTTTTTAATTCTTCGACATACAGGGGTTTCGCCTGAAAACGCATTCATTCTGCTGGAGTGCCAAGTGCATTTCTGCAAATAAAAATGCAATTGGATTTAGCTTTGCTGGCTTTTTGCTTATGTTTGTCAGCGTATTTCAAATGTGACAAATTGACTGGTTGCACTGTAATCCCCCTTTTTTGTGGCGAAACACCTGCAGCTCGAAGTGCAGGGTGGATCGGGTATTTGTTTGCATTTTAAAAGATTCATTTGAGCTGGGGCGCAATCGAGATGCGTTTGGGTTTATTGATGCCAGACGGAAAATAACCGCAACGCTTCGAAAATGGCAAAAAATATTTAGAGGCTGTGCAAATACAGTGAGAGTTTGAACGACTCCCCCAGCACTTTTAGGAACTTAGCTGTGGCATTTTAAAAGCTAAAAAATGTATATTGTGAGTGTGTAATATTTTAAAAAATGCCAGGCATTGCCACAACTCACACAAGAGGTAGATATTTGAGTAAAAAGGTAAAAGAATTTTACGCCCAGCTCCTTCAACTTCCGATTAACCTTCTTCCACCCCACCAACCCATTAATCCTCAAAATTGACCCGAAATAGTGGAAATTGTTGATTTATGGCTGCGGAGCAGACAATTCTATCAGGAAATTGCGTGACTGTTTAATTGAAATGAGTCGCAATTCGTGGGCCCCCAAAGGCAATAATATGCAAAGCGAAGTCAGAGCCACTTAGGGGGAAAAATGCAGAGCCGGCCAGAAGCAGACATGCCAGACAGCAGACAGTTTATGGCCCAAAGCAAGGCCCTGAAACTGAACTGAACTGACTTGACTTGACTGACTCTCCTTGAGCGTGCTCCAAAATTCATGAGCCACGAAAACGCATAAATATTAAGTTTTTCCTCCTTTTTTTGAGGCACGAAAGTGGCACAAAATAAAACCGAAAACGGAGAGAAAAGTATGGCCTAAGCCTAGGATAAAACAGGCTGAAAAACATAGAATCGGGATGAAGGAGAAACACAGCAGGCAATTTTGATGAAAATTATGACAATAATTGTCATTAAATCAAAAATGCTCAGTAATTGTCTCATAAATTTACTATGCAAATTGTGAGGCATGGCCATAAGGATATAGGGCGGGAAAGGAACCAGGTCTCGTTCGTTCGTGTTGGACTTTGCAAATTTTACGATATCAATAAAAACGTCGACAATATAAACTTTACTTCTGGGCTCTCTCGGCGCGACTACTCTTCGTATTTTCCTTTTTTTCCAAAACACTCCTCTTTGCGGCATTAAATTTGTATAGCATATTTCTAGGCGCACGTGGGTTTTAGTTCTCGTTGCTGGCATGTTTGTTGTTTGGGCCCGAAACGAGCGCATAGCCACAAAGTTTTTATGACTCGCTATAAAAGGCACCGAAAACCGAACTGGCCACGAGGACAAGCAACTTCTCCGTGGCTCCGAAGGTAAGGGCAGCAGCAGAAACTTGTGCTGCAAAGGATTAGATAAGAGGCATAAACCCAATAGCCTGTTCTTACCTTTTTATGCCCATGCACTTGTCGTCGTCGTTATGTGGGTGGTCGCCCTTAAAAAACAGCAAACAAAAATGCAAATAAAAACCAATCCAACCGCTCCCTCCCCACTCCTCCTCTCGAAAACATGAACTGTGAACCGTCGTCCGAGAGGCGATTTTAAGTTCGACGCCCACAAATTTACACGACGAGCATGCCAAAAGTGGGCGGTGGTCGCAGGAAGCCGCAAAGTGGCTTTTTAATGCACAGCAGGAGCAATAGCAGTGGCAGCAACAGGATCCCCCGAGAAGTCGGTGCAACTGCGGCCAGAACCACAGCACGACGAGAATCAACAGCTTGAGTGGCGCAGACTCACTTGAAGGACATGTAAGCTTAAAATTTGAGTAAAAACAACATGAGCCATAAAATAATTAACAAAAATAACCTTTAAAGATGAAGAAATAAAAAGGCATCTGGCCATTGAAAGCACTGATGAAAAATGGCTAAAAAGGTCTGGAAGCAAAAGTAACGATTGTGAAACCTGCCAAAAAGTTTCAGAAGAGAATATAGTAAATAGTAAATACGTATATTTTCATAACACAGCCACAATATGCACATGCCTCAGCGTTGAGCCATTATATAAAAATCAGGCTGTAGCCGGATGGAAAATCGGAAAAAACAACACTCTCTGAAATTGCTTACTTGTCTGCCCACAAACACGCCCACGCGGTGGCTGTGCCAGAGTACATGAGTGGTTTGCATGGATGTGTCGGTACATGTTCAGGAAGAGTATGTGGTTTGTTGTGTTAATTTAATTAAGGCCCTGTTTGAACAACACATTAAACACACAAATTTACATTTAAAGCTGAAAACATGAAATTAGGCTTTATGAAATTTCAGCTCAAGGTCGTGTTTTAGATCTAAAATATTTTAAAGCAAAACTGAAGCAGTCAACCCTGAGAATCAAGTTTCGGTGCTTGTGGCATCTGATTTTGAACAAAGCCATATGCCGGCCCACACAATTTGGTCGCTTCATTAATAATTCAACAGCAGTCGGGCGGGCGGCAAGGGACCCGGAAAACAGAGACCTTTTTCCATCCTTTTCCATCAATAGCCCAAAAATGTTGCATATCTACGTGGGATATACACCATACATTATGGTTGGCTAGGTCAATCCCGAAAAACTTTTGGCCCAGAGTGGTTAGGAAGTATTTCTGGATCGAAACGAATGGAGAATACTCTCTACACTAAACTATAAAATATGAAATTCCTGTGTTTCTGATATAGAGCTTTGGACTTATTTTAAAGGTGATTTTCAATATTTAGTCTTTCATGTTTTCAAGTAAATGACGATTGAATAAGCTAACCAGATCATGTAAAAGCATTTTTTAATAAAGATAGTTTCAAAAAGGTTACCACATCCCTAGTAAATTAAGCCTTCCAAGATTTTAGACAAGAAATCCCAGTGATTTATGAATTGAACCTGACAATCCAAAGGGAAACTCAAGTGGCTGTATATTATTTCTTACTTTCCCAGGGACTACAGATCCCAGGACCTGGGACACCCTCTCCCATGGCTTTAGACAGCTCGAGAAATTATTATGTTTTGCTTTTAGCGTGATTGAAATGAAATTAAACTGCTTTGCCATGCACACGCGTTTGAGGCGTCTGCCAGCTGCCGAGGACATGTGTTGACATAAACAAAATTAAACGAGAGCGACAAAAAACATGAAATTCTAAAAAAATGAAGATAAACTAGAAGACAAAGTTGATGGTGATGGGAGAGCGGCGCCACTGAACAAAAATTTCATTTACGAAATGAAAATTTAGTAAAAGGCATAAAAAAGCAGCCCCCTAAATTGCAAAAAGGGTGGTTCAAAGGAACAAGTACCCCGATAAACATATTTCTTCATGTATATAAAGTATATGAAGGAATAAAATTATTTTTTTTTTTTGCGAAGATCTTAATCACATGTGCTGCTTAGCCTGTGCTTACAATTTGCGCTTCTTATTTATGGGACATTTTTTTTATTGTCAGCTGCATTGCAGCACATTCTTCCACACTCATATCCTTGTTGTGAATGTGTTTGACAGCAAAAGCCTTTTAAATCCTTGTTAACTTCTCTAAATGCTCAGGTTGTCCTCCCCTCACACGTCGGGGTATTTATACACATAAAGACATTTATATTGCTCGTGGGCTCCTTTGTGTCATCAGCAGTTGAAGTAAAAAATAAATTGAAAACCATTTGAACCAAGGATTTTGAAATTTTTTCCTGCTTTTAAATAAACTGAAATTATGCTGATTGTTGGGGGATGCCTGGAGACTGTGCAAATCGAAACAAATGAGGAAGGAAATCGGTTTTCCTTGGCAGCTAAGTGAAAATTATGTGTGCAAAGTCTCTAGGGGATTTTCGGGAAATCCCACAGGAGTAGAAAGGTTTCAAAATGTGAGGAAAAACTCTGCGAAAGAGAATAGAAAACTCAAAAGCTTAACCCTCACTCGAAACTCGTTTTAAAGTCTCTTACAGCTGATTAATGCTTTTTTTTCTTTCAGCATTCAGTATTATTCATTCATTTATTCTAAGTATTTTTTTTTGTCGCCAAATCTATGCAAATTAGCCAGGCTTAAACAAAAAATGCCAACTTGCAAGAGGATTTACTTATAAAGCATTAAAAAATAGTTGGACGACTTGGAAGTAGCTGGGGAACCTGGCACGCCCCTCACCTCTTGGGCAGGCTTAAGTGTAAATGCGGCATATAAATGAACTCATTAAACTTTCGACGCGGAATGTCCAGCCCAGAGGGGGCCCTAAGATAATATTTTTGCTATTTGAGAAATGTATTTTTCATTAATTTGAGACATTCAAATATTTAAACAGCAGTCGACGCCCCAAACCCTCGTGGCACACAATAATTAATTGTTTGGCCTTCAAGTGGCTGACTGGAAATTTTTCAGTTGGTTGGTAAATTATGCGAATGGTGCCGCATTTCACACTTTAAGCTGACAGCCAATGGGTTGGTTGGGTGCGAAGTGGAAGCACTTCCTTGGGAAGGTGAAAATTTATGCAACAAAATTAATTCCATGCAAAAACAATTAAGTTAATTTAGCAAAAGGAGGCAGCTCCAGCAGAAAGCGCAACAGCAGAAAAATCAGGCTCAACTGGAAATATAATAAACTTTTTAAGGCTGGTGGGGTCTGACGGGGTTGTTGTGTGGCGGGTGGTGAGGTGCTTTAAATTTCCATTGCCAGCGCCAGCGCCATCGCCATTGCCATTTGGCATTTTCATTGCTATTGCCTGGCTGTTGTTTCGGCTCTGTGTGCTGTAATACAAACGCAATTAAAACCCGCTGAAGAGGCGCAAACAACAGACAGCCAAGGAGGAGGCACGGGAACAGGAGCTGGGGCAGGAACAGGATTCTGGCTACCGACAAATGAAATGAACGACCGGAGAGCGAGAGAAACGACACAGTAAAACATTTAAATGCCGAAAAATAGACAAAAAAATGAATAAACGAAGGGGATGAGAATAAAATAAAGGGGTAGGGCTGCTCACGAGGAGGGGGCGGAGAAGGAAGGGAAAGCGGAGAAAGGGAAAGGCCCGCCGAACGGAATTTCGCTTTCAAATTTGCGTTGGCGCGTGAAATATACTTGTGACTGTATGCGCGTACCCTTGTGTGTGAAAGGATTGCGAATTTCACAGTCAATGCATTTAACATTTCGCAGTTGAAAGGCGGCCGGCGGTTGGGAAATGTTTACAACATCCAGTTTCATTTTACAGCTGAGCCACGGGGAGGCACGGTGGCAGCGAAACGAAAATGAGACACAGATAAGGGAACTTATCTCATCTGCTGATTGTTGTTTCATTTATCACGCAAGTGTCAAGATCTGCTGGCACAGCTCAGAATGAATGAGAGCAAAAAAATTCGTTTTTAATTGCATTTCAACTGGCACCCTCACTTCGAGGTGTTAAATAGTGCACTGATATAAAATACTTATTATTCTTTATCACGAATATGCAAGAATTATCTTTTTGATATGAGCTTCCGAAGAATTTTCCATTCATTCTCTGATTATGGTTTCGAGGGATATTTTTCTAACGTGCAGAGAGTAGCCACCCCTTGGGCGGCTAAACTCTGACATTGGCACAACCCCTGGAACACCTTCGGCCATTCTGTCTGCCTTCTCCTCCTGGCCAGCAACTCTCCAATTTTCAGCTGGCTAACTCACAAGCGTGCAATAAATTTTTCAATGTCATGCGTCTCGGGCGCACAATCTATAAAACAACAGGGGCGAGTGGGTGGTATCGGATCCGAAGGATCGCAGTGCTAAGCCCTTCGTCCTTCAACCACTAAGCACCCAAACAGCAAAACAAACTTCCAATCAGACCCAAGTCAGCCCTCCCACCTACCACGTCTCTTCTGCTGCGACTTTGTGATAAATGTGCTACAGCTTTTTGTCTTTACTTCATTTGAAGTTGAAAGTCGGTGGAGAAGCTGATGCTGATGCTGATGCTGAAGCTGGAGATGGCTTGCTGGCCAGCTGGAATCGACTCGCTCCATCTTTTTGCCATTCGGAAAGTGTTGAAGCAGCACTTTGGCAGCGCATCAACGCCAACAAGCCCCGCCCACATCGGGTCCCCCCACCCCCACTGTTTTGGCCAACGGCATGTTTGCTTTTTATCTGCGTTTTGCATGTGACTCTGTCTCGGGGCCTTGAACGTAGTTTCCCTCATGCCCTACAAAGAGGTAGTTTGGTTTTGCTCATCAATTGGTCAGGTTTCAAGAAAAATAAAACTTTATTTTATTAATATTGAGAAGAAATATTAGTTATTTGCTTTGTGACGATTTGTGACGATAAGGATGGTATAATATGATTTTTCGATATATTTCAGACTTTGTAAGAGTATCTTTAGTCCGAAAAAGAACGTAAACTCAAGTTCTTCCCATTTGCTATTGCTTTGGGATTAATTATTCTTCAGGGTATTAAAAACTTCGTCCTCTCAAAGTCACGCCATTCTGTCTAGTGTTTTTTATTCCTTGTATCTCTCGCACAAGTTACATTTTTAATCGCGCCTTTGAGACTTCATTAGTGCAACAGCAGCCGGGAGAAAATACTTCATGCACAGAAAGAGACGAGGAAGGCAGGGAGAGGGCCGTAGAAGTGTGGGCAAGACTGAAACATGTGCGACGTTGTTTTAAGTGCAGCTGATGCTGATGGTCTCCCCTTGTCTGCCAAATGGCGCATGAAACACAGAGGCTGTGTACACTATCCCTCCGATTATGGCCATCTCCCTCTTCGGCTGTCTGGGCACTTGGCTTGGCCTCAAGTGTTGTCTCCGAACCCTTTCGGCCCGCTTCACTTCAGATTCAGATTTAGATTCCGAGTCAGAGCCAGCTTCAGGTTTAAATGAAGTGTGTTTGTCTTGGGCTTCAAGTGTGGCAGGTTGTGATTTTTATTTAAAGCTAAGCAAACAACAGTAATAGCCATAAACAGCGAGAGCGAAAAAGCCAAGTCAAGTGACTTTTTGGCAGAACACGCATAAAAACAAACATACAAACATACGTGGTTTCTTAAAAATAAGAAAAAAGTCAATTAAAGTCCTATGAGGAAAGTCAAAGATTGTAGAAGCAATGGGAGCTATGGCAACAAGCCTCATTGATGGCCAATTCGAAGAGTAATTTTTCTCCAAGTGACATTTATTCACGCACTTGACATGACTTTGGCAGAAGCACCTTCATTTTTTTGCACCCCGCCCCCATCGAAAAATGTACCACATGTCGTATGCGTGTTACGTGCCTTACTTTGCTTGCTGCTTCGCAAAACATAAAATATGCATAAATTCCAGCATATTTCACGATTCGTTCCGCTCCACTCTCTTGTCTTTGTCGGAGTCGTAAAAACGCAACAGCAAAAACTTGAGCAAAGAATTCAACAACTCGCCAGGAAGGAAGCACAGAAATGTTTTCTATATACACGACGCTGGCATACAATATTTTCATTTCATTTGCAGCTTATTGACAATTGACATGAAATTGCCATTTTCTTCGCCGTGTGGCTGTTGCTTCTTTTATGCTTTTGTTATGCGACTGCAAATATAGTAATAAAGTTGGAGTAAAATCCAGCACAGACCCAACCCAGAGGCAATGAAAGCATGGAACAGGGAACATGGAACATGCAACACAAAATGCACAAAAACTTTTCATTTCGCCGTTTTCCTCATTGTGAGTCAGAGTTGGAAATGGCTTATAACATTGACATTTTCCAATGTTAGCCCGGCTCCGCAGTGACTCATTTTCCGCAAAAGCTTTTCCTCAGGTATTTTTTCCCGGGATTTCTTTTGCATTTCCCTGGCTGTACAAATATGATAAACATTTCTTCTGGGGCTTCAACAGCAACCCTTATGGCTAATTGGGCCTGGGTTATGCGGATGTACAACTTGACTTGTGGACTTGGGCGGGGACACCCTTTGGCTTTCTGTTTTTTCAATTTTTTATTCCTACTCCCCAAGTAAATCCCCCAAATCTGTAGCCTTATATCAACTTGCCTATCCGTCTCTGCTTTCTTTTCCCGCCCCACCTTCACTTTTCGTGTCATGCGATATCTGCCTGCTGAGTACAGCTGAATATAGCCACTGCCCCGCTCCTTTTTGATATATCCTTTTTGAAATCCCAGCAATCTGTGTGCCAACTGAAACCGAAGAAGATTTATGGTATCTCGAAAAAGAAAATAACAGAAACCAAACAAATTTGGTTGCCTAGGTGTCAAGTGTTTGGACTCGAGAGCCCAACATATAAATAACAGCTTGTGAATTATGCTTTTTGCTTATTGAAATCAAAACCTTGTGACGGCGAGGAGCGACAATTTTCAATCACCAATCTGTTGCACATCCCGGCTCTCCTCGGACGTCTATAAATCACAGCGAAGATGTCGTCCTGACTAACTGGCTAGCTGAAGACATAATTAATTAGCTTTTAATGCTGCCGCCGTTGCTGCCGAGATGGCGGAAGATACAGCGGGGAGGACAAGGAAGCCGAGGAATGCCGTTGGCAGTTTGCAGATACCGAACAAGACGGTGGAGAGACTGCATTTAGTCAAACGGAAAATGATGCCGGCGAATGCCAAGGCAGCTTGTGAATCTGACAGATACATATATGCCACATTCCGCCCCACCCTTTGGTCCCGAGATCCAGATCCTTTGTAGACATTTCGTTAAAAGTTAGCACAGAGAACTGCCAACAATCAAATCAAAAGCAAACAATGGGCAAAATGTAAGAAAACATAACCAGAGATAAGCGGCTTCAGTTCAGTTCAGGCAAAAAAGATGGCGACAGCCAGGAAACACAGACAAAAAACAAAAAACAAGGAGGAAAGGCAAAAAATAAAAGGAAACCGGGGGAAGGAGTGCAAATGTCGGCGTGTCCTTGTCCACGCCCACATCCCGACTGTTGTCTGCTGCAAATACCGCAACATGTACTCAAGCAGATAATGTTAAATACCACTCGAGAGCGCACAGGACACAGCAGAAAAAGGACGAAAAGCACCAAAAGCAGCACCAAAGGAAGCAGCAAATCCATGGAACAACAAAAGACATAAGCGCTATGGCGACTGCTCTCGGCCAGGTCTGGAATCCTTATTCGCAACTCAGGCTGGCACTGAGTCTGCCGCTGGACGAGCAGTTAAAAGGACACCAGCAAAGGACACATGCAGAATGCGAAAAACGAAACTGAAAGCAATGCCAACAGCACTGAACAAAATGCCGAGCCAAATTGCGGTTTGTTTCTAAATATAATCTCTTTAAGAATATCTCTGGAACCTTTGATAATAATGGCACAAGGGATCTTCCAAAAATATTTAAAAAAAAGAACGGTAGATAATAAAATAATAATGGTCAGTGTAGGTCTCCCAGGACATATCCGTACCCAGCCCAGCGACTCCTGCGCCTGTCCTGGCCAGTCAGACACATAAAGCGAAACAAAAGTTCAAAGACATGCTAAAGTGGGGAGACATTTCCGAAGCAGCTCCAGCTGCTGCATCTCCTCTTTTTCTTCCAGGGCTTCTGCTTCATTCAGTTAGCTGATGCTGAGCCGGAAAATTTAAGCGTAACATTAAATAATTTACAAACAAATGGCGCGACGCCGCCGCTGTAGCCGTAGACGGCGTCTTCGTTGTCGTGTTCGGCTTAATCGCCGGAAGTACGCAAAAATCCCAACTTGAATGGGGCGCTCAATGGGGGCTAACACGGAGGGGCAAATCCCATTGCCAGTGCCAGGGTCGTCGACGCATGTGCATGTGGCAGGCTCCGGTCTGAAGTGAAGAAAATCAATAAAACGTGCGAGGATGCGGCGGTTTTGCTTTTTGCCACTTTTACTTTTGCACACAGCGGCTGCTGGCAGGACAAGCAGCTTCCGATGTCCTGAGCTGCCTTCTCTGGCGCTTTGTCATTTGTTTGGCCTGCAGCTAAATTTGCCTGTCTATGTGTCCTTCGCCCCGCCACCATTCACCTCATGGATGCTTTTTTTCCCCTTTGTGCTCACAGATACAGGCATACATGTTGGGACTTAGGTGTGGCTTCTGGCAGCTGTTCCAGCTCCCGTTCTCACCGTCTCTGTCTTTCTCCAGGGCTTCCATCTCCCTCTACAAAGGCTACAAAGTGCAACAAACCGAATTGAAATGGAAAATATGCGACGCCTTTTGCAATTGAAATACTCTAGCAATGGGTCTATACACTCTGATGAACATGGGGGTTAGGGGGACTAAAGTTTATTTGGGCTTGAACATTTTCAAAGGATAAATGTACTCAAAGTCTTGACTTTGCATGGAAAATATTACAAATCGTGGAGAGCAAATCGGTAGATCCGATAGAGAATTCCTGACTTCGGCTGGGCGAGAATGAGCCCTGACAAGCGTTAATCTCGAAATAAAATATTTGTTATGCATCCCAGGGAAGGTCTAAGGACTACGGCGGATGCAAATTCAACCACCAAAATTTCGTAGCATACTTAGAAGCTCACCAAGTCGTGAACTGTCCCCCTGTCGTTTTCCTTCATTTTGGGCACTTTTTTTTTATTTCGGCGAGTTGCTGATTATCTTTGGCGGCAAAGGCAAAGGCAAACGTAAACCCGACTTTCCATAGACTTTGCATAAATTTTGAACTGCACAAAAGTTTTTGGGACACACTCAGACTCAGACGGTGAGTTGCTTCAATGTTTCGGTATATCTTTTACTTCTAAGCTCTGGCAAATTGACAAAGAACTTCACGTTGCTTCTATTCCCATTTCCCATTTCCCGTTTTCCAGTTCGCATTTCCCTTCAATTTGCTGGGGCTTCTTTTCGTTTTTCAAGGACCAGTTGTGTGAGTGTGTGTGAGTTTACCTGGCGAATGTCTCGCAGTCGTCTCGCTATTTGCATATCAACTATGTGTCGGGCGTGTGTATGTTACACGCTAACACAGTGTTTGTATTTCATTAATATTTCAGAGGTGGCGTTGTTTGAAATCAAAACATAAATATTAACATACACGAATTGAAACGCGGTATCGCCGGCAGCGCATTTCCTGCCAACTTCACACACAAAAAAACCGAAGGAAAAAAACGCTAGGAAACAAAAAATATGATATAAATGCCGCCCGCAGAAACCGCAAACCAAACAACAAATACCCGACACACAACACACTCATACATCAAATAAAAATGTTCCAAAAACTCTGGAAATAAAATGTAAAAAAAAAAACTTGAAATTTAACCCGCTGCCATGGAAGGCAAATATTTTTGTCTAGCACGAATTGGATTTGGGATTGGAATCGTACATTTTTCTGGCAGCCGGCTATTGTGATTTGCTTGTTTTTCATTTAACACGAAAATATTTTGTTCTGCATGCAAAGGATTTTGTTTCATAATTTTAAGCAAATATGGCAAGGAAACAACACACATAAGAGTTAATTTATAAAAGTGATATTTATTATTTATCGGACGGCAGATAAGGCCAATTAAAGCCGGCAGATTTATGCCTGGGTGTGACGAGAAAATTGGAATTTATGACTATTGGAATTTATTGAAATTAGCTTGCTTATGGGGTTTTTCATTGAAAGCGGGGGTCATTCTACGTTCAATTAAAAGTTTCCATTTACTAATTCCATAATTCTTTTCTTCTCGTTTCAGGTAAGGAATTTCTTGCATTCGATGTTTCATCAATGTTTTTCGGCTCTCTATCTCCGCACACTTCATCCTCACAAAGTTTGAATTTTCATTCATTATTTCATTATTCCCGTATTCAATCATTCGCAACAAAATTCCATGATTTCCATGATTTTTTGATGTAGCCTAGAGTTTTGAAAATCCCACTAACAAACGTAAACCGGAAATTTATGCCTAATATATTTGTACGTGTGCTTGCCCCACGCTCTGTTTGTTGTAAGTCTGTGTGTGTTGTGTATGTCCTTTGATTGTCGTTACAAATTGTGGTAAATATTTAAACATTTTCATTATCATTTTGCGAGTGAGGGAATCTGTCAGAGATTGCCGAAACCGCCGAAAACAATTTGTGTCCCTAATTAAAAATTTAAATTACATCAAATAGTGGGCGGATGGGCGGTGTGGGTGGTCAGGCGGGCTGCACAATTTGTGCGTGTGACAAATTCGCAGCCGAACGAAGGAAGTTGCAGCCATTATGACATGCATTATGGTCAGGACGTAGCAGGCCGCAGGAAGCAGGACGCAGCACGCAGGACGAGGCATATGCCACATGCTGCTGCCACACTAATTTGTGCCAACTTGGGTGCGAAAAACACAGAGCACGACAAACGACGACTACGACGACGACACCACCGCCAAAAACTTTTGCCCCGTCTGTGGCAAGTCCTGGCCACGCCCACATTTTCATTCCTCTTCGAGGAAGGCTTCCCCATCCTCGTTGAGTGCAGAAATTAATTGCATTAGAAAAGTTGCCCCTTGGGAGAGTGAGACAGCGAGCTGGTGCACATGTGCCCCATCGCAAGTTGCGCTTATTTAAGTTTAGAAATGCCTTCGAAAAACTTTCCGAGCCCCACTCAACCCCCTCGCCATTCCCCTCTCCATTTTCTCGAACAAACGTTTGTCAGCAAACTTAATTTCTGAACTTTTGCCGAGGCAAATGGCAGCCAATCCCCCAATTTTCCCACAGTGCCCTCTTACAAAATGCTCGTCACCAACTCTTGAGCTGCGCTTTTTCAACGTCTTTTCCCCAGGGTTGGGGATGGAGGGAATCCTGGCTCTTGCCAGAAAAATGTTTGTGCATATTTTAAAGGCGAAACTTGCCAGACGCACATTTTACATAAATGTTGCACTTAAATGCACATTTTGTCATAATGCTGCCACCAGCTACCGCTGGGAGCCGAAGTGCCTTCAAGTGCCGGCTCCTTGGGGGTTTCTACACAAAAAATAACACAAAAAGGCCAAATTCCTTTAAGTTGCCTTGCTTTTAAGCTGCCTCGGAACTCACACAACAACTTGGCAACAAAATTAAGATTCTTGTCTGGCCAAGTCTATAACAATTTTCAATAAATAACATTTTGTTTATTTTTGCCTGCAAAAATATTTCCTTCAAGGGGTTGCAACAAAAATAAATAAAAACTTTTTCCCAGTGACTGGGGGGCGGTCGAGCGCTTTGTGCATTGAAATGGAAATGAAAACTGTTGCCAAATGAAGGTAATGTCGGCTAAGGGCTTTCTTCATATACCCTGCTTGTGTTCATGTGTCGCTTGTTAGTGCAATTGCAGTTCCAGAGACAAACGGAACGAATCGAAGCATTGCAGCTGCCCCGACTCACTCTCCTAGGTTTTCTGACAAAGTCACTTTGTATTGAAATTAGACACATTTCCGTTCAATGGAAAATGCCAGCGGCTGCTGGCAACCCCTCTGTCTCGTCGTTTTTCTTTCCCTTTATGTAACTCCCCGTTTGGCAGAGCATTGATATGCGAACACACAAAATGCACTTTGAAAAATGTATAATTACTCCCATTGTGAAACCTCTGTAAAAAGTATTGTTTCTGATATCAATGGACCAAGCCTCTAAAAGGGGCGGACCTCTAAAGGGAATCCAAAAAGCTTCAATATATTTAAATTGTGAAATATTTCTAGGGACAACAGGCGAAAGTAATTTCCATTCATATTCGTTATTAGATTGGGTGATATTTCTCTCTGTGCTGTCATTGAGGCATCCACTCTTGGATGCAGCTGCAAAGTATGCTATAGATTTTTGCTCGAGCGCCTCGCACATCCTGAGGTAACGGGTGTGTGATTGCATGGGTGTATGTAAATGGGTGATTGAGGGTGCGTGTCACAGGAGCTGAGGGCGGGTGGAAGGGGATCCGATGTCTGTCTGTCTGGCGACACTCGTTGACATTGGGGGCGACAATGCGTCAAGGCAGCCATCAGTCGCTTACCCCCGCCCTCCTACCCGCTACCCCTCGTTTTCGGCTCACTAATTTGCATATTTATGCAATTATACGCTACCTTTTGTGCCAGCCAACGTTTTTGTACGTACATCAACCCTTTTTCGGGCTACCCGGCACCCAGGACGCGAAAGTCGGAACCCAACCTCAACAGTTGGTCGCACTGGCACTGCCGGCACAGGCACAGGCGCAGGCACAGCATGTCACTTGTCACGCCAAACACGAACACGTTAAATGTCAACAATGAAGTGACGCAGCACGGCAACAGGGCACCAAGGGGTTAAGGTGGGCTCAGGCCGGAGAGGGCTAACGCGGCTGGGTGGTGGGGTGGATGAGTGCCGGTCATTGTCCCCTTGCGCGCCTACCAACTGAGACAACATCCGCAGAGTTAAAAAACACTGAGAAAAAGTACCAGCTAATAAAAAACTGATTTCTTAAAACATTTCTAAATTTTTGATTTTAAATAAATCAAGAGATGAGCATTTTTTGAAGTTTAACAAAAAGTTAAGCTTATAAATCCTAAATTTGGACAAGAATTATTCTTCCAGTGGACCACCCTTTTTTAAACTTTTTCTGTCCCCTACCCTCGCTCTCCCTCCCTTCCTCTTCGTCCCTGACATCTGACACTGTCACAGCGTTTAGTGATTTATTTGATGGTGACATGCGTCGCAGTTGTTGGCCTCCGCTTCACAAACTGAGAAATAGAAGCAGCAAAAATATTCGAAACGAGTACACATTTTTGCTTAATTTGTATTATTTCTATTTGCTCAGCGCCGGCTTCTACTTATTAAATGCAAATGAAGTTATGAAAATTGCTCAGCAGCCCTCAAACCGCAACGGCTGCCGCGTGCCAGCCCAGGAAAAAGGGTCCCGGGCGATATCTTCGCCAAATGATCTCAATTGGGGGAGAGCGAGCATTATGGAAATTGCATAATTTCGCCACAAGGGTTGAGCCCTAACCTCAGTCCACCCTTCTCTACGCACGGGGCACTTCAATTAAAGAGGCAAATAAAAACAAATATAAATAACATTTTGTGGCGGTGGACTGGAAAGCTTTTGCTTGGCACGACTTTGGCAGTTTCTTGAAAGGACTTCATCCGATCCGACAAGTTTATAATCCTCGCAAGACAAGATCCGGGACCCGGCTTGTGTGTCAACAGCTTTAATTCGGCCTTTTATTGCTTGAATGTGCAGCTACTGTTGCTGTTCGCTTTTCAATTACCAGCTCAATGGCTTCTGCGATAAATCCTTGCAACAATGCCAACCCGGGTGCTGAGGCAGCCAAATAGTTGCACTTCGCCAAGGAGGCGAGCGTCTGGCTGCTCTCCTCCCTGTTTTCAGCTCCAGCTTTTCAACTTTCAGCTTCATTGAGCTTTGGACATTTATTGTTGCTGCGCATTAAGGCATTAGCTGGTGGTCGATGGGAGGGAGAACGGCGGGACTTGGAGGGAGCTGTACCAAGAATTATGAACGTATTTTTGACTTTGTTCGATACTTTTATTGCCAAAGGGCCAACGTCTATAGTTGTTAAGGTTAACATACAACAACTCGCAACCAGCTTCCGTTTTCGGGCAAGAATCGGAGGCAGTTCCTAAAAGATCTGTTTTGGAATTCAGAAACTTTAAGCTTCAAAATAATGCAACTACAAGGTCATTATCCTTATTTTATTTATCTGAGTGGTTAATTTCATGTGGCTCCATTGTAACATTTGCCAGGGGTCCTGCTCGTTTTTGATCCGTCTGCACAAAGTTTTTGACAGGAAGGGAATGAGTTTGGATCTGGGGCTTTTTTTTTTGAAGGAGTGGAGTATAGAGTGGGGAGCACATACAGGCAGAATTCCTTGCGATTTCGTTGCCTTTGACTGACATGATTATAAGTTTGTCTGACTCTCCGGGTCCGCTGGGTTGCCATCCCGCTCAGTCTGAGTCTGGATCTCGTCTCGGCACGTTAACTCAAACGAAACTAATTTAATGCGCTGCAAAAGTATTCAAACAATTGCACAAGGCGACGCCCAAAGTGAAAGCAGCCAGAGCAGCACAATACAAAAAAGAATACAAAACTGAATTCAGTTTTTCGGAGGGGGAGTCGGAGCAAACTCGTGCTCACATCAAACGAGCGAATTTCATTTGCCAGCCAGCGAAAACGAAAAAGTTTTTGTCTTCTCCGCTCTCTCGTACATTTTTTTAGAAATGTATAGAAATTTCGTGTCCCCATACTTCTTGCAGCAAACTCAATTGTTGGGGCGTGTGCGTCATGAAGGCGAAAGGAGTGGGCTGGCGGCGAAAGGGGCGGGCCTAGTCGAGAATGCTAACAATTTTATTTATGTTTGCTTTGAACTTGTCTTCATTATTTGCCAGCGACAAAACATCCTTATACTTATACTGATTTAAATCAAGTGACTAAACAGCTCGAGGATAGCAGCTTCGGTAATGTATTAAAGCACTTCCTAGAGTCAAAATGGTAATGCCTAAAACTTAAACTACCTATGAGGAAACCCCTTAATCCCCACATGAAATATTTTGGCTCTGAACTAAATACATTTGTGTTAATTTCCACACACACAACCAAAAATGCCCACTTACAAAGAAGCAGGAAGTGGCGGCAAACCCTTTTTGAAAAATTTGCATATGTGCGGCCGCCCCTTGAACAAAGGACAATGGAGGGGGATCGAGGGCTAAAGTATGAGCAACTCGTACATCAAACTATTAAAAGCCTGGTGCAAAAGCCTCCAGGGCATCGCAACGCAGCCACAACAACCACCTTTGGCATCAACAGTAGAGCCCAACCAGCCGCACATCCTTCGGATGGGGGGCAGTGTGTCCTTTCTGTCTTGCCGACATTTGTCAAATGCTGTTGCGAGGCTTCAGCGCCCGGCTGTAAAAGTTGCCGCCTGCCAAAATAGCAACAGTTTCCCCGAAATGAACGTTCCAGCAGCCCAAAAACTTACCGCAAAACCCCACGGCAACCCTATCAGGGCCCATTCCGTCGAGAAACTTTAGGTATATCTGTGAGTGCGCCAGGTGTGCTTCCCGTATTTACATATTTTAGGGTGTACCTACGATTTTCTGGCCTGAGCTATTTGCGGCCAAATGATTTTAAGCCTTTGGATTGGAGCCGCCACTAAATTAGTTTCATTTATCTACGAACCGAAAGTTTTCTAGATTGGGCTTGGGATTTCCGTTTTCATTTTTTTTCTGCTTTCGTGGCTTTGGCTCACGTAAATTTCCATCCACAGCCCCAGACATCATAAACAATCCATGTGGCTATCATAAATTGCTTTTCTTTGGCCATTTCCCCCGAAATCCAAACAAAGTCTGGGTCATTTTTTATGGCAACCGACGCAGACGGAGCGGAGCAGGAGCAGGGGGCCAAATAATGTGGAAACTTCACTTGGGGTCTTAGGGGCAATTAAAATAAATTATGATGTGCAGATTTACGAAAATTAAGAGATTGTTTTTCCAACTTCGGGTGGGTGGGCGATACTGGGCGCCCACTTAAAGTAAACTACAAAATTACGTAATAAAAGAGGCGAAGGGATAAGTGAAATCAGCTGGCAGGTTAAACGGTCGGGGCTCCTATCCAAGGATCTGCCTGTGTGGGATTCGGATGTGGACCGGGGGCCAACACGTGCTGCGGCTGCCTCATCAGCAGTCAGAGCACCTGACACACACACATCGGAATTAAGGGTTGTGCCGAAACGGTGGCCGGGAAGAAGGGCGAGAAGGAGGCTTCTCCTTTGGTTTTCCCAACTCCTTCTAGGCTGGGGCAATCAAGAATTCAGGTCATGTGCATGTGAACTCAATTAAGCAGCACATAACTTACAAACCGGATTACAATCATCATCATCAACAACATCTGAGCTCCGAAAGGCCGAGAGGATACTGAACCTTTTTGGCATGCAAAGCAGTACTAGGCAGCAGCAGTTTGGACCCTTGCCTTTGACTTTTCAACGGCGTTACTCATCCGCCCCGTAACCTTTTCGGGTGCAAAACAATTTGCAACCATAAATTGTGCGGGGCAATTTGAGGTAAGGTCAACAACAGCTGTCGATTGTCGAACTTATTTCGTAGTTTTCGCAGTACGTCCGACAAGGAGCACAGGATATGAGAATTTTCACTTGAATAATTAATTGAACGTAACAGTTTTGGGGCGAGGATATCCTGTGTCGGGCTGTTCCCTTGTTTCGCTCCGATTTCTGTGGCCATGTATCCTGTCTTGTCTTGGGGGCGCCCCAGATGCTCATTCTGCCGCTCTCAGGCCCTGTTAATTAAGCCGTACATATCCTGGTGACTCAGTGGCAGGGGTTCGGGGTTGCAACCCACTTCTACTGCTACTACCACTCACATTTCATTTTTTCATAAGCCGCTTTCGAGCGTCGCCGCCGCAACAGGCAAAACAACATTTAAGCCTTTCGTGATAAGCATTTAAATAAATTAAATCCAAATCCTCTTTGCACCCCCCGTCTAACCGCACACGAGGACTCTAATGAAAAATAGCGAGAGTGCCGGGAATAAACAAACAAAATGCAAAATACTCGTTCTCGAAAAAAGATTGCAGGCGACATAAAGATTTGTCAACGTTGATAAACAACAACAAAGGCCAGAATTGCGACGCGACGCGACGGACATGTTTGTGGGAGGGTGTCTGCTTTGTGGTAAATTGCCACTGCCCCTCGTTGGGTGGGAAAGTGGGGGCGTGGCTGGCTGTGGCGACAGATGTGGCAAACAAACGAAACCAAATCAAATGTGCAACTGTCACTTTGACGGAAAGTGTCAATCTACCGGCGAGGGAACGCAAAATGACACTTGGCAGATGTCCTCTGGCTTTGATGATATCCTCGAAAAGCTATCCATATAAACCTTTGTTAGCATGCACTAATTATTTTTAGGAATTGAATTTAACTCTCAATGGAGGTCGTCTTTTAAACATGTCCTATGAAATAATGGGTACCACTCTGCCATTTTGTAGCCACAAATGGGCATATAGCTTTGCGCTGTTAAGTATGCTATATTAATTTGCATTGTGCGGATTTCATTTCGATCGCGCAGTCTGCGGCTTAATGAGTTCACTCTTGCCAGGAGGTTGAGTCCTTCAGCACAGTGCAATGGTGTCGCATTGCTGCTATTTTGGGAATGTTTGTTGTTCGATTTGCAGCTATCAAATACGATCCCTTTTTTTTGTGGAAGAGCACCCACAACACATCCGCAAGCTCATCATTTCAAACGGCACTCCGCCGCAAAGACCGCGCTGCATACGTTGCCATTAGAGATAATCACTTTTGCATTTTTAATGCCGCGAACATAAAATGAAATTGCAATCGCCAATGCGGCCAATAGCTTTGATAAGCCATAATCAACTTGATCCTGCCGCCTGCAAGTGAGACGGGAAATTAGCATAATAAATGCCCGGGAAGGAGAAGGTCGCCCGCTTCATAAAATTTTATTAATTTTCCCGGCACTCGACACTGGAGAATCGGGCAAAAACGAGGCACTCAAGAGCTTAACAGATTTACAGCTCGCAGAAAAAGCCAAAGCCATAAATACGACAAAAAAGCAAGCGTGCAAAAGTGCACTAAAAGTAGACAATGAGTCACAAAAGGATGGAGCGGGGATTGTTTGCTGTATGTTGCCACTTTCTAGGTCAGCCAATTGGCAAGTGCACTAAAAGCCAAACAGTTGGGGAGCAAACTTGTGGACAGTCGGCCAGTTGTCAAGCGGCCGTCGACGTTTGCAGTTGCCCATTTTCCACAGGCATTCTGGCAAGGTATGCCAAGCGAGGGGTTGGGGCCCAGCCCCCTTTCATCTATATAGGCACCTACATGCATACATGTGTATTTATATGTGTGTGCACCTTGTGCTGCACCGGCTGGCTGGCTGTCAACAGTGTCTAACGGGTTGCCCTGGGCCGACTGACAAGTGTGTACGCCTCACAGATGGCTGGCAGATTGCGATTGCCGGGTGCAGACGCGAGCAGGCACTGCTACAAAAAGAGGGCTACTTTATTCCAGCAGGCACCTGCATTATAATGAGAAGTTTATCCAAACACACATTCAAGGGTGGATAAAAATAAATCTCAAAGAAAATAATCGAAATACGAGATTTCAACGAATTTCTTTGCAGTGCAATCGCGACCGACACAGAGCAGCATGTATGCACTTTTCGGCACAAAAACATGGGCAGACATTGTGTCTGGGCCCGTGTTTTTGGCTGGCTTCATTAGGAAGAAGGGTGCACTTGTCTGTTGTCTGTCTGTGGGACTCTGTCTCTGAATTCCGCCTTCTGCCTTTTTGCTCTGCCAAAGTGCCAACAGAAAACAGCCAACAGGCAACAGCTACAGCCAACTGCCTGCTGCCTGCTTCTGCTGTCTTTCTGTTTGCCATTGGCCGCTCATCCTCCTGGCTCGGAGAAACTATTTACGTTGACGCATACAGGGACTCACAACGCCCACTTGAACCCATACCTCCCGCCCCTTGAAACGAGCACTGCTCTCTATCCCCCATTCAAAAGTTCAATGGACGCGCTTTTGTTTCACAAAAGCGTAAACGGGAGGCAGAAAAAAACCAGGCAACAAAATTGTTGTAGGCCAAAAGTTGCCATTTTCTTTCCTCATTTTCCGCGGCTTTCATCGCCGCTCACAATCTGCGATGTCACGCCCACTTTTGGCCCAATGCCAGCCAAGTCCAAAGTTGGTCTTTGGGTCGAGTTTTCAAGAGTCGCCGTGACTTGCAGCTGATAAAAAATTAAGCATAGTTTTAGGCCAGCAAGTGGCTGCCAGTCAGCCTCTCTTGCCTTGATGAAGAAAGTTTTATTGCCCGAGGACTGGGACTTTTCGCCCAGACTCCAGACTCTAGTCCATTTGCCTTTTTAATTTTATACAAATATTTTGCCAAAGCGTTTTTCTGGTCTGCCATTTTCGGCTTCCTTTTTGATTTTATTAAAATGTTGACAGCTTGTTTGGCTGCGAAAAGTTGTTCGCTTTCTTTGTCTAATGATTATGAAATTATGCGGAGATTAGGCATTGCAGCTTATCGAAAACGTTTATTAAGAACTGGGATTAAATAGACCCTCAAATCACGATTATAGTAATATTCCTTTGATGTCTAACAATTCAAAACTTTTTCCCGGAAAATTCGGGCTATTTAATTATTTCCCATAACAAGGAAAATTAATTAAAATATTTCTATATCAAGGCTTTGTGATGATCCAACCATTCCTATCGTTTGGAAATCAAATGGCCCAACTGAATGTTTTCGTAAAAAGTTTATGTAAACTTGGAAGAATTTTACTGGGCCCTAACTTTCGCCATGAAAGCATGTTGCCTTCCACGTAATTGCGTGTTTCTCTCAGCCTGCACATCAAACAATGCAAATTGATTGGGGGCAGGCCGAAGAAAGAAAACGCGTAAATTTGGGCAAATATTACAGCCCGGCAATACAGGGGTGGGGGTAGAGCAGTTAAACCGCCCTGATCCAGAGCCAAAGTCTTGCCACATGCCTGCGCATACCAAGTGGGCCCAACTGGCTGGGGGAGGGAGTGTGGAAAACGTGGCAACAAGGCCATATGTGCGGCATAATGAGGCCGGCGCACAGGCAAAGAAAAAGGCAAGTCGTGCATGTAGCGCATCCTGACATCAAATCAATTCATATGCCCAGACAACAACCGGGGTCCAAAAGGGGGCCGGCGAATGAATTCATCAAATCGTTGTGGCTCCGTCTGCGAGGCCATTGTTGTGTGCGGTTAACAGCAAATATGACTCGGGGGTGCTGCACAACCATTATATCTTGCCACACAAACGGATTCCCAGAGCCAACTGACAATGGACGGCTCATAGGCTGCGGCCTAATCCATTTTGTCTCCGTGCTCTTTGCTCGGACAAATGAAGTCAATTGGATTGCATCAAAGTAAATTGTTTTAAGCATACCACGGATTAGCATTGGTGGATGGAAGTCGTAGCAGCGGAGAAGCCAGAAAAACCCAACCCCATTGCAGTTTCTTGGCCCGAACTTTGAACCCTCGCCGGCCACATTTATTACACACGCTCATTTGTTTCTTGTCCTGCGAAAGGAGCACGAGCAGCAGCTGTCATATTAAGCAACTTTGGCCATTCGAGTGGCCACGCTCGAGATAGAAATCTTTTTTGTTCATTTCGTTTTATGTCCGCCATGGGCTATGAGGCCTCCCACGCTCACACACATAGCAGCACACCCTCACACATTTTTTGGCAATTTCCTGCCTTCTGCCCCCTGTCTGCTGTCTGACCGATGCCTCAATTTGACATTGATGTGCCAAATGTGGAAATTTTCTTTCACTGACCATGCCGAGGAGCCGGAAAAAACGGAAAATAATAGTGCGGGAAAATTGCTACAACAGCTAAGGGCAAATACTCTGAAAAAGAACCAAATTCAGGACTCTTGATTTGGGTGATCCAAAACAAACCCCAAAAACAACAGTTTTATCAACTGCGTTTGGTATTGAAATTGGTAACCCTGAAAAGGGTATTAAAAAGGAGGCCAGAAACCCGTTAACAGAGAGAAACTGTAACTGCGGAGAAGGCTGTTGAAATGTAATTTGGCAAAATATTTGGGTGCTCTCGTCGCTTGACTTTGGTTTCGTGTTTTCCACCCAAGTGAAACTCAATCTGTCAGTAGCTCCGTCTCCCGCAGTCTGTCTGCTCGTCTGTCTTTCTTGCCAGTCATGTTCTCACCTCACCTCTCCCACCCCTCGTACGTGCGTTAGTCATTTTGCCACTTTCTCATGCTGCTGTCAGGCCCCTAGTCTGTACCACCCTCTCACATGTTCATATAAGTCTGGGGTGCCTTTTCCTTTATTTTTTCCATATCTGGGAGATTAGTCTCTGTTCTTGCGTTTTTAACGCCTTTTCTAATATTTTGATGACTATTTATGGTTCATTATAGTGGTATATATTCTAGAAAGTGCTTAGAAATCAGTAGTCTTGCTTAAAGACAATTTAACCCAGCTCCCCTTTTATCAAAAAATTTACTACCGAAAGTCTAGACACAATAAGATAGACTCCTTCCCTAATCTGCCTCCATGAACGCCGAAACCACCGATGTACTGCCCATTTGCAAACTCATTTACAATTAAAACAACATTAATTTTCCTCTAATATGACCTCAAGCATTTCTCATTCCTCCCACCCCTGGCTGTCCTGGAAATTTAAATTGCCACAGCAGCAAGGACAACAAATGATTGTCCATCGTGGCAACGACGCCCCCATCATTTTGTATAAATGCCGCAAAAAAGTAATTAAATTACGTTGCAAGCCAAACCCCTCAAACTTAGTTTGGCCAAAACCAAAAACCCAAACCCAATCCCAAACCCAAGCCCAAACCCACAAAACCGAAAGCCAAGCAAAACTTAAAATGCCACGCCCACGCAACAAGCGTTTAGCCACGCCCCATCCCTTTGGGCGGGCAGAGCACTGCACCCGCTGTGTGCGAAAATTTCGCATAATTGCGTCAGGCGAACGCATAAATTGCCAAAGACAAGCAGCCAGGGGGCACGTGCGTATTCCAGGGGGAAGCCATAGAAAAACTGACGGGGGGCACGCCTGTAGAGAGAGGGCATGACAGTAGGGGAAAGGGAAAGAATCAAACGATGCACTTTGCGTGTGGCATATGTCAAGCGGCCCTGTCTACAGTGCAAGAAAAATTCTAATTGTTTTTCTGTATTTATATCAAAATAGTATGCAAATACTCTCCAGTTTTTAATAAATATTCTCTATTATCGCGGTAAGATAATTTATATTAAATATAAAAACAAACAACCTTTTCTGACTGTAAACCCACAAAGACAAGAACTTTGGCATTGTCCTGGGTATTGCATGGCTGTCACTCCAACTGATACTGGCAGAAAAACCACTCATTTTTTACAATAGATAGATGGGACGACCCCTCCCCGGCGACTGTCATGCATTTTATCAAGTTAAATGATATTAACTATGAAATGTTATGCTAATTATGGCTGATTTCATTCCATTTGAAGGCTGCGAACAAAAGAACACACAACGGCAGAAACAATGCAAATGAATTAAAATTAAATGGCAGGAAAAATGGAAATGAAAATGAAAATTGAAATGTAATGCAGTCTCGTTGTGCACCGCCCCCCGCACAATTGCCCGCCAGCTGTCTGACTTTTACACTTTCATGGGAAACGCGGCGTATGCGTAATTTTTCACTTTTTCCGCAGAGCCAGAGGAGGAACAACCCTTTGCTGAGCTCTGACATTCTCCACTCGCGCTCCGGCGAGCTTTTTATGTTTGAAATGATTTTTCCATCACTTACAAATGAGAAATTAAATTATTTGCTGCTAATGTGTGTTGGGAACAGAATGAAAAGCATCCCCATCCCCAAGCCCGCTGCTCTCAGCGACTCTGCTTCCCACTCCCAGCGGAAATGATACAGCAAAAGAGCCGAAAGGGCACCCATCTGAAGATGAAATTTGCGCGCCGTGTGTCGCGTGGAAAACTAAAACTCATTTCTGGCAAATTAAACTTAAATGTGCCACATTTTTCGGGATGGAAGCGAAGAAGGATGCCGAGCGGAAAGCAGAAAGGCACGGGGCTGATGGCGGTCGGGGTGCGTTGAGTGCCACATGTGAGCTTCTCAAATGTGAAAATTAAAAGGCATTTCCGCAGAATGTCAGCGTCATATTGCAAAACATGAGTATTTAATTAGAAAATACTTTTAGGCAGCGCCAAGCAGATAGCTGTCTCGCTCGGGCACTCCACTAGCCTCCCTGCCCTCTATACATCCTATCGAAGCATGTGCTGGCTGGCGGGCTGGCTAATGAATTCCTCCAAGAAGTTTTGTGCTTTTTAACAACTTAACATAGTTTCGGTTTCGAGTTTGCCGACGCCGTTGCCGTTGCCGTTCCGTTGATGCCGCCTGCTCATGTAAGGATGTGAGTACAAAATAGCATTTTCCTTAATGGAAAACCTCCGCCCGGGCTCACAACTTTGCATGTACGCAGGATATTAACACGGAAAAACCAACAGCCAAACAACAAGCTACAGACTACAGTCGAACTTGGCTAAGTTAAAACATTATAAAATGTAGTGTTACGTGTAATGATTTCTATAGAAAAATATGGAGGGTCTGCTAGTCAGAGTGTAAGTATAACACTCGTATATAGTATAGTTTATAAATAATTTACAGAACAATAGTTTTAGGAGCTCTACTGTTCCAAACGAATGGTGTTGGCTGAAAGTGCCGGCCGAAATAGAAGAAAAAGTGGGCGGAGAACGAAAACAGCACAAAGGGCAAGGATAAGCACAAGGACGATGATTACTAGGACGATCATCATCATCACGATGGCTGTGTTAATGGCCAGGCATTATTCAGAGCCTCATTCCCAGATTGTCACAGCGATAAGCAGGGGCGTGTGTGAGAGGGGGTCTATCTAGATTGCTGGAAACGTTGAGGGGATGGGTCGGAAGGAAAGGCAGGGGGACAACAGCCCAGTGTCCAATGTCCACTGGCCATGTCAAAACTCATTTGCCGTTAACGAGCAGCCATTGTGCTTATAAAAGGATTATTTACAAATCACTGACTTTCAAAAATTGTCAACTGCAGGGCAAATGCTGCCGCTTTGATGTACAATTTATGGAATTAACCCTTAAGTGCTCCCCCGTCAGCAGAGTCAGATAGCGGAGCTCAGCCTTCCGTGGGATCAACGCTCCAGTTGATTTCTTTCAGCTGATTGCGGCTGAAACGGAAACGGATCTCCCGCCATCCTTTCCAGCCCGAGCCGCCCATCTAAAAATCTAAAGGCAATTGTGTGCCACGTTGTTGTGACTTGCAAATAGATTTTGCGATTTACAATTTGCAATTGATGGCTGGCTGACTGGTTGGCTGCCAGACGAAAAGGCTGGAGTCGTAAATGGTTCAATGAACAGCCAGAGCTGTGAGCTTTAAGGAGGAAACTTTAAGAGGCCGGGGTAGAGTCCCTGTCCCCTTAATTGATGCCCTTTGTTTGCCCTGTGGTCACTCTAATTGGTGTTTGCATGTGGCTCTCGAGGTCTTGTGTAAATATACGAGAATCTGGATGACCAGAACAACCCGGATTCCCATCTTACATGCCTGAGCTTCTTTTGTAATTTTGCGTGCGTTTTGTTTGCTCATTAAACTGATTTGGTCGGGCGCCGATATGGATAGACATGTTGCTATCGATTTATTGTTTTCATATATATATGATATATATGAATAATATTTTTCCCTGCTACTTCTGACAGTTAAAGAGTCCAACCTAACCCCATCCAATGAACGATATGCATACATATACCCTGGCATTTAGCCCCTGGACAGACGTCATCAATTAGCGAGCCGCAAGTCGAGTGCCAGACAGTCAAGTTTGTGCAAAAAATATACAGCTTCGTGCTCCAACGACGCTCGGAGGGCTTGGACCAGGCCTAATGAGCAAACTGAAGGCAAGCATGCGAAACGGACTTAACGCGAAATCACATGTCAAAAGTTATTAGCCCGGCGTGTAATTTGGGCCGGGCTGATTACCGGAATGTGTACATGGAACTAATAAACAAAGTCATTCGGCTGTCGGAGAGAGAATAACAAGATATGCTGCCAAAAAGTTGCCAGTCTCCTCCGACTATTTGGCCCGCACCGTTGGTTGCCGTCATTGCCAAAATCCTCCGCCAAGGTTGGCCCCGACTTCCCTTGATTCATGCTGTCAATATCGTGGCAACATATTTCCTCGCTTAATATTTTCTCTGTGCTTAGACAAGTTTTGCCCCGTTTGGCTGTCGGCGAGGACGTGAGGGCGTTAAACTCATACATCACTTTATCCCAAAGCTTCCATTTGCCATATCCTGCTGCATCCTGGCAAGCCAGCTCGCCTGCTGCTGCTGTTTTGGACTGGCGCGTTTTTCTCGCACCGCGATGTGTGTCAAGAGTTGCCAATAAAGCTACAGCTAGAGCTTCAGCTACATATTGCAATTCCCAACCCGATCGCTCTTCCTCGATTGAAAATAAATTTATAACGCATACGTCATGTAAGCCCGGGGGTGAGACAGAGTTCGCAGTTTATTGCATTTGTCGTTGGCATTGCAAAACTTCAATAAATTATTTTATTGCGACAGTTATTTTGCTTGCTTTGCTCTCTCGTCCTCTGCACTGGGTTTCCGAGTTCTTTTTATGAATTTGTTCAGCTATGTAGCCACGAGCATAAGTTGAAAAAGAGTCATATATCCGTATAGTACACCCATCTGCTAGGAATAAACACATTCTGTCAGTTGGCATTTCTGTTCATTTTGGCACCCAAGTCTTTGGCAGCAAATTGCAAATGACTTTATGACTGAAACAACTTCTCCGGCTTCATCATCGAGATGAAATTGATTCCGCTGTGGGCATAAACTCGGAATTGCATAATAAATTTGTGCACAAGCGCATAATGAGGCAATTGCAAGAGATGCTCAATGAATGGATTCCTTGTCGCACAAACGCTGGAAATGCCATAACATGTTGATTGATGCGACGGCAACTCCCGTATCCGGTATCCGGTGTCCCGCATCCCATATCTTTTTGTGGCGTGTAGAACCAGCTCCCATTTCAATCGGGCATTAAACACACTTTGTCAGTCATAAAAGGCCAAACACTTTCGTTCCCCTTCATCAAAAGTTGACACTTACCGAGTTAACCTTTAATGAAAAGGCCAAACAAGGCAGGGAAAAACGACAAAGAAAGGAGCAGCCCAGCACCTCGAGGGCTCATTGTGAAATTACCCAAAGAATAAAAAGCAGGAGGAAAAAAATAAGAAAATGGAACTTGTCGGTAGTAGAGCCCAAGGGCTACGAAACTCTGCCTGGATCCCCGGTATCCTAGCAAAAGAGGCAATAAGTAGCAAAAATTACGCTAAACGTGGCAATTTCCTGGTAAATTACACAATATATGTATACATTGTGTACGCCTTTCTGGCAGTGTCCTGAGAAAAAAATGGTGCACCCGAAAGACTTAAGATATCATTACTTGAAAGTATGCAGGTAGTTCTCTCTACACCTAAGCAGTCTTTAAGCGAAAATAAATCGCGCATACATTAAATATGAGTTTTGGAACTATATATATAAAATCAAAACTCCCCGGCTGAAAGTGTATAATAAGCCTCATAAAGCGCCGTGGCAGTAATTTTTCAGACGTCAAAGCACAACGGACCCGTAACTGGCACTCTTCTGCAGATGCCCTGGTTAAATGGTTTGGCGGACCAGGTGGCAATCCGAAGCCTGTCAATTTCCGTTCCAGCACACGCATGGGGTCGGGAAAATGGGAAGGACGAGCGCGATATTTTAATGCGTGTCATATTTGATTGATGCCAGAGCCCTGGCCCAAGAAGCCTGGGCCAGCAGAAGAGGGCCGCGGAACAATGTCAAGCGTTTAACATTGCCCCGGGCGCCACTCAAAGCATCAAGACAGTGTGTGGGCACCCCCTTTTAAAACCCACTTTTAACCCCTCGTTTGCCGTCATTTCCGTCGCGCTTTTTTGCTCTCGTGCCTCCGGCCAAATTGCCCCTGCAGGTATGCAATGAAAAAGTGCGTAAGGGAGGCCATTGTTTTCATTGTGGGTGTACGAGAGTGTGTGTTTTGTGTAATTTAACTTGGCAGTTTGTTAACAATTTTATCAGGCCCGAGATGTTACTCCTTGTGAATGGATTTTGGTTGGCTGGGGAACTTGGAACTTGAATTGATGTAAATACGAGTGTGTCGGGCCATAATATATGCTCCAGACTAAGTGCATTAGGCTGTGTAGGGAGGGAAGGGCAAGGGCGCTTTGTTCCCTCCCTCCCATTTTAAGGGATTTTCCCTGGGGGCAGGCTCAATAATTTGTGGCAGTTGCGCAGGCAGTTGTGCCTACTAATTTGACTTGAGCGCCTATCGAAAGCAAACAGGCAAACATATGGGCTACAACGCATTAAACGCACTTATTTAATTAGACTTTGTGTACACTGGGAGATTCATTGGGAAGCCAGGCTTAAAGTATAGTTTATTTATGGGTACACAATTGAAAAAGTACTATTTTATCATATATTTTATTACTATGGCAATAAATATTTCCTATCCTCTCTGGGAAAAGTAGGTAGCAATCATATTTAACAACTAATAAAGAAATCGGGTATCATAATGCTTACGTATATAACCTTATATCTAATTTTATAAACTAATATTTAGTTATAGCCCAATTCATGTGTCACGACTATATGCTATGCCTAGAATTCCTTCAGTGTCCTATTACCTTTGTGCCTGTAGCTAAGTAATAGTCCCTATTGATTAACCGCCCGTGTGCCGAATAAGCGCATTAACCCCTTCAATTATTAACCCACAAGATAAACCGATAAACCCATCCAGCGCCAACATCAATTTAACATCATTAACCACCCCCTCTATCTGCCTCTCTATCTCGTCTCTCTGTACAACACATCCAAAGATTGAAATCACTAGAAAACCCACAACTTTTAACCTCCTGCACCCCATTAGCGCTCATAATTCTTAGCCATCTCACTCATCGCACACGCTCCTCTCATACCCACCTCGCCCCCACTAGACGGTAGTGTGGTAAACAGCAAGTTTTATTTCTCGCCTTCTTTGCAGGACGGACAACGTGGTCATTTAGAGGGCCTGGCATCTGTCTATTGCGAATTGCTAATGGCTCCCTTCGGGGACATTTTGGCCGTTCTAGAACAGGCGCGCCAGGCGGCCTGGGCGGAGCGGAGTCCGCTGCACAGTGCCTCCCAAATGCTGACGGGCGGCGGTGCGAGCGGCAGCACGGGCGGCAGCAGTGGCGGCGGGGCGAGCGGTGGCAGTGGCGCGAGTAGCGGCGGCGTTCTGCACCACCGCCAGCAGCACGGCCATCGCGGCCACTCGATGCACGGCGCCGGTCTGCCAAATTCCCACAGCCAGCCCATTTACGTGCCCGGCAAGTACTCGGTATGTATCAACATGGAAGCACCCAGAAACCCACTCTTCCTCCCAAAGAAATAATAAATATATTTAATGGTTGGGAAGAAATAGTTTTTGGAATTGTTTTTGTGGGTATTTTGGTAATTTTGGGGTTGTTATATGGGTGGGGGGGGGGAGGGGGGTTTTGTTTGAGGTTTTTTTGTGTTTTTATTAATGTTATGTTATTAATGGGTGGATGTGGTATGGATTTGTTAGAGTTTTGGTGATTGTTTAGTTTGGGGGTATTGGGGGTTTGTGGGGGGGAATGAGGGGGGGTAAAGAGGGGTGGAGATGTGGGGTGGGGGTGGGGAAAGGGGTTTGATTGGAGGTGTTTTTTTGTGGTTGGGGTTAAAAAGGTATAAAGAATGGGAGGGGAAAATTTTGGTAGTTTAGTGAGTAGGAGAGTAGGGAGGGGGGAAAGGTGGGTGAGGAGTAGAGATAATTATGAGATGAGTAGGGGATGATATTTAGATGGGATTAGATGATGATGGAATGATGATTATATGGATGGATATATATATGATTATGGTAATTGGGGGATGAATTATTATTAAGAGTAGGGGAAATATTAATAATGTAAAGGAATAAATGGAGATATAGGGTTAGGGGGGGATATTTTGTTGGGAAGTTTGTGAGGAAATTAGAATTGAAGGGAAATTGATGTGGGATTTTAGGTTGGAATTAGAGGTTAGAGAATAGGTAGAAGGTGGAAAAGAGAAGAAGTAGGAGTAGTTGGGAATAATATAGGGGTGGTTTGTGGTGTGGGTTTTTGTAAAGGATTGTTAGAGTTGTGGAAGATTTTTGGGGGGTGTTATGTTGGGGGGGGGGAGGATAATAATGAGGGTTAGGGGTTTGGGAATGAATTTGTGTTGGGGAAAAGAGAGTGTGGTGATTTGGGGGAATTGTTTTTTGTTTGTGATTTGAAAGAAGTGGTTGGAAAAGGTATTGGATTGGGAGGATAGAAGGGAGGGAGTGGAGATTAATGTATTTTTTAATAATTAAGGAAAAAAAGGGGTTTGGAGGGGTTTAGGGTGGGTCAATCGGCGGGATCGCAACAATCAACAAAATGGCGCCCAGGCTAGGGTAGGTACTCCCCCCACAACATTCTCCCTTCAGTCCTGGCCGTGCCCCATCACGGAAAGGAAACGAAACTCATTTTCGCGCTTCGTTTTATGACCGCAAGCAAATTGTTTGTCCTGTCCCCCAGATCCTTTCATTTGAATCAACTGCTGCGGTAATTCTTTCAATTTATTTGCTCGCATTTCGTTTGGTTTCCTTCGACTTGCGTTTCCATTCTTGGCTGCCTGCCGCCTTCTGCTGGCTGCCATTTTATGACTTTCTGCGTTTCTTCCTGACTTGGAAACATTCGAGTCCTGTTCTGGATAGTATACTTAATCTTGGCCCTGGGGACATGTAAATTTTTATGCGCGCTGCTTCTGCTGCTGCCTTTCCTCTTTTTTGCCGGCTGAAAAGGTTAAAAATGTTTTGCCAGCGGCCATGTCTACATTGCCACTTCTCATTCTTGGCGCCGCTGCAGCGGCATCTTCCTCACTCCCACCCAAGTTCAGTTCATCCTGGCTTTATCTGCGCCGCTCACAAAGGATTCATTCAGCGCCTTTGATTAGAGCAACCTTTAGGGAAAACCAGAGAAGGAAAAAGAGCCGAGGAACCGGAGGTCCAGAAGCAGCTGTAGAAGGCACTATTCTTGAGCCTGGCAATGAAACTGCGGCGCAGATAACGTGCCACAGGACGTCGGCGACGCTGCTCATAAATAAGCAAGGACATGCATAAATTTTTCACAAGCAGTACACAGAAAAGAATAAATAAAGGACGAGCAGGGCACCAGAAAAAAATATAAATAATAAACCGATGGATGAGGAGAGCAAGAAGTATACATATATATACGTATGTACAAGGAAACCCAGCAAGGGCTGCCGGTAGATAAGCGCAGGAAATGACTAAGGATATGTGCCTAAGTAGCAGCATCCTACTTTCTTTCAAAATATAATTAAACAGCACTCACCTGGCCGCCGTCAGGGCCATTGCCATGCGCTCTCCCACCTGATTTGCTATTTATGATAAGAAAACAAACGCATTAAACAGGGCCAGCAGAGAAGGGTCGAAGTCGGAAGGGCGACCCTAAACCTGACCCTTGACTCGTTATTAATTAAAAATTAAAGCCCCGCTGAAAGGTGTGAAATACAAAATGGCGTCCTAATGGCGATAAAGCACGACGTGCCCCCTTTTCAGGGAGTCCTTGATTTATGAGCAGCCTTTTCAGCACCGCCCTGCCCACTCTGTTTTTTTTTCTGCAGCCTTTGTGCATACTTAAGAAAGTTAATAAGCCGGGCGATTGAACAACAAGCCTTTCGTCTTTGGCAGCCCCTAAAATGAATTTAAACTTTTCCCCAAATTGATTTTCACTCTTCTAATGGTATTTCTTTTCAGGCGGCCAACGATCGTCTGAGGCACTTTCAAATGATAAACGGCGGCGGACAGCAGCAGAGTTTCGAGGAGACAATTCACAGGGTACGTATAGGATTACGGTTGAGGGAAACTTGGAAAAGGTTAGGCAATATATGGTGCACCAATTAAGAGTGGGTCCTAATTTATTAGCATAATACTCAAAAAAAAAAAAAAGAAGTAAGACTGGTTTAGAATGCAATAGACGCATAAATATTTATGCAGAAAATTTAACAAGCTGGTGTGGCTGTCGCTGGGGCTGCTTTTCCTTTTGCTTCTGTTGCAACAGCTGCGTCAGCCAACAAAAATGTTCCCCAACAAAAAACGGCGAACAAAATTTGCACAAACTGCAGCAGAAACTTTCAAAGGCAACCCAACGCAACCCCCATTTTGACTGCATTTGCAATGCAATTTCAACACGAAAGCTGCGGCTGTTGCTTTTGAGCACGTTTACCTGTAATGGCATGCCAACAGCAACAACAGTTGCGCCAGGAGCACTGGCAGGAGGAAGAGGAAGTGGCAGCGTACGGATGCATGCAACATTTAAAAGTTCATTGCCGTCAACATTCATTATTAATGACAGCGCGCGCCCAGCGCCAAACTAAAACAAGCAACAAAATGCAATCAACGGCGACAGCAGCACCAGCAGCAACAACAAACAGACTGACAGCAACACCTGCAGCAGCGACAGCAACACCAGCACCAACAATAGTTAGCAAATGCATAATGCATAACCACATATAACCGCCCCCCAAACAATCTGGGTTCTAGAATCTGAGAGCAGCGGCCATTTTCGTTTGCAACCTAAAAGTATACTTTAAAATTCTAAGAAATTAGTTGACCACATCGAAAGTAAACAAGAAGTCACTTAGTAACTCCAGGAACGATTTTCTAATTTCAGTTAAAAGTACAAGAGGCCATGCGGAAGAAGGAAAAATTCCAGCGTGAACACGAGGAGGTAAGTGACCACAAGGCCTAAGTTTAAACATACATTCCGAAATTGATAAATGCGAACGGCAAACATGTGTCTTGGCCAGTGGATAAATCAAGCATGTTTGTTTTGAGCACTTTTCGCAAATTAAATAAACATAAAACACTCTCAGGCCTAAAGATGGGAAACGAAAGACTGCACTATTAATTTCACAGATTCCGTAGCATTATATTTGCATGAATTTGAAGACACACAGTTGCAGTTGAAAGTTGGGGTTCTTTAGACGACAGTGCGTTTCAGCAGGGTAGGGTTAATTCCGAAAATTCCTGGGTAGGGAAATTCCGAAACCCATCAAGTTAGGTTCTATAGTATAAGTATATAATAAATGCAACACAAATAATAATTTAAATGCCTATTCCACAAAGAAAACGATGAAAAAGTTATATTAAAACAGTAAACTTAATTAAAGGTACGTGGCTCCCTTAGGCAGTCGTAAAGTAAGCCTAATGCAAGTGACTTATAGTTGCGTCACGCACCGTTTGCACTCGTATTTGTATATTTGCAATACATAAATGCTACGACGTCTACATGCACAAGCCAATTAAAAAAGCTATTAAAAATATTTGATATAAAAACAGCAATTATTCCGAGGCATAAAAGCCCGAAGACCGGCAGCCAGGACCCAAAAGCTCTGGACGGAAACAAGTGTGTGAGTGAGAGCGGCGAGCAAACATGCAAAACAGATACAGGCCCAGATACACACTCGCCGGGACAAGTAGGAGCAACAAGGACAATGAAGTGCAACGTGGCAAATGATAAACTTTTGTCTGCCATAAAAAGAATTACTTTCCACACTTGAAAATGTTGTCCGAAAAGAAGGACAGTCCGGGCGGGGCCAGGAATGAGGCTAGCTTATTTATTTATTTATTTTTCCAAGGGAATTGAGTGTCAAAGCCAAAGAAGGTATTTTTAAAGGTTTTAGCCAGGCTGTTTAAAGGAGCCCCCATTAGGACATGTATTACATACTCAAAAATGTATCTTTGTTTTAAGGATAAGACTCGTGAAGAGGTCAGGGGAATCTGCTCTAAAATCGATTAGGGAAATCCTTTTCTGCAACACACTCTGCATCTTCAATCAACGTGGCAGCAGGCCCAGTTAATTATGCCAGTTATCAGCCTGAATGATGGATGTCCCACACACACAGCTACCTATGTCAGATACCTACATACTCTGGTGCGGAATACACACAAATTGCGTTGCTGCACGACAATTTGTCGACTGTTTGCCAGTCCGGCACAAAATTTGTGTGAGCGCCTAAGCAAGGCAATAATTTTTGTGCATAAATGAAAAGCACACAGAGCGCTGGGCGGGGAGTGGGTGTCGCAGGACAATGTTATTGTTGTTAGTGCTGCCACTGCTGCTCCTGCTCCAGCTCCTGCTGCTGCTGCTGCTTAACTTGTGCAAACAGCATTCTGTTTGTCTAATTGTAATTGCTGTTTTTGTAGCCCAGGAAGAAAGGAGGCTGGCTTGTGGAAAGGCTGGCTCCGAAAAACACAAAAAACAAAAAGCTTGTTTTTCGTAGCGAGCACCATGAAATATTTATGATGGGAGTGGGCGAAGTGGCATGTTTTCCTACTTCTTTCCAGCTGGGGTTTGCATTTGGCCAGGCAATTAAGCAGGCACCCCAGACCCCCGACCCCAGACCCCAGATGTGATTAGAATTGTAAGAAAAATTTCCCCTGTCTCGGTCACGTAAATTTCAATTTGGCATCTGTACTATATATCTAGTCAATTGTATAAAAGTATCCATGTGGGTCCCCCACATCCTGCAGTGCCATTTGAATGCATTTTTAATGCGACTGGCCAAAAAAGCTTTTAGCTAATTTTTCAGCGCCCCGCTTTTATTGCCGACTGTCTCTATTTCGGTTTGTTGGCCCTGGCATGCTTTTCGCTTTCTAGCAGCGGAGCACATATACGAAATGCTCTCGGCATTAGTATGCAACACACACAGAATGGCATTATGGCGCAGGACATCCCAACAAGAAATAATATGTATAAAAATAAAGAAGTGCCAAAAATAAAATAGAAGAAGCAAGTAGCACATTTTAGTAGTTCGTTCGCCCTGCTTGCGCTTGCTTGGCAAAATTGTTTTAGTTTTCAAATGGAATTTTGTAATTTTAACGCCTTTGCAACTGCCTGACTGACTGACTACCAACTCCTACTGAGTTGGCTAATAAGATGCCAGCTGGAGCTCCCCACCCAAACTTGACAACGTTTTGTCCCCAGTCGTGGGTCCTCATTTCGCATTTCGCACAGCAGTCACGTTTGGCATGCAGACAAAGTGCTGGCTGCCCAAATACGAGTCTACTATATATGCATACAAACTCGTAGCGAAGGCGTTGACTTTAATACGACAAAGTTTTATCTAGTTATAGTCCGGCACAGGATGCCAAAACATTCGCCAAAAGTTTTCCAAAAGCAGGACCTGTTGGGGGTTTCTCTAACAGGTTTTCAGAAATTGATGTGGTGATCTCCTTACCCTCTTAACTTTCAAATTTTGATGTGGATTGACAAAAAATCAACCGAAATATCGGAAGATATAGGCATCGTTGTGGGTCATATAGGTGATATAAAACACAAATCAAAGCATTACTGAGTTACGTATTCGACTAATGGCATAATTTATTTTGTCCTCAATAGATCTTGCGTGACATCCGACAAGGACTATTACAAATGAGCCGAGGCGAAGGACGCATGGGTGAGTAAAACGAAAAATTCATAAGAGGCCCAAGAACAATGGGAGCTTTTGCGGAAATCTAGGCGAGCAACATACAGCCAGAAATTTTACACTTGAAGTGCTCCTTTTGCGAGTTGCAAGCTGCAGCCACAGCTGCAACGTCTAAGGGGGCGTGCCACGCGAGCCCGTCCGCCCGTCTGGCGAGCGTCACATGCATAAGCGAGCATAAAATCTTATGTCCGTTTCCGGACCAGGATCCGAACATAAGCCTCGACCCGGGCTACGGACTCCGACTCTGGACTCCGGATTTCAGACTTCGCCGCAGCTTGCACTTCGTTCATGTGGCAAATGGCATTGCAAGTTTTGTGTGCAACGTGGCGTATAATAATATTGTGTTGCGGCCATTCTGCTGACTCTGCAAATTTTTCGGGCGCTCTCAAACTTTTTAAAGTTATTTTTTTATGCCAAATTCTTTTCCAAACAAGTACTAATCCCAAGCCTTACTTGCGACTTATTCTCCCTTCAGACGATACGTACATGTACGATGAGGCGCTGAGAACTGGGGTCATGCCCATCGGAGTGGGTGGAGCGGGAGCCGGAGGGGGCAGTGGTGCTGCCGCCCACTACGCGGTCAGTGCGCTGCACCACCAAGGTCATTGGTACGACGAACCACCCTACGAGAGCGATCCCGATGACTTCCTCATGGCCGGACTCAACTGCGGCCCAGCGGCCACCATTCAGGTAAGTAACTATACTATTTATTAGGCCTTCTCCAAGTAGGTTTATCATAAGATTCTTTCGAATCTCCCTTAGCAAAATAGCTACTCATCCTGTGAATCCATCAATCCCGGCAACTTCCTTGCCTTTCCTGCTGCCTGGGAATACCAAACGCTATCCAATAACATTTTCCTATACCCATTTCAGTGGCAACCCGCTTTGATTTCTCTGTGGATTTGGACGACCGCAAAAGTTTCGGGGGAGTTACTCTTTTTTCAGTCCCTGAGTTCCGTTGGATTTCCTCTACTATTCTCGCTTTGTAGCCTCCTTCTATTTGCTTTATTAAATTATACGCTGAATATATTTTTGTGCTGGCGCATTGATTTTTACCCACTTCGATTTGTGAGTCCTGTCGTTTGGCATTCCCTGCTCCTTTGGAGCGGGATGGCTCTGCTCCTTTGCTGTGTGCATAACTCCGGGACAAACTGCGACTCGAACTCACTTTATTTTTATTGACAGTCAAAAAGTGCATAATTCTTGTTGACTTGCTCGACTTTGACTCCCGGTCTGATGATTGTGAATTGATCGGCGGGGTGGGGAAGGGGAAAATGGGAAAGACGTCGCCGTCTTGAGACTTTTCCTTTTGCATAATTTTCTTTGCCTTCCTAACCATTATTATTTTTTTTTTCTGTGAGTTGCGCTTTTGTCGAAACGCATTAGGCAAGTTCTTGACATGGGGGGAGTCGGACTGTGACTGGGCCCTGGGACTGGGACTGGGACTGAGGAATTTGTTTTCTTAGTCAATTGAAATCACTCAACGCTGAAGCGCTCAGAAAAGTCTGCTGAAGTCTCCTGAGCTCCCTGGAAATTCGGCCTTTTGTGCGGGCCTCTTTTTGGCCAGAAAACATTGCTTTGATGTGGCAACGAAATTTGTTTAAAATTGAAATGAAACTTTTGCGGTCCTGCCTCCCGCTCTTAATGCCCGACAAACCCACAAAAATCTAAAAAAGGTTAAGCGCCGTCGTTTGCGGTTCTTTGGTGGAGCAAAGTAGCCGGAGATAATGCATTGAAATTGGATTGTTGGACCAAATCAGCCTTTGATCACAACAGCTGTAGTGAACTGGACTCGACAAATGCCTGATATGATATGGCTGTGGCCGTTGGCTCTCTCCCATATTGGTTCTGCATACCGAAGATTCTGCGGATTAAGCCAACTGGGCGGTTAAGGCCGAAAAAAGTAATCGGAAAATCCAATTCAGATTCAGGAGTTTGGCCAGGCTCCCTGGTCGCACCCGAAAAACTTTGCTGCATTGCTTAAATTAAAAACGAGAAAACTTTGCAATTTCCGTTTCCCAACAAGCATACGCCGAAAAAAAGGCAGGAGAAAGGAAAACCAAATTTGTGTTCACTAAATTTAAAATTCCAAGCGGAGGCGAACACCAGGCAGCACAGCAAATCAGTGCAACAAAAACAAATACGGCAACCTGCCACAACAGCAAATAAACCCAGTCTCTTTCGGTCCGGCTTTCCCCTCACTCTCACATTACGGTCTCGATTCCTCTCGCCTCCCAGCGCTGTCCCTCGCCCGGTCCATAAACTTTTATAACTTTGTTAATTTTTCATAATTTTGTTGCTCTACAGCGGCCAACAAATTCTACTTGAATGCTAATCCCCATGTTGTGCGAGGCACTCCATCCTCCTCTCCTTTATGGACATGTACACTGCAAAATATTGTGTACTCCGAAACCTATCCACCCCATGCCTTCGTCTGGGCTGGGATTCGCTAATTTGTTTGCTTTAAGATTTAAGAAGAATACACTAATTAACATGTATATGCATGCCTCCTTTTCTTCCCGTGTAAGTCTCACGTTTCTCCACATTTTTTTGCAGGGTGGACGAGTGCGCTTTTCGAACAACCGCGAGAGTACGGGCGTAATTTCATTAAGATCCGCCGGAGATATTTCGCTGCCGCAGCGTGGACCGCCGCGTAGAGGTCTTATCGTGCCGCAGCAGCCGCCAAATCCACCGACAATAATACCCTTAACGCACGCCAGGTGAGTTCAGTGGGCGGTGGACTGTGGAACGGAGTGGAGTGAAGTAGCGGGTGGGCTGGTTGTTGATTGCCATTATTATTTGCAGTTGAGTTTATGGCCAAAGGGCCCCGGGACACGAAGGTGGCGCATTAATAAATAAAATGAAGGCGCCCTTGTACTCAGATTTCAGTTCGAGGGGTAGTTATGATATGGCAAGCCGAGCCTGGGCCTGAGCCTGAGCTCCCGCCCGAACCCTTTTCGAAGGGTTCAAAGGAGAGAGATCGTTGAACCATAAAACTGTGCCACAAATGTGCTCGTTCTGCCATGAAAAGGCCAAACATTGTGGACCAGCCGTCAGTACTAATAGCTGGCCAAAAGCGAAAGCAATCGGACCGCTCGGACTCAGGTCTCCGCATTTATTTGTCAATCGGAAAAGGTGCGCCAATGGATTGAGGCCCGAAAGGATAAAATACGGAAGCTGAAAAGGGGCAGACCTTACTTCATTAGTGCGGTTATCAACGGTCCGCAGACACGAATGAATGAATGTCTGAATTGGAGACGGGATGAGGCTGCGTGTGGGGCGGTGTGAATGGGGGAATTAGTGAGTGACTGACTGACTGAGTGAGTGACAGACGGCACACATATCGAAACGCATCGGAGCGAAAGTCATCAATTTCATATTGTTACGCATGCCACACTCTCGAAGCGAACCAAACGAATGGATCCCAGGATCCGTGGATCCTTGCAGCGTCAAAACCAATAAGGGCAAGACAGAGACTGGCAGGGACACTCGAATAAAATGGCATTATTGCTACTTCAACGCCAATCCACCAGGCAGGCAGCTCCTCAATCAGCCAGCTCTATACAGAGGTAGACAGGTCCGGGAGGGGGCTTCAGGGGGCATCTGCTCTGCCCCTTATTGTCGAGCTACGTTTTCCACACGTACGCATACAAAAGGACTTGCTGAAATAACTTATACGCCTCGTGCGCCGCTGGGTCCCCAAACGAGCCAAACGAAAAGAAAAACTTTTTCTTCGCACGAAATTCCAGGAAGAAAGAGCAGGATGGCCCGGGCCACTCCAAAGCAAGGTGGAAAACAAACAGCAAAGGCAACCAAAAGTGAAAATCTCAACCCAGTGCTGGAGCAAAATGGCAAAAGGAAAATCAGCCCAAGAAAGCCAAGTCGGAAGAAAGAAATACGAAAAAGATATCAAGTATTTATTTATATGACCTTTGTTTGCCACTCGACCTCGGGTCGTGCCCGCCGACACCTTCTACTTCTCTCCGGTTATTGTTTGCCATCAAAATGTTTGCCGTGCACGAATTTAAAGTTATTTTTGGGGCATTGTTAGGAGGCAATTGGTGCCAGGATTTTCGCCATTGTCGTGTCAACTGCTGGGGAAATGAAAAGTGAAACAGATATCGGTTGTGTATATTTATAAGAAATGTATATGCTTAGGCATAATCAATAGATTAATATTGACTTTATTATTTACTCTTCTAATTTACTAACACGTTCTTTTTGCAGGTCCCACGACCGGGAGAGCGGCGACTATGCGGGATCCATTTCAGACCTCCAAAGCGTTACCTCCAGGCTTAGTGCAGTCTCGGTAAGTGGCAGATTCAGAAAGCCAACTAGAAATGGATGTGGCTCATTTAAGTTGCAGCCCCCCAGTCCAACTCCACCGCTTCCCGGCTGCATCTAAATTGATTAAGTGCTCTTTGTGACAAACAAACTTCGCATTTGGTCGAGAATGGACGTAGATAAAGCGGAATAAAACGCACACAAACTTGAAAAGCTTTTTAGCCAAGTTTTAGCCTCTACTACCCCATAGCTCTAACTCGATTTTTTTGTGCCGTTGTTTTCTTTACGGGAATGGAATTGGAATCGGAGTTGGATTTGGAGCCTGCAGCTTGCAGCCTGGAGCTGAGCACTTAAGCCAGCTAAATGTTGCCCGAAAGCAGACGAGACCATTTCGTTTGCAAACTTGGCTAATATGGAAACGCACTCAATCCGCTCAATCCGATTTTGTTCTCCCTCCCACAGATTGGCACCAACAATTGCACGGCTCGCTATCGAACGCTGAGCGGCGGAATCGGGGAGTCGCCCTCGCTGTCTCCCAGTCCCTCCTCGGATTACGAGGACATCGGAACCGCCAGAGGACATAGCTGCCTGCCGCCCAGCTTGCTGGCTGCTAAGGCCAAAAAGAACGGCATGGCCCACGGCAAGGCGAACACCATTTGCCAAAAAGCCACGGTGCATCACGTAAGTTAATTAAACGCTAATTCCTTCTGTCAGATCGGATGGGAAGAAGGGTAACTGCATTGGCCAAAAGTGCAGATTGTTGACACAATCCCTGGCCCGAAAAATGTAATTAGCCTTCGATTGGTGATTTGCATATGCAATGGACCACGCACCTGGGCCTATGAAAGTTCGTGTCCAATCTTTGCTTTCACCGGTAATAGGACGTGTACTATAAGTGGAAATACCAGTTTAATGAGTTTTTATGGCCGTCAAGAAGAAAAAGTGAAAGCTCATTTTGGGCAAGTTTCGATGCCTGTGTTTGCCAAAAAATATGAGGAAAGTTTGTCGGTTCTCAACCGCAGGGGCTTAGCTTAAGTCAAGGGTTGAGGTATTTGGAAGAGGCCTAAGCCAAAATGGACTGGAAAAAAAGATGGTATATAAATGGCCATAAAAAGTAAATGCGAATATAAAAATGCTAAATCTGTTATTGGATTTTAGCCACAAACTAAACAGACATTTATTTAACCAAGTATATGATTCATTCATGACTCATAATTTTTATTCCGGTGTAACCGAGGCCTTGACTCATTCGAAAACTAAGCTACTTTCTATCCCTCCGCGCATCGGCATGTTCGCTTTAAACTTTTTAATGATTTAACTAACAAAACTTTGGTCCTGTTCTTGTTCTGCTTTCTGGTGCTCTCTCCCCTTCAACATGCAATTTATTGCACAACGATGACGACAACGACGATGCGCAAAAAACAAAAAACAAAATGGAAAATGGAAAATGGATAACTTTCACTGGTGCTCGGCTTGGCTTGGGGATTTTCAGTCGGGCGATATGCGTAGCTCGGCAAAGGAAATTGGCGCATTTAATGAGAATGGACGAAACTTTGTTGCCACAAAGGATACGTCGAGGGATTTCAGCAATTCCCAAGATAATACCGACCGTGGCAGCATGAGCGATCAGGCGTTCGCCTGCTCGGCCAGCTCAGTCGAAAGTTTGCCCAGCGCTTCCGGTTCGAGTAAGTATACACATACATTTACAGAGTGGGTGGGTATCTGCATCCGTGAAGTTGTGTATCTTTGTCTGAGCTTGCAATTTAGAGTTTTCGGGTTTGATTTTGTCTGTTGCTTCTGCAGCACCAAGCTGTCGAGGTTTGCTAGATTGGGGCTGATCCTTCAGGCTGACAGTGCACTCAAAAAAAATAATTGAAAATCTTAAAGAGGAGTGATGTTGCTTTAAATTTTAACAATGTCTTTTTAGAGAAATATATTTTATAATGGAAATTTTTTATGTTCTTAATCATCAGTAACTCACACTGATTTTCCAAGTGCATTCGAAAAATTCCCAGACTTCCGTGCTGGCTGGCTTGCATATTGGTCTATTAACAGTTGTAGTTCTTGTTGCGGTTTTTTGTTGCTCCTTCAAATTTTGCAAACTTAATGAATTTTTAATGCACTTGCTGGCTCCTATCTCGAAGCCCAGTTCAGGGGCCAAAAAGAGGGCAAGTGCGCCGTGGAAGCGTCGGGGGCGGTGGCGGATTGCAATGTCTGGGGCGTGGTTAAATGAAGGGCAACCGCTTCCTTTTTAATGAACAAAACTTTTGGCCAACTAAAAGGATGCAGCAACATCCCAGAGTAAAGCTTGTCCAGGGGAGCGGCGGGAGGAGTATCAAGTTTGAAAAGTGCAAGGAAAAATACTTTATTTTTCATGTGGCCAGGACACAAAGCAAGGATTAGCCCAAAAGCTTTGGTCTGGCAAACCAAACAGAAGCAACGCAAAGAAAACAACAGCACAGTACAGAAAAATAATAATGGAAAACTTCAAGTGCATATTTGAATATTTTTTTGGGGGCGTATCTGTGTGTGTGTAAAAATATTTGAAAAGTTTTTAATTAACCAAACGAATGAGTGTGAGTGTGAGTTTAGGCAAAGTGTTTGTCCTTAGTAAATTCCCAGGGTCCTGCGGCTAATTGGCTGTGGGCGCATTAATTGGAAATTCGCCAGGACAAACTTTGAACCCAAGCTGGGTAAATGTTTATCATTTCACTGAACCAAAATCCTTTGCTTTTAAGGTACTCAAGCCCTAGTTCGTCCGGGCAGTCCGCACAGCTCCATTTCGGCCGAGGATCGTACTTCGATGACCGGCAGCAGCATTTGCAAGGCCAAGGCCCTGGTGGATAGTTTGCCCAATCCCTATGACAAGGAGGCCCTCAAATTCAAGGTAAGTGGTTAGAGTTACAGCCTTTCGTAAAAAGGGACGCTAGCTAAGCTTTCCCATCGGGTTTTCCACAACAGAAAGGCGAGCTTATCGATGTCCTCTCCATGAATGCATCCGGCATCTGGAAGGGACGCTGCCACGGCCGTGTGGGCCACTTCAAGTTCATCAACGTGGAGGTCCTGCCAGAGCAGCGCATGAAGAACTCCAGCAGCAAAACCTTGGGCCATGCTGGCTCTCGGCTGGCTAATCCCGGAAATGGAAGCAACAACGGAGGCGGCGGGGGACCCAATTCGGTGGAGGATCTGCTCATTCGCATCGGACTCAAGGAGTACACTTCCGTGTTCGTGCTTAACGGGTAAGTGGTGTAGATGAAACAAATTTACCAACAATATTTTTGTTGGATTGTTTCACCTATCGTTCCATTTGCAGCTATGAGGACCTGGAGCTTTTCAAGGAGCTGGAACCTGCTGATCTGGACTACCTGGGCATTCTTAATCAGGAGCATCGCGCCAAGCTGCTGACGGCTGTGCAGCTGCTGCATGACATTGAATGTGAGTTTAAAGTTACCTTTTTTTCCAACTTCTTTGACTTGGTTTGTGAAACGACTCTCCTTGTAAGAGTCGTGGGCCCAACCCAGGGATAAATTAGAGAGAGCGTCCTCACCTAACCCGTTTTAATCTAACCACCCTACACCCCACAACTCTATACCCACTCGCACACACCCACAAAAACACCATGAAAACTCACAGCTGCCAATTTCGCCCGTACAGGCTCCGACGTGGACATAGCCGGCTCCAGCTCGGAGAACGATGAAGCCAGACTGAACAACATCAACAAGAAGCACGGCGCCTCGCCCTTTGGAAGGCGCCACTTTCCCCGGGACTCTGGATGCTACGAAGGATCTCCACTGCCCAGCTCCCAGACGCCCACGCAGGCGGTGAACTCTACGGACGAGTCGAACAGCCTTGACGATGTTGTAACCAAGTGCTCCAGCGAAATTATGAAGCGCGTGGAGAGCGCACGTCGGTGCAAGGACAACCCCTTTAAAAGCACACTGCCTGGAGCCGGCGGTGGACGACTGGGCAAGAAGTCCTTTCTCGGCGGCGGCGGCCTTATGGCGGACGATACGCTCACGCGTGGAGGGCTTAGCGAAAAGTCGAGCGACTCGGGGGTCAGCAGCAGTTCGCTATCGTCGGGTCCGCTGAAGAGCAGCACTTAACATTTGCCCACCATTCTTGCCCACGAGCTGCTCCTGGGCGTGGGCACGGGTATGGGCATCGGCGGAACGGGCACCCTGACGCCCCACGGTGTCGGAGCCACCTCGCCTACCGCCCACTCAGCACCACTGGGCAACATCTGCAACACTCTGCCGCATGCTCCCAGTTCATCCGCCGGAGGCCCAGGACTCTCCTCGATGGCCGGAAATCTGCCTCTTAATCGCAACCTGGTGATGCTACGTAACCACCTGCGGAAAAACACAGGCGGAGGAAGTGGCGGAGCGACCGGGGGCGTGGGAATGCAGCTGCTTCATGATCAGGATGACCGGCAGGAGGATCAATAACCCATTTACTACATCAAATTCTTTGTTTAGTCTCCGGTTGAGTTAGGTGTATTTCAATTGCTGTGATTCGATAGTGAAAACAAAAGGCCAACAAGCGTCTTTCAGTTCAAATGTATAGTATGTATAAAAAGAGAGATAGACAGACGGGTAGGGAAAGGCATAGAGCTAGAGCTTAGGCTAGGGGAAGCGATATGGAGATGCAGAGTCAGAGTCAGTCAATCCTTCCTCCGATAATGTTGGCATTTACACAAAAATATACATAAATACACAGACATATTTATATTAGACAGACTTATATACACAGACCTTCGGAAAACGCTGGGGGTGAATTTTTATATAACTAGTGAAGTAGAACGAGAATGTTTGAAATTATTTTGACTGTTTTTAGTTAGCCTCGAGATATGTAAATGAGACTTGTTTGATTTGCCATTTGTTTACTATTCAATTGCTTTGTGTGTGCATATTTCTCAACGTGATATTGTGAAAACGTCCAACTTGAATTGCATTTTACATAGGTTTATTTCCAACAACATTAACACACACATGAAGACAACACTGAACTTGATTCCTATTTTAGGGCGCTACATCCGAGTGCAAGCAATAGACCAATTCAATTTTAAATAACAAATCATAATATTTACACAACAACAAAGGAAATCAAGAACGAAGAAACGAAACTTAAACACCAACTGCCATTCAAACTAATTTTAATATGTTATAAATGTAAAGAGAAATCCGTCAGAAACTTGTAAAAATTACTGCCGAAATTGCCAAAATCGAGCAAAATATTCAATGTACGCTAAGCAATATTTTAAATCGTAGCCAGAGCCGTAATCGTGAGGGATCTTGCATGTGTGTATGTATATATAGGACAACGATCCATTTAATATTTATTAATAGGGCACTCTCTTGTAGATGGTATATTTAAACGTATCCACTATGAGCGATGCTTTCGAGATAATCAAAAAGCAGACAATGAAATTAGTCAGGCAGCGCAAATGTTTTTAATCAGTTTTCCAGCAACTAGTTAAATGAATGAATGAATATTTATCACGGCACAACTACTACGAATATATTTATACATATTAATTACAAATTTAAACTGATCGAAATACATATATTAAAGCATAGCATACCCTAGCGTAGAGTATAATATATTAGCAATTGACTTAATGTAAATGATTTTATTTCGGAAACGCTTTGACTTCTACTCAGATCGTAAAATTTAACCTGAAAATATTTTGTGAGCTAAGATACCGATATTCGTACATTGTAACACAATTAACATTAATCCAAAATAAATTAAATTGAATAAAAACAGAAAAGAAACGAATCGCACGTGTTACAGCCAGTCGAGGAACAGAGGGTATATTTGGGGGAGCTGATGGAAATATTGGATATGGGGAATTTCTTTAATCTACCTATCCAACTACAATTAAGTGTTTAAATTGTAAATTGTAATAAAGTGAATCAAAGAGTATTTATATATATTTGGGGACACGAAATGAGAGGCAAAAATCCAACCACAAAATAAACAAACCACACTCATGTGCTAGCATTTTCTAATTATCACTGTAAAATGATGTAATGTATAGAAAGAATATAAAGCAATATTAAAGTTTAATCTTGAAAGAAATTCACACGATAACGATTGCGAGAAAACAAACCCATAAAATATCATTTCAACACAGAGCGCAAACTAAAGTATTCAGAGTTCAGTACATTTTAGAAGAAATTTTCAAAAAACAAAAAAAACAAAAGAGGAGCGAGAATTCATGTTTATGGATAAATCAAATTAAAATTCTTTAAATAAAATGAACATATCTAAAAAGTACATTCCGAAGGTGTTATTATTTTCTGGGCGGGTGTGCTCCAGCGCACGTGTGGCTAAGCTTTGGGCTTGTCTCTGGCACTGAGTGATCATGACCCGTCATTACCTCCCATTTACCTTCAATGGCATTGGCTTGTCCACATTCTTCCCGTAAGTCGAAGGGGCAGCACTTAAGGCCCCCTTATAGGAGCTTTTGATCAATCCAAAGAGACCGCCTTTAAGTAACTGTATTTCACCATACCCCTAAACGCAATCATAAGCATGTGGTTCACGGCAATTGAAAGAAATTATATGACCTTGCTTGGCCCATGTCACCAAAAGATCTAAGATCTTGACAGAAAATACAAATACTTTGTTTTATTTTCAATTTTATTTTCTACAGATGATCAAAATAATATATCATTCAAGATGCATTCTATGGAGGTCATAGCTATAGAAATTCGCCTGAGGTGTAGTGTAAAGAGTTACCTCTTGCCGTACATGGCGACCAACCTATCTCAAGTTGATGAAACGTAAACATTTCTCAGATCCAGAAATCGGGGAACCGAGTACCCGTGAATCTTCGCTACGCTTAGACGATCACAGCGGCTTGGTGTCGCTGACAGTCAATAGATTAGCACACCGCCAACGTAATCTGTTCTGATTAAATTTACAGATCTACTCCTTATCCCAGATCTATATAAATCAGCCAGTGCTGGAGGCGGGCTAGACGGGCCACTGATTACTATGATGATACGATGTTTATTCATAGAGTGACAGTCGTCACCGACTGAGCTTAGGTTTTACAGCGTCTAGCACCGAGAACTGTACGAGACCAAGCTGAATTTTCGCTTAAGTGCCTTAGTAAATTGTTAAATTGCTTTTGTCTTTCGGTCGGCAGCTATATATCAAATATGAAAATGGATATTATTGCATTTGCATAAACCGGTTCAAGTGGACTCCATCTCATTTTCAGCTACGCCTCCCCTGAATCGTTTCAGTGGAAGTCGTCTTCTAGTGAAAAATATATCAGTACCAGAGGAAATCTTCGTTGCTTGCCTGTTAAATCCAAACTACAAATAGTGACAACGTAGATCAGAGCGCATAGGGTTCTCTAAGAAACATCGGAACGAAGAGTGCAAGTGTAGTGCTAGTTTTAAGAGTAATTTGGCAAAGACCCCAATTGTCTGCTGAGCCGTGAGCCCTGATATTTGAACTAAGGATTAGAGGCCTGTTTTTGCTTTGTCTCGATCCCAAAATACATCTGTAATTCGAGCGTAATTATCTTATCTTATAAAGAAGCTTGAGAACCCTCAGACTACTGTGTTATAACCTTAATAAAAGATGAAATTGCATTTGCCATCAGAGAGCCGCACATCAATCAGAATCTCTTTTATGCAACTGACAACAATCGAAATGTAAACAATTTCACGACCGCATTATTATACAATAAATATATTCCGGCGATGCGAATCCATTAGCAGCCCATTAACAGATGATTCAGCTGATTACCATGATGACCCGTAGAGCTCTTATCAGTGGGCCAACGGGGAAAAGTGATTAGATTTTGAAAGCCCATAACCTGCTCAAGACCTGCTTTTTGGACAGGTTCACCTCAGAACGAGCCCTGCAATGGTTATATACATTTGTGTAAATCAAATAGACATTCAGCCTTATCAGCAATCCACTTTATTGTGCTCCGTCTCCGTTTGGGCCTGATAAGTCGCCCCACAGCCGGTCCGGGATTCAGAACAACACCGACGTGTGTTGCCCACAGTTGATGAGCTCTCGACGACGATCGCAAAGATTTGACTGTTTCGCGACGGGATGTGAGAAGAACAATCGGGCCCTTAGCATCCACCTTTACTTTCAAATCTCCCTAAGATTGGGATGAATCAAAGAAACAAAAACTTTTAAGGAAAATAATTTTAAAACCGATTCCAAAGTTCCACAGTGGTAGCTGAGTTATCTGTGTTTTAAAAGTTTATCAAACTTTATTATTTGTGCCGGCACAAAATAAATTAGTGGTAAGTGGAAAAGTTAAAGAAATGTTCGAGAAATTAAAAATATGTTAGACTGCTTACTTTGTGCTCAATGTTATAAACCAAATTAGAATTGTCTGCTTAAGTCTGCAATAAAGCATTAAAGTTGAAATTGCTGTTATCAAATGTCTAAATCCTAATTGTGCTCTAATTGTTTAATAACATATAACAAAACCAAAGGCTATTACTCGCCATCAATTTAAAAATTATGAGTAAATATGTTTCCATATTCATGATTTCAAGATTTTATTAACTGCTCGTGTCTTGGGAGATCCCTTATAATCTCGGGCTCCGTGTGTCATAAAGATTTGTCCGACTATCTTTGAACTTGGGAGAAGCACCCACAGAACACCAAATAGTACAAGATGCGCGATAAGCTTGAGCAGGCGAACAGCCGGAAGGCCTCCCAGGCCTCCCAGGGAAAATTCTCCCAAATGGACATAGACGAGTCGGAGTTCAACGATCCCTTCCAGCAACTGATGGAAAAGGCTGGAAACCATGGACGCTACCAGACACTCTACAATTTCGTTTTTGTCGGAGGACTGGCATTTTGTGGAGCCATGATCTACATGAACATTATTTTGGCCCTCAATATACCGGATCACTGGTGTACTGTAGCCGGAAGGGAAAATACAAACTTTTCACTGGAAGAATGGCGGGACATCACTCTGCCCAAGTAAGTATGGCTCCGTACACTCCGACCGGCTTATGTAAACACAGATTTTTAATAGACAGGCTGACAACCGGGGAAAGCTAACCTTTAGCAATTGTGAGGTGTATCGGATGAATTTCTCTGATATTGACGATTGGTCAAGTTGGAATACTACACAGCGAACCAATATAACAGAATGTGAGTATTTTTAAAAAACACGACCTTTCCAGTAAACCAAAGTTTCCTAAAAATCAAGCCTCCTTAAAAGTTTTCCTTATATTTTAACTTATTTCCGACTTACATCAAAACGATTCAGATGAGAAAGTAAATGTTAGCATAAACAACTGTTGGCGGGCTTAGTTGTGAAATTACTTTTATTCCGGTGGTGTTCCTGCGCTGCTGTCTTATAGATTTTTGCAACTTTGCACTCGAATGCATTTTACGACTGTTCCCACTCCCATTCTCGTTTTTCAGCCTGCCCAAATGGTTGGAGCTTCGACAAGACTTGGTACGAGAGCACCATCCCCACAGACCACAACTGGGTATGCGCCAAGGATTTGTTCGTGACAAATGTGTTTGTGGTGGGCCGAGTGACGGAGGTGGCCGGTTCATTTATATTGGGACAAATGGGCGACTCGTAAGTGCGCGTGGGAGTCGAAGTCCTCTTCCACTTCCTTCGCCGTCTAACTAAATTATGGCATTGTCGGTAATTGAATTTGTCCACTCTTAATACTTGAAAACCGTAGATATGGGCGCAGGTTTGTGTACTACATCAGTGTGGTCTTCTGCTCCCTGGGACGCCTCGGTTCGATTTTGTGCACCAGCTCGTACACATGGTTCCTCATCATGTCCGGCATCGTGGGCCTCAGCGTTAACAGCCTCTTCCAATCGCCCCAAATTATCGGCATGGAAATCTCACGGGAGTAAGCTTGGCCAAAGTTTTTGCGCAACTTTTATTTCTAACCCAGTCTATCCATCGACTCCAGGGAGGATCGCAGTCGAATTGCCTTCTTCCAAAGCTGTGGATGGTCCATTGGCACCACATTGATGCCCCTTCTATACTGGTGGTTGCGCCATTGGGATTCCTTTATGTGGCTCACCTCGCTGCCCACAGCAATGGTCCTCCTCTTTTCCAAGTAAGTCACGAAAACGAAGTCGAAATCTAATCACTTTCCAAGTTTATGACATGGCATTAATTGTGAATTAGTGATGCAAGTCAAAGTGTTTAACTTACTACGTTGTATAAGTTTCTGTTAAGTTAAATTGAAAAACAAAACCTATAAAGGAATCATTCAAGGTACTCCGTTTGAAAATACGAAGCCCATTGTTATTGTATTATTGATATTTTATGTGAGTTTATGATTTTATAAGTTTTTCATTTATCCCCCAGATACGTAATTGAATCCCCGCGCTGGCTGATTAGCAAAAGGCGATTCCGCGAGGCCATTGTACAAATGCAGAAGATAGCCAAATTTAATGGCCACCGCTTCGACGTGACGGAAAAGGAGTTGGCCGAAATCTACAGTCGGGAAAAACAGGACGTCACCTTCGGCATTGCATCGCTCTTTGCTGGCTGGCGGTTGGCCCGCAACACTATTATTATGGGCTTCAGCTGGTAAGCTTTTACACCGAAAGAAATCATTGTCTCAAATAAGCTTCTAGGGGAAAATCATTTTAATTTAATCCTTTAAAAAAACCGTTTTTTTGTTGTATAATTATTTATTACGCTTTCGAATGGTTTTTTCTTTTCTTAAATTTCTTACATATTAGAATGATTCTTTCACTTCCGTAGAGTAGAAGCTTGAAACTTTGCCAATTTGCATGTCTAACTGCCGATTGACTATTTTCCAGGTGCGTGGTAGCCGTCTCCTATTTCACGCTGGTGCTCTTCAGTTCCCGCATGGCAGGCAATCCGTTTCTGAACTTTTTGTACCAGAGCGTGGTGGAAATACCCGCCTACGTTGTTGGCCGCTACATGGGTAAGTGTCGCTGCGAGGCGTGACGTGACTCTGATTGGAGCAGTCCATCACGGAATTTGCAACCTTTTCCATTTTTCCCTTCTACTGATGATTTTGCAGGTGATAAGTATGGACGGCGATTCACAAACTCTGTATCGTTCCTTATCTCGTTCGTCACCTGCCTGCCCATCATCGTCTACTCAGTGGATGAGAGGTACGAGGACCTAATGATCTACCTGGCCACGTTCATCAAGTTCCTCAACGCCCTCACCTTCTTCACGGTGAACCTCCAATGCCTGGAGATTTATCCCACCTGCATGCGGCAAACAGGAGTGGCGCTGGGCACCATCCTGGCCAATGCGATTGGAGTGTTGGCACCTTACCTTGTTTACCTGGGCACCACTGTAGACATTCGAGCTCCGTACTACATTCTGGGTTTGCTGTTCCTGCTGGGCGGGATTGGCGCTCTATTCCTACCCGAAACTCTCCACAAAAAGCTGCCGGACACTTTGGAAGAGGCCGGCCACTTTGGCAAACACGACGTGAGTATTTATTTTTATCATATTACGGAAAATATCTTTTGGTTCTGTGGAATATCCGTATCACTATACACAATCTATAAACAGTTTAAATTACAAAGTGACGTAAAACCTACTTGACTTTAATTACTTTTAAAAAGTTGAACGAGTTCTTTAAACTTCTTCCGCTGAGTTGAGCAATAAACCGGGGAAGAATTTTTCTGGTACATCGACTACGTAATTTATAATCTAAATTATGCAAAGCAGCCGTAGCCTAATTTCATTTTTCACAAATTTAATTTACAGAAATTCTTCAGTCTGCCGAAACCGCCGCTGGCGGCGGACCAGGACGACGGCTTGTCATCCCATCCGGAGCTCACTAGTCTCAGACGCTCGGAGACGGCGCCTTGAAGCGGTGTGAATCCTGAATCCTCAGAAGAAGTCCTTCGAAGTTCTTGCGATGGAAATCGATGCCACTCCCGTTCACCGCGTTCACATTCTTTTTGTTGTAATTTTAAATTAAGTTTGGCCCGAGAGTATTGCGAATAAAGTATTGTTATGTAGGATGTCGTAATAAGACCCGCATAAATCACAAATCACCCGAAACCCCTACCGAACACAAAGAAATCTCTGCCGCAATGAGTTTATCAGCGCATCTGTCAGAAATTTACAAATTACCTGACGCGCCCAAGGGCCAGGAGCTGGGGTAGCTAATGCTGTGGCTAATTTAATAAATGACGCTCCACATGGCGTATGCGTAATGCGCGGCAGGCGCCTGATTTATGCAAGTTATGTATCAATTTTTATCACCAGTTGCAGGAATTGAGCCAGGTCCTGTCTCATTCGCTCTAACTCCTCTGCCTCTGGTTGGAAGTTGGCAAGTTGGCAAAGTGTTAAACTGTAAGCAGCCACTGACACCGAAAAAAGGAAACAAACTGGCAGAGCAGCAACAGGAAATACAATGTATCGAAACGAAATGAATTTGAAACCGAATTTTGAACTCTCTATGATAGTATTAAGAATTAATTTTAATGAAACTAGTAAGGAACAATTAGAAACCTAAATTTAATGTTTAATTTTTAATATTCGGGATTCGCAATTGAATTTTCCCAAAATTTTGAATTTTTAGTAAAGTTTTCCGTATGTGTTTTAAACGTCTTTACTAGAGACCGCCATGAACTATCCTTTCGTGTCTCGCAAAAAGTTTTGCTCGAGCGGCATGCCTGGAAAACAGGACGTGCAACTTTTGTGCGCAAAGGTGTTTCGTTTTTCAAGTTATTTATTATGATTTATTTGCCAATGTGGCGCGCTGATGTGGCAACGTCTCAGACGGAGACTGAATCTTGGTCGCCACCCTATATGCCGCCCTCCAGCAACTCCAACTCCATCTGGCGTGGCTGCAGCGATAAGTAAATTGTTTATCCTACTTGTGAGTTATGTGCTGCGACGGCCAGCCAGCAAGCCAGCAAGGAGCTGGGCCAGGACCTGCATCCACAGGATGAGGGTAGCCATTCAGTTTGATGATCATGTTGATGTTGGCCCTAGGTTTCTCGGGCCGGAGCTGTAATGGCCACGGCAGCTAACATTGTTATGCTTTCATAAACAGCTGAGCGCAATTTTCTGATAAGCCAGGTCCTGCGCCAGGACCTGGTGCTTGTGTTGGTGGCTATTTGTTTCAATTTATCATAAAAGGCAACGCCGGAAGTCAGCCGAGCTGCAGTTGAATGAACGATGGAAGCGAATAAGGCGTATAAGACGAGCGGCGTCTTGAAGCGGCTTAGCAGAGTCCTGGTTCAGCTCTGACTCTTGGTAAGTCCTTGGCAGCTGGATGAGCGGCATTAGAAGAGATTGCCAACCATTCTAGTCAAGAGGAGCAGGAGGCCGAGACGAGGAGACCTTTTAAGGACTACATAAATAGGACTCACAATTATCACTGTCGCCAGCAAAAGACTGCGACACCAAAAATAGTTCTTTGTTTATCTTTATCGTAAAACCAATATTATCTAATTATCTAAAGAAACTTAAAAAAAAACATGTTCAAAAAAAAGTTAAATAGCGTATTGTTTTAATTTGTTTATTTGTAAGTTGTCCTTCGTTTCTGTTTCTTTCCTCAGTGTAGCCAAATTACCCCAAGCTCGAAAATGTCTCGCCTTGGTCGTTTTCTGGACCAGCACAGTCGAACCCTTCCCTACTTGTCCTGGCAGTAATGAAAACAAATGCCCGGCCATTTGCAGCAACGGGGACAATTAAAGAGGCAAACATTAGGAGACTGCAATCTGCAATGGCAGCGAAACGAAAAGTAAATCTGAAGTGGAAGTGCAGTGCTGCAATGCTGCAGAGCTACTTTACTACAAATTTTCTGGGGCTTTTTCATATTTCACGCAATTGAGAAGGAGCCAAACTATTTGCAATATTTCAGGCTGCCACACGAACAAAATCCAGACATGAAAAATGCAATGCTTGCTTGGGCTTCCTTGGGAACTGTGGAAGGAAGGTCGGGGTGGGATTGGCAGCAAGTAGCGGGTGCCACAACAGTGATTGCGCTTTATTTGTGATAATAAAACACACCATCGCGCCGAGACGACGACGACAGAAAACTGAGGGCCGGAAAACAGGGCGGGTGGCGAAAATCGAACCGCGAAATTGCAACAAACTGCGCGTGCATTGGCCTCTGAGAAAATCGTGGGGTTGAAATGAACAGGAAGGGCAGATCCAGCGACTCCCGCAGCAGAAGTCAGGACCTTGCTGGAAGCCGGGGTGAGAATATTTAAGCTGCAACAACGTTGCAACGTTGAAGCAAATATTAAAGGAAAACACGGACACGGAGCGGCAGCGGCAGCGGGCGCAAAAGGATTTACTGCATATTTCATGTTCACAACGAACCAATTTTACGCTCTTCAAATCCTATTAGTCAATGGCCCTATGGGGATGCACCACCACCAGATTCCGAGCCACCAGCAGTTGCACCACCAACACCAGCACCGGCAGCACCAGAAATAGCAGCATCAAGCTGAAGCTCCAGCCAAGGCAGCTGTTTCGGCAAAAGGGTTGAGATTGAGTGGTGAACTGTGATGTGGGTGGTGCTGGGTGATTGGTGATTCCTCGGCTCAGATACAGCGACTTACTTGCACACATGTTCGTATGTATATTAAATGCACTCGTAAAAAAAATTCTCAAATATATAAAAAATATATAAATTAGAAAAATAACAGGGTTATTGTAAACAAGCAGGCTTAGTATTAAATTGGTTGATCAAAAATAATTGTTTCTAGTCAATTCTCATCACATTTGAATACCATTTTCTGATTCAAAAATATTTTCTACTGTGTTTATAGATACATCCTTATATATGTGCTTAATATATAAGTAAGACTCTGGCCTGGGTCAGCTTAGTGTGTCTGGCATTTCCGCACGATTATGCATGTGAGTGGCGGTGTGGCTGCTGGTAGCTGAATGGTCTGGGTGGTTGGGTGGAGCTCGTGCCTTTCGAAATGGGTGGGGATACGCCCAGTGGACAGCCCGCAAATGCCCGCCTGGAAACGTTCCTCATCAATCTAGTTACTTCGAGGGCATGAATTATGAAAAACGTGCAAAATGCAAACGGAAATTAAAATTTATATAAAAAATTGGGGGGATGGAGAACGGGAACTTCCACTCCGTTAGACAACCCACACACGATGAAAATCAAAGAAACCCGAAAACAACAGATGAAAAAACTCGGACCAGACCAGAAGCTAGGGAAATATGTATGAGAAAATTAAACATATTATCCCAGACCGTTGGCATTCAGTTTTTGGACAGACTTCGGACGTCTCCGGCACAGCTGTTGTAAAACAAACCTTAACTTTGGCCGCATACAACATTTTTGTCAGGGTCCTCCCGCTGCCACGGCTGTCCTTTATTAATTTAACAGGCTCCGGTAGTGATGCGATGCGACTTTGACTACAACTTGAACTACAGCAGAGCTGGAATCAGAAACAGGGCTCACTAGAGTGTGAGGGGTGGCGGCAACGACGGAATTCAACAAGCCATAAAACATATGAGGCAGCCGAGTCACATGCATTTTTCATGAGCCGTTGGCTTTTGTGCCCATCACAATCGTCGGACCAGGCCCGAAAAGTCCCGGATACCAGGATAGCCCCCCTCGAATTACACTATACAGTAGTAACCCCACCACGGCAACGACAACAATCATCATCAGCACCCATCCCCACTGGCTCAATAGGAGTCAGCTGGAGGCCTTCTCTTCCAGCTCCTGCTCCTGCTGCTGATTTCCAGCTCTTGGCTACACTTGAACTTACAATGACACGTTCAAGCCTCAAATAATGGTAGGCAAATGGGGTAGATGCATATTTGTTTGGGAATATTCGAGTAAGAGTTCAGTCAGTGAGTTTTTAAGATTTTTCTCATCGTTATGCATAATTCTTTTTTTAATTTAATTTTAATTTAAGTATAGTTAATTTAAGTCTTTTAATTTAAGTATAGCCTACGCAATGGACCTAAAACCTTTGAAATCAATTTTTTTCCACCTTCTGAATGCTGCCAAAAAATTTATCGAAACTTTGGCGGGATGGCGATGATAGAGATCGATGGAGATAATTTTCGAGATTTTTTAGAGGCATCCAAGTTTAGAATCCTATGTCTGTTAATTTAATTACAGCGTTTGCAAAGGATACAAAACCATCGAAATCCACTTTTGCCAGAAAACTAATCAAAACTGGCGGGATGGCGATTGTGAAGGCTATAAGGTTTATTGTTTTGGTTTTATAAATACTCACGGGATTCCAATCTTGGATTCAATGAAAGTATCTTTCAACACTGCTTCGATCCACGCCCCATGGCGCCATTTTGGATAGATTTTTCGGAAATTATATAATGAATCTGTATATTACGAGTTCTGTTTTGAAATAAAGTAAGGAAACCATAATGATTACCTGTTGTATGACATCTTCTTTAACCTTCTTTATTAGAGTTTTGTCCAAGGAAATCTTATTTAAGTCAAATTTATTGGGCTTGTATTCAAAAAGTAGACATTCGGTTTATGGTGATCACTCAGAAAATCTTAAAGGTTTCGGTTAGTATTACTAACTTAGTAAATTGACATATTCCATCGCATTTGGTGGCCCGTAAGTTACTGCACTTTCCGCCACTTTATGGGGTTTGGCCAATCTCTGCTGGCAGGAAGCGTCATAGCAATCATCAATCATCCGCCCGAGGCATCCCAGCTACAAGGGGATATCAGGGATAGACACCACCTGCATTTTCCATTTTCCGCCCGCCCTGTTCCCAACTTATTGAGTAACATTAGTTTGCATTAAATTTTGGGAAACATCTTTATTTCTATGAAAACCAACCTTACAAAGTATTTCATTCAATTGGCCAAAAACGTATGCAAATTTGCTACACTTTTTTTTAGAAAACATTTTTTTGGGTTTTTTTTTTAATTCGACTGCAAAACATTTGGCGCATACGCTGGCTAAATATTTGTTTTCCACAAATATTTCACACAGTCCATATTCTAGGGGTGTATACATATAACTATATAAATATCAGTAAATATATATATGCATATATTTACCATGTACGCTTGAATTTATTTGCTGATGCCGGGGAATCTGTTACGCTTTCACGCGTGCCCTATTTTCATAAAAATTATTTATTTATTTATTTGTTTTGGCAATCAATTTGCTTTCCCGTTTTTTTGTTTTTGTTCGCGGCCATTTGCATTTGAAATGCTTTCGGCATTAGGCTTAAATACTAACGTATGTAAATTAAAATTTGTCGATTTCTGACCATAAACTTTTGATTGTAAATATACGTATGTATGGGGCTAAGTATATATATGTTTTTGTTGGTGTATATGTATTTTGTAAATGTGTATAAATTGTAAGTCATTAATATCCATAATAAACTAATAACTATTATAATATATATCTTATAATGCCTGTCGGATGCTCATATTCGTGCTCCGTTTCCAATTAAGACTCCTCCGTCTATGTTATTTATTGTGGTCGGGCGAGAAAGTGCGACCCATGCGACTCCTTGCGACCCATGGCCAGAAAGTGGGCCCATTGATTTATGGCCAACACCGGCCGTCCTAGTTTAAATTATGATTGGGCTTACGCATGAATTAATTGTTCTGAACACCTCTCTAGTCTGGTTGTGTGCATTTTGGGATCAATTTCGAAATGCCTTTCGCTTGATTGGCAGTCATGCTATTACTACAATATATTCTCAATCAATTTTTATTATTATTATTTATCCAAATTAAAGCGAGCGTTGCAGTCTGAAATTTGACTTTGTATTTTACAGTTTACGCTTTAATTGCTGTGGTCTATTTCTGCTGATTGCTCTCATTGTTTCTGCTTTTAACCATTTAACTGGGATCTGTATCTGTGCATCTGTGTATCTGTACCTGTATCTGTATCTGAATCTATATGTATACGTGTTATGCCTATTGGTAGTTAAACAATTATATGTATATTAAACTGGCGCACAATTTTACACTTGACTGCCCGTTCAGAGTCTGTTGCTTTGTTTTCACTTTGCCTATATTTAATTTCACCTTTTTTCACTGTTTGCATTTGTTTGTTTGTTTGTCTATACTATTTCACTATTGCTGGATTGCTTGCTGGTTGGATTGGTTCGATTGGTTGGCTTGGTTAGCTGGCTGTTCTGCGTTTAATTTAATTTAAATAAAACAATCATCGAGCCCTGGCAGAGTTAATTGCACGTTAACGCAGTTCAACACAAAAAAAAATCCAATAAAATATCCTATTAAATGGCTGCAATGGAAAAGTTTTGTGGGGGAAAGTTGGATCTGCTTTAGCCATAAGGGGAGAGGGAAAGTGCTTAAGCTAATTGCTGTTTCGGCAACGGGCGATAGGCGACAAGCAGCAGGCGGAACCGGAAACTGGCATCAAAATGGCCGCCAAACGCACTCACGTAGCGGGTAAATGTTTCAATTTTCTGGCAGCTCAACGTGGCGCCGCAGACATTTAATAATAAACGCAGCTGCAGCGCCAAAGTTTTTCCGGATGTCTGTATGGCTTTTATTTTTAAAGCGCACTCAAAGAAACAAAAAATCTACATAGCACTCGAGAACTCAACTAGGTTAGTTTGACATTGAAATGCTTTAAGATTTGAAAACATAATTGAATTTACATTTTCTATTCATATGTACATACGAATATATACTGAGAACAAACTCGATTCTTAGAGTGTAGACGAATGAAAAGACAACCGCGAGCAAATGGCCATCGACCATTTTGAAGCCTTTCGGCCAAAGAGCAAACAAAATTAAAAACGAATTTCAAATGCCGTTGCCTGGCTCAAAAATGCAAATCGCATTCTCTGTCCCACACGTATATGTACACTCACTCACACATATGCAGCGCAAGATAGAGTCAGGACATGTTGCATACTTTCGGGCGCAACATGCAATTAAAATGCAAAAAAGACAGGTTGGCCTGCAGGCTGCCGAAAAACCAAAGACCAAAATCGATGCAGTGCCAAGTTGAAACGGAAATGCCAGAGCCGGAGAGCCCGGAGATCCGGCACCGTCCGTCTGTCCGCTTGTCCGTCAGTCTGTGCAACGTCTGCGGTTAGAACAAGTTTGCCAGGCTGCTGGGATGTGTGCGTTTGTGTTCTTCGCTCTGTATGGGTGTATGCGTGTTGATTTAACGTTAAGCTTGTTGGATTTTTGCGTTTTGTCAACATTCCCCCGGCCAGTTCTCGGTGCATCTGTATCCGCATTCGCAGACTGTTGCTGCGGCTGCTTTCTCGGTCTCGGGGTGTTCAAATAATTGCCGATGGACTTTCGGGGCAAGAGCATTTCGAGATTGATTCTGGTATGGAAGTGTGTAGTTTATACTGTACGGTAACGGTCGCAATAATAGCGAAAATCGGAATACACTTCTTTCAAAAATAATTCCAAAAGAAAATGAACAACTGTGACCTGAAATAATAATTTCAATAATTGTCAAAGAAAAAATGATTTTAAAAATTATCTTACAAATAAAATAAAATAAATAAAATAAAATAATAAATACAAATCGATAAATAATAAAAAAAAAATTATTTAAATCATAGTTTATTATAAGTCAAATAGTTAAAAAAAAAAAATTGTCATTGTTTGTTTTCCTAGATCCTATGTTGGTTCCAATTGGTTATTGGCAATCTGTTTAAACTAATTTAAAAAAAATCAAGTAAAAAGTCTTAGGGACTTTATTAAGTGCCATTTTTGCGACCGCTTTTGCGTTGTTCGATGTGTATGGCTTAGGCTAGGCTTACTCTTTATTATTGGTCAGGTGGCTATACTATACAGTGGGTTCAAGTGCTGATTCAGGTTGGGTCTCTCAATTAGTCCTATAGGTAAGCTTTAACTCAACGATTACTCTTTAATTCCTACGTCTATTTATGTTCCTATTGTTAAGTTATGAGTGTTTCCATATTGCTTTGTTGACTGGATAGATTTCCTGTTCTGTTTAGCCTCATCCTATGTCGATTATGCTCCTGTTTATTATATCACCTGATTGAGAAAACGGATTGATTTATTAAGGATCTAGGATCGGGATCTGGGATCCAATGTATCCGATATCTGATATCAAGACTTAAGCAGCTGCGCTGCTTAGGGCCGTATCCTAGGGATGCTTTGTGTAATTATTTAAGGGCATTTCGGTCACGTGGGTGTGGGCCACCTCCCCCTTGTTCCTCTCGTGCAGGGCCATCTCCAGAGGGGCACTGGCCGGCTTCTTCTGGGCCGCCTTTTGGTTTTTAAGCTGCAATATAAGAACTCTTAATAATGCCATGAAGTGAATGATTCTAAGTATATTTACTCTCTGTATGGTCTTTTCAAAATCTTGATGTGGCTCTGGTCGCTTCATAGTGCTACAGTTTCTTAGCCTCTCGTTTGTCTGAAAAATAGAGCAAAACATAAACTTCATTTTTAAGCTTTCTTATTCCCTCAATTTATTAAATTTAAAGAGTCCTAATAATTTTAGAGTTTAACATGATTTCCACAGAATTATGCCCACCCATGATTACTTCATTAACTCGAGAGCCAACCCAACAAATCGACACCTCAAAACAACCGCAGCCAGGGCTTCAGAATAGAAATGTCAAATGAAAGCGGCGGGGCAGCCGAATAAGTATAATGAAAGGCCAGCAGTCGAGTCCCCGAAGGACGAGGAGCATTTCCGCAGCAGACCGCATAATGAGTGCAAGTTTAGGAGCCGGAGTACGCGCTCCGGGCGACCTTTGACTTCTGGCTGGCACAGTGAAAAAGCGGGAAAGGAAATCCCCGAAACAGAGCAACATTGGGCAAAGAAAGGTAATGAGTGCCAGAGGACACGCCGCACACACAAAAGAAGTTATGTCCCCCAAAAACACGGAGCACAATTGTCGCCTGTGCCAGTGCTTAGCCCAAGTCATTTTCGAAATTGACCGCAAAACTCGCTGGGCAGCCGGACAGCCGGGCAACTGGACAGCAAAGTCCAAAAAGTCCGACCAAGCTGGACAATCTGCAGTCCTGGCGTCCACTCAGCAGCGGCAAATTGTGCTTAAATATTAAATGAACAGCCGGCGAAAGAAAAACCGGACAACAACCGTAAAACACAAAAAGTTATAAACTCTCGCCGGGTCCAAAGGACCCCAAAAAATACGGCAAGCCAAAATAAAAAAGTCCCAAATAAAAGGTAAAAAAAAAAGCAAGAAAAGTACACAGCGGAGGTACACACACAAAACAAAACACATTGGCACGCCTGAAATAATAAAAACAAATGCGAACGGAAAAAAGACAATCGTGTGTAGGCAGAGGTGGCCCCTCCATCAACTCTCTCCCGTTTCCGGGATGACAACCGCAACAAAGCCCGAAACGCGCCAAGGTGCAAATGACCAGGTACCAGGTTCCAGGTTGCGGAGTTGCGGATTTGCCAGGACGTGCTCCTCCTCGGGTCCTTGATAACGCCCCCGACAATGCGATTGGCGCTCTAGTGCTCTGTGATCCCTTTGCCAGTTGGGACACTCAAAAAAATAGGTATACTTTTCAAGCAACTACTATAGGCGCCTAGAAAAAGTCAAAATGTCTTTTAAATTCGCTCATAATGTCATCCATTTAGATATTTAAAATCGTATAGTATTTTGCAGTGTAAAGTTCTACTTCATCTGCATCTGCCACCTGCACTTGCAGCGTGCCCTTTCCCATCGACAGTTCATATCTCGGAGTCTGACATTTGCATCCGGCACATGTCCTTGTCCACTGACCGCCCCATTCTGTCCCACCTCTTGGCGTTATTGCCATTGTCTGGTTTGGACCGTTCACCCGGCGCAAGTCAACGCAATTAACGGTAATTGCCTTTTATCGGCTTAGCCTTGATAAAGTTTTCCCACCCCAGGCTCCCACTTTTCCCCACCAAACGCGACCTCCCCAACTAGTGTTGTTGGTCCTGCGGCCATCGTTGTTATTTGTAGGTTTACGCGGTTTTTATATTTTAATTTAATTTTATAAGTAGTCCGGATCCCGACCGCCGCTTCCCAGCCAGGAGGGGGAGGCTCTGAAACTTGTCTATGGCTAAAATTCGACATTAAACAGAGCAGCGGATGGGCTGGGCATTGGAAAAGTTTTTGTTTTGAATGCGGCTAGGAAATGCTTTGAAGTTGGCTCCGAATTATGGAACTTTTTATGGCATTCTAGGGAAATGGGTAGCGAGCAAGTAGACGGAGGGGACTTCAGGGGACATCCGATCTTCAAATAAGGAAGCTGCCAGAGAAATGCCAAAAACTTTAAACATTTCCTTAAATATCAAGCACCTCAAAGAGTTTCGGATGCTTGACCTACGAAAGTGACACTTATATTTGTCACCACAACGTATTTCTTCACGAAAATTATCTATGTATATTTTTTTGTTAACTTTTTTCAAAATAAAGTCAATTCCTTAACGACCATTTCAAAATTTTTGTGGCCCATTTCAAGATAGGTCCTCTACGGAAATGACAAAATCACACATGGTGTGAGTTGTTCCTAATGGAATGACCTCCGACTCACCTTCAGTTGCATTCCCTCGCCGGCGTTCAGTTCATCTCCACTCTGCCGAAGGCCGTTCAAAAATCGGGCGAAGACCGTGCGCCGCTGCTTGTGTTTGTTCCGACCCTCTGCCACAGATACAAATCCAAATCCGGGTTCAGGTGCAGAGATGCAGATACAGAGTCGTGAAAGAAATGAAGCGAACAATCAAATCGAGAATCAAACAGACATTCATTTGATTAACCAGACAGTCAAAGTTGAAGCGTAAAAACCAATTTAATTGAATTAAAAGCCATAAAAACCAAACAGCCGACAAACTGTCTCTAACCGCATCCACGGAAGGATCTCTCTCACCTGTTGCCGAAAAGTCGTAAAAGAAATTGGACCGCGCTCCCGGGTAACTGTGCTGCATTCCGTTCAGATTCAGAGCCGATTTCGAGTCGATGGCATTCCGGGCCATCCTATTGGCCAAGTCGTTCTGCGTGTAGCTGTAGATCTCGTTCTCCTCGCGGTTCGACAGGCAGCTGGATGGCTTTAAAAATTTACAGCCAAAGGAGGTTTGGAAAATTGATTATTTTCTTACTAAACACGTTTTTATTTTTGCAAACATAATAAAAACTTTTGGGTGGATTTCTTACAGTGCAGAGCCATATATAACCGCGCACATGTGTCTGCATAATAAACGAACTCGGAATGAATTAGAGTCTGATTAGCTCGGGCGGTCGTAAAAGCCTCCCGCAGGCAAAGGAGGTTATAAAAGGTCATAGGGTACCAGGAATGGCGTCGCTTACCAAGTACTTGCCGGGCACATACAGTGGCTGGCTGTGGCTGGTGGGCAGCACCGAGGAACCGACCAGACCCCCGCTCATTCCCGATCCGCTGCAGCTCGGCCCCGCCATCCGATTCCGGCTGAGCGTGTGGCCAGTGGAGATGCGAACGTGGCGCTCCTTCCACTTGGACAGACGCACCTGCTCGATGGCGTCCAAGACGTCCTCGTACGGCATGTTGATCTGTTTGCTGTAGTGGGCGGCCAGTCCTTCCAGGTAGCCTCGCTTGCCCTCCTGCAAAGATAGAATTAATATGGATTCACAAACCTACGAGATATCCTACATATCTTATTTAAAAAAGCTCATAAAATCAATGGAATCTAATTAAGATTATCTGATTGATTTCGGACTTCCCCAAGACCCACATTTCTCATCTGTATGCTTCTACGGACAGATCCTGAAGGAGAACTCTGAGGCCAGGGTCAAAAGTGGCTGTCTAGAGGAGAAAGAAGGTCGCTAGGTAGCCAGGATACAAGACAGACACACACAAGTGTTAATATCTTCCGGTAATTAGCGTGAGGTTGCCACTTAAATGTGTCCTGTTTGACATTCAAAGCGGTCACTGAAGCGGCAGCATCGTGCTCCTTTATGCTGCCACTGGCTTTGACTGAACCCCGGCATCCGTATCTGCATCTGTGTATCTGAGCCTGCACATGCACCTGCCCCTGTGCCCTGCACCAGCCCAGCCCAGCCCCTCGTGCTTGGCAAATTCATTTAGCGCCGCATTCAAGTAATGCACATGCAAACATTTGTGCTGAAATGCAACTTGTCTGCAGCTGTCAGTCAGTTAGACACACAAATACACACACAGACAATCGCACAAGCGCCCTGGCAGACTCACAGATACACCCAGAGGGATGTCTGCCTCATCAGCGCAAAGTGCAATTAGTTCAAGTTGCAACTCGCGCCCAGACAGCTCGACTACACAGTGGGCGAATGAGATGGGCGGATGTAAGCCAACAAGTCTCAGAGAAAACTACGGCAGACACCTTTCCTTGCCGCCGGCTTTCCCGCTTTCTCCACTCGCTGTAATTCCATTTGAGCCTTAAAGTAACATTTCAATTTGCGCAACAATCGTAAATATTTAACCACAACTTGGCAAACAAACTATTTCGCAAGCAAGTACTTCCAGAAAAATAATAGCAACTAAAGCTAATTACAATGCAAAGCAGCGATTTCTGGAGCTCTGCTTGCGGAAAAGTTTTGGCTCCTGCCGAAGGAGATGTCTGCCTTCCTTGACAGGAACTGCCAAAGAGATATGCACAGAAAACAAACTCTACCTCTTTGAATCAAAATTATGATTAATTAAAACACTGCAGATACGTTTGGGAGGGAACCCTGACTAAAATATGCTTTTCCAAGTGCCTTGCTAAAGGAGGAGCTGAAGCGGAACCCAAAGAATCGCATGTCCTGCATACTAAGGAGCTTTCTCGAATAGTGTCTGCGAAACTGTCAACACTCTGCTATGCGCTCAATAGGCGCCACTGCCTCTGCGACACGCCCATTTCAGCTGAAAGCACCACGCCCCCGAGATGAGGCATGCCTCTTCAAATAACTTTAAATGTAGATGGGCACGCATCTATTTGCATTGCATTGAGATTGCATTTCTTTTGGCGGAATGCAGGCGTACCTGAACCAGTGACATGCTTTCAGCCAACTGCAGATAAAAATGCACAGATACACCCGCCCCTCCCCCACTCGAAAAATGTGGACAAAAGCCAACGACTCATCAGAACCAGCCTGGCTGACAAGTGCCTTTCAATATGAATTTATTCACACAGACACACTGGGTGGTTCTTGAAATAAGCGAAGGGTTTAAAAGAAATATATGTAAGTTTTCCCGAAACCAAATATTAAATAAATCTGATATAAAAACAACATATTTAAGAATCTCCTACAATCTATGGAAAAGCAAAATATTTAATTTTAAATTTTAAAGTTCAAGTTCAATACATTTTTTAGCCACAGTAGTTTTTAGTCCATACGTGTGGTTCTATTTTCCATAAAATTCTACGCGGTTTTTGGCCGGCTGAAAATTCCAATTTGCTGGCCAGGCCATTTTGGCCGATCGTTTAATTGCTCCCCCCACAGCTCCCTTCCCAGTGCCGGCGAATCGTGACCACAATGCAGAGCTTTATCTCTAAGCCAGCAGCAGTGACCAAAAAATACGCGCCAAAATAAACAAAATTAACGCAATGCAAAATCATTTCCCCGGCCAGGGACCACCGACATGCATATAATAAAATAAACAAAAACCAGGAATGGGCATGGGCTGTGGGAGGAGGTGCTAGAATGGGTCAGGAGGGGACTTGGGAATGCTGAGGTGGCCCAGCGGGTTGGCCACTCGGTTTAACTAAATTAAAATCGTGTTAATTTCACATTAGAGCGCACACAGAGCTCACTGGCTCCCCAAACGCCTGTCACACATTGCACACTGCAATGTTATGGCGGTCCTGGACCCTGGCCACCCGGTTTCCTTCCTCTCTAGCCCCTAACTAGCCCCACGTCTATCCCCACTTCTCCCGGGGGGCTCAGTGGCAGCATGCAAATTGCCAGAGCCCTAAACAAAATGACCAAAGATAAGAACAATCGCCTGGCTTGTTTTCGTGGGGGAAACTATTATAAACCTGGAAATAAATTATGTTTTAAACAGGTGAAAATTAAGGTACTAATAGAGCTCTGGGGTTAACTCAATCAGTGTTTTAAAATAGCTAAAAGCTGCAGAAAATAAATTTAAAAATCTCAAACAATCGATCGAGCTGTGCCCTTAAAAGTGATGTGCCCCACGAATCTATACTTACCGGAGTGGAGTATGGGTGGGCAGTGAGGCGAATGCCATCGGCCTCGAGATGTCGCTTCATGACCGCCTCGAGCTCCTTCATGGTCACCGGCGTATCACAGTCGGTGGCCAGGATCTCGTTGCTGCTGCTCAAGGACGCCGCCTTGGGGTCGTTGATTAGGACATAGACAATGGCCGCCCCCTTCTCCCGCAGCATCCGCACGTTCTTGAGCAGCTTGCCCCGGTGCGAGGGCGTCTCCACCCCTATGGCGTCCAGATCGATCTCCCCGATTTGCTTGCAGATCTCCAGCTCGTCGTAGCCATTCTCCAGAAAACTCTCCCCATACTGGCCCATTCCGATGGTGCGCAACCACTCGCAGACTATGTTGGTGGTGTGGTGGTGCGGCATGGTGCCACTGGAATGCGCGTTCGCGTATCACGTGGCCCCACTGCCGAGGGGCAGATCGAGCGGTGCAAACGAGACCTTGGCCAGGCGTTGGTGCGACTTGGACGCACTGGGTGCCCCACATCCGCTAGCTGCTCCACCGGGTGTCCCAGCCGCAGTGGCAGTTCCAGTGGCAGCCGCCTCCGGTTGATTGCAGCTGCTGGCGGCACTGCTGCAACTGCTACTGGATGTTGCTTTCATAGCAGCGGCAACTGGAAAGTGTTAAACGGGATACTCTGAGGAAGAAATCAGAAAATATATTAATATAATTGGCTGTTAAAGTTCTATACATGTTTAAAATAATCGACTTATTAAAGTTATAAATGAATAATCCAAAATGCATGCTACTGATTAAATTATTACGGTAGCCAACCCCCCTAACTGCAGTAATGAATTAAATTGACTTATTGTGGGCAAGGAAAGAGTGGCATTATTATGACGTTCATTTGCCAAGTGCAACAGTGCGTATGCGTAATATTGTTTCGACTACTTCCGGTGGCCAGGGTGGCCATTAAATCGAGCACCCCCGCCCAGACAGGTGAGGAGACGGCAGAAACTGGATACTGGATACTGGAAGGTCAGGGAGGGTCAGGGGGTGGACTGGCATATCAATTTGCGTTAATAGCAGTCATTGTTCACTCGCATCGGGGGAGACGGAGCTCTGAGAGAGTTCTGCCTATCCCGGAGTCCTCCGCCTATAAGCACTTAATGATAATGCTCGGTCATGTACACGGGCCACTAAAACACTTGAATATGCTTAGCCCCGGAAGCCACTTGCATATGAATAAGCCACTTAAAATGACAGATGGACCAACACACACCATCCCCACCCCACGCACGCATATCCTCCGAGGATGTCGGGGAGACTGGAAGACTGCGCCCTCGGGTCACAGACGAAAAGACAAAAGGAAGTCGCCTAACTATTTGCCAGATCCTTCTCCTTTGTTTGTTGTACATACATATATTTGTGTGTTTGGCTGTAAAAATATTTTTGCTTGTCGAAAAATGAAATGCAAATGTCTGCTGGCAGCAGAAATATTGTCCAGCCAGGTGGCACGACTCCACCCACCGACTGACCCAAAAATCCCACAAAAGACCCCAAAGTGAAAGTAGAGACCAGGGGGCAGACAATAGCATAATGAAAATAATGTGGCTACAGTTTGCCCAAACACACAAAACACACAAAATGCTGCAGCTGTCATTGAGTGTTCTTAGATTGGAGTGGATCCGTTGGAGTCGGTGCCATTGGATTTCCTGTTTTGCCGGCCCGTGGAATTATGTACAAGAATTCAGATTTGCCGTCCAAAGTGAGAGACAACTAATTGACCCGGCTTGACTTGGCTTCGTCGCATGCCTCTCATATTAATAAACACATGCTGGAACAAGAGCCAGGAATGCTGCTGGATGGACAATGGGGCGTATGAGTAACCTCTGCCAAGGGGTTGAAGTCGTCGGAGATGACGATGCTTTATGAAATCTTATGGAGGAAAATTGCTGAAAGGCTCTAGACCATGAGGCAGGGGTACACTGATATTCCAGCCAATTTGAAGCCATTTAGGAATTAAAATGATTTCACTAAGGCAGTCACTAAAATAAGGGGGTTATCGATTTCTGGTAAAGAGTAAGTACAAATAGAATATCATGGAAAGATATGGCACTTCAAACGATATTTATTTATTTATGTAGTGTCTTAAAGACTCAAAATTTCCAAAGACGGAATCAATCCAAGCAAAAATTCTTTAGCTAAGTTATTCAGGAGGCAGCTCCTTCTCGACTACGCCTCTGGATGAGTCCTCGGCTGCTGCAGCTACAAATATTTAACCACACTTACCCATCAATGCCCCCTCTCTGAAAATTTTCGGCACATTGTTAGCATAATAAACACATAATAAAATGCAAAAGGCAAAATCAGTAAAGTCAATTTTGAAGATGTTTTGCATACGCAGCCGAAGTTTATTTACGAGCAAACTGCCGTTTGCCGTCCTGCCCCAAAAAGGCTGCAAGTTGCAACTTAATGAATGTCGGATGCAGCCTGTACCTGGACGGGATATGCCCACCCACAATGTCATATGTGCACTGCGTATGTATAAGCTGCGTAATTACATGAATGTTGGATTGGAAATTTGCATATGCCGCAAACTGACTCCGATAAGCGTCTTAAATTTTCAATTTCATTGTTCATTAAGTGCCAAATAATTGTGTTTGCCAGAAAGTCCGGCGATCAAAGGTGTTCGTTCGCTCGGCCTACCCACATTTTCCGTTTGTAATTATTGTGCAAATTTTGCGCAACTTCCCCTGCATAAGATTTCCTGTCCTGTCCACAATTGTGATTGACACTTTGAGGCCTCTCAGGCGTGTGAAAATTTGCAAATGTGCAGCGCGCTTTCTCCCTAATTACCCCGCTTCCCTATAATTTTGGAACCTATCATTTATAATTTGGTGAGAGCCTAGCCAAACTCCTTGGACTGCCCGGCACAAAATTAAACTGAAACAACACCATATGTGTGGGCAGATAAATACAAACCTATGCCTAGGACAATGGTTCTATTGTTTACGGCTTTCGCCGTCACTTTTTCCATGCAAAATTTTCAGCCCGAGTAATTAATTTTAATATGAAAGCCAAACATGCGCGCTCTAACAATTGTCATATAATTTGCCGTCTAGACAGTGGAAATTTAGTATTTTCAATTAACTGCAATGGCAACTGCGAGCTGCAAGCTTGCCTCTCAACAATGCACACAAAAAGGCGCACTCCCAGCCAGGAATGGGAGGTGATGATGAGGGGCAGTCCTGGAGCAGGAGCCGGAGCAGGCACAGAGCAGGTCCTGCATCAGGATCCTGTAGCTTTTCTGGCTGACTGCCATGTTGACATTGTATGCTCACAAAAAAATATACTTTTCAAATCTATTTAGACTCTTTGATACCTGTAGTTTGAGATTTCAAGAGGATATTCAAATTTGTAACCGTACCCGTTACTAATAGATCTGAATACAACACCGTAATATAAATTATTAGAAAGTCTTCAGTACATTACCGTGTATTCTATGTTAAATTCAAGTATAAACATAATCCGTCTCCTGATGAGACTTTAATGCTACCGACCTTTCCCATTCGAATATACCCCTCGATCTACCAGGTATGGAGGGGAAATCGACCCACTCCAGAGTTCGTTGTAGCGAAAAGCGAGCCGGAGCGAGAAAGAGCTAGAAGGACCGCCCCTTGCAGCCTTGACTCTGGAGTAGCAGGCGCTCAGCAGCCACCAGGCGGCGTCCTCAAGGTTGGCAACAAAATTGCAGTGCCAGTCACTCGAGATGGGTCAGGAAGGGGGGGCATACAGAGCGGAGGGGCTCGTGGAGCAATGTCAGTGCACCTGACGCTGCTGCGGCTCCGGCTGCACTTGCTACTCGGCGAGCTCGGTTCAACTGAACTCAACTCGACTCGGTCCCCTTCCCAGGCCATTACAGTGCGTATTGCGGTTGTCGGAAGGGAAGCCCTGCAAATACCCCCTCCCGAACACGCCCTGGCAACCCCTTCCTCGGCTTCGATTTCACTTTTTTCTTTTCTCATTTTTTTAGCCCCGCTCGCACTCGTTTTTTAATTGAAATTTCATTTGCCGCGTTTGTTTGCACATAATTACGAATCGGGCGACTTTTGTCGCTTGTTATGCAAATTTTAGACAGGCTCATGCCCGCGATGAATGGGTGTAAAAATTTGAAAAGAAGGGTTCGTTTTTGGGGGCTGGGGGAAGGTAAGTGCATGAATGCACATCTTGCATTTTTTTTCTGATGATTTTTCGGTTTTCTGTGGTTTTTGTTGTGGCAGGAGATGGCCCCAAAAAGGGATTGGGGTCTCGCTGGGTAGGGACTGAAAAGGAAGCCATCCATCTGCAGAATCTGCCCGCAGCATCATCAGCTCCATTCAGCGCCAAGTATGTCTGCTTGCTAAACAAATGCGCCAAGAACTAAAAACCCATTCAAATAGTGAGCGGGGAATTGGCAGGAGTCGCAAGGACTCCAAGGAGCTAAGTAAGTTTGCCAACGGGATAACTCAAACTGCTACTTGCAACATTGTGGGCACAAGGAATGTTTTAAATTAAAGCCAACTTCAGTGGCTGCAAAATTTATTCAAAATATTTGCTGAAATTTATTACTTAGCTGTCAGAGCTTAAAATTAATTACTCAAAAAGGTTTTGTTAAGGACTTCAGGGGAATATATCTACATTGTCTGATATATCTTATTTTTCTCGTAATCGTGCTTCCAATGAAGTCTCATCTACAAGTAAGTGGCTCTAGCCAACTCCTCCAGAGTCATAAATCCGTGCATTAACCCCGGATACGGATATGCAATTTCCGCAAACTTTGGGCCCCCCCATGTTTTCGAAAATCAGGCATGAACCCATTGGCTGCTGATTGAGTAATCAGCGAATAGACCCTGTAATTCCGTAATTTACTTACGTTGCGGACGCCGTAATCAATAGGTGGGTCCTGTGAGTCCTTCTCTGGTGTCCTGCCCTCTCAAGACTTGCAACCCACATTCACCGGCACACACACGAGGGCACACGCGGAAGTTAAGCGGTTTAGGAGTCGCTGCCTATAATCAAATGCTGCGGCACTTCATTTGTCGGGAATTGGCCGACTGCCCGTTGCCCGCAGAGACATAATCCCAGTGCCGCCCACTTGTTGGGAGAACCCGACCGCAGAACAACAGCTGCACAGAGAACTAATCATTGTAATTTCGAATTAATAATATTCCAAACAAATTGAATGATCAGTGAAGTTGTGAGAAACTAATATCTTCTGTCCTTATTTGTCTTTTAGAGTTCAATAAATTAATAAAACTAATAAATTTTATTAGTCTTTAGCAGTTATTTTTGTAGTTTAAACTTAAAGCTTTTTTCTACTTTAAGGTACTGTTCGAAATATATATTTAAATATTAAGTACACTGAATTTTGAGGACTTTTCTATACATTTGTTATATTAATTTAAAATATTTGTTTCCATACTTTTCTTGCTCTGCACGGAACCCGTCCGTTCAAATACGCACAATTGCCGGACGCTTGATTTACGGCATTGGGCACTTTTCGGTTTTTTTGTATGTCTTTGCAACACCTGCGAAACAATGCAAAAACTGGCCAAAAAACGGTCGCGAAAATGGCAACCGGAAAAAATACTGCAACCGGAAGCGGGGAAAAGTCGGAAGAGCGGCAAAACGGCGGGCAAATTACGCGGCCAGTCCCGACCCGGATCCTGGCTGATTGCAAGGCGTACGAACTGCCGAAATTGCGAATCGAATAGGCGAATTGACGAATCGACGAACGATCCAGAATTGGAATCAAAATCGGAATCGAATTCGCGCTGCAGAAGCCGGGCAGGAGTGTGCTAAAAAAACGCAACCAAAGTATGCAAAGCACGCGAGCGTACTGAGCCTCTGCTGTCTGTGTTTTTGCATTCGCAGCCAGAAAATCGCAGAAGCAGAGCAGAGCAGCCGGCGAGGAGCTTCTCGAGGAAGGCCGTGCCGTGAACATTAACGCTAACGTTAACGTTAAAAAATTAAGAGAGGGGGTAGCCAGCCGAGTGATGCGGAGTGGGGCACATCGGTGGCGATGGAGGTGGCTGGTTGCTGGTTGCAAGTGCCCGTTGTAAGCGATACCCAGGAGGGAGGTTTTTGCGAGCTCAGAGTTTTTCATTTTTTTTTTTAGTATTTTGTATTTTTGCACCGTGCATTCTCTTTTTTATTCCAGCTGCAGCCACCCCGAAGTCGGAGTCGGTGTGCCACAGCCTAAGAGCGGAAAGTAGGTGAGGCACATGAGGCCGTCGCTTGGGGGATGGGAGGGGCGCCGTGGAGGGCCGCCGGGGCGAGAGTGTTTACCCCGGCTTAGACGGCTCTGACAGGCCGTCTGGGCTCCAAAGCATGAATGAGTTGTGGAAGCAAATGAAGTGCCACGCCAGCCGACTCGACGTTGCAACCCGCAGCGTGTTTAAATATAGCAGAGAACAAGCCGGAGCAGCAACATCGGCAATGCAACGCTGCAGCGGCAGAAGCAGCAGCAGCAGCAGAAGGACCATCGGAGTCCTTCACTGAAACAATAATAAATAAATAAGTGCAGCTTTGGCCGGAAGATTTATGCATTTAATATTTATACTAAAGGTTTTCCAACTTTTAAATCCCGACTCACCTATTCCCCTGATTTGGGTGATGAAACCGTTTTTTTCAGTGCAGCAGGATGGTCGGCAGACGTTCACAGGCTATCATGTCACCGTCGACGTCCTCATTTGTCTGCTTGCCTGTGTTTGTGCCTGTTTGCGTTTGTGTGAGTCTTGTGCACTTTTTTATTTTAATTTCTTTTTTCTTTTTTTGAATCTCTCCTCTTTTTGCAGATAGACTACCAGTCAGTCAGTCAGTTTAGTTGCGAACAAGCCTAGGCATATTTTGTGCTTCATCATCTCGGCCGCTGATGAGGACACATGCGAGCGACGGCAAACAAATCCGGGGAGAGGCCTGTGATGTTCATGTTGATGTTGATGTTGCTGCTGCCACTGCTGATGATATTGCTGCTGTCATCAGCAACATTTCCCAGGAACTTTCTGGTGGAGCGAGCGACTGTTTGCTGATGCAGCCGAATCGAGTCGAGGCACTCCGTTTGGCTGCCGGGGCTGCGACCTTGGTGGGTGTGGGTGTGGGTGTGGGGTGGTGCGCCCCGCCTGGTGGGTGTCTGCAGTAGTTTAATCATCAAATTACGCCGGATTGCAATGTTAATAATGCAACTCCACAGAAGGCTGAGTAGTCTAATCTGACTAATTGGAAGAAAATGCCATTCAACTGGTAAATGAACAGTTTTCAGCGACTTTCTATCGTAAATCATACATTTGTCTTTTAACTTATTTACTTACACCCTGAAAATAAGAGTATCCAACTCGCTTCTAATCTGTCTCGAGACCATATGGACGGAAAAATCCTCATCCTAAACAAAGAATACAAAAAATTTAATCAAAGGCAAATTACAAAAGAGTTTGAAGGACTTTATAGCCGAGCCTGCGACTCGGAATCTGGCTCCGAATCGGAGGGCTTGGCCTGCTTATGCTCCATATAGATAGCCGTATATCTAGGTACGTATTCATATATCCCGTCCGGGGCACGTACTTGCGGTGGCTGGAATATAATGAGAGCTGGCTGCGGCACAAACGTGCCATAAACTGTGGCATCCATTTATCCAGCCGTCCTTCCACCCCCAGACTCCAGCCTGCAGCCCGCCGATGAATATTCCATGTGGCATGCGTTGACAAAGCCTCGTCATCTGGAACATGAGAGTATCATATCATAAAGGCAAAGTTTTGCTCCCCGGCAAGTGCTATGCATGCCGTATATGAATATGTATATGGATGTACATATTTTTGTGGCGGGAGATATGTATCAGACGGAGTACTGGGTACTGGCCGGTGGTGGAGCGGCGGGCTGAACTTTTATTGGTCTTGTTTTGATAGTTGACTCGCTGCTAAGCCTATTAAGGCGCTTGGGTCGACCAACAAGCCAGAGGCTTTTGCACCGACCAGGTTTCCACACCTCCACACATCCTCCAAACCACCCCTGTCAGCATACACTGGAAAACACAACATAAAGGGTTAAAAAAGGAAATTTCTTCCACAAAAGCTGTACTCCTTTCCCGAAGTGTACTCTCACCCTTTAAAAACATTTTGTTGCTGGGGTATCCCTAGAAAACGATAGGCCCCACCAGGGAGCTAAGCTCTCTTTAGCTTTTGCATTTTCTGTCGCTGTGGCTCCTGCTGCCGTTAATTATGGGTGCTGAACGGGGGGTGAGGGGGTGGTATCTGCTCGTTAGTGACGTCCTCGAAGGGCCTCGCCGCTTCGACTCTCTGTCTCTTTCTGCATCCGGACAGTGCCGGGTCTCTCCCTGTCCGCTCCGGCTGCAATTTTCTCAAGAAGCCGCACTTAAATGGCTTCCTATGCGGGTGCAAACAAAAGCTGCCAAACACACACTCGCACACATGTGCCACATACTTGCGAGTGTGCGAGTGTGTGTGTGTCGGCGACAGTTAAAAAAAAAATACTATGTGTGGCAGAAATCGCTGCTGCAAGTCTTGCTGAAGTGGTGGTTGAATGCACACTCTTCTTTTTATGATGCCTTTTTCTTGTTTTTGTCTTGCAACGTGCAAATGGAAAAAGAGTTTCAAATTTGTGTTGCTGCCACTGCCGTTGCTGCCACTGCATTTGTTTTTGCCGCTGATGTTGCTGATGTTCTGCGCAACACATGCGCCATTATGCAATTGATTTTTCTTCGTTTTTCGTTTCGTTTTATTTTCCTAGCTTGGTGGCGCTGTTGCATTGTTTGTTGCTGCCCCGTTCCGCTTCATTTTGCCTTTCCTTCTGTCTGTCATTCTTTCATTTTGGCTCAGTTAACAGGTCTGCCAAAGGTCATTCAACTTGGCTCTCACTAATTTGCGCCGTGCGCCTAATTAAGCAGATCCCCTGGCAACCTGCAACCTGCCAGCGAAGCCCAAAAGTCGGCAACAAAGTAGAAAAGCGTTGAAAGGCCAACTGGCTAACACACACACACTCCTACACCCGGCTAAATAGGTGTCTAAAGTGACGCTTTATACAGCAAAAAATAAACTGAAAGAACACGCACACAATCATGGCAAACAGAGGGGGCAGTTGCAGATGCAGTTGCACGTGCCCTATCTCTATAAGTTGCCTGCCACTTCGCCTCATGGAGTGGGCTCATAACCCTGAATGCAACGCTGCAATGAATGAATGCAAACTGGCTGCAAAGACAGACGACTCACAGACGCACCCACACTCCCGGAAAGGGGGAGCCTCGCTCTCGCATCCCTGCATCCTTGCCACTTCCTCCATCCCACTCCCGACTGTAGTGAAGCAGATTGCGTACACGCAGCATTGGCCACTTGCATTTTGAAGCATCTACTCCGGCCCTTGTGTCGGCGTGATAAGCCACCGCATCTGCATGTGCATCGCTGGCTCTGTGACAGCGGGTCGCGATTCGTGCGTGTTTACACATAAAAAAAATAATAATTCATTCGAATGTGATAGGAAAAGCACACAGAACGAGGTCGACTGGCTCCACATGCCGAGCGTTTCTGGAATTTCATATTTTTCAAGCAATAATGGCCGTAAATGGAAGCTCCCCCCAGAGGCTCACATTTAATATTTGTAGTGTAACGCCTCCGTGATCTCCGGCTGCATTCATTGCGAATGTCAAGTGTTGGCAGTTGGCTTGCCAAGATGTTTTGTTTGATGCCGGAGCAACATGAACAGCAGCAGGGGAATCCATTTGCTGTGTCAAGTGGCAGTCAAGTGCAATTAACAGGGCGCGTCTTTGATTGACGTTAGTCCGCGTTCAGAATCATGGCCAAAATGGCGGGAGGAACTCGGCGCTCGAGGCAGAATCGCAGGCAATCACAAAAGCTGACTGTGTGCAATTGTCAAACGGAAACGCAGAGGCAAAGCAGCTCTTCTGACAGCAGCCATGGAAAATATCAAATGGAAAATAACATATTGCAGATGCCGAAAGCCACGTGAAGCTTCCTTTAATGCCCCCGAAACCTGAAGCATTTCTCGTGCGTGTCAATCGTCTTATCCGGCTGTTGCAACACCGGAGCCAACCACAAATCAACTGGTTTATTGAATATTAATGAATCCATCTGGTTACCCTAATTAAGTGCGAAACAAAGCAGAAAGATTGGGCCTCGGAACATCTGTTCGATGGAGTTACGCCATTCAATATGCAGTTTCTCTTCTCCTTTAATGAATAAATACATAGTTGAGGGGCCATCAAACTGGCATTAAATCACCAATCCGCAGCACACAATTACAGAAACATCTTTGAAGATTATTGTTTATGTGCATAAGCACTTTTCAAGACCCAAGCATTTGGCGCAACACACCCAATATAAAGAAAACTAAAATAGGTTTATGCGATTTTTATAGTTCGCAAGTTTGGCAAGTCATTTGCTAATTCAAATGAGCTCTAGCTGCGCACACAACAAAATATACATATGCGTATTTTTACCATTTGTCTTCAAGCACATTTGAGCCAAGATTCAACTTTTACTTTTCACTGGGCTTCACAGCATAGCTCGCTTCGCAGAAAAAGCAAACCAAATGATGCGAAGCAAATTAAATTACATTAAACTTGGCCGAAGCGAACCGACCTGAAGTGGCTAAGAGCGGTAGAGCCATAAACATTTTCACGGCCCTTGACACTCAAAGAAATAATATACTTTAAATTTGATTAGATTATATGACTAGATATAAATTTTATGTATTTTTGTTTTTTTTTTTGCAAATGCATAAATGTGCATGTACGTAATAGCTCTTATTCTAAATGAGTTTCTGTATGAAATAAGTTCTATTAAATTGAAGTTCTACTACTATACTTCTAACAACATTAGCATTAATTCTTACATAATAAAAGAAATTCATAAAAAGTGCCTTATTTTTTTCGAGTGCGGAGAAATGCAGGCAGACAATGTCTTCACTGGCACTTTAATTATGACAAAATTTGCGTGAGTGATAGTCAAATGATGCCGCAAGCCACAAGCCGAGCAGTCTGAAGTGCCGGAGCGGGGAAAACATACATAAATATAAACAAACCAAATAAACGATGCGCCGCAGAGACAATAAATATGGGGGAAAAGAAATTATGAAATGTGAGTTCGAAACTGTTACAACAAATCAAAGAGGCTGAGCAGCAGCAGCCACAACAAAACACCATCCCATCCAGCAGACGTTTCTTGTGGATGAGTTGGCCCAAAACTCGTTTTCGAGTGATCTTCTTCGGTGGGTTGGCTTTGCGGGTGTTAGCCCGTCCGGAGTTCATTTAGCTGCCAGCCGGCGAAGAAACCACAACGCATCGACTATTGAGTGTCCGAAAAAAAGCTAGAGCTCCTCCGAAATGCCGTCCCCACTGTGGCTGTTGATCTCAATGGTTAGTTTATCGCAGAAACGTTTTTCCGGGTGTAAAGCCAAAAATCTCCCAAAAAAAAAAAGTGTAACAAATTTTTGATCTGAAATATAAAAGGACCAATTTGTGGGCATATTCCCAGTGATGTTAATTTTCCTAAAAGTAAAACGCCTTACAAACAAACCTCAATATTAAAGTTTCTTCCAAACGGGATAATAAATAATATTATTTAAATTCTTCCACTTATTGATCTTTAGCTTGTCCTAGTCGGCTCGCAGGACTACCATTACCAGCCCCCGCATATTCCTTTCACAGCTGAAACCTACCACGCCCCTCAGACACCACAGCAGCCTCAAACCACCAAGTTTGTGGTGCAAACTCTGGGTCGTACCTATGGCCTGGAAACGCAAAGAGCGCCCGCCATCTACGAGGATCATCAGACCCAGGTGATCCGCGTCTTGGAGCAGCATCAGGTGCAGCAGCAGCCCCAGACTTACTACCAGGCTCCCCAGCAGCAACAACAGTACAGCTACCCGGCTGCTATTCCCCAGCAGCTGCACACTTCATCCTATGCCAATCCCCTCCTGGTGAGTGCCAGTTATCAGGCTCCGCCGCAGGCTTTGGCCCCTCCAGCACCCGCTGCCCCTCCCCAGCCTCTGAGCTACTACCAGCCGCCGCAACAGCAACAGCAACAGCCACTGCTGCCGGCGCACCAGAGGAGTCCTGCTCCGATTGTTGGATACGCCACTGCTCGCCAGCAGGCGCCGCAGCCACCGGCCCAGTACCTTCCGCCCCAGCAGCCGCCCCCACAGAAGCTCTTCTTTGGCAACCCTCAGCCATACGCCTCGGTGAACGTCGGCGGTCAGCAGGTCTTGGATGCGGGCCACGGCTCAGGAGTGGCTCCCAATGAAGTGCAGGTCCAGCTGGTGACAGCCACGGGTCAGCAACCCCAGCAACCGCGTATCGGCGACCAAGTGGGTCAGTCCCAAAGCTCCCAGGTCGACGGCTATGACTACAAGCAGACTTCTCCCGGAGATACCCGTGACTACCAGCGATTTGTCACCAACTGCGGACCTGGAGGACAGTGCCAACGGAAGGAGCTAGGTCCCGGCGAGGTGGACCCCACCCACCAGAGGGCGCTGCAGTTCACCCGGTCCAGCACCCAGCCCCGCATAGAGGGCTGTTTCAAGAGCCCCGTGATCTATGTGCCCGTGGGAGCGGAGGTCAACGATCAGGGTCAGCTGCGGCCCAAGAACCGCCGACAGAACGAGCGCCAGGAGCAGATCTTCTCCCGCTACCCCTACAACTAGACTAATCCTCTCCAAAAAAAAACCGAATTTCACATCGAATTTATTAGTTTTTACATTTTAGTTGTCAATCGAATTGTTTGTTTTGTAAATAAATCGATCAAAAGTTTACATTTAAAACATTCAAAATTTTAACCGGTTCGTGGGAGATATAATAGCCCAAAAGTAGGCATCCATGTGGCCTGGGGTATATGCATATTATTCAGCAACCTGTTGCGGGTTGCCTAATATGTGTTTTATTATGGGATTGCGCAGACGTTGCCATCGAGATTCGGGCCATCAAATGCTAATTAGCTGACAAAATCGATATGCATGGTGAAAAATGGTGAATGGGACGAAGTTCAAAAATAAAATAAAGTCAAACACGTGCAAAGGTTTTGGCAATACTGAATACTAACACAGTTCACGTCTCTGGTCATTAATTTTTAAAAATCGGATTCGAAAAAAGCACCTTGTATATGTCACTTTGTTTGATTAGGAAACTATAAAAGTTTCCACAAAAAGTTATTAATCAGAGCCATTTAAAACAGTTTAATCAACATTAGAATTGTTTTCTAGCCTGAACATTTCCAGATCATTAAGTGGGAATTTTATTTTAGGTAATAGATTTTAGATTGTTTTGTAGCTAACCAAATTATTTCAGTTCAGTTCTAGTTAATCACTGAAAAGTCGAAATGCCTTTAAAACGTACTTTTTTGCTCTGGTTTATTGTTACTGTACAAAATGCAACTCAGGTGAAGAATTACTATTTTCGTATTTAAAAGGTCATTTAAAAGACCTCTGTACTTTTTCAGATACACTCTAAGTTAGAGTTTACCAACATTGAATGCACCACCGTGGATAAGAAATTTGTAGATTTCGAGTACTGCTACATCAAGGCTGTAAATCGGAGCTACAAGTACATCTCCCTAAAGGCCAATATGCATGAATTACCATTAGTCGAACCATCGGTAACAGACTACAGTTAATTAGAATACTGGTCTAATTTCAGTCCCTTTCCAGGCAAGTTTACAAATATTACGGAGATTTCGAAGATACACACCTGTGACCTTAAACGCCACCATCGATATCTGCAAGTTCATGTCCAGCAAAAAGAGCTCCAGAAATCCAATGTTGATTATCTTCGCGGATATCGCCAAAACCTACACCAATGTGTACCACAAGTGTCCTTTTGATGTAGGTTTGAAAAGTGACTTATACGAACTATGTGCTAACACCTGACGTTTTCAGCATGATCTTGTCATTGATAAGATGCCGACCTCATATCTAAATCAACAATTCCTAAATATTCTGTTTCTACCTCCAGGCGAATATGCCTTTTATAGCTCTTGGATTATCAAAAACGTGGAGAAGGCTCAAATCAAGATTTACGCCACTCTATCTTGGGATTGATAGTGACATTTTTCATTGCATTACTGGAAGCAGATCATTAACACAAAATAAATGCCCTTGTGTCTGCACCATGTTTGAAAATTAACGAAATAAATCAAGACATATACATATCATATCATGTGTGTTTCGATATGATCGTGATTCCACAACTGGTTTTGTTTCACGAATCTCTTTGAAGCTATAACTATGACGCAATAGTTTTGCATAATTCTTAAAGCTGTTTTAAAGGGTTCTCACTAATCGACTCTCCAACATTTAGTCACTCAGTGGAGCTCAAAGTGTGGAGACATCCCAGAAGCCACCATAGAACGGGAGAAGCATGAAGACAAGTTGGCTGCCAATTATTTTGGTAATACGGTATAACTTGTTTTCCAATCCGATGACGTCAAACGCCTAACCCTTCGACAGATTCTGGCCCTGACTGCGGTTCTCGCCGAAGGTGATGACGGATACCTGTACGGAAAACCTACTGGGGAACTGCTTTCGGAATCCCTTCCAGCAGTGCCCAGGGTGAGGAAGCACCGCTTGAAGCCACGAGTTTACCCGGCATCTCTCTCCCAGAATTGTGGCAGCGACGACCCCGAAGCCCACGCAGCAGCTGTGGCAGCGTACCATGCCGCTCGCCCGCCCCCGCGCCGCTCTTACAATCACCAGGAATTGGTGGTGGACAGCTCCTTTTTCGAGCCTTCCCAGGAAGCAATAGACGAACTGCGCAGGGTTCTGTTAGACCAGGAATAAAGGAATTGATTTTAACAAAAATGTGTTTAATATTTTTGGTCAAAAAGTGGAAGAGTGATTTAAAACCTTTACAACAAACTAGAAGTCGAGAAGAGAGAAGTCGAGTAAGAGAAGTCGAATACCAATATATATACAGAATTCCTTGTGAGCTATATAGACCCATCGGGAGAAAATTAGTAAAGATTGGTAAATTGGCAAAGCCCCTGACGCTGTGGACTATATAAGCGTCCTCATGCATTTCTCCAGTTATAAGGGGGGGTCCATGGGAAAAATTTACAAAAAATTGAATCAAAAATTTGATCTGAGGTTTTGATGAAGATGTATAGGGAATCGATCTACAAATCGATTAAGGTACTCCGCTCAAGGATCCGGAGGAAATTGGCAAAGATAGAGACTTCTCTATGGACTATATAGCCGACCCCATGCATTTCCCGATTTTTAAGAGGGTCCTTGGGAAATATTTACAAAAAAACTGAATCAAAAATTTGATTTGAGGTTTTAATGCAGATTTATCGGGAATCGGTCTACAAATCGATTAAGGTACTCCCCTCAAGGATCTGGTAAAAATTGGCAAAGATAGAAACTTCGCTCGAGGCTATATAGACGTCCTTATATACAGACGGTTCTGATGAAGATGTATACGGAATTGATGGGTAATTTTAGGTACTCCGCTTAAGGATCTTTTGAATCTTTTGCCACAGCAAAGCTATTGTAAGACACCCACTTAGATTACCATGTATTAAATTATTTATCCACTTAACATTTAAAAATTAATCAATATTGCTTTAGTTGCCCATAATATTGGTATGTTTCTGGTCGTGAAGTGAATGTTGATGAGTAATTTGCAATTAGATATACAGGCCCCAAATATAAAAAGTTGGTATAGCCACATTCCAACCAAATTTGGTTCAAAACAAAAAGCAGTTAAAATAAATAAATAATTTATTGGCGAGCTTAAAAAGAAATGGGTTCAAAAACAAAAACGTAAACAGTCGGTGCTTAAGCCGAAAACGCACTAAGCATCGTAGTTATACTTCTTGCTGACCCCAGGATTGATGCTGTACAGATCGTAGTCGAACTGGTCCCATTCCTGGTAGCCAGCTCCTCGGGGCTGGGTGCTTCCCTTCTTCAGCTTGAGCTGGGTCTTCCTCTCCCTATTCAGGTCCACGTGCGGCAGCTGCTGCCGAACCCGCTTCTCCGCCGGAGTCAGAGGCTGAGGAGCCCGCTGGATGGGGGCACTGGACAGAAACTGGGACGACTCCTCCATACCGAGATCGGCACCCGGGCTCATCTGGGAGTCGTAGAAGTTGGCAAAGTTCTGCAACTGCATCGACTCAGCCGGGTGGTGGTCGTAGTAGTCGGGCATGATTAGGTTATAGTTCCCGGTGAGGGTCATGGGCTCCTGGGGCCGGGGGGCGTACGCCAAGCTGGGGAAACTGGCAGCAGCTGTCAAGTCCCTGGGGCGACTCCACCTGGGCAGGGCCTCCGAAAAGCCCAAAATCACAGCCAAACAGCAGCTGATAAAGATCTGTGAAGGAAAGATGGATATTTATTTTAAATTTATATCAAAAATGGCTTGAAAGACTTTCAGTTTTAGGAACTCATTTATCTCTGCTCCAAAAATGAATTTAAGATGTAAACAAATATTTTTTCTTTCTTATTTTTAGACGACTATTTTTGGTAAGATCTTTATAAAGCGTATCGAAATGTATTCGTCATTCGAATCTACTTACCATTTGTGAGTTGGGAGATTGTTTGCGAGCCATCTTTGGTAAATTATGCACTCCACAGAAACGATTTTATATAATTAACTTGAATTTAATTTTAGCACTTTGTTGGTGGTTCACACTTGCTGGAGTATCAAGGATTTTTATTTGTTTTCTTCTGACGTCCGATGCGTTTAAATCGAGCTCTTAAACCAGTCTAATGTTCTGAGCGGTGCGATTTTGTATTTAAAGCAAAACGCCAGGCGAAAGCCGAAAGAATTTCATTTCGTTTGATTTGTTTTGTTTTGGCATGCAAATCCGGTTTCGATTTCCAGCCGAGCGTCAATCCGATATGAATCTGTAGTGCCCCAAGGTGATGCTGGATCCGAGAGACCGAGATTAAAGAATCAGCGGAATCCGGTAAAGTGAGTGACACACGAAATATCAGGGAACTGCAGGTCAGGAACACCTGAGGGAGCTTCGAGGAGATCCCGGAGAAGGCAACAACATCGAGTTTGGATGCACTGGATGCCGTGCACGCTGATAATTCTGAGAGATACTGGACTATGAGGCGCTCGTGTTGACACACATTTGATTTGGGGATGGATGTGATTCATGGAATGTGCCCGGCAATTAATCCAAATTATACGTAATAAAAATATTAATTGCACTCGCTTTGTACCAGTGAACTTGTGCCTGTAATTAGCAGTCTCACAGAGGACGGACATGTTAATCGCCGGAATACAAATTGGCACATCAATCACGGCTCTTTATTGGCTCCCAATGATCTGACATTTCAATTTTTGTCACTCGGACTGTCACTTTTAAGCACTTGATAATCCTGCGGCGGTTCAATAACTTCCGTCGCCACATCCCGTCGGGAAAATCCCAGGCAGTGCCTTTTCGACTTTTCGAAAGCTCCAAATCTCTCGTCTTTCAGATGTTAATCTTCCTCAACTACCAACAGGTGCCCGAATAAAATAAAATAAAACGAAATTAGAACACATCCCAAATGCTTGTTTTTAATTGGGGACCCACTTTTTTGATCAATTAAGATAAGCTTGTGGAAAATCTAAGTCAGGGTTAAATATCCAGTAATTGTCTGGTTCCCATGATACTCAGTAAGAGGAGGCAATATTTTTTAAATATAATTCTTCAAAAAATATATAATATATAAAGTTATAATATAATATATAGTTAGTTCCCTAATAAAAGACACACTCTGTATACATTCTTTAAACCGCACTTTACTCTAGAAAGTAGTATGGAACTGTTGAAAAATCGTTCTGCCAACTCCTAATGACTAATGGGGAATTCTGGTGTTTAGATAAAACAGCAAATCACGCCGTATTTTGGCCAGTAGCATAAAGTCGATGATAAATTATTCCGCATTCTTATGGCTTGGCTTCGATGGTCAATGGCTTGGGTTTATCCAAGCCAATTCGCAGGCCCAGTGGGAAGTTGCTGTCGCTGATGTTTCCCGCCGGTCAAAAATAAATTAGCATGTTCAAAAATCTTCTTTCTGGAATGTCAGGCGCACACGCCAAAAAAACAACAAATAACATGCAACAGCAGGCGGCAGGAGAAAGGAGGGTGGGAGTGGAGAAAGGCTGATGGCTGAAGGCCACCCCCGTAATCAAAATATAAAGCGAAGGCATAAATAAGTTTTAGTGTCTCCGGGGAAACCCGTTGTTACTGCCTTTTTCAGCATTTCTCGAATTTTTTGATTCAGTTTTTGTTGTTTTATTTTTGAGGGGGGAGGAAATATTTAAGGCCCCCCGGCAAAGTCAGAACTCATTTAGCATTGTTTTAAGCACTTACATTTTGTTTCGTTTAATTTGTTTGCGATTTGTATTTTGCATATGCATATTTACAAAGTTGTTTTGTTTGCTTTTCACTTTTCCCTTTTGTGTGTAAATTGGCCCGTTTTTAATTTTTGGATTTTTTTGGGTTTTTTGCACATGTTTTGGAGATCAAAGACATGTTCTCGAGCAGCAGAGAAAATAATGTTTTTTGTGTGTTTTGTTACTGCGGATATATGCAAAACATTTTGCTGGGAATTTACGTCAGAATAAAAAATTGGAGGGGCTGACGGCAAAATTTTTACTTTTGCTTAAGCCTGGCATAAAATTTCAATTATCCAGGAGCAGAGACCGGGAGGGGGCCACTGGGTGACTCTGTTTGAGTTCAACTATTTGCCGAAGCCCTTGCCACATTGCCGATCGAGTTGGCAGCCTCAAAGCAACGTGCCCCAACATATAACCGCAAAATTACTTACTTGCCAGACGCGCCTTTGGTGCCCTCCACAGAGGCTGGGCCCCCGACCCGGATTCCCGCCATAAACCCTACACACCACCTCCGAATTTCTCTGCGGTTGCCTAGACAAACGTTACATGCCATCGTTTTCGACAGATGCACTTGAAAAGCACTTGAGTAATGCTATGTTTCGAAAGGGACTCATGATTTCAGAGACATTAGCGGTAAGCTTACATTTCTCCCAGTGCCAATACTGAAACAAACCCAATAAACCTTACGAAACCAAGCCAAACAGTCAACTCTTGCCTCGGGCTGCGAGGCATCATTATCCATGCAACCAGCAGCGGGCAGCGGCAGATGCAAATCGCATTAAATCTAATATGCAACTTGACCACAACAAACTGGGCGCATAATTTGTCTTTCCGCCCAATGTCATCACCCAGCTCCGCCCAGTCTCCCTGGCAGAGTCGAACCTCAAGTTCATTGTTTTCAAGTTAAACCCTCTCGTATGTCACCCGAAGAACCCATAAATTATTGACCTCTTTGTAATAATTTACTCCACTTAGAGCTCTGATGAAAATATGATACAAACGTCCTCAGACCAGCAGTGTAAATAAATAAATTGTATTTGTTTTCATAATAAATATTTTTTAACGTTTTAATTGGCTCTTGATTTGATTCGCTAATTTATGGGCTTTATAATGCCTGATAACAACACCCTAATATTTAAATTGTGAACTCCATTATAAGCATATTGCATCTGAATATCTAAAACCAGTTTACACTTAAAACCATAAATACACATACCTTTATAGACAATAAGGTGAAGTACGATAACCACTCTTATATTTCACTTTAGACTCAAAATTTATTTAGCTATTGACAGGATTTTTGGGGTATAGGATAGCGGTATAGGATAGAAACAGGTAATTTGACTACTGAAAATTAAATGGATTCATCTTGAACGGAGTTTTTCAGAAACTACAACACGTTCAGTGCAGACGATAGACGAGCCGCGGCTTATGGATCTTTTTCGTGGTGATCGCGGCCTGTATATCCGAACCCATAGTCTGGAAAACGGAAGCCGCCATCTGGGCGTACATGCGCCACGCCTTCCGAGGACACTGGCCGAAGTGGATGAGCGCCTGCTGCAACGCCATCCCATTGACCATTACATTCGACACCAGGACTATGACATATAGACTGACCACCGCCGTGATGATCATCTTCTGGTTGGCCGGATTCTCGCTCGCCTCCACCTCCTTCCACTTGGACACAGCGTAGACGGTGGCGGCGCTCAGAGGAGCGCCCACCACGGCCATAAAGATGTCGAACCGATAGCCCAGCATCATGATGGCCGAGTAGTGGGCTCGGAAGAAGAAGGTGTCCACGTACACGGTGAAGTTCATCTTAGGGCGCACCATGGTGGCCAGAAGCAACAGATACAGGACGGCGAAGGACGTGCATTGGGCGGTTGTCACTTCCATTGCAAACTGCTTAGACCAGGGGTTCAGTGGATGCTTATGGATAATCTGAAAGCAAAAACATATTAGTAGTGTAGTGTTTAACTGGTGGAGTAAGTATTAACAGGGTCAGTCTTAGCTAATCACCCGCAGCCTCAAAATGAACCCATATCCATCTGATCTTACCTCATCCCAGTGAGACTAAGCATCTCTGCCCCCTAATTAAGATCCTAATTAAGACCCACTCCCTCGGGCAAGCACCTACTTAGTTAGTGTACATAAATATTAGTTTTTTGAGTCGACCTGACCATCCATCAACCCAAATAGACTTAATTAACCGCTGCCTGTCGCTTCCTCGCCCGCCTGACGACTCATCGACGATTTTCGCAATTACTTAACACATTCGAAATGTCATCGCCACTGCACTTGCAATCGCACACTCACTGTACTACAGTAGTAATCCCGTAATATGGGTCATTAGCTCAGCCTGGACCCAGTGCTGGACATGTGTGGGGCAACACTTGCGCCGACCCTCGCACTGCCCATTAATTACTTGCACTTCCCATCGATGCCTCTTAAGCTTCATGCATCAAAAGCCAAAGGCCACAAAAGTGTGAAAAGTGCCACGACAGCGGGCAAAAAGCTAAAAAGATAGTAAAAGTGAAAAAGCGGAAAAGTTGGAAAAATTAAAAGTAAAAGCACAACAACAGAAGCATTAAAGCTCATAGTAATTAATTGTGAATTTTCAACGGCAGCCAGCGTAAAATGAGGAAATTTTTAAAGCAGCTCCTCTATCCATATTGATGCACTTAATATTTTAATTTTAATTCTTTTTCATTGTTAAATAATTCCAATCTTGGCATTATCGCCGATTAATCATTGCAAATGCACTAACAATGGCAGCTAATTGCGAAATGATTAAGCGAAAGTGGCAGAATCCAAAATTCATTTCCATGTGTCTGTGTTGGTGAGTGCATTAGTGTGTGTGTGTGGTGCATGGCAGACGGGGCGTGGCAGGGACTGGCACACTGCGGACCGCCCGTTGACAGCGATAAATCAGCAGGTGTAATGAGTCAAAGTTATCGTTATGCATGGATCATTAATCACACACGCATAACAAATTAAGAGTACATTATTCCAATGCCACACAAAGGCACACCTTTACACACCTGTGTGTGAGTATACGAGTACGTGTTGCGGGGGTGCGTGTGTTGTTGCATACTTTCGGGCAATTACGCCATCCTAGATCTATGTATGTAATGTCCTTTTATTTTAACTATTTTGTTTCCAAACCAAGAAACCCACTTAGTGGAGTTATTGGAGTTCAATTAGAATAATTAGGATGCACTTTCCAGCAAAGACCCTCCCATCCTCGATCCTCGAATTTAGTTTGTTTTTTTGGGTTTATCTTAGCCCTAGAAGTTGTGCAATTCCATGCCAGCTCTCTATTTACCCGCTCGCTAATTGTAAATGCCAATCAGGGAGCAGCTGACAAGACAAAGCCAACTGTCTCCCGAGCTGCGAAGAGCGGAGCTGAGTGCTCCGGGGGGCACGAGGGATCAGAGTCCTGTCTGGGGGAACCTGGGGGAGTGGGGGCACTAAGAGCAGAGTTGAGCTGGCTGATTGCTCCAATTGCCAGGCGCCCGGCACGCACGGCTGCCTCATACAAACTTGCAACTAAACAAGACTCCGGTGCTCGGTAGCTGGGTAGCTCGGGAGCAGCAACAACAATCGCTACTGTCAACGCACAAAAGACAGCGCTGACGTAACGAAACGGTTAATTTAGAGTGCGACAAGGACAACGACGAACGAAGGCAGTTCAAAAGCCGTCAGGACGAGATGCGATGAGGATGAGATGGGATGAGGCTGCAGATGGGCACAAAGAGCACAACAACATGGAGTAGCAATTGCACTTGGAACAATTTTTTAGACAGTTCTTATTAGGTTGAGAAGGAGTAAGAAACCTGCTTATCTACATCTTTCTGGTCTTAATATGAATTCATTAGTTTATATTACTTAACTATACACCACTTTTTTCTCAGTGCCTTGACAACAGAAGAAGCAGCAGCTATTGTGCCATTTGCATAGGGGCGTGTTCGCAGCCCAGGATCTGCAATTACAAAGCACAAGCTCGAGATTGGGCACGGGATGGTATGGGGCATCTGCCCCGAACTAAAAGGGGAATAAAGAATCCGGACAGGGGCGTGGGGAGATGCCTGTATACTCGTATAAAACATTTTTTAGTGATGATGATGTCGGCGAATGTTTAGAATTTAATTAGCCACGCTCCCTGATTATGCGTGCATGAAATTAGAGCCCGTCGAATGGTGCCCTATAAAATGTCTACCGAAGTGCCGATGACAACGAGAAGAGGAGAGGACCAGGAGCTACTCACATCTGCAGGACCTCAGAAGGGGGGTGTCAAGGGGCCAGATCCACAAGAGCCGCGGCGGAATCCAATTTCAGTTTGATTGTCGAAAGGCTACGAAAATGGGAAATGAACCAAATTTTATGAAGAAACCTTTAACATTTTAACAATGTTTTTAGAAACTTGAATCTAGGATTACTGTGATACTATTTAGGCAGATGTCCTGGAAGTTGTAGTATCTTTTGTAGGTGCCTTGTTGCCACCGCAGACTGCTGCAGTCCCGTTGACAAAGCAAAAACAATGGCCGACACTTCAGCACTTTCGTTTTCCCGCTTGAACACTTGCGGAAAGTACAAAATAAGTATAAAACACCTCGCCTCAGACTCGTCGCCTCGCCAAACACACATTTTGTGGATTTTTATTTATTATTTTGCTTCTTGTTGCCTGCAACTCCCTCCATCCCTCTCACTGCCCCGACAGACTCCCCACAATTTGCGAGTCGCACTCAACGTGAAGTGTTTTCGGTGCGGTTTTTTCGTGTTGCATGTTTTATGTTTGTGGATATGTTCTCGTATATTTTTAGAAATTGTTTTAGTTGCATGTTTTACTTTTATGTTGGGATCTGTGACAGACGGATGAAGAGGGCGAGAAGTCAGCAGAGGATTCAGGACTCAGTGCGCACCGCTCCCCCAACAGGATGGAGCTGCGATGACAGATAAGTCACATATTGTTCGGAAAGATTCCTGGCTGAGAGTGTGACGTCTAAATCGGGTTTGGTGGATTCTTTGGGATTAAGATTTACTGTTGGGTAACAAAAACTTTAAAACTTGGATGCTTCTTCATAAAGACAGTTCTTTATATCATATGGATATATACCTAAGGTATATAAACTCAGCCAGATAAAATACAGAAATATTAGATAACTAATGGGCATGAAAGTATTTAGTGTAATGGAGGAGTAGGTGTTACTTCCTAGAAGTCCTCTTTTACAGGCAATTCTCTTTTCTACCCAAAAGTACCATAGCCAGCCAAAAAATTGTTAAGGCTTTAAAAATATTATTTTCAAATCGATCTTTTTTTTTTCTTTGTTTTTCAGACTACCTATCTCTCTATAGGACCAAAGGCCCCAGATTAAATGGACGTTACTCCTCTTTCAAATATTAATCTGGCACAGCTGTTGGTGTCATTCTGCTTAAATTGCATGCACTCCCATGCATGTCCTGGATACACTCACATTCACACAGTCTAAGCACACATACCCATACTTGATCGGGCATCCTGAAAGTATGCAATACTCGCCTGGGCCTCTTCTAGGCACATCTTTATTAATTATGCCAGCGATTTAATTAAAAACTTAACCAACTGACGCCTTAAGGGCCGTAGCACTCAGCAGCGGGATCGTCTCATAGTTCGTGACCGGCGGACTGGTGGGTGTGCAGCCCAGGACTAGGCCTGGGGGCTTGGCAGCTTCCGGGCAACTTGCTGGCACTGCATTTCCGCCAAACTGCGGCGTCGGGTGTGGGCTAATTAAAATGCATTGTTTAATGCAAATAATGGATTATATATAGTTTGGCAGTTGCCAGTGTTTACTTACGGCGTCAGAGGCCGAGTGCCAGCAATCTGAGTCTCAGTGCGAGGCCTGCCGTTCAAGTGGTGCGGGTGGAGCAGGGCGGTGCTGATAGTGGTACCGGTACTATGCCCGGGGTGCCTCGATTCCGGCGCCCAAACGACGGCTGCAGGCGGCGCCTTAACGATTTTTGGCCCTTCGGCTGCTGTTGCAGGATATTGTGCCTCAGCCGGAGCCCGGGCCAAAGGAAGTTGCTGTTGTTCAGGTTGCAAATTGACGCCATTGAACGCGGCCAATATTGGAGGTTGTTGACTCCCAGCCGGAGAGTTTTTATTGTAAACAAAAAACTGTGCCTGCGGTGGTTGCGGTTGATTTGTGGCGGGCTGTAGTTGTGGCTGAATTTGCTGCTGCTGCTGCTGCTGCCAATTCGGCACATTCTGGCCCAGTAAGTTGAGCAACAATGGCGCCAACGCTTCGCTTCCCGTGATTTGTTGTAGATGCTGTGGCAAGGCAGCTTCCTCAATCATCTGGCCCTCTGCCCGTTGAATGGCGAAAGCCCCATGGTTCCTGTAAGCAAATAGTTTACTCAATAGATTTACCCACTCAACACTCATTAAAGGAGGAGCACGGAAAGCTAATATCATTAAAAAGAAAATTATTTCTCGGCTAATAGTTACTATTTACAAAAATTAATAGCTTCACATAAATTAAAAACTAGTTTTAATATTCGAATCTAATATTTAATCTTTTGTCTTATGATTTTTTCGTTGTGCACTCCTACTCACGTGCAAATCGACCTACTTTGGTAGCGGCTGTGCAAATATTTGGCCACCAGCTCCCCAACAAGCCAGGGACAAGTGGAGCAGAATGGTCCAATTTGGATACATATTCAGAGGCTTGTCTGTGAACCGAGAACCTTCTGCGCAGAACTCACACTCCAAACTAATCGACTAACTAACTAACCGATTTGACTAAAACACATCAAATATTCTTCGAAATGTGAAGCAGAGAGCGAGGAGCTTGTTTTGGGCTTTGACATTCGATTAAGTTTCTTGTTTTCGGGCATTAATTATTTTGGAGCTAATTATATATGCACATTAATATGCAAATATTATGAAGTGTGAACATTTTGATATGCCCCATTGGTTCTGGCATGGTAATTACCATTTCGGCTTTACACATCCGATTGGAAACCCTACGGCGATTCTCCAGTGAGTGGAAGTTTAATTAATAATAAGCATTTCATTAACAAGGCAGTACTTAAAATTGAGAATCTAAAAATTTCCTCTAATATTTGTCTTAATTCAGCCCCCATATTTGCAAATAAACTCTCCTCGTTGCGCTTAATTTGGTATTCCTTTCAAACTGTTGGCTTTACTCCATATATCCTAGTACTTTCCGCCTGCATGGTGATAAATCGCTGCTAAAAATGTCAACCAGCCGCAAGGGCTGTCAAACTGTAAAGTGGCCCTGGCTGAGCGTCAGCCCTCCCTGGCCCACGGGCCAAATGTTTTTCCATTAAATTACAAGCCAGGCTCCCCAGCGCCCCATCCCCACACCGACATCCCTCCGGCCGCATCATCGCTGGCCTCCGTCTGCGTGTTGGCCCGACCAGCAAAGTCATGAAATTTAGTGTTGGCGGCATAATTAGACCATCAATTGCGGAAAACTCATGACAGTCATGAATGGGCGGCTCTATCTAACTGTGTGAGAGTGAGTGTGTGTGCCAGCAGTAGAAATGCCACAAGAACGAGGGGACTGTGGGGCATGACCAAGGGCTAGGCATACTCTGGAATAAAGTAATATGGCCCCAAAGCATAAACTCATCAGCGTCGGAAATGCTGACAGCAATGAAAGGACCAGAAACAGAAACAGTATTCTAACACAGTCGAGACTCTCTAACTCTAACGCCAAAGTGGGGGCTCGATTAAAGTCACTACTCGCCTTTTAGAGTTTGTCTTTTAGAGTCACTACTGTTCTTAACTGGAACTGTTGCACCAAAAACCCAAAATACGGCAACAACAATGCCCCACAATAAAGTCGGAATGTAAAGCACAATACCTACTTTTGGCGCTCATAAATATTCACTCGAATATATGCGATGTCCTTGTGGCGGGTTCGCTTTCATTTTCCGCAGCTTTTCGGCTGGAGGCGCAAAAGTGTGAAATAGCTCCTACGTACATATAAACACTTGTATGTTTTTATGACGATTTTTTGGTGACTGTGTTAGCCAGCGGAGCGTGAAAGTTAAGCACATAAATTGCGAGGAGAGGAATTAAAAGCAGCCAGTGCATGGCATATTGTCCAAAAAACCAGAAAACACTTAAAATATGGCAACTGGGAGCGTGTGCCAGTGCGAATGCGAGTGAGCCGCTTTTTAGTAAAATTACACGCTCTAATCCACAACTTTTGAGTGGGCCACAGCCACAGGCCTGCCTGGCAGAGGCAAAAATAAAATATATACTTAAATGATAAAAAAAAAGAAATCCAGTCGAGTGGCAGAGATGAAAGGCGAGTGCCTGGGGGCACCAAGGCTACAAGAATGCGCCAGACAGCGCCAAAGACCTAAACGCAAAACAAGCAAGCCACACATACTAATGTGTGTACGGGGCTGGAGCTGGAGCTGGAGCGTCTGAAAGTATGCAAAACATAATTCATGCTGATGGAATTGTATGCATGAACATATAAGGTGAAGCAGAGTCCTAGCCCACCTCCACCCTCCGGCTGGCTAAAAATCATATGCATCACGTGATTAAACGCGTCATGCATGAAAATGTAAAATATTGTGCAACCATATACATAGCTCCGACAGACAGAGTCGCCGGCCAGGGGGCCCCGAGGTTGCCTTCTCCGCGCTGGCTGACTCAAAAAAAAGGGGAAAAATTAGAGACTTCGACCCCCCACACACAGTGTTTACTTGGCTTGACTGCCAGTCTGGCATTCGACGGTATCTGGTATCCGTGACCAGAACAAACCAGAGCCAACAAAACGCTTGGGTTGAAAATTGTGCACAATTTTTTCTCAACTCCAGACCGAAAGCTGGTTTCAAACCGAAGTCGCAGTTTCAACCGAATCTGCTGTTTCACTCAAAAACATCTCTTTATATAATATATAAATTTCTGTATCGTCCCAATGAAATTGAACTTTCTAGAACTTCCCAATTCCAGGTCAGTCTAGGAGGCTTTGGTTTTTGGACCCAAACTTCAGATTTTGTTATAAATACTCCTTATCCCAAGGAAAGAAAGTCATTCGACTCTCGGCTTCTTAGCTGTTTGAAACTTATCTTCCTCATTTCTATTTTTAATTTAATTTTTATTTTATTCATTTACAACTTTTTTTTGTCATATTTCTCATTTGTAATAGTGGGCACAGATGGCCCTATCAAATAGTCTTCGTATGAAGAAGTCCAGACTGTGGGTGTCGCAAAAAATTGTCCTAACTTTGTTTCTTTTTATTCATTTTTGTTTTTCATTTATTACATTTTTAGTTTTTTCAATAAATGGATCCTTTGACCGTATTCCAAGATGGTAATATTGGGTTCTTTCATATTATTTTTTAATTTTATTTTCAGATCCCTGCGCACCAGGGCTACTTTCTTCTCCTCCATATGATTCTCTTCTTTCTTTTAAAGTCTCTTCTATTCAACACTAATTTTAATATTTTTTATTTCTTACGTTGGGTTTATCGTATGCCAAGATGGCACGATTATTATTGTTTTTATAAATGGTATTATAATTTTTGAAACTATTTTTTTTTAATTTTTCTGGTTTTGTTTTGAAATATCTTGCACACCTTAAATTTAAACGTCATAATCTGACCAACAACATGAGTAATTGGGGCAGCCAGAAGCAGGAGGCCTTCATTAGCTAGTCCATTGAAATTTAGCATGCAATGCATACTTTAAGGTGGTTCCCTCGAAATGGACTCTCTCGTCCTGCCAAGGAAAAAATGGAAACTTTGCTTTGCAGCAAATCAGCGAAAGCGCCAACAAACTATTAAAAACTTTCGCAACAAGAAAAACTTGCAGGACGAAGATTTCAGCACTCCTCCCACTGCTCCTCCTTCGTCTGCGTCCCAGGCTCCTGTGCCGCTTTGGGTCCTTCTGGTGACGGCATCCATATCTGACGAGTGCCAAAAAGCAAAAGTTTCCACTGCCAGTGCTGCATACAATGTTTGTGCTGATTGCAGCACAGCAAATGGCTTTTGATTTCACAAATCAAAAGTTTCTTGTGCGCCGCGCCGCACGTGATTTATGCCTGCGGCAGGAGCCGAGTCCAGATTCGGAGTGCAGGACTCTGATGCAGGATTCAGGATGCAGGATGCAGTTTTCTGTCGAGGATCGCCGGCGACATGCACGAGCACCCCGCCTGACTGTAAAAACTTCAGCCCAAGGGGAAAATGAGCAGGAAAACTAGGAAAAGGGAGGAAGCCCAGCTGAATAAGAAAGAGCCAAAGAAGAATCCAATGAGCATTCCGGGGAGGCATCCCAACTAAGTTGCCCATTTTGTTTGCAGCTTAATGCACATTTAGATTTCGCATCCAGCATGCAGCAGCCAGCACCCAGGAGCGCCCTAATGGCAGCTCATCAGCAAGCCCGAATTCGCATTCTTAACACTTTCCTCTAATTGCCGGGAAAAAGTTTCCCGCGAAAAGAAAATAATATTGCTTACCTTATGAGGCTTCAGGTGAAACTAGCTGGCTTGTAAGTGCACTTAAAAAAAAAACGAGGTAAAGAAGGCTACCTGGCTCAAATATCAAATATTAAAGATTTAAATTAAACTCTAATAGGTTTCATGTAATAACACTAAAAATAAAAACCTAATTATTGATTTTTGTTTGGGAACATGTTTTTGGCTTCTTTTCTTTGAGGGGCATGGGGCATTTAATGCTTTAACGTCTGCTTCTCATAAATAACATCAAATAATAGGCTTGGGTGCTAATAAAGTGCCGTGAACAACAAAAACGGGCAACAGCAGCGAGTAGCAACACCAACTGTATCTGCAACACTTGGCAGCGCCACCCAGCAACCTGCCACCCGCAGCCCTAAAAAGTTTTGTGGTCGTGCATCCGCTTAGCGGTAAATGCAACACGGTTAACTCTTTATGGCAGTTGGCCCTTAACTGTGAAGCTGGCAACAAACTGGAAGTACCCTCTAAAAAGATGCGACATCGGTAATACTGTGTAGGACATAAGTATAACTGAAAGGAGTTTTAAATGCCCAAGGATACCCTTCAGTGTCGCTTTGGTACCCACTTATCAGGTGGCTCGGTAGCCTCCTAACAAATTTAGGCTAATTAGTTGGACTTAAGCGCGGCTTATGTGTCGCCCTGCCACCCACAAATGGTTAGCATACTTTTGGGCGGACGAGCATTTAATATATGTAATTGCAGTTGTTGTTCTTCCAGCCACCCGCTCCCAAAAAAAGAACACTTTAAATGTTGGCAACTAATTTTTGGGTAGCAACTCGAAAATTATGCGGGTCTGGGAGCGCAGAATGCAAAATGGAAATGGATGAAGGTAAAGGACTAACCTCATACGAACACATTTTCAGTAGACCACAAAACATGCAAAACATTAAGGCCACATTCTAGCCTTTGCCACCAGCTCGCTCTTGGCCCATCTGGTGTGTCGTGTCATTGAAGCGTAAATGAGACATTTGCGACGCTTGTTTAATTAAAATAAATTTCAATTTAATCAAAATTTCGTCTGGATGTTGCCGAACGGTGGGGAAAATCACCAAAAACAAAAGCATGTTAGCACCATCACCGGAATTTCGCATTAAAATTTCCGGCATAGTTTTTCGGGCTTTCTGAACCGAAGAACCGTATTCTGTGCCCCGTCATCGCCCTGACAACTGTCAGGCTGGTCTGGGTGCTTTAAAATTCCAACAAAAAGTTTTGGAGCTGTCTTTCAACAAGCACCTGCCCCGACTCGGTGGTGTCATGGGTGTGGCACTTAATTAAATCATTGTGTCAGTCTTTGATTAATAGTCGTGTGGCAAAACATTTGGAGGACTGCGTGTGGCCCTGTCGAATTTAGATGGCTCTATTGTGTGTCTGAAAATTGTATAGTTATTGTAGTTATTGTTTTTCATAAAAATAATATTTAAGACTTGTTAAGCTAATTGATTGCTGAAAAACCCAACCCACGAATAAAAACATTTTCACAGCCCAAAAAATACAAGTTTTAAAATGCTTTATCCAACTTCAATTTTAAACTCTGTTTATTCAAACAAGTGCCTGGGCAGGCAGGCAAAAACTTTCTTAAATATACAGACTTTACAACTTTTATTTTAGGTTTTTGTTGCATTTTTTTTCGCACAGGATGCAAAGGTGGGGTAATTCAATTAAATGCTTTGGCTTGAGAGAAAAGTTGTTCTAATTTAATTGGACGTTTTGTTTGCACTCGCCGCGAGTATTTTCATGTGGCCACTGTTTTTTGTATCCAAAGCTTTATATTCGATTTAGACCGCACGGCGGGAGTCGGATATCACTCCTACGCCACGTGGCCCTATCGCTCATACGCCGCGTGGTCGTAATAAAAATGTAAACGCTAATTGCCAAAAATGCTGGTAAATGCAATTTAAGTTTCTGGCCCCGACAAATTTTATTGCAATTAAAAAAGAACAGCATTCGCGGGAGAAAAGCCCCAGTGAGGCCATGAAAAATGCATATTTGGGTTTAACCGAAAAATAAACAAGAGCGGAGTGGGGACTGGGCTTGGACTACACATGTATTCACAGAGAATTCCTTTCCGCCCCCGCTGCACTGGGGGCACGGTTCGTTTTTTGCATGCCACGGTGCGGGGCGCTGAGCCGAAAAGTATGCAACAATAAATTTCGACACGACGCAAGCTTTTCATTTATTTGAAATCCAGCCACGAATAAAGAAAACACAACACACATTTCAACACCCGCTGCGAAAAAAAAAAACTGAATTGTTTCCCCACTAAAAACATTCTGGCTTGCCAATTTTGTATCAATTTTCATTTGGAAGGGACGCCGACTTGCAAAAACTATCTAAGAGCCGGGGAAAATATTTACAATTTGTCTGTCTGTGGGCCAGGCACTTTGATGACCCCACAGCCAAGACTTGTTGCCATTGCGGGCCATTCTTCCTGGCCAATTTCAGTTTATGGCCCATAAATTGTGTCGCCTCGGTGCGACAGAGTCTTCTTGCCCGCTAGCTGGCTTGTTGGCCAATTGATTTGCATGGCTTGGCCGGCTGTTAAATAACAGCCAGGACAACTGTACCACAATTTATGGCCGGGCCAATCGAAACAATTGCCTGACTCCTGCCCGATTGCAGTCATTCAGCCAGAAAAGACTCCAAATGCACCTGCATTTTATGGCTGTCAACTGCAACAGGCCAAAACGTTCTCTCGTTCCAAAAATCCAGGCTAAGTGCATTTTTTGAGTTTCGACTGACATGCAAATACTTTTCTCCCCCACCTCCGGCCGGCCGAGATAAAGTTGATTTTTGATTTGCCAGCACACTCACTGAGCCATGAGTCCAAGAAGCCATCCAAGTGACTTTGGCCCAGGCAGCCCCTCCCAGCCCCAGCCCTTTTTTGTGGCCAGTAATTACAAAAATACGATAAGGCTCCGAGCAAGCCGCTCAACTGGAAAGCGAATTCAAATGCGAATATTCATGGCTCGTTGATGGAAAATCATCAAAGTATAATGGAATATGTTATGGCAGATTATCGATAATGCATGTTTTTGTCTGTTTTGCGAATGACAAATGGTCGGATGGCCATTTGATAGGACATACTGAATAAGAATTGCACATGAATATTAATTGTTGATCAGATATTTTGATTTAAATAATTACCTTGAGCCCGTTTCGACCTGGATGCAGAAGCTAAGTGGGACTTTAAAACATATTGCTGAGAAAAATGAATAAATATTTCGGGTTTCTACACCAAATTTAAATTTAAATTTCGGATGTGGTGGTCGTATGCGACGTATGCGCCTCTCAATCAATAAATCAGGACCCCTGAGGACCCAAGAGCTCTCGAGGGAACTTAGAGTCGATGACTGGCGAAAGAGGTCTCCGGCCCGCCCCCAGCTGGAGGCCCAATCGTTGTGGTCTTTGTTTTGTGAATAGAAATATGAAAATAATCCTCAAGTGTCAGCTCGAGAGATTAGTGACAACAAACCAAAGCCGCAAAGCGAAATGAGATTTTTCATTTCGTATCAAATATCCGCAAAACCCAACTAGGAAAACCCAGTGAAACAAAAGAAAATCCGAAAAAAACTGAAAATATGTACAGCTTAAGCTGGAAGGGAAATGCAAACGAGTGCAATGCTCCGTGAATGGGAAAACTGGCAGGGAGAGACCAAGGGGTAAGCCGGGGTAAAGTGCAACGAGGAAAATTCTACAAACTGCAAACTACAGCCGCACAATGCCAGTACTCGGAAAGTAAATTGCAATCAATTAAATCCAAACTGTCGCAGCGCGTGCCCCCTGATCCGAGAGATCCATTCAATCGGAAAAGAAGCCGCCTCTGGAAAATGGGGCATTGGGGAAGCACAAACAGATGATTTATTTTTATGATACATTTTTACAGTACACTTTCATCAGCAAAACAATAAGAAATCAAGTAAAATTACTGTATTTAATTTTACTCAATGTTCAGCGTCTTAGTCCCACTGTGATGCGCTTCCAGATGCTTCGTCTGAAGTACCGATCACTGAAAGGCCTTCAGTTCCAGCCTCTGTCAGTCGACTTTGGAACGCACAGACGTGTGGTTATCTCAGCAACCTTCTTTAAATCATTTTAGATGGAAAACTTCTACTGGCGCAACAAGGTGGCGGTGGTCACCGGTGCCTCCGTGGGAATCGGAGCCAGCACAGCCGTGGAACTGGCCAACGCCGGAATGCAAGTGGTGGGACTGGCCCGACGAGTGGAGCTCATAAGGGTAAGAACTAGTGACAAATATCACCGAAAAGGATATTCTTTGAACCCTTTGAAATTAGGCCCTGAGCGACCAAGTGACCGGCGATGGCAAGATCCATGCCCGTCAGTGCGACCTTAGCGATGAGGAGCAACTGACAAGCACTTTTGCCTGGATTCGGGAAGAGTTCCACGCCATTCATGTGGTCATCTGCAATGCTGGCATCCTGAAGGCCAATTTCCTAAGCGGTAACTTGACAAAAGAAGGTAGTAGTATCGGGACTAACTGAAGCTTTTACCTTGGGGGTCCAGAGTCACCGACCAAGGACATCAAGGAGCTCTTCGACACCAATGTGGTGGCCACGGCCACCTGCCTGAGGGAAGCCCTGAAGCAGATGGCAGCGGGAGGAGAACGTGGCCACATTGTGGTTATGAACAGGTGAGACAGGTGTCCAGATCCCCAAGTTGTAAGAACCAAGCCCATTGGCAGCCCAAATATTTAAGCTTTTAAACGAAATCAATGAAGCCATCAACTTATTGAAAGTGTTTGGTGTTGTACTGAAAGTGCTTGCCCATCAATCGAATAAGAAATACATGACAGTCCATTGTCTATTGACTCGAAACAATTAGATACAGCTGGAAAATTAGCACAACTGCAAACACCCAGGACAATGCACAGTGGAGGGGGGGGACAGAGGGCGATGTTTGCACAGCTAAAATGGGAAAATTGGGCTCAAACCGAAATTAGGACGCACACGGACACACAAAGGAGCTGTGCACATACAGGACTCGTGCCGATAGAGTTGGAGGTAAATCATTTCGCATACATATTTGCTTTATAGTTTTGCTTGCGCTGGGCAAACATTCCGGCCAAAAGCAGCTTCTGCCTTGAGTGCCAAAATATTTACCAAATTATGTCGTACCGGACGGGTTGGGCGGTTGGTTGGGTTTATTTCCGATCGGGGCTTAATGAAAGTGCAAACAATGCAGCCGCCCTGGCCAGTCAATTGCAGTGTTCAGTGTTGGTCAGCGCATGCATATTGCATACATATTGCAATACGGCATTCAAAGAGGGGGCAGCGGCGGGGCGGGGCGGGTGCGGGAGGTCTGGCGCGTTATTTAAATTAAATTAAAAGCCATGCGGCAACCAAACAGCCCAACAACACAAACATTTATTGATATTTAAATGCAGAAAGCAAAGGGGTGTGCTCTCTTGGTGTTGCATATGGCATGTAGGTGGGTGTACTCGAAAAAATAATTATGAGGCTTGCGAATCGGAAGAGTATTCTTCTTTTAAGGCAAATAAACCTATACTATTTCTCAGACAAGCAGACTAAAATGTTAAACACATTTTAGCCATTTTTCATAGCAATTTTTTTTGGTGTACTAGTATCCGTGTTGCAATGGTGTTGCGGTGTGTGGGCGATGCATTAAAAGCTTTGCATCGCCAATGTGTTTGCCCAAACAACAACAATAATAAGAACAACAACAACTCAATTATTCAACATAATTAAGTATTTTGCATTAAGCCGAATGCGTATTGCATTTGCATTTTGCATTCCAGCACTGCCAGAGCACCAATCGCCAATCGCCAATCGCCAATGGCCGATGATGATGTGATTTTTATTATTTCATGGATTCCAATGCGCACCGCATTTAAAATCAAAAATGTTGCGCATTAAGCCGCATGTTTGATTTGCGCTATGGCTTTAATTTCAAATTGCATTGATTTAATTTTAATGAAATTTACTTGAGTGGACAAACACACTCTCCCAGATAGCAATTATGGCCGTTTGCTCCCCACGGCCGAAAAGGCAAAATTGAATAATTGCGTATACGCACTGTGGGTGGACCCAGACATGCGTGAAGTGGAGGGCGTGTGGACGTGTTTGATTCCTTCCACTTCCCATTTCTGTGTAAATCAGCCAATATTTCTCAACAAGCCAATATTCAAAAGAATCCGACTGGTTTTTAAATGAATATTATGTGTTTGAAGCAATCTTAATTCTTTTGAAATCATTTCAAAGCAGCTGAAACTTTAAATTAAATGGATGCCAGAATGCCTATCGTGCAAAATTAAAGGCAAAAATACATATGTCGATATTAAGCGCCGTTGTCACATACTTACATCCATGCCTCCCGCAGCTTAACACATCCTTACCGGCAGATGCAACATGGAAGTGTATTATAGACACACCGTAGAGTAAATGCACGGCATTTTCCGGCATAATGAGCCGGAGCCAGAGCCGGAGCAGGAGCCGAACTCAAGCGTATTGTCCGCAAACGAATACAATTGTGCGTTCGCAGCGAAACGGGCAAATGCGACTTCGAACTTCGCCAAACGTTAATTAATGGGAAAATGTATTTATTTTGGCCGTGTTGCGAGGAAAAGACAATCCAGAGCTGCAAAAATTTACTGAGGCGTTGCTAATGAGCGTGTGACGTTTCTGGGGGCGTTAGCCCCGGGGGGCGTGGCGTCAATATGCATTTCGCTTAATGTCAGTGCAATAATATTAAGACTTAATTAATTAAAAAATGCAAGGGGTATGCCGGCTGGAAGGCCAGCATCTGCGGCGGTGTCGGCAGCTGTTTGCATTAATATCCCTGGCCTCCAGGACATGCCAGCGCGTCGAATCCCCTTCTATGCACTCGAAGAAAAGTGGGGAGGGAGTCCCTTCATAAACCACACTCTGGCAGCAGTTCCTCTTGCAACTAATTGGTGGGGAAAATAGAGAGCATATTCTTGTTCGATTAGAATTAAGATTTTGTTTAAAAACTTACATTTTCTGCAAGTGCCAGCGTTGAATTAAAAGAAGTTTACGCAATGTTTGCACAAAATGCACAGCGACATATGCAGGCAGGTGGATGCAGAAAACAGGAACAGGACATCCGCACACATTCTTTGAGGCCTGCAAAGTGGTTGGCGGAGTGGGTGCAGGGTCTATAGGTTCCGTCAGCTGCGGACCGTCATTTTTTTGCCGGCAAGTGTCCGGCCCGGCATTGTTATTGTTGTTGCTGCTTTTAAGTGCTCCAATCCGTTGTATTGACTTTATTTACCCACACTCGCTCACTTTTCCTTTTCCACGGACATTTGACAACAACAGCGTTCTCGGACATCGGATTCCGGAAGTGCCGGTGCCCTTATTCAGCGTTTATCCGGCCACGAAGCATGCAATTACGGCCCTTTGCCAAACGGTGCGCCAGGAAATACATTTTCTCAAATTAAATATTAAATTAACGGTAAGTTAAATGCCGTGCACACACCGGAGGGGCCACACGTAACATGCCACCTCCTCCTCCATCTCCTTGCAGAGCATCTGTCCGGGAATGGTGGACACCGATTTCCTCAGTGTTTATTCGCAGGCGGTGGCCGAGCTGCCGAAGCTGCAGGCGCAGGATGTGGCCAAGGCCGTGGTGTATGCTTTGAACACCCCCGACGGTGTCCAGGTGGAGGACATCATCCTACAGCAGATGCGGAGGGTCAATTAACTCATCTCAGAATGGCACTTTCATTGATTTATGTATTTCTTTGATTGAATGTAAAATTATTAAATTTGTCAGAGCTTCGCCGAAAAAGTCATTTTTTCCAGGGATGGGCACGGGAGGGTTTATTCCTTTACAAATATTTACGAGGGAGCCTATAAAAATATTTTATTTGAAAAAAATGCTGCTAAGTAAGCCATGGAATCAATAATTTTTCAACTTTGGAACTTTACTGCCCAACTCTCATCAGTCTGGTCGAAGCAGTGCCGAGGTAAGGTCGCAGAAATAGAATTAAATTTGTATTTATTTTTTCATATTTATTATATATTTATAAATAATTTAATAATAATAAAATTATTATTATAATATACTATTTCTAACAAATATTTCCTTTGCTTCCAGGGCATTCAGTTCCAGGTGCTTGCCGGACCCTTGGATTTCACGAATCCTCGGATTCCAATTCAGCTGCTGCTGAATTGGACTGCGAGGATTCCCTGTTGTATCCCTTCGATTGTCCCTAAAGTTGTGAAGGAGATGAACTAGTTATCCCATTTTCAACCACATCGGGTTTTATGCCAAGATGGTAAGATTCCCAAACCAGTCAAGGGCCTGTAATTGGCAGAGTCTTCAAGAGACTTCTTCTGCCTGAGGCGTAGATTTTTCCCTGTCCTGAAATTTTGAAAATCTGAGCTGCAAAGTCCTGTCTAACATCGAGAAAATGGAGTCTTTAAGTTTGGCTCTTCTTCTCTAGCATCTGTTTAATGTGAGTATGCCAAAAATAGCGTTTCTTACCATTATTTTATTCTGATCTTTGAAGGCCTTATGCCAAAATGGCGAAATAAGAAGTTCATTCCAATGGAAGCAAATCAAGGGGCTTCCATGAGACGTCTACAATCTTCAAGTAGAGTATGGCACTGCCCTTAAATCTTAGAACCCCTTGGAACTAGAAGTCTGAGCTTTGGACGCCTGGATCTTCTTCTCTAGCATCTACCTGTGTTTGGCTAAAAATATAAAATAAATATTTGCATTTACTAAAATTGTTTCGTTCTGAAGAACTTTCACTGTTTATTTGGGTGTTTTCCAGTTACAATGACAGCTAAAAAAGCTAGCTTCGTTGCTAGCTTCTGAAAATAAAATAACGATTATTGGCTTGAAAAATTGCTAATATCGATTGGTTGAATGGGTCTAGTTGAATTTTTTCAAATTTAAACCGCCAGCTTCAAAGAGCTGCCAACTGATGTAAATACCGAAAAATACCAAATATATAAAGAAAAAAGTTATCGAAATGGGGACAAAATGTAGCGAAAAATGTCCAGGGCTGGGCAATTTGAAAAATTTCCCATGTTGGAGCTTATTCATCATTTGCGACTCGGTCATATTGCGATAACTTCTCGGTCACACTGGAAATGTGCTAACATCATTTTTTTGGAGCCTTCGAGTTTGTGGTAAAAAAAAATACAAAGCTAATCAATTCGCACAGGGTCGTTTAACTGCTGCGACCAACCGTACTGATGAAAGAACAATGGACTCCCATGCGGCAGCAACGGCGGCGACAGCGAGAGAAAAGCGAGACTTCCGTGGACCCGCGACCCCGAGCGAATGCGTCCACGTAGTGCAAAATCGGAAGCGAGTGTCTGAAATGTCTGTCTGGCTGGAGGGGTGCGGGTCCAATTTTTGCCGAAAACGGGGTGCGGTGGGCCTGGGCTCCTCAGTGTGATTACGAAATGGGCCCACGATCGAAGGGACGGCGAATATTATAAAGTATAATGCGTGTGCTACCACGTAGTTCCACACGGACACACACTAACACACGCACGCGAAAGCACTCATTAGCAGTGGCTTAGGCGGGATTTCGGGAAGGGGGTCCAATAGCGGGGGAAACAGTCCTTTAATCATCCGATTGCTTGAAATTTACGAGAGTTCCTTGGCTAAAATGGCCCAGAACACCCCCCGCCCTACGCCACTGCCCCACACAGACACCAGAGACGGCAAACAGAAAGAAAGTGTTGCCCAGTGGACAAAGAACAGGTTTTTAACCTAATTATAAAGCCCCGAAAAATTCAGTGCTACAGCACTCGCACACCGTCCGGACACGGGCGCGGAATAGGAAGCAATAACACCGCGTATGCGGGCTCTGTCAGTGTGTCAAGGCCCCGGAAGCAGCTAGTCAGCCGAAGCGCTTCTGATGTTCGAAATGGATTTCCAATAAGTCGCTGTTGTTGCCGCTGTCGCCGTTGTTGCCGCTGGACATTGAACTTGAGAACGCAAATTGCGCACTAATGCACCATATTTTTTCTATTTCTCCCATACGATCCGGCCTGATCTGATCCGATCCGATCCGAGCAGTCTAGCGCAGCAGCTCTCTTCCCCCCACTAAAACAACAACACACACACTCAGCTACTTCGGAGCTACCACTAACAACCCCGCAACCAAAACCAAAAAAACAGGACACACGCCAAGATGTTCATCTGGGACTGGTTCACCGGAGTGCTGGGGTACTTGGGTGAGTATCGGGGTCCAAGGCCTCCTCCGCCGCCGCGGCCTCTGGGCTGCTGGTGACATTGTGCGGCCAAGGCGGCTGAGAGAGCATTTCTTGAGCGATTGCCAACAAAGCAGCGCCAGACAAAAGAAACTGAAATTTGACTGATATGCACAGACGAGGTCAAGACAGTAGCACCGCACCGCATATGAGTCATAGTCGACAGATCCTTGCCTCTTACGAAGCCATGAAGATACTTTTCTATCTCTGATTCCCTCACAAGTCAGGTCTTATAAATGACATAACACTTTCTTAAAGTCCCAACTCAAAACCTCTGAAGAACTTGAGTCTGTTCTTTGTTTTAATAAAAAATACTGTGTGTAAGTAGCTACGTGCCTTACACTAGGCGCTGCTTTATTGGTTTAGCTGCGTACATAAAGTTTGTGACGATTTGGCCCAGAGCACTCAACTGGCACTCAACACCCCCTCCTTTGCAGGTCTGTGGAAAAAGTCTGGCAAGTTGTTGTTCCTCGGCTTGGACAATGCTGGAAAAACCACACTGTTGCACATGCTCAAAGATGACAAGCTGGCCCAGCATGTGCCCACCCTGCATCCGAGTAAGTATTCAATTGTGCCTCCATCTAAACCCCTCCTAACTGACGCACTTTCTCGTAATCCGTAGCCTCCGAGGAGCTGTCGATTGGCAACATGCGCTTCACCACATTCGACTTGGGTGGCCACACTCAAGGTAAGTTTTGGACATTCCACTGATACCCCGGAGCAGTTCGGCATAAATTTGCAATAATTTCGTGCGCATCTATAAACGTGCCCACCGGCTAAATATAGACCAGGGCGACCCATGCACAACACCCAGATTCGACGACAATCAGCATGAAATATAGCGCAGCGGGTCACCCATACAACCGCGGGCTCTATACTCTTTACATTTGTTGCGTTCAATCAGCGTAGCCTCTCATGCGAGTGCCCAGTGGGTCTTGGAATACTTATCTCAAGCCGAAGAGCGAGATTCAAAGCATAAGATGGTTGGGAAACAATGGGCTACAAGTTTATCCTAAAAGCTTAAAAGAAAGTATATGTAATCAAGCAGTTTCTAAGATTCAGCCATCACTGCGCATCTATACGCGAAAATTTAATAATTTATAGAGAAAGGCACACATTCTACGTAGATAACAAGCGTAAATACGCTGTGCGAAAGGAAAACACTCACTTGGTGAGCGTGTATAAATAGGTATCTTATTGAAAATAGTTAGGCCTTATGAAATCGGTGGCCTCTAGCTTGCAACTGATATTGATTCGCACTGCGCCGCCCCGCATTAGTATGCGTACATAGAAATGAACTTGTCATGGTGATGTGACGGTGACGGTCGCGGGGAACCAGCTAACCATGATCGTGCTAGAGATTCTAGCTGCTCGGTCGGGTTCTGTTGTCTCAGCGCGGAAAGATATCAAGTCTCAAGTGCTGATAAGGAAACTTGGTTTAGCTTGTTATATATTTAAACTAATTAAAAGGTTATTTTCGCCAGCGAGATAGTGTAACTAATTCTAAATATTTACTTTCCAGCACGCCGAGTCTGGAAGGACTACTTCCCCGCCGTGGACGCCATCGTGTTTCTAATAGACGCCTGGGACCGCGGCCGCTTCCAGGAGAGCAAAAACGAGCTGGATTCGCTGCTCACGGATGAGGCTCTCTCCAACTGCCCCGTGCTCATTCTGGGCAACAAGATCGACAAGCCCGGTGCAGCCAGCGAGGATGAGCTGAGAAATGTGTTTGGGCTGTATCAGCTTACGACCGGCAAGGTGAGTGGGTCCTTTGAGATGTCTTTGCTTTCTTCTCTAACAACTTGCTTGTTTAGGGCAAAGTGGCTCGTGCCGATCTGCCTGGCCGCCCGTTGGAATTGTTCATGTGTTCCGTACTGAAGCGACAGGGCTACGGCGAGGGTTTCCGTTGGTTAGCGCAGTACATTGATTAAGTCAGAATTAACTACCACCACCAACCAACTCCATAATTCAACACACAACCGAAACTGGAAAACCCGAAACCCGAGGCAAATTGCCCGCTAAATTTAAATCCCGACGAAAGAGATGAACCAACTGAACCCCCAAACCTTAAGCAAAACGAAGCTGCGTGCGCAATTTCTAATTTATACAACAACAACACAATTACAAATAATTCATAATTAATACCACAAAACGAAATGTACATCTGTAATTAAACGAGACACTGTTTAATCCAGCCACACCACAGAAACAAACAAACAAACAAAACAAAAAACAAAATAACATCAAACAACAATTGTAAACATCTTTTCTATCTAGAGAACACCGGATGAGAGACGAGGATGAAAAGGATGTGCAAGGGAAAACTTTTAATCATAATTATGAATAACAAATTGTAGCAAATTAAAGGTGATTTATTTAGGAGCATGTGCTTTCACGGATGTGTGCCCCGCTGTTCCATAAATAAAATTTAGCTATCTACCTTTTATTTAAAAATTTATAATTGTAAATGTCACGATTTATTTCCTCTAGTTTAGTTGGCTGCAAAATATATTATACATCCGCGAATATCCTTCCCGCCCGCCCTTCCGTTTATGGTAAATTTTAATTTAGCTAAAATTTTTTAAGTTGCATGTCATCGATGTACTTTGTTTCTTTTATATACAATACAAAGAAAAAAGGGAAAACAATTAATTAAATAAAATCGCATTTTGTTTGCAAAAATAATTCTAAATAAAACGGAAAAAAGTTTTGTAAAATAAAAATAGCCTCCTGCCCGTCACTTTACTGGGATTGGGTTTAAAATCTGGAAAACTGACATGATCCGAGAATGGTCAATAAAACGCATCTTATTTTTACAAATATATTGGATTTATTCTTGTCGCATTTAAGATTTACGCTAATGAGTCACGTTGGAGCATCTATTTAAATCAGGGAGCAGGCTTCCGTTGGGTGAGCACACAGTTAAAGGGCAGCTATCATGTCGCTTGTCTATTGTGTAGAAAAATATTACAAAACTCTGTATCGGCCATTGGGCTAGGAGGGGCGTGCCTAGCGCTGCTAGCTGCGGCGACACAGGCGCAGACGCCGGCACAGCATTAGCTGCCGGTGGAAGAGACGCAACAGCAGGCACTTGCGCTTGATACGCTCCCTGCATCAGGAACGCATGGAACCGCCCATAGAGCCGGAGCCACTGCCCGCCATGCGCCGCTTTTTCTTCTTCTTGGCGGTCAAGCTCTCCTGCCCGCTATCCGTATTAGAATCGCCGTCGGACGACCCCGCATCCTCGCTCTCGGACGACGAGGAAGAGCTGCTCGAGGAGGAGCTCGAGTTGCTCGAACTGTCCGAGGCAAAGCCGGTGCTCTCGTTAATGTTAATACTATCGGCAATCTGGGCCAGCTCCGGACGCTGGTCGCGGAGCACGCGCAGCCACTTCCGAGACAGTTTCGGCCTCCCCCTAACCGTTTTGTGCCAGACGCACGGAAAGTTTGTCTGGGAGCTGAAGTTCTGGGTTATGGCGATTGTGTCGTCCAGGTTGAGTACCACGTGCCACCAGCCGCCAGGCACAAACACAGTTTCCCCCTCGCCCTGCAGAACCTCTATGGGCCGGAACTGCTCCGGCCAGCTGGGTAGCTTGGTGCGCGGATAAACAGTGCTGAACCAGGTGATGGCCTCGTCTCTCTGCTTTCCACCCATGGCACTGGTCACTTTCAGCAAGTCCTTCGGTGTTTGGGTGGGGAATAGGCACCACCGCTTGTGACCGCGGATTAGAGTGTTCCAAGCACTGGTGCCTAGCGGATCGATGTGGATACCGGTGCCGGACCGAGCAGGCCCCATAACAAACCAGCGGTACGGTGGCCGCCGGCTCTCCCCGCAGTATTGAAACAGATCGTCCCGAAAGTACTTGGGAACCACATAGTCGTCCAGCAGCTTTCTTCTCCGATGGTGTTCGCCGAAGCTGCTGTCAAAGATGTACAGCGGGCTGTCATCCCGCGTGGACTGCATGTATTCTACATAGTATTTCATCTTCAGCTTGACACTATAGCCTTCGTTGTCTTCGCCGCACTTGAACTTCTGGTTGCGGTATTTTTTTGCCAGGCGAGCCATAGTCCACTTTTCCAAGGCCAACCAGCCATCGGTGCAGCCGCGGATTACTACCGGCTTGTAGGGGCGCTCGAAGCGCTCGATGAACTCCTCGCACGACACCTTCGAGTCCTCGATCCGCTCCAAGTTATCCGAAAAGTCCCAGAAGGGCTCGAAGTTTTCGCTGTACCGCATTGCCACCCATGCGTTGTCGCCGTCCAGCTCCGGTCGGGCTTTGCGCTTCACTTCTCGAGTGCGCTTGCGGGAGCGCTTTGGCAGTTTGAATTCCTCGCTCATTCCGGCCCTTTTTGCTGCTAATATTCTGGTAAAAAATTAATTTTCTAAATTTCTAAAGCAGCAAGTGGAGTACGTGAGCGCTGTGTGACCAGGCAGCGAGAGTCAAAATATACCGTTAGAACGCGTTTGAATCTGCGCTTCAAATATTTTTCTAATAAGCTTACTGGAACATATAGAAAGAATAAACTCATCTCTAGCATTGTTATATTCATAACATAAATATAAAAAATATTTTTAAAATTAATAGAACAATCACTTATTCCAGTTTAGTATTTTTTCTCATCTGTTCTGTCTGAGTGACCAGCTAGACTGTACACTTTGAGTAGGCGACAACCCTACACTCATGTGACAGCTGTAGGAAAATAATGATAAGCCAAGTTGGACGAGGTGATACCTTAAAAAGCAACTAAGAAAACACTACTGAAAACGTATTTTTCCCAATTCTCGCAGAGCTGTACAAGGTGCCGCTTCGCATTTTAGACCACCGGGTGTTCGTCAACGGCGAGATCGAGTCATTTCTGGACAACTTTGAGACCCGCAGGAACGACAGCGAGGTGGAGAAACTTTTCCAGGTCACCGAAACTGTGGGATCCCTCAAGTACGATCTCTCTGATCGCTGCATTGCGTCTGGAAGCCAGCACCTGACCCAACTGGGAAGTGAGGTGAACCAGCTTCTCGAAGGAGTCAACGATCTCTTGGCCAAAGCGAAAGTGGAACGCACTGTGAGTGGGTCACCAAAGTAACTAATCATGATTGATTGGCAGTCGCAGTAACATTTCCATTCTTTTTACCAGGCCAGCACTCAGCTTCAGGAAGCTCGACTGGCACGTGAGAAACGACGGGCCGAATTCTTGACCAACTTGGAGCACGGCTATCGCCGGATCGAGAATTCCTTTGAGGAGAAAGAGGAGGAGATTGCCGAACTCTACTCAGACCTCCAGCTAAAGCTTAACATTCCCAAATAATCGACCATGCTGAAGTCATCGATAGTAGATACCAGGGTGCGCCTGATACCCTCGCAGAAGTTGCTGAAATTTCTGGACAAACACAAGGAGCATTTTCATGATGTTCCCGAAAACGTGGCCAATATTATGAAACAGAAGGGGTACTCTTTGCCCCTCGGCACAAAGATAACCAAGGACCATAAAACTGTCTTGAAGCGTCCAAAGATCGATTACGAACTGCTGGGATTACTCACAGCCGACGTAGATGACAGCGTAGAGACGCCTGTAGAATCCAATTTGCCAGGGGATGAGGACGGTGAAAAGCCGCCTGCACAGCACAAGTCTGTTTTGTATTTGGAAGACATTCACTGGCTCAACGATACCCTGGATGAACTTCGCAAGACCGAAGTGTGTGAAGTGTTCTTGCACGAACTAATCGAGACCTGCGACCTAATTTTGCCCGAAAACGAATTCAAGCCACGTAATCCGGATCTGGAGGCGCGTTGTCAAAGACTGCGCGAGGAGCAGCATAACAGAGAGTACCAGAAGATGACCAAGAACGTGGACGCTGGCCTGAAGAACTACCCGGAAGACACCATCGCCTATCAGAGTAGGTTCATTTGGTTGACGTTTTTCACACCTGATTCATTAAATCTATTTCCCGTTTCAGTCAAGAGCCTTAACAAACAAATCATTGCCGTAGTGCAGTTCATCTTCTCGGTGGCCGCCGGGTTTACATTCGGCTTCTTTGGAGTGAATCTGATGGTGGGCCCTCTGCCCTTCGGCTTCCGTATACTCCTGGGCGTGATTGTGGCACTAATCATAGCTCTGGCCGAGATGTACTTTTTGGCAAAGAAGCTGCACGAATACGATGAGGTATTGGATGCGCCCAAGCGCAAACAGCCGCAGCCAGCCACACCACCAAAGCGTCCGGTTCAGGCCAAGGCAAGCGGTGTCCAGACCCTAAAGCCCCATGCAGATTAGAATGTCACTTACTAAATTTCTTTATACAAAAAGACACACATTTTGGATTATTTCGCGTTGCAATTTAGGTTATATAAATATGTAGCTGTAAAAGTTGTATTCTTTGCGGGAGAGGGATTGGATACGTATGCATACTCCATATTGCTGCTCTGCTACTCGTAGTGCGGCTGCGGCTGGGGATTAGGGTTGTTCCATCCCTCGTCCATTGAGTCCGATCCGCCACGTCCCAACCAGGCCATTATGTAGATGAACAAAACAAACGTTAACATCCCGGCAAGAACCAGGAACCACGTGCGACGCCACGGAGGCCGGGAGGAGGGCGCATACCAGCGCCTCGTCCAACGCGAAAAAAGCTCTGCGGGCGTACGGCGCTGGTACTTATTGTCATCCCGATCCGTTCCACCAATTGGAGACTGACGTGGCAGAAGAGGTCGTCGGCTGCTCGCTGTTGGAAGAGGTCACATTAGATCATACTGTTGGAAAATCCCAATGATTGCTCCTACCATAGTCGCCTGCGCTAGGCGGATTAAAGGCGTCCATTAGGAGAACGGAATGTGGACTCTGGGCGTCGTGGCCGTTGGGCTTCGTCCGCTCACGCTCTCCGCCGGAATGAATGTGGTGCACTTTGGTCATGTTGCTGACTGAAGCCTGACTTGCTGCCGGCTTAGACTTGATCAGGCTGCTTCCAATACTCTGATCCTCGGAGAGCTGGAGATGAACCCAATGTATTAAATTGGCGATATGAAAAGCTCGGCGTTTAGCTTACCAGGGCCAGTCCCAAGCCGTTTCGGCCCCAGTTCACCTTAGCAAGGAAGTTTTTCAGCGCCTCAGCCACGGGAGATACAAGGTTGGAATTGGGAAAGATCTCCACGCTGCAGGCGGGGCACTGGTGGCCACGCGGCGCTGTGTTGGCGGGCAGAGCAGCTTGCCGGGCATTCAGGCAGTCCCAATGAAATACATCTTAAAGAGGACAATCAGTTGTAATAGGTGCATCAATCGGGTAAGAGAGAAGCTTACGGTAGCAGACCAGACGCACACAGTCACCCTGCTCCAGGGTGGTGCCGCAAAGGGTGCAGTTGGAAATGTAGTCACTATCCCGCAGCCACTGCAGATACGATTGCACGATGCACTACCAATATAGAAAGTAATACATTAATGTCGGCTTATTGGGTACACCCACTCCACCTACCTTTGGATGGGATTGGACCATACAATGTTCGCAGACGTTGACGCGGTGTTCGAAGCAGAACTGATTCGTCACCAGTCGCTTGGGACACTTGCAAAGACCCATTGTGGCGGGTTTCGAGACGATCCTCAGGCGATGCGGGAAGTGCACTTGGTGCGGCGAAGGGGTCTATTGCATAGTATAAAGGTTTTGTCGGTTTTTATTTGCTTAGCCCCTTTTTGCAAACTTGTTGTTTCTTTTTCTAATTTGTCGGCCACGTATCCAGTGTGACCGCAGATGGACTGCACAATATACTGAAATATAATGTGTTTGATAAAAAATACCGTTGGACTAACAATTTTTTAAAATACATATACAAAAAAAAATAGTTTTTAAAAAACTTGTATCTTTTATTAATAAATGTTTTCAACAAAATTGTATTTTGAGAAACTTTTTATGCATGATCATATGTATTTTTTATCAGAAACTTTCAAGATTGATTTTATTTTTTGGTCGTACCTTATCAACCTGTTAATTTGCATTACAATATAAATTGAACTAAAATGATTGAAATGATTAAAGTTTACAAAAAACGGAAAATTAAAAGTCTTAAACAACTAAATTAAGTTTACATTTATTCTACGCAGGAATTTTCCGCAATAACAGTGTTTTTTTAATCCAACCAATCTCGCATGTATTCACAAGTTATCGCTGTTACATCTCCGCAATTGGAGCAGTTCTTTATCACCGGGCAAATCCCACAGGGCATCTGCACCAGCCCAGTTGGTGCCAGAGGAGAGTTCACAGCTCGATAGACAAAGGACCCATCCTGCAGACGCACTCGTTCCGCATTGCCATCGTACACCACAGTTTTAAGGATAGTTTCCAGATCAGCTTCTGCTAGGTTAACCTTGCTAATGCCCAGGTCGGATATGAATTTGTGTACCTCGTTAACCGTGCAGCAGGACATCTGCTTAAAGGCCAAGGGACCTTCTCGCTTTTTCTCGGCACCGTCGCGCTTCATTTGCAGAAACCGTAGGCATTGCTGGTTGAGAACATCGACAAACTCCACCTCAAAGTCCTGATCCTGATACCACGCGCCTCCAGTGATCGACAGATCGGGCTCCAGATTGTACAGCATGTATACCTTCTTCTTGCTAGCCTGCGAATTGGATGAATGGATAAAATTACTGTGTATATTTGGAGGAAAATTACCTTACGTTCACCGACTTTACAGCCTTGATAAGCTTTTTTGTCTCCAGGTTCTTGAGGATCTTGTTCAGCTGGATCATATTTAGATTAGACTTCATGCGAATGTCCCGGATCCAGATTCCCTTATTGCCACCCTCCTCCACGATTCCATATACGACCTTCTCCTCATTATCCGCATCCTTTGGCAGGGCGCTCTTTTTCTCCGGATCACGGGCGCGGTACACCAGCTTTTCCCCCTTCTTCAAGATTTCGATTCCTCCCTGTTGCAGTAAAATATTTAAGGCTTCCACCCGCGTGGCGGGTTCAATATCTGGAAGCGCTTTAGTGAGGTCATCGTTTGTCGCGCCGTTTGCTATGCCTTGGATCACCGCCAGCAACAGTTGGGACACTTCTGCAGCCATGACCACTTAGGTTTTAATTAAAATTAGTTAACAAAACTGAACACGCTTGCGGCGCAAAGAAGAAGAACCATAACAAACCGACTTGGTCTTGCCACCTAGGTGGAAGTAGCCGCTTTCGGACACTGGTTTCGGAGAGCTGCCATACCCGTGAGCTCCGAACGTTGTACAACACCGACCCGGTTGTGTATACCAAGAAGTTTGTGCGGCGAAATTAACAAACCAAATTTCGCAAACGAAGTGGATTCAATCTAAAGAATAACTATGGAGCCTGCCAATAGGCTGTAGGAGGTAATCCGGCTCCGTGGGCGCGGTAGAACAACTGGGTAGGCCGGGCACGAATGCGCCGATTTCCCTTTTTTCCGTTAATAATAAATGCAGCTGAGGTGCCGACGCCACGGAAAAGTGTGGCAGACGCAGATTGCAAAAAAAAGAAGAAGACAAGCGAAGCTGAGAAAAATAGGGCAAGGCAAAACGGAGACGAAAGACACGAGAAGAACGCGCGGCAAAAACTATCATACTATCATAAACTAGAAGAAAAAAATAAAATAATAGAGAAGTAGTCCAGTACCAGTTTCTAACCGCACACTTTTCTTCCAGAGATATTCCGACTATTTGGGCTAGGAAGGTACTGGCCACCGGTCACCTATGGGAAAGAACGCAATCGACGCGAGCTCCAGTCCCAGTGCAGAATCCTCTTCAGATACTGAATCATCCAGCTCCCAGGAACGAGATTCGAAAAGAAAGCAACGGAATCCAAAGTCCAAAAAAAATGTCAAGAAATCTGGATCCGAGGCAAGCTCCAAATGCAGCAGCTCAGAGGAAAGCACCAAAAGCAACATCTCTGACTCTCCGGCTGTAGATTGTCAATCCGAGGAGGATTCGGAACTGAATAAGAAGCCTGTGGTGGGAAAAATTCGCATTGTACCGTTAGAAAAGTTGCTGGCCACTCCTGTAAAAAAAATTAGAACTAAAATTACACCCAGGAGAAACGTGGAAACTGTTAGCAGCGAAAGTATCCAACCAGAAGCATCATCTCGCCAAAGCAGCAATAAGGGCTCTATTATTGAGCTAAGCGACAGCGCTGAAGACTCCGTGGACGAGGACGAGGAGCTGCTTATCCCGTTGGTACTAAAAACAGAAACAACCGAAAAGAGTTCAGACCGTAAGCCAGCTCCCAAAAAGAGGTCAGAGCCTAAGCCAGCTCCCAAAAAGAGTTCAGAGCCTAAGCCAGCTTCCAAAAAGAGTTCAGAGCCTCAGCCAGCTCCCAAAAAGAGTTCAGAGCCTAAGCCAGCTACCAAAAAGAGTTCAGAGCCTAAGCCAGCTACCAAAAAGACTACCTTATCTGTTAAACGCTGTCTAGTTCGCCTGAAACGCGTCTCACTACCTAATAGCGGCCAAAAAAAACCCAAGATGAGCTCCGACTCCGAGCCGGAAGCAGCCACTACTTCTAAGAAGAGCAGACCAAGTCGGCGATCTAAGAGCGAGAGCGAGGAGGACTCGGACTACCAGGCCCCTGTCAGTGAGGGCGAAGATGAGGATGAGAAGAAGTCCGAAGAGGAGGAGGAAAGCAAGGAGGATGAGGAGGAGGCGGCTAACGACAGCAGCGACAGTGAGGTGATGCCGCAGAGAAAACGCCGAAAACAGAAGAGCGACTCCGACAAAGGTTCCTCCGACTTTGAGCCGGAGCAGAAGCAGCAGAAAAAGAAGCGCAAGCGGATCAAGAAAAATTCTAGCGACGAGAGCGATGGTGACGACGAAAAAGCGAAAAACAAGCGCAAGCATATTAGGAAGATAATCAAGACCAAGGATTTGGATGTGAGCACGAAGGAAGCTGGCAAGGAGGAGGAGGATCGTAGGAAGCGCATCGAGGAGCGTCAGAAACTGTACAATCGCATATTCGAGAAGTCTGAGAATGTGGAGATCACCGAACTGGTTCTCGACTTCGATGAGGAATCCAAGAAGGCCCTTCTGCAGGTGGACAAAGGCCTCCTAAAGAAGTTGAAGCCCCATCAAGTGGCGGGTGTAAAGTTCATGTGGGATGCGTGCTTTGAAACGTTGAAGGACAGTCAGGAGAAGGCTGGTTCAGGCTGCATCTTGGCCCACTGCATGGGCCTGGGTAAGACCCTACAGGTGGTTACCCTGTCACACACCTTGCTGATCAATACGCGTCGCACCAGTGTGGACAGAGTGCTGGTTATTTCGCCGTTGAGCACAGTGAACAACTGGGCGCGGGAGTTCGTCCACTGGATGAAGTTCGCCAACCGAAGAGACATCGAGGTGTACGACATATCCCGCTACAAAGATAAACCGACGCGCATCTTTAAGCTAAACGAATGGTTCACCGATGGCGGCGTCTGCATCCTCGGCTACGACATGTACCGCATCTTGGCCAACGAAAAAGCGAAGGGGCTTCGGAAGAAGCAGCGCGAGCAGCTGCAGCAGGCTCTCGTTGACCCCGGCCCGGATCTGGTCGTCTGCGACGAGGGGCATCTGCTCAAGAACGAGAAGACGTCGATCAGCAAGGCCGTCACCAGGATGCGCACCAAACGGCGCATTGTCCTTACCGGCACTCCGCTCCAAAATAATCTCAGAGAATGTAAGTTAACTATATTGAGCTTGCGCCTATTGGGCTTGTTAATAACTATTTAATTGTCTTCCAGACTATTGTATGATACAATTTGTAAAGCCCAATCTTTTGGGCACGTATAAGGAGTACATGAACCGCTTCGTAAACCCCATTAGCAATGGCCAGTACACGGATTCCACGGAACGAGATCTGCGACTCATGAAGCACCGATCCCACATTCTACACAAGCTGCTCGAGGGGTGCATCCAGCGCAGGGACTACTCTGTTCTGGCCCCGTATCTGCCGCCCAAGCACGAGTATGTGGTCTACACGACATTGTCGGAATTGCAACAGAAGCTGTACGGTTACTACATGACCACACACCGGGATCAGGCCAGCTCTGACATCTGTGGAAAGGGGGCGCGTTTGTTCCAGGACTTCCAGGACCTGCGCCGCATTTGGACGCATCCTATGAATCTAAGGGTGAACAGCGACACCGTGATCGCCAAGCGGCTGCTGAGCAACGACGACTCTGACATGGATGGCTTTATCTGCGACGAGACCGATGAGGATGAAGCCGCTTCCAATTCGTCGGACAGTTGTGACTCCTTTAAATCTGATGCCAGCATGTCGGGCTTGGCGGCCAGTGCACAAAAGTCGAAAAAACGCAAGACTCGCAATGATAAGGCGAATAGTAACGATAGCGATTCCGATGTGGAAATGTTGGGCGACTCAGTAGCGGGAGCTGGCCAAAAGGAGAAGGACGATCCCTCCGAGTGGTGGAAGCCATTCGTCGAGGAGCGAGAGCTGAACAATGTGCACCATTCCCCCAAACTTGTTATATTGCTGAGACTCTTGCAGCAGTGTGAGGCTATTGGCGACAAGCTGTTGGTGTTCTCCCAGTCCCTGCAGTCGCTGGACGTCATCGAGCACTTCCTCTCGCTGGTGGACAGTAACACCAAAAACTATGAGTTTGAAGGTGAGCATTGTAAGGGTGTCCTTACACTATATTTACCCAATATTCTTTGTAGGAGACGTTGGTGACTTCAAGGGCTGCTGGACCATCGGCAAGGACTATTTTCGGCTGGACGGAAGCTGCAGCGTGGAGCAGCGCGAGGCCATGTGCAAGCAGTTCAACAACTTAACCAATTTGCGGGCGCGCCTCTTCCTCATCTCCACACGTGCGGGGGGCTTGGGCATCAACTTGACGGCGGCCAATCGCGTGGTGATCTTCGACGTCTCATGGAACCCCTCGCACGACACACAGAGCATATTCCGGGTTTATCGGTTTGGACAGATAAAGCCTTGTTATATCTACCGATTGATAGCCATGGGCACCATGGAGCAGAAGGTGTATGAGCGACAGGTGGCCAAGCAGGCCACGGCCAAGCGCGTGATCGACGAGCAGCAAATTTCGCGGCACTACAACCAAACGGATCTGATGGAGCTATACACGTACGAACTGAAACCGAGCAAGGAGAGGGAAATGCCCCTCCTGCCCAAGGATCGGCTATTCGCCGAACTTCTGAGCGAACATGATAAGCTTATATTCAAGTATCACGAACATGACTCCCTGCTGGAGCAGGAGGAACACGAAAATCTGACTGAGGAGGAACGCAAATCGGCATGGGCCGAATACGAGGCAGAGAAGACAAGAACAGTTCAAGCCTCTCAGTATATGAGCTATGATCGCAACGCCTTCGGCAACCAGGTGATGGGCCAGTTTGGAAACGCTTCGGGAAGCGTGACCTCCAGCAAGATCTTCGGCTTCCGGACGGACATCCTGTTGCAGCTGCTGAACATGAAGATAGCCAAAGACCACAAAGAGCTAACCCAGAATCAGGTCATCCAGCTAGTGCCCAGCTACCTGCAGCAGCTCTACAACGAAATGAACAACAGTGATCCAACCATGTACAAGGACTTGCTCAATCTGCACGCCAACATCGTGCATCCCAGTGGGATGTACATGAATCCTCTACTCTACGCCAACCAGAATCCCTCGGCAGCGGGCTATAATCAGGGTACTGGAGGACCGGGCATGGGAATGGGTATGGGAACAGAGGCTGGAGCGGGACCAGCTACTGGATCAGCTGCTCCGGCTCCAGGCTTCGAGCCGGACAAGGTATACGAGATCGATTAGAGCCAGATAGGAGAGCCAACGGAAATGGTTACTCTTAATTGAATAGTAGGTAATTCGTCGACATCGTCGATATTTCCCTTGGACTAAAGTTACAAATATGGTTTTTTCCTACCTACACATTTACCAATTACCCCTACCCAAGTAAGATTATAGTTTTTCTCCACTTATTAAATAATTATAAAAGTATATAATAAATTTGCGAGGCGATGCTTAAGTTCATAACTGTCCTAATCCATTGTGTGTAGTCGTAAACTAGATACCAGAAACAATTTAATAAAATATAACTCATGATTCAAATTCTCACACAGGTCTATTCCAGTCTTTTCAAAATATATTCAAGCCTACAAACTAGCCGCCACGCACTCCAATGGAAAGAGTGAGCAGCTATCACACATGATGTGACTTCGAGTCGAGCCAGAAACAATGCCACGAGAGTAACAAACTTAGTTCTTGTCCATAACAGACAGATTCTAAATCATCTATTAGAATGGTGTTAGACCCAAGTGGCCTGGTGCAAGCCCCTAACTAAACTGGAATAGGCCTGATAGCTATAAACCACATAGATACATCTATATAAATAATAATAATAAATGCGCTTTCGACTAGGGAGCGCAAGAAATTATTTTACACGCGACAAACAATAAATGGCACAGATATTATGAATAAAACCCCAATTCTCTTCATCCATTCAAGCTGTTTTCAAAGGTCATAATAAAACTCGCAAGGACTAATAACATTCATGACGTATATGCTATTACAGTGAAATGGCGGTGTCTGGAGTCCGATAGGACTTACTTCCTATGGGGTTTTCAGCATCAGTTGGGAAAAGTTGCCATTTCCTATTTGTGGGGTCAGAGTGGCCATTCACTTTGCAAGGATGGTTATATTTCTAATAAGGTAATGATTTAATTTTGTTTTAGGATCAAGTAGGCTGTGATTTAGTATACAACTGGTCCAGTTCTTTAAGGGACCGATTTAGTTCATTCGTCTTCAATCCTCTGACTAGCTCGGAGCTCAATTTATTTCATTACTAATATATTATTTTTCCATATTTTTTTTTCTACAATCATTTTTATTTAATTTTTTATTTTTGAATCTTTTACACCAGGTTTGAAAAGACTTTTAAATCGATTTATTTTTCTATTTCTATTTTTTTTTTGTTGGTTATTTTGGTGGAGCTGATTCTACGAGGGCGCTGTGGTCTTATTTTCTTATATATTTTAAGATTATACGCTTCAATTCTTGTATATGTAAATTTTTTTCGTTGGGATCTAACAGATCAAGCTTAACAAGCAACTCTTCATTTGACTCTGTCCTCTTTTCTTATTATTTTTGTTAATATTTTTTAAACATTTTTTATGTTGGTGGAGCCGACTTCTCAAGAGCGTTTTGGACTTAATTTCCAATTTTTGTTTTCTTATTTTGATCTATGTTTATTTTTTCGTTGGGATCTAACAGATCAAGCTTAACAAGCAACCTCTCCATTTGACCCTGTCTTCTTATTTTCTTATTATTTTTGTTAATATTTTTTGGGATCTTTTTTATGATGGGGGTTATTTGATTTGGTGGATCCGACTCCTCAAGAGCGTTGTGGACTTATTTTATTTTTTATGTAGAATATATGCCTAACTCCTTTTATATTTTTATGATTATTTTTTCTTTGGGATCTAACAGATCAAGCTTAAAAAGCAACTTCTTGCCACTGTCCTCTTATTATTTTTGTTTATATTTTTTAAACCTTTTTTATGTTGGGGTTATTGGGTTTGGTGGAGCAGACTCCTCAAGAGCGATGTAGACTTATTTTCTTATTTATTTTAAGATTATATTCTTCAATTCTTGTATATGTTTATTTTTTCGTTGGGATGTAACAGATCAAGCTTAACAAGCAACCTCTCCATTTGACCCTGCCTTCTTATTTTCTTATTATTTTTGTTAATATTTTTTGGGATCTTTTTTATTTATTTATTTTTTTTTTTGATAGCAGGGTAACGTTTATTTAAAACTGTCCTTAGGGACAACCATTAAATGTTATGACATTAACTTCACTTATTGATAATTTACATATTAATTGGAGAACTAGATTAGAGTTTAATTAGGGCAGAAATTTAGCTTAATTTATGGTGGTTGATATCTTTTTTATGATGGGGTTATTTGGTTTGGTAGAGCTGATCCTCGCAGAGCTACTGTATGCTCAACTCCTTTTAAATTTGTATGATTATTTTTTCTTTGGGATCTAAACGATCAAGCTTAAGGAGCATCTCTGCGATTGCCGCTGTCCTCTCATTTTCTTGTTATTTTTTTTCTCTTTTGAATATATAAAATTATTTTATTGAACTACATGAGATACAGGTTCTGTACAAAGTTACATTCTAAAGGAAACCCCGTGAAAGTTTTCTCCATCCCCTCCTTTATTTTGGTGGCAGTTTTCCCATCATTCGGAGCTGTTGCATCTGCTGGGCCTGGAGCATGTGTTGGGGACTTGGTTGCATGGCTCCTATAGGAGGCATACCGCCGGCTCCGGGACCCATTCCCGGCATCATTCCTGGTCGAGGGGGTACTCCACCCATAGGTGGCATGCCGCCAGCTCCCTGCAGCATTCCAGATCCAATGGGCGGGGTGGGACGGCTATGAACACCTTGCTGGATGTCAGAGAGACATGCTTTCCACTCTTCCAACCGATTGTAATGTTTCTGGAGAAGCGCCTCTTTTCGTTGAATCTCGATGCTCAGGTCCTGGTTCTCGTCCTTAATCAGCATATAGGGCTTCAACGTAGACACAAGGAAACGCTTCTGAAGGAAGAATGCCTCCATTTGACGCGCCACGTCGATAAATCGGTTTGTTGTTTTCTGGACATCTAGTTCGATCTCCTCCTTGTTGGTCCCTGAGTTGGGTTCCTGTTTGGTCAGCGAGAGAAGGCAGGACTGGAAGGCCTCCTCGAACTCATCCATAAGGTTTCCGCCACCGGGCTCGTTGCTGGCCATGAGTTCACGCTTTTCCAGTTTATGAAGACCAAATAAATTTCACCGGCGAGAAGCAACACAAAGTCGAACAGCTACAAAATATTAATGCGACAGGATTGCCATTTTTTTCGATGAGTTTTTATCGATAGTCATCGGCTGAAATATGGAACAAATATTTTGTACCAACTGGAAATATTGAAAATTTCTTTTTAAATTTTGGTGCAGTTATGAACACCTTGACCATTTGAATTTATTGTAATATATCACAATTTTCGAATATTTAAATTTTTGTTCAGATCAAAGAAACTATCGCTAAAAATACAAAATAACAGGGAGTGGCAACCCTGAATCTAATGAAGCAAATAAGTTGAATTTTGTTTATTACCCAACGACATGACAGCAAGGATTATCCTTCGCTGTTTGCACACATCCAGTTTGTGCCTGGCTCGTGCTCCCCGACGTGCAAATCCTGGCCTGGGATACCAGCTTCAGCAGTTACAGCAGGAGCACCCTTTCAAAACAAACGATGCCAGCGAAGATTATGCCGATTTGGAATCCGACTTCATGGAGGTCCAGAAAACCCATCGGCAACACGAGCATGAAATAAAACAGCACCGCGACCGGATCCGTCAGTTTATGATAAAGCACAAGTACTTCAGAGATGCAAAACTGCCGAACCTCCTGTTCCACGCTGAGAAAGAGCAGATAAAACTACTCCACCAACGGGATCCCGAAGAATGGAGTGTCGAACGGTTGGCAGAGAGTTTCCCGGCTACTCCGGAAATTGTCGAGAAGATTTTGCGTTCTAAATGGCGCCCGAGAAGTGTCCAGCGAATCCGTACTCACGACGCAAGTGTAATCCGGAATTGGCAGCAGCTCAGACAGGGGAAGAATGACTTCAATCTGCCCCAAACTCTTCTGCAGCACCTTCAGAACTTTAGCGTAAGGCGGAAACAAGATTTAAAGGAGTTCAATGCGGAAGAATGGCCCACGAGGTCACAATTGCCCGTTCCCCAAGGCAACGAATTTAGAAAGCTACTTGGGAATAAGAATAGTCCAACTCATGACCAGCCACCCCCTCAACTACCGTCTGGGTACGATCCTCCTGCTTCTGCCGCTGAGGAAGAAACCTATCTGCTCGATAAAATCCGTAATAAAAAGAAAATGCGTCTGCAAGAACTGAAGGAACTTAAAATGGTAGAATCAGTCTCCGAAGCTAAGGCCCCCGTACCTGGCCTTCCGGAGAATCCCAATGGCACTGGGTTCCTACCCAGCTTTGTGCCCAAATTTGAGAGTAGTGAAGTCGTAATTACTGCCGCGGACCAGCGAAAATACGAGATCACTCAGGTTAAGACTCAAATTGTTATTCCCCGCAAACTTCGTCGCCCTGGAGCCACCTATCGCGTGGAGGATGCTTACTACGACGACGACGGCGAGCTTCTCTACCGTGTGCCGGGAATGACTGGACCGGGATCAAGACATTGACTTTATGATTTAGTTCCCTAAAATTATAAAAATGTTCTGCCTTATTGATTGTGGTATAATGCTTTAAAAATGGCTTTCGATTTGATTATCGAAAAATGTTTATTAAAAAATGTTCCCAAAGTTTAGGCTGGATTTTTTGTTGATTTTTACCACGGACTGCATTGGGAGATGGCCTGGGCATATCGCATAGCAATTTCTTTATCTTGGACAATTTTTATCCGAAGCTCGCGAGGAATACCTTCAAAGTTTTGTAGATCGATTCTCTTTCAAACTGTATTAAAACCTTAAAACTTATTTTTGGATCCATTTTTTGTCAATTTTTCCCATGGGACTCCCTTGCAGATGGGGAAATACGTGGGAATTGTATATGGCCCCACATCGACGACTATATCTTGGCCAATTCTCATCCGATCATCAAGCGGAATACCTTCAAAGTTTTGTAGATCAATTCTCTTTCAAACTGCATTACAACCTACGATCAAATTTTTGGGTCCATTTTTTATGTATTTTTCCCATGGGACTCCCTGGCAGATGGGGAAATACCTGGGAACAGCATATGGGCCCCAAAGCGTAGACTATATCTTGGACAATTTTGATCTGATCCTCGAGAGGAATACCTTCAAAGTTTTGTAGATCGATTCTCTTTCAAACTGTATTAAAACCTTACAAATTATTTTTGGATCCATTTTTTGCCAATTTTTCCCATTGGACTTATATATTATATAATATCTCTTTCAATTTTCATGTGAATAAAAACCATTTGAGGGCAACATTGATTAGATCGTTTAATATCAATTATAAAAATGTTTGAATTTGAGGTTTTTACAAAAATATACAATATATAAGGCATTTTGCAAATATATCTGCGGGTACTCGTTATTAGTTATTGGTCAGTTATTGAAAGCGGCGGCAATAAAATCACTGCCGGCCATTAGGGAATCGGACGCCACCGTAATCTGCGCTCCCGTCAGCTTAGCCACAAAGTCGCAGGCAGCGATCTCCGCGTAACTGGCACCCCCCACAATGAAGATAAAGAGATTCCGAAGTTTTAGGGGGAAAACATCCTGATGAGTACAATTTGTAGTCTTCAGTTGGGTGGCATAGGCCTTTGGAGAAGTCTTCCCGCTGTCCAGGTGTACGGTGAGTCCTTCAATCATGGTCAACTTTGAAGAAACTTCATCCGCGTTGCTACTTTTTAAAAGAATCGAACAAAGCTGCGCCGCCAGAGGGATGTAGGTGCCGTTAAAGACGAAACTGGGACAGGATTGCGTGTTGGAAGCCTGATTTTTGGAAGACCCCCCGCCATCCTGACCGTCGCCAAAAGATGTAAGGAGCCGTAAGCGATTAGCGTTGGCTTGAAACTCCGTTTGCTGGAATTTGGGCAGCGGCAGGTTGGAGAGCAGCTTCGTTGGTGCTTTCTTCTCAGGCAAAAGAGGAGGCAACAGTCCTGCCTGGCCCAGTCGCTGGAATACACTCAATTCCTGATGGCCAACCAGATTGCAGTAGTTCCTGGCAAACATCTGAAGTTCTTCTGGCGCCACTCCGACACAATGGTGAAGAAGGCACAGTAGACGGAGGGTATTGAACCGTTGGCCATCAGTGGTGAGCAGTTCATCAATCTCGCCCAACAATTTCTTTCTGGACACGTTATTGAGAATGTCCTCTTCCAGAGTTTGCAGCTTGCGAAAGTTTCCCATCATTTTTATCACAATCTCACTCGCATTTAAATGTCTGAGTACTTTTGATTTTAGTTCGGTGAGTTTCGGCAGCTTCCTGGCCACGTAGTCGTGCATCTCCTCCAGCTGCATGTCGTTTAGCTTCTGGAGCTCTAAGCCCAAAGCCTTGACTTGTGCGCGAATTAGGCTGCTCACTTGAGCAAAGTGCTTGTACCGATTGTCGCCGTAAATCTCATCGGCAGTTGAGTTCAGGCGAATGGAGCAGGGTTTCGGGGACTGGGCCGAACCTTTCATCTGACTCCTTCCCTGAAGCAACTCCACGCGCTGGGTACTGATCTTGTTTTTAGAGTTGTCCACTAGTATTTCCCCAGATCGTTGCTGGAAGACTTCCAGCAGTAGGCCGGCATAAATAGCTGGTGTTAGCAAACTAGCGGGGTAGTCCTTGTCCCTGTCGATGATGAGCCAGGCGCCGTATTCCGCAGAGTTGGTGGGGTCTGGCAGTTTTCCCAGCGCCTGAATCATCTCCACTAACTGCGCCGAGTGGTGTCCATACGAAAGAACCACGGATGGATGGCCACACACCATTTGCAGCAGCCTCAGACTTTGCGCCACAGGCGGCAGAGGCGAGGTGTTTCCTTGCAAATAGACGCTCTCGTACAGCTATAAGGGAAAGGATATTCTTTATTTCAGGCTTCAGGGTATTGGGGGTAATTACGTTCGGTAACTCCAGACTCAGCACTCCCTGATCGAAGTAGATGAAGTCCCAGTTGTAGTGATGCAGTTGGACCAGACCCCAGAGACCCATCTGTTCCAAGAGGGTCTGAAAGTAGGAGTAGCAACTGGGAACGCACACTATATGATACATCTTCATGGAGATGTCCGGCATCTCCGCCAGAGCCAGAGGCTGCAGTTGCTGCAGCAGGGTGGTGAATGTGGCCAAGAAACTGCGGATCATGTAGATGTGCACCTGGTCCGCCGCTCGGGGCATACTCTGGGCAGCGTCATGTTTGTAGATTCTCTGGATTCCCTTCAATCTGGAATTTAGTCCCGGATTAGTGAATGCTTTCTCATCATCGCTTCAAGACCCACTTTAACCAGGACGCAGTGCAGACATGTTCCAGGGGCTTGATCAGGGCTGGCTCCAGAATCAGCTCCTTCTTCCCGGGGATGGAGCACAGAATGGCCTGTAGCTGCAATGGAGTTGTTCATGTTTAATAAGGTAAGCAAAGAAGGACCCGGCCGTTCGGTCTCTGCGGGGCTAAGAACCTTTTCCTGGGCCACCAGTTGAAATCCCTGCAGCTTTTTCTCCAGCGTTATATCCATTGCATCTTAGGATTCGGCCAGTGGGAACTAGTGGTAAAAGAATTAATACTTGTTGTGTATTACATTCCACTGCAATGGCTTAAATTGTATTTGTTTTGTTTTCGTGTTTATCGCCAACTGCTGCGCCACCTTATCTCCTACGTCACAAAAATCGCTGTTATGGGCGCTGTTAGCCCAGGGCTGGCAAAACGTTACAGAGCGCGCTATTAAAAAATTCCTTCAGGATCGGTTCTTATTATTTCTATGATTAATTTAAATTTTGTTCTAATTTAAGTTCTGTATAATATTTGCATTTCATAAATAAAAAAAAATGCAGTTAAATATAGCTTCAGAGCAGTTTCAGCGGATTTTTCATTTTTTAAGTGGCAACTCCGACATGTGTTAACAGCGGGATAACAGAGGCCAGAGCCACCTTGAATTCGTACAGAGGCTCAGCTTAACGGTCAAGCTACTCTTAAAGTATTTAAATATAATTAAAACACGAATTTAAAATTGCAATTTATTTAGTTCTGTTGATCATTTCGACTGCAGTCTATGTTGCGTATGAATGTGAGGGAGGGAGTCAGTCGAACCACTTCGAACATGTTCGAGTTCGCAACCGTTTCGGGGCCGGCGCTGTCAGTCTACGCTGAGAGCTCTTTGCGAGAGGCAGGAATAGAACAGTTACGGACCCAGATTCGGTGAAAGATAAGATTCAAGAGGCTAAAGAAAATGGCTTGTTATTACGGACGACACGCGGATTGTCGAGAATAGGGCCTATTTGCGGATATAAATGGAATTACTCGCCTCCTACTTCCACTAAACTAGAGAAAATCGCAGTTGCACAAGTGTTTGTTTGCAATCGCGCTTTCCGTTTTCTCCCGCTTTCCGTGTTTACGTCGCCGTTGTCAGTGTGTACGTGTTCGTGTACGTGTAGGAGTGTAGGAGTGTGGTGTTTGTGAGTTTATGTTTTTATTTTGCTTTTGCTTTTGCGAGAAAATCCAACAAAAAATAGTCCAAAAATAAAGATAAGCAGGTGAAAATCACGGCGACACATCCGAATGCGATTGTTACTGCCAACGAAGCCATCCAGCATCTGAGAATCCGGGAGTTTCCAGCAGCCAGGTGAGCCCCAAATAGTTGTTGTTTATAAATAAGTGAGGCTCCCCCGCTCTGCTCCTTCCCCCTTCCAATGGCGGTGGAATTCGTGCGAAAATGAAGGCGAAATGCATCAGCTGGGCTGCTGATGACAAAAATACTTGGCTGTTGTTGTTGTTGTTGTTGTTGGATCGCTTGTTGCACTTTCTCGGTTCCGTTTTGGGCACCCCATTCGCCGCCTGCTAACTGTCTCCTCCTCCTCCCTCTCCTTTGTTTTAGTTAACATTATTTTCTTATAGTCCGAGTGTGTCTTCTTCGCGTTTTTTCCTCCGTTCCGATTGTTCGCCATACCGGTTTGCGGCCGTCCCGCTCTGGCAACCTGCACAGGTAGTTGTGCACACACACACACACACACGGGGTTTACTTTTAGATTTTCTATTCTCTGCGCTTCTGTGTTGGTCTACCCCCTCACCACCCCTCCTGGCTGGTCCCATCCAATCTCCATCTCCTGCCTCTCCTAATTATGTTCCATCTGTCCGCCGGGGACCGACCGGGAGCTGCCCATTAAAACTTAATTTTTGCAACACACTCGCACACTCGCACACTCGCCGCGTTTTTGCTTAATTTATTGCGCTTTTGCGGCCTCCGATTCGGCGTATAATTTACATGATTGCTTTATTCCTCGCCTCCAAGTTGAACAACCTCTCCGATCCGCAAAGGTTATCTAAGCAGAGTCAGTTCCTCTCACAATGGCCCGAAATCTGTGGTATTGTGGGGGAGATCATGCCGAGGAGATCAAAACTTGAATGAAGAACATAACTCTAACTATTTATTCCAAGTGGAGGTGATTTAGAGCCACTATTCCTATAACTATAGCCCTGCAGATAGATAGCGAGGAACCAATAATCGAATATTTGTAAAATGCTGATGAAATCCATCCCAGAGCAGGCTTCACAAGAACAATAATGAGCAGCCAGGCGAATCGGAATCGGAATAATTTATTTGCACTGCGAAAATAAACAAAACTAATCGAAGGTGATTCCAAACATCTCAGGGCCGAAGCCTCACTGGGAAAAAATTCGCACCAATTAGAGACGGCCACTTGTGCAAACAGAAATAATTTCGGAAAAGAAAGAAAAGCATTTTCGCAACGTGCCTCCCCTTCCCATCGAACAGCTCCCCCAAATGTTGTTTTTCGAGCGGGGGCGTGTGAATTTTCCTTCGAATGATGTCTGTTTCTGCTTCTACACGGCGAAAAATTGGATTATTTTCTTAGTTCTTGTTTATGGAGGGCACATTGGGCCAAAAGATCACTCGGCTAGCCGCGAAAACCGATTTTTGAAACAAAAAACACAAAAACATATTTGTTTTTCACGACTGAGCACACAACTCGCGCCCAAGACACACATCAAGCCCAATTAGCTTTGTTCTTCTGTTGGCAGATGGCAAATATTTCCACTCCAGATCCGCTTATGTGTTGGAGCGATCTTGTGCCGGGAGCAGTTCTCTTCGCTCCCACTCGGCTCTGGGCTATTTTTGGGAGCTTTTCGGCACATTTTCGGGATACTGCAGTTTCCACAAGTGGGAGAAGTCCAAAGTGCCATTGTAATTGGGCTAAACCGTTCCGTTTCGAATCAGCCTTATCCAAATGTGTAGTTTCTTTCGTTGGAAGCGAAAGCTATTCAGCAATTTCGCTTTTTAGCAAACTCATGACGGAAACAAAATAAATAAACCCATGTCTCACTCAGTCGGAGTGACTCACCCGAGAGCACTTGGCGGAACGGGGGAAGAATAGCGCCAGCCCCCAGTCTTCTGGCTTGGGCCTCTCCGGTCTGGAACGCGGTATGGGACTGTGGGTATGGGCCTCGGGATGAATGACTGTCGGCCTGCTCTGAGAGGAGTATTTTGGCGCGTGTCCAAGCAGAAACAAAGAAAGGTGCGGTCAGTGGAGCGAACAAATCAGCAATGGCTGTAGAATTACTATATATATATATTATATAATTTGATTCTTTCTTCCAAACACTCTGAAGGGAGAAATGTTTGGCAAGAAGGGCGGAGTAACTTTCAGTTCAGAATTAATAATGACTGATAAGAGACAGTTTTTTTATTCAAACTGCTTGTTTAGAGATGGCTGTTGGGGGTTCTGGGCCTTTTTAATGCAAAGCTTCCGGGGCGTCTCTGCTTCCAACCGCAGTCTAGCCGGGAATTCCCTCGAAACTCTCACCTTTCTGAGCATCTTGGGAGCGTGCCAGGCATAGCTGAGAAGCGTTGGAGGCTCTTCCGGCTTGATCCCATAGAGAAAACCCCAAGATCAGTCAGGTGAACTGACATTTGTTGACAAAACACGCTGGAAAGTGTGGCAGAAGAGAAAGAAGCCTCTGTTTGTTTACCTTCGGAGGGACGGAATGTGGCTCACAACAGAGAGAATGCATATTCCTTGAGCTTTTGCATTTTAACACATGATTTCATATGCAAATATGAACAATGCAGGGCCAGAGCTGATACTGAAAATTTATGTGAAATCAGAAAATTTATGGCCCTTCCTTGATGGCCGAAAAGGGGGAGACTGGAGGGAGCCATGCGAGTTGATGCCAAGAAGTTGATGGTTGTCTAAGCTGTTATCCCCGCTCCAGGACCACCTCCAGTTCCCAGGTCCTGCTCGTCTTTCACTTACTTCCCTTGTTTGGCAAAGTTGTGCAGTATTTGGGCGGGTGTGTGTGCTTTGGCACGTGACAATAAATTGTTGTTTGTCGTCTCCCAGTGACTCCCAGTTTTTGTTTCTTGCAAGAAAGCTTGGAGGAAAGTGTGTCATAAATGTCATAGTTAATATTTGCTGCTCTGGAAATTTTCGGTTCTTTTCTTCCGACTTGTGCATGTATTTTTCTTTTTGGCAACTTGTTTTTGGAGAGGAGGAGGAGGAGGGTTGGGATTGGGGCTGGGGCTGGAGCTGAGGCTGGGGCTGCTTTATAAATAAAAGTACATCGCAGCGCTCTGTCAACCTTGACCCGGCAGAAAACAAAAAAAAAAAAAAAACACAAAGGCACACACGACAGACGGGCTTGGTGCGATGCCAGGGCGAGAGCTGGAATATAAATTGCAGAGCCAGCAAATTTATGGATTTAACTTGGCCATCGAGTGAGTGAGCTCCACCGCCGATAACCCACAAAAGACCCACAAGCGGGCTACTCTCACTTTCGGTTAGAAGAGGCGACTGCTAGGCCCTCTTTTAATGAACCTCGAAGGCAAACAGAGACATTATCAGCTGAGGGGCTTAAACAGCAAGGAATATGTGTCTTTTTCGGCAAATATTTGTCGGCTTTTTTATCGGTAATTATAGGTCTTATCAATGATAATTGGCCGAGGAGGGAGTCGGGTGGAAGTACTTGACAAGTCTGATTCAGAGTCACAAGACTTATATCCATTCCTATAACTATAACTATAACTAGAACCATTCTTGGACCCACTTTCCCCCTCACTGAGTACAACCCTGACCAACTGGGGAGAAACTAGTCGCTGAAATTCAATCGACATATGGCTCGGGGTTATCTTGGAGGGGGGGGGGGGGGGGGGGGGGGGGGCTGCCTTGAACAATCAGAGCAGGGAGGAGAGCTGATAATACGCATTAATCGCCCACCTGCCGGCGAGGAGCACCTGAGGAGGCACCTGAGTGGCGAAAAAAATGTGAGAGTGCCGGGGCAGGAGGTTGGTTGGTGATTCTCTTTGTTGCTACTGTTGCCTTCGACGGCTCTGGTTTTCTGATTGCAGTTAGTTCTTGCCCGGCTGGTGGCGCACTGTATTGTTGGTCGACTGCTCTTGGCCTAAAGTTGATTGCATGACATTGTTCTTAGCCAGCTCCCCGAGCGTGTTTCTCTTTTTTTTTTATATTCTCCCTGCCCTGCTCGGTTTGTTTACATTTATTTTGTATTTTGTGTAGTTTTCCACAATCAGAGTCTACACCAACCGCCTGCTGCCGCCCCACTGGCTCCCCCCTTGCAATATTATCGAAAAAGCACTTGAATCGACCACCGGCCTCCCTTTGTTTGATTTCTATTCCATTGCTATTTCAATCGGTATTGTGGGGCTGAAATACTTGGAGTGGAGTGCATTTCATTTTGTGTTGCAACTCGCAACTCGCCATTGACGAATGCCCAGCCCGAGTAATAAACTTGAAAAATGCCCATTTCGGAGGCGCTAGATGTTTTCCACAGGATGCCTGGGTGCCTGGGTGCCAGGGTGCCTGGGTGCCGCGGGCACTGACGAACAAGACAAATAGCTCTTTTCCACCGGGTGCCGCCGCTGTTTAAGGCCGGGGGCTGTTAAAAATAGTTGAAATATTGAAAATAATTTGGGCCAGCGGAAGGCAATGGAGGCAGCAGCTCCTCCACACATGTTTTCCTCGGAAATTAGATTAAAAGTGATTGAAAATATGGCCGAAAGTCGGCAATCGGCAGGCCCATTGGCTGCTAATAGCTGCGGCCAATAAAATATTATATATCGAAGCCCTCGTTATAAAAGAGTTATTTGTCCATCCAGCGCATCAAGCTTTCAAAATTACCATTTTATGTCCGAGCTCTCTTTTATTTTACTCTCCGGGCCTGCAGCCACCCGGCCGGGGTGTTGCAATTTCACTTCGCATTAATGCAGACATTGATGGGATCGTAAAGCAGGGGCCTCCTGGGAAGAGATCCGAGTGGGCCCCATAACCGACAATATGGCGACAGTTTGAAGAAGACGTTTATAAAAATAAACGTTAATACTGCTCCTGGAGGACGACAGAGCGGAAAAGAGGATAATGCCATCAACACTTGGATGCCACCCGCCAGAGCTCTCGGGATGGAGGTTGCAGGTCATACCCTTCCTGAAGTTGAAGGAATGGTCTTCTCTTGATGTGATTGTCCTAGAAATCTGCCTGAATGTACTCATTTCTGGTACCATAGCACTCTGAAACACTTTACTGCACAGTATTCTGGATTCAGAATCTGGACTCAGGAGTGAAAATCATCTAGAAAACAGCCCTGATTCAGGCCACAATTTCGAGCTGAATCAGTCCTGAAATAAAAGCATGAATCTGGGCATAAATCATTAAATTATTTTCGATAATCATTATTGTTCATGAATTCCTTAACAAATTTACTAACTAATTCACGAATACTTCAACTAAACTCATACTGGCACTCACTAATATTCATTCTATGCAGTCCTGTAATATAGAACGAGTACTCATTTCCAGAATGAATAATTCCCTTCCCGCTTTGGACACATTCAGATGTCTAGTTTGTGAAGCTCTTAAGACATATTGGTAATGCCTTTTAGTAATGTCACGAAATTTAACTATAATATTTAATAAAAACTATATAATATTCCCCGATAAGTCAGGCCCTTTGTTGTACTTTCCATGACATTAATGTTGGGGATTGGGGATTGGGAGGATGTCTGCTGTGGGCTGTCATATTCCCAACTCTTTTCCACTCATAACCTGCATATGTAATGCCCTTTCCTTGGTGGGATTATGACAGGATTACAGACATTGTATATTTTGACCCTTTGATATTGGATGATGTTGGAGCCTATGACATTATGATGTTGGAGAACAAAGAGTAGCTGCTAGTCGACTACTAGGGCCCCTCCATTCATAACCCTCTTATTCCTGGCTCCACTTTAACCCTGACATTTTGAAGCTTCTGTTTATTGTTAATATTTTGGAGCAAAGTCGTTGCTCCCTTTGTTCTGCTGGCTGCTTAATTGAAGTGCCATTAATCGTATGCACCATTATGATTAAACATAATTGCTATTTAAAGCTGAGCCGGAGAGCTAGTTCCTTGGCAGCGTGACATGGCGAAAGCGGAGTGCAAGAGCTGCCGGGCCACTGCCCGCTCCACTGACCCTCGACTGAATGGAAACTGGTCCACTCTCCTGGGCTGGTTGCGCTCAGGTGGCTCAGGGAGCTCTATCTTCACACAAAAGCTATCTTGCCTCACGGCCGACAATGACATAATGAACTTTTGATTTGCTCCGCGAGCTGCTTTAATTCGCTTCCAATTTTGTGATTACTTTCCGGGAGGTGGACAAAAAACACACACAGTTTAGTCTGTTGGACTTCCTGTGCCGGTCGCTGGGAGCTGGCCCTACTCGGGCATTTGATTAATGCGGTCGTGAACTCGGCTCTGTGATGGAGGGACTGGTTTCAAAAGCGGTTTTTAATTTCGGATGCAAGCTTGAAGCTGAACCCCCGACTCTGTCGAAGGCCACGAGGCGGTTGTTGCTCGTAATGAGGTAAGCAGTTTGGGTCTTGACTCCAAATAGTGGAGACTCTTGTCCAATATCCCTGCTTATCTAGCAGTGGATGGGTGGATTCTGTGATAACCCGTATCTCCCGCCAGCCTACAGCTCCTCTCTATTATGCCATCTCCCCTGGGAAGTCACGTTCCCGAAATTAAAAGCGAGAGGCAGGACAAATTGATTTTCGAGGCTGCCGTCGGAGCCGGCGGAGTTGCTCTCAAATAATCAAATCAAGGCGGCCAGTCCTGGCCAGTCCAAGCCATCCGAAGCCACCGAAGAATCAATCTCTGGCCTGGCCGGGTAAATTGTGGTCATTAGTTTTTGGCGAAAGGAATAAAATTGGAATTTTGGGCTGCTGGGAGGCCCCTCAATCCCCTACCTGCTACTTGGCCATGGCTTTTGTTTAAACGCCACGCACTCCCCATGCTGACGAGCGGCATCAATCAGTTGGATACACCGCAGACACCGCCCCGAACTACCTACAGACAATGGTCTGGGCTCGGAGTCGACTTCTGAGCCAGGCCAGGCCGGCTGCAGAAAGCCAAACAAAAGGCAGGAGAACAACAAACGACCGCAACATAAAAGCCTAATGATCTCGGCCGGCGATTGAGTTACATGCATCGGATCTGGCGATCTCCTCCTCCTCCTCCTTCTCCACCACTCCGCCTTCTCCACCACTCCGCCTTCTCCACCACTCCGCCTCTCAGCAGTTAATCACGAACTGGGCGCAGGAATGCCGGATTAAGGCGGCGTCGCTTTCTGGCGAGGGGCCTTCTGTCAGCGAAACCAGTTCTGCGGAGCGCCGGCTTCAAACTCGTCGATTTCGGAGGCCAAGTGCCTCGATACTCCAGCCGAACTATATCTCCTTCTTGTTAGAAACAGATTATGGGAACAGCTCCTCACAATCGATGTATTTCAGAAAACTACTTTCGTTCCCCGTCACTCGCCGGATAGAGCATCTGGAGGTTATGCTTCTCTTCCGAGCGTTTTTGCAAATCAAGTTTTGCCGTTTTCGGAGTCGGAGTCGGAGTCAGAGTCGGAGTTGGGGGTCTGGCTTTCTGAAATGTTTGTTATTTCACGAGAGTGGGGGGCCCCAACTCGTTTATGGCCCGGGAGGGGGGAGCTGTGGAGGAGCAGGGGCCGGGGAGACGCCGTTTCTGGATGAGCCCGGCTCTGGATGATTGTGTCTGGGATGCTTTAACTTTTCTGGCTCGCGGACTCTGGTTTTTGGCATATTTGCAGTGCGGGCAGCAGCAGCAGCAGCAGCAGCAGGAGAAGGAGTAGCAGCAACATGCAAAACGTGCAACGCCAAAATATGCAACTGCAACAAGATCTCTGCTACAGCGCCGTCATCCCGTCTAGCTGGGGTTATTTTCTTGTTAGCTGCCTGGCTGTGGCCTGGAAGCGGCTCTTGGGCCTGGCTATCTGCCAATTGTTTGGCAAATTAACAGCCCAAAGGAGTTGCAAGCTGCGAGCTGCCGCCTGCCCCCAAATGCCTGCCAAGAATAACATTTAAATATGCCTTTGTTTGGCCAGAGCCCTGGCCTTTCTCTCCGCGACTGGCAGTCTCCTTTCTTGCATGATAATCAGCCGCCTTGTCCTGGACCTTTGGATATTTGGGGACAGCAAGGGGCTCCTGTGTGTATCCTGATTTTCGTGGCCATCGAAGCTATTCATGCATCAGCATCCCGCAAAGTTGCATGTTTCGAGTTGGGCTGGAAGACATCCTTGAGACCTCCTTGCCACCTAATTCGCCATAATTATCAGTGAAGCTACTGCCTCCTTTTGAATCATTTCACCGACAGACTTAACAACTTGTATCCTTTTTCTGTTTGCAGGTAAGCACTGGATCCTATCCGTTAGTTGGTAAATATCTCTTTTTAAAGTCCCTCACATGCTTTTTATTATAATCGTAAATGGGTTTAGTTTCCCCGTGGCTCTGCCGGATGAACTGGAAGTCCATCTCCCCCTGAAGCTCTGAAACCGACCTGAGCCATAAACCGCACAAATATAGAAACTGTGCGAGTGCAACCTGCAACTTGCAGCGCCAACTAGGCCAGCCCGAATGTCAGCAACTTTTCCGCAGAAGTCGCTCTCCGCCGGGTGCACTCACATATCGGAGTCGTGTATCTTCCTCTATCTGCCGGCGCTTTATGGGCTGGCTGGCTGGCTCATCTTTTCACGCTCGATCGATCGATTGGCTCTGAAGCCGAAGAGATGGGGCTATCAGCTTACTAGTTATGACACACTATCTATCAGATGCACTCACTACCAAGAGGACTTTGCAGTCATTTATGAACTGAAACACAGTTGTTTCTTAGTTGTTCTTAGCAGCTGCGGGTCTTAGTGACTAAAATGGCATTAAAGAATCTCCTATTTCGCCCACCAATCGATTATGGAGCCAGCCCCTCCCTTGGGACTCTGACAGGCGGAATGAACCTGATGGATAGTCCGCGTTGGAGGCTTAATTAAACCACAACAATTGTTGCACCTGTCTGATAGTTGCCGATTCAATGGCTCGAAACGGCTGATTCCCTTCGAAATAAAATTGTGCTCCATTTTCAGATCCATTCTCCCTCCTCAGCACCGCTGGCCGCTTCCCCATTGCCGTTTCCTAGCCGGCTCCGGCGTGCGCGGTGTGTGAAAAATGTAACAATAATTGAAATTTAATAGCCACGACGACAGCCCGCAACCAAATGTCGCCAGCAGCACCCAGCGCCCAGCGCCCAGCACCCAGCGCAGAAAGAGTGCTGTGAGCTGCACCAGGACTTGCCTTCATCCGCGGCTCCTTGAAGGCATGAGAGGGCGGGCCAGAAGGAGCGAAAAAATCGCATTCACTTTTATTATATTCATAGGCGGGCAAGTAGGAGCAGGGTCTCATGGGGGGTCGACTTCAAGATGCCCTGGAATAACTCACAAGCTCTTATCCCAAAAGAAGGAACCATCTAAACAGTCCACTCCACCAGTATACCCTTGCTGCCTAGGGTATCGATATGCATACGCTTCTGACGCTGTCGTCAGCGCCCCTTGGCAGTCCATAAAAAGGAGCTGGGACAAATGTGGGTCACAACTGCAAATGATATTTGTTCTACTTGGTTTAAGATGTTGCTGTCCCTCCCCCGCATGTGCTGGGAGTGCATTTGGCAAAGCGATTTGCCGGGAGACACTTGAGCCATTAAAACACCAAAATCATTTACTTTATTCCGCCGTGGACTGCCGCTCTGGGAAGTGTAAAATTCAACACCAACCGAATCTCACACTCAACATGTTGTCGCCAGAGCGAAGTCGATGAACTTTTGGGGCTTGCTGGCTGCGAGAGACTCGGATGCTCCGATACTCGGATGCTCGGATGCTCGGATGCTCGGAGGCTGAGCTCACGCAAATGTTGTGAAGGGCGATAACGCTCACCGGTCGTCACTCGATCGGACGGACATTAGCACAGGCCTGCTAACTGCCCGGGAGCAGAGAAGAGCGGTCCGAAATTGCCCCGAAAACCAGAAATTCAATAATATATACGGCTTGTTATTGTTTACTTGTCGGGCTGTCGGGCTGGGCGAGGGAGCTGCCTAGAGTCATGGGACTGGAAGGCAAACAAATTGTATCAGCGGAGATTAGAAGATAGCTGGATTAAATGGAACTACTCGTGGTCTACTCTCTAGACTCTGGACTCCAGAGGCCTTGAGAACGAACTACTTGCCTGATTATGCAGAAGAGCCATTCTTGCCCCTGGAACTCGCCAGACTTTCAAACTAGTTCTATAATATTATTAACTGGCTATTCCCATAATTAATTGGCTCTAATTATCAGCCAATTCTTGTAGAAGTATTCTGAAACTGGAAGAGTGGGAAATGCCAGAAAATGCCAGACTTCCCTTTCCGTGTCCTTGGCCTCCGGCCGGAATGGCTTCATAATCAAAGCCACAATGCTTGGGCCGATGACTGTGGCGGGCATTAAGGTGGCTATCAGTGGCTCTCGGGCATGTCCGAAATGCGAACAAAAATGCGAATGAAAGCTTAATTAGGAAGGGACTACAACACTTGTTTGAACTTTCATCTAAAATATAGACATGAGAAATTACTTTAAATCCAAATATTTAGTTTTCGGGATTAGGAGCTCGCTTTCAGCGGCAAAGTGAGGGTCTCTCGGCTTCGGCCTGTCAACAGTTGACCCTCCGGGCCGTCGTTCGTTATGGAATCGTTAAATGACCCGCCTTAACCCCTTGGCCGCCAGGAGGCTTTGGCTCCGGCTCCCTAATTCCTTTGTGGGCGGCCAAAAAGGGTCGGCGGAGGATCAGGACGGCAGGGTGGGCCAGTCTGTGCCTTTGGGGCTCGTCTGAAAATCATATCCGAGGAGGTCGGGGCTTAATTTATGTGGTTTATGTTGTTTGTTTTCCCGGCCGTGCTTTTGTTTCGCTCTAAGCGGAAGTTTTTCTTTGACTTAATTTAATTAATGAACTGCACTCCGCCAGAGATAGGACGCTTTTTTGCGGTCAGTTCGGCAATTAATCAATTAAGATTCTATGCAGATTTATTCCGAACCGAGGCTCGAGCAGCGGCGACTGTTTTTGTTTTCAATTTGCATAATTAATTGCATAAGCAGGCCATTTAAAATTAACCATTAATGCAACTCGTCAATGCTGTCGAGAGCTCTCTCGAAAATAACTCTTGAAAAAGACAATAAATATTGGATATTAAAGAAGGGGCAGAACATTAAATGTGCATCACAAACCGGAGTTAATGGCTTTCCCGGAACTCTCCCGACATGCACCCCGAAATTCGACTCAGAGGATCGCCCTTATCTGGTGTGGACTGTGAGGCTTCCCAAGAAAACCCATTAAGTTTATGCTGGAATCCAATTAGCCATCGATTTTTGATAAGACTTTATGAAATGACAGAAGGCCCATCGCCCACTGTACTAATTTAGCAATAACGGAGATATGGAGTTCCAATTAAGGGCTTTGGCCGCATGAGATCGGAGGCGGGGGTGTCCATATGAGATGATGGAGAATCCACCCCGAAGAACAACTCCCGAAAGGGACAAAAGGTGACAAAAAACAGGGGAGTTGGCCGAACTCGGGTGGTGGACAGGGCAGTTGCCCAGAATCGGACAGTACGTGCGAAAAATGCGGAAAAAAGAAAAGCGGGGAAAGTGCGGACAGCTGGTTGACAACCGAAAGCAATTGTTCCGGCTGATGAAGAGGGTGCTGGTGCTGGTGCTGTACTCTCTACTTTCCATTGATGAGGGAATTTGTCGAGAAGGTGGCGCTCCCACATCCCGACGTGACTAGAGGAGTTGCCTGTGCAATGCGGTTCACTTAGCCACGTGTTTTTCCCTGCGGTTTCCCGCCAGAGAACTATGCTCATATTGGACACCTCTTCCCCCGCAGAACACCCGTGAAGTCCTCCGGCTCACGATACTCCTGCGCCGGATACACGCGCAGACAGCAAGCGGATGTAATTAAGGATTTTGCGTGAGGCCATTGCACTCAGAGATATTTTGGGCAGAACTGGCTAGAAATTAGGATTCTAGAGCTAGGATTTTTACAAAAGAAAGTGTGTAGAAAGAAGGGTATATTTATTTTTTAAGCCAGACTTCTTGAGAGGGCCCTCTTGAAGCAATCACTCCCTGTCTGCTGGTGTTTGATTAGCCACCTCGACCCGAGTCTGTCTTAATTGCTTCTGTAATTGTGTTGCTTTTGTGGCCATTTCCCCACATGGCTAGTCTCTTATCCGCATTGTGGCTGCGCCAAAAATCGAGCTCATTATGGTCTAGTCTTGATGGCCTAGCATGGAAACTAGAGGTAGAGCTAGAGACCCAAACTAAATTAAAATTCCCGGCCATAGTCACAGCTCATTGGCTATGCCATCCCAAGTAACCCAGACACAAATCCTCGAATAAATTAATTTCGCACATAAAGCACCCGAAACCCGAAGCATATTCTCCTCTTTTGTGGGATATGCCGGGGAAGGATCACGGAATCAGGCCAAGACCGAACCAGAATTAATTTCCAAGTCTAAACCCATAAAGGAGCTGGAAAATCCCGAAAATCCTGCCCAGACTTTGCTTCAGGACCAGATCGGGTAACCCTCCAAGAAAGTAGCGACTGGAAGGCCCTTCTCGAGCCACTAATTGAAGGAAAATAAAGGAAAAATAAACTAATTTGGCCAAAAGGCAGCCGCAACTTTATTACAATAACTGAGAAAAGGGACCGATGACAAGGAGGCCCAATAAAATAAAAATCAACAACATGCACATCATAAAACATCGCAAGGAGGCAGGGAGGGACCCGAGGCCTGTTCGACGCGACTTGAATTTCTACGCAATTTAACTTTCCTATATGGGTGAGCGAGGAAGTATCCCAAAATTGGCATAATAAATGCGATAACAGTCCCAAAACATCGCCGAACTAAAGCAGGCCGAAAGTTGGGCTAACAAGTATATAAGGATGTGTATGGCCTGGAAACTGGAGTATGGATGGATTCCCCAAGAAGTATATCTCTGCCGGCACATAGAGCGCTTCTCGGCGAATATTAAACCAATAAAGGGCCGGGATTTACTCTTCCTCAGAGGCGCCGAATGGGTCTGTGTCGGTGGCAGACTTCCTTCCAAGCTTTCTTGGCCAGAAACTCATTTATTCGGCCCTGGGATAACAACAACAGCGGGGTCTAAGCACCCATCTGAAGGCCTCTCGCAGTGCCTTATATCCTGTAGGACACTTCATGAACTATGTCGCGAAAGAAGAAGTAATGGGTAGTCCCTCGTCGAGTCTCTTCACACTGATTTACTTGCCATTCCTGCTTAATTTTGTTTTGGCTTTTTTGGCAGCATTTTGCACATCATATGGCACATAGTTGATGGCTGTGTTGTTGTCTGCCCCCATTGTTATTGTCGCATATCCTCAACGGGGAGAGGGAGTGGGTGGTCCTGGTGATGTCCTGGACAGCCAGTATTGGCAGCCCCGTAATGTAATCATGATTTTAAGCAGCTTTAACATTGTCCTCCGTCCGTCCGCCAACCCCTAAACGAAACGGGGGACTGGGATGTAAGGACCTCGCAGGCATGAAATTTTTATTATTATGTTGAAAGTTTTTTTCCGCCGGCTCGGGTTGTCAGAGAGCGGAGCTCATGTTACTTTTTGTGATGCTCCAGAAAGATGAACTGGCCAAAAAATAAAAAAACTGCAAAAAATCTCTGAATTCGTGTGTTTTTCCCTCCTTTCCCTCCGCCCTCCCCGTCGTAATGGGCTGCATTTAATCTTTCGGATTGCGTGTCCTTCAGTGGCTGTGATTTGGTTTCGGGGTCCTTTTTTGGTTTTGTTTGGCGCTTCCGCCCTGCCCTCTGTCGTGCTCGTCAAAATGTGACAACAAATTGGCTTTTGACGTGCTTAATGAGCGGCATTTCCCCCGTTTACATCCTCCGGCTCGTCCTGGCCCCTCCTGGTCTGGCCAGGGCGCCTTTTATTTCGTTCGAGTTGGCGAAAGTTTTACGAGACTTCTTATCGGGCCTGGACACGGGCATAGAACTGCGATTCCCGAAATGGCTAAATAAAGTGCCGGAATCAGAGAGACATTCCGTGAGACACTCTCTGATTTGATTCGATGGGTTTATGACTAGTTAGCGCCAAGTTCGTAATTAGAGAGTATCTGCTAGATACTTTGCAACTAAACTTTAGAGTATAGATTTCTTAGGAGTTCTCTGGCAAACAGGTAATAATAGTATAGTAATAAAGAGTAGTAGTGTAGTATAATATTAGTCTAGTAGTATAGTGTTTAGTGTTTAGTGTTTAGTATAGTATAGAATTGTAGTATATAGTACAGTATATAATTTAACATAGTATCATAGTTACTACTTTATGATAGAGATGATAAAGTAAGTCCTTAATTCAGAAAATCAAATTATTTCCAACGAGTCGTGGCTCTACTTTCGCTGCCAACTTGATCTTGAAGGAGAAGTGCCTTTTAGCTGACTGCTCCAGTAGAGTATAGTAAAGTGTAGTATAGTATATTAGTATATAGTACAGTGTATGAGTATATATTATGTAGTATAGTAGTATATAGTAGTACAGTATAATAGTAGTAATGCTTTTGAAGGAAAAGTGTCTTTCAGCTGACTGCTCTAGTGACCCGATCAGGTGCCTTTGCAGTCTAGGAACTGACTGCCCCCGAACTTATTATTCATGATTTATTGCCAGTTTCTGCCAGTCCTGGGCTGTCATGTAAGTGCCGCAGAGGCGGACGAAAAACAGGCAAGTACCAGCGAGTAAACAATGGGAGTTATCTAAAACCCATTTCCCCGGCACTGAATTATGCGTTTGTTTTAGTCGCCAACTGGCTTCGCTGGAAGCGTAATTAAATGGCTCACCGCTTATCAAAGAGCCAATAGAAACTAGAAGTATAAAGGCGGCCAGATAAGCTGCAAATAATAGAGCCCCTATCCGAACAACCTTGACATTAAAAAGCATCGTCAGTGGAAGATTTCTTTTCTTCAAATATTGAATAAAAATAAATCAGGTTTTAAACTTCAAGTTGGAGGTTGGAAGAAAGAGTTTCTGCCTCCTCCCATCACATTACTCATTAATTACGTGGCATTAAAGGAGTGACAACAGCAGAGTGTTCCGCTCAGTGTATACATGACGGATGACAATAACTCATTAGAGGCGAAATCGAATATTTTTCCATCGCTGCAATCAATTAAAGTTACAATTCCCCGCCGGGGAAACACAATAAGCTAATTACCTGGCAATCGCAGAAACTGTGTTAAATAATTAGTCGATTTTTGTACACATGCACTCGGGTCTGTTTATGTTTATCGGCCGATTAGATAACGCAGCGAGCCGCAGTTGATTGCCAAAGGAGGAAGCTCCACGGCCGAAAGCGGTGACTAAGAGCCTAAGAGCTGGCAAACAGCGGGGGGAGAGGGGGCTAGACACACGGAACAACATTGGCGTGACAGGAAAACACTCAGAAATCACTTGAGACACGGCTCCTGGCCGGCAACCCCTGGCCCCTGGCCGTGGCCGGCAAGGTGGAATAGCCGGGATCGGGGCCCGACTTAATTAGAGTCGGAGGAAAGTCCAGGAGTGACAATGAATACAATCATAATGGCTGTCCGGGCCGAACCGAGCTGAAGTGGCGAAAACACACGGCGCTGCCGCACAAGGATCATTAATCAAATGTCCAGACAAGTGTAAAGCATGAAAGGAGCGGAGAGCTCTTCGCTGTAGGGTCTTGAAAATAAAATGAAGTATACTCCTTGAAGGCTGGGCGGAAGTACAGTGGTCCTGCCCTAGAGTGAACTAGAGTTTCTTTAAAAAAATAATGTATTTTTAGTTTGGAAATCTACCAACAAGACTACCAACTAAATTCCTAGTAACTTGTGTTGAGGATGTATGGTTATCCTTTCCAAGGACTAGCTACAGTGTCCTTTTCCAACATTTTTCACCTCCAGCTGACAGCTAGCCCGGCTGGAGGAACACGTACAGCTCTGAAGAGCCCGAGAGAGAGCAGGGCCGTAGGCTCAACCAACACGGCAGACACTCCGCCCCGGATGGCGGGGAGAGTGGCACTCGAGGCTCCTCCTCCGCCTGTTGACAATAAACATTGCGATTTACCCACGACACCCCGTACCGCCGTAGACGACGCACTTTGTCGAGGCTCGGAGCCACGGGGAAAATCTAATAAGCGGCTGTTGAAAACAATATTGAGCGTCTGAGGCATCATTCAGAGGTGCTGCTCCTCCGCCCGACCTCCTCCGACCTCCGAGAGCCAACACGCACTGGGGGCGGGCTGTCCGCTGACACGGATGACATTTTAGTGTCCCAGGTGTGATTAATTCCCGTATTGTTGTGGTCGCACGCAGCCCGGCCAGCTACACTGGAAACAAGGTGTTCTAGTTGGTCCTTCATCTTCTGGAAAGATGAAATCTTTGCAAAATTAAACCACTCTGTTTCTCGCAGTGCAGAAAACATTTCGTAATGGAATTTTGTCGGTGATTTGGGGGTCCCTTCATGGGATGCATTCGCTTGTAATCGTTCCGGCTGTGAAATTGTGTGGAAAACTAATTTTGTCGTGCGCTGAGAGATGGGATATGGGAGATGAGAGATGAAGTGTGTTTCATAACTCCACGAGCCATCGGTCGTGTTTTGGCATCAGCCTGATTACAGATATACTTGAACCCAAAGCCCAGCGTCCAATTAAATGTTATTTTAAGCTTCGCCCCAGCTGGCAATTACTTTTTTTTAGCACGTAATTACTAATTTCATGCAATTTGCGAGTGATGCCAGTGAGCTTCTGGAGCGACTGACAGGGAGGCGGCGGGACAATCACATGTTAGTAGCTCTTCACCTGGAATTCCCCGCTGCACTTGACTCGCACATTCGCGCGGCAGTTACTTTCTGAAAATGGAAATAATTAAACTAGGAATTAGTAGAGCGTAACAGGGCCTGGGCTCTGGGCCCTGGCAGCGGCTGAACTAAACTGGCTTTTTCGCCATTTTGTCCCCAGTTTTCATTTATCTGGGCCCGCACTTTCAGTTTCTAGTTTCCAGTTTCCAGCTTTCAGTTTTAGTGTTTATTGTGTGTGGGGGGAATTGTGGGAATCGGGGCAAGGTTGTCGGAGGTGTTGGCTTAATTAGATGGCCCTGTTGCCTGGCTGGTCTTCGCTTCAGTTTAATTTTCATTATCCCTGTCGGGACGCCTCGGAACATCTCCTTGAGCATCTTAATTAATTGATTTTTAAGAAACTTTGACATCCTCGTGAGCCAGCCCCCAGCCCGAACGAGTTTAGCGTTTATGGCCAAACTTTATTAGACCATGAAGAAACACTCTAAGCGCCATTAGGAATTAAATGTCGACAGCCTAATGCCCATCTTATGGCTGTCTCTTCCCACCAAGTGGTTTCAAAGTCGATTAAAAGTGTTATTTCAGAGAGAAACTCTTGTTGTTAGTTTTGTTCTGGTTTTTGGATTAAATTTATTAAAGTATTTCTACGAAATGTTCTCTAGAGTCTGTGTTTGATTCGCGTTATACACTGTTTGCGACACATCGCCAACAGCAACAGCAACAGCAACAGCCACTGCGACAATAATGGCAGCATTAGCAACATGTTCCACTAATTGCCGTTTCGAGTGTAGCTGCAACTTTTTATGATGCTGTCGCTGACTGCGCTCGCCCAAAGCCAGCTTTATAGGAATTGTTACTGATATTGCTGTTGGCAGCACGTGTTGCTGTTGCTGTTGCTGGTGTTCCTGGCGATGGTGTTGCATTTGACAAGCGTTCCAATTTCCACCATCTGCACTCCCATTCGAGCTCATTGCCCCGCATTCATTTCGGTCCTGGCATAGCCCCCTTTTAATTGATTTCACCGGTCGGAAGCACCTCTCAATCGTCCATCCGATTCAATGGGAATGGCAGGTAATGCAGCTGAAAGTGCAGCTGCTGCCGCTGATTAGCTGCCGTCTAAATTTGGCCAATTTCGAAGTAGTTGATTGGTTTCGGGATTACCTCTTCGGAGGCAACTAAGTGCGAATAATGGACATCCCGGCGATAATTAAAAGGGGGATCTGGAAGGGCTTTACACAGAGTATAAATAGTAAATTTTGGCTTCATTTCATTAGCTCTGCCTCTAATCCTTTTCCAATTGTAGTATTTTCAATTAGGCTTCTGTGGCAAGAGCTCCCCTTCCAATTAAAGAACTCATTTGACTTTCGCTATTTGCCATTAAATTAGGAAACCTCTTTTGAGTAAATATTTGCCCAGCAATTAAATATTGTTTGCCTAACAACGCTATTTATTCTGTTTACTTGCAGGTACATATTCGATGGAGTTCCTTGAAGGCTTCCCAGCCCCCCAGTCCGAGTGCCACCGGGGGCGAGTGAATAACACAATATTGCGTATGAAATAAATACAATCGGGAGACAACCTCTAAGGCCAGTGCCTGAATATGCAAACAGTCGTAAAAAAGCATTCGCTTTCTTTGTCGCCCCGATTTGTGAGAGCTGTGTGCGAGTGGAATAAATAAATTTGGCAGTGTGCTGGGGGCTGGGAAATGTGCTTACACATTGTGTATTTCGATATTTGACTTTTGATAGCCAGCCAATCGTCGCATTATGAACTTGACACACTTTGGCCAACGAAGCGCCACACTTCTGGGTGGAAGAAAACAGATACAGATACATATACATTTTTAAGATTTAAATGTAAAGTGTACAAAAATAGTATTATTAATAAATGCCAGTACAGAAACTTTTTCTGAGGAACTTGATTTAAAAGTTAATTCCTGCAGTGAGTTTTTCCTCAGTGCAGTGCCCACTCCCCAGGCCGATTCCTCAAATTTCCAATTCAGAACGTGTGAAAAGCGTTCAATATATATTGCTCTGAATCAGCTGAGCTGAACTCGAGTGGTTCGTCCAGCTGGTGGCAGCGAATTTTGAGGAATGTTGGCTCGTTTTGCATATCGAATTATGAAACAGTGCGCCGCTCCTCCATGTGGGCGGATTGTTTCAAAGAAACACGAGACACGTTCAATAAACAAACCTGATTGGAGGCGGCTCTTGAACTCCAAGTTCCTTTGTTTCAAGCTCTCCAGTAGTTTCAGATTAAACTATCGCTGGAACGTTACTTTGGGATGTTATCCACACTTGGGACTGGCTCCCACGCCGCTCGGCCACAAAATTATCTAAAGAGCTTACATATTTATGACACCGTCTTCTCGGACCACAGATGACAATGCCCCATCTCCATCCGAATCGATTACGAAGGCCTGGGATTTATGTGTTTCGAGTCTCATGAGAGTAAGAGATGCCACAAGCCAAACAGTGGCCGGGCCGGTCCGGGCTAATTTCCATAACAAACACACAAAAGATGAGTTCGGAGACTGGAAACTGGAGACTGGAGGTGCTAAAAATATGTAGTTCAAGTCCGAAGTGACGGACAACAGCGCCCGTTTCTTGCTCGACAAAATTGAAAACAAATTTAAATGTTAATGCGTGTTTGGGGCCTAATGTATTCCACCGGAGATTAATAAGAAACCCGAAGGGCGGTGGCTTGTTTGCCGACACTTGTTCCGAGTCCTTTATTTACCGAGTGTGTGGGAGTTGGCACTAATCCCCTTATTCTGGCAGTTGATGATTGCCTCGAATTTGCATAAAATAACATCCATATTGAAGGTTTCAAGTGTCAGCAGGTGCTAGGGACCTTAAACCCCAATATTATGATCATAAACAGAAACATGGTCACTGCCTTTTATGGGAGCCACTGTATCAAATCGCTGCTCAATGCATGGCTGTATGTATTCATTTTTTTAAAAAAGCATAAAGTAAACAGAGTGCATCTATCGAACAGCCACTGCATGCGTTTGTTTTTTTTCCGGGTCACCCACAAAAAGTGAAATCAAATATAGCACAGGGACAGGAAGAGATGCAGACAGAAGGGGGGCCCCCCAGATCCAAAATCATTGAACTGTGCGCCCGAGCGCCGGCATTGATGCGGAATTAATAAAGCGTGGACCTGCGCTTAGAACAACAAAGTCGGCGGAGAAAGCGCGGCAGTCGGGGAAAGTGAGCGGAGCTGTCGATGGCGATGGCGTCGGTTCCGCATACAGCCCCTGAGCCTGGCCCGGACTGGATGCCTGCCTGCCTGCCTGGATGCTATAAAAGCGATTTATTAATGTCAGTCAGACAAGTGCCTGCTGGCGTCAGTGGGTGCGGCTGAGCTGCAGGCGGAGTGGATCGTCATGCAGCATGCAGCATGCAGCATGTGGCGTACATAGCACCACCGGCTACAGCAGCATCGGGAGAGAGCACCACCGGGCAACTGGCGACTGGCGGCTGTGGTGGCACGGTAGACACAGTGGTACTGTCCTCTAGGAACTATTTAAGAGATTACTATAGGAGATACTTTGTGGGTCGAAGTATCATAGTTTTTAGTTCAAAAGACCCTTTTGAGCACCGGATTTTAATCATTTTTGAACCAACTCTACCACCTAGTCCCACTGTGCCTGGCGTGTTTGTAATAATGTTGCCAGTGATGAGCGTCGGCTCATGTTGCCTCTGCAGCCTCTGATGCTGATGCTGATGTTGCTGCTGTGGCGGCTGCAGATGTTAACCTCGCCCCGTTCCCCGCCCGGTGTGGTGTAAGTGTAATGTGTTCGAGTCGCGGACAAAGTGATTCATTCATTCATTCGCTCAGCCCGGCAACTGCTCAGCCCGGCAGCCAACATTAATGTTGATTACATGCCGACAGTTTGTACATAGACTTGTCATTTGCGCCATAAACGGCGGCCAAGACAGCTCTCGTTCTTTCGGTCTGCACTGCAAAAAAGTCCAAGAACCAAATAATAGCTTTGAGTAAATAGCTCCCCTCTTGTTTAAATAAAAAGTCAAGACCCTTTTCTCACAGTGCCTCCCTGACAGACCCAATTGTCGCGCTGTTGTATGTTTCTTTCACATTTTCGAATTATTAAATTGTTGCATTCCCCGAGGTTTCCTTCGGGAAGTCGGAACTGAGAACACACCCTCTGGGCAGCCGCCCTCCACTCTGAGTTTGCTCTTCCCTTCTTGGGATAGGTCCCCCCTCTGTTTGTCTTTCGGGAGAATTGTTTTGTTTGTGTTTGGCGTTATATTTGGTAATTATCCTAATTATTACGGCTCGGCTGCGGGACGAGTGTCGATTGGCAACTTTATGGAGCCCCTCTTGCGGGCCTCCCTCTTGCGCCGTCTCGGTTGGATAACCCTTTTGCAATCAAAGGCCCGGCGAGGCAGAGGCATGTATCTGTCGAGAGCCGGGCTGAGAACAATCGAAAAGTTTGCATCCCATCAATTGCATAGTTTCCACTACTACCCAGTCAGTCCCCCTGCCTTTTGGCATTAATTAACCAAAGCAGAAGCAAGTTTCTGATCCAGCGGCTGAGTGGCCGGAGCGATCCAGGTACTCCAGTGCCATTAACGGCGCAAAACAAACTTTTCCCCGAAACTTTGACAATGGCGAAGTGCATCAGCTTCAAGTGGAGAGATGCATTTAATTAGCTGTGCAAATTTCAGATGATCAGAGGCAGTCGTAGCTCTTAAAATAAATAAACCATAGTATATCTAAGCGATTAGGAAATAAGAGTCAGAGTCACCTTAATCTTCTATCTAACCACAAAGCTGCTAGACGGGACAAAGGCTGTGACGAGGGTTCGGAGGAACAAATGAAATTAACGTTGTTTCGGGGAGAAAACCGCAGCTCGCATATCTCACGCCCAGGCCCAGAAGAAACGACCCACATTCTGGCGTTTAGTGTAACAGAAAAACACAGAAATATCTTGGCTCTTGGTAAAAAATCACGGAAATTATGTAAAAAATGTGCAATTTCATGCGGACTCCGCTCGCCCCAGTGGGCCGATTGGGCCTTCGGTATCCGATTCCCGGCCTGCCACTCCCTTCAGGGGCTTCTGTTTCATATTTCTAGTCATACAGTTGACTGGATTTGACAAATTGTAAAGCGGCCCCCAGCCCACAGCCTAGGGGCTCGCCGACAAGAGCACACATTGTAGTGCAGTGCCTGGCACGGACTAATGATTATTAATCTGGGCAAGGGTTTGTGAGGAGTTTCATATCCTTGCGACTGTACCCCTTGTGACTGGCCGGTTAAATGGCCCGAGAGATGACCCTTTGTTCTGGCCCCAAAAGTGTCGTGTAATTGAAAGGAAATTTAATTTCACGCAAAACAATTCATTCGCTCGGTTTTATTGACAAATAATGTAAATAGGAAATGACTTTGTTTACTACAAATTACGCGCAACTGAACGTATAATTATTTGCTAATTAAATCGCAATTCTGCCGGCCCTAAAATCGCTAAAATAATACAGATAAAGCAAACAAATGGCGATGGATGGCAGTTGGCCGGCAGAGCTCGGCAAACAGATTCTCACGCAGATTATTGGACAATTAAAAGCTCCGCAAAATGGCCAAAAATTCGAATTCACAAATTTATGACGATCAATTTTTAATTGCCGGCAAAACAAACAGCAAACGCTCTAATTGATGCCTAATGAAAGTGGTGCGGAATATAAATAAAATGCAAAAGCAATTTGCACGAGTGCGATAACAATGAAATGTGGGTGTGAAGGCCGTCCACGATGGGCAGATACTACAAATTCATGACACGAACTCGACACCGGAGTTGTAATGAAATCCGGATAGAACTCTTACTCAATCAGCTATGGATCAGATAACGATTTTAATTTTGGAGCAATTAGGTGTCATCATACGTGTACATCAGTCCAATTACTCCTTCCAGAATCTAGATTATTATTTCTGCGGTTAGAACTCTGAAAGTTTGACGACATCAGCTTTTAATTGCGCCACTAGCAGTGCAATTACTAACGAGATCTGGAAACTTTTCCGGCTAATGATGGTTTGATAAGCTCCCTCGAAGGGGAAAGACAGAAGTAGTCCGCTGTAGTCCTGGGGAGGCGGATTATTTATAAACAAGGAGCAGCGGGGCATGAATAAATAAAACAAGAAGCGAGACAAAGTGCCGAACCACTTGCACTTGTCGTCGTCCATTGGCTCCACTCTCCACCAGCATATAGATTTCTTTTCGGGCTTCCTGCTGGGCAGATATGCAGTCAGTCGCATGACAAAAGTTTCACAATTAAAACGGCAACAACAGGACACGCTTAAGAGACTGGTCTGCGGAGTGCGGCCGAAGAGTTAAATTTTATACGCTGGCCGAGTGAAATTCATAGCCAAAGTCTACTTTATAGCTCCTCCCAGCCAGGCCTCACCAGTTGCCCTTTCGGCAAAAGTTTTCCATTTTTCTTGTTGGCTTTTATGTTTTTGTTTTAGGGAATTTTTTTGTCTGCTGGCAAGCCGGAAGTTGTTAGCATGAAATCTGATTTGGGGCGGCTGGGGGAATATTCTGGCTTTTTGGATTTTGTGCATTGTTTCAGCTTGCGACTGGAGGAGTTATGGGTTTGGGGAGCAGATAGTTGAATGCACTGGGTAGGTTTGAGTGTAGATTTGTTCCGATTTCGGAGCAGAAGTTAAACAACTCTGGTCTTTAAGTTTTATGGCAAAACTTGCAAGACCTCCTTCGCCCATTAAGGACGATATATTCACTAAAGCCGTAATTTGTAAGAGTAGTTTCCATCTTAATCCTTATGGAGCTTAAATTGTTGTCAGGATCTTAAATAAAAACGATTAAGTCCCTGGCTCTTCTCTCTCAAAGCTCTCAAAATGTTTTTAACGACCACAGAAATGAGACCAAATTCCCCATATATGCAAAGCGATTAAACAAATTAACAAAAACACCAAATGCCCAGGGAATTTGGTTAGATTGGAGGAGGCGAGAGTCTTAATTAAAAGTTACAGCCCATTAGGGGACGGCCCTCTCCCAGGACACTCACTCCATGAAGTCGTTCCCGGGAAAGTAATCAAGTTCTGAGTTATATAATTTATTTTAAATATTCTAAAATGCATATGTTTAGCATCTCATGCTTCAATAAACGCAAATGGTAGTAATGTATTAGAGACCTGAACCGGAGCCCATTACCGAAATCGCTTCCAGCCCAGCGAGCTCCAATTAGAACTCCAATTTCCAAATGGTTTTGACGGAACTGGTCATGTGTGCTCCTGCGGATTTGTGCAGTAAGTCCTTTATTGCAGCCGCACCTCCCCTGCCTGCTCTAATGTCCGGAGCCAGGTCCTCCCCTGGGCGTGTAAATATTTGAAGCGCCCATAATCCCCGCACGACTAGTGACAGACAACCGCAAAACATTACAAATTCAATGGATCATTCTGGGTGAAGTGAATTATGGATTTACGATCTGCGGGTTAAAAATTAAGTAAAAAAGAAGCTACTTGACCCCGACGTGATTTGAACACGCAACCTTCTGATCTGGAGTCAGACGCGCTACCGTTGCGCCACGGAGTCGTGTTGGAGTCCCCTGGCCTCATAACGAGTGACTTGTTTAGAATAAAGCAAAGCTATATTTATTGCAATGTCGATAAGATAAGCGCACTCTGTGCTTTCTTACGCGGAGTCATCTATAGATTGCGGGGTCTCTCTATAATATATATTAATTGATAAGCAAGACATTACTTTCCATATTCCAAGTATTTGTTTTCCTAGAAATTTTCGTAATAAATTAGAGTGAAGGGCGGGACGTTAATGGGTTTATTTTTATTTTTTCGAAAACTTAATTGGAAACTAACTAATAGAAGTGTAGTACTTAGTCTGTAGCATCTGTGTAGCAACTATTTCCATTTTACATAACCCCGCAGCTGGAACTGCAGTTGCAATTAAAAAGAACCATTTGTTAGGCACGTAGAAGCGTACTTGGCTATTTATAATAAAATGAATTCCTTCTGTTTGAGTCATCTTTGACAAGGTCCGTAGCTGGCATCAATGCATTGGCCTGGAAACGAACTAAAACCAAATATTATATTTGGGTTAATCCGAAAGGGGGTCACTGGCTCCAAAGATGAGTCAGACTTTGTGCAATTATGCAGGTCTTAACCCACTGCTGCTGTTTACTCTATTGCCTGTCAAGTCAATTGCGTAATTAACATTCGTTAGCAGTGCTGGGAACACGGGAAACATCCAAACTACTCAGCCTAATTGAAATTTTGGACAGAAGCCAAGCCGTTTCCCCCTTTGTGGAGCCGGAGCTGGAGTCTCCGATTCATAATTTCAGGAGCCAGGAGCACTGTTTGGATTTAGTTGTGTGGCTAGGGCCCTTGTCATTAGCATATGCTCGGCAACTGTCATATTTGAGGCCTGTTCTACAAGAACAGTAGGGAGGCGTGAGGAGGAACTGAGTCAACAACGCCAGGAGCTCCGGCCAACAACATCTTCATCCCACTGCAAGTCAAGATTCAATATGTGCTTAGGACCCAAAGCGACGTCCCAAAGCGTGCCTAATACGGTTTATAATTTATGGACAGTCACATTCAGAATTCATATTCGACTCCATGAAGCCCCTATTAATTATGCCCCTAACCTAATAGCCTGAATTTCGTCAGCAATCGGCTCTAATTGCTTGTTGTTCTGGCAACTCAAATGTTGTCAACAGCTTATTCCGCGTCAATTAATCGAATTTAAACCACTCATAGCTCTGCCTACTTTCGTTTCAGGTAAACAGAGATCTAATGAAGCCATGAATACTGAAATTATTGAAGATTTAGGAGCGACTTGTTAATAGGATCAGCATAATTGATTCAACTTTTGTATCTGAATGTGTGGGTTGGATTCTGTTATCATGGGCTGGGATTCTAAGCTAATAGAGAACTGCGGTATCAGGAGATCAAATCGAGGCCAAATCGAGGCTTCATTGGGAATTTCCCGTAGGGAACCCATAACATTTATTAATTATTTTTAATCGAAACAGTGCCTAGGGCCTGGGTGTTAATTTCGGCCCGGTTCGAGTGCCGCCCACTCTCCAGGTGCAGGTGCCTGGTAATTACTCTAAAATCCAAACCGCACTTCGAGTGCCGTGTTCGAGGCACTTCCGCGCTGGATGAAAAGGCGCTAAGCGTTTCGATTAGCGCTCAATTGAGTGCACATAACTGTAGATGAACCCGCAAACTGTCAAAGTGGGGAAAACTGTTAATTGAATTGCTCTAGAAAGTCAAAGCAGAGTCCCGTCCCGGTTCATTTGGAAAGAAGTCGCTCCTGGGATGGCTCTTCATTAGCGCTCTGTAAATTGGTTCGGCAAGGCCCGAAAGTATCTACGTATCTGCATCTTGTATCTGCTAATTGCCCCGGTTACCGCATTTGCGTGCATGTCGGCCGAAAGTTCAGCACCCCTTCTTTTGACACAATAATGATTATACAGATCTCTGTTTACAATATATGATACATCCACCTTTATGATACTTGTGCACCTGTTAGGTAATGATCGTTATTATCATTCATTAAAATGTGATGTTCTTTTTGGAAGACAATTTTTTATTTTTGCACGAGCCCTAAACTGCACCCGCCCCATTCATCTCCCTCTCGAAACTCCCTGTTCGAAACTGATTATCAGCAATTATTTGAAATTCTGCATTATTTTTGTATTTTTTTCCGCTCTTAGTTCACTTCGTGAGCTGCTGATAAGTCCGGCAGCCGGGGCTCAGTTTTGTTTAGACCTCAGGCTGAGCCGGTTCAGCTTTTCAGAGCGGTTGTCTGTCGCGCTATTGACACGATTATTGGTCGTTTTATTGGTGAATAATTAGGAAAAATAATTATTCCCATATATTTTAACTTTTATTCCCGTCATAAGCTGAGAGATCAGCGTCCGGCATTCAAATACAAGTGTGCTTTGCTTTAAATGTCATTAAAAAATCATAAAAAAATCACCGAGTAATCGTTTCGTTGTTCAATGTAAAAATAAATGTAAAAATTTCTATTAAGTGCAAGTTGGGACAAACAAGTGTAGTTTTCAAGTCCGAAATTTAAGTGCTTTCTGGACATTCGCCCTTAAATATGCCATGTATATAGGTATTTATTTTTAGTCCACCTTTCCACAGGCCATAAATCAGAGATAATTCGATTAGCAACCTTGGAGTGGCTGCTCGCCCACTTGATAGCCAAAATAAATCGAGCAGAGTGCTCGTTTAAGTTTAAGTTTAAGAAGAGCATCGGCAGTCACTGGGTAATATCTTGGGAAGTCTAGAAATCAAAAGGCATGACACGAAGTAATGGCCTTAATTAGAGGAGCGGGGGAGCTTCCGCATGGAACACGTGCCACTTGAGACTGTCTTTAAGTTGCAAGCTCTTCGGGCCCACTTGGCCTGAAGCTTCAAGGCCAAGTTTAGGCTATAAATATGTTTTTAGCAATTGAGATAGACTCTTTCCTCTACGATTTCAATTTACATTCGATGCGCCCCAGAGGCGAGCAAATAAAAGACAGACTGTCAGAGCGTCAGAGCGGCTGAGCTTCAGAGCGTCAGACCGAAGCCAGCAATTAAGAGTTGTCTGAAGAAGTGAACGGACCATGAAGCGCATTTCAATGTCAACGCGGAGATGAAATGAAATGTTTATGCTTCTTAGCCAGCCGGAGAACAACAGCTCCGAAAGGTCAGCTGGCAGCTGGGGTCTCTGCTCGATTGAATTGTGTAACTTGAAAACGCTCAAGTATAATTAAGGCAGGCAGCCCCGAGGCAGCGGCGGCGACCAAAGATTGAAGCCTCAAGAGGTCGCTTTTGAAGTTGGCATTCCGAGGGGTGGCAGGCAGGGCTGACTGGGCCGATGGGCCTTTGATCTTTGGCCAAACTCTGACTAACAACAGACATTGCCCGGACTATGCCCGGAATGAATCAGTTGACCAGTTCAATAATAATGGGCTGGATCTTGTTTAGATTGGATGTGAGACCTTCCCACGTTTTCCCTTAAAAACACTGCTGAGTAATGCACTGAACTTAAATAGTTCGGCCTCAGAAAGTCGGATAAACTTTATTTCCATATGACCTGCTTTTGTTCGGTTTCCTAGCTTTTCTAAACGCCCTTAGCCGAGCATGTGAGACGGCACCTCGTCCAACACTCTCGAGTTCCAAGACCTGTTCAAGCTCTCCACTGCAGCATAATTTTCAATTGCTTTGCAAAAGCCAGAGCCTTCCTTTGAATTTGATTCGATTTTTGCTCAATCCACCGCACTCTGGCAGGTGAGAAGGAGGAGCAGGACAGTGGGGCCGCCCAGAAGAGTGCTCCATTGAAATCCATTCAGAAGCGATTTTGCTGCCCAAATGAGCAGACCTCGATGTGTCTGAGGATTTGCCTCAGTTGTCAAGTCGAAATGGTAGTCGAATCGATACTCAAAAATGTAGAGGAGGACTGTAGAGGATTCCCCAGGCGGGGCAGGGCAGGCTCTCTCCTGGCTTCCAATCTAACCAGTTCTCAGTCGGCATACTAAATTAATTAAGGCAATTGACTTGACTTTGATTTCGTGCCCTGATGCCTCCTGAGCTGATAACTCCGTCGAGTTTCCTTCTGGCGTGTGGTCGTGCATACTAAGCAGCACAATACTTGTCACTTGGAGGAGTTAAAGTTGGCTTTCGAATTAGTAGAGCTCTGAACAGGGCCAAATAAACTCTGACCTGCCCGCCAATAGGGGCTCATGTACTCTCAATTTCCATGCACTCACAAACCAGGAAAACAGACAACAATTGTGGAGGTGGGCACCTCCCCAGCTTCCCGCCACTCAACCGGCCAGAAAAAGGCAATTTCGCATAAAAGCCGCAAACAGATGAGGCAGGCAGAAGGGCTGAATAGCCACACAGATTCATTCCAGAGCCCGGACATATGAAAATAATGCGTGCCGCACAAGTTTCGATGCAGTTCCACAAACAGACAGCCCAACCATCACACCCATCTGGTGTGTGTCCCAAAAATGCACCGAGAAACAGGCAGGCTACTTGTTGAGACAAAAATCTTTTAAAAATGCTATCGCACTAAAGAAACAAAGATTAACACTTCCAATGACTTAATAATATATTTGTAATAATTTTTATACATTTTCTCAAAGTGCAATGGCCCAAACCCAATGGTGTCTGGTCTCTATTGCCGCCCGTAATAAAGTCTGGATGAAACAGAGTTTTGTGACGCTCTCCAGGGCCAGCCCGGATTAGCATCCATGTGGATATGTGTGCGAGTGTAATTACCAAGCACAGCAGACGCCCCCACTGCTCTGGAGAGGGGCGGCACTTGGCTTTAAAAAGCCCGCAGCCATCAGGGCCCGAAACTGAATCTCTTGTCAATCATACAATTATTGGCGCACAAAAACCCCCTCCACAGCCCACTTAATTGTTTTTGCTTGTTTTGCCTTTTGCGGTTTGCATAATTCATGACGACGGAGGAACTGGGCCAACCCTTTAATCCTCTTCTTGGGCGCCTCCCCCTCCTGCGGCCTGTGTCCTGCGTCCTGTGTCAACTGCAGCCGATTTAATGTTGAAGCATTATTTTCCAGTTGGTCGTTGGCGGCGCTGCCGGGAATTAAGTGAATTGTCAATTTGCTCGTCAATTGCGCGCTTACCCCTTGAGGTCGGGCTGGTGGCTTCAAGTCCCTGGTTCCCCGGGTCAGTGTCTGGGCAGGAGGATTACCCGGGGACACTGAATTGGGTCAAAGGTGAAGGAACTTTTTACAATATTTTAGGGGTTGATTTTGGGGTTTACGAAAGCGTGCCAGAGACTTGCTTGCCTTTGTATTTGTAATAATTTTAATAGGATTGATTTCGTCCTGTTTCGACCGTTGTTTGCTCAAATTGCTTATGAAATAGATGTAGTAGAACAAGCTTTCGAGTACACTTCACCAGTAATTATTACTCGCACCGCAAATTGCATTAGTTTGCATATTCTCTCGCAAATTATGGACCGGCGGCTGTACAGCGCGCCACATCCCCGAAAGTAGACCGCAGAAATTTTCGAAAATTCCTATTCGCGTCCCAGGGAACACTCTCCCGCGTAATCCGTATTTGTTTATACAATAACGGCCGGAATGTATAGGTAGACTGAAGCCACAGATACCCGCCGATACGAAATCCCTGTCATATTTACGTTGAGCGAGGCTGTCAGGAGTCGGGCTAGTGTTCCGGCCAAGTCCTTTGTCAAACTGCGGCTTAAAATATTGTGCGCAAATATTTTCATGACAGGTGCATGAAACAAATTCACACACAAATTCGCCCCGGAACATGCAACCGCCAGTGTATTAGTGTCAACAGGATTTGGCCAGGATGGCCGGGATGGTGTGTGCGGTCGTATCCGGTACATGCTGTTTTAGTTTCGTGAAATCCGTTAATGAAAGCCAGCTCAACCTAATGGAGATTTATTGTTTTCCACATTCCGCAATATAAACTGTCACATTTATTAGATTACCCGGCCAGTCCTCTCCCATCAGCTCTGAGGACTTTTCGGGATCCGTTGGGTGTCTTTAATGCAGGGGATCCACTAATGTGCCGAGTGCACTGGGATAAATCAGGGCCAAGTAAGCATGATTTATGGAACATTAAAAATCTTGGCTTTGACAATAAGTGTAATTTATTTACCTTGATGGAAGGTAGGGTTGTGGAGCCACCATTAGTGGAGGAAGAATACTTTCTAGACTGAAATGCCAAGGACTTCTGGGGAATTTAAATTTAAAGCTCTCTGCTGGCAAACTAGCAAATGTTAATTAATCTCGGCACCTGTGTTTGTCAGGTCCAGGCTGCAAATTAGCCTGTCAATCAGCAGCTAATTGCGATTTAGTTTCGCATCAAAAGTCCAGTGACATGGTGGCGGCCCATCTCCCCTCCAGCTCATCAGTGATCAGGAAATCGGCATAGAGCCCGTCCCGGAGGAGCCTTTCCAACTAATTAATAGAACCAGCAATTCGAAGTAATTAAATCATATTGAAAACTCGGCAGTCCATTGGACTCATGACTGTCGATGGCTTGGCTCAGAAGGCTCCTGCTGTCTGGGGGGAGAGCCTCAAACCTCCTCCCGCATTTGCCAACCTTTGCCGACCTCTTTCTCTCCATGTCTGTTTATATGAGCCCATCGACAAGGACTTAACCACGCACAGAAGAAGCTTTCCTGGGAAGGTGGTGAATGTGGTAAGAGGCAAGGGCCTGCGAGAGCTGCCAAGGAGCCCCCACTTGACACACATACAGATACAGAAACATGGAAACACAGATACTGTAGCTCCAGCAGCTAAGACGCCAAAGTCAACAAAGAGTCCAAGTGGAAAAGAGGGCTTGGAGTTAGTGGTGACGAGGCTTTCGAGGAAGGCTCTTTTTAATTTTCAGTTTTTCTTTCAGAGACGAGCTAATGCTAATTAGAGTAACTCAACCGAATTAAAGTTTTTGAGAAACACAAAGTTTGGCTTGAAAGAGAAACAAAACTATAAAGCCAAAACACGCCAAGCAGCCAGCACAGATACTCTCGTTTCAGCCCAGTTTTGTTTCTTTCTGTGGCCTTTCGTTTGCGGCCAACACCTCTGGCCAAAGGATTTTATTTAAAGCTACCAGGCAGAACCAAGCAGAACACCTTTCATTTGTCCACCAAGGGGGCATGGTTTTATTCTGTTAGTCTTTAAGAGGAAGCCATTTGAAACTAAATTATACAAAGTGCCATAAATCCGGAATAATTTCTGGAATGAAAGTTGCAGGAACTCCTTTTCGGTTGAATTTGATTGCTGGGCGCTTGGAGCTTATGGGGTGTGAAAAGTCCATCCAGATCGGATGCCAGAGGTTCCCTAGAGAGGGAAAACTAGACAGAAAACTGCACCTCATGTATTTGATTTGCTGTTGGCTTTCGATTTCCGATGTCACGTCTTGTCCTTTGCGGACTTGACTTCCATCGGGTTCCAATCTACTGCACTGCAGCTCACTTTATATCGATTGCAGCAGTTTTTTGTGCATGTGCCAGCCCTTTTTGTGGGATTTTTCGAGGATAGTATTGCTGATTTTACGCTTAAAGTTCTTTTTCCGAAAGTTTCTCTAAAACTTTACACTCCACAAAAGTTTGCGCACAACTGGAGACGTGCACACGAGAAAGTAGACAACAATTTGCGGATCAAAGGCAGGAGTTTACCCGAAATGATGTGCAAACTACTTTGACAAACACGATTAAACAACAAGCGGGGCTCGCAAACAAATGTTGGCGCTAATTTCCAGGCCACAGATATGGGAGATCCGTTCTGGGAAACCAAACTAAACTAATTGAGTCGACTGTCACTCCCACCCACCCATCGGTCTGCAATGTTTCAAACTTTTGCTCATATACAAATTTTTCCTCTTATTTATCTTTCGCAGTCTGAGGTCGGTCTGAAGCCTGAAGTCTGAAGTCTGAAGAGTGAAGAGTTTCTCCCCGCCAGGACTCATCTCCCCGTCAAATGTGAGTCTTAATTTATGCGCCAGCGCTGGCATGTCTGGGTGGAAATGAATAACTTTCTAGTCAATGCCATCGGAAAGTTATTTGTTTAGGACAGGCTGGTGTCACTGGGGCGAAAGCGACGCCGGCCCAAAAATGGCATCAAGAAAACAAAGAGCAAATGATGACAAATGATAAACGACTTAGTCCTGGACACAGGACACAGGACGCCGGACGCAGGACACAAGACACTGAGCGTCCGAGTGTCTATGACAGGCAGGAAAATGTGTATTTAAAAATGAGAAAATTATCTTTGAAAAATAATTAATATGGCGCAGATTTAAAGTCAAGGCGGACATTTTAATTAATGGAAAGGAGATTGAATGATTTTGTCTGAATTTTTGCAGCATGGCCTTCTCAGAACACGATTTTTGGAGCAGCATTGTTCGCCTCCGAAGACACACAAAAAAGTACAAAGTAAAGTGAGGAGCAAGAGCCCTGGAAAATGTCAAAATATCTCTTATTCTTGTTGTTACTGAAGGCAAATATTTGTGAATGAAAGCCAGCAAAAAATTTTAGGGAATTAGATTTGAATTTTCGGCTGGAGGAGCCGGCAGGATAAATGCCCTGTTCAACTATCTTTTTGATGAGCTGCCAAGACGACTGTAAAGCGAAATTATTTCGTCCTGCCACCAAAAGTGATTGTGTGTGTAAACAAAGCCCGGCGACAGGACAATAAGCAATGACACTTTGCATAATGAAATGGACTTTTGTGTCAGGAACAAGTAAATAGGGACATTCAAAGAGCCAACTTCCCTCAAAGCTTCAGTGGCCATCGCTGCGTATGCGTTATGTCTTTGGGAGTGAACTGTTTCTGCCATTACTTGAGTTATACAGAGGACTATGATGTGCCTTGCTTACAAGCCACCATGGCGTATGCGTAATATATTAGTTTTCAGCATTTTAATGCCATTAGTCGACCCACAAGAACGGCATCAGAGTTATGGCCAATGATTAGGAAAGGGACTGCTGCCAAAAAGTAAAATAAACCGGAAAATCCCGGCTCTTAGCCCGGAGTCATAAATTAGTTGTAACCAGAGACCGAAAAAGAGCAACTGGCCGGTGGAGGGGGAGACTGTAACATAAAAACGACTGTTTTTGCTATAATTGGCCACATATTTTGCTGGCCCCGAAAACCGAACTCAGGTAGCTCTGCCAGTTTTGCCAACCAACGAGCCGGGCCGGGGAGGGCGGCCTCCGCAGGATATGCATCCTGTAAACTAGAACAGCCATATCAATATATATTTTCCAGACCAGGGACGGCCGGGACACAAAGCCAACAGAACACAAAAACCTAAACAACACTAAAAAAGTAGACGAGCGAATAAAATGGCAAAAACAATCCCATGTTGATGTTTGCCATGGAAATCCTGTGGAGCTGGCTCGAGGGTTGAGTGGTAATAATTTTGTAGATAGTTCCGTTGGGCCTTCTGGCCGGGAATGAGATTTGGGGATATCACGTAAATGGAAATGAGCCCAAAAGAGGTTTCCCGGCCAGGGGAGAGATTACTGTGTCCTCTGGACTGACAAATTTGCGGGCAGGTCATAAAAATGAAGTGAAAACATGCTTTTCAATTTAGGAAAGTGCAATATTTTGTTTTAAAACTGTCTCTCTTATAACATAATTTAATAGCTGCCGCACTGGCATGTTTTTCATCACAACTTTATTTGGAAAAGTGCAAAGCTATTGCCCGGCAATCAAAGTATAATTCATAGGTTGCAATGCCACATCCTTGCGAACCAAGTAACCAAGTCAGCAGTTCTCAGAAGACTCCTGCCAAAGCAATCAATGAACAGGGCCTAAAGGAGAGGCGCGCAACAGAGAATGCAACAGAGAGAGGCACACAAATTGGCAAATGCCGATGGGTTGAGCCAGCTCGTCCTCGTCCTCGGCGTCCTGCGAAGGACAAAGAGCTGCAGAAAGCTTGTTCAACTAAAATGCCAATTCAATCGCCCGCAAAAGGAGACCCACATACGCCGGCACTCACAGAGAGAAGCAGCTCCTCCAAACGATCTCTTGTGCCATCCAGCTATCTTTTCTCTAAAACATATTGGCAAATGTCGTTTTGCGAGTCGTTATAAAACAAACACAGACACAGAGGAATGGGTATGAGGACAGAGGACTCGGCATACACAAAGCTCTTCATGCAATTCTAATAATATAAACTTTACATAAATGTTTTCCTTGCAAATAGAACGAAGCAGCGAAACAGAATGGTTCGAGTAGGTTGCCAAATAGGGGGGTTAGAAGCTCCTAGCGGGGGTGTATTTGTGTTGGACGCATCTGCTGAGCTGGCAATCGCATTGCAGTTTGTCAGTCAGCGAGTCAGGGGGCCAGATCCGCCTGTCTGAAAGGGCTTTTTATCTCTGAAATAGTTTTCGTTTTTCCAGGGTATTATTTCTGGCAAAGGAAAATAGAAAAGGGCTGCAGAAAATGCCAAAAATTCAGACTATGAAACATTTCAAATTGTTTTCACAGAAAATATAAGACGGCCGAGATGTTCTGTTGCAAAATTTAAGGAATAGGACTCTATTTTTCCTCAAAATGGAGTGGAAACTACGGTAGCCAAAATCCGACCTCTGCTCCTGCAAAATATTCGAGGGAATTTCAGGGTTTATTTGCTTTGTGCTTGATGTGTCACACATGTCGTATGATTGATTTATATTAGCAAACACAGAGATTGTTGCACTTTTGTGATTTGTGCTCCGTGCTTTTTTGTGCTTTTGTGATTTTGAGGGCGGAATGGCAGAAGGGAAAACCACAATTCGGTGACTTGGCTGTTGCGCTTTTTTTTCGACTTCTACTACCTCGAAAATCCCAAACTGTATAATTAATTGATTGTGATGGATGTTCGATGGGAGGGGTCTGCGACAAGCACAACAGTTGCGAGGAGTCCCCTGGCGATTCCCCACACATTTCCGGAGTCCTGTCTCCGATCTATCGCCAACTAATTGAACAGCCTTCAGCCGTTGTCCGACACACTCAAATACCAACGGAGGGCCGGGCCCTGTCTCTGCCCCATAAATAAATATTGCCCAAACTACCTGACCACACCTGACCAATCCTTTCGCCTTGCCGGAGCCTTGGCCACGTCCTTCCGCTGCCCCATGTGGGTCATGTCGTATATTGACCACGAAATGGCAAACATTCCCGTGGCTGTTTCATAGTTCAAATGTGTGTGGTCTCGGCAAATAAATAATATAGTATATAGTAGTACCATATATGGCATGTGTGGTATGTAGAGGGCGAGTGTGGTGCTAAAGACAATAAAATTAAATGAAATTAAAAAGAAAACTTGTAAGATATAAAAAAAAATATGAGTCCCCTTTCTTAAAATCAATTTCTATGAATCTGTTCTCTGAACAATTGAATGGCAGAGTACTGACTACAATAATCATAAAACCCAACCGCATATATTTTATTTGCCGACCGGAAGGCCCTCTCGAAAGGTCGCTGCGGGCGAGTGGGGGTCTGCCAGTCATAAACTGAGGTCATGCATGCCTGTTGTTCCCTTGTGGTCGAGGGAGCCGGAAAAGGCAATATACAGCGGTGCTTTAAAATAGAGTTGCTGAATTTTCTGCCACAAAGAGCGGCTTATCTCGGAAACAATTTATTTGCTCATCTAACGTGAATCGCAACTGGGAGGGAACCCTTATTATCCTGGCCCTTGCCCTAATTGGCCACGCCCAGTGCCATTTTTTGCGGGCTTTTATTTAACTTCTCGGCCGAGTAATAATTCAGCCCGGCTTGAACTGCCCAGGTGATTTATGTCGTGCATGGAATATTGCTTTTGTTGTTCTCCGGGATATGGCGGGGTGCAATCGCATATATATTTTATTGCCGGCGGAATGCGAGGCCAGGTGGCGCCACCTAAAAATGGAACATAAATCCACAAAGTTGAAAGGGTTATAAAAAGCGAGGCGGAAACCAATTTGGGGCGAGAGCCAGTTCATCTAGGAGCTTCTACAGGGCGGAAACTGTTTAACATGTTCCTCGATACTCTTTTTATAGTAAATAAAACTTCACACCCCTGGAATTGTCGCCTGCGATGAGAGCTGAGAAGGGAAACCAATTAAAATTAAGTCCGGCGTAAACGGTCGATCAGCCAGCACAGACCATTGGTTTAATATATCGCTTTATACCTTCGACATAAAAAGCAGCTCGTTTTTGCCATTTCCAGCAATTGAGGAACAGATGTGTGAAATTGTCCTTTTCGGTTTTTTTTGGTGGATAGGAAGAGGAAAATTTGAACTAACAAGAAAACAAGAGAAAAGTGCGGAAAGCGCCAACAAAATATTTCATTATTTATTGGCCGCTCCCACCGCTTTCAGCGCTTCTTTGGCTCCTTTTATTTATTTACCTGTGCATCGGTATTTATTTAGTTTTTCAATTCAATTGAATTTCCATTAACAAATTGCAAACTCTGTTCTTCGTCAGTTCCGCATCAACGTCAACGTCACGGCCATTTCCCCCATTTTCCATTCGCCATTTTCCGGCGGACTTTCCATACATTTTTCTCCATGTTCAGTTTATGGTCAGGTTTTCTTGTTTTATATCGTATTTATTCTGGAGAGCGCAGCATAAAAATAGCCATAAAAATAAATCAGCAGCCAGCCAGGCTCCTGGCTGATGTGTAGATGAATTTTAGATTCCGACGTCGAGTTTAATTTTCATGCCACTAAATTATGGATGAGGGAAAATAATTGAAAGAGCTATATTTTATGGCCATTCATTGATTTCGTATGAAATTGATATATATTTTTAGTCAGGAATCTGTTCTATTTCTTGATTAAACATTAATCGCAGGCTATTTTTAGGTGGGAAGTTACGAAACCACCTGTGAGCACTCACCTGCTCCGATTACCTCGCACATTTTCCGGTCAATTTTACACTCGGAATCAAATTCCATCGTCAATCCGGAAACCAAATTTCAACACTCTGCGGTCTGGGCCAAGTTCTTAGCCGAGCCGCAGTCGGCAATCTGCCGCATTCTTCCCGTTCCCGTTCTCAAGCTTTCGGGGGACTTTACAAAGCCACACCGCCGACCAAGGACCTGCCCGGCTTGAGGACTGTTGAATTATAAACTGGCTTCATTACTCGTCCAACCTTGACCGCATGACAAGCTGGAAAATGTTCTGTCGACGGAGAGTGGCGGAGAGGCTTTGACATCGCATTCCTTCCCGGCCTTTCAGCCAACCCTTCGAAGGACGACATCCTCCCGGCGGCAGTCCATTGAGAGTGGCAATAAATTGTGTGTACAACTTTCAAACCAATTAACCCACAAATTTTGCACTCAATTAGCCTCCCTCCGAGAGGCGCCTACGTCCTCCGTCATGTTGCATACATATACTTAGGTAGTTGTAATTTATTTATCACCACGCCCCGACACATTTTATCAAGTCGGGCCGTGGCCATTGCACTTCCCCCGCTCTGCCAATTAGTCGGGCCAAAGGCAAATTATTTTCCGCTCCGGAGAAGAAAAAATAATAAATAATTGAATAAGTTACTCATTAGTGTGCTGACTGAAAGTGACTTGTGGGTGGGCGGCAAACAAAGGCGGGGGCTGGCTGGCTGGGAGGTGGAGGTATTCGCAAAAAAGGAATCCTACAATATCCTGGCAACTGTCGCTTGCTCCCTGCGTTGCTGTCTCTTATCTAACCTTAACATGCACATTTAGTTGCCTCATCCGCTTCCCCACTTAACTTCATTCATAACCCTCCACTGGCTCCTGTCTGGCTGTCCTTCTGTCGTCCTGTCTTGCTGCGTGAATTTGTCACCATTTTGTTGGCAAGGCAAGCAGCTCCTCTTCCCATTGTCCTGTGAACTTTTGCAGGGTATTAAGACAGAGAGTATAAATGAGAATCTAGAGCATCATAGCTTAAGGATATTACCTATTTTCCCTAAGAAGAGTATTAAGAAATCCCTAGCACTTATACTTTTTCTTACTGATTTTTTCCTCTCGTTGCCCTGACGTTTATCAATCATAATGCTGAGTAGTCTCATTATGTTCTGTGCTTAGCACTTGCCAGCGCCAGACAACTCCCGGCTCCTTTGAGCGACTCCCGCATATTATCCGACCATCCTGCCGCTTTTCTTCTATCTGTTTCTCCGCCTTTGTGCGTAATTGCTTCATGCCCTGATTTATGTTTATCTTTAGCCATATTTTTACATTTACCTTATCACACCATCGCAGAGGTGGAGTGGGAGTGGGAGTAGCGAGAAGGTGCTAAACGAGGGCTGACCTAATTTCGTTCAACTTAATTTTTTGCTGCTTGGGTCGGCCTGTGTCAGCACTGCCGAGGACCCGATATTGCTTATGGCCAGCGACAATCATCATAAAAACGGCATTAGATCAGCGGTCGTACCTGATTCCACGCCTCTCTCCATCCAGGCAGATGTCCAGAACCGAAAGATGTCCATCTCTGCCTTTTCGTGGACTGAGGACTAAGTGGACTGCGTAAATAGCTCTAATATTTCCGACTGTGGCTGCAAAAAATTCCCAAGCACTGCACGTAACGAGGAAGTCGCAGGGCAATTAATGTTGCTCATTTATTCGTTTTGTTTTCGCTTCTCCGGCTCATTTCCGCGCTTATCGCTGGCCAGGATGACGGGTGGGACGGGATGGTCTATATGCACTTTGTATATGTATGTGTTTCGGAGCAGAGGAGCGGAGATAACAGATGATGGAGAACGTGGCTTCAGGGGCGGTGCATGGAGGGTGTCCTGAAATTAAATAAAAATACAATTAAGCCGTGAAGCATGTCCTGTTCGAGCGCCAGTTTGGGGAAATTTGCGCAAGTCCAATTGAAGTCTAAATGGGGCGGACGTGTATGGTGGCGATTAAAATACCCGGAAAGTAATTCGCAAGACTTGTTACCATTACTTCGCCCATATTTGTACCTGAGCAGTGGCGTCCGGGCCCCACACGTGCCGGCAACACCTAAATCCATGAAACAATGGCTTACAACCCAGCTGAGAGGAGGAAGTGGGTGGTGGAACAGACAATGCACATGCAGAGCTTAAAATTGAAATTCTTTGTTTCTTTAAACGTCCCTGGACCTGGTCCGCCCCCGGAGAAGGCTGCTGTCTGACTTGTCTGTTCCAACAAAAGTTTGCCACTGAGCCTTAAAGTATGCTAGGGATTTTTTATATTTAAATAGTTCTCCTGTCTGCGCAGGACTCGGTTTGAGTGAGCGCTCCGGCAGACACAACAGCAGCTTGATGGGCACGTGAGCTGGCACTCGTTGGGTGTGTGCTTCCCGAGGAATTAGAAATGTCGGTGTGACTCCTGGAGTAAAAATTAAAATGGAATTCTAAATGCACTTTTCTTGCCACGTCAGGCTTACTTCACAAAAACCAACTCCTTCAGACGTGCTCTCGAAAATCACTCCTCGAAAAATATAAATTCTATATTATGGAAGGACTCTGGACGGTAATTGCAATCCTGTCACATCTCTCCAAAAAAAGGAATCTCACCCGCCCGACACCTGCCAATCGAGAATTTGAAAACTGCTCTCAACGCACCCGAGCTAAGTGACATGGAATGTGTTTTATAATTGCTGTTGTCGTTGTCATTGAATTTCATTATTCTGCCACCGCCTGCACTTTAATGACCCACATCGGAGCCATTCCACACACTGAGAACAAAACTGCCAGGCTGGCTGCCAGGTTATGATTGACAGAAAACTGAATTGGAATTGCTCTTGCGTATGGTAATCATGTAGGTAGGTGTCACTTGCCGGTGATCGCATCGGACAGGAAAACAAAAACTTTTTAATTAAAAGGAATAAAAGTCGCAAGCCAACAAAAAATTGGAAATTTGCATTTGGATGGCTTTGGAAGCAAACTCTCTGGCTGCAATATTAGCCATCTTGTTCCGGCCAAGCCATCACCTTGCTATGCATATACCCCGGATTCTGCCCCACTCGCCCGGCAATTCAATTAGAATCTAGATTCCAGATTCCAGGCAGAAGGCTGGAGGCAGGAGGGCTGCCGCATGTACACACATTTTAATTAAATAAATTCAGTGTTTGCCTGATGCTTGGGCGTCATAAACATTTTGAGGAAGTGGCATGAAAATGAAAACATTTAACTGCCGGTTACGTTAGTTTGTCCCAGCCGAGTCGAAGGACCTCGCTGGCTGGGAGGCTGCCTGACTGACTGCCTGGATGGCTGGAGGGCTGGCTTCTCCGGTTGTGTTTGCATAAAATGCAAGAAAATTGCCTGCAGTTTCCGGGACGAAGGAGCAACGAGCAGCAGCACATAGTTTTGCGAAACGTCAACAGATTTGCTTTTGGCCTTCGTGTAAGTTTTCCCTCCTGCTCGCAACTGCAGCACCACATAATTAAATTTAACCTGGCTGGGGCTCCACATGCACACTAAGATGATGCCGATGATGGCAGTGCTGGATGGGCATAAAATTCGGAAATCGTCCAAACGGCTGTCCGAATGCGGCTGCATTTAATTGAACTTCCAGCACACTGTCCAGCAACTCACTTGGCCTAATGAACTGAAGCAATTTGCATCCACTTTTCGGCCATGGGGCATCATAAATTGAATCTGGAGATACTTTAAAGAGTCAAGAGGGCGGGGAACTAGGAATACCTCTGAAGCCACTCCGAAATAGTTCTGAAATGTAGCTCAATAATTATTCCCAGGACTCGCCACCCTGTGGCACCAGTTGGCTGCATTCCAGCTCAAATATTTACCAAAGCCAACAACATCAATATTTATCTTGCCAACCGGCAATGGCAACTAATTAAGCCATTTTTTATGGCCCACTCTATCGGTTGGCCGACTCAAAGTTGCCATCTGCCCCGCCCGCATCCTAAACCCACACCACCGCAGACTACAATGGACGGCAGAATGTGGGTTTGGGTCTTCATGTTATCCTGTGGCTTGGGTTTCATACTAAATTATTATTATTATTATTTCCCAGGACGGGGAGGCAGCTGCAGTCGCTGGTCAGTGTTGTGGTTGCGGGCAGTGTTGAATTTAAACACTGTAAGCAGATTTGGGAGCCCTCCTTCTGCAACTCGACGAACGAAATCAAGTTGCCGGCAAATGGTTTTGCGGCTTCTCGGCCATCCGATAAAATTAGGCAAGCCGGAGGATAATTATTTATATTCTATTACCAGAAAGGACGAAATAAAATAGCCAGGGGCTATACACATTGATGCAGACTCCGTCACGGAAGTGGGACGATAGAACTTGCCGGCTAGTCCGGTAAGGACTCATTTGCATTTATTTAAATTTTCCGGCCAACTTTGTTGGGCGATGGGATTTTTAAAATCCCGATGAAACTTTCGGCTCATTTAAACTTTTGTTTCTACCTGTAGATCGTTTACAGAAAGTTGCTCGCGAGCCGCGATGCAGGCACAATAATAATAATAACGCTTAGTGCAGGCCAAAGTTTAGGCAAATAAAATCCCGAGAATCGGCCGGGCTGGATTTGGGGGCTGAAGAATGGCCCAAAAGTCGGCAAACGGAAACTTGGGGAAAGCTTCGGCTTTAATTTAATGCTTGGTTACCTTTCTTCTCCTTTCCCTGCTGCTGTTGGGGGCAACCAGTGTTGAAACTGTTCGAGTGGCCCCTCGGCACACTCGAAACTCGGCCCGACAAGTTTAAAGTGTACAATGTCGAAATGAAAGAAATTGAGGCCCGGGCGCTTACCTTTATTGTAAGGGATTTGCGCCCGAGAGCCGGTAACGAAACAATAACTAGGAGATTTATTGTGCAGTCTACCTGCCGCCTCGGGCTTCTGTTCTCATTAATATGTATCCCGCAGGCAAATGTCGTTTTAACAATGGCATTAAATGAATTTGCATAATTAGCTGCAGCTTAGTCGATTTCCCCCATATTTTGTCCTGTTGCTCGCCCCTCGTGGCTTTCGTCCTGCGGTTATGATGCATGTGTCGCATTACCAGGGACACGTTTTGCCAAATGGCTTTTCCCAGCGGGTTGGCCAGCTCGTGGGGGATATACATGTTGGCAGGGCGATGGGAAGCAGTTTATTTGCTTTAATGTGGCTCTGCATCCAGTATTAGCGGTCGATTAAACAAATTTGAGTCCCAATCATTATGCTTCCCTGGGAAATCAAACAATTACGAGCTAGAAATGCAAACTCTCATCGAATCGATTCGAAAAACTTTGCAAATCCGACTAAGCCGGCCTCTCCATTCATAATTCAGGCTAAAGCGAATCAAATGAACAACAATTGGCGAGCCAATTAATTATGGATATGCATCCCCAGCCAATGCACACTAATTGGATGGGCTTAAGATGGATTTGGTGGCGGGGCGAGTCGGGTGGTGGTGGGCTGGCCATAAATCTTTCAACGGCTGCTGAGGAAGAGTGCAGGACTTCGCACGAAGTTTGTCCAGTGAAAGTGAGATGCGAAAAGTTTAGAGGCCAAGTTAAGTCAAGTCCCGGCCAAGCATGTTTAGCAAAGTTCATTAAGCACTTAACAAACAGAGCGCACCGAGGGAACCTAATGTGCTTTGGCGTAATTCAACTAAACAAAGTACCAAAGTTCTTAGCCCACTTTCAAAAGCCGTCGAAGGGGGCAAAGAGTTGGCCCGAACTGGCCCAGAGGAGGCGCTCTCCCCCCGTTTCATAGATGAAAATCAAATGCGGTCATATCACCCACACCCCAATGCACACCTAGGCACACACTCCACCCACTTAACCGCCGCCCCAGCCCCGGCCCCGGCTCCGGTCACACATGCAGGCTGCATGTTTGGTTGTCCAGTAGCTGCCTGGCATTTTTGCATTTACCGACAACGTCCCATTCAGTGGCTGCAAAACTGTGCCACAGCACAATGTTGCGGCTGTGGCCATGGATGCCTCTTCGGCTACACTTTAAACCGAATTGGCCATCAAATTATCGAGATTTTGTAAGCCCCTTACTTGGTTAATAGTGTTCAGACTACCACAGACTATAAAAGCAACCAATAACATTATCTTTCGAAAAGCTAATACCTTTTTCGTTCAGTGTACAATGTTGTAACAAGCGAGATGGCTCGGAAGGGGGAGAGTTTGTTCAAGCGAACATTGTTAGCCTGCGGCCAAAAGGCTTTCAAAGTTTTCGTGGTTTGGCTGCCAAAGGGTGGCAACATGGCTGGGTGGGTGAGCGAAGCAAGAAGGGAGAAGGGGCTCGCTTTGAATTATTGCCAAGCACTCGGGGGGGAAGACACGGAACAGTGGGTGGGTGGGCGCAGTTGCCCTGCGAAAAGGGGTAACCAATCGAGCAATGCTCCTCTGCCAAAGGATGAGCGAAAAAGTTAATTGGCAAATGGCCAAATGAGTTCAATTTGAAGTTGGCTGAAAGGCAGAAGAACGGTGGTGCATAAAGCCAAGTTGGTGCCAATTCCATGTATGGAATTTTAAAGGAAATGGTAAGCTGAGACCAGTCTTTTAAAACAAGTTTGTGGCCAATGACACTGAATATATGAAAATAGGAATTGGGGGTTTTCCTTTTATGAGCTGTTTCTTTTCATTATAGTTTTTTTTAACCACACAATCCATACTAATTACCACTCAATAATATTGAGTCAATATTATACTAAAGAAGGAAATGCTGTAAGAGGGCTGAAATTCCAATGATATTTAGGCACCATTTGAATCAAAACCGATCTTAGCATACTTTTTTGGGCTGATGCCTTTAAAATACATGGACTTTTTCCCGATGGCCATTTCTTGGCCAATTTTGATCCGATCATCAAGCGGAATACCTTAAACGTTTTCTACATCGATTCTCTATAAAACTGCATTAAAACCTCGGATAAAGTATTTGGATCCATTTTTTTGTAAATTTTTCCCATGGACTCCCTTGAAAATGGGGACATTCCCGGGAACGGCCATATCTTGGTCAATTTTCATCCGATCATCAAGCGGAATACCTTACACGTTTTCTACATCAATTCTTAATCAAACTGCATTTAAAACTTAGATCAAATTTTTGGATTCATTTTTTGTAAATTTTTCCCATGGACACCCCTGAAAATGAGGACATGCCTGGGAACCGCAATGGGCCCCACAGCGATGGCCATCTGACTTGTTTGAAAAATAGTTGCGTAACGTAATTTGACTGACATAAGACATCAGCGTCAACAGCCATCCGAAAAAGCTTTCCTCTCGGCTTTCCCGCCCCCACTTCCACCACTTCCTTGTCATTGATGAATTTGGCCTGGTTGTCATCGGTTTTTGCCCTGTTGCTATTTTTAATATGCATCCCATTTGGCAGCCAGCAGATACGGATACTCGTGTCTATGTGTATCTTTCAGATACTTCTCTTCGTTACTTTGAGCGACATATTTCGGTGTGACGTGTTTTTTCCATTTCCTTCGGCCCCAAACTTCCTTTTTCTGTCCCTCCTTCGCCATCCTTGGCCCATTACCATTAGCATAAAATGACTGTCGTTCTGCTGTCCAATTTACTTGGCCACGTCCTCCCACACGGAAAGCTCTTCTTCTAATTACGCTCTTACAACAAAAAAGTAAATGCATAAAAAATGCTCGTAAAATGTTCTTCCCCTCCAGCTCAATGACAACTATAGACTTTGCCTTGCTTTTGTTTTAAGAATTATTTTCCTTTTATAAATAGAAGAGGTTTTTAACGAGAGATGGCTACAAAAATATTAAACGATTTCTATTTTTTCCGCTCTTGCAGATCCCCTTCATTCAGGACGTTTTTATATTTGGTAAGTCTAGCCAGTTTCCTATCATATCTTTAAGATTTTGAGAAAATCGTAGTCAGTTTTGAGGAAATCTGTAGCAATTACTAACTTTGAAGACAATTGGCTGACTAATTGGAGGTCGAATGCAGTTGAATTCGAGTTTTAAAACCTTCTCAGCCCAAAACTCATTAACTGGGTCGGTGGCAACTGCGCGCCGAATTTCGCGCCACAGAGCATTCAACGCTCTTTGGCTCCTAATTGCAGTCCTTTGGCATCCGAAAATGTTCTTGCCCAATGAAGCGTGGGCCACATCCTTCGGATCCTGGGCCTGCGATTTAGCAGAAAGATGAATCAAAATGCAGCCACAGCGCAAAGGGAAACGTAATTTAAAATTTTTGCGACGTTGGCGCGAAAATACTTTTCATTCCGTTCCTCTTTTTTCTGATTATGCCGCATTAACTAAGCTCAGCTCATCTAAACTTGCCGCAGCACCGCCCACTCTTCGTGACCCACTTTGCCACCCAGCAGCCACCACCCGCATCTATGAGATGCTAAATGAGAGCCAAGAACTTTTGATGAAACATGATTGGGTGTGTGGCATTTGGCGTTGATTTGAAATCGTGTTATCTCTCGCAAATTGCATCTGCGAGATTCATCTTCTATTTTGCAATTGGGAGTTTCGCATTCGCCTGATTAGGCTTGCCAGTTAGAGCTGGCGTGGAATTATTACCAGTATCCAGTATACAGTAATTGGACTTCTGACATCAATCCCACCACATCCATAGACGCACTCGCTGTTAATTCAATTACTGGCAAATAATTATTCATCGGAGTGGGGACCGGCTCCTTCCACTTGGCCAAATCAAACACGTTGGTGGACGAAACCACGGAAACATTTGTGGAGCGCCCACACACGGAAATGGAGAAGCCCCGGAGCTGGGTGGAACGGTAAGCCAAAGGGACTGGGGAGTGGCCCGTCCTCCGGCCTGGCGGAAATTGAGCAACCTAAACAATTGTCAATTAAATTTCGTCCTCCTGCCGCTGCCTCGGCGGCCCCTGGCGGGTGGTATAAATGCCAAGACACGTTCGATGCGGTGGTGGAATTTTCAATCGGTTCGCACCTCCCACACCCACTCGAAGCCCCCCATCACCCACTCCAAGGCTGCTGGGCTGCTGGACTGCTGGGCTACTGGGGTTCACAGACGCGTCTCTAATTTGCATAAAAAGGTGTAGCTAGCTGCAGGAGCAGCACCCCTTTCAGTGGCCAGTGGCACACAGGCAACCAACTGTTGCATGAATTGGCGTTCACAATGCCGAAAGGGGTACGCAGAACACCCCATCGGGCTTTGATTAAATTTTATAATTTTAACGCACAATTTCCCCAATAAATTTCGCTCGCAGGCGGCCGTGATTTGTGAAATATTTGTTGGGGGAATCCTTCCGCAAACGGAATAAATTATTCACCGAAGAGTGCCGAGCGTTCTGTAATTAGTTTTGACCAAAATGTTGTCACGTTTATTACTTTGTTGCCGTCATTAAAATGCATGATGGCTTTGGAAGGCTTTGGTGGCTATCCACTTTGTCCATGTTGCAAGAGAATATATAACCAATTTATGTCTTTAGACAGGAATTGCCTAAAAACTCAGGTCAGGTGTAAACATTTATTGAAGTGATCATTTGGCAAAGCCACAAAACATAATAGATAACCATTCAAACATTTGATATTGTCCCTCAGTTGGGAGCAGAAATTTAATTTCGTAATTGAATGGTTTGCCTTTGCCCTCTTCCAGGCCAGTGACTGCGTCTTTCTCCTCTTTCTCTGTCAGTCTGCCAGTTTAATTGAAAATTTATCAGTTTCATTTGCATACGAACCCCTTTGCCTCTCTCCCAGCAGAGACATGGGTCTGTGGACCTTTTGAACTGCAAAATCCAACAAATTTTGCAGCTCACATTCATAGAACATGCTGGCGCCGAGCTTCTCCTTTTTATTTTCCTTTATCGAGACTTCAAGCCGTCCTGAATATTTTAGATTGGTTTTGAGTTATGGGGAGAGGTAATTTCTGGCTTAATCATAATTAAAAACTGCACTTCCGTGCTCTTACTTTAATGACAAGCCTATATCCTCCCCCCCACTATCAACTCCTCGCTTTTTTCCACGGACAACGTGAAAAACTTCACATGCCATCGTTAAAATTTTTGCCATCGTGGCTGGCACCCTCCCAGCATTTAACACCCGATTCCGCCGCCCCGTAGCTTCCTGGAACATTAACTGTCTGTGTCGCACTTTGTCGCTTAATTGAGACTGTCAGTGTGTGGGAGTCGCTTCGCTCCGCTCGCTTATTAATTTATTTTTTATGTTTAATAACGGGCGCAAGGCGGTGGCGCCATTGCAGCGACTGACGCCAGAAAGCACCGATAAACCGAACCGAACCATAACAATAACACTGTGGTCTGGGCGGACCATGGCGGACGCACAACGAGCTTGTAAATTAATATTGGGCCATACACGAGGAAGTGGGCTGCGCCACCCACCCGCCGACAATATAACCCTACCCCCTCGCTATTATCTGTGCGGAGCTGATATCGGTCAGATGTCAATAGAGCGAGAAATAGGTTCATAAATATTCGCGCTTTCGGGGCGGTTTCCGTTTGTCCTTCTTGCGGCTGGCCAGAACTCTAAACAACAGAACTCTGATTCTGCTCTTCAAGAGTCAGTAGTTTTCCATAAAATTTACCCGCGCAGCAATTAAAGCCATGCCCTGAAGCCACTTCTGGCCTGGCTTGAGGGATTACTTACCAGTGGTCGTTTAATTAATAGCAAGCTGATTAATTAGTATTTGTGGGCGATATCCTCTGCCGCCCCGAGGGAGCACTGGGAGCAGTGGGAGCAGCAGGGTCGTGTCTGGAGTTAAGCACTGCATTTTCCGGTTAAAACCGCGGGAATTGCATTATTCGCATCTATACAGCCGTGCCAGGGCCGTCGCTGCAGGTCCGACTGCATTTCAAATTGCCATTAATTTCATTAGTTGATTGTCGTCATGGAAATTCCCTTTGTGGACTTTATAATTGCCCCAACCGCAGGGCGGCCTGGCCCAAAAAAGGGGGAGAGTTATGCATCTGGTGGCAGTGTCTATAAATTGGATTGGAGTGGGTGCGAAAATGGAGAAATTGTGTTTGTTTTGTGGCGGCTGTCAATTGCAAATTCTCTGTAAACATTCGCACGTTAATTGCGCCAGACCGACTGGGGGATTGGGGCGTTAAATAAACCGGTTAAATAAAGTTGTTAGTGGTTTCAAATGATTTGGAGCGTTCGTAGAGCTCAATCAAAATATGAATTCGGAATACAGCGTATTTGGTTTACCTGCTTCCAGCCATGATTGTTGTTTATTGGCCTCCATCCTGCTGCCAATATTATTTCTACATATCCATCAAAGAAAAAATCAATTTATTTCAAACTTCCCCAGAGCACGTGACAAGGGTTTTCCTAGCCTCAGCGTATTTCCCGACCCATTTGAGTACCGTCTTCATTTCATCCCCATCGCTGCCTCCTGCCATCGCTTGCGGAGTCCTTGCGGAATCCCAATATCCGAACCGTTGCCGAATCGCTTTGCTGCAATCGAAACTTTTTAGATTACCGAAAGACCAAAAGGAGGAAGCACACACAATTTTGTATGGAATTATATTGCATTTTTATTACCCACCGCATATAAATTTTTGTCAAAGCAGCCGCCGGGCACGTAACGTTTTAAAAAACAATTTCGGCTTGATACAATTTCTTGTATTATCACCAGAAATGTATGCAAACATACATTCCGCTCTGAGGCGGCGGAAGCCCCAAAAGGCGGAGGCGGAGACGGAAAGACACACAGCGAGTCTGTATGGGACAATGGGGCGTATGGGCAATTTTATTTGCATGCGTGCGCTCTGACGCTCGCCCTGCGGCTGCTTATCACTTTATATATGTATTTATATGTATTTGGGGTATTTGTGCGAGTGGTATGGAACTGGGCATGAGGCATAACACGTATACGCCACCGATTCAGGGGCGTATTCCCCAATATTTTTAATGGCAACTGGAGTAAGCAGTATCCCCAAATATTGTTACTAATAACCTTTTTTATCCAACTCATTTTGACACATATTTTCGACAGTTTATTTAAATTTTTGTTTGCACAAAATCCACAAAGAGACGTGAGAGTAAATAATGCCAGACCATCTTATCGGATATATTGGGAAGACGAGGGAAAAGTGTGTACATATCGTATATATTTTTACCCCGAGGGGAAGCTGTTGTTTATTGTCTGACAAGGTGACGCCTTTAATGCGTTTTCATGCCTTGTTTAAAATGATTTCAGTTTACCACTCAGGAAATTGCTTTCATTTATTACTTTTGTTTTTCCGCTCATGAAATTGTGCGTATTGTGGCAGGGAAATCACTCTATCTTCGCACCTGTTGCGGCCGCAGAGGTAAGTAATGCGAGGTGGCATTGCCTCTTACGTGGAATTAAGAACGGAATTAAAGAGTGTCATATGGAAAAAATGCCAGTCACAGACAAGAAAATGAAATCGACCGCCTTTGAACTGAAACTTAATGAGTGCGAGAGGGCGAGACATTCAATTAATGGACTGGAAGACGCGCCTCGCCACAGACGGGCGACTCAGTTGAATTAGTGGCAAACGGCAAAAGACAAACATCGATGTGTGAGAGGAGCAGGAGCTGCCAATTCCCCGGGCTCAAAGGAAGCCAAAGCCCGGGAAACCGCCCTCGGGGCTCTCGGAGACAAAAGCGCAAAAGGAAAAAGTTCAACAACTCAAAAGGAAACCGAGATATGGCTGGGGGTCTTCCAAAGCAATGGAGCAGGGAAAGCGAGAGAGCTTGACAGCTCAGCATATTCTGAAATGGGTAGACCCATCCTTCGTTTTCTAGAGAGAAAAAATGGGGACGTTTTTAGGGGCCATACATATGCAGATAAAAGACAGGTCGAGGTAATAAAAAGAATATTACATCATGAGATTCCTCTAAAGTTTCCAAAATTAATTAAAATAATTGGGTCTGTAACCATAGCTATGACTCAACCGCATCAGAGAACTATTAGGCGGCCTGTGTTTGTCGGGCAAGGATATCAATAAGCCTGTCCTTTGAATGCAATGATATTGCATAAGTCGGCGATTAGGCCAAGGCGACTCGAGGCATTCCACGGCATCGTATCCACTCGATACAGAGACAAGCCGCCCATGAGAGAAATCAATGTCAGAGCGACGCCCTTTGATGTCGTGGGCGGGCCCGAGGCGAAAGTAAACTGAATCTTATGTGTAATTGAATGTGGTTGTGCGCTGTGTGTCTTAAGCTGTCTAAGCCGCCCTCGACTGTCTCGGATTGTTTAGCATAAGTTTCCTACATCCCGCTCCGGCCCGCCCCACCTCCTTATGCAAATGCGCTCGCACTTTATTGCTTTTATTTATGTAATTTGTAGCATCTTCTTGTCATTTAGGAAGACAAACATTTGCATTCCCCAACTTGCTTCGAGTGGGAGCTCCGCAAAATAGCAAAAAGTTTCAGTTTGCTTTTTAATGGTATTTCGTGGGCTGGCTCAAAGGGCTTGCAGTGGGGTTATCTTGTGGCGAAAAGTTCCAAAAAATAACTTAGAAAGTCTAATACAGTTCTGCTTGTAGAAACTGTAGACTCGTTTATTGAACCCCAGGAGCCCTCTGGACCCACCTATTCTTATAAAAAATGTCCTGCCAATTAGACGGCCTCTTTTTTATTTGCCGTAGCCCCGAAATGGCCGCCGCAGACATATTTGGGCTGTTCAGCAAACTGTTTAAAATGGCACAGACACCAGCGAAGGAGAAAGCTCTAAAAAAGGATAGGAAGAAACGGACTCTGGCAGGACCTCCCATGGCTTTCATTGTTATGGCGATGTGTGTTATCCTTTTTTGTCGCCAAGCCGCCAAGCCGCCCTGCGCATCCGGGATCCGAGACACAATCGAAACGAAATCGGAATCTGAAAGTGAACCTGAACCTCAGCGAAGCCTCAGTCCAACGCCGTCCAGAGGCATCAATCACGTTGCTTTTTTTCTGACGAAATTTCAGGGCTGTTGGGGACCCACACTTTGGTATTTCCACTTCATTTTTGTCGATTTCGAGGGCAATCAAGCGCAAATGCCCACGGTAAGCCGGCGCCACGCTCCGGGACCTGAATAAATGCTACGCGTATTTATTAAGTCATGAAAGGGCGTGAAAACAATCCCACCTCCTCGCTTATCTTGGCCATTTTGCAGCATTTTTCATCAATGATTGCGCTGCCGCTCGACATTTATTCCGATCTGGGCTTTCTTTCCACTCGAATTTAATTTAACGCATTTGATGTCCTATTCATGCTTCATTGGAGACGTTTTGCTAACATTGAGGATAGCTGTGAGTTCCGAGGAAATCAATCAACACTTGCGATTGAATGTTAGAGTATTCCTGTGATATGGTCTTTCCATATTAGTATCTCCAACTGAAAACTATTAAATATACTTAAATATAAGATTATACCATGCCTTGCTCGTATGTGCATTTTGATGACAATTTAAGGAAGATGAAAAACAGGATCTTCTTTTTAAGGATACAAAAATAATAAAATGAGAAAATGGCGGAAAGTTGCGTGGCCCCAGAAAATTTCCGCAACATTTACCCCCAACGAGAACGGTAAAGGAACACTTTGCCAACTGACCGAAGGCATTTAAAGTTTTCGTTTGCATTTTCGAGCTGAGTTTTTCGGCTTCGTTTCTCATTATTGTCACGACTTTTGCCCGGACCAGCCCCGGTCCGGCTCATCTGCCTTGGCCGTCAGAATGAGGGCCCGCGGCGAGGCTGAGACTCTCATTAGTTGAACAACTGAATTGGCCGGGAGCGGCGCCAGCAACTTTGGCAGGAATCGGAGTTGAGGACGGACAGAATATCCGTAGTACGTACACGCCGGAGCATTTCAATCAATGGAACAGAAATGGGGGAAAAGTTGCTCCTGCAACCGGAGGACGCATACTAAAAAGGCCACCATCTGATGACGGTGGAAAAAAAATGGAAAGAGCGAAAGTTGCGCCAAATTGAATTTTGTGCAAAAAGTTTTCCATTTCAGCATCTCGAAAAAATGTTTTAATTCAATCGACACGGCGGGAGAGACCTCTAGCTTGTCCTAAATTATTGACGTCTTGTTGTACTAGGCGTATGCGTAATATTCTCCGAATACATTTTTTTTTTCGGCCGGAAAACGCAGATTTGCCTGCCAGTTGCAGCTGCTGCTGTTTCTGTTTCTGAGTGGAACGGAAATGAGAAGTCGTGGGCATTTATCCCAGGATCTCTACAGCAGCAGCTCCTTCTGCTTTGGGTCCTACTTTATTTTATTATTACGTTTTTTGGGTCCGGGGCTTCGGGTCTCCTACTCACATTTGCATATCAATTTGTTCGCCTTGGCCCGGGCGTGCTGCTCCTTTTTCCGACCGGCTCCAATCCTTTTCATCTTTTTGCCAGATGCTTTTGGGAGTCCCCTTTTTAGTGCACTTGCCATTGTCATGAACCGAGAGAACGGAGCGCGTAATCAGGCACAAATCTGTCTAGCTCTTGGTTCTGCTCCGCCCAGGGAGCTCCTACGGCTTTGGATGAAATTGGAATAGCTGAGGGGTCTCTCCTGCCGCATTCTAATATCTTAGGGCCTTGTTTATTGGTGGCTGTTTACTTATCGCTCCTGACAAATGGCATTGGCGAGTCCTGCGATACTGCCAAGTCCACATCTAAACTTGTTTTGTATTTATGAAGCATAAATCCTGAGGGATTAAATCACACTGTCGTCGAGTCCTGATTTATGCCGCCAAGGAGGAGTAACTTTTCCCCAAAATGAACTATGATACAATATTTCTGCCGCTCTCAACCGCTTTTGTTTTTTAAAATCTGTCATACCATGCGTGATATTTTTGTAGCTTATATATGATATGTTTTATTCGCAATTCAGAAAAAAACTGTCCTCTTTTCGCCAATTTTTGCAAACCGAAACGTCACACAAAAAGTATAATTGATTGTCAGGGGAAAAGCACAAAAAAAGCGAACAAATTAGCTGCGAAAGTCTGCCACAGTTATGGAAACTGTCGTTTGTTTTGACATTCCGCTAATAACTGAAGATTAGTGTTTCTTTTTCGCAGCGAAATAACGAAAAAGAATGGTTTGTAATTAAAGTTAAGTAATTTAATGTTTTTGTTAAGCTCCGACGGAGGAAAACAGCACTAGACATTCGTTTATTCTGCAATTTAGCCACCTAAAGTGGATTTGTCACTCCATTCCTGCATATGCATGAGCAGGACCCTGCCTCCTAGGAGGGACTAGTCCCCGCCGCCCCTTATCGACCTGTTCGCCAGGATATCACGACAATATGGCGCACTAAGCTCCGCCACTCGAGCAACACAATTGGCGCATAGAAGAGGGATCTGCGCTTTTGCATTTTTGCAGCATCAGCAGCATGTATCCCCCGATGCACCGAGAAAAAAATCCATTCTTAGCTCGTGGTTTGACTTAAATAAATTGAATTAGTTTCTGCAAGTGTACAAAAAGTGGCACTGATTACAAAGCGTTATGCAAATATGAAACTGCCAAGAACCTCGGCTTTTGGCGTTTATGGAGCTAAGCCGCAAGTCAATGCCTGGTGCCAGTCCCTGAGCTCTTAACCACCAACTCCCAACATGGCAACATGGTCAACTGTGAGGGCCACCCTGCACCCTAACAGACAGACAGCAGGACAGCAAAACTATTTGTCATGCAAATAACAAGCGAAAAAGTTTCGGGCAACAACAAGAAGTCGGAAATTGTTACGGGCGTAAACTTTCTAATTGTCTAAATTACATAGACACCGCACAAACTACACCTACGACCTAATGAAAGGATGTGCGGGTGGTGCTGGTGCTGGTGCTGGTGGTGGCCTGGTACTGTGGTGCTGATTCGGATGCTGAGGCTTCTGTTGTTGCGGCCGGCGGTGAGCTCTGGTGCAGCTTTACAGCTTTTCGTTGTTAATTTTTATTGACACTCCCAGCTTGGCTGGCTTCGCTTCGTTTGTGTTGCCAAGTCCTTGTTTGTTCTAGTTTTGTTGCCGAGTTTAAAGGATTGTTGTTGATATGTTTTGGCTGATTCCAGTGTGTTTTGGGGCTATTTCCATGATGTTTGTACATGGCCTATGATAGTCTCCCATAAATTCAACTCTTTCAAGTTTATTTTCCATAAAATATCTGGGAAACCTCAATCCTTTTGCTCAATCCACTTAGAGGCCTTGTAGATTATCCGTTTCAGTAAGCAATTTCCATGAACATCTCGTGGAATAGACTCGCAGATTTTTGGCAGCCCTCCCAGCCAAGTGTCTTGCGTACTTCGGGGCCTGCAGAAATTATTAGCGCCTCAGAGCCTCTGCTCGCTGGAGTGTGTGTTCTATTTGGTGCGGCTGTCATTCGCCACTTTTGGCGCATTTGTTGTGCGTGAACTCGGTCGGTCTGGTGGTGGCCTTCGGGACTCGGTAGTCGGGAGCCGCTCCCCGGCGAGCACTTGGCATAATAATGAAAAATTAATCGGTGAAAATCCGCACAAAAAGCATCCATTGCATACATTTCGGCGCCGGGCTTAATTGAAACGACGACAATCGTCGGCTGGGCGCCGGGCCGCCAAAAGGTGTAAGTGAAATGGGCTTACGGTGTGAGCAGTAGCACGATGCACTCAGAAAAATTGCTGTAGTTGTCCTCGAAATAACATATACCCTCTCCGACCTCGTCCGAATTTGTCGCTTGAACAAGACACCCAGTACTGTAGTGTGGCATTTATGGAAAAATAATTTCAAAATGGTCTTGTATACGGTCTTTTTTTGGCCAGAGCCACAACATGAGTGAATAGACACGCATAAATTTTGCAGAAACAGGCGAACAAGGTCCCTGAAAGTATGCAGCAAGCTGTGCATACTAATATCGTGCAACGCGGTTGTCGCCTGGCTTCGGTACTGGCACTGGTAGTGGTAGTGGTGCTGGTCCTGCTCTCTCGGTGGCACGGCTTGCCCCTACGGGTAACTGATGCCGTCACCACCCTGGCCCCGGCACCGCTGCCCCTTGACTTCATGCGGCTGGCTGGCATTGGTTTTCTTGTTGCTGCCGCTGTTTCCGTTTCAGTTTTTTGGTGCAACTGCAGTTGGCATCAAAAATTTGCGCATATTAAGTTGTTGATTTGTTGATTTACACTTGGCTTCCTGCCTCCGCGAACTTGCCACGGGATTTTAGCCACAAAAACTGTGATTCGGCCGGAGATGGGTGGATGAGAAGGCTCTTTAAAAGGCCTAATGGGAAGTTTATACAATTAAGACTAATGGAATATTATGAAATATAATGAAAAAGTGATATTTAAGCATTAAGAATCAAAGTAACTTTTATTACAGTACTTCTTTTATGCCCTTCTACGGAGATTTTCATTATCATTGTCAATGGGAATGCTTCTCTTCCTTCAGGCTTGTGTTCTTTGGCCTTTTGCCAACCATGACTCCCTTACGGCTTCACAAGTTGCACCATCATCATCACCATCACCATCACCTCCATCTTCGCCGGCAATGCCGTCATTATCATCCTCCTCATAATCGTTGGGCTGCTCACCTGGGCTGGTGGCTGCCACCGGTGTTGCATTACCCATATGCATTTCCGCCGTGAGGGTTGTGAGCAACTGTTGCAAAAAATTGCTGCTGCCACATCCTGCTGCAGGAGGCACTGACTTTTCTGGAAGGCTTAATAGCTTTTTCCGGGCTGCTCAAAGGAGGCAAGAATGGTTTGATTTCAATGTGGATAGATGATATAGGATAGTTTAAAGGAAAGAGTTTCTGTTTGTTTTTAAATAGGGCTTAAAAAATCTGCAATTAAATAAGGAATTATAGAGTATTTATACTTTCTCCTTTTAAATATAAACCTGAACAAGAAGAGGCAACAATTATGTGTTTTTTATGAGCAGCAAAATGGAGTTGAGGATTCCGTGGAGTTGAGTAAGTCATTGAGTGGATGAGTGTCCTTCTTTTGACGTTTTTTGTTTTCGAACCCCTCCATTTTCTGTGTTTCTTTCGAGATTGCACTTGAGGTAGGTGCTGTTGTTGGCCGGAGCTGCTTTGAGGCGTCTATTGTTCGGTATGAATTTTGTATGGACTTTTATATTCTGCGTACTTTTAGGTTCGCGCGTCCCTACTTTCCTCTCTGAGCTGCAGCCGGGTGCTTACATTAAGCGTTATTCAGATTTCTGAATGGCGTTTCCAGCTGGAGAGTTAATTTCGCAAATGCACCGATGGAAACAATGGCGGGCCATGGGGGGACGCCCTACCACGGACATGACACATGTCGGGATTGCCGGATTTTCCCAGATGTCCTTCGTTCGCTTTTGCGTTTATCTTACGCCTGGACCGCTGCAAGTGACCATGCAAAATCAATTAAAGCCGCCCGTTCGCCTCAAATTGCATTGCAGGCCGCACCGCAAGGCGTTCGTCGTCCTCTGTCGTCCTTTTCGCATTCGGGGATCCACTTAATGCGCATCCTTGTTTGCACATTAAAAAGCAATCCGGAGACTCAAGCCGTAACGAAATATGCATTTTCTGCGGAAGGATGCGGATGCGGAGCACCTTGGGTCCGAGGACACACATATCATGCTGCGCCCAAACAATGGCGAGTAATTAAAATTCTGTTGGTCCGAAGAGCACACCGTGGCGTTATCCCGAAGATCGCCCTCCTGCCGACGGCCGCCATTTTGAACCGCTTTCTCGCATCGGGGGATTCATTACCGCTCCGATTAATAATAAAGTTATTGTTATTGGATTGTGTTTGGTTAAGTTCCTCCGGCCGCATTGTGATTGATTTAAATTCGGGTTTTAAAGTTGCGGATTGGGTTTCAGTCAGAGGGGCTTGCACAAAATTAAATATTAATATTATCGAAATTAATAAAGATACTTTGTGGGAGAATATGTGGCTCCTTTCCATCAGCCCCCTTTTGAAAATATTGGTTTTTTCCCGAAAGCCTGAAAACTTGTCGCGTGACTGTACTTCTTTATTGACTTCCCTCTGAAAAGGTAAGCCCTGTGTGGAGCCTCTGTGGATTTGGCCAAGCTTAACCCCACCTGTCAGCTCATGGCCAATTCCTGCTGCAAATTCTCACGGCATCATCTGTCAAAGCCACTCGGTGGCAGGGGCCTGGCGTGGCCTACTTGGTACAGTCACCACATGCATTTGTAGCTGCAGTTGTGGCCCAGGGAGTGGCAAATAGCAAATGGCGTTTCTATGCATTCGGGCGGCCGCAAAAAAGTTAGCAGCACCTTTTGTTTGGTGATCGTGTGCTAATGGTTTGCCGAGTGAAAAAATGCGGTGCCGCCCCCTGACCTGCTCCTGGTGACTCTTTGCTTGACACTTTGGCATTTCTTTTTTCAGCCATTCTGTTGGGCCGGGCTCTATCCTGTTTGTTTTTTGCGTTTTTGTGCATGGCCTGCCTTCTTTTGGGCCTCAGCAGCCGCTTTTCTGCGGGCGTTAACCGAGGCTGTTTTGTTGTTGACTTTGTGCTCCAGTTGCTGGTCGCGGAAAAGGGCTGCAGCCGGCTACGGGTGGGCGGTGCCGTAAAAGCCAACGAGCGCTAGAGAGTGCATATTTGCCTTTGTGCAACTATCATTAAACAAGCGAAGCCACCAGCAGAAAGCGCAGAAAACTACACACGAGCCACCACACAAGAAACAGCAAGAGCCCACCTCAATCCGCCGCACGAGGCACATTAAAAGCGAGGCCAGAAGACAAACACACACAGATATCACACAGACGGAGGGACAAAGGAGCTCCTCATGGGGTGAGTTACTCCTTGGCTTTGCCTACACTGGAAGAAGTGGGGTGTAGTCGCCAGGGAGTAGTAGAAATAATACCCGGTACTTAGGGTAGAAAAAGTGTATCCTTTTGAAACACAAAACATCTCTCTCTCTCTGTACGCTTGGCGCTTTTTGACTTTCCGCCTGCACTTTTGTAGCCTTTTAAGCCCTCAACTGGCGCTGCTGCAACTTCATTTTTTCATGGCAACAGCTTCCTTGGCCTAATGTGTTTCGATGTGGCTTCCCATCGTCGCAGCATCGCCGCCCTCTCCTGCAGCATCCTGACCATCGGCTTAAGCCCTTTCACTCCTGCGTTTGACATGGCATTTTGCATAGAGCGGCGATCCAGAGGAACTAACAACAGCACTCTGCTTGCGCAGGCAGGCTGGCAGGCAGGAGGAGCCACCACAAAGGATGCCAAAGCAGCAGCCAAGTGTCGGCTGTTTGCCCAAAAAATGCCTCAAGGACTGTTAAACCGATGCCTGGCATTGTCATCTCTCTATGCCGTGTGGTCTTTTATTTTCTTGCGTTTGTTTTTCTTTTTGCCCAGCTTCCAGGAGCTTGTGGCTTAAGCAATTTAAGGATTTCTGTTGGGCATTTGAGTGATTTCTGATTGCTGTGTGTACACTACACAGTTTTTGCGGAGGTCCTGGGAGGTCCTGGACTGAGCTGTTTGCTGAGTGGAAATAGATCAGTTTATGATGGGGAAACCTCGGGGGTGTTATTCGGGCTTAGGTAAATGGCTCGGAATGCAAAAAAGCAAGCGGCGAGAGCTTGAAGCCATAATGGTGAAAAGATATGAACGAGATGGGACAATAACAGTCGAGGCATTTTAAAAAATTCTTTAAGGGGGCGCCCCAAATCCCTAGTAACGCCTCAATTATTGAACGCTTGAAACTTAATCAACTTCAGCACTTTATTCGTTCGACCTCCGAGGCCGCAACATCGATTCTCCGAGATGTGTACTTCCCTTTTAAGGCGAAACAACACTTCAATTTGTCTCAGGTTGTCAGGTCGGGCTGTAGGTGTTTCGGTTTACTTTCAAACACTTTCCACACGAGGCCCCGCCATTTTTCTCGCCCTGGAACTTTTCTCGCCCTGGAAAATAGTGCTGCCTGGCGACGGTGACTTTGACACCGTTTTCCACTTTTCGTTAGCATGTGAGCGAAATGCCGTCTCGAGGACTCCCTCTGTCTTCCTTGGCGTGGCACTTATTTTCTTATTATTAAGTATACGCTTAGTGGGCTGCCGGGAGGAAGCCGCAACAGTGCGGAAGTGCGCCAAGTAATGATTACTTTGTGTCTGCCGCTGACAAATGCCGTCACTCAAAGTCAGAATCGGGGGGCAAGGGCGAAGGACAATGGCGCAGGACCTTCCTGATGGAGTTGGTGCTGACGATGGCTCAATGCGGAAGGAAGTTCAAGCACAAAAGGTGCATAGTCAACGTAAAGGAGTTGCCGGTCCTCGTCCTTCTCCCAGTCTCACGCCCTGCGGCTCTCCCGGATCCTTCTTCGCCGGTGTGCATTCATGTGCATTGGCTTCCGATGGAGGATGAGGGAGGCCAGTGCGGAGCAGTAGTATGTTGACAGTCCATTTCATTGCCTTGAAAGTGAGCTGCCAAGCTGGAGGGAGCGCAGAGCACGCTGTCTGTTCTGAATTTCTAATAAGAGTTTGACTTTTTGCTGCAAAGCGAGTCTAGCTTTGCATTTTAAGTAAAGCCTTTGAGTGGAATTTTTATGGCTGCTTCATAAGTAATTATCTATAGATATAATAGATGGTTTTAATTTACAGTTATCGATTTAAAGTTAATAATATTGTTAATAAATTGATAGAGACACCATGGAGTTAATCACACAACCTTAATAGCATTTTCAGCTCCGCAGGAGATCTCTGATAAATCATTCCAGTTTATGCCCCGGTCTAGTCCCTGGTCGATTGAAAGCCATCCCCCCTCACATGAAATTCAATTTCCTATCCACTTAGCCATTGATTACCATTGCGCACCATCGGCTTCCGTCGCCGGCCGTCAAATCCTCCGTCCGAACAACACATCAGCCTCCCCGGCCTCCCCGGCCAGAACCTCTCAGCAATCCATCTCCCAGTGCTCGGCATTTCCGCTGTCACTCGCTTTAATTACGCCGCCCACTCCGCCGACTTTCTGGCCAAGTGACTGGCCAAATCCAGAGATCCGCCATCAATAGACGAAATATGCCAATCGGAGAGCTGGCCTCTGGCCATCATCAGTCATGGGCATATTTTGACAGTGGCATTAGCCGGATGCTCGGCTGCTAGTCCGGTTTCAGCTCGAATCTGTCCGGGCTTTGGCAGCGTTGATTCTCATTTGCAATCGAAACTTGTCCGCGGGTGACAATCAGTGCAGTAGTCCCGGGGCTTATGTCCGGGAGTGTCTTTTCTCCCGTTTTTGTGATCAAAAGCCACTACCAACAATGCAAAGTGGCAATCAATATAAATATATGTATTCTTTCCATCCAATTAATGGGCGGACGGAGGCTTGTGTGCATATTTTTAGCCAAGGCCGGCCTCTCTGGGTAACAAGCCCAAACTCATCTTCTTTGGATGCCAAATTGGATGTGTCAGTCAGTTACAGGCAATTCGTTATGTTGATTGGCCAAAGGAAGGCAAGGCTTTCTGGATAATTATCTCTCAGATAAATGGGGTTTCTATGGCCTTTGGTAACAGGAATTTTAGAATATGACTTTAATTAACTTGGCTAATGTGTAATTTTTTCTAAATTCTTTATTGCAGCATCACAGTGACGCGTTGGCAGCCAGCATTCCGAGCAACGCACGCCAAAACAACTGGAAAAATACTTACGCACAATGAAAAACGACGTCGTGCGATGGAGCGGGGAGCCAACTAGCAACACCACCAGCAGCAGCAGCAGCAGCAGCAAAAGCAGCAGCAGCAGCAGCTTCAACTGCAAAAGCATCCACAACAGAGGCTGCCACAAACACAAAAGCAAAAGCAACAAACTAAATGCTCGCAAATTAGGGCAACACGCCGCCAGAAGTTGTCAGCAGAGAGCCGCGCCAGAACAACAGCAAACAATCATTGAATGTGATATAAGAAATTTCAATTTAAACTGCAATTTATTCAAAACTAGTTATTTAACGCAATGCCAGCCGAGACTTAGTGGCAGCAGCAGCAGCAGAAACCGAAACAAAGCAGCCAGCAGACACTTGGCGAGAACGAAAGCGTGGCTGCTGACAATTCTGCAAATTAGTGCCGTAGTTTTTTTATGTAATTTTAATGTCGGTTTCGTGGCCGGAAGTGTGGCATCATCGGCAGCCCCGCCACCTGCTCCCCCGTCCCCGCCTGCGTCCCAATCCCGGCCCCTCAAGCTGGATCCCAATGGGCAGTCGCCCGTCCTTCCGCCCTACGTCCTCGATTACGAGACGGACGGCCGGGCCAAGCTAACGCCCAGCAACAGCAACAGCAATGGCAATGGAAAGTACGGCAGTTCCGGGTCCGGAGGACAGAACCAAATAGCCGGACACTACACGCACACCTGGGCGGTTCACATACCCGACGGAGACAACGGCAAGGCCGATGCTGTGGCCAAGGACCATGGTTTCGTCAATTTGGGCAAGGTGAGTGATATAATGAGTAGTAACTAGTACAGTAGTTGGTATTCCTTCCCTGTTGGATACCCTTTAAATAGCTATGTCCTTTATCGTCCTTACCACTTTGCAAAGAACTTCTTGGCAACACCTCGAGCCCTCCAGTCAGTGAGACTCGTTAGCCAGGTTAGCATACGATTAGAAGACTCAAATGCGAGACTATTAAAACTTTGTCGCACACCGAGAGACCCGAGGACTCTTGCTCCCGAAAAGAGTTTCTCGTTATGAAAGGAAGAAGTTCTGGAAAAGTCCGGGGGACATGTTGATGTGGACGAAGCTTGAGCTGAAATCAGTGCTTTGCCATTTTGCATTGCTCCCCTGCATTGTCAGTCACTGGAAGTGGCGGGTGGCGGGCCCAGGTGCTGCAGCCGGACAAGCTTAATCCTAGAGCATTTGGTGCATGTACTCGATACATACACCTTTGGCATCTCCTACTCCTGCCTCCTGCCGCCAGGCCAGACGCGAACCCGCTAAGTGACTGTCAAGTTATCCTTGCGATGGAAATGGCCAGCACAAATGGAGCTCAAATCGCCCCGTAATGGCATCGTTTGCGATAAAACAAGGCAGTCCTGGCGAGGCAGGACCTGGGGGCGGATTTGCGAAAGCTGCTAGTAAACAACACTGGGAGAAATGGGTTGTTCGACTCACTGTTTTGGAATTTGAATTGGAACACCAACTTGAGTCTTTTTGGCCCTTCTATTGAATGCTTTAAGTGTAAGGGCAACAACTAATGCCCTAACAGCCGCCATCCTACGGAGCATCTGAAAGTAAAATGCAGTCCGAACAGTTCTTTTTTTTGCTGCCAAGGGTTAAGTCCTCCGGCGGCGCTGTCAGCCTCAAATGGAACCTGGCATTTGGGTTTTCAATTGTGGAACGGCAGGCGGCACGCAGGTGCCCGGATGCGAGGCAGCCCGAGCCACGAAAAGCTCAACCGTGTCGATTTCCCTTACACGAGATCCCTTTTGTTTGGGGGATCGGGAGTCGGGAGCCGGGAATGTTTTGAAATGGGAGGCAAGGACTTAAGTAGCCTCCGTGTCGGTGGAAATTAGTATCACTCACAATGGCCCAGCGCGGTCCTTCGCCATTGACTTAATTGGCAGAAACAAAAGGCGGAAAATTCAATTTATGGAGAAGGCGTCCACACAAAACTTTTGTTAGCACTCCTACCCAACTGCATAGTTGGGCCGGAAGTGGGGGCAGCAGATGGTAGATGGTCGGAAGCGGTCCGCGAAAGTTAATTGAAAATTAATTTTAAATGGCATTGTTAAAAGAATCCAACTTAAGGCGGGAAGACCTGAAGGCGCGGAGCAGCAGACACCGTCGGCAAAACGAAATGTTCCATTTTGCATAATTAGATGACGCCCGAAACGGCGTCCTCCGTTTGCGGAGTGGAGCGGAAGTGGAAATGAATCCTAGACTTTCTGCCTTACTTACGTTTATTAATTGCCAACTTGATTGCTGGCAGATGAAAAATGAACGAGTCATTTGCCAGAAACGGCCAGTAGCAGCTAAGCGATTTGTACGTTTCAGGGAACTGGGAATTACGGGGATAATAACACGCAATAACATTAATTACTTGTTCTGCCAAAAGTGTACAGTTTCATTGTAGTCCCTGACTTTGGATGTTTGAAATATAAACTATAGCGAAGACTACAAGAAAACACGATACTTTTAAAAGTAAATATCATTGAAGCGCTTTATATATCAAACACATAACCCCAGTAGTCAGGGTGCTGAGCGGAACTCCCACCTTTCCAGCTGAAATTCAACCTCGTTCCGCTTAGCTTCACCTCACAGGAACTTGCCGCCCTCGAAACATTTGAAACATAACTCGCCGAAAGTGTTGCCAAACATTTCCCACTTGTTCGTGTTTCTGTTTCCGATGTTGTATTTTGCAACCAGCTTCGCCCTTCGCCCTCTGCCACTTCGACAAGCGTTAAAAACTAAAAACTAAACCCACTCCCCAAACAACAAGTTAGAAGTGCGACTGCAGCAGCAAAAACAATTAATAGAAGCATAAAGATGAAGTGGCGGAACCACCCGACTTTTGCCTTTTCGGAACTCAACTTTCTGCGTTGCTGGTGTTTTATGTTGTTTTCCTTGAGGGCGGAGTGACAACTTCCAGCCGAATGCAGGAAACATCAACAAATGCGTTGTGCCAGAAGTTTTAATGAAAGCGATGCTCCATCTACATGTACTCTGCTGCCAGTCAGTTTTCTTGTTCTGGCCGTCGACCGGCAAGTTTTCAGAAATCAACCAACTTTTTGGCACCAAAATTATGATAAAATAAAAACGAAAAGTTTCTTAGACACCACAGTCCTAAGAAAATGAAAAACTTACTATCTGCCATAAAATTTAATAGGCTTTCTGATAAGTTTCCCCTATTTGGTGGCTAAGGTGGAAAGTGTATAAGAAACGTATTAAGGAAGCAATTTTTCATTCCGATGAGGGGACTTTTTTCTGCTCCACAGAACAATTAAAAAACTCATTAGGAGGCTCTTTTAATTTCATTTTTTGCCCAAACTGGATTCAGCTCGATAAACAGTTGGAATGGAAAAGTGCTTAGGACTCACAATAAAAAATATAGGGCACCTTGGCATGAAGTGCTTTTTGCAGGACCTCTAATTCCTCCCGCTGTTGTTTGTCATTTGCTTATCTGGCTTTAGTTCTTCCGGTCCCGCCTTATTCTTCCGATTCCTCGCCAACCAGAAGCATCCTTTCATTGTTCGTCTTTTGTGTAGCGTCATTTACATAACACTCGGTCTTTGTCCGCCTGCTGGTGCAGCTCTTTGGCTTCCTGGTCCTCCTCATGCTACGTCCTCATGCTCCAGCCTCGTCCTTCGTCCCTGCTTAAGCTCCTATTGTCTCTGGCAGCTTTCTGGGCTGGTGCTGATAAATCCCTCGGCCTCGGCCACTCATCAATTTAATTGGGAAAAAGGAAAATAAAAGAAGGCGGTGGCGATGGCGATGCCGGGGACGACGTTAAAAGCTTTTGCCATGGAGTCGAGCCGACTCCACTTTGCTCACCTTATTTGCCTTTTTGGGATGACTTCTGCTTTTTTAATTAATTTGCCACTTTCTTAACCCGACCCGGTAGGCCTGAATTATTGATCGAATGACGGATTGATTGATTTTGTGTGTGCCTCTTGCCTGCGGTTGCATCGCACGGTTACTGCATCCGCGTAATTAAAATCACTGGCCGGCAGACTGTCGCATCCTTTGAGGACATCCACTGCGCACCTGGAAGCCCTTTGCTGTAAGCCATCTTGGAAAAAGGTCAACGGCTCATTAATAAGGTCCTGGAGCCACAGCCTCAACCCTTTTTCTTTCCATTTGCTTTTTTTTTAAACCTTTGGTCGCAAGGGACACTTAAGTAGAAAAGGTACACTTTTTATAGACCTTAATTGGCTAACAATCTGACAAGATGTCAGGCACTAAGGTAAGACATTAGATAATGAGGTTCAGTTCTTTTTAGGGCCTAGGGGAGTATAGTTCGAAGGTGGCATGGATCTAAAAACATATATCTTCTTGTACTTGACTCTTTTTATCCCGACATCCAGCTGCATCCTCTCTGCCTCCGTGGGAGCTATGTACAGCTGTCATTTTTGCCAAATTGCATTTATAAATTTAACCACGCAGAGTTAAGTAGTTGGAGAAGCAGTGGCTCAACTTTAACCCCAGTTGACAAATTTTCCAAATATTTTTTTGCACTTTTCCATGTCGAGGAACTTTGCCACTGCCAGTTGCCGGTTACCAGGCAAAGTTAAATATTGTTGTAGGTGTGTATGGCGGGTGTGCCTGTACACACACACACACACTCGTAATGGCAGGCGTATTTGTGGATAAGCACAAGTGTGTGTGTGTGTGAGAAGGCGTGCGTGTCCTTTGTTCGGATTTCGCGTGCCTGCAAGCCGGATATCGTTGATAAATTTTAAGTCAAAAACTCGGAAAATATTTATGACTTAACTTTTGTTTAGTAACATCGCAACACACACCGGCCCCCGGCAGTGGCACGCCCCTTTCCCCTGACAGGATCTTACAATTGTCACAAAACTTTGGTCCCTATGCAAATAGCAAAAACTGGAGGCTGGCTGTGTAGAAGCAGCAACTTGCAGAAGCAGAACTTTAATCACATGACATGGCGAATAGCAGAAAGTTTACATAATTTTCTGCCTTTACGCCATTGATCCTGGAGGCTTGTCAAAGTTTCTTCGGTGCAGCTCGCCTGCACCAGACAGGACCCCCAGCCGACTGGGGGCCTGAGCGACTGCTAGTCCTAATTGAATATGTAAGCCCGCAATTCGATTGAGTGTGAAATGAGAGTGAGCCGAGCCGAAGGACTCAATACAACTCCTGTGTATCCCAGTAGAGCCGCACGTAAGGATATACGTGTGGCTGCTGAAAGTTTCTCCGTCACTCGCCAACTCGGCGAGCAACATATTTTATTTGTCTGCGTCGAGTGGAATTAAGTTTAGCACTTTTGTGCCGCAAATGAATCAATGATTGAAACCCGGCCCGGGTATGGATGCCGGAATGTCTGTGCCGGAAAGTTTTTGTGCATTTGCCAATGCTGCGGAAAAGTTCGGATGGAGCTAATAAATATTTCGCAATTCATTGCAAACTTTTTGCCAGAAAATTTGCATTGACCTCGACTCCATTGTCCTGAAATGGGAACACCCGAATCTTGTCTTTAAAGAGCTTATATTTTCCTCCAACATATTCTTTTTCGATGACCTGCCCCACAAGCGAGGAACATTGCCGGTAATGGTGATAAAGTTGATGTTTATGATCCACAGCAGGCCGTAAAAATAATTAGCTAAATTTATGGGACAGGCGCGTGGAGCCATTTGAACTGGCTCGATATCCTGTTATCGAGGCACTTTTTCATTTTCAGGTAATTGAAATTGGAGTCTCTTTGAGCAGCAGATGTCAGAATAAATATGTTCTACACAGCATAATTATTATAGATTCCATTTCAGTCAATTTCAATCATCAACCCCAGAGAGCTTCACTTCACTTGACCCGAAAGAATAGTTCTTTGTGGCTATCCTTCTGTTAGGAATTTTTTGCCGTTTTTTGTAGCATATTTAAATGCATATTTTGGGTAGTCCTTTTCCGCTTTCCGGCATTAACAAGAAATCGCCAACAAAACATGAATAACGAGCCGAGGACGCTGCGCAAAAAGTTTTCTAAGCCATTCTCCGGGTCTTCCTCTGTGGTGTTGTTCTTAACGCCCAATCGCATCGTGTTTTCTTAGCTTATCTCCTTTTAGGAACGCTGACAGTTTTTTGTTCGCCTCCGCTGGGTTGTGGAAAAGGGAAAAGCAAAGTATTTGTAAATAGGAGTCCTGAGTCCGGGGAAGACAAGCGCCAAAGCAAACGGGCGTTTTTCGGGCCCGGCTTAGCCACGCCTCTTACTTAGGCTTTTTGTCCTGACTAGGAGGTGGTGCACGGTTCCCTTATTCCTTCTCTATATTCAGGCAAAAATCATTAGAGAATCGCGCTTTTTCTTTGTCTTGCTGGGGACTTTCAGTGGGCACGCCCCGCTTTTTCTCGACTGATCTCCTCCCCTTTGGTGTTCAGCAATTGGCGCCGCTCGGCCGTCAGTGGAGTGGAAAATTGCTAATGGGCAGCGGACACAAAACACAAAAAAATGCTAAAAAAAAGAGAGTAAGGAAACACACTGTGACTTCTGGTAAATGGCCGCTGTGATTTTAATTAAAAGTCACTACTCGATGGGGGAGAGACAGGAACAACAAAGTACAATCGACGTCAAAAGTCAGAGTTGACTTGAGTTTTAGGGGTCGGTTTTAATTGCCCAGGAAAGCGGGCAATAAAAAATGCGCAAAATAAAACGAAGCTCGTAAATTTATACATTGCTCAATCAAGTGTAACGATTGTGTATTGGCTGGCACTGGCCAGGAGCAGGCCAGGAGCGGCGATGGAGAAAAGTTACAAAATCACTGTAAATATTGCCACAGCATAAATATTGAAAATTTTCCACTCTGTGCAGCTGTACAGTACAGTGTTCCCAGCAATGCCCCGCAGAGCTCAGAGCAAACAAATCGTTAACAATGGCAGTTTGGGGGCGATGACTGCGGATTGGAATCAAATCAACACTTTCTGCTTGATTAGTCCAATATGGAAATTTAATATTTGACCGTCGACCGTTTGATTCAATCATCCTGCATATTCTGGTTTTCTCTCTATAGCCTTTTTGTTGAATAGAAACAAAAGTTCTGGCATACCCTGCGTAGTATCAAGTAATCAAGTATACGCCGCGCTGGCCGTGGTAAGCGCATGCTTCGTATAAAATTAAGTATACGCCGCGTAAGCAGGCAACATGTTTAGAAAGAGCTTTTAACAAGGTTTTAGCCTGTCGAAGCTTTTCCGTAATTCTAAACACATTCTCCCCAGTCTTGAATGAAAAATAATTCTTTCGGAATCGATTTAAGGCCTTATCGCCATGCGTTTAATTGATGATTGCCGCTCTCTCCCTTGTCACAATAAATTATTGATCTAGCTGATGACCTGCCCCACCTGTGTGTGTGTGTACCTGCCGCCATACACTGCCTGCAGTTCCACTTAGCCCGCATGCCGAACGACAATTTGAGTTATTAGAGCCACATTCATATATCATGGCCGTGTTTGTGGGAATGGATTGGCATTTTAATTGCCACCGACACATTCAAGTGCCGCTTAGCGAGGAGGGCTATGTGTGGGAGAGGGCTGATTTAGATGGATTTGTGCTGAAGTGCCTGCGAGTGGGAAAAACGAAACATTGCAAGCGTTGTGAGGGGATTACCAGCCGTTATTGCCTGATGAAAAATGCATTTAGTTCTGCACTCTCGGTTTCACTTTTTCTACTTTTGATCAACTTGATGGAAACGGTTTTTAGTTGACAGAATAATAAATTTAGCGACGATTATTCCTTTGTAGAGTCATCCAGGCGGGGGGCTGTTCCCATTGAATCTTTGTTCTCGTCACGGTTTTTGGCATGCATTCAAAAAGTTCTACACGATACAAAAGCGTTTTGTCCTGCCTGCCATGTGACATTGAAAGAGGACGCACAAAACGGATGGCAATCAACGCTGCAATTAGGGGCGAGTGTGCGCCTCTGTGTCGGGGCTCTTCCTGTCCTCGTGTGTGTGCAAGGATGTGTGTTTATTGAACTTGCACACTGACCTTAGCCTGCATTTGAGTCGCATTCTTGTTCGCTGAATCATTTCGGCAGAAAGGCTGTAATCCAAAAATAAAATGTGTTGCATAGTTTTAGGCTTGCCTCACCAGCTTCCGTCTGCCTTTCGGTCGATGCAGCCCTCGTTCATGGCCACATCATGGCTTTGCCAAGGGCCTTAGCATCAGCATCAGCATCAGCATCAGCATCAGCATCGGCTTCAAAGTCGCGTTCAACGTCAAGTAGCCCACTCGGCATTCCACTTGAAGCGTAATGAAAGCATTTTCGCCACTAACACATGTGAAGAGGCGAAAGGGAGGAGGCCCCAGAACAGGAGACTGTCGCTCAGTGTGTGCGACACCAGATTGACACTTGTCAGAATCATTTCTGTCTGCACCAGAGGACAACCTGCACCAAGCGAGCGAAAGGGCAGGAGGCATATTAGCCAAAGGACCAAAATTAAGGCGCTGTGTCTGGCTTAGAGCTGGGGCTGCCTCGACTTGATTACACAACGTTCGAGATCCGTAATTCCATTAAGATTTCTGTCTCATTGCGCAGCAGTCAAGTTCATTTATTTGCCCAGACAGTGCCTGCACAGGTAGTGTGCCACCTGGCTGCCCGAGAACAATAAAACACATTAACACCTATTACAAGGGGTGGCAAGAGGTGGCTCGCTCGGGGCAGAGTCCTGGCTATTGTGCAAATGGGAGCATAAATAAAAGCGACTGTCTGCCAAGTTATGAATAATAATGACAACAATGGGGAAGAAGGAAAGCTAAGCTAAACTGTTTTACTTGCCTACGGTTGTGGCCAAAATAGTAGGTAAAGAGTAACTGGTCTTAAATTAAAATTTATATAAATCTTCTAGCAGTGTTGAAAGTGTCCTTTACCCAAAGGGTACTTTTCGACTAAATCGTGTTGTCCCTAAGCTTCTAACCACGACTGTTTGTTTACCTACATGTGAGCTTGTGTAATGGTAATTAAGGATTCGGTCCTTGCCGAGCCAAGTCCGCCGCTTTGGGCCATTTTTATGGTCATTGTGCAATGAAATGGAACGGGCAATGGGCAAGGGAAAAAATTGAATCCGGCCCAGACAAACCACACCTGAGCTTAGCCCAGCCCACAAGTGGAGGGGGGGACAGCAAACAGGACGTGGCCAGAGATAAGACCATGTCTCTGTGAGCTTGCTTACAAATCTGTGCGCTAATTAAAAGTCATTAGAGTGTGGTATAATTGCGCAGAAGGCACAGGCCACATACCATTCCCCAGTATATCGGGCATATAAATCCGGTAGAGCTCTAGCCAGATCCTTAACTATTAATATAACGATATCTAATCAGGCTCTTGTTCTTCCTTCATCCAGGTAAGCGACTCTAACACTAAACGAGAGTATGAATTGTCAGTAAGTGAAACGGAAGTTCAAGTATCGGCTTTAATCTAAATCCAACTAACAAGTCCAAAACCCGACTGAGAGTTCAAAAAGAGCATTTTACTGCCACATGAATATTTCAGGAGCAAGTTTCATTAGCACTTAAGCCGCTTGAGCCCTCTATGTCCTGTGTCTCTAGAGGACCAGCTCTGGCGTGCTGCGGTTTCCATAAAATATTAATCGATTCGAGCCGCGTTTCGGATGCAAATGCAAAGCGAATGAATAAATAATAATCGAGTGTGCGAATTATTAGAACCGAATTCGGGGCACTAAGCACTAAGTGCTTGCCACTGTCCAAGGCACTCGATCGAATCGCTATTGGAGTGCCACGCGCAGTCCTTTCAGGACATTCCCATCGCGTCTTCATAAATTTAAGGCTCATGAAATATGCAAGTGCAAAGCTGGCATGAAAATGGCGGAGCTTCCGCTGCAGCCGTTCATCCTGTCCCGCCCAGTACTGCCTCATTCTATTATATCCGGCCAAGGTTTAATTTTTTTTCGAGATTCCAGCTCTGGCTGGTCCTCGGTCTCCTTCTGCTATCCTGCTGTTTTGTTTAAATTGTCAGTTTGCACGCAAAACGCCGTACTTCCGGCCAGTGTTCATTTCGCTGACTTGGCCTGCAAATTAGACCCGACTTTTGCTCTCAAGGGTCCTTTTTTTAATACACTTATTAAAGGATAATACTTTTAAGAAAACTTAAACACAAAAAATTCTTCTTCATAAATTCTTTATAAATAATTGGAATAATAATTTTGTAAATACATTCCTTTATGACTTAAATATAGAAAGAGCATACGGTTATCAACGTGGATAAGTCCTTTTTTTTATTCCTTGGCTATTTAAATTCCCTGAATATAGCTCTTTTCTCCATAGTCCATGGCAAATATTTTGCAGGCATTTTTTATTAAAGCATTTTTTACTTAACTGGGATAGTTAAGTGGCGATTTGATGGAGTTTGAGGGCTGAACTTCTTGTTTATTTTAGTATTCTCGGCCCTTGTGGACTTTGGAATTTAATTGACTAACTTTTATTGCTTTCTTTGTATGATTTTTTCGAATAGAATTACGGCTCATATTTATTGGAAAGGTTTTTATGAATGGGGTTGCGCTGTTAAAACTGTAATAACATTGACTTTACATTGTTTTCTTGAATATTTCAAAGCGTTTGATTTGTTCGCAAGTCAATATTTATTTTACGACCTCTTTACGTTTATTTGATTGATTGAAATTAAATAAATATTTGATTGATTGAAATTAAATAAATAATATCAGCAATTTCAAATGAATCACATAAAAGAACAGAGGTATTCCAGCCATTTGATAATTAGTTTATATTTTTAGATATATAAATATAAGGAAATATTTCAAATACACCCGAAAAGTAGATTCCCTTCTACCAAACTCATCATACGCCACGTGCCTGCCATATTCGGGAGCCACATCAAAGAGGTTACTTCCCGAATGTGTCTACCTCCCACTGTACCATCCAGCTGCCAAGACACGCAGAAAACAGCCCGCAACACTTTATTATTTATTGCCATAATCATTTTAATGGCGGAAAGTCGGGCAGCGAACACAGCACGATAATCATATTTATTAACATTTTAACTTGATCAGCAGGTGCCACACACACAGACACAGCTTCTTTTGATGTGTATATGAGCGCGGTCTCCCCGGAGAAAGAGTCCTAATTAGTCAGGTGTTGCCACAACGACAAACAAAGAAGCATTTTAATTCAAATCTCATTCGCACAAGACACAGATAGGCACTCACACTCGTCCTTCCACTCGGTTAAATGGAACAATTTCGGCCGCCCCGCCCTTCGAAGGGTGAAAACATGTGCTCAGAATTCTTTTCTTTGCTTTTTTCCAGGCTCTTCCGACGCCATAATCATGTCCTGTCATTCCGCCTTGACATTTGCTGTTTTGTCTGAGTTTCGTTTTACATTCGGAGATAAGAAAGTTTCCACAGTTAGGAGGGAATGTTAAGGGGATTGGGTGGAGCTTCCTTCACAAAGCCATCTATCATTTTGTTTGCCCCAAGCCCCAAAACCCACAGCAGCGAACTGGTGCAGCTCTAAGCCGTACGAAGCATTTTCATTTAATTGAAACAAATGCGTGCTGCGTATCAATTGATGCCAAGAGCTGGGTAGAGAGCCACTAAAGAGCAATAAAAACTAAATGACTCTGATGGCTGGTTCTGGGTACTGGGTGTTGGGTGCTGGGTTCTGGCACCATTTTCTAAACGAGCAACAGAGATGGCAATCGGGTTTCAGGTGCCGCCGTCAATGGGGCAACAAATAATAAAAGACTGACAGCAGAAAAACAAACAACAAATGCCCTGCTACCTCCCCCTAGATGCCTAGATGAGCGATATTAAAATCCATGTAAATTACACACAATCATCATAATGCTTACGTCTGCACGAGCGCGGGGGCACTGCTAGGTGCTGGGTGCTGGGTGCTGGGTGTGAGTGTGAGTGTGTCGCCATTAAGTGACACCAAGCACGACCATTCCTTTCCGAGAGACCTTTTATGGCCTGACCACAGCGCTTTGACACACTCGTTACAATAGATATGGCGTATATTGCGCTATATAGATACGATTCAGCAGATAATGCCACCGACGTGCTCTTTGAGGTGCAAGTGTACCGACCACCGCCGGTAATCGCAGATTAGAGAGGATGCCGTAATGGGGAATAAAGTAAACGAAATGGGATATATATGGTGTGCGATTGGACGAATCGCGTGGTAGATACTATCTCCCGCGACCACATCCTGTAAACACACATAGTCAAGCCCTAAGAGCTTCGCATTCGACAGGAGCAATGTGGCCTTAAAAGACTTCCCCTCCAAAGTTAAATTCAACGACCTTTATTAGAATCGCATTAGTATTTTAATTGGTTTTTCGGTTAACTCTGGTAGGCGGTGGAGAAGGGCTGGGCGTATTGAGGCTTGGAATTGCTGTTGCCAGTCTGGGTGTACCAAATACCCTGCGGCTTCTGGGCTGGGGACGCACCTGGCTCACCTGGAGGTCCTCGCTGGCCCCGTGGTCCAGTGGGTCCAATAGGTCCTCGCATACCAGGCGGCCCTGGGGGACCGGGTGGGCCCGGAGGTCCGGGCACTGGAATAGGGATGTAGGCAGTCGGTGGCAGAGGCTCCTCCTTCTCGGCGGCCTGAGACTCGCCAAGGAACTGGTTCACAATTGGCCATTTCAGGCCCGACTGGCCCTGGACATTGAAGCCCAGCTGGACGCGAGGAACCACCACGTAGGAAAGACCGCTTCCTTGGTTCTGGCTGAATCCGTTCTTGGTGTTTCCATTGGGAAGGATGGGGGGCCCGTAGACCACCGGCAAGTTGGCCAGCTGGGGCACCACATACTTCAAGTTCTGGTCATTGACCATGGGAATGGAGTTGGAGTAGAGGTAGTCCGGAACCTTGCGACTGTCCTTGTCGAGCTCCGATTCGGCCACTTCCTCCCTGATCTGTGGCTCGTGGAAAGTCGGTTCGGAGTCATCTGATCTGGCCGAAGCGATGTCGCCCTGGGAGTAAAGCACAATCTGAGGACCGCTTGGCTCATCCACATCCAGGTCCACAGCACTACGAGCCGCTCCAATGACCCGAACAAGGTTTGGGATGCGCGCTAGACTGCCGCAGACCAGACCCAAGATCACTAAAGGAAATGCGGTTAGTTTTCGGTTCTCGGATTTGAAAACTACTAGTTGCTCACCTAATATTTGCACTCCGCGATTCATGTCAGTACACTAATGAGGCTTTAACTCTTGCGGCCACTTTTATACCAAACTCTTCGCGAAGATAGGATCTGTGGAAAGATTCTGGGGAGTGGCCAAGTTCAGTCAACCCTGGGCGATCTGCGAGGCAATCAATTTCAAGTAGGTCAACGTGCCAAACTGGTTGAGTTTATCCCACAATCTTGACCATTTAGTCATTGGGCATGGCCCTTTGCAGATACGGAGTGATATATTAGAGACATGTATTCACTTTTAGATTCCCATTTTTAACCTTTTTTTCAGATACAGAATCCATGTAATGGATTTCATGTCCATTGTCTTGTTTATTGAAGTATGAAACACTTTTACAATATTTTTCTCCCAAAAAAAACTAATTTTAGAACCAAATTCCATTCAGCAACCCTTGGTGCAACCCCTGTCGGTCTTTGTTTACCATTTCCTACTTTAAAAAACATTCATTTTCATCAGCCAGACATGGGCAGCAGAGCACAGCTCCGAAATAGAGATAAAATGCAATAAAACGAGTGCAGAAACACATATTCGGTGTGGTATGGAGAAATACATAGTAGGTTTGTCGCGCGAGAACGAAATTGAAAGTTCAACACGAAACGATTTTTGGAATAGAAAACCGGGACAGGGTTTAATTGAATTAAATCAAAAAGACTGCGGAGCGCGACCCCTCTGTGCGATCCGATTGAATTGAAGCACCCGCATCCGCATTTCGGGTCGCCCTGGTTGCTGGCTGGCTGGCTATTGTTTTATAGATTTTTAGAATTTAGCTTGGACATCGCCAGATCGAAAAAGTTGAAGCAGTTGAGCCGGTTGCGCCGTGGCGAGCGCTTCGTTGGCGGCTCCCGAGCGCAAAGGATCGCATCTCGGCGGTCCTGAAATCGCGAACGTCGGGTGGAATCTCCGATGGCCATGTTGGTGTGGCCACTTTTCGGATGGATGGTGGTCCAGTTGGTGGTGCTGCCGCAGTCCCACCAACTGGCCCCGCCCTCGGGCAACGGTCAGTTGCGACGCCTGTGGCTGCAGGATCACTGCAGTGCCGGCATCTGCACGAACGTCGAAATCGGTCGCAGTGACTACGTTATCCTGTCGCAGGCGCCCATCGCCGGGACGACAATGCTCACCTTTCTCAATTCGAGCATTGCCAAGATTCCGCACTTGCTGTTCGACACTTTTCCCGACCTGCAAGTGCTGCGTATGGAGAACTGTTCGCTGGAGACCTTCGAGAAGCCGCAGTTCGAGGGCGCCAGCAACCTGATGGCCCTCTACCTGGGCCACAACCGCCTGAAGGATATACCCAAGAATATCTTCCTGGGCGCCGACAACCTGGCCACCTTGCATCTCCAGGGCAACCAGCTGAAGCAACTGGGCAACCATAGTTTTCACGCCCTGAAGGAGGTGAAGGAGCTGTCGTTGGCGGACAACCAGCTGGAGGAGCTGGCCCTTGGAGTGTTCAGTGGCATGAGGAAGTTGGTGGAGCTGAGTCTGGCAGGCAATCGCTTGCAGGCCCTGCCCCGCGGACTATTCGACCGGAATTTGAATCTGACCAAGCTGAATCTGGGACGGAATTTGTTTAGCGCGTTCGAATCGGAACTTCTGAGGCTACAGCCTCGCCTGACCCAATTGGATATTTCGGGCAACATCGTACAGGAGCTGACCCTGAACTTTACTTCGCTGGACACGGTCATCGCCCACAGTTGCGACCTGCGGAGACTGACGGTATATGGCATTGTCCGGGAATTGGACTTGCATAACAACTCGCTGAGGGAGATGCCGCACATCCCGCTGGCCGCGAACGTGAGCAGTTTGGATTTATCGCAGAACCCGCTGGGGAACCTCCAGGGGAACCCCTTGAGGAGGTTCACCTCGCTGCTGCGCCTCAACCTTTCCACCACGAACGCCCACGAGCTGCCAGAGGGCGTGTTCAAGAAGCAGAGCCACCTCCAGATGCTGGACATATCCGGGAACTCCATATACTCGCTAAAGATCACCATCTTTGACAGCCTGAAGGCGCTACAGTATTTCTACTTTCAGCAGAATAACTGGAACTGCGACTTCCTGCAGCTGCTGATGAGTTCGTTCGTTAAGCGCAAGGATATCTCCTTCATGGAGGATGTGACGGCCCCCGAGCTAGTGGACGACTACGTGGACGGCATTGCCTGTTGGTACGAGAGCGACAAGCAGTCGAAGAAGTGCGATTCTGGGAACTCCGACGCCGCCATGGAGCTGTCGGTGGTGCGGAACGAGATCAAGGCCTTCACCGAGGTGGTGGAGAAGAAGTTCATCAAAGTCTACCGCATGCTGGAGGAGATGAAGATGAAGCTATAACAGCCTATTTAACCACCATATATTACCCACAACAATATTTAACCACCGCATATTTAACCAACCATATTTAACCAAAAATATTTAACCGCATTCTTATACTTATTTGACAAAAACGGGCAACAAATGGATAATTTTAAGTAAATTTAAGTCGATCGAATAAAGTGCAACTTGGACTCTAGGAAACCATCACACTCTTTTGTTTGAATCCTGATTTTTCACTTCATAAGTACAATTAGATACCCGCTTAACAGACTCAACCTAAAAAAACAGCTTTATTGAATTATGTTTTTATTTCGCTGATGGATGTGTGAGCTTCTTCTGTAAAATTCCCCTGTGAATAAACGTTAGAACAGTTTATCAGGCCATAAAACCAACTGGGCGCTTGAGAAAAAACTGGCTAACGCTCAATTTAATAGCATAAATATTTTATGCAAAACACAAAAAATATTTACGCAATAAACAATTTTTTTTGCGCCGAATGAAACTTATCAGCGTAATCGGGCGCAGCGAAAACAGGCGCACTTAAAAACCGACAAAACTTAATTAAATGCAGGCAGCGCTCAGATACAGATACAGATACAGATACAGATGCAAGTACAACCGCACAGATACACACTCGGGCAGTCGGACGCATGAATTAAATTTTTTATTTGGTCGGACGGCAGCGTCCACTACTGAACACTTCCATGATAATAATAAATACATTTTGTAAATATTTTTTCGCTAGGAGTCTGGGCTGTGGCAGGACGGTGAACAAAAACAAACAAACGCTCGCACACATGGGAATACCATTAAAATATGGCTTACAGTTGATTGGGCAGAAAAGTGTGGCAGGCAACTTTTTGCAACTGCCACACAGATATCAAGTTGTGGGCAAATGTCTGTGGATATGAGCTGGTTGGTTAAGTCAAAGTTAACTGCCAAAGTTTGCTCTGCGGGCACGGATACAGCTTGGGAGGAGGGGGCCGGGCCAGCTCATGATTTATAGACGGCGCAGCCTTAGAGGTCTGGGCCTCGATAGCGCTTCCAATAAGCATCATTAGCATTTTCAATGCTTTCCGCCAAAGAGCCAAAGAGAGACAATTTCTATGCAAAATCCTGAAAAGATGAAAGGGCGCGCGTTCGGCGGCATCCACAAAGTATGCAGCACATTTTAAAGCTTAAGCCATTAAGATACAGTCCTGCCATCCTGCCGCTCCCCCTCTCTCTCTCTCTCTCTTCCTCTCTCTCTATCGCTCTAAGAGTCTTACTACGCTTGTAAGCAACTTCCGTTTCCGTTATCCGACGCGTCGTTTGTTCTGCCATTGTTGCCATTGGTGCTGCTCCTGCTGCTGTTGCTTCCTTTAATCCTGCTCCTGAATTCCTGTAAGCTAGGCTATACACTTGCAGAAAATGTAAATGAAATATTAAGGTTTCAAAACTCGTAATTGTTTTGTTAAAATATATCAATTTATACAAAATATATCAATAATTTCTTTTATTTATTTGACAACTTCTGGAGCATCCTCTCAGTGTATCCTCGTTAACTAAGTACGTTGTGCAACATATGCACTAACCTTTTAAAGGCGCTCCGTCTGACTTTGTCTTGTCTTCGGCTCAAATGCTTTTTCGGCCAAGTTTATGAAATTGTTGTTTGCTGGTTGTTGCCCCCCTGCCACTGTCCCTGCCACTGCCACTGCCACCAACGCTAGGATGCCGCAACTCATTAAGAAAACAAAAGCTGCACACACAAAAGTTGCTCGTTATGAGTTACCAGCACCTTCTTGGCAGCACCTTGATTTCCTGCTTCGCCACTTTGTTGTAATTAAGTTGACTTTATTGCCCAACAATGTTGTAGCGATGCATTTGGCCTCAGCGTTTAAGTGCCTTGGCTGCTGCCCGCAGGAACCTTAATCGAACTTCTCAAGCTTTCGGAATATTCGTTATTTTATGGAGCCATCTGGCGGGGCAAAAGTTTGCCGAAACTTTTAAGATAATGGGTCAAGGTTGTGGCTGGTTATGTTCAGAGGTAATAGTGCCCAACATCCACTCTGTGGCTGTGGTTTTTGCAACTAATTTGCATAATTAGTGGTATCTGTTTCTTCGCTCTGACAACCGTGCAAAATAATTCATGGATGTGTGCGTACGTCTATATATAGCCTCCCATTATCCATAAACAATGCACACGCTCCACTGCAATTATGGGCGCAATTAGGCATCCGGGCTAATTTTTATCAAATTTTTACTTTGCCGCAGAAACAAATATATTCTGGCCGGCTGGCCGTCCGGCAGCAGGCTCATAAATAAAGCTTAATGGCAAAAACAGTTGGTCAGCCGCCGGGCCAGAAGAAAAAAAGGAAATCTGGGAAGCTCTTCCCGGAGGGGGCGTGGCATTAAATTAAAAATGCGGAAGGGAGAGAGAGTAAAAAATATGTTGCCTACTTTTGTGGGCAGCGCATAATTGGGCAGCATGAATAATATACGAGTATGCGAGAGTTTATGGGTTTGTCTGGCTGTTTGTGTGTGTGTGTGTGTGTGTGTGCGTGAGTTGCTAGTTTGGCAAACGAGGCGTATACACAACATGCGTTTGCATAAATTTACGCTTAATTAGCTCCTAACTTCCTCACGCCCTCCGCCATCCCTGCTCCCAGAATTTGGGCCTCTGGAACCGATTCCACCAATTCAACAGGCTGCCAAGGAAGCTGTAACGCTTCCAATTAGTGCTCACCACACGGGCTTAAATCTAATTTAATTTATTGTCTTTGGCTTAAAACAAATAGTTTTGTTTTTTGTATAAAATGTGTAATGTATTCAGAAGGAATGTCACTTTGTCGAATATCCTTAACAGGAAGCAAAAATTTTTAATCAGAAAGTATTTTCATCAGACCTATTACTTTAATTGTTCCCGACTAATTGGGAAACAAAAAATACATATGCCCTCTCGAATTCAATTAAACCCGCTGCTCTTTGTTCTCTTCGGCTGGTGTTTGCGTTGGGCACCATTATTAACTGGCTTTTTGGCGCAATTAGGCTGCCACGCTCCTCTCGCCTGCACACCTGGTAGCATGGAGGCTACCGCTAGGGCGTACGTGTCTTTGGCGCAGTTACATTTAATTTGCAGAAGCACTGGAGCACCGTAGCACCGGGAACACAGGAGCAACAGGAAAGTTGCTCAAGTATTTGACTGCTAATGCACGCACGTTTCATCCTTTACCAGTGGCTTTCCTGTTTGTTTGGCTGTGTGGTGTGGTGTGTGCGAGTGTGCGTTGTGTTTTCCAACTTTTAACCAAATTGTTTAACTAAGTAGTAAAAGCGCATAAAAGCACGTAAGACAAATGTACACAGGACGGGCAAAGAAATAAAACTGCGTCTGGAGGGAACTAGTTAAAATGAGTGCCGCAAACTTTTCACAATGAATCATAATTTGTGGCGGATTACGGAGCGTAAACTTGGTGTTTTTTAGGTTTTTATGAGCGTAATGCAATTGAAATATAGATGAGCTCCGAGTTAGATGAGTTGGAATAAATAAAAAAGGGTGTGTCAAGCCTACGCAAGACAGAAGTGAAACTTCTAGTATTCCTCTCTCTCTATTTTCATTTCATCATCTCTATTTTCTCTCTTAGGTTATCTATTAACCTCTCTTTCTAATATATATTCTCTATTTTCTTTTTCTAATATTTTCTTATAGATGAATGACGTTCGATTAATGTATAGTTCCAAAAATTTTTAATTTATTCACAAGTATACAATATTACATAAATAACAATACTACAATTAAAAATTACAAAGAAATTACAATGACAATTTACCAATCATGTGCCATTTTCATTGTCAATTTCATGAATATCATTTCCTAATGTCGTGATAATTGGGTTATGGTAACTAAAGTGCGAGATATATACGTGAGCACTTAAATCCTTAATTAATCGTGCAAAAACTGCATCGATTGTTGTCCCGTGTCTAGTCGTGCTATTGTTCCTATCATTAACAATATCCAAGTGTGTGTTTTTGAAAAAGTTCAATAACTCTACAGATTCTTCCCTCGCGAAATTAACATTAAAATCTCCCGAAATAATCATAGGAATTTCGTGATAATTCTTATTCAATAGCCTCGAACCACCCTCTGTATATGGCAGAAGCACATGGTGGATAAAATCTTTGATATCAGTAATCGATTTACCTGGTGAGATATAAATCGACACCATAATAATTGTTTTCCCATTAGCCACAGAGCATTCTGAGGCGTGGCGCAGTTCGCTGGTGTCTGAGAGAGAGGAAAGAAGAGAAGAGAGACAGTGAACGGTGAGCGGTGGTGGGGGTACTCGCATTTTCGTGTCGATCCTGACTCGGTTTTACTCCGTCCCCGAAAATCCATTACGCGCCTAAAGAAGTTTCACTTCAAAAATCCTCTTCACTCTTTAAAGCCTCCAGTTTCTCCCCCAGGAGCACCCATTTTCAAATCGAATTTCACATGCAAATAAACCTAGTAATTGCGCACTAAACAAGGAACGATGGCAACACGGAGGAATGACAGATTCCCCGGAATCCCAACCAGCTATTTAAATCTCCATTTTGCGCTGCATTCAGCTGCATTTCAGCATGGCCAGTCCCCAGCATTTGTCATGGCAAATTGAATCCAGCGGCATTCCGGAGCGGGTAGCGGGCGAGGAGCGGCCAGCGAACATGACAAATCATTTGCTTATTATTCCCAGGTCGCTACCGGGGGAAAATGCTTTGCATTTGACAGGGAAGAACACAGAAAAGGAACAGGGACAGAAATCCGAGTCCTGGGGAGAGAAAGATTAGATAATGGTTCGGCTGGATTTCAGAGTTGGCTGGGAGTCTGCTTAAAGCCACGTAACATGATATTGGCAGTTGACCAAGAGGTGGCTTCCTCCGGTGGAATCTCAGTTGCCAGTACATGCATTCCACTCCAGTGGACAATGGGGCAGCCCCTCCGCCCCCGGTCCTCCTGGGGCCAATGCATTGAGCGTTACTCGCATGGAATGCGCAGCTGCACAATTTATAGGATATCTGTGGGATATCTGCAGCAGGGCGGGCGCATTAAGAGAGGGGAGGGGAAGGGGGAGTGTGGGTGGCAGCCCGATAACAAGCTTACTCCCCCACCCTCCCCAGTGAGCAGCAGCACCAGCACATAAAATCTTATAAATTGCAAATTGAATTTAAGGATAAACATCGATGCGATGGTGGAGCAGCCGAGAGTTGCTGCTTGCGGCATTCAGCATATTGCTGGGAAGTTGGCTTGCCCCATTGTTGGCTCACTTGACCCGGCAATAGATTCTGATTGGGTTTGTCTTGTTCTGCTCCCGGCTAGTTGATCGACTGCCTAGTTTACAGGATTGGTTTCTGATTGATATTAATTCGAGCAGCTCCCTTACATTAAGTGCCACACTGAAAGCGTTTGAATTCTAATTCATATTCCTCTCCTCTCTTTGCAGGTAAGCTTCATTCGTATATCCCACCACCCACAAGCTCGACTGAGTAATGACTTGGAGAACGTGTAACTATATTTCCCCTTCAATCATCATCTGTCTGCCCGACTTCATCATCTGGGCCTCGTGTCTAGACTCCAGACTCACTCGCAACTCATTTGCCACTCAATGTCTGAGGAAGTGAGCATTCCCCCGTGCCACGCCTTGTGTGTTTTTCCTTCTCTTCCCTGTCTCGCTTCCACTTTGCAATTATGTAGCAGGAAACAGAGCTCACAGCTCCCCCACACAGCTACCACACCCACAAACTTTCTTCATAATTTATAATTCACCCAAAAAAATACAGAACACAACACAAAAGGTCCAAAGACCAGACAGCGTGGCGACGACAATGACGACGGCAAACGTTTTCCAACAGCTGGAAAAAAGGGGTAACAACAACAATGGAATTCGGGGAAAGGTTAGGGATCCGACTTGGGTGATACCTATTGATAAATAGCAGTAACTATTAAACAGGTAATATCTTAAAGATCACATCATCATAATTGGAAAGATCTATCAGTATCATGGGAATACTTACATGCCAGTATCATAGTATCACATCACCTGCTACCCTGGCATGCCGAAAAAGGGCTTTCTGGGATACAAAAGTCAAAAACTAACTGCCTTTTGTTTGAGACCAATGCGCCATGTGTCCTTTACGGCAGGAGAAGGGTGGCCCTGCCCTCTGCCTCGGAGTGAGGCCAAAATGGCGTGTCTCTACTCCGCTCTCCCTTCGTCCCTTCGCTACTGTCTCACTGCACGCTCTACGATTTAACCTTTTTTCTCCCCCTCGGCCATATTGTTTCTGGCCATTTTCTTGTTCCTGCAGCCTGTTGTTATTGTAACTGTTAGTGTTATTGCTTTTGTCGTGCGGGCATAAATATTTCAGCACATAGACAGTGTGAGTGTTAGAAAGTTTTGGGCGCAGAGGGCTTACTCAAGCCTAGCCGTAGTCTTTTTGTTTAAAGCCTTGCTTCTTTTTAATCACAAGAATCTGTCTTGTTTTTAAAGTAAAGAAAGTACAGAGTCTTTTGTCTAAAGCGTTCTTTTAAATGTTACTCGTAGCGATTCCTGGAAATTAAGCTGCTTATAGAGGGGTTCAAAATAAAGGAGAAATTCATTTGCACATTTTCGAAATACTCGGCGAATTTCGTCCAAAGTTGCTCTCCCAGCAACTTGGCTGCCACATAAATTTCTGGCAGTTTTTCCCCATATGATTTATGTACTGAACGGACCCCTGGCCTCGCATTTCGTTCCTGTTCTACATAGCAATTATTTGGAAGCGAGCTCCTGGCACTCTCGCCCAGCCCGGCCCAGCGCCACCCGCTCTGGCGAAAATACTCGCCTAAGCGATTTCTCAATTTGCATATGTTATACACACACACGCGCCCACGCTCGAGGACCTCGAGACTCTTGAGCCGGCCAGGCTGTGGCAGTCAATTTGTTAAATAAATTGAATTATGTTACAGTTTTGGTTCTGGTTCTTTTTCGGCATGTGCCTGGTCTCTCGAGTTGACCTCTTGCCCGGCCGGCTAATAGAATTATGCATGTGCGACAAGTTTGATGTCCTGGAATCGGTGTCCCCAAGCGGGACGTCTCTCCGGGGTATCGCTCATCGGTCTGCTGCGAATTTAATTCTAATTAAAAAGTTACTCTTCGAACCGGAAAGAAACAAACAAAAGGGTGAAAATAAACAGAAACGGAAAGTCTTATCGTTCAAATAATTTATTTCGAAGAAGAATAAGCGTCCATAACCCAGGGGGCGCCCCAGAATAAAGCCAACACATGCAGAGCATAATTAATAACGGGAGCACAGCAGAAAGCAGAGAGCGGAAATCCAATTAACATTTTTTCGGCTACTTCCGCTTCCTGGACAAATTCAACGTCGGGATTTTCGCAAAACACAGTCGGTATAACAAAATTAATTAAATTCATGTCGGTTTTTTCTCTTATTCCACAACGCGGGGCCCAATGTGTGGCATACTTAATATGCCTGCGTGCAACTCATTTCGGAGGGACTTCACTGCAATGGCTCGGTCGTAAAATCTATCCCCCATTCTATTCCTCGCTCGACAAAGCCGATTGACAAAGTTGGTCCTCTCGCTGTCGTCCTCCATTTTTTATGGCCACTTCAGGGCCATTAACGGTCCATGGTCCAAGGGCCCCCGCCTAAGTAGGGTTTGACTAATTAGATTTGTGTGAGTATCTACTACATAATGTATAGTACCGTGCCGAGTACCCCGCACGTGTGGCTAGTATCCTTGGCTCCCAGCCCCAGTCCCACTCCCAGTCCCAGTCAAGTGATGCTCAATTGTTACCATAAAACGTAAGCGTAATAAACCTTCATTTCATTTTTTTTTCCACTGGCCCTCTCCGTTTCTGAGGTTCGAGGAGAGTGAACACATCGCTAATGGAAATTAATGTGGGCCCCAGGTGTCTGGGACACCGGGGGGCAGAACTTATAAAAGCCGCAGCCCGAATGTTGAACAATTTCGGCTAACTAGACATATTCGTAAGTTACTTAATTAAGTTTCAGGTAAAGTTGAGGCCGCCGCAGGCTACGAAGGGTACAGATTTCAGATTGCAAAAGTTTACTTAATTAAAGATGTTGTTAGGTGCATATTTTGGTTCAGGAGGGAAAGAAAACGGTGGTGTTTGTGTTCCCAGATCCATAAGTGTATCTACAAAGTCCAGATAATTAAGATAACAATGTTATCTTAGTCCCTCAACAACTAAGCCAGCTCTCGGCTTATTTCAACAGTCGGTGCGAGCGTACAAGCCATTTATTCATTTATATGCTTTTTCCGAGAGCCCTCAGCCTATAAAGCCCAAGCAAAGCTAGCCACACAATCCGCTGATATGTTTACCTTTCATCGAATGCACCATAAAATCCACAGACCCGACCCGGCTGAGGAGCGAAAAAACACAGGCATAACAGGCCGGATCGGATCGGGAAACGGGGCAGAGGTTGAGGGCTGTTAAAACCGCTGCTGAAAAGCGACTTTCAATTAATATATACAGTCCGGACGGGGCGAAAAATTTGCAGACATTCTCCGTTTTTTTGCGGCTCGATTCGGTGAACCTTAGCGGGCAATAACGAGCAAAAGCCACAGGCCAAACAGGCGCACTGAGAGAAACTGCCATCAACATGGGGCATGGAGATGGATTCTACGAACTCAATCTTTTCTCCCAGTTCATTTCCCGCCCCATCCCACGGATGCAAACACCCTCTGGCCACTGAATTTTTTTATTAATCCCCTGCAGACATTTTTAAAAATACATTCATTGAATGACGGAAGGAAGAAAGGACTTTGTCTGGCACTCACACGCACTCCCGACCTGAGGGACTCGTAAATTTTGCAATTTCTTCATTGTTGCTAATTTATATGACACGCCCGAGTGCCCCGGGCTGTGGAGCTTGGAAGCGGGACAGGAGGAGCGCTAATCCAAAGCAAATAATGCGTTGCATAGCGCCAAGGATCGCGCCAAAATTGTTTCATGGCCAAGAGCCAAGAGCCATTCGCAAAAAAGAAAAACACAACTAAGTGTGAGGGGGAAATCAGAGAAAAGCGAGAAACAAAAAAAGTGGAATAAACCCAAGCACGTAACTTTTGGTTAACCAAATGGAATATGATGGGTCGGGTCCTCTTGACCCACTCGGCAGGAAGCGGAGAGAGGAAGAGCAAGCTCTAGAGACAGATGGTGGAGGGGGGCGGGGGGATGCCAAGGACCCTCCTCCACCCAGACACAGACTGCGGCGCCCCGACTTGACGCTGTTGTGTTAGTTCAAATTACCTGAAAGTCCTTTTGGGCTTTCGAGCTGCTACAGCTGCACGGAAAAATGGGCAGAGTTTGGGCGGGCTAGGGCCGGAGCAGACCACTGCAATTTGCTGATTTTGACCGGAACCAGGAATATGAGTTTCATATACATGTACCAACATGGGGTCTTAAGCGGAATTACAGTCAGGTGGAGGAAGATTCCGCTTTGTTTTTCGGACGGGGTGACCGAGTTAGATGGTATCATGGAACCCGAAAGGATAACTGGGTTGGCGGGACAGCAGCTCGTTTTATATTTAACGGAACTAAAGCCCAATGGTATTAATTTTACTCGAAATATCTTCTATCCCGAAAGTATTTAAACCTAAAGTTCGTAAGTCCCCCCATGGAGGTAGTCAGACACTCGCATTAACTTGAAATGTTATCATTTAACCACAATTATCCAAACCACAGGAGCCCAACCACGTATGAGAAACTAATTAGTAAGTCTGAAAATCTAATAACTTTATGGCATTCGCCGCTGGCAGCTCAGTCGGACAATCCGCTTAGGTCGAGTGAAATTTTGTGCGAATTAAGACATTTTTCATCCAGCTCCTGTGCAGTATGCCTGATACGAAGGGAGCAAAAATATGAAACTCATTTGGCCATTACGTCTCCTGTCTGGCTGGGATGGTGTGCGCATTCTGCTCCTAATCCAGGACCAACTTTGTTGCATTATGGAGCAAAGGAAGTTCTGGAATACAAGCAAGTTTTTCGTTCATCTAGGTGATGGAGAATGAGAAAATGCGGGCACATCGCATGCGAAATATGTGTACTTTGCATGGAGGCCGCCCATTTCTGGTCGACAGCCGAAAGTTGAAAGAATATTTAGTGCCTGACTATAAACTGAACAATTTGCTGTCAAATTATGCCTTTGAACGGCCCAAGTTGGACTGGAGAAGCGGGGGGGAGTGTCGTAAAAAGCGCATGAAACTGTGGCAAGCACTTGAGGCAACACCAGAGAAGCCCAGAGAAAGTATGCAACATTTTCGGACATTTTTATGGCGGACAAAGAAAGCGAACGACACAGGACCGGGACTGGACGGCATCCAGCCTCAGGATGTGAGACGGAGACTGGACATGGTGCCAGCTATTTATTGAACAACAGAAAGGGGCAGCTTGGCAGGACGAAAGGGGCGGGCCTGGATGCACTTAACATGTGTGGAAAATGCGTTCAAGGCAAAGGCAAGGCAAGGCAAGCCAGCCAGGCGAGCCAACTTGGTCAGGTATTAAAGAGTGTCCTTCTAAGTTTCATTCTACACTTCTTCAAAGAGGGGTCTGCTCAACTCAAAGTATTTAACCTTAAAATAGAACTAGTTTATTGTAAATTTCAACACTATCTTGTTTGTGAAAACAATTTATTTTAGAGAGTTTAAACTACAAGCATTTGTTTCAAGTGTAGCTGCTCTGTTCTACCACAACAATGCGTTTTTGTGTGCAAGTGCATTGCTGGTCTCCAGCTCCGTTCGCCTGGCAAATTGCCATAAAAAAATGTTTTCAAGCGCCACAAAATATGCAACACACAATTTGCACGTGTGCTAGTGTGGGCTGCAGTGTATCCTGTGTTGATATCTGGCTGTGAGTGTGTGTGTGTGTGCGTGTGTGTGTGTGCCCCACATAAACTATGTTAAAATGTTGCGCATTGCATTTTCTTCGCATAGTTCCCAGCCAGGATGTTCGCGGATGCAACTTTCGGTTTTGAATTAAACAACGCACGTATTTCACACCTGCCAAGCGGCAGCCTTACTCGCCCAGGTGTATTGTTGCCGAGTTAGTGGCGAGGATGCTGGAGGATCAAATGCTTTGTAGCTTGGGGGCCGCGAAGCGCGTTTGGCCATATGAGTGAGGGACTGACAGCTGAACGAGATAATTGTGCCACTCGCAGACTCGGGGCGGGCAAGCAGCTTAAACAGAAATTACCACAGGCCGAGAGCACCCTGAAATATAATATTTAAACTCAATTGGCCGGGCCAACAACGGGTTCACCTGTCCGTCCCGAAGACTGTTTACGGAGCACTTTAAATTGGAAGTTTTCAAGTGCCGCGTCTTCGGGCTATTAACTGCCATCCTGCAAATTGAAATCCCTGTAAACACACACAAACACCAACTGCAGCAGCAGCTTTTTATTCTCCGCCACGGAATGGATGGAATCGACTCGAGGGGCGGCATGTGGGGTGCCCTGCTCCGACCGCGTTTTCCACGCCAGCACACGCACAACTTTCGCCGATTGTTTAGACTGGCAGCGCGTCGCCTCAACTATGCAACAAATTGTTGCTGTCGTTGCCGTGCAGGGAGGCAGGGAGGCACCCTCTTCGGCGCTCTTTTTTGGCATTTGACTTGACAGGTCGCCCCTACAGTCCCCCTTTCACCTCGAGCTCCTCGAACTTGTGTTTTAGTTTAGTTTGCGAAACTAGGACTGCATCGGCAAGCGCCAAGGAGTGGGTGGCGGTTGTGAGTGGAACAACCGCCGAAACCGAGAGCCGTTAACTCGACGCGCCTGTGAGTTGCTGTTGACAATGTTTTAAGTGCTTGTGTGTGCGGCTGCTAGGGGCGGACTCCCTCGATTTTTGCTTCATTAAATTCCCCTTAGCGCCCCAGATTCTCCATATGCACTCCGCCGTCCGTCCCTATCGCGCTTTTCCACCCATTTGCCAGCTTTCTCCTTAAGTTTTCCACATCCCGGGCCTTCGCCCCATGTCCCTTACACGAACATAAATTTCCGCCCTTCCACTGCTCGGATAACTTTTCCCATCACTCACATTCGTTTCTTTTCCGCATTCTCAGCACTCGGCTGTTAAATACAATTTCCCCACATTTTTAATATTTTATTATCAGGCATGAGGCTTGAAGGAGGAGCACAGCTGGTTCATCTAGACTGGGGCCAGGATGGTCCCCAGGATGTGATTATTCATTAACAAATAACAGCTTGTATCTTTAATCCTTTGGCAGAATCCTGTTTCTGTAATACATGGCTACTTTTTGTTCTCCGATATCTGATCTGTCTGCCCCGTTTTCCGAAAGGTGGCCTTTGTTGGGAAAGCGATTTTAATTAACTCATAAAGGATAATGGATCGGGATAACACGTCGGTTTCATTCATCCATAAATTCATATTCCGTTTCAAAGCATAAAATAGACAAAATTATGGATCCCCCGTGGGTTTCCGGAGAGCAGAGCAAACATATTACTAGTCCCACAGCCCGAGGGCAAAATTGGGCAAATACTCGTGAATCCACCCTCGGCAAATAAATTTATATTTCGCTCCTCGGGCATTGCATTATTGGGCAAAGTTTTCCGCTCGCAGGGCAGGGAACTACCCCAAAACACACACAAAATCGGAAAGAAAGAAACAAAGCACCTCAACAAATTCTGATTAATGCATTTCAATAATAATTTCCAGCGCGCCACCCCGCCCACCACCCACAGCTGCCAATTCGCAATTTGTTTCGCATTTGCACTTTGATGGTTTCATTTGATGTTTCCCCGGAAAACAGGGATGCGAGGGAGTGTGCCGATGATTTGCAATATGCTAGAAAAAGGAAAACTTATGCAACTGATGAAAATTTGCCCGATTGGGGGTTGGGGGTTGCTATTTCTGGATACAAAGTTTTTCAATCTTGCCCCGAGATTAAATCTTTGATTCCTCTTTTGATTCGACACTCGAATCAAAGGAATCAAATGCAGTTCGCTTGTGGAAGCTGTTTTATTTTTATTTCCCCGTTAATTGCGCCTTTGTCGGCAAAGTTTTTGGCGTTTGCTCCACTAACAATTACTTTCCCACCCACGTATAAGTTAAAAGTAATTTAACTTCTGGGGAGCAAGGCAAGAGCCTTCGTCGGAACAACTTCTTGAAAAAATCAAAAAATTACCAGACTTTATGCAAATTTTCCTTCAGCTTTTAGGTTTGTTTCTTTTTCGTTCTTAAGCGTTTTAAAATACCGCAGTAAAAATAACCAAAGTTTGGTGGAGTATGAATCGATTCTTCAGAACGGGAGTTTTTCTATAAAAAGTTAAAAATATGAATTTAATTATTTAAACTTTTCAAAGAGAAGATGTTGTTAGGACTCACTAAAGGCGAATTTATGAAAAGTTTTCAGCCAGAAATTAATTACACTCTTTTGAAACTACTCTGCAGCCTTTTAGGGCTGAAACAAATTGCCTTCTCATTGTTGGGCTACTCAAGATACTTCTTTGAGAAGCGAAACTTATCGTTCCAGCAGCAGGAAGGGAATGCCGTGCATGGGCCCTCCAAGCACCATTAGCAATTGTACAAATTCCTAGCTCGGTAGCTATGTTGCAAGCGGCACACACAGAATTCCCACGAGGAAACATCAGAGAGCCAAAAGAGCACTCAGACTAAAGTGGGGAGTCAAGTAGAAGCCCCAGACCTGGCCTGAACACGCGTGGTTCCCCATAAATACAGCAGGTTGGCCGGAGGACCCATGACCTGCATTGACACGTGCTAGCAGTCCGCCAGTCAACTCCCCGTATTGTGTATTTATGATTATTGTTATTGGACTTGTATATGTTGGCAATATATATCCTCCACTCGGCGGTGGCTCCTCCCGCCTTCGCCAGCCGGCCACCCACCTGAGCTGTGCCCGATGTTGTTTTTCCCGCTGTCGAAGTCAATTTGTGTCACGGCCCCATCGACAGTGGCTACGAAAGTAGTGCCAGCAGTCGGAGGAACGTGGTGAAAACTGCGAAAACAAGTCAGAAAAGTTAACCCGCAAAAAGACGAGCCGTTTTAACTCTTCCACGTTCTTCAAAGAAGTCTTTCAAGAAGGGATATCTACCCACTCCCATTGAAATGACATTGAAATCCATTTGGGCATTTTTCCCCATGGACTCCCTTGGAAATGGAGCTATGCCTGGGAACGGGATATGGGCCCCACAGCGATGGCCATATCTTGGCCAATTTTCATCCGATCATCAAGCGGAATACCTTTATCGTTTTGTACAATGATTCTCTATCAAATTGCATTAAAACCTCGGATCAAATTTTTGGATCCTTTTTTTGTAAATTTTTCCCATGGACCCCCTTGAAAATGTGGACATTCCCGGGAACACCATATGGGCTCTACAGCGATGGCCATAGCTTGGTCAATTTTCATCCGATCATTAAACGGAATACCTTAAACGATTTCAACATCGATTCTCTATCAAACTTCATTAAAACCTCGAATCAAATTTTTGGATCCATTTTTTGTAAATTTTTTCCCATGGGGCTCCTTTGAAAATGGAGCCTGGGAGCCGCATATGGGCTCCACAGCGATGGCCACTTCTTGGCCACTTTTCATCCGATCATCAAGCGGAATACCTCTATCGTTTTGTACATCGATTCTCTATCAAACTGCATTAAAACCTCGGATCAAATTTTTGAACTAATTTTTTGTGAATTTTCCTATAGAGTGCTTTTAAAAATGAACCTATTTATGGTGTAGATTCCGTATGGGGCTTCATGAAAACGCTTTTAATTTGACTAACAAGTTGACTAACGGAACTTAGTTGCTCTTCTTCTACTTCCAAGCTGATATTTTTTTAACACCCTCGTATATGAAATAATCATCAAAAAGCTGAAAGCTCCAAGAATTCTATAAATCTGACGTAAGGGAAAGCATATTTCTTAAGAATTATTCGTAAATTTCCTCACTGGCATTTGAGTTATTTATAAAAATATTCACCTTTTCCTCATTTACGCATTCGCATGCCGTTTTCTACCTGGCAGCTCTGGCTCTGACTCTGAGGTATAATAGTGGCCCCCTCGGAATCCCCACTCTGGTTCATGTGTGGAAGCATTTGAAGAATGTGGAATTTCTCGAATACCTCTCCCATATTGCATTGCTGCGCTTGTGGGGAGCAGTCACGGGGTATTGCATTCCTCTGGAGCGCCTTTAATGAGTTGGAGAGGGGCTGGGGGAGAAAGCAATTACCAGGCTACAAATCCTAGACAAAAAACCGCCCCGCCCGGGATCGGGCCAGGCAGAACCTAATTTCAATCAATTTGGCCTAACAAGCGACAGATTGCCAACCTAACGAATCAATTTGATTTCCCAAAGAGACAAAAGAAATCGACGAGCGGCAACGGCACTGCAACGGCAACAAATTTCGCATTTCATTACAAACTAAAAGGCAGCGTCCGGAAGATGTGGAAATTCGTTTGGACTCGGATTTGGATTGAGAATCGGTTTCGGATGCGGGCTCAGGGACAAAGGGGTTAAGGCGGGCTCACTAAATCGATTCCGGCTGCATTTTCTGGGGAACTGAATGGGCTGATTCGAGGGACTAAAGCAGCAGTAGCAAGTGGCATCATTACTCAAGCAAATGGGGCCATCATCGGCATCAGTCGGTCGCTGGACGGGCTCTGCGGAATGGGGAGTGGGCCAGGACCAGAGCCGGAGCCAGAGCCAGAGCCAGAGCCAGACAACAGACAACAAGTGCAATCCATTCTCAACAAAGGGCAGTGCAATGCCACTGCACCCCTCGCATCCGACGCGCTGGCCCTTAATCCTTTGCCCGTGCTGATGTTGCCAATTGAAATGCAAAAATATTTGGAAATTCCTCGATTGCATTTGGAGCTCCGAGAGCTGTCGATTCGACGAACTCGATGGATGTCTTGATGAGGCAAGCTGTGAATGCAATTCGTATGCTGTTAATGAGCCTCTGCCAAGTGCTGACTGCCGAGTTCCAAAAATGAAGACCCAGAAAACCATAATGCACTCCCTCACCCAGAGAATGGGGTGTTCATTATCCAGAATGGTGGTTTTCGTGGTCTAGCTTGAAGATGTTTTTCAGCTTTAAGCCCAAGGGAACGTACTTTTTGTCAAAAGAGTTCAGACAGCTATGCTCCAATAAACATAAGTTAAATAATTTTTTGATCGGAATACTTGGACTGCCTGCCCTTCGAACTGTTGGCCAAAGGACATGCACGGCTTATTTCAGAATGCAAATGGCCAAGGAGGCCATGGATTTATTTTATTTGCTTATTAAATTGCCGCTCACGTCACTCCTTTTTCCAGCGGATGAGCCGACGTTGGCAAAAAAGAAGGGCAAAAGTACTTTAAAAACGAAACTCTGGCTGCCCTGAAAGTGATTCATCAAATTCCGCCCTGCCATATATTACGAAAGTACATATTTTAAAAGGCAGAAGTGGGATTCGGATGTCGTTTGTTTGCCCGGCTGCCAGCTGAGCCAGAGCTCTTGTGTTTTGTTCAACAACTTTTCGAGACGAGTGGCCACTCGGTGGCCATCACTCCTCCGGATGCGTCCTCCGGAGCGATGCGATGCGTCTTTGATGGGTCAAAAAAGGACCCGACAGATTGAGAGTCAGATTGAAGGGCACTTGCTGGGATGCTGGGACTTTGATCGTTTATCAATTAAACGTAATGGCTGTAATTGTTAATTCGTTTGGAATATTAATTTTCATCCATGTGCCGCCCGGTTTAATGGGAAATGTGAATCGCGCAAATAGTATAACGATTCCATTGAATTTAAAACACAATTGTTGCCGTTGGGAAGGGCTCCTGTTGTCAGAGCCATTAATATTTCACAACCACCCTTGACGCATAATTTAAAATGATTTTTTGTTGCGCTTTCAATTAATTTCGAACAACAGAATCGTTGAATGGGGTATGCAGTGCATAACCATGAAACTGTTTACAATGACATTACCGCATTCATTTAAGAAAGGTATCGCCTGCAACTGAAATGTAAATCACGAAAGCAATAAATCAATAACAGCGCGGGGGAAGTCGCTCTTAAATCGAAATTGTGCTCTGTGCCGAAACCTGAAACCTCCAATCTCATCATTTCCCATCAACTATGTATCTTCCTCCGGCATTAAGACGTTTTTAGTTTGATGTCCAGAGGTCTCTGGCAAAGGGTGAGGGCTGGCCTTTTGTCCCGTCCGTTACAACCCCCGATGGATAAAGATTTGCGAAAAGATGTGTATTGCTCCCCCAAAAGCCATAAAGAACAAGGAGGCCTCGCAGGCAGATCCCAGACGCCAGCTGATCTCTTGCTTTATTTAATTTTCTGCACTACGTGTTTGCTACCCTTGGCTTGTATCTGGCATTCAGCTACCCCACAGGGGACACTTTGCCACTCTGCCGACTGCCGAGGGTTGGCCAAACCCACCTGATTGGAAGTGCAAAAATAGGCAGGCAAAAAAAAAAGGCGAAAAGAAGGGCAGGAAAATATTGACGGTAACTATGTGATGGGCACAATCTCTCCCATGGAAACAATTATGTATTTTGGTGTCTAGGAGATTTCCGGCCGGGGCCAAATGACTTTTCCTCGGGGCAACCTTTTGTGGAAAGCTGCCATATGCAGAAAAGTGCTTTCACAGTTCTGTTTACCCACAAATGGGGCCGGGGGCCACTCTGCGCGCTACCCATTTCAATCTTAATGCACTAAGATCATGATGAAGTTTGACCTGTGGGTAACGTGTTATTGTTTGCCCGGGGCAGGTGGGGCAGGCGGGAAAACAAGCACTCCGACCGCAAACACAAAACCATAAATATGCAATGCAAAGTGCGTGAAGCCAAGTGGAGAGAAAAACTTTGCCTCTGACCTGCAATTGGTTGTCGCAAATTGTCGCCATTTTCTATAAATATTTTAACAAAAGGCGGCAGCAACGGCGGGGAAAACTTACAGCGATGAAGGCGGCATGGAAAACACGCTGGTTTTTATGGCATCGTTGTGGCTGATGAGGGGAACAAAAGGCAGCCCGTGTATACAATATCCATATGCAAATGGCAAGCACTCGGCACAAAAATGATTGGACAAACGGCTCGACATGTGGAGGGCGGAGGGTTTTTCACATTCGCAGTGCCAGTCGGTGGAATTTTTCGAACCTGGTAGCTATTGCCATCCAAGCTGTTATAAAAATATTATTTGATAGTCTTTTAATTTGTATTTTTTATCTTTTAAATCGTATTTTACAGGAATTGTATCCGGGACATGTCTTAACTTTCCTTATTTCTTTTTGAATAATGTTTGGGGACATGGGGTCTTTTTACAGCCTCGGCCCCACTTTCCACATTTACGAAACCTCGTTGGCGTTGACATCTTTCACAGCTCGCTGGGTGACAGGGAACAGCTCTTGTGGTATTTTTTGTAGCCGTGCCCCGAGAGCTTCGGGCCCTCAACCTGCACCTGTCATCGCTCTTAACACTCTGTAATATTTTCAACCCGGGTCCGGGGAAATCTCTCATTCCTCCAGCCGTTTTTCCGCTCCCATCCGCCCTCTTAATTGAAAATCCAAACTGCACTTCCTCCTTGCGGGGAACTAAATTAATTAGCAGCTAATGAAATGGCGCACACATATTTATAGAGAACTGCGTCCTGTCTGGCTGTCACCTGGTTCAGAGTGTGCCTCTGGTCCTGTTCCGGTTTCAGATCCACCCCAGGCCACTCTTGAGATTGTAAAAAATTAACCACTTTCATTGACAATCAAGTCGTGTTTTTTGCTAAAAGTGAACTGAAATGTGAGCATAGTTTGTTGCTTTTTAACATGCTTTTAATTTTAGATATTTTTTACTTTATGGACCTATGTTTATTCTCCCATTTTTCATTTGACGAACCATGACCCCCCAGCCCAAGCACACGTCACCCCAAGTTGATTAATTTAATTGTTGACAATTTTAAAAGCTGCCATGAGGAGGGCATTATTCACAGCTTAACATATCCCTCTCCTGTCTCAGACCGTGGCTCCCAGCCATGGTTGGCCCTGGTTTTATTGCCTTTTTGTGCCACCGCCTGTTGTCGGAGACAAATGCACCAGAAAATTAGCTTCTTGCGGCTAAGAACGCTTCAGTTGACTGACGCGGAAGTACAACAATTTTTATTAAATGAGGTGTGCTATGTACACCCCGCAGGCGGTTTTTTTTTTTTACAATTTATTTAAATATATATTTGACTTCCCACCAAAGGTCTTCTAAAGTGGCGCGTCTATCTCCCCACTACGATTTGGCTCTTACGGTTGATTCAAGTAGCGCTGTGGCAAAAGTCAATTTTAATTGAAACCGCAACAAAACAATTAAACTCGCAGCCCTCGCAGGACTCTTGCTGATCCTTTTCATATGTGTTTTTTTTTTTATTTGCTAAAATATAGACACCCGAAGGGTGGCCCTGCGTGCTGGCTTGTGGGGGTCTGCGAGGTATTAACTTAACTTTCCACCCAACTCAATTAAAATGTTGGACAAAATTGCATATGCATAAGAGCAGGCAGCAAGTAAACAAATCCGGGTGTGTGTGCGTGTGTGTATTTGGCTGTGTGTGTGCTGCATAAATTAATAAACTTAATAGTTGGGGGGTCGGGGGCGGGGAGATGGGGAGATGGGGACAGCTCTCGACGGGCATAAAAACTAAACGAGCTTTGAGCGCTGGGCGACACGTACGCAGAGAGTGGCAGCAATTAAAATTTTAGTACTTGCCCAACCGTGCCACGAGGGGCACGGGGTGGAGGCCCGAAAGAAGGAGACATATGCCTCTTCTGCTATCGTCCTGGGCCATTCATATGCTCGAGTTCCACGAAGACCACACACCGCAAAAAACAAAGGCTGTTTCTGCCAGGTGGAGAATTTTACAGAAATATGAGTTTTCAGGATATAACTTTCATATATATGTTATATGTGCAAAAATGCAGGGCGTGGTTGGGCCTTTTCCGCTTTTCCAGAGCCAGAGCACTGTCCTGCAACTTGTGCATCAATTTTGTTGGATACTTTTTCGCTTACCTGGGCCCAGGAATCTCCCTGTTGGGCCCTTAATGATGTTTATGGGAGCGATGCATGCCTCGTTGTGAGTGGGCTTGTGAGTGGGCTTGTGAGTGGACATTCTTCCAATTACGCAGCAGCCATTTGGAAATTTTTGGCCATCCACAAAACAGTCAATAAACCAAACAGTATCTGGAAGGTGAGCTGGTTCTGGAGAACATTGCACATTGCACCTTCCAGGATAGCTGGCATTCTGCGGGTGGCCACAAGAATTTAACAAAGTTTACGAACCAGCAGTCGCCATAACTAATTCTGTCAGCGGCTATTTGCCAACTAATTGTAATTGTAGTTGCCGAATAGCCCGCACACAAGCAGCCTAAATTGCAATTTACCAAAGAATTTGGCACAATGGAATTCCACCCAGGATGCAGGATGCCCAGAGTACACGCATAGCCTACGTCCTACGTCCTACGTCCTTCGTTATGCGTCAGTAAATCTGAATAATTTTGCATAAATTCCCAAATAATACCAATTTTTAATTACGACAAATGCCAGCCAGCTAGTAATTTTATTCTGCACTTTAATAATTGTTTTAAATTCAACAAAATTGTTTCAGCTTGCAAGCCAAACTAGTCAAAGTGCTTCTCTCCGTGTAGCCAAACAATATACGCTCTGTTTTAATCCTTTATTAGACTTTCACGAGCAAATGAAATACATAAGATAGCAAGCAGTTGGCGCTTCAACGATCGATCTCGCCAAACACAATGTCGAGGGAACCAATAATAGCCACCACGTCGGCCAGGAAGTGGGAGGGCGCCATTTTGGCCATCACGGCGAGGTGGGCGTAGGAGGCCGGGCGAATTTTGCAGCGATAGGGACGGGAGGTGCCGTCGGAAATCAGATAGACGCCAAACTCGCCCTTGGGCGACTCCACAGCCGTGTAGGTCTGCCCGGGCGGCACCACGATGCCCTGCGAGAAGTGCTTGAAGTGATGGATCAGGTCCTCCATTCCCACCTTCATGTCCCGTCGTTGGGGCGGACAGATCTTCCGGTCGTCCACCTTGATCTCGCCCTCGGGCATCTTGTCCAGGCACTGGTAGATGATGTTCAGGGACTCGCGCATCTCCCGCATGCGCACCAGGTAGCGGTCATAGCAGTCCCCGTTGGAGCCGACCATCACCTCGAAGTCCATTTCGTCGTAGGCGTCGTAGGGCTGTTGCTTCCGCAGATCCCACTTGATGCCGCAGGCCCTCAGCACGGGCCCAGTGCAGCCCCAGTTGAGGGCGTCGTGGGCCGAGATCTGGCCGATGCCGATGTTGCGCATGCGCCAGATGCGGTTGTCGGTGACCAGGTCCTCCACCTCGTCCAATCGATCGGAGAACTGCTTGATAAAGGCATACAGATCGTCCGAGAACCCCAAGGGTATGTCCGAGGCCACGCCGCCGGGCCGGAAGTAGGCGGCATGCAGGCGGGCCCCCGAGGCCCGCTCCGAGAACTCGTAGAGCTTCTCACGCTCCTCGAAGAGCCAGAAGAGCGGGGTAATGCCGCCGCAGTCCAAAATCGAGGAGGACACCGCCATGGTGTGGTTGGTCAGCCTCATAATCTCCGCGAACAGAGTCCGGATGTATCTGGCCCTCCTGGGGACCTCGATGTTCAGCAGCTTCTCCACGGCCAGGGCGTAGGCCTGCTCGTTGGCCATGCAGGAGACATAGTCCAGTCGGTCGAAGTAGGGCAGAGCCTGGACATAGGTCTTGTACTCGATCAGCTTCTCCGTGCCTCGGTGCAGCAGACCAATGTGCGGATCTGCCGCCAGCACAGTTTCGTTGTCCAGCTCGAGGATCATGCGGAGCACCCCGTGGGCCGCCGGATGGGCGGGTCCAAAGTTGATGAACTTGGTCCGGAAGGTGCGATCCACAGGCGGAAACTGCTTGCCGCTGAACTTGGGACGTTGTTTCCACTGGTCGCCTGTGGGATACATTACCACGCTGGCGTACTCGGCCAGGTGCTCGGGATCTGGGTACCAAAAGTGCGTGTCTCGGTACTCATATGGTGGCCCCGGGGGATGCAACTCCTCCCAGGAGGGATCGCATTTCTTTTCCTTAGGGGCTTCGTAGGGCTCTGCAAGCATTCAAGATTCTATTAGAGATTCTATTAAAGTTTCTTAAAATATTACCATCTTTTTTTGAGGAGAACCAACGAAAGCTAAACACTTTTCCAAAGTCTGCTCTTTTGATATTGGATTTGAGACCTTCCACGGTTAGATACTTCTGACTGAGGCGACTCTTGTAGGCCTGAAAGCGGCGGATCTCATTGGGAGTGAAAAGCTTGTCCGCCAGCTTGCGGATCCCCTCCATTTCTACTAAATTTAAGTATAGCAGTGTAAACAAAAGAGTTTCCTTCGATAACCTTCTACGCCCTATAAAGTCAGGAGACTGCTACATTGTTTAGAAAATAAAATCGAGGGTTACTCAAGCCCAGAATTTTATTTTTCTTGTAATAAAATCAATAAATAGTTCATTTCTTAATTTGCCTTTTTAGATCTTCGACGACCACTATCACTTCGCACATCACAAGGTCTCGAAGCGGTCCCTCTCCCCCGCCACTCACCACCAGACCCGCCTGGATGAGGACGACCGCGTCCATTGGGCGAAGCAGCAGCGCGCCAAGTCCCGATCCAAAAGGGACTACATTCGGATGCGACCCTCCAGGACCTCCTCGCGTGCCATGTCGATGGTGGATGCCATGTCCTTCGACGATGCAAAGTGGCCCCAAATGTGGTATCTGGTAAGTGGTTATCCTCGGCATTCTGAAACGTCCTTATTGTAATCCCAATCCCTGTAGAATCGCGGCGGTGGCCTGGACATGAATGTGATACCAGCCTGGAAACAAGGCATCACTGGCAAGGGGGTGGTGGTAACCATCCTGGATGATGGCCTGGAGTCCGATCATCCGGACATTGAGCAAAACTATGTAAGCCTAACTTAACAAATTAAACAAATAATCGATTAAATTATAAATTTAAAACAGGATCGGAAGGCGTCCTATGACGTTAACAGCCACGACGATGATCCCATGCCGCACTATGACATGACGGACTCGAACCGCCATGGTACTCGGTGTGCCGGCGAGGTGGCTGCCACCGCGAACAACTCCTTCTGTGCCGTGGGCATCGCCTATGGAGCCAGTGTCGGCGGAGTACGCATGCTGGACGGAGACGTGACGGACGCCGTGGAGGCACGGTCCCTGTCCCTTAACCCCCAGCACATCGACATCTACAGCGCTTCGTGGGGACCCGATGATGACGGCAAAACAGTGGACGGACCCGGAGAACTGGCATCGCGGGCCTTCATCGAGGGCACCACCAAGGGCCGTGGCGGCAAGGGCAGCATCTTCATCTGGGCCTCGGGCAACGGAGGCCGGGAGCAGGACAACTGCAACTGCGACGGCTACACAAACTCCATTTGGACCCTCTCCATCTCCAGCGCCACCGAGGAGGGCCACGTGCCGTGGTACTCGGAGAAGTGCAGCTCCACGCTGGCCACCACCTACAGCAGCGGCGGGCAGGGTGAGAAGCAGGTGGTCACCACGGACCTGCACCACTCGTGCACGGTCTCCCACACGGGCACCTCGGCGTCGGCCCCGCTCGCCGCCGGCATCGCCGCCCTGGTGCTGCAGTCCAACCAGAACCTCACCTGGCGTGACCTGCAGCACATTGTGGTGCGCACCGCCAAGCCGGCGAACCTCAAGGACCCCAGCTGGTCGCGCAATGGGGTGGGCCGGCGGGTGAGCCACTCCTTCGGCTACGGCCTGATGGACGCTGCCGAGATGGTGCGCGTGGCTCGCTCCTGGAAAAGAGTTCCCGAGCAACAGCGCTGTGAGATCAATGCCCCCCATGCGGACAAGTAGGATGAACTTCGGCACTTATTTTTCGTTTCATTAACCGATTCTCTTCCTTAGGGTCATACCTCCTCACACACACATCACCCTGCAGCTGACTGTCGAACACTGCCTGTCGGTCAATTACCTGGAGCATGTCCAGGCCAAGATCACTCTCACTTCCCAGAGACGCGGAGATATCCAGCTGTATCTCCGGTCTCCAGCCAACACTAGCGTTACCCTGCTCACATCCAGGTGAGTTCTTATTAGTTCTTTGACCTAAATGCCCTACTAATGACCCCATTCCGCTCCAGACTCCACGACAATTCGCGTTCCGGATTCAACCAGTGGCCATTTATGTCAGTGCACACCTGGGGCGAGTCCCCACGTGGAAAGTGGCAGCTGGAAATCCACAACGAGGGTCGCTACATGGGTAAGTCTTTTATGCTTTGTATGAAAACGAGACCAAGTGCTGTCCAGACCGATGCTTAAACCCGTACCGTTTTACATGCTGCGCTTTTGTGGATCACCGACTCACCCGAACACCTAACACCCATTTGAACCACTAACCCACTAATCTCGACAGGCCATGCCCTGCTCAGGGAATGGTCGCTGATCTTCTACGGCACCACGAACGCCATCGACCCCAACGACCCCATCTCGGTGCCGAAGCCGATTGGCCCGGAGGCAGCCACCACCCCGAACTCCAGCAGCACCACCAGCAATCTGCACCAGGCCTACTCGCCGCAGTACCCCCGCATACCGCCCAACAACTTCGGCAACTCCCCGCCCCTGGGCAAGGTGCCTCCCCAGCCGAACAAGTCGAGTTACGTGACCAACAATCCCCTGCTGTATCCGGGACCGCCCAAACAGGGCTACCAGCAGATATCGGCCACTTACGGCGTAATCTTGGCCAAGCCCAGTGCCAATGGCAATGCCAAGGGCGGGAATAATGGCAACAAGGAGAAGAATCCCAACAAGGGCAACAAAGGCGGCAACAGCAACAAGGCAAAGTCCGGGAACCGCAAGGAGCAAGCCAGCCAAAGCACCACCACCACCCAGAGCACCACCAGCAAGAACAAGTACTACAGGATCTCCCAGCAACAGCAGCAGAATAGAAACAACAAACAGGATCGGAACAACGTGCAATCATCGAAGCAAAAAAATAATTCTGGGGAGAAGGCCGTTGAGGAGAAACCGCGGAAGGTGGTGGGAGAGATTGGATCAGGCAGCAGCGGTGGCGGGGCCAATGGATCCACCAAGGCAGCCAAGCAGGTGAAGGAGGGCAACTCCTCGTCGTCAGACTCTCGCATACCGAAGCTCTTCGAGCGCTACGAGAAGATTCAGGCCATTTTCCCCGAACTGGAACCCTTTGAAAGCACCGTGCCGAAGGGCAAGGCCGGAAAACAGGCCAAGCAGGGCAAGCAGTTTGAGGTGGAACTCTTCCGACCCACCACGGGTGGCAATAGTCGTCAGGGAAACACGAAAAAGTCGCCCTCGGTGCCACCACCCTCGCAAACGATGGCAAGCCTACCGATTCTGCCAGCCATGCCCGCGGGAGGAAGCAGTTTCCTGCCCGACCAGAAGATCCTTAAAAAACAGCAACTCCTGATGGCCGCCGCCGGGGTCATGGGTCCGGCCGCCCAGGTGGAGATCCAAATGGAGGACGTGGAGGTGGAGAACGCCACCCCAGAACGCGAGGAGCCGCGGGGTCAACGGAAAGATGGCCCAGGACCAAATGGTAGCCACCTTTTTAAAGACACCGGATTATTATTGAAGTTTTATGATTTCCTTTTAAATCTGTTTTTTGTAACAAAATAAGGAGTTTATAATTTAAGTTTTTTAAATCCCTTTCCCTTGAGTCTTTTATGTATTTTTTCATACATTTTGGAGCTGGCGATTGCAGTTTTCCAAGCACTGAGTGGCACAATCCTTGTCGCTTTCATCAATCAAAGTGCAACTCCGAAATGCGCTTCCAGCAACACTATTTTTCATTTTTATCCTCCTGCCCGATGCTGATGAAAGTTGCGATTAGCTTTCGGCACTTGATATCGCAGATTTATTGGCACTTCCATGGCTTGTTTGTTGTTTGCCTGGCGATGCAATCGGCAATATATCATACATTTTGTACCATTTTTCGTTCGCAGTTTGTTTTTATTCTTGATTTTTGGAATATTTTGATTTTATTTTGATTTTTTCAAAGCAGCCTTCCCATCAATCCCTCGGCCGAATAACTACATTTTCTTCTCTGCTCTGCGTTGCAGCTCAAATCACTCAATGGGGCCTGATATTCTACGGCACGGAAACGCCCGCCCAGCCGGACGACCAGGAGCACCCCCGCAAGGCGAACCAGTTCCCTATGTACGGCAACGAAGTGGCCCGCAACGACATCGAGTACGATTCCACCGGCCAGTGGCGGAACATGCAGCAGGTGAGTCTCGCATCCAGTCTCTGCCAAACCTCTTACCCGCATGATTAGCCGTTAATCGCTAAACGTATCAGCTTATATCTGAATCGGGGATCCTCATATACTGTACAGTGGGAACTACTTAAAGACGGAAGCCTCTGAATTGATGTGAGGCTGAGTGCCTTCACTTAAAACCATCAAACTTAGTTGAAAATTCTATCCCAGCAGTCAATAATCCTGATAAATTCACCAACAATTTATTTTGATAATCCTACCCCGCACACACGCCCACACACATCGAGTATTCGTCTCAACTATTCCGCACCAGTGGCTTTCGTTCTGACCCCCCCTGTATATTACTCATCCGCCCCGTTGGCCTGCGCTTTCTGTTTATTTCTTGGTCTTGCAGTGCTTCGTTGATGGTTTGGCGGGCGGCGAGGACTCGAGTAGTGATCAGAGCCCGCATCCGAGTCGGAATTTAAATCTCAGCCTGAATCTAAATCGCGGCACAACTCAGCGTGCTTGCATGTGGCTAGCTTGATTGGCAGTGGCTACCAAACTGCTGTGAAAGTGCTTTGCAATCTATATTGCTTTCCGTTTGGCAGGTAGCTGAGTTCCAGTTACAGTTCCTCAGTTTCAGTTTCAGTTTCAGTTTCGGTTTGTTATGTTTGCCAGCATGTCCTTTTTGTTAATGTACACATTTTCCTGCACGCCCCAATGAACAGGAGGCTGGGGCGCCAAAATAAGCAAAGGACTCGCCCGATGGCGCTCATAAATTTGCAAATACTTAGCATACACTGTCAGCAGCTATCTTTCGGCCTATTTCCACTCGCTTCCTCTGGGCCTCCTCTCCAGAGCCTTTCTGCGCCAGCATCTTAATTCCGCTTTTGGCAGCCATAGTCGCCCCGTTGGCAGTGGGCCAAGGCACTGCCTTTGTCAGGGGCAGCAGGACATCGGGCGCACACCGAGAGAATTTCATTCAACTTAGGCTCCCCACTTGCAAATAAACACTATTATGGTAGTGTCTATAAAAGAGATTTTTCTCTACTGTGCACAGAATCAGATTTTTTCGAAAACTTTGCCTACGGTTTCAGATTTGCCGGGAGCCCGGGCTCTATTCAAGTGCACTCCGGCCTCCCGGCAGCAATTTTTAACCTTTTGGCACATATTGTGCTTTAAAAGCTTGCTTTTTTCCACTGGCCAAGCAGAAGGCAATGTGCGGTAATAAAGGCGAGTGCAGTGACCTTAGTTTTTTATGTCGCACCGCTTGCTGCGATGGCTGAAAAAACTTTTTGCATAACAAACACTTTGGAAGCCCCCGAGCCGAGCCGACCCGCGCCAAGCCCCTTTTCCAGCCACTTTTCCTTCGATGTACTAACACGCGACGTCATTGCATGTTAGCTTCTAGCAGATAGCGAGACAGACGGACTATTTTTTGGGAAGGGGTAACTATAAATAAAGGCAGCCAGACATACCGCCGCACACATAAGTACTTAAAATGCCAGACAGACCGGCAACATGCAATGAACTGTGGCAGGACTAAGGGAATCACTGACTAGCCAAACACCAAAAACAGGCTTTAAACTTGAAACATTAAAGAGTCGTATAATGTCTCTAATGCTGATTTAATATTGTTTCCAACAACTTTTCTTGAACTACAAGTACCGGGTATAGTTATTAAATTATTCTCTTGAATATTGAAGCATACTTTTAAGGGCTCTAATGTGGCGAGGCTCTCAATTCACATGCGTAGTGATGCCATTTAATACTAATATACGGAAAGAAATATAATGAATTGCTTAATCACCAAATCTAATAATATATTCTATTATCCTTCTTATTATCCTTCGCAGGTGGGCGATGTGGGCAACACCGCCGCGTGCCTTAAGTGGAGCGATCGAAAGTGCTTAGGTTTGTCTTTACTATTTATTTTGATCTTTCAAGCCTTTTTCCTAAAAAACAACAACAACAACAACAACAAGAACAAAATTAGATAATTTAGCAACAAATGCAAGAGGAGATTGGCAAAAGCAAAGAAACAAAATTGAACTGTGTAAAAAATGCAACAAAGTAACAAAAAAAACACAAAAAACCGAAAACAAAAAACAGAAAGCGAACAAAGAATTTCCAATTAAAAGTTTTATGGAAACTGAACAAGAATTCAAAAGAGCAGGACGTGAAAGGAACTTAAACGCAAAAAAAAATAAAAATAAAGCTAAAAACAAAGTAATTTAGTCTAGAAGAGAGCGGAAGAAACACTGCAAGTCCAAAAATATAAATACATACTAAACATTTTGTAGTTAAATTCCAAGGTAAGCGTAGATTAACACACACACAGAGACAACACACCCGTATGTAGGCGTGGCAGGGCTAAAAAATACAAAACAGCTACTTTATTTGAGCCTCCTTTTATATGTGTGGGGGGGGGGGGGAAACAATTAAATTTGTTTTATTTTAGTCAATATGCAATTATACACACTTATACGCACAATCCTAAGAACATACACTGATACAAGCCAATACTTTATTCCCTATGTTTAAGAGTTTAGTTGAAATTTATTTTGTACGATTCGTTTTTGATTGTTTTCGTTCAGTCTCATTGTGTTTTTAAGCCTGTTTAGTTTGATTTGTTTTAATATTGCATTTTTAATTGCGTTTTTTAACCAAGGCTCCCCCGAGTGTGTACCACCTTCTTCTTATTCCTTTATTTGTCTTAATAATGCAATATTTCAGATATTCCCAAGCCAGCCAAGTAGTCACAGGCTTTGCTTTTCACTTTTGCTTCACCATAGCTTGAGTTGCCCCGTTTGATTTTTTTGGGAAATAGGAGAAGCACAGCCGACAAGACACAAGTGCAAGATCAACTGCAGTTTAGAGTTCATAGTAAAAGACTGTTTCTTAAAATTAAAACTTAACTTGAATACGGGCAGGAGGAGGTAATTAACGAAGAAATCCAGGACGACGTAGAGAAACCAAATTTAAGTGACTAATGGAATGTTTCTAGTGTTAAGGAGCAAAAAAAAAAAAAAACAACAAGTTTTGTAACAAAAAAATTAAAAACGAAAACATTATCCATAACTCAGAAAAACAATTAAATAATAGGGTAAGGTGTAGGGATAAAGTCTAGCGTATTAAAGGGAAAGTAGGCAGAAACCAATAAAATTTAAATCGTAATTACACTTAACAATTTATACAAAAAGTTCCTGCAGTTTTCAACAAAGTTGCAACACGACACAGAATCTTGAATGGTTGCGTCAATTTGAGCCATCAAATAAATAATTGATTAGATTTTTGATGTATTGCCGAATTGTTTTGTCCACAACGCACACACGCCCATAAAAACATATCTTTGTTAACAATTTGTTGCTTAATTAAATCGTACACTGAAAGAACAAATCAAAAGGAAAATCGAGTGCAATAATTATTATTAAATCCTTCTCTTAAGCAGCATCTGAGACATGAAACTTTTCCGCTCGAGCGGAGAGCACATATCATTTTTTTTGAAACTTGGTACAAAATGCTTCATTACTTAAAATTTAAATCAATTCAAATCAAATACTTATGTATCTTCGTTTGTGATCACTGATCAGACATATTATTTGAATTATTTTAATATAATATCTCAATGTGTATGCATTTTCTCGTATGAATATGAATATGAATAATCATATCGTAACTGCACAATAATCAATACCAATACAAGTATGAACGTTAATTTATTAGGGAAAAGTTAATGGTGAAAAGGACGGAGAAAGGACATCTTTTTGTTGTTGTTGTAATTAGCATTGTAACACGCACACAGTCACATGAAACACAAACACACACACACACACACACACACTTATTAGCCAGATCATAAGATATAAGCAGAACTAAAGCTAGCATTTCTCTCTGTGCATACAAGAAAATAGTTGAATTAACCCCTAAACCCACAGCATATACTCTATACTTACTAGCAGCGAACAAGCAGCCAATATTAACCAACAGACACACAAGTATTTACCAAAACTTTGTCAAGTACCAACATAAATTATGTTCAACTTTCCAACTAAGTTTCGTCAAGAACACAAAATAACTAAATTCGGTCCGTTTCTGTGTATTCTGTCGTTCAGTTTTTGCAGAGGCGTAGTTGGGGGATGGCCGTGACTCCATAGGAGACCTAAGGCTTCCTTCAAAACTTAAAACTTTCCTTTGAAATTTATATTTGTACACCGATTTGTGGACTCACATCCCCCTTTTCTGCGCCTCTGATCTTTTGGTACTTACTATCTTCGAGAACCAGAGTACACCTAGAAACAGACATTGGGGAGAAGGACAATTACTTAATCGAGTAATTGAAATAAAAGCCAAATTAATATTTAAGCTTATACTAAATGAAAAATTCGATAAAAAGAGAACATAAAAAATGGTACTAGGGCCTGGGGTAGCGATAGTCATTAAAATAAATTAACTTTTAAACTACGAAATTGTAAATGAACATTGGAACAAATCCTAATTTAATGCTTGCAATTGCAATTACGAAAGAAATTCAACTTTTTTAAGTGTAAAGAACAAAACAAAAATATGAAATTCTTAGGTATGAAGAAATTGAGGATGCCGCTATTCAAAACTCAATACAACTTTTTATGTATGTTTGTGTATATATCTATAAATATAATAATATCTATACGAGTAATAAATAAATGCATTGAAACCGTAACCGAGTCGTTGAAACGAATTATTTCCTCGAAACAAAATCAAAGCAGCAAGCAAAACATGCTCGAATATGAAAATTCAAAAAAGAGTTTTGAGAATTCTGAATTCTCCTTGCAAGCCCGACCTCCGATTGAGATTTTTGAGATTTTGAGAGCCAACAAGGTGAGTGTGGTCTAAAATGTTCCATTCTACGTTCCATAAGTATTGTTTTGTTTTCCTTTTTGTGTAAAAAGGAAATTGCAATTTCCCTCACTGCTGTGTGACATTAACCACTTTTTTATTTGTTTTCTTCTTAACACTATTAAAACTCTCACCTTCATTTCCACATTGGTTATCCGGCGGGGTATTACTGTACAGTACTCACCCATGTAAGCGCACACCTTTGGCTTTTGTTGACTTATTCCTATTTCTTTTGTTTTCGAGCATGTTTTCCCGGCCGAGCTTTGCTTTGTAAATGTATCTTTTGATTTTTATTGGTAATGCGTTTCATACGATAAGCTTTTAATCCCTTACTTTAAGATATGTGTAACCTGCTTTCCTAATCTAATTTTAAACTAATCAGTGCATTTATTTTTTGGGTTCCTTAAGAATTAAACGTCAAGGTCTTAGTTATTTTTTTTAAATTTCTTCAACTGTTAGTCTTAAAGCACATTTTGCCTTGCTAGTTACGTAGATCTTGCTTTTAGTTATCTGCTTAAAGGTTCTTAAAGTCCTTACACGTTATTAGTTAATTTTAAATAAGCTATTGCTTTTGGTAATCACACTCACGGTGGTTTGTTATCAACATCTTAACCTTCTCTAACCAACTCATACTAACTTCTTTCCACTGCTCCGCACATGCCTGCCAAGGTAACTAAGCTTAGAACCTAAAGACGAGCTTGTCATTGATCCATTGTTGAGTGTATATGTGTTCGACCTTCTCCAGAGTGCAAGGACCCCACCTACATGTTCGAGGATCTCTGCTACGACGTCTGTCCCCTGCACACCTATCCCTTCGACAAACTGGCTGCCGATGAGTTGGTCGAGGAGGACGGAGAGGAGCAGGAGGAGCCTGTGAAGTCAGACGCTCCGCCCACAGATCAGCCTGTTTCCGTTTCGAACTCCCTTGACGGGGATAAGCTGGATCCTCTGCAGGCGGAGGATCGACGCCGGCGAAGTGCCCTCCTCATCCCGCTGGTGGAGACACCATCGCGCATCTGCGTCATCTGCGACCGGAGCTGCCTGGCATGCTACGGACCCATGCCCTCCCAGTGCAGCACCTGCGCCGCCGGAAGCCAGCTCCGGAAGATCCAGAACGAGACCTTCTGCTACGCCTACGTGGTGAGGAGCACCGGAACGGCCACCGTGGTGGAGGTTTCCGAGGTGTCCGACGAGCAGAAGGCCATGGACTACATGAAGGGCTCCACAGTGCTTCTGATGCTGGTAGTGGTCTTCACCCTGGTCGGTGTGGTGATCGCGGGCGGGGTCGTCTACCACCGCCGAAGCACTGCCCGCTCCAACGAGCTCTACTCCCGCGTGGCCCTGATTGGCGACGACGGCAGCGGCTCTGATAGCGATGACGAACTGTACCGAGCTCACTTTACGAATGTAGTCACCGAAAAGGTCTCGTTGGAGGAGGAGAGCAGTCACCTGGTGCCTTAGCTAATCTACACTTACCTAATGATTAATTAGTAGGAACGAGTGCATTTAACCTAGCCACATCGAAGACCATGCCACAGGAACGCTGTGGCGGGGAACTCTCATGCTACATTCGATGGAAAGCCAAACTAGACTAAAAGTATTAAGTTTATCGAGGAGCGAAAATCAAAACCTATTTAACATGTATTTTTATGATTGTGAATAAAGAAAATAAACGTAATATATTGAATCGGACTTTTAATTTGCCGGTAAGCTTAAGTGCTACATACTCTATAGAGGCTATGACTTACATCTATACCTTTTTTTTTGTACATTATTTATAAAACTTGAACAATAATATAATAGCAATAAAAAAAACTGAATAGTTAATTATATATTATATGGTATACCCATTTCTTTTTTGTTAGGGACTTGAGGACTTTAAGTTAAACACTCTATTACGGAAGTTTTTGATTTTTTTTCCTAGAGATATGGATGATTGTCTAATTGAAGTGTTTTGCAAAGCAAACTGGCCCCTTGTAGAGCTCTCCCAACTTGAGATGTAATTATTTGTGTTGATTACACGCCGCGGCTATCGATTTGGGTGAAGTGCAATCTCGGCATTCACATCAATTAGAAAATGGGAAATGTGAATTATAGAAACTCGGGTTGTCCGAGTTATCGATCGCCTTATCACGAACACCTAATGTGTTTCCCAGGTGAGCAATGAGTTGACAACGCTCAAGGGTTTTATTTGTATAATTTGCTTTCTGAGCAGGGGCTCTTTAGACGCCCCTTATCGCGACTATATTAGGAGCTCTGCCGGCCAACTGACCACCAGTCGTGTTTGTTATTAGCATCTGAATATGCGGTTTATTGTGTTGTCCCTGCTGGTGGCGACAGTGTCCTTTGCCCTCTGGGACGCGGTCTCCTCCTGCGCTAGCATCGAGCAGCGCTACAAGTTTCCCAACAGCAACATCTACGTGAGACTGAGGCGTGGCGATAAGCTCCAGTATGAGCTCATGAAGGGCGAGACCACTGTGCAATCGGCGACCTTCGACAACTTCGACAGCACCGCCAACCTGGTGGCCGCCACCGACGGCTCCTACTCGCTCACCGATGGCTCCACCACCGTCCAGTTCACCCTGGTCCAAAACGGAGTGGTGTCCGGCACGGGCAGCGACATTACCCACGTCAAGGTCTCCCGCGACCAAGTCTTGAAAGGAACCCAGCCCAGGGACTGCTTCCCCCTCAAGGTTGGCTCCAGGCACTGGTTCAGTGGCCCGGAGCAGAAGCAACACTACTGGCCGGTGGAACGGCAGCGGCACAGCAACTACTCCTACCTGCCCAAAGAGCTGGACAACTTTGGTGTTGGCGAGCGTTACTGGCTGAACAGCGACGGCGTCTTCATCTACGTGGAGAGTAACACTCCGCTGTTCCTGGACCAGAACACGGCCGAGTATCCGGATCAGCTCTGTCTCAGTGCCACCAGCGAGCTGCCCTACGATCCGCGAGTGACATCCGCCAAGTTCACCTACCACGTGGCAGTGGCCAAGGATGCCAGGGCGGCGCACAAGTACGCCGTGAAAACCTTCCTGGGTCAGCCCACTGGCCATCCGGACGAGCGCATGGTCAAGTACCCCGTGTGGTCCACGTGGGCGCTCTACAAGGCCGAGGTGGACGACACCGTGGTGCGAGACTTCGCCAAGCAAATCCTGGATAATGGTTTCGAGAACAGTCAACTGGAGATTGACGACGACTGGGAGGACTGCTATGGCGCATTGACCTTCCGGAAAAATAAGTTCCCCGATACACAGACCCTCTCCACCGACCTAAAGGCTCTCGGCTTCCGAGTTACCCTGTGGATTCATCCTTTCATCAACAACAACTGCACGGCCATCTACGAGGAGGCGAAGTCGCTGGGCTACCTCGTGCTGGACCACGAGGGCAGCTCCGACACCCAGTGGTGGAACAGTCAGCCCAAGGACGCCGCCATCCTGGACTTCACCAAGACCGAGGTTCAGGAGTGGTTCTCCACGCGCCTGAAGCGTCTGCAGGACGAGGAGGGAATCGATAGCTTTAAGTTCGACGCCGGCGAGACCAGCTGGCTGCCCAGCGATCCGGTCCTCCAGGCTAGCAGCTCCATGGTAACGCCGTTGCAGGCCGTGGGCGACTATGTGCGTACGGTGGCTAAGTTTGGGGACATGGTGGAGGTGCGCTCTGCCCAGAACACCCAGGACCTGCCCATCTTCGTGCGCATCGTGGACAAGGACTCCGAGTGGGGCTGGAACAACGGACTGATTACGCTCATCACCTCGATGCTGCAGATGAATATCAACGGGTATCCTTTCGTGCTTCCGGACATGATTGGCGGAAACGGTTACTACGAGAAGCCGCCCACCAAGGAGCTCTTCCTGCGCTGGCTCCAGGCCAATGTCTTTATGCCCGCCCTGCAGTTCTCCTTTGTGCCGTGGAACTTCGACGAGGAGGCCATCACCATCAGCAAAAACTTCACCGCCCTGCACGCCACCTACACGCCGTACATCATGAAGCTGTTCCAGCGGGCGGTGGACTCCGGAGAGCCGGTGAACATGCCGCTTTGGTGGATCGCCCCCACCGACGAGGTGGCGCAGTCCATCTACGACGGTGAGTACTAATCAAAATTGTGAACCTTAAACCAAAATAATTACCCAACCACTCTTCCGCGCAGAGTTCCTTCTAGGAGATGATATCATTGCAGCGCCTGTTGTGGTGGAAGGAGCCACCAAGCGGGACATCTACCTGCCCGAGGGCGAGTGGAAGGACGGCAACGGGGATACGGTGTACAGCGGCCCCACCTGGGTCATGGACTACCCGGCTGCCCTGGACACGCTACCCTACTTTGTGCGCGTGGGCTTTGTACTGGAGTGAGGACCAGTTCCGCAAGTTCTCTTAGCCGTCTGAACATTTTTATTTCCTAGATATAACACAAACAAAATCAATAAAATTAACTAAATACAAAATCGACACACAGTTAATTTGGTAAAAGCAATAGGGACTTCGTTGTGGCTTGGGACAGCATTCAGTGGCCTCAGCTCTTCGGTTTGAAAAGGGGCGCCCGCTTTCCACTGGGCGGGGAGTAGTCACCGGATCCGGACATCGAGTTTACGGGAAATCTGGGTGAGGGGCCCGATCGACGAAATGGGCCATACTCTTGCTCAAAGTCCATGGCGTCCTTGGTGAGGATCTGTTTGAGGTCAATGGCGCTGCAATGTAATTGTTGGTATTGGTGATGCATTCACTTTCGAATTCTGTGCCTTACCCGATATTCATGCGATCCCGAGCCCTGTCCACACTCCTCTCGTACATGGTCAGCTTGAGGGCGTGGACCTTTTTGGCGCACCGGCGCCACTGTTTTTTGTAGCGCTCCTTCTCCCGTGTCAGATCCGTGAACCGGCTGTTCTGGGACCTCAGCTCGCCGAGTACTTGCTTGAGGTCGCCCTCGTCCGTTCCCTGGGTACGGAGCTTCCCAATCTGCTGCTCCATGGTGGCGATGCGGGCCTTCAGCTCCGACTTTTCGATAGCCAGCTGCACGTTCTCCTGCCGAAGCTCCTGACTGCGGCACTCAAACAGCCGTACTTGCTGCTCCATTTCCGCCTTCAGCTTGGATATGTGCTGCTCCAGCTCGTTAAACTTCGCCTCGTAGTCCGCGCCGGGTGGCGCCGTAGATGAGGCCTCTTCCGGCATGCCCAGCTTCGATATCATGGCCTCCTTACATTCCATTTCTTCCAACTGACTTTTGTAATGCTGCTCACGGCAGGCCAGCTCCTCCTCGAATTGCTTTATCTGCTGGCTGCGCCACGACTTGAGCTTCTGGACAACGGTGTCGTTGGTAAGTTCCACATCAGAATCTTCCGATTCCTTTCTCATTGATTTCTTTGAGGATACCCTTCTTGTTACAAACACTTCGTCTTCCAAGGGTTCCTGCGATAGCCTTCCCCCCAATTTCTTCGAGGACACCTTTTTTGTTGAAGCCACTTCTTCTTCCAAAGGTTCCACCTGCGACTCCTTTTTTATCAATATTTTGGAGGATACCCTTCTGGTTGCGACCACTTCCTCTTCCAGAGGCGCTTCGCGGCATTCCTTTCTTACCAATTTCTTTGAGGAGGCCTTCTTTATTGGAATCACTTCCTCTTCCAAAGGTTCTTCGTGGGATTCCTTCCTAACCAATTTCCTCGAAGATACCCTCTTTGTTGGAACCACTTCTTCTTCCAATGGTTCTTCTTGGGATTTCTTTCCAACCACTTTCTTCGAAGACACCCTTTTCGATGGAACCTCTTCTTCTTCCAATGGCTCTATTTGGGATCCCTTTCTCGCCAATTTCTTAGAGGACACCTTCCGTGTTGGCACCACTTCCTCTTCCAAAGGCTCTTCCACCAAGCGCTGGGACTTTTTTCTGACAACTTTTTTCTTTACCAACTGAGGCAACTCCATTTCTGGGTCAACATTGCTTTCGCAACCCGCGACTGTCGAAGATGTTGATGACTTTCTTTTGACGACTTTCTTCTTCAACGGTTTTCCCAGATTTATTTCCATATCATTTTCGGGCGGAGCATAGCTTCTGGGCTTTTTTTTCGTCACATTTTCCCGCTCTACAATACTTTCTGCCGATGTTAAGGTGACCTCAGATATGGATATGTACTCCTCCGAGCTCCGAAAGTCCAGCTGCACGTGTTCCTGCTCCACGGCCACTGTCCTCTTCTTTTTAGGCAGCAAGTCGACTTGAGACGAGGGGCTGTCTTCCTCCAAATATGAGCTGTCGAGTTCGCTGCCGTGGACCACTTTCGGTTTCCTGGCCTTCACCAATTTCTTTGTAGCTTTCGGAGGATTTGCCAGACCGAGAGCCAGCTGATCCTCATAGTGGACCTCGTTGAGCTCGGCCTGGCAGGTCTCCTCCAGAAACTTTTCGGTCTCGTCCAAGACCTGCGCCTGCACTTTGTTCACCTCGACCCATCGGGCACGGAGGCTCAAATCCAACTTAGACTTTTTATTGCGGCTGCTGGGAACATCTCCATCCTTTAAGTCGCTCGTATCTATCTCACTTCCCTGCATGTCCGGCGCGGCTTGCGAAGCGTTGCCGGGCTTTTCCCTCGAGGAAGCTATCTTTTTTGGCTGTGCACTCTCAAAGTCGCCGCATTCGTCCACTTTTTTCTTGATAGCAGAGCCATTCCTCGTTCTAGTGGGCCTGTCCATTCCAGATCCTGCTTGCAATTCGCTGAGTTCTTGCTTGGAAACCTTTTTAACTACTTTCCTTCGAACAATTTTCTTTGGGATGGACTCGCGTGAATGCTCCTCGTAGATAATGTTTAGATGGCTGTCCACATACTCAGTATTCTCGCAGTACAGATCCTCAGCTGTTGGTTTTCTGTGCTTGCTTTCCATAGGCTCTATTGCTCCTCCAATTTTGCGAGGTCTTATTCTAATATCCGTCAACAATTCGAATTCGACATCCTTTTTAAACTGCTCTTCCAGCCGCTCAAAACGCTCCAACGATGTGAGGTCGTCCATAAAGTCCGTTTCCTGCAATGGTGCCTTTCTCTTGGGCAGAGCCCGTCCTGTCGATGCAGATCGGTCTCGCAGCGACTCCTTCGATTGTTGAGGCCAAATTTTGGGTTCCCTTTTTTGTGAACTTGGCCGCTCCATGGAAGAGGACTTCCTCTTTTCTTCCTTCCCCTTGGTGGTTTCGTTAATAACTTTTCCACTGCTTTCTAAATTTTCATGACGGGTCCTTGCGGTATTGCTTAAAGCTGCGAACTCTGACTCGTCTATTTGAGACTCTACTTCCACATCAGGGGGGACTTCAAGAATTGCAGATGCCTCTTCTATCCGTCCCTCGGATGGAAGTGCTTCGCGCACTACCAGCGACGAGAACTTCTTGCCCAAACCCTGCTCATCCTCGCTCTCCTGAACTGGCAGGACACCACCCGTTGTCAATCGCGTAAACTTCCTGCGACGACTCTGGGTCTTGCGCAAGTCCGCTGGCGTTTCGTCGGAGTCATGGTCATCCTCCTGCAGCGAAGCTGAGCCGCAAGATCCCACATCCGAGGCCGAGAGCTCGGCACCCACATTCAGGCTCGCTACCGAGGCAGTGTCATGGGACAAGGAGGATGCCTCCGGATCCTTGCGATCCTTCGGCAGCTCCCTGAAAACTCCGCTGCGAATCGAAGGCGTTGGTTCCGAATCAGCACCAGTTTCCTGCCGCGAGAAAATGGTCTTGACGTCCACACTGAATGCGTACTCCATGAGCGGCGGCTTGGACTCCCTGGCACTGTCCATGCGTCCAAAACGGTTGAAGGAAAAGGAGCCGTTGCAGGTGAACTTCCTGTTGTCCGAGAAATAACTGTCCGGTGGTAGCAAGTTCCCAAAGTCCATTCGATAATTGGCTAAAAAATCAATGGTATAGGAGGAAGGCTTGTAAGCTAGTAAGAGACTAACCTATTGCGGTGCCATTCATGTACATATTAATGGGTAGGTAGAAGATCCGCTGAAAGTAGAGACGCATGCTGCGCAGCGAGGTCTTGAATCGGAGGCCCAGGACGTCGTTCAGGATATAGGAATCGGACTCATTTAGCTTCAATTCAATGTTGGTCACGTTGCCCACAAAATCGAACACCAAAATCACCGAGCTAGGGTCCTTTCCCGCGTTTAGGGACCTGACCAGCTTGCTCACGTTTCTCAGCTGCTTTAACTGCAACACGACCTCGATGATGTCGCAGTCCACCAGTGGATCATTGCCCACTTGCAGCAGACCCAGTTGCACCAAGGACTGCACATAGACATTGGCCTAATGTTGGGACATGAAAGTTAATCCTCCAGAGAGCAGAAATCCACCACTCACCTGCGACTGGAGCATGTTGGAAGTGATTGAGTGACCGGGCGATTGCATCGGCGGTGTGGGCGGCAACTTGCTCTGCGATAAGGAATATATTATCACCTTGGATTACGCAATCGACCGAAGCTGTACTTACGTCGGCAAACTGCATCAGGTGATCGAAGTCCTTTGTGTGCAGGATAGACTTCTTGATGATTGCCAGAATGAGGAGCACCTCCGGCTTGTGGGAGCGAAACTCGCTACTGATGCAGATGAGCTTATGCCAGAACATCTTCAGCTGGGAGGCGTTGTGGGTACCCGGGGAACTGAGCACCGGAAGGCCCCTAACGGGCAACAGCAGGCTGCCGATGGTCTTCCTCTCCAGCCCGCCGCCACGGCAGGCGTAGAAGGTGACCTTCACGGGGCGGTGATCTGTTTTAATGCGCTTGATGCCGGCCATGTCACACTCCCAAATGCAGTTGCTGTTGAAAATGATGGTCTCGGCAGTGGACGACTGGGTGCCCTCCACCTCAAAGTCAACGGTATTGAGAGCCGCGTTCATAACTATCTTCTCACGATCCCGTTCGCTTGAATCGCGGCCGACAAAGTTAATGGCTGCGTATGGAACATACATTAATTCTTGACAAAGAAAATAAGTGGAATAGACATTGTTACCCTCCACTACATGAAGAACCACACAGTACACCTGTTCCGAATCCTTGTAGCTCCCGCTCCCGCCGCTGCAATTGTCGCTAGCCGTCAGCGAGCGCGATGCCTTGTACCGCTTGACCATCTTTACTATCAGTTATGAAGCTTGTGCTTTAGTGTTTATTGGACGTTGGCAAAACTGAACAATTTTCGATTCAAGGCGCCAAACTTTCAAATATAAATTTAAACGCGGGCGCTGGCGATTCTGACCATCTGCTTTCCCGTTTGATCAGCTCTATCTGTATTCCGGTTGCTCGGCTTCTCCTTTTCTGTCGTGACACTTGGGTTGAGCGTAGTTTATTCGTAGTTTCTCGCTCGGAGCGAGGACTCTCAGGTGACTTGGATAGGTTGCCAAAGTAACCGAGCGGTAGGTGTGGAGAACAGGTGTCGCTACCGATGTCCATTGCATAATAAAACAAACAACCCCCGGAAATTCAAGAAAACACAAGCTGACCATAAGTTTGTCATTGGTATATATTTATACCTTTTATTGAGGTAAATTATCACCTTCATGATATTTTTTAACGCAGGAAATTTTTACAAGAGCTTCTGACACTGTGGCCTTAATGACACTTGTTCTTAGCAGTTTTGTAAGTTTTTATTTTAATTTAAATTTAAATGTGCCGCTAATACTAAACGAAAAACCATTAAATACCAAATCTGAACCAGTTCCGATTGTTACGCACTAGAGGTCCATTACTGCCACCTCTGTTAAGTTTTCCCACCTCTAACTAAGCTTTTCATCTCTAAGCCAAGCCGGGCTTGCCGGAGTGGATAAAACACGTGCATTTTTTTCAGGTTAGTTGAAATGCCGGCGAATCAACGAGTAGGTAAGTATATGCATCCTGAATTATGGCTGAAGATCTAACTTATTTGGGATTGTATTGATTTCGCACAGCATACACGTTCCAAAGTAAGTTTGGGACTCAACAAGGCGATGGTGCCCCAGCGTGAAACTTTTGGAGAGACGCGTCCTAGTTTCTTCGCCCTACAACCCTACAAGCCGAAAGGAAGAATAACAATGCAGATGTCAAATGTGTTGCCGGGGTTTTTGGCCATGATTCTATAATTTCTTTTCAAATTCCATCGGTGATATGGCGGCCCGCCTGCGAAGGTCTTCCAAATCTTCACCGGGAACAACACTGCTCCTGTGTCGAGAGACTACCTGTGTCGAGGAAAACTTTTGCCATCTCAAAGGGGCCCATTTCTACAATGTCTGGATTAAATTGGTAAAAAATGGATTTGACGTCGGCTATTCAACGAGCAGGTAAGTTAATATTTTTCTTATTTGTTGAAAGTCTTATTCATTTTCGATTATTCTATGCAAATCAGAAGTTCCAAAGTCAAGTTGAGAGGCTGCAAAGTGATGTTCCGCCAGACGAAGGCCTTTGAGAGATGACGGCTTTGGCATTTGATAACGAGTTGTTGACATTACAAACACTCCTCCGCATATCGAATACGAAGATGGGCGAGTGCTACTCCTTAACTTCCCGTATCCCAGCACATGAATTTGTTAGATGTCGGACGAGTTTAAACTTGCCGAAGTTTAGATCCAACCACAATTTTGATTTCTATGGTTTCCCGCAGCTAAGTTCTAAACTCAGGTTGAGCTTCAAAAAGAGATGGCACAGCAAATGGACACCTTTAAAGGGCATTTGATAACGTCTTCTTAAAATTATTAATACTCTTCCGCATGAAGAATACGAATATGTGCGGCCGCATCACTCGCACCTTCAAAGAATTATTTCCTTTATCTACTCGAGATTGTCTTGAAGCGGTTTCGACCAATAGGTAAGTTAAAATTTTCATAAATGTTGCGTGTAATCGCTATTCCATGGATTCTCCGCAGTTACAAGTTTTAAAGCATCAATAAAGAAATCCTGACGTCGGCTTTCGGTAGAAGTGTCGGAGGATATCATCCCATACCGGTGACCTGCAGGATATCATCTCATACCTGTAACCTATAGGAAATCATCCCATACCGGTGACCTGGAGGATATCATCCCATACCGGTGACCTGGAGGATATCATCCAATACCGGTGACCTGGAGGATATCACCCCATACCGGTGTCCTGGAGGATATCATCCCATACCGGTGACCTGGGGGATATCATCCCATACCGGTGACCTGGTGGATATCATCCCACACCGGTGACCTGGAGGATATCATCCCATACCGGTGACCTGGAGGATATCATCCAATACCGGTGACCTGGAGGATATCATCCCATACCGGTGACCTGGAGGATATCATCCTATACCGGTGTCCTGGAGGATGTCATCCCATACCGGTGACCTGGGGGATATCATCCCATACCGGTGACCTGGAGGATATCATCCCATACCGGTGACCTGCAGGATATCATCTCATACCTGTAACCTATAGGAAATCATCCCATACCGGTGACCTGGAGGATATCATCCCATACCGGTGACCTGGAGGATATCATCCAATACCGGTGACCTGGAGGATATCACCCCATACCGGTGACCTGGAGGATATCATCCCATACCGGTGTCCTGGAAGATATCATCCCATACCGGTGACCTAGAGGATATCATCCCATACCGGTGACCTGGAGGATATCATCCCATACCGGTGACCTAGAGGATATCATCCAATACCGGTGACCTGGAGGATATCATCCAATACCGGTGACCTGGAGGATATCATCCCATACCGGTGACCTGGAGGATATCATCCAATACCGGTGACCTGGAGGATATCATCCAATACCGGTGACCTGGAGGATATCATCCCATACCGGTGACCTAGAGGATATCATCCCATACCGGTGACCTGGAGGATATCATCCCATACCGGTGACCTGGAGGATATCATCCAATACCGGTGACCTGGAGGATATCATCCCATACCGGTGACCTGGAGGATATCATCCAATACCGGTGACCTGGAGGATATCATCCCATACCGGTGACCTGGAGGATATCATCCCATACCGGTGACCTGGAGGATATCATCCTATACCGGTGACCTGGAGGATATCATCCCATACCGGTGACCTGGAGGATATCATGCCATACCGGTGACCTGGAGGATATCATCCCATACCGGTGACCTGGAGGATATCATCCCATACCGGTGACCTGGAGGATATCATCCAATACCGGTGACCTGGAGGATATCATCCCATACCGGTGACCTAGAGGATATCATCCCATACCAGTGACCTGGAGGATATCATCCCATACCGGTGACCTGGAGAATATCATCCCATACCGGTGACCTGGAGGATATCATCCCATACCGGTGACCTGGAGGATATCATCCCATACCGGTGACCTGGAGGATATCATCCAATACCGGTGACCTGGAGGATATCATCCAATACCGGTGACCTGGAGGATATCATCCCATACCGGTGACCTAGAGGATATCATCCCATACCGGTGACCTGGTGGATATCATCCCACACCGGTGACCTGGAGGATATCATCCAATACCGGTGACCTGGAGGATATCATCCCATACCGGTGACCTGGAGGATATCATCCCATACCGGTGACCTGGAGGATATCATCCAATACCGGTGACCTGGAGGATATCATCCCATACCGGTGACCTAGAGGATATCATCCCATACCGGTGACCTGGAGGATATCATCCCATACCGGTGACCTGGAGGATATCATCCAATACCGGTGACCTGGAGGATATCATCCAATACCGGTGACCTGGAGGATATCATCCCATACCGGTGACCTAGAGGATATCATCCCATACCGGTGACCTGGAGGATATCATCCCATACCGGTGACCTGGAGGATATCATCCAATACCGGTGACCTGGAGGATATCATCCCATACCGGTGACCTGGAGGATATCATCCTATACCGGTGACCTGGAGGATATCATCCCATACCGGTGACCTGGAGGATATCATGCCATACCGGTGACCTGGAGGATATCATCCCATACCGGTGACCTGGAGGATATCATCCCATACCGGTGACCTGGAGGATATCATCCAATACCGGTGACCTGGAGGATATCATCCCATACCGGTGACCTAGAGGATATCATCCCATACCAGTGACCTGGAGGATATCATCCCATACCGGTGACCTGGAGAATATCATCCCATACCGGTGACCTGGAGGATATCATCCCATACCGGTGACCTGGAGGATATCATCCCATACCGGTGACCTGGAGGATATCATCCAATACCGGTGACCTGGAGGATATCATCCAATACCGGTGACCTGGAGGATATCATCCCATACCGGTGACCTAGAGGATATCATCCCATACCGGTGACCTGGAGGATATCATCCCATACCGGTGACCTGGAGGATATCATCCAATACCGGTGACCTGGAGGATATCATCCCATACCGGTGACCTGGAGGATATCATGCCATACCGGTGACCTGGAGGATATCATCCCATACCGGTGACCTGGAGGATATCATCCTATACCGGTGACCTGGAGGATATCATCCCATACCTGGAGGATATCATCCCATACGGTGACCTGGAGGATATCATCCCATACCGGTGAATACCTGGACCTGGAGAATATCATCCCATACCGGTGACCTGGAGGATATCATCCCATACCGGTGACCTGGAGGATCATCCCATACCGGTGACCTGGATGATACTAATAATACCATAGTACAAGACAACTGACGATCCATGCGGCCGACGAACCTAGAGAATCACCCAGTTAGAAGAATGTTAGCCGAATGGTTCACCAAACCAGTTACTTATGATTATTATTCTTTATTTTTTTTCTACCCGTAAAAGCGGTCAGCTATAGGCAGGTGGATGTAGAATGCCACATTTTAGGTGTTTTAAGTTTATTAGTGTGGCCATACTGGTCAAAAGTTTTTGTTTTGAATTTTTTTTTAAATAAAATTTTCAACTGATGCCCTGGGCCCTCGCCGATTTTTTTTTAATTTTTCAGAGGTAAAATTAGTGTGACCAGGTCTACATAACAAAAAAGTATGACCGTATTTTTCTCATAAATGCGACATTTACGTTAAGAATACGGTCATACTTTTTTGTTATGTAGACCTGGTCACACTAATTTCACCTCTGAAAAATTAAAAAAAAATCGGCGTGGATCCAGTGTCAGTTGAAAATTTTATTTAAAAAAAATTTGCGCTACAAAATTCGTAACGGCAAAATACACAACTAAAAGGAGTTACTATATGTATATAGTTAGATCCCAATCTTTCTTCTAATTTAGTGTGACCACACTTCAGCTGTTTTCGAATAAATATACAATATAAAAGATGGTTGGCAATGAAGAGTGGTCGCACTTCTTCCTCAAACTTAACTAAACAATGTGACCAGGCACGTGCCTGGCCAGTCTTCGAAACTGTATTTCAATATTCACCTGCGGGAAAATAATATAACAATAAAAGCTTACAACTAATTTACAAAAATAAAATTTTGAAAAAGAAATATAAAAATAATTAAGATAATCCAATGTGTGATTAGATCCTTTTTCTTCTATCCCTTTTAGGCAGCAAACTTTTCTAGGACCGTACGCCTTGCTGTACCTTCTGTTACCGAGCCCTGGGCAGTGGCGCTATCCTCGTGGTGACCATGTTGGAGGCGATGATTTTTTAAAGCGGTACCCTGGATGAACCGATCCCCACAGACGCCGCACTGGTACGGGCGTTCACCTGTGTGCCGCCGGATGTGGAGGGTCAAGTCGTTGGACTGTGTAAAGCTCTTCTCGCAGTAGGTGCACTTATAGGGCCTCTCCCCGCTATGGATACGCATATGTTGCTGCAATTTGTAGGATCTGGCGAATCCTTTCTGGCATACTGTGCACACGTGCGGCCTCTCCCCAGTATGCGTCCTCCGATGGCACTGGAGATCTGAGGATCGAGGGAAAGCCATATCGCAATAATCGCACTTGAAGGGCTTCTCACCGGTATGGCGCCTCATATGGATGATTAGGTTTGAGGACGAGCTAACGGCCTTGCCACAAAAAGCGCATAAAAATCGTTTCGGCTCCTTGGGCTCTGAGATCGGTGGCCGGATGGGTGTCTTCTCCACATTGGGTCCATGAAACTTTTTAACGTGCGCCGTCAGTCGATCCTTGCGGTTGTACTTTCGGGGACAGAGACCACATTGAAAGATTTGGCATGTAGCTTTGTACGGCTCATCAGACGATTCGGGAATAGCAGGGTCCTGCGCTGCATCTTCCTTTTTGTCGTGTTGCAGTTGCATATGAAGCAACAGATTGGATTCCCACATAAACTTATATCCGCATCGCGCGCATGTAAAATGTTTTTGCTGGTTGCCACACTGCGTCCTCACATGGTGGGCAATCAGTTCTGGGCACACACTCTTGAAGATGCAGTTGTCGCAGCCGTCAGGAATCTTTTCAATTCGGTGCATGGCCTGCTGATGTTGTTGAAGCTCGAATTTCCGAACACAACGCAGTTGGCACATGCCGCACGTATAAAACGCCGGAGCTCCTGGTGGTTTACAGCCCTCCTCATCTGTCTCAGAGTCCTCCAGTGTAAGCTCGTAGCCCATCTGATTTGTTATAGAGTAGTTCTGGAGCGACAAGAGCTCATGGTGAGTGCCCACCGGGCTGGTTTCAAGATGCAGGCGCAGGGCAGCAATTGTAGGAAAACTCACGCAGCACACGCGGCATTCGATGATCTTGTTACCGCCAGGATGTCCATATGAGTCGAGAAGAGCCTCAGCATAGGGCAATTGGTTGGCCCGGATACCGTGGCGTACTATGTGCTGAAGAAGATTGGCCCAACGGTAGAAGCGGCGGGCACACCACCGACACCGATATATATTGGACTCCTGGTTATGCATCAAGTTATGCCTCGTAAGATCCTTCTGCATCTTAAAGCTTCGCTGGCATTGTTCACAGTGCAGATCGCCGTCGCCTTGGGGGGAAACGGATTTTCCTTCAGCTGGAGTCTCATCCTGCTGGTGGCCCACATTGCTGTGCAATTTTAAGTTATCGCGCCAACGAAATCGAAGCGGACACTTGCGGCACTGGAATCGTTTCTGGGAGTTTCGGCAAAGAGTTCGGGAGTGGTGTTCCAGAAGAGCCTTATCAAGGAACCTGGTTTGGCAATGCGAGCAAAAGAGAGGACTCTCTTCTCCCTTGTGCTTCTCCATGTGGTGGGCATACATCTGGTATTTTCGATTTACCTGCAGTCCGCAGGTTTGACAGGAGTAGGTGTGAGTGGAATGATTCTCTTCTTGGTCCGACTCAGTATCAGTCTCACTGCTATCCAGAGTCAACTCCAAGCCTGCTTCGTTGGCGATGGAAACAAATCTGTCTAGGTTGCATCCTTTATCCACATCAGCCATTATTCTCTCTGCCAATTGAAGCCGGTCTAAGGGGGCGGGTAGTTCTGGATACATAGACTTTGATGCGCTGGTAATGTCTCTATGGTCGGAGAAAGTCACTGAGTACTTGTGAGATGCGAGGTGCGTCCGGAGATCTGAAATTTTGGAGTGGCGGGAGAGGCAGATCATGCATTGGATCTGCTTGCAGCCGTGGGGACGACATAGCTGGGCCAAAATGGAAGGAGCAGTATCAACTCCATTCAATGTGTGCTCTGCCGATTGATCCGAATGTTGCTCTGTCGCATGCACCCGCATGTGAGACTTAAGATTATCCTTGCGGTGGAACTTGCGATCACAGTGTGGGCACTTATACTTCACTTCTGCCTGGTGCATCCGCTTGTGGCGGGTTAGGTCCTTGTGCCAAATAAAAGTCTAAAAGATAAAATCGATTAATTGGGTAACGATATTGTGAAGCAAACAAACCTTTTCACACTCATCACACTGCAGCTTGGATGCCGATGAGCCTGGTCTCGACAACCGACTTTCCTTCGTCTCCAGACTCGCTTCCTGGTCATGGTGCGCTTGTAAGTGCCGCTCGTAGTTGCTGTGCCACAAGAAATGTTGATTGCAGTCTAGGCAATGGAACTTTGAATGTCTGATTGCCCTGCATCGCCTGCGATGCTTTTGAAGAAGTGCGCCGCACACAAATCCTTCTTCGCAGTCTTCACAAGAGAATGGCAAGGCACTTAATTTCTCAGAATGAAAGCTTTTCTGGTGCTGGAGCAGAACCAAAAGCCTCTTTGACACTTTCCCGCAAAGAACACACATATGGTGCGGCGCTTCGCCATCTTCTGCTTCCGACTCCTCAGTTTCTGAATCGAATATGTCCAACTCGCGACCACTGGAGGTAGCAGCATTGTAATAGCGGTCGAAATCTTGGACTTCAAAGTCCTCAATAATACGAGCACTCAGTTCTGAGGGTGTGCATTCCAAGCCATTGGGATAGAAGGATTGGAAGAACATAGACTGGAGTTTAGGAATGAAGTCTTTTGAATCTTTTTGGTGGCGAACGAGGTGGATGCGTAGCTTTGCTAGACTGGGCATTTGAGCGTCGCATAAAGTACAGAAGATGTGACGTTCCAGGTTCGTCCGATGAGAGCAAGCGTGTCTCTCTAGGTTTTCCAGCCACATAAACTTTCCAGGACACTTTCGACAGTTGTACTTCTTCAGCTTGTTGTGGCACTGGTACTGCAAATGCTGATTGTAGACAGTCGAGCAGAGAAAGCTGACTTTGCAGAAGCTGCAGCGTTGCCAAGGAAGCTCCTCTGTCCATGTCGGGGCGTGCTCCTCCAGCGTGTGCCTCACTAGACGGTGTTTGCGAGCAAATCCCACATTGCACATTTCGCAAACGTATTTTTCATCGCCTAGAGGGCTCTCCTCATCGGAGTCATTAATGTCCAGCTCATAGCCATGGAAATTGACGACCGATGCAAACTTCTCTAAAACTCCCTTGGCTATATCTGCTACGATAATTTGCTTGACTTCCTCCAAGTCGCCAGACTGTGTTTGGTAATGCTCTCGAACCACGTCGCTGTCCGGCAATAAGGCGTGAAGACTGTCTATGCTTATGTGAGTGTCCAAATGACATCTGAGATCTTGAATTCTCTCGAACTTATTGTTGCACAGTTTGCATTCGATTTTTTTAGGGTTGCTGGAAGAGTACAAGCGGTCGGCGAAGAGCCACTCGTTGCCCAGCTTTGAGGACTCCTGCTTAGCCACTTTTTTGTCGTGGCTGCGAAGATGAAACACATAATTGTCCTTGCGCAGAAATCCCTTCCCGCATGTTCTGCACACGAAACTATTTTTATCGAAATGGCTCCGTGAATGACGCTGCATGTCGCGGTACCAGGAGAAACTTTTTCCGCACGCATGGCAGGCATACCGACCATCGGCCGTCAGCGACTGGCTCTTGGCCTTGCCAGGAGGTCGGCCCCGTCGGCGTTTCACCGGAGATTGTTCGCTGATGTTAACGCTGTAAACAAATAACAACTTAGCTTCATAAGGGACTAAGGGTTTCTTTTCACCTACTCCTCATTTTCACTGTCTGTTGGTAGCCTGACTTTCCGGGCACTTCGTCGTAGTTGATACGGCTTTTCATCGACTTCCTCCCTAAAAATGAAGGTTTTTTTTAATAAATAAAACTTGAAATTCAAAGATCATCTCACGTTTCGCTCGCAGTGACGGGATTTTCCCTTATATCGGTGTCACTTTCCGCATCCCACTTGCATTCCACCGCTGGAATGTCCAGTGCTTCCGCATCCTCAATTCCTGCGTCAGGATCCGCTGCAACTTCAGTTTTTATTTTTTGTTCCTGGGGTATGTCTATGGGCGATTCATCAAGGCACTCCCTCAACCGAACCAAGAGCTCTCCGTTCACTTTTCTGGCCTGCTGCACAAAAGAGTATGCATTCTCCAATCTTTTCAAGCAATGGGTGCACAAATGCTGAGGTAGGCTGGAGTCCAAGCTTTCTTGGAGGGGCTGCAAAAGAGTAAGAGCTATAGAGAACGTTGCCAAACTGTTCACCAGATGCAGTGCGATGGAACTTTTTAAAAAGGAAAATAAATTATGATTGCCTTTCGGGAGGGGGGAAGATTCTTATCAAGGCACTCCCTCAACCGTGCCAAGACATCGCTCAACTTCGTCAACTTTTCTGGTTTGCTGCACAAAAGCGGTGGCGTTCTCCAATCTTTTCAAGCAATCACTGGTAAAGCCTGGAGAGTGGAATACTGCCAAAATGGCCGCCAGAAGTAATTCGTTGGAATGCCCTATCTTTTACTTCCACGGGAAAATGTACCGTTTTTCGCATCGCACCATTTTTAAATGTCTACAGAAGTCTCCCCATGTACTTACATCGATTTGCGTCAGTTCGTGGAGCACCTCGTAGAAACTCTTATTGGCGTCCTTTTCCAAGCAAGCGGACAGCGGCTGCAAATCGGGGTTTTGCAGAGCGCAAGTTCGGCAGGTGTTTGGTGGCAGCATGCTGCTATTATTTCAAACACTTACTTTTTTTTTAAACATTCCAGAACACAAAATATATTCACAATAATTCAGGAGAAAGAACTTCAGGCCGATAAGAAGAAGACTAATGCCATTCACGGCGAAGGAACTAGTATTGAACAACGCCGATAACTTATCCCCGATAAGCTATCCCCCAGCTGAATCCTGGTCACACTTAGTTTTGGGGTATCAGCTGTTTGGGTGCCTATTTTTATCAGCGATTCATTTGTTTACGTATTTGTTTATTGGATCGCAGTGGATGTGGTAAAAAATGACCAGGACATGCAGGATCTGTGGCGGAGCCGATGGGCGGTACTGGGTCGAAACGCCCGTGGAGAAGTACGCCGGGAAGACTTTCGTCCAGTTAATGACAGAACTGACCAAAATTGAGGTGCCTAGATTGGTTCTTTGGTTCAATCGTTCAATTTGGATTTCCTTGACAGGTGTCTGCACTTTTGAGCGACAAGTTTCCGCAGTGGCTCTGTGCTAGGTGCGCACATAAGCTGGAAATGGCCTATGAATTAGTGATGCAAGCCAAAGAGACGCACAATCTGTGGATGCGAAAGTTGGACGAGGAAACGAAGGATCGGGACGTGGAGTCGCAAGGGCTTGAAGCATTGGAGTGCCTCAAGGAGACGCCTATCCACCTATTTGATATCGAAGGAGTAACGATTAAAACAGAGGAACTAGACCAAACGCCTTCAGTCGCGAGAAAAGACCCTCTTGTCCGTCCGCGCATTGTGAAGCGGAGTATTACACATTACAGTGACGCTGACGACGACCAGGACGATGTACCCCTTCGCCAGACCCGCAAGCACTTGGCGTTTTCTGTTCAAAAGCTGCATATCTGTAGCATCTGCAACAAGGCATTCCGATATGTAACAAATCTGTATCGTCACAGGCAGAGGGATCATGGTGCGCCCGGAAAACCAGGAACTGAGTGGGTGACGGTCATTTTTATTCATTTAGATTTTACCTAAAGGGTTATACTTTCTTAATAGCCTGGACGAGGATGAAAACTACTATAAGTGTGATCAGTGTGACAACACATTCAAGTACGTTATGGATTTGGTGAAGCACAACAAAAATGAACACGATGCTAGTCTGCTGCCCTCCAAAATTTACTTCCAAAGATGTAAAACGTCTCGTCGAACAACACAAACGCAAGAGGACATAGCCCGTTCGAGTCCTGCATCGACTGCAGCAACTTCTACGCAGCGAAAAACAAGCAACAGTGACACATTAGTGCACAGCTTCATCAAGACCGTGGTGTAAGCTCATTATATACATTTTTGATACCTTTTGTTGAGATCATTTGTTCCAGTCTCTCAGATGAAGATGAAAGCAGCAGCTCAGAGAACTACTATAAATGCGACGACTGCACCAAGTCGTACAAATACGTCATAAGCCTAATCAAGCACAAACATAGTGAGCACTCTGGCGAAGACAGGCAGTTAGGAAGACAGGAGGTGGAGGAAGATCAGCGCATTGGTGCTTCTACATCAACTGTTTCTGCAGCTGTGCTGCCAAAACCATCAAGGATTAACCGGCGCGTTAATGGATTTGATCTTCATCGATGCGAACCCAATGGGGCTAAGGAAATAAAGTGCATGATTTGCTTGAAACGGTTTACAAAGCTTCGCCAGTTAAGAGATCACCTAGAAGCGCATCCGACCGATTTCAATTTTGAAGCACATGGGGAACCAATCGAAAGAATTGCCGAGGGGTTCTTCAAGACCGCTGTAGAGTCGACGTCGGAGGGCTTAAAGCGTCGGATATTAAGAGACCTGAGAATGGGCGTTTATGGGCGCTATTATTCCATCACAAATGAAGCTCGTTACGAAATGAGTCTGGACAGTTCGGATACAGACAGTGATGGTGATGGTGAGGATGTTGTGGTGAGACGTAGCTATGTTTGCGATCTGTGTGATGATCCGGATGCAAGGTGGCCGCGAAAGTATCAAATCCACAAGCACCACCTTCAGGAGCACAACTGGCTAGACGCTCCCCACGTCTGTCTGCGCTGCGATTCCAGGTTCTTGAATGCCGATCTTCTGGACCACCATACCAGCCAACTGTGTCAAAATACCCTTAAGCGTTTCATGTGTGACAAGTGTCCGCAGCGCTTTTTTTGGCGCAGAAATCTTCGCGCCCATCTTGTGGAGCATAAGAGCAAGGTAAGAATTTCAATTTTATAAATTATAAATTAATGATATGACTTCAATTTATTACCTTTACTCTTCAGCAAGACAGCTATCCTTGCGATCAGTGCTCCCGCAGCTATCAGGACAAGAGCGCCGTAACCAAGCACAAGTTAATGATGCACCGGGACAGTAGCACACAACTATTTCCCTGCCGGTGGTGCACTCGCACCTTTTACCGTCCCTCCTTGTTGCACAAGCACGTCAAGCGCCATGGATTTAGTGGCGATGACCTGCCGTTGGCAGAAACTCTCTTGGCTGATGCCGCAAAGGCGACCAGGCCGAAAACCATCCAGTGCAAGCTGTGCGAAATCCAGTTTATCAGCGTGGTGGATCTACGCCGGCACATATCCATGCAGGGCCACAGTGATCAGCCATCGTCCTACATGATAAGCACGGAAGCTGGTTTCGAAATGCTAATAGACGATACCGATGACAGTGATGAGGAAAGCTCCTCCGGCAGGTGCTACTCCTGCGATATGTGCCAGCTTAGTTTCCGGCGCAGGAAGGATATAAACGAACATCAGTACTCCTTGCACAGCTTCGATAAGCTGCCCTTTGCCTGCGAACACTGCATTTTTAAAACGGTGGATAAGGTAAGAGCGAACCCTTGCGCCCGCCCAACAGGCTATAATCTGGGATCCATCTCTCTTTCAGGGTATCCTGGAGCAGCATTTGATCACTCAGTGTCGAAACAATGAAAAGAAATTTATCTGCCCGCGCTGCGGATATAAATTTATGTGGGAAGAGAATCTGACCCATCACCTAGCCACTCAGCACCAGACCAAAAATCAGAACATTCCGGAACAACAGACACCTCTGCGACGCAAGAGAAGATTTCGTTATCAGTGCCCTCATTGTTGGCGATCCTTTGTGGCTCAGCCTAGTTTGGACAAACACATCCGAGACATGCATGTGGCCAAAAGGAACCTCGGAAAGAAGTATCTGTGCTCCCTGTGCGGCTTAGAAGCGCAAACTCCCAACAAACTTAACATCCATATGCGGCGGCACATGGGTGAGAAACCATTTAAGTGCGATCTCTGTGACATGCGTTTTACGGTTTTCTATGAGCTGAAGGTCCACCGGCGAAAGCACACGGGCGAAAGACCCTACCAGTGCACCTTCTGCTCCAAGGAGTTCGCCCGCCCAGATAAGTTGCGGCGACATGTTTTTATCCACAACGTAAAACCGCAGTGAGGCTTACCGTAGAATGATATAGTATTTTGTCAAAGAGAAAATAAAGATTTTTTTTCAAAATACATATTTTGAGCCAAAAATCGGCTCTGCATATAGCAGTACATCGAACACTTCAAGGCAATCGTCAGCTTCGCAACCGGCCAGGGCAAGAACTACCTCACAATCGTGCTCCGCGTCAAAATATCTATGCAGTTGAGATCTCTTGAAAAAATGTAAACATCAAATTTAGATTCCAGATAATGGCGATTAGGACTTCCACTACGTGTTCATTAAATTTGTAAAATATAATACAGAAACGTATTCTATCGTCACATAATGATCTAAAGAAACATTTCGTATGCACTTATTTATTTAAAGTATCCGCAGAAGTATATTTTTTTTATAAAGGATTAATTGTCGTTAGAATTCGGAAAAGTTACTACCAATAGCAGTCATATATGGACAAAAGTTTATTTTGTACAATAAGCCATCATGTCAACCCTTATCGAAATCTTGCTGCTTATCAAAAAAGACTGCGTTGGAATACTCCTAGTCGTCAAAAACCAAGATATGTTGCACCAATCCGTTGACCTGTTTCATGGTACCATGTCCTTATCGAAAGCCAAATTAATAATCTATCCAATACTTTCAAGAATGTTATTTAAAATTATTTTGTTGCATACTTTTAAGGCTACGGGTTGTTCCAGTTATTTGTATACGAACTGGATCAAATTGTCTGAATTAATATGCGTGGATTTATTTTATATAAAATTTATACATATTATTCGACTTGCAAAGTTTTAGTTAAAAACCGCTCCGGTTTAAATAAATCCCTTTTTTAATGGCGCAATATTGCATTGTAATTTGTTTTATTTATTATTTTTTTAACAAGTGGAATTTACAATAAAAACAATATAACATCTAAAATAACTGTCATAAAAAAGAAAACAGTTATTAGGGTACAATGTTCCATGGGGTGAATGTCCCATCTTCAGGCATTTTCAACTGCAATGATAAATATTTATAGGAATTTTCATCATGGAGTTACATCATTCAAATGGACGAACTACTTACCAAATTTGTAAATTTATCTTGACAAGCCATGCGAATTCTTGCGGAAGTAGCGGGAGCTTCCAGAGGATAGTTCCCATTCAAGCCCTGATCCTCTCGAGCTGCGGCAATGGCTTCCTTTATGGCGAAGAACGCAGATGATCCAATGAAGAGCGGAGGTTCACCAACGGCCTGGACGAAATAAATCATTCATTTTAATTGGATTAAAATATTGATGAGCTAACTGACCTTGGAGGAGTAGACAGCCCGTGGATTGGGAGCACCTGTCAAAAGGCTCACGTTAAACTCGCCAGGAATGTCGGCGAATCCTGGCAACTTGTACATTCCAGGACCTCTCGAATAGAGCATGCCTTGCGGGGAATACATTAGCTCCTCCAGAGTAAACAGGCCGTAGCCCTGCATGAAGGCTCCTTCGATCTGGCCAATGTCGATTGCTGGGTTCAAACTCGATCCAATGTCCATCACGATGTCGGTGCTGAGAACCTGATGGTCGCCGGTCAGACAGTCGATCTCAACGACACTGATGCCCACACCGTTCGTGTAGTAGCTGTAGGTGCGGGCATTAGGATTCGTCTCTGGGTGGTAGCCGATTCCGGGCATGGCGTAAAAACCTGTAGCCGAGAGGCTAACCCTGTCAAAGTACGCCTTGTTGATCCACTCCTTCCAGGTACCTCCGGGAAGGGCCTCCTTCACGGGAGCCAGACGCTTGTTTAACTTCTCGCAGGCGTCCAGAACAGCCATGCCGTTCAAATCGGACCCTACGCTGGCAGCCGTTGGCGATGTGTTGGGTACCTTATCCGTGGCCGTCTCCGAAATATGAATAAGCTCTGGGGGAATGCCTAAGGCTCTAGCGGCACACTGAATCATCTTGGTGTTGAGGCCTTGCCCGATTTCCACACCTCCGTGGGAGAGCAACACCGATCCGTCTCCATAGATGTTGATAAGCGCACCAGCTTGGTTCAAGTGCATCACACCGAAGGCGATTCCGTACTTGGTGGGAATCACTGCCATTCCGCGCTTGCGCCAGCGGTTCTCCTTGTTGAAACGGGCTATCTCCGAGCGCCTTTCGTTATATCGCGACTGCGTCAGGCAATCGTCCAGGCAGCGTTCGATGGGGAAGTGTTCCAGCTCTTGGTGGTAGTGCGTCCGATCCCCAGTTTTGTAAAAATTGAGTCTCATGACGTCCACCACGTTGCGACCCACAATTCTGGCCACGTCGCGAATTATATGCTCTCCGGCGAACATGCCCTGCGGACCACCAAAGCCTCGGAAGGCCGTATTCGAGGGGAGATTCGTCTTACAAACCCAGCCACCCACTCTCACGTTAGGAATCCGGTAACAGTTCTCAAAGTGGAACATGGCACGCTCCAGGACCTTAAAGATTTAATCATTAGGTTCGTAAATAAGAGTTAATAGAAATAGAAATGTCCTACCGAAAAGGATAGATCCATTGACCAACCAGCGTTATTGTAGCATTCTATGTCACAAGCTGTTATCAGACCTTCTTTTGTAAATCCCACCTTGTATTTGAACAGGAAGGGATGGCGGGTACCGGTGATGAGCATGTCCTCATCCCGATCCAGCATACAGCGCACAGGACGGCCCATTCGATATGCGGCCAAGGCAACCGGAAGCGCTACTGAGATTCCCCTCGATTCCTTGCCACCGAAACCTCCTCCTAATCGCTTTGCACGGCAGACCACTCGGTGGGCAGGAAGGGAGGTGACGTGCGCCACCAATTTTTGGACTTCTGATGGATGTTGAGTGGAGCAGAACAGCTCCAACTCGTCGCTGTCTCTAGGTACTGCCACTGCAGCATGTGTCTCCAAATAGAAGTGCTCCTGACCGCCCATGCGGCAGGATCCCTCAAAGGTGTGATCCGCTTTGGCTAAAGCCTCCTCCACATCGCCCTTCGTCACGAATTGCGGGTAATTCGGAAAGTAAGAGCCATGCTCAATGGCCTGCTCGATAGTCACGATCACCGGGCTCAACTCCTCGTACTCCACTTTCACCATCCTGGCAGCTCGTTGGGCCAATGCCTTATTATCAGCAGCAATAGCGCCCACAATCTGACCGTAACAGTGAACCTCTCCAGCTGCAAAGACGTGTTCGTCATGGAACACTGGACCCACCTCGTTTTCGTGCTCCGTTAAATCTTTGTAGCTAAAGAACTGATGAACACCGTCCAAGGCCAAGGCTTCGCTGGCATCCAGTTTGGTGATCTTGGCCCGAGGCTTGATACTCAGGACGAAGGCCAAGTAAACTTCTCCGTCCATGCGGGGTATATCGTCAGTGTAGATGGCCTCTCCGGTGGCCTGTTTCAGAGCGGCAGCATGGACCTTTGGCCTTCCGATGGGATCGAACATGGGTTGCTCGCTGCAGACCCTTTCAAAGAGCTGGCTGCTTTTCAGTGCGGGAGTGTGGAAGGAATCAGCCCCACTCCGCTCCTCTGGTGGCAGTGCATCTTCCGATACTATTTCGGCCTTGCTTAGCTTTTGAGTGATGGATAGGAAGGCCTTGAAGAACAGACTCACTACCAGGGCACGCCGGTAAGCAATCATGCCTCCTGGAGCCGAGGCCGCCAAAGGAAGCTCTACGCACAGGCTCTCTGCCACTTTCTCCACCAGCTGGTGGTTCCACTCGCGACCGACCATCAGAGCAGAGGTTTGGGGCGCCAGCACCGTCGTGGGAGCCATGCCACCGAAGGCCATGAATATCTCCGCCACCACGTTGGACTTTGGCTCAAATCGGACATTCACAGCCGCGTTTACTATGGCGATGTCGTCGTCCCTTCGCCTGGCCTGCTTGAAGGCCACTATGTACTGGTCGGGTGTGGTCTTCTGAAAATGGATTCCCACGAGCACCTCCTGTGGCTCGATTACATTCCGACGGTAGCCGGTAAAGAATCCGGTACCCATGTGAACCGTTCTCTTCTGTATTTTCCCATCCACAAAACTAGCCACCTCGAGACGAGCGCATGCTGCCGAAAGTACGGGATTCATGTCCGAGATGGGACTTCCTGTCATGATGTTACCTCCGAGGCAGGCCACGTTGCGGATCTGCTTACCGGCAAAGTAATGGAGCATGTCCACTGCACACTGAAACAAGCGCGTTTCCGACTCCGGTAGTTCCTCTATTCTCTGGCGAAGAAGAGCGTCGATTTCCATCAGACTCATGGCGGCCCCGAAGTATATTCCCTCTTCCGACTCCCTGACCTCCAGCAGCTCCCTCACCTGGGTGGGATTGATCAGGTGTGGGTAGAGGAAGTGCTTGAACTTGACCTCCACGCCCACCTCTGTGTTTCCCACCACCAACTTGGCACTTGGATGCTGAGCCTTTAGCTGGAGCAGCTCCTCCAGGCTAGTAGGTCTATACCACGAGACCCTGTCCGAGCAGAAGACCAAGTTCTGCGAGTCGTAGGCCTCGGTCAGTTGGAGCTCAGGTGGGAAGATGGGCTCCTGGCTGGGATCCAGAGGCTGGAACTCGCTGCGCTCGAAAAGCGTGTCATCCGTCACCGAATCGGAACCGCAACCATTTCCGGTGACCTTGCAGCACTTCTCGCCCATGCCGCAGGCGAACTCCTTGGTGAACGTCTTGTAGCCTTCCAGGATGGGTCGGTAGCCGGTGCAGCGGCACAAGTTACCCTGGAACGCCACCTCCAGATCCCGCATCGAGGGCTGCTCCGAGTTCCGCAGCAGAGCGTACATGGACATCACAATTCCCGGAGTGCAGAATCCGCACTGAGAGCCATGGGCCTTGGCCAGACGCTCCTGCACCGGATGCAGGCGAGTCTTGGTGCTCCCAATGCCCTCCACCGTGGTCACAGCACAACCATGCATCGCGCAGATGGGCGTGAGGCAGGCGTTGACCGCCAAGTGACGGATCTTGTTGGCCCGCCGATCCAGGCGAGACACCATCACAGTGCAGGCACCACAGCCGCCCTCGGCGCATCCCAACTTGGTGCCGCAGAGGCGCAGCTTCTCACGCACGTACGTGAGCAAGGTGCATTCCGGATCCGGATTAGGCTCTGTTACCTGAAATCACAAGGGTTTTGTATGAAAACATTTTAGGTTTCCCATAAAGATATTTTTATCATTTTTAATTAGATACAATAAGAAAGTGCGCCCCAGCACACGCCGTGCCTCACCGCCTATACACTGCGTTATCTGGCACTATCTAAAGCAACCACGTTTGCAATCTATTACTTTTACCCGCCTAGGTGCTTGTTAAACTTATAAATAATTTCAATTGCAGCCCACCAGCACCTGTTGCGTCAGGGGACTTATGATCTCGGCTTATCTAGATAACGCCCGATGGATATGTTTAACATGTGCTGCAATGCAAACACTGTATATCTGGCTTTAATAGCTTAGTCCTGGTATTAGCTTTTTATTACAAAGTTAGCTGCCTGTGAACGCCGCTCCCTTCAATTGGCAAGCGGCCAGTGGTGCGATGAGGTGATAAGCAGCCACCAGCAAACAACGACCCTCCTGCCAAGGGGGTCAATTGTTATCAGCGCTGTGTTCTCAATAAATAACAACAATTCATGAATAAGATTCAATGTTTTCAATTGGGCAAGAATACGAATTCCAAAGATGTCAATTAACCCACCAATAAAAAGAAAACATATAATCGATATGGGAGTACTGATACCGAAAATGGGAGCAATAGAAACACGCAATGTATCTGCAACTTTGTAAGTATCTCAAAGTACCTTTTTTCCATTCACAAAAAACACTAGCACCGAACTCGATTGATTTTCAGACATCGTCGTGCCGTTTTCTTGTATTAATCAAACAATTTTATGTGCAAGTGCGAGCAATTACAGATTCTTTACATATATGTACGCCTGCCCGCCTTTCAAAGTTGAAACAAAACAAGTTTTTGAATATTTTTTCCGAGTATCTCAAGTGCCCGCGGAGAAATACACGACCACCTCGCGCCGGCAACGAAAACGTAATGAACATCCCAACCAACCCGAGCAATCCATCCGAACGCTGAGGTTCTGAGATAAGGCCGGAGACATTGGAACGCCCGGACGACAGCAGGATCGTTGACATGTGCTCACCAGATTTCGTGCCTCGGAGACTAAGGCTGAGAGAGACTGATAATTCTTAGGAGCTGCTTTCGGGGCCTTCAGGTAGAAGTTAAGGCAGTTAATCCAATAAATCAAAACGCTTCGGGGAGAGCTTGTTTTGTAGATACTACCAGCCCATTGACCAATTTATAAAAGATACAAATAAAAGATACCAAGTGTCCACAGGTTTCTCTAAAACGTAATCTCTAAAAGTATGTTTAAAGGTAAAACTTTAAGTATGCATCATTAGAGAATATATTTGTATCTTTTTGTAGTAAAATCGTTAGGTTGAGAATGACACTGAGAAAAACATTTTCATTTAAAAACATTTATCAACCGATTTATTATTGTTTTTTAATGTGCTTAACTTATAATTATTTTCATGACAACTTATAACGCTTGCTCGTATATCCTTTTTATCCATAAATTAGTATTTATTTATTTTTTCATTCACAGTAGTTCCCCCCCTTAACGAACAAAATAAATGGCCCATTAAAATGTGGCTAACAGGGCCAGCTCAGCCATAAAATTAACATATGCAAGAAATTACTATCAATCAATCAAGAATCCGTAAGGGTTATTGAACTTTAAGGTAAGAATTCACTTACGACACGAAATATATTGGCTACGATAAAGCTGTTTGGTAACAAATATAATTTTACAACAATGGAGTGACTGTCTGTACAAGGATGCATACATAGGTTGCCAGTCAAATGTGATTCAAATTTTATGCTTAGACTTATGCTACGCTGACTTTAAATCTAAATCCCTTTCGACTTCAGTGCCCTCATATAATGCTTGTCGGCGCATTGCCTCCCGCAGTTGCTGTTGTTCGAACCGCCTTACTGACCATTGATACCTGGAAGAAACCATTCAATTAGTAGCGGATCACGTCGACTAATCCAGGGCACTTACCTGCATGTCATCCAGTAGGCGATAGTGCCGCAGAAAAAGGAACCAAAGCCCACGTTGGTGGAGAGGTGGGTGCGGGAAGTACCAAGGAAGGTCAGGACACCGATTCCAATTCCCCCACTGATACCGTATAGAAAACTGTTACGAAAGCATGGAATCTGAGAAACATCGCGTCCGAAGATAAAAAAGCTCTGGGGGCACCAATGAAAATTGTTTTAATTATTAAAGATAGTCAAAAGAAAGTGCTCGTTAAACCCACCTTTCCGGGCTCCTCCGATTCGTCGGTCATAGTTTAATCCTTGTTTAATAAATCGAAAGGGAAAATCAAAACAAGCTATGAAAGCGGTGGTCAGAACAGCTGTTGACCACCAGTGTTGCTCTACTGCGTTAAAAAACGTAAGGTCTTACGTCTCATTTAAAAGTCCAATAAATTATATCTTTATTGTTAATATTGTGTTCCAAGAAGAATTCTTTAAAACTATTTAGTTTTATTTAAGATAATTTGTATTTATTTAATCGTAAGACAATTGGATTTATGTTAAATTATTTATTTCATCACTTTTATTTTGAAAAAATACCGCTATATCTAGCCATAGACGGGCTAGTTCGGCAACACTGTAACCCCATATCAGATACTTTCTGGCATGCAGTATTTTATTCCCTCTTCAACAAGTAGACAACACTGGTCGACGCTTGCAGTCTCACAATTTAATTTCTTTAGTTTTTTGGGTTTCCATTAACATTAAGCGCACTCACCGAAGAATAAAGTTACTCAGTGGCACCCTATACCCATTTCGATCCTAAGAAAATACGAATCTGTCAATTAATGGACTGCTGGAGCGCGTAGGACAAAGCCAAAGTGCATCGCCTATACACATAATAAGAATACCCCAAAATTTTCAGGTGAGCCACATACGAGCCAAATACGAACTGGGTGGGTGGGAGAAAACGTTAAATAAACAAAAGTCTCCAATTGCCACCTGATGTTCATGTGACGTTAGCCAAGCCAGGAGTTAACAGTCAGTCGATAAAAAGACACAGAATTCCATCTGGCAATGTACGACACGTAGGCAGAAAGCAGCACAAATTTGCAGTTAAAGAGAGACAGTAACGCAATCCAGCCATCCAGTCTGTATTATCTTCGCCTCTGATAATCGCTCATTAATTTCTGCCCCTCAGTTCTTTACAGCAGCGCACACGAAAGCAACAGCAGCAAACACCATACACCAGCAGATGTCCGTGAACTGAATCCGAATTTTCGCTCGCAACCGATTCTTCCAAGCCAACTGTACCCACACACCAGAAGCCCTCTATCCACCATGGATGTATCCGCCTCCACGTCGTTTGAGTCGAACAACGGCACGCCGGACAAGAAGGGCCACTCCTTCATCGGCGACAGTACTCTTTACGACAGTGCCCTGGACCACCAGTTGTCCACGACAGTCTACAAATCGTGTAATGGTAAGTTGATCCTGTGGTATGAGGTAAATGTTTACCTGCGGGATTGCCTACTGGTCAACAACTGTTTTAAAGGTCCTATTTGGCTTCCCAAGAAACATAAATAAACCACAAGTTTTTCCTCTTTTTGTAGAAAGTTTAGCCAACTTAAAATCCCTCTTTTGAGCTACCTTTAAAGATGATGGCCACAGCTCCTACCCGGAGGTAAACATTTTTCCTTTTGCCTTTCCCCAACACAAGCGTACACAGCACGTATAGTAGATTCAAAACGATCGAGTGATCTGTCGGAGCAGCAGCTCGACAATATGTTTCACAAGCAACGGCAACTGATTCGAACTCTGTCGCAAGTGCTGCCAACCACAGACGATTATAACCTGTGCATGCGTTGGATGGACACATTGCGTCACTGCACTCCCTCAGAGAAGTATGCCAGGTATCGATTGGTCCAGGAAATGGAGCACCAACTCTCCCGACACGGCCATCTGGGCGAGCCATTCACGAACCCAGATAACTTGGATTGTGAGCTGGAAGATTTGTTGGACGCGTGTAGTGAGGGCACCTGCGAAATATCAGAAGCCGATTCCAGGACTCTAAATGTCAACCGCGATCTCAAGGTGGAGCACACATATCTGCGGCGAGAAGTGAACATTTACCGCCTCAAAGTGGCAGCCCTGCAAATAGAAACCAATCACCAGGAGAATCAAATCACCGAACTTATCGACGAAGTGTGTCAAAAGACCAACGGGTTTAACAGTATTAGGGGAAATATTATGGCCTCGGCGCACAAGAGTCTTAAGTCGCAAACAGCGGAAACTTTTCCCCATCGCCTCTTGTCGCAAATCTTTGAATCCTTTACGGGGGATGACCATTTCACAGGACACTTTGCGGGCTTAGACTACCAGTTGAAGTGTATAGTGGAAAAGATCTGTGCTGATAACTACGAGAGTCAGAGGAAATCTACCGAGGAATCTGTCAAGGAAAAGGTTAAGGCTTTGAAACAAAAGCTAATTCAGAAGTACGATAAGCAACTGGAGAAGCAAGCCCAGAACCAACAAGCGGATGCTCTGGCCATGAAGAAGAGGTGCTTTGAAATGTTAAAGAAATATTTGCTTGAGAACTTCCAAGATGCAGACTGCAAGCCGGAATTCATAAAGCAACTGAAAACGCTCTATGAAAAGGAGATCTTGAAATTATAATTTCTACGTTCTTTGTTGGATATATATATATATTTTTTACTGTTCTAGTTGCAATTTTTAGTATTCTTAAATAATAATTTGAAAATCATAAACCTCTTACTTCAGAAGTGTTTTGAATCTAACTTTATAAACTATACTATTCATTATTCAAAGTAATCTCAGATAAATACTTCAACTTTATATTTTATTTACAATTATATTCTTGCAGAGAGTCTTAGCAACGATCAGAGCCAAAATCCGCTACCGCTACCCTCCACAAATCCATCAAGCAAAATAATTGCTTCGGAATTGGGCAGCGAGGCGGGCGCCTTCAAGGCATTCGGAAGCCCGTCACCGGCACAGACGCCGGCCATAAATGCCAGTATGCTGCTCATTCAGTCCGAGAGCACCGACACAAACACCTCCCAAGAAGAGGTCGATCCAAAGTCTCAGCTGGCCAACAAGACAATATTCAAGACGGATAACCCCAACCTGTCAATTATAGAAATAAACGATAACTCCATTAAGGAGCAGGACCTCGAAACGGAGGTGTTGCTGGTGGAGGGCGATAGTGTCAAGAACCTGTTGAAGAAGTCGCCAAGCAAATCACCGGATCCCGCCAACGACAAGCGTCGCCGCAAGACCGAATCCCTTCTGCAGACCAGCAAGCAGAAGCTGGACATATCCATAGCCGAGGCATCCGCCTTGGCGGATGGAGATGCCGAAAAGGGTGAGTTGCTGCCGGTGTCGGTGCCGGCCATCGACCAGCCACAGACCAAGCGGGAAATCAAAATCTACGATACCATTGAGGAGTTCGAACAGAACCTGCCCTCGACGGTAACGCTCTTAAATACGCCCTTCGGTAGCAAGGTCTATCTTGTGGGCACGGCGCACTTTAGTGAAGAGTCACAGGATGACGTCTCCTATGTAAGTATTTTCATTTCCCTGATATAAAATAATTGTTTCTAATTTTTTTTGGCCTTCCTGCAGGTCATACGCAATGTCCGTCCAGATGTGGTCATGGTTGAGCTGTGTCCATCGCGTATACATATTCTCAAGCTGGATGAAAAGACTCTGCTGGAGGAAGCTAAAAGCATAAATATACCCAAGGTAATATATTTTATTAACCATCCTAATGTTATCTAAAGTAAATTGTTTATCTTCCTTATAGATTCGCGGAATACTGCAGACCCATGGCTATATTAATGGCATCTTCTTTATCCTTTTGCTGCAAATGAGCGCCCAGATTGCCAAGGATCTGGGCATGGCACCTGGCGGAGAGTTCCGACGCGCCTTTGAGGAAATTCACAAGCTTCCTGGATGCATACTGCATTTGGGCGATCGACCCATTCGCATAACCCTATACAGAGCCCTTCGAGCTTTATCCGTGTGGCAGACCATGAAGCTGGTGTGGCGCCTTACCTTCACGGACAGCATCAGCATCGAGGAGGTAGAGGAGTGCAAGCAGAGCGATCTGTTGGAGAAGCTAATGCAGGAGATGGCTGGCGAGTTTCCGGCCTTTTCGGACGTTTTTGTGCGCGAACGCGACTTATTTTTGTGCCACTCGCTGCAGCTGGCCTCCTTGCCGCAAGCGGCGCCCGGAGCTCAGCAGATCCGGCCAGTGCGCGTTGTTGGAGTTGTGGGCATCGGACACGCCAATGGCATTGCGAAAATGTGGGGAACAGTGGACCCAAAGAAGATACCCGGCATTCTCGAAATCCCCCCAGCCAGCATGGGCCAGCGCGTCTGCAAATACACGCTGAAATATGGTCTAATCGGTCTGGGATGCTACGGATTATTCCGCTTCTTTCGGCCGCGGTTGACACGCTTCTTCTAGATCTCCGTGGACCAGGTGGGATTCGATGACAAAGGATAAAAATGAGACGGCGACTGTATTCCTGCGTTTGCTACGTTGTTGAATTTATTTTTTATTAACGAACGAATCGCTGCGCTGCGCCTGCAGATGAAGTGAATTAATTGTATTATATTTTATTGTACAATGATGTTTTGATAGACTCGTTTATATACGGAATATATCAAAGGATATATACATACATGCAGATATCACAGACAAACGCAGGTACTACACACAAAAGAAGAAAAAAAAGACCATTACACATAATCCTAGTTTTAAAAGTTCCGAACTCCAATAGTCCTCCCACGGGCCTGTTGAGGGATCTAAATTAAAATTGTTTATGTTAAATTTGTCCAGTTACATTTAAAAACAAAAATGATTTAAATTAAAAAAGTATATAAGTGTATTTACATCCGTAACAGGCCTGCATATAAGGGCTATATCACGTTGTTATTGTCCACCTGATTGTTAAAAAAAAAAAGAAAAGAATCGCATATGTATACATGAAACTAAGTTTTGGATAATTAAGGCATCGTATTGCATGTTGTATGTACAAGGTTTCCTAGCTTATTTTAAGCTCAATAATGCAATGTAAATTCCGGAAGTTAAATCTTGACTACATATTCGTAGGACCCGCCTCTGCAGTATCAAATGCGAAACTCCAATCTTCCATTCCCACTCACTTAACTCATAGTTGTTCGTACAATAGAAAAATGATTAAAAAAAGATACATATAATGTCTAGCCTAGTACAGTTTAAAATAGATCGAAATCGTGATGGACCTTCTAATAGGCCCCCGAGTGTTATAAATGCGAAACAGAGGAATTTTATGAAAACTAAAAACGAAAAACGAAACATACCAACCTACATGTACTTTACTTACACTATATATATATCTGAACGTTGTAAACGTAAAAGTGTTACGATTATTGAATCAAAGGAACCCCAATAGATTTGAAACTCCATTAATGGAGTTATGTAGCATTTAGAGTAGAAACCACCAACCACCCGAGAAATAAACTCAATTAAGTGTACTATATGTAATTCCACGTTGTGTCAATTCCAATTAAAATGCTAATTGCAAGTCTTTTTGTATTCCGTGTTTTTGTTTTTTTTATTATTTACTTTAAACGTATCTTAAGCACTAAACGTCTCTCTTGTGTGTTGCTTTTGTTTCTAGTGTTTTTAATTTTTTGTTTTTTGTATTTTTTTTTTTATGCCATAATCGTTCTTGTTTCACGTAATTAAAATTTTCCAACATTTGCATTTGTTTTTGCGCTTATATGTAGTAACATATTTTTTTCACTTACAATTTGCTGCAATACAAATAAAAATCTTAAATTGTAACTGTAAAATTACAAATAGTTACAAATTAAATTCTAAATATGTAGTTAATTTTGAGGCGTGTTGTGGGATTGGCTCGCTCCTGCTCCTGCTCCTCCTCTTCCACTCCTTCCTTATCATAATCCTCGACTTCGACTCCTCCTGCGTTGCTGCTGCTTGCTGTTAATGTTCTTGTTTCGTTTGAGGCTTGGTAATGCAAATGTGTAATGGTATTTTTTTTTGTTTTATCGTTTTTAAATAAACACATAGAAACGTGTGGAAAAATTCAAATCAAGTGCTGGCGCGCGCGTGCAAGGAATCCTTTGCAGATGTAATGTTGGCTTTTTCTATTTTGGTTTTCTTCATAAGTTTTTTATTTTCTGTTCTCCGTTTGTTCGGGTGTGATTCCCAAATTAACCGACTGATCCACACTGAACCGACTCCACTGCACCCAGTGTCCGTTGTCATTCACTCCTCCATTTCTGCATCAGCTTCAGCTCCAGTTCATGTTCCAGCTTTATGAAGGTCTGCCTACGGCGCCTCCGTTGACTCGGTCTTCACCTCCGTTTTTATGTTCGACGACGACAGATGATTATTAGGGTCGGGCGCACTCAGGGGCTAAAACACAGAAGGTCATGTCAGAGATTAGCAAAAGATCCGGCAGATCTATGAAAAATCCCTAGCCTAGAGAACACTCAACTACATATAGAATAGATAGAATAGACTAACTAGCGACAAACATGAAGGCCCACACACGATCGATAACACACGGATTACCACAGAGCAGAGTTCTTATTATCATTATCTCATTAGCTCGCAAAAATCGCAAACTTCCAGTAGAAAAAAACAAAAAAAAAAAATTGGTAATTGGCAATCTATATAGCAAACACACAAACACAAGACAACAGAGGTAAGGTATTTGGTATTTGGCTACCTACCGATTGGCTACTCACAATTCCTAGCGGCAATCCGGCGACCTGGGGCGACAGATGCGGCACCGAGGGCACGGAGTTCGATGGAACCTGCGGCACCGGTGACGGTACCGGCAAAAGGGCAGCGGCAGCTGCCGCGGCAGCAACCGCAGCTGCAGCAGCGGCCACCGAGGAGGAGGAGGAGTTGCTGCCAGGAGGCGGCGGCGCCAGAGCAGCGGCGGCAGCAGCAGCAGCAGCCAGGTTGGTCGTACTGTGGGGCCCCTCGTGCGGCGTGGTGCTGTGTGCCCGGTGATGCAGTGCGCCTGTATAATAGCCGCCATTTAATCCTGTTTTGTATTTCGATTTGTATTGGTTGGTATTTTTAAATTTTTTTTTTCTTGTTTTTTTTTTTTTTAGGTAGTTTGAAAGTTAGGTAAAGATTATGAAATGTTGCTGTTTTGTTGGTTGGTTTTTTTTTTTTGGTATTATGTGGGTTGGGGATTGAATTGGTTTTTGGTTTGGATTGATTCGTTTGCTCTGTTCTCTGTTCTGTTTATCGGGTACTGAGCTTCTTGGGTACTTAGTGCGAGTGGTGGGTGGGTGGTGGTGGACCTTTGACAGAGAGCCGGTGTAATCTGGGAAGTGGCGACTAAATGAGAGAGATCTGCTCCTGTATCCCCACTTGACCATTGACCAATAATGAGCTCGAGGGACTCCCCACCACGGTGTGAAGTTATTTTTGTTTGTTGGAAACCTTAGATCTAAGGAGTATCTCTATTGTGGATATAAAAAATGGGCTAGGCTAAGGCTTTCCACATTCATTACTGACTTTTTTGTCGGCGTGAGTGATTTTTGATTAATTTTTATAATTTTTTTGTGCTGACTGGCGCTCTGCTCTGCTGCTTGCTTGCTCAAAAAAATGATGCCATCATCCCAAAAAACAAATTTTGATTTAACAAAAAAAATAATTTAAAAAAAAACATTAAATAAATAGGAGGAAAGGAAAGAAAACATTTCAAACAATATTGCAACACTTTCACACAAAATAAGAAGACAACAAACAATCAAATTAACAGCTTCCAATGCATTCTAGCAAGTTAAAACAATAATGGGTTCATTAAAGATTTTGTTTTATTTGTTTTTAATCTTTTCTTTTTTTTGTATTTTTTTTTTTTAAGTTTTGTTTTGTTTTTCTGGAAAGGTTCTCTTGGTTTTCAAAATTGAAATTTCTCCATATCATTTGCATTGTTTCATTTTCATTTCATTTTTGTTTTTGTTTTATTTTGTTGCATCGTCGTCAATTGTTACGCTTTTAATTTTATTTAGCTTTCACAGTTATTAAAAATATCCTTTTTATACATTACAAAATAACAGTATTTTATTCTTTTTTTTTGTCTCATTACGCATTATCGTTACTTTTACTTTTACTTTTTACTTTTACGTTTACGTTTACTTTTTTACTTTTAGGCTTATGCTTATTTATGTTTTACTTTGCTCATTTGTTGTTGCAGCTTGCTATATAGGATCGCTTGTGCGTGTGCGTGGGTGTGTTTGTTTGTGTGTGTGTGTGCGTGTACATCCTGCAGGATGTACAGGATGAGTATATACTGCCTTTGTGTCTGTTTTTTTAGTATGTGTGTATATGTATGCGTGAATGCTTTGTGCTTGTAAATGTTGGAAATATTACAAAACCGCTTGTACTAACAAAAACATTAAAAGAAAATATGAATATTTTGAAATATATGTTCTAGAAAATTTCGAAAAAAAAGGATATGGACAGGACTTTGCATATTGCATCTTATAAGCATGATTATATTTAATCTCTAGTTTAGATAACAAAGAGGGAAAAGGGAAACCGGAAACGGAAATAACCATCCACAGCTTGAAGCTTTAGTACAAAATGATAATCTTACAAGTTTCGCTCGCTTCGATTTCGATTTATATGTAAGTATATATTCTTGTTAAATAAAGTTACAATATACACGCTAACAATGTTCAATGTGCCACTCGCTTTGATGATCGTGTTGTTATCCTTCGTGTTACCGCATTCGTCAGCTGCCTTTTTATCGTTAATGTATATTCTAGGTTCATTAAAATTACATTTTTTATCTGATTTCTTTCATTTTCATTTTCTGTTTCTGATTTTTTTTGTTTTGCTTTCTGTTCGATTTAATATAATTTGTGTTATACTTTTAAATGTACATAGACTATGCGTTAATTTAATTGTAGTTTTCATCTTGTTTCAACTATTTATAGATGTGGTTGATGCTAACGCGCCGTGCTGTCATCTCTATGTATGCATCGAATATCGGGGTAGTATTTACTTCTTTGCTGTTTTGTTGTAGCCGGCCAATTAAAAATACAAGAATGTACGTAAGGCGAAAATAAACTTGGATGATGAGATCATTTTTGTAATATCAGAGCAGAGCTTGAGCAACAGAATAATTTTTAGTTTTTTTTTTAGTACTACTTGTTAAGTGCGTAATGTAATTTTTTATTTTATTATTTCTTTTTTTTTTTTTTTTGTACCATCTCGAAAGTCAGCAATAAATGGCGCAATAAATCAGAAGACCAATTCTCTTAAGCTTATACACAAATGTGGTTGTTGTTGTGACGTGGGGAGTTCCTCATATTGGAATTGTTTGATTGATTTCTTTCATGATACTACTTTCAGATACATTGAAATATATGACTAAATACACTGAACATTAATTCTTTACGCTGATTGTTTCTCGGATTCGAATGGAGGAGCTTGGGGGGATAGATATGAAGGGGAAGTCGCGAAACATTAACAACAATAATCCATCATATTGTTTACTTTCACCTTTTTCACGTATTTTATATGTATATTATGCCTCAAAATATATGCAAGAACAGGTGCTTGGTTGAGCTTGAGGATTTTGAGAAACGGACTTTTGAAACTATCTTCGGTTTTTGAAAGTATCTTCGGTAAGGATGGAAAAACAATGCATATACATGCACACACATACATATAGAATAGATAATAGTATCTTTTGGCCAACATCGGCTGCGTCTGCGTCTAATCCTCCTCATTCTGATCTTGATGCGGCACTCGGCCACTAAATATATATATATATACCTATATATTTGTTTAGCTTAAACTTTGTAACTTATATATCAACTCTTATAGCGTGTGTGTGTGTTATTGAATCTTGCTTCAAATTATACTCTCTCTTGCGCGCTTTCTCCCATCGTCGTCGTCTCTCTCTCTCTCTCTCTATTTATATATATATATATATACTTTCGAATGAATCAGAGAAAGAATAGAAGTATGTTTGGATGCTTGCTACATCTGTGTGTGGTGTGGGTGTGTGTTTGGTGTGTGGTGTGTGCGTGTGCTTGTGTGGGTGTGGTATGTTATGGTGTGATTATGGTGTGTGTTTTGTTTAAAGTATAAAGTATGTGTTTAAACGACTTCTGGTATTGTATTGTTTATGCTTTTGTTGATTTTTGTTTTTTTTTTCAGTATTTTTTTTTTTTTGCTTTGTTTTTTTTTTTTGTTTACTTGTAATAACGCTCCCTTGCTCGCCTGTCTCTGTCTCTCTACTTTTCTTGATTTGATATCATTTGTAGTTTACCTTCGGGATAAACAGCCGCCGCCACGCCCCCAGCGGCAGCAGTGGGCGGCGTGCGCATGAAGTACTCCTTATTGACGCAGTTCCTTAAAACGTCTGGAATATTGCCGACGATTGCCCGCCGGATCTCGGTGGCTGCCATTTCACGCAACTCTGTGGCGGACGCGTCGCTGAAGAAGGCCGCATGCGGTGTACAAATCAGATTTGGGGCATCCTTCAAAGCGCCCTGAAAGTCAATTAACAATTGGTTAATAAAGAACATAGCCGACGTTGGTGCGGCGCCAACTCAGATTGCGTAAAATGCCTTGTTTTACAACAATCTCTTACTTGAAATACATTGTAAGGTTCGTTTTCGTGGACATCCAACGCAGCAGCTCTAATGCGTCCCTGCTTCAGCGCCAACGCCAAGGTCTCGTCATCAACCAGTCCGCCTCGGGCGGTGTTCACCAGAAATGCACCAGGTCGCATCTACAAATTATTTGTTACTCCTTAGTAAAGTAATCAAGTTTAATAGGAGTTTTGATAGCAAACCTGTTTAATTGTGAATTCATTGATTAAATGATGGTTGTGCTCGTTAAGCGTACAATGCAGTGATACGCAGTCGGACTGGAAAAGCAGATCCTGCAGCGTGTAGACACGTGTGAGACCCAGTGACTTGTCGATGCCGTCGGGCAGGTAGGGGTCGTAAAAGATGACATTGAAGCCGAACGCCTTTGCTCTCAATGCCACGGCACTTCCGATTCGGCCCAGTCCCACCAGGCCCAACGTATCGCCGCGGATGCGTGCACAGCCCTAGAAAGTTAATTTTTTACAATAAGATTTAATAATTTATTTTAGTTTTAAAAACGTACGTGTGCTGCCTCCCTAACTTGCTCGGGTCCAGTGAACTTTTTGCCCTCTCGCACCATATTCGCGAGCCAGTAGGTCCGCCGATAGAGATTGAGGATCAAGCACATCGTCGTGTCCGCCACCTCCTCGACTCCATAGCCGGGGACATTGCAAACAGCGATGCCCAGTTCGCCCGCCGCCTTAACGTCAATGTTGTCTGTGCCGCTGCCTATGCGTACAATGATGCGTAAAGCTTTGAACTTCTCCAAGTCCTCCTTTGTGAGGACGATTGTGTGCCACATCAGAGCTCCCACTGCCTCATTGAGTACCTAAAAAAAAAAGCAATCCGAGATTAGAGATTAGAGCTCTTAGTTAAGGAGAATCTAATGCTTACCTTCTCGTGTATTTCGGAGGTGCTCTGTGCATCGCAAAAGGCCACCGTTGCCACATCCTTTAGAATTGGCATCTCGATGGAGCAATCACGTCCATCGAGCAGAGCCACCAGTGGACGCGCCTGTAGCGGTCCGTTGGCGAAACTGCCCTTAACATCGATGCGCGAACGCTTCGGCATCATCAGATTTTTGTCCATTTTTGTCCCGGAATTAGTATCTGTGTCTATTTGTTAACCACTCCTCTCTGTCTCGTCTCGGCCTTGTCTGGCGGCGGCTGTGATTTCGTTTTGATTCTTTCGGTTCTTAGTGTTTACTGTTCAGTGTTTAGTGAGGGGCGCTGGGCGCAGGCTGGTATGGAAGTGGTATCCTCTCTATGCTGCTAACTGGGAGGCCGTCGTCGTCGTCGTCGTCGTCGTCAACCGCTTTCAGTGGCTCTAATTAAATCAATGGAACGAAAACGTTTTCAAGACTACGATGCAAACGCTGCAATCATTTTTGGCGCTTCATATTGAAATCGAGAATCCTGCAATGAAAGCAACAATAACATAAAACACATAAATTAAATGGAAAACATGAAATGTGATGTACTCGCCCAAGAGTAACATAAAAAAAATATATGTAAAAAGAATAAGAAAAACTACAATGTCAGCAGAATTGTACCGATGACAAGTTTTTCGTTTGGATTTCGCCAACATCAGCAATAAAGTCCGCCCCTCCCGGGCTTAGGCTTGGTAGGATTGGTGGGGAAGGGTAGGAGGTTGTTGCAAAAACATAGAAATTTAACGCTTCTCATCGAAAGCAACTGGCCTCTGGCCGAAGAAGACTGTCTCTGTGCCAGCTGTTATGGAAAATAGCTTCGTCACCAGGTTTGAAGCCACCATTACTTGTCCAAATCCAGTCAAGCTTATCGCACCAAAGTATTTGCCTTTGATTAGAGTAAAAAAAAAAAGTGGAAATCGGGGGTCCTACAAGAGCGAGTTACTGTACACTTGGATTACGTTTTAGGCTGCAGTATCTTATCACCTCGCACTCGCCACTTCTTGGTTATCTGACGTGGAGTGGCGGGCGGCGTGGGTCCGAGGATCCAACCAAGCGTGATGGCAATGTGACCGATAGGCCCATTTATAGACCCACTCTACACCATTAGGATTTTATGGAAATCCAAAGAAATAGCCCTCGTATATCGCGGCAATCAATAAAATGATAATTCAGTCACATGAAATTACTTAAAACGACAACTGTAACTCAGAATAATAAAATACATATCGCATGAATAGTTTTTAATATACAGCTGAGATTCAGATTCATTGCATCGCTGGCTGATAAGCGCCTCAAATCGGAACAATACCAAAATACCCTCCTCCCTGACAGCGCGTATATCGCAAGTGTGTGGAATATTCTATAGAATATTTTATTTATGTGCGACTGTGACTGGGACTGTGTTGATAAGCCGTCAATGACTGCCTCTGTGGCTATATGGCTACAGTCTACAGGCTATATAGGCTATGTTTAGACGCACCCTCCCCCACCCTGCAGCCCGCTTCCGACCGTCAGTCAGTCACTTCCCATCAGCCATGTGTCACGTATTGTGCAAAAGTATGAAATACGTTTAAATGCGGCAACCGACAACAATAATAATGATACAAAAATAATAAAGAAAAAAAAATATACTTCCACAGATACAAGACTCGAGCGAAAAATCGCAAAACCAAAATACAGAAATACAAAAAGCAAAAAAAATAAGCAACGCAATTATGACATCGAGCAATGGAAGAAATAAATCGCCACTGCTCCTCCCCGCTCACTCTCGATACAATTATCAAGTGAATAGCCAAAGTCAAGTGGGCGCAGAAACGCTTTGTTCCATTTCTCTCCTAAGCGCCTGGGTTTTTTGATTTGAATTTTTGTTTACTCGGAAATAATTCTTCTTCGATTGCTCGAAGAGCCAGCTCACAAAGGATGAGTCACTTGACTACCAGAGCTAACTTTTCAAGCGATTATTGTATTTTTCTCAAACCAAGTTATCCATTTAAGAAAAATGACTCAAAAACATGCCACTTTATTGCCCCACGAGGCTCTGGTTGTTTCGAAATGGGGAAAATGCCAGTTGAGAAGTGTAAAGCGCGCCAAAAACCAGTTTCAGATCAAGTTGCCACAGGATGTGGCATGGCAGTCGCAATGTGCCAGTGCCAAGCGCCCACGCCAAGAAAACCTGTTGATGCCTCCTGGCGGCGCAAGGCGGCAATGAATCCGGAATAAAAAATCAAATCAACCAGGAGGGCACACAAAAATATAAATCACAAAATAGCGAGTGTACACTGTACACAGTATCTAACAGATACAGATACAAATTCAGAGTGTGACGCGGTTGCTACCTGAGCCGCAGCTACTCCGATGATTCCTATTTTCATTCCGATTCTGCCGACAAGCCGCTGTCTAACAGCCAGTCCAGATTTGGCAACAGTTCTGACCATTTGGCTAATTTATGGCTATGGGAGTTACTATACCATCAATGATTATTGGTGTTTGAGTCCAAAAACCAACTATTTTTCACATTTTCTGCCAACACTAGTGGCCGTAAAATTGTGCAACTTTTGCTGTAAGAACTCCACCAGAAGCGATGACGATGGTCGCGAACATATCTTTTATGGAATGGGTAACCAGCGGGCGGCGTCGCGGCCCGGCAACAAACCAAGCCAAAGCCAACAGCAAAAAAAAAAAATAAAACCGGTTTATCAACACGAAGCGAACCGGGCCAGGTCCGATAAGAGGAAAAAGGAAAGGAGAGTCGAGAGTCGATGGCTGGCTCGATTTTATTTTCATTTCTTTGCTGGCTCTTGTATCTTTTTTTTTTCTCTCTTTTTTTTTTTGCCACAATTTCTCAGGCAGGAAAAGCCATCCATGTTCGCTTAAATTGTTTGTTGGCTTAATGCCACACAGCGCCAACTTCTGTACCGAAAACGTGTGTTTGTGTGTGAGTGAGTTTAAAACACGTTTAAATAAGTCATGCGCATTTGTGGGGAAAAAGTTTTAAAGCCCTGAGATGCTGCAACACATTTGAGGGGGAGGTAGCTGGGCTGCTGGCAGTAGAAACTGCAACTGAAACAGCATCACTGCTCATGCGTCGAGTTTGCTGCGATTTTAAAGTCGCCAACCTAACCAGCACACTCTCACACTCGGCTAACTTGTTTTTTTTTTTTTACTGAATTAACTGCTGCGGCTTCCTCTGGGGATGGCTTTCCCGCGTTATTCAACGACGAGAGGACGAGAGTCTGGTCGGTACTTGTTTGGTCAGATTACTCAGTTTATTATTATTTTTACCTAGATTTTAAATACCTTAAATAGCTTAGTTTGCAGTACTTTTTCGCTCAGTACTTCCCCAAGAAACCACTTTAACTGAGTGGCTGACATTGAGCAATGTTTTTATTGTTCTGTATATGTCACCACGCTTTCCCTCGCTTTTTTCTTTCCATTTTTATTGCTTTTGCATTCATATTGATTGGTGGTGTTTTGGGGGGTCTGGTGGTCTGCGAATGACGCAAATTGAAAAACTGCAAGCTAGCATAGCTCGGACAGTGCCAATGGCAGTGCTAGTAGTGACCAGAAGTGGCAAAAAATCAAATAAAATACAACTTATATGTGTATCTGGCCCTCGCGCACGCTTACGAATGCTGTTTCTTGGCTACCATTTGGCTGAGCCATCTGAAAGTGTTTTGCTTTTTTTTATTTTTATTTTTATTTAGAGTGAAAAATAGCGTCAGATCGATGGACCAGCAGGGCGAGTAAGGCAGCGGGTGTGGGGGGACTACTCTCACAGATCAGATCGTTGCTTCCATTGTGTTTTGTACCACAATTTTGTGTTTCACAGACTCATTTAATTTTAAACGTTTGCTGCTATTTTGGCCTGCCCGCCCTTCTTCCCCGCGACACTTGCGCCCAAATGTGTGAAATTCTTTGGGCAGGTGTGCATTTTTTTCAACCGACTGCTCCTCCTCGCTCGGCAACAAACAGAAAACAACAAACATTGCATTTAAATTTGAAATACAAAAAAAACAAGCGAGAATGATAACATTGACAATAAATAACCGTTGGAGTGGGGGTGTACCGTAACAATCAGAATTTATTATTGACCAAAAAAGGGTTACCAGACGGAAAAATGTTGTTACGCCAAAAACAAATGAAAACATAGCTATATAGAGGGGGGTTTTGTGCAATCTAATATTTTTTTTTATAATTTTCTATACTTGAAGTTATGAAACTTTGCAAAAACTTAAAAAAAAAAAACACAAACAAAAACATGCAATTTGTCTTTTTTTTGGAAAACATGTCAACACTAAAACGAAAACACCTCCTCTCTAGAGGAGTAATCTCTCCTCTCTAGAAGTTTTGAGAAATTCAAAACAACGGAAACAATTCCGTTGCAAATTCAAGTGGGTGGGATGGGGGGAGGGTTGAGGTTGGGATTGGGGAAAAAAGCGGGAGCCCAGAGTTCCTTGTCTGTCTGCCTCTTCTCCATGTGTGTGCCCTGGTATACGTAGCATACTCTGTGTGTGTGTGTGTGTGTGTGTGTGTGAGATGGGTACAGGCACGTCGGGCAGTGAAAGGGCAGCGAACGAAAAGAGACGCAAATACTAAGAGTGAGCGAAGCAACGACAAAAACACGACAAGCGCAAAAATTGTAATAAAAACTAGAAACAAGCTTCAATTTGGATGGAACAAAAAACCGGAGGGGGGTCAAATATTTATGGACATTGACAGTCGCAACTTTATCAAACTTTTTCTCTTGTCAGGCTCTGCTCTTAGCGATTTTGTGTGTATATTTAAATCCGAATAAACAAAACAATGCGAAAAATGTAATTCCATCGGGTAACGGGAAAGGGTATGCATGTGTGTGTGTGTGTGGGTGTTAGTTACGATTTCCAATCAATAAGCAGTGGGAGGCACTATTTATTTATCCTTCCATACCAATAAGGCAATACTTTCTTGACTTTCTTTAAAGTCATTTTAAACTTAACCCCTTGGAGCGAAAAAAGGCAGCGCACTTTCACCCTTTAAAGAATTGCAGAGCCCAGACCAGACCAGACCAGACCGACCAAGAACGAACTAAAGGCCGGTTGAAATGTGTCAACATGGAGAGCCCGAGCCCGAGCCCTTTGGCTTTAGTTTCCAAACTCGTTGGTTTCGATCCCTTCCCCTCCCTCTCCCTCTCTCTTTTGCGCACTAAAATGTGGCGGCGGCGGCGACGGCGGCAAAACAACGATGAGACAGCATGTTGCAGTGGCGTGGGTCAGGGGGGGCGGCTTCTGGGGTGAAAATGGGAGGAGGCGTTGCGCAGTGAACCTTGCGTGTATATTGTCACTAGGCGGTCGAAAAAAAAAAGGCGAAATAGACACACACACACATACACCGGATGGTAAATATCTGTATCTGTATCTGTATGGGGAGATTATTGCACAATTTTATTTATGTTTTGCATAGAATATGGCCCACTCGCACACACTCGCATTTCGCATTTAAACCGCAACAATAATTCGCCACAGTGTGCGTACACTGCCACTCACATACACATACACTCTGGAACATACATACATATATGTACATAGGTGTATGCAAAAAGTAGTTCCGCTTTAAAATTCATCAGAATTCTGCACGTTTCAATTTTTCTTGTACACGTTTATCGCCCCCACTCGCACACACACACACACACACACAACATGTAAATCCACAGATATCCATGAAAATTATTATTTTTATTAATATTATTAAATTGCAGCGGCGCACAAATTTATTTTCTTTTTTTTTCCCACCGCTTGCCGTTTTGCCGATTTCTCGTTTATTCGTTTTCCTTTGTGGCGGCGGCGGCGTCCGTTCGGTTTTTTTTTTCTCCCTTCTATATTTTGCGAGTTTACAATTGGGATGGAAATTCACGTGCAAAACACTGGGGCACACACAATTTTTGAGTGCAAACACCTGGCACAGGGGTTTAGACGTTGCCCACGCGTATTTTTCACAAATTCTGTGCACTTTTTCGGCTAGTTTTTCAACAATTTCTTTACCAGCAACGCGTCCAAATTCCAAACGCAGCTTTCAAAATGGCGGAATACGAGCACGGCGATTTTTAGGTTTTAGTACAGCAATGACGCTACCGCGATGCTACCCATTTAGCGGCTTGCCGCGCGTTATCAACGGCTGGAGATGCGGCCCAAGGTGGAGCGGCTGGCGGTAAACACACCTGGCTAAATGCGGGCGTCCAATTTGCCACGAACAGATTCGAATTGCACTCGATATATTGCGGAAATACTGTAATTATATTCGGCACCACTTCCACACATAAATTATTCTCTCTACCGACGGCCAGGGTTGTGTGGTACCTTGCGTAGAAGAGTGCTGCCAACCTGGTTATTCTTGTTAGGGTTGCCGCCTTATTTTATCGCCAATAGTCGATACTTATTGATTTAGATTTTATTTGACCTTTTGAATGATATTTAACGAAGGAAACCTTAATAAAAAAAAATTTATTTTATTTTTTCATCTAAACAGTCTTTGTTTATGGATTTACAAAAACCATTTCAAATTTGGCAAGCATCTAAGCTGAAAAACAGTGTGGCCAAACACGAAGAGTTTTGCCATTATAGCTCTCCAAAACTGCAGCCTCACTTGGCACCAACAACACAAAGACGAACGTTTTTAGAAGAATAACTGCCAATTATATAGCTTATCTCTTAAAAACTGATAAAATAGTTAGGTACTCCAAACACGATGTCGGCCAGAAGAGCAACCCATGCCGGCAGCTGGTACACGGACTCAGGTGACTAATTGCTATAAAAAAGAGATCGCATCACCCATTGCATATGCACTTCATACGACTGTATCTGTATATTGCACCTGTGTTGGTGTGTGATAGCAGTTGTTGTTGTGGGTGCAAAGACCCCAAGTGAACTAGGAAGAACAAACAACCTATATGTAAACAATAAAGACGGGTCAGAAGTTCTTCTCCGGATCGGTGCCCACGGCAGACCGGATCTCGTCCATGCGATCGTAGGCGATCTCAGTGGCCCAGCACATACGCTTCTCCAATTCGCTGTTTCGCTGCCGCTGCTGACGTAGTGTGTCCAAGCCCCGTTCCAGCTGTGTGCAAGCCTGGAAGAACGTGCTCAGCTCCGGAATGTCACCAAACTCTCCCGGATGCCGGCGAAATCCCTCGGTGGCGTCCGTCGTCAATTTGTCCAGGCGATTTTGAGAGAAACGCGTGTCGAACATCTTCTGCAGCTCCATGGTGGTCATCTTCCCCATCTCGTTGTTCATATCATTCAAATGCAAATCCCGAATACGATTCTTCAATCCAGTGAAGTTCACGGACTCGAATTTCTCGCCAATACCCTGGAAGAGCTCGTAGCTCTTTTTCAGCTCCAGCTGCATCTTCTGCAGGTCGTCGTCTATGCTCTTGGCTGCCTGAGATTCCATAAAATCGGACCGGAACTTGGGATCTTTTGGAAGAGTCTCGTATTGACTCATAGATGCCAAATTGAAAGAAGTCGAGGATGTTGATGGCGAATCTGTATCCTTCTTTTGGTAATCACCTCCGGCTAAACGATCGGCTGAAGTCACCTCTTCGCATTTCATTGAGACGCGCTTCCCGCTGCCTGCTGAGGAGCGTTTCTCACTGCCTGCTGAAGAGCGTTTGTAGCTTCCCGTCGTGGAGCGTTTCGCACTGATTGAAGGCGATGGGGCTTCTATCGTCATTTTAGATGGCGATTTCTTGGGCTTTTTGGTCTTAATTGGACCAAAAATAGGCAGAGGGTTCGGACTCATAAGCATTTCGTTCGAAACCTTTCTGTCGGGATTGCCAGAGGCTCTAAATAAAAAATATTCTATAAATTTATGTTCTTATGTATGTTTCTTGGTGACTCACTCGCCCTCTAAAATCGCTGTTAGTTCAGTTCGGATACGATTCAATAGCTCATCGGTTTTCTTATCCTTATCGTTTTCCATGGCGAAAGGTTAAACTGGAATTTGTCTTCAATATGTATAGTGAACCTTATCGCAGGCAAGTTTTTGCTGTTTAAGGAGTTTTCTAATGAGACTGTTTGTTAATTTGTTGCCAGGCAACGCTAGGCCAACTGTGTGTAGAAAAATCTATATATATTTAATATTTTAACACTTTATTTCATTTTTTAGGCTCTGAGCTTAGCAGGCAGCTAGATCGTTGGCTTGGAGCTGCGGATCTCTCGCATGGACCAGCACGAGCTATTATTGCCCCGTAAGACAAATATTTTTATTAAATAAGATTAAATTAATTTAATCCAAGCCAATTATCCTTACAGACATGCTGGATACACCTATTGTGGTGCCTGCGGGGCTTTCGCCTATCGCCAAGTTAGCCCTGTTGTCGTGTAAGGACTCGAAATTCGCATTCTCAGGATATTTTTAATTCTTACCGCCTTTTCAGAAAGCGAATCTTCATTCTGGGTCCATCCCATCATGTGCGCCTGCGCGGTTGCGCCTTATCCGTGGCAAAGAAATACAGGACTCCTCTCTACGATCTCAAAATCGATACTCAAAGTATGTTTGTGAGGCAGGTTATCTAAAGATTTGTTAGAATAACATTGGTGATGCGTTTTAGTCAATGCCGAGCTGGAGAAGACTGGTCAGTTCTCCTGGATGGACATGAAAACGGACGAGGATGAGCACTCCATCGAGATGCATCTGCCTTACATCGCCAAAGTTATGGAAGAGTGAGTTTCATAATTATAGATACTCCTTATAGATACTAACTTTAGAGTGTTGCAGCTACAAGGATCAGTTCACCATTGTGCCTATCCTGGTGGGCTCTCTGAACCCGGATCAGGAGGCGCAGTACGGCAGCCTTCTTTCCACGTACTTCATGGATCCCACCAACCTATTTGTGATATCCTCGGACTTTTGTCACTGGGGACAGCGGTTCAGCTACACTTACTACGACCGCTCCTGCGGTCCCATTCACAAGTCCATCGAGAAGCTGGACAAGCAGGGTATGGACATCATTGAGTCTCTCAGTCCGCAGGCCTTCACCGAGTACTTGCGCAAGTACAGCAACACGATATGCGGCCGACACCCGATCGGAGTTATGCTCGGCGCTGTCAAGGCGTTGCAGGATCAGGGCTATGACAAGATGAGCTTCAAGTTCCTGAAGTACGCCCAAAGTAGCCAGTGCCAGGATATGGAGGACTCTAGCGTCAGCTATGCGTCTGGCTCGCTTGTCTTTGAGATTTGAACGCAATCAAGTATTTTAGCCACCTTCTAAGGCATCTAATTTGTGGAATTTAAGCTTAAAGTTTTTACAAGTACTAGCATCAAATTGAAAATTTTAAATAAAATTAATTATCGTATGAATTAAAAGCTAATTCAATAACAATTTTAGTTACATTTAAGTTAAAGTTTTTCTTTATTTTTCTCTTTTTTGCTGAAACATCGAAATTGACTTTTAAGCCATTTTAAATGATTTCTTGGATGTGTTTTCTGTTTTCTGTTTTTGTATTTTTATGTTTCGTTTTTCTTATTTTTTTTTGTCGTTCTCCGCGGTAAGCGATGATGAAATGTTTATGAGATGAATGCTTGTATGGGATTCGGATTCAAAAACGTTTGGCTGTTGGCCATCCAGCAGCTCTTGTCATGTCGCCCGCTTTACCACCAGGCGGCGGCAGCATTGGCGGCACCTCCGGCGGTGGCGTCCGAAGACAAGGGAGCCTCATTGGGTACACCTCCGACTGTGGGACCCGAACCCAATCCGTTCAGACGCGAGCACTGCTCGGCATCGCTCGCGATCTGCAGGGCGTTCATATTTTGGACGAACGTCTCTAGAGCTGCGGCGCTTTCGTCCGGCGGATTATACGGCGAGGTGCGCTGGCTGTGGGGACTGCGGCGCAGGAATTCGTTCAGATCGCTGGCCACACTGGCGGCCTTGGAGCCACCTCCGGCTCCGCCGCCAATCGAGGGATCGAAGTCGTAGCCAAAGGGATCTGAAGGGCGCTGCAGAATGCTGTTCTGCACAAAGAGGTGGGTATCTGCGGGAGAAGTTCAAATGGAAAATTAGATCAATGGAGGATCAATAATTTATGCTTTTTCATACCACTGTCACAAAAAGTTGGACCTGGTGGCGGCTGCTGTGGCTCAAAGGCGCTTGGGGCTCGCACTCGTCCACCGAACACACTGGTTATCTCCACATGATGCGGCGATGGCGACGCGTTGTTCCGCGTGAAGTTCGACTCCGATATATTGTGTATCGAGACCTGAAAGTTTATGGGTGAGATTGCATGAGTATCGATAATGAACAAGTCCTTTCGAGTCTTTAATTTATGAATTTTTGAACAAAAAACCATAGTTTTCCAATACTTTATCAAAAAAATAGTCTTTGAAAAGGATTTCTGTAAATTTTCTAACAAGTTATTACAATTTCGGACTCTAACTTAAGCCGCTAAGTGAAATTTAAATGAAAAAATGACTTAAAATAATAATGAAATTAACACCCAATGTCCACACATTTATTTTTAAATATCCCTCACAGAAATCCTATCTGTACATCCAATTTTTTGGTCGCTAAAGTAAAAATACAATGGATTTTTCAGGATGAGAAAAACGAAACAAATGGACACGGTACGTCATTGTACTCTGGACAGTTGTAGTATGCCTGATTGTTGAAATAGTTTAAATAGGCTTGCTCTTGATAGCCACGCACCTCGTTGTTGAGATGCTGTCCCGGTATCAAGTTCTTTAGGAAGGCGGCGTCGTCGTAGCGTATAACGCCGGTGTTGGGTATGCCCTCCAGGTAGGAATTGAAACCAGTGATCTGTGGTGGCGGAGAATCGTCGCCGCAGCTGTGATGCATGTGACAGTCGCTGGAACCACCGCCGCTAGAGCCAGGTGCCTGAGCGCTCGAAAACATATCGAAGCCATTGTAATAGTTCGACTGCTGATACTTGTCCTGCAGGGGAACTCCCACTCCCACTCCAACGCCTCCGACTCCTCCATTTCCAGCTGCCGGATTATAATCGACCGGCTGCCACTTGCTGTCTTTGGTCTTCTGCTTCAGCTCACTGCCAATGGCCGAGAGACACTTCTGCGATTGCTTAGGTCGGGCAATCACCGCCGCCTCACCGACCAATCTGCCAGGATTTTCGGCATTCGGTGGAACATTGCTACAGCTAATACTGATATTGTTGTGCGTCCCGTTGTCGCTACTATTTCCGCTGGCCGAACCGCTGGAAAAGTACGAGAAGGAGCTGGCGGGGCTGCTGTTAGTTTGGCTACCACCTATTCCCTGTTGTTGCTTCTGCTGCGTGGCTCTGGCTGCCTCGGCAACCGCCTCCTGCGGCGTGTAGTAGCTGACGTTGCTGCCAAACTGCCGGTAGCCGCCCATCGACAGACCGTTGGTCACGGCCTGGTGCAGTGCCGGATTACGGATGGTGAACATACCGTTCTCGTTCTTAATGATTGCCGCCGGTTGGTCCATAGGCATGGGCGGTGCGATAGGTAGACCACCGCCACCACCACCACCACCACTACCGAAGTTCCGCGCTGAAAAATTCAGGTTTAGAGTTAGAACCGCACTGGTAGGAATCTTGAATGCATCTGTAGTTCTTAAAACTAAATTTACCTGGAGGCATTGGGTTAGGATTTGGTGGCAACATTCCACCAGCAGAAACTGGCCCGTTGCCCTGATGGAACATGGGATTACGCAGGGTTATGATATTGCCACCAGCACTGGTTTCGATTGTGGCTCCGCCAGCAATCGGCGATGCAGTTGCTTTTTGGCCATCCCCTGCTCCTCCAGGTCGAGTTGTTCCAACGCTTCCTCCACCTCCTGCTGATCGCTGCTTGGTCGCCGCTCCAGAAGATCCATTAGCTCCAGCTGGATTAGATCCACTGCCACTTCCAGACTTTCCGCGGTTACGGCGTCGACGTCTGGAGGACTTACCACTGGCACTGGCCGCTGAAGCAGCTGCCGCCACGTTGGGAGGAGCACTTGGCGAGCCCTGATTGCGGTTGGAGCGCGGATTGGCCTCCACCATGATCACCCCATTTGGATCCATGCCAGCCATCCCAGCAGCTCCGTAATAGTTGCTCAGAAGCTGCTGTGACGGCTGTTGGAAGTGGTGCTGCTGCTGCTGGGCCTGCTGTTGCTCGGCCAGCGGCTTCGAGAGCAGTCGGATGGACTCGCTCTTCTGACGCAGCTGTTCGCTCTTGGCCGGATCCACCTTGGTGAGCGTAATGCCAGGTGGCAGAGACAGATGCTCCACCTGCACGCCCCGGTTCAGTTGATCCATGATGCTGCAGTTTGGCGACTGACCCGTCTGCTTGGAATTGGCGCCAGAGCCGGGACCGCCAGATGGCTGGCTGATGCGCAGGTGTTGCATCTGCTGGGACAGGGTGCTGGCATAGCTTCCAGTCTGCTGCTGCGGCGGTGGTATGGCAACTTCGTTGGGATTGAAATAACCCATGTTGTGTGGAATGCCAGAAAGATCCTCTGATGAAGGACAAAGTAAGGAATCAAACCCAGTAATAGAAACAACCACTCCCTATAATAGCTTACCCTGCTTTTGCCGGTGTCCACGTTTTCCACGCTGTGATCGCTTGGAGTTCGAAGTACTCGCTTCCAATCGCTCGGGTTGAGTACTGGCGTGCTGCTGCTGTTGGCCACTGGATGGTGGCTTCACCCGAGCATTGTTTCCACGACCACCACGCGACGACTGTTGCTGCGGCTGCTGCTGCTGCTGCGGTTGTTGTTGTGGCTGATTATGGGCATTGCGATTCGATTCGATGGGGCCAGATGCCGGCTTCTGTTTCCTAACGGCTTCCGATGGGCGCTGGGGTTGGGTCTTGCTTGGTGGGAGCACCTTTTCCGGCTGACTTTGCTGCTGCTGGGAATGAGACTTGCCCCTTGCTTGGGCCTGAACTTTTGGGGTTTCCTTTGACGGCAGTTTGTGCGGCGCTTCCGGCTGTTTGTTGGCCTTTTTCGAAGGAGCAACTGGAGCTGGGGCTGGTGGTTGGTTCTTCTTACCGATCACTGGAGGTGGGGCCACTGGCTTTGCCGGCGGAGCTGCTGGCAGTTTAGTTGTCTGCTGCTTAACTGGCGGCGCATGGATCTCGTCCTCCTCACTGCCCGTTTCCCATTCACCCTCCGAAGAATCCTGCATATGCAGCGACTTGAAAGGATTGTTATCCAGCTGTCCAGCATCCAGACGCGACTTAACACGTTTTTGACGCTTCGGTGGCTCTGGTTCTGGAATGGGAACCTCCTTTTTGGGTGGCTCTTTAGCTGGAATTTTAGCAGCCGGGGGCTTTTTGGGCGCCGTCTTTGGCTTCACACTGCTCACGGAGCTCTCGCGAGTGCTCTGCGGCGTCTGAGACTTGGAGGAGGTGTTGCTCGCCGTGGTGCTGGAGTGGGTCACCAATGCAGTAGCCTGCTTCTTGGGCTGCTTTTTGGTTAGCTTTGCCTTCGCCTCCTGTTCAGCCAGCGCCGCCGCTGTGGCCGCTGCTGCAGCTGCCGCCGCTGCTTCTGCCGCCGCCGCCGCAGCCACTGCTGCCGCTCGCTTAGCCTCTTTCTTCTTGGCCTTGGCACTCTTCTCCGGAACAATGGGAGCTGGAATGGGAGCTACAACCACCGGAGCAGGAGCCACTGGCACCGAAGCCGTCTCTAACGAGGCGACCATGTGGCCGTTCACAAAAGTGTATAGCAGTTTGTCCTCGTGCGGAGCACTGCCTTTGGCCACCACAGTCACCTGCTGCTCAGCACCAGGATGGGGAAGCTGCACACGTCTAATGGTCACGATGCGTTTGGAGGGATCGGCAGTGATGGAGTTGGCCGCCATGGCGGCGATCACATCGCGTGAGAGCTGCTGCTGTGGAGCAAAGCAAACAGGCGGAACAGGAGCAGAGCTTCCTGGGTAAAAGGAGGAGCTACTATAGTCCGGGTATCCAGGCGGTTCTACAGGAGCTGCCTGATTGGTAGCTTCGACTGCAGCTGTGGATGATCCTCCGTTTAAGATTTCCTCCAGCTGAGCCATTTTAGCCAGCTGCTGCTCCTTTGTGGGCAGGTAGGAGAACCTAAATTCGCTATTTGTTTGCTTCACGGTGGCAATAAGTTCGAGGATAACTGTCTCCACCTTTGCCTTGGCGCGCTGGAGGTTTTTAATGTTCGCCTCCAACTCCCCGATGCGCTTCTTCTCTTTTTTCCGGCCGCCAGCAGCCGTGAGAGCCTTCATCTCGTACTTATCAATGAACTCCTTAAAATATATGTCCAAGAACTGTCCCCGCAAATCCTCCAGTTCTTTGATGCGCTTCTCCTCCTCGCGGCGCATCTTTTGCTTAGCTTTCTTGGCCGCCTTTTTCGGATTGGAGGTTTGCGGCTGCTGGGATTTGCCCTCGATGAAGTTAAGGGTTTCGTTGATCCAGCGCTGCTGGTCCTGCTCGCGAGTGTAGCTGCCAAGGAACTCGGCAAAGTCCTGCATCATTTCCTCTTTGCTGTAGTCAGCTGGAAAACCAGTTCCATTGCCTTTGACAGCGGCGACGGCTGCGGCTGCTGCAGCGGCATTCGCCGCCGCCGTGGCATCCGTGTGCATCTGAATGCTCTTGCACAAGCTGTCCAGGCAGAGCAGACTGTTGTCCTGCTCCTGATCCGCCTGCTCATCGGTCTCGTTGGAAGCCCCTGCACTAGAAGTCTTTCTGGAGTTGACCGAGGAATGCAGCTGCTTGGAGGCAAACACCTTCAAGCTAGGCGGCTGATTGGAGCTCTGACCCTCCTCCTTGGGCGGGCGCTTTGGTGGGTTGGCAGCTGGCTCCACCGTCGACTTTTCTTCCGTCGATTTGGTCTTGCGGTCATTTACAATCTGTGACAGCTTCTTGCGAAGGCGGTCACGCGTCTCATTGAAACGAGCATGATTGCACTCCTTCTTCACCCGCTTCTTGGAGTGGTTCTCCTTGCAAGGTTCCCCAATGTCCGCATAATCAGCACAACCTAAAGGATAAATTGGGAGATTAAGGAGATTACAATGAGAGAATCCACCTACATTTGCGCATCTTCTCCTTGCTCTTCTTGGTGCCGCCTGCGTCGCCACTCCTGCCACCCGATTGTGCCATGTTGGAATCACCTGCCTTCGATTTAGCGGACGATGAGCCCGTGGTGCTATCCGGTTTAGTGCGTTTTCTGGAACGAAACACAAGTTTGAAAGTTTATTAAAGTGTGGATGTTGCATTCCTTGGTCCGGAAGGAGGCTTACATTATTTGAGAGTCGTGCAACATCATTAGCTGATCCACACCAAACTGCATCTTCTCTATGTTCGCATCGCCCAGTGTAAAGCTGCAAACGAAAAAGGAACAAGAGTTAATAAAATGCGTGTGCTGCAAGTCAACCTAATCTCTTCCGGTCAGAGCTCCCAAATGGAATGGTTGTCAGCGACCAAATGTCACAAGGCTGGCACAAGTGCAGAGGCCTGCTACAATACCAAATTATTCGAGGGATTGACGTCGAAAGGAATTACCACGTCCTGGAGTGTGGCCACAACTTCCAAAATGTTAGCTTGATACTTTTGCATGCAACCCAAAAGAGGGTAATAGCTTTTATTATAAAAATTTTTAAAAAATTAATCCCTTTGTGGGGGAAAGGAACCAAAATGTAAAACAATCAACAATCGATTACGACTCCGATAAGTCATAATTTAATCGTGCATATTAGGGCTTAGGTTAAAGGTTGCAACACCAAAGCTTTATTCCGTTTAGCAGCACTTTCAACTTGTGGCATTTCCTCGCATTCTATGTTTTTTGGGAATAGTTAAGACTACAAAACTGCAACCTAAACATCAAGTTTGATCTGAATCTATTAATTAAAATGAATAGAATCTGAAAGAAAGCACAGCTTTTTGGCGCCCTTTGCCAAGCCACGCCATATTTTGAGGTGGCAACCCTGCGATAGGATTTTCTTTTTTTTGTTTAGAAAGTGTAGAGCGGCCCTAGCAGGTCCAATGACAAGCAGACAAAATTATTGAAATATTTTGTGGTTAGTTCAGACTTACTCATCCGTGATTTTGAATGGCGAATATCTGGAATTGTTTAAATTGACTTTTAATTACTGTATTACTTGGTTCGGATGTCTACTCACCCAATAACCTGCGCCAAAAACTGCTCGAAACGACCGTCCTCCTTGTCGCCCATCACACTGTTCATGCGCAGGCGCAGGTCGCCTTTGAGCAACTCTAAAGCGGAAAAGTCAGTGCTGCTGGCGTTGAACTTGACGAAGAAGTTGGCGTATATGGACAGGACGAATGTCCAGTAGGTCCTGTAAACGTAGTGTTGCTGACGCAGCTCCTGCAGCTCCGAAGGGCTCGGCGCCAACTTGCGGTTGAAAAACATCAGCGAGGGCAAGGTGGAGCGAAGCTCCTCGCGCGTAAACGACAACGGCTGGAAACACCGCAACAGATACTTGGTCAACGGCGGAGAGAGCTGGTTGGCCAAGATCTTTCGGGCCAGTTGGCATGCAGAAACCCGACAGTTCTCACCGCAAAAGAACTGAGCCTCGATTGTATCGTGGCGATAGCGCTTTCTGGTGGTCAAATGTTGAAACACAGCCCAGGCGATGTGGTATGTGGTGCGCATGGTGTCCGTGGGAGCAGCGTCAGCTTGTCTACGGAACACCGTGGTTACACTACCCGAGGGCGCCTCATCCTCCGGCAAATCGCTGGACCGACGCTGCTGCTGTGCAGAAGAGCTGGTGGCAGCCGTGGCCGCATTGTGCTTCGCCTCGTCACTGGTGCATGTGCTTAGGATCTTGGACTTCATCAGCTTGGCATCTTTCTCGACAATGCCGAGCGTTGTGCACTTGGCGCAATGGCCCGCTTGTCGCGGTCGCAAAGGTGTGCCAGCAATGGAGCAAGTTATGCATTTGCAGTTCCTGAAAGGTAAGTTTCAAGCTATTGAGTATGAAATATTATTTTTATTTGATTTAAACTCTTACTCGTTGTGGTGTTCGAGGAGAGAATTGCATCTCTTGCAGAGATCCTCATGTACTAGCTTGTTGGGCGGATCATAGAAACCATCGGGCCACTTTAGTTTGGTAAACGCCATTATATTCTTCCAGGCCAGCTGCCGGTCGACAATGCGTTGAAAGTCTATGAACTCATCATCGCTGATGTCCGGCAGCGAGAAGGAGGTGGCATCAAGGACGACCTTATCGAATATGTTGTACACATCCAGTAGGCCCGCCCGACGATCGTGCTCCGTCGGCGACAGATTGAACTTGTTCAGCTCAATCCAAATGTCCGTCCAGCGCCGCTCGATAGAGTGCATGTGCTCATCGAAAAGCATATAACGCTTTATCAGCGCAGTGGTCTGGGCCGACGGTGTTGCCTCCTTCAGCGACAGGATGCAGGCCAACATGGTGTCGCCCAGGGGTGCAAAGACGTGCTGTTGGAACAGACGCTGGCAGAGGAGCACCCAGGAGAGCTTAAACTTACGCAGAAAATCATTCTCGAAGGCGAATAGGCTCAGAGAGATCTTCTGCGAGATGCAGTTAAGATCAGAGTATCCGTCCAGGATGTCTACATGGAATAATAAAGAATAAATGCGTATAAATTTGCATGATTTTTGATACTTATATAATCTTTTTCAAATCAGATTAAGCTAATAAAATGCATGTCTTTCTCTTACAGGTTAGCATCCTCTCTGCGGATATCTTCTCATTCTCCTGAATGTTCTGAGCAATTTCGATCATGCCCTCGGAGAATGCCTTCACAATGCATTCGACGTTATAGGCGAGTATTTGTAGCAGCAACATCGGATTGTTGGCCATCAAACTGGTGAGCAGTAAACGAAATTGAATAGTTAGTAAACAATAATCGGACTCTGTCTCGGGACTGGGGCTGGGCTACAGGAGGCTCCACTTACATGGCGCTGAATAGCACTAATATCATATTATCAGAGATCGCTGTGTCATCAATAAAATCAAGATATTCGGCGTTTTTATCGTAGAGGTAGCCGCTGGTGATCCAATAGATTTCCTTGTTGCACTCAAGCAGCTTCTCAAACTTGTTGTAGGCAGCATCGTTTCTGGAATTGAATTTTTTTTGGGGAGAGTATTTTTAATTAGAATTTTATTTGGAAATATGGAACTGAAATACCACTTACTTCAACATGGGACTGTAGGCCTTGATCAGTACGTCTAACAGCATAACCACCATGTGCGCAGCCTTAAATTGGTCCATCATGATTGCCATGATGGTTTCGCGATATTCGAGACATTCCTTGCAGGAACAAAATGTGAAGAACTCCTCCTTCCGGTGTTTCACAAATATGAAGGCAAGATTCTGGAAATAGAGCTACAATGGATTAGGACTATCTATCATAGCTGATTGCATCGTTTAATGGGAGAACACACCGTAATTGCACGCAGCTGCCCGTCAGCATCGAGCGGATTCGTTGGATCCTCCGAGAACAGACGCATCTTTTCAATGGCCATCTAGGAAAAAGGAATTATTTGTTTAAGCTTTCAATCATGTCCTGTTTAGAATCCTTGCAATCCTTGACGACTTACCAAATACGAACGCGTTTTGTCATTGGGATCAGTGCTCTTCTGGTCGCAGGCATGCAACAGCTTATCACTGAGTTCCAGTTCGATGGCATTGTCATCCCGCAGACTCCACTGCATCAGCGAGACAACCTCCTTGTAGACCGTCTCCGATTTGGGCGGCGGGGCATACGGATCGAACGGTGGCAGCGCCAGGATGGTGTGCAGCGTATTAATGATGTTGCCCTCGGGGAAGTTTAGACGCTCCAGTAGCTGGCAGCCCGCCGGCTTCGCCTGGTCAGGCGGTGGCAATGCAGCCGCTTCGATGGCAGCAATAGAGAAGGAGGAGGTGGTGGCATAGGAGATGGTATCGGTGGTGATAGCGGAGCATGCGGTGGCATCGCTCACATGGCAGCAAGTCACCTCCAAATTAATTTCCACCTCCACCTCATCGCCATTTACAATGGGATCTTCGATGGGGGTGGATGGTTGGGTGGTTGACCCTCCCGGTTGCTCCTCCTCCGATTCTTTGGAGGCCATTGGAAGGCTTTTCACTCTAGCACTCGTATCACAGTCTCCCTATAGGATCACTTGTTAGTCCTTGCTGGAGCCACCGAAATTCGCGATTGCGCGACGCATTATTACACAGAATCACAGATGTAGATGCACTTTCACTCGCTTCCGTGTGCGCTCCTGTTGTATGTGTGTGAGTGTGTGTGTTTGTGTTCGCGTGTTCGTGTGCGTATGTGTGTAAATCGGATTGGAATGGAAAAGAGCGCAACGCAACAAAACGCGATTTTTCCCGCAACACTGCACGCGCCAAGCTTCGCTACTTGTTGTCTATCGTCCTGCCATCCGACCTCCGACTAAAATATGTATTGTATTGGCAAATCTCGGGTTTTAATTAGCTGCAGTTTCGCTATAGCATGCAGAAAAGACGCCAGGGATACAAAGTCTCGATTGCACTTGTTAGTTATGAGACTTGGTTAGAGAAGATACTTTTGTATATACGACAATTAGAGATGACATAAATTTGGGGATGAACCTTTTTTATTAGCCAGTTTCGCAACCATCGGGGTCCTTGGGGAACGTTTATAAAAGACAATTTTTATTAAAATTCAAGTACAAAATATATATAAGTTTTTATGTGAAATATTCCAGGGAGTCGACAGGAATATTCCAGCAGCAGAGTCTGTCATTTTTCTTTTAAGAAAAAAAACGCCTCTGGGTGCCACTGGCTTTGAATGCCCGGGCGAAAATAATGTGACCAGCATTCGAGGGTTCGGGTGGAGAAAAAAAAAGAAGAAGAAAAAGGTGTTGCAAAAGGGCGAAAAACTCATTTCACAGCGGGCGATTTTGAAAAATAATATGAAAGGCGGTGACCTAGACAGATTCAAGGACCGTCTTGAAAAATGAGGCCAAAAATTTTACCAGATTCAAATTTTTGAAAGGATTCTCCAATGTATGAACCCATGCTCACCCATTGGGAGAGTCACCATTTATTTTTGATTGTAACTTTTAACTAAAAACCCTGTAAAATAAATTGAGCTGTAATTTGTTTCAATTAAGCCGTTAATTTTTGAATTTCAATTTTGCATAAAAAAATACTTCAATTTATTGTTTAAATAAATCATGGATTGAACAAATATTAGCAAGAGTATTTATTGGCTAACAAAAGTGAAGAACCGGTTTTGTAAGGGGAGAGAGCCACCCAACGTTCTTATCAGTTTTAAAGCTGAACTTTCCAGCCACTGAGTACGTGGGAAATATGCGAATTGTAGTCGGTTCTCAGTTGGTATTGAAATCTCAAGCTGGCAAGGCGAACAAGCTAAGCTTTAGTCGGTTACCGAAGCAAGCACAGAAAAACAATGTTATCACCGGCCCTAATCCTCTGGCTAATCGCTGGACTACATGTGTTCAGCTCCGTAGAAGGCGATCCCCTCATAGAAGTGTTTCGATGGAAGCAGATGGACTACTACAACCGCGGAGATGGTCAGGGCTATGGCCATGGTCACAGGCCCGATAGGCCCAGCATCTCAGGTATAGCAAGTTAATAGCTCATAGCATTTAAATGCTTCATAAAATTTAAATAACTTAGAGATACTATCTTACTAGCTTATAGTTACATCTCATGATGTAACTATAGTTTTTCTATAAAATAATTAAGATACTATCCTTTTTCCGCCATTTGAAGAGAGTTAAAATATTTGAATTATTCATATTTGTGGTTCAATGGCTCTATATTTTATTTCAGATATTAAAAATGTGTAAATTAGTAAATTTTATAAATATTAATACATTTTTTGTGTTTCTCATCAGGTCCTATAGCTTTCCCTGGCAGATATTCGCGTGCCAAGCGTGAAAGTTTAACGTCCCGCGACACCCCACTCTCCATAAACAGTCGTGTGGGTAGCGATGACAGCAATGCCCCCTACATTCCGTACAACAATGTCCCCATGGGGGTCACCCACTTCCGGGGCCGGCTGTTCGTTACGATGCCCCGCAGACGTGTGGGAATCCCGTCTACCTTGAACTACATTGACCTGTCGCGGGACGGTCGGGATCAGAGTCCCAAGCTGCTGGCGTATCCCAATTTCGCCCTGAATCAGTTTAACAACAGTGCCGAGAACCTGGTCTCCGTCTACAGGACCAGCGTAGATGCCTGTCAACGGCTCTGGTTCATCGATACAGGAATGCTGGAGTACCCAAGTGAGTTCCGTGATATCTCTGATAAAAGTGACCCCCTCCACAAGCACACAACACATTCTCCACTTCAGATAATCGCCAGCAGATTCGGCGGCCCAGCATCTGGGTGGTGGACTTGGCCACTGATCGGGTGTTGAAACGCTTCCCGATTCCGGAGAACATTGCGGAGACAGGTCGCGGCCTGGCCAGTATCACCGTGGATGTACAAGCCAGGAACTGTGACGACGCTTACGCCTACATTCCGGATTTGGTCTACCGACGTCTTGGGGTTTATCACCTGGCCGACGATCGTATTTGGGCCTTTGAACACAACTACTTCAACTTTGATCCGCTGGCCGGGGATCTGAATATTGGAGGTCAGACTTTCCGCTGGGACGATGGAATCTTCTCAACAACCCTGGGACCACATCAACCGGATGGCAGTAGGAGCGTATTCTTCCATCCCATGGCTAGCACGTACGAGTTTGTGGTGTCCAACAAGGTGCTGCAGCAGGAGTCCAATGCAGCCCGCTCCGATCACGGCAACGATTTCCGCGTCTTGGGCTCCCGGGGCCCAGCTACCCAGTCCACGATGCACGAGTATGATCCAAAGACTGGGGTGATATTCTTCGCCGAGATCCAAAAGAACGGTGTGGGCTGCTGGAAAAGCAGCCAGCCCTTCACAGTAGAAAACCACGGAACAGTAGACTCGAATGCCAGGGACATGATCTACCCGAGTGACCTATCGGTAAGCTATTATTAAAACTAGTTTACAAAATAAATTTATATATAAATTTTTAACTTAGATCGACGATGAGGGCACCATTTGGGTCATGAGCAACTCCATGCCCATCTTTATATATTCAACGCTGGACACGAATGTGTACAATTTCAGGATCTGGAAGCAGAGCACCAGGTTGGCCAAGAGAGGAACAGTTTGTGAGTGATCTTTGAGTGGAATTGCTTTAATGAATGTTTCGCAAGATCGTTACATTGGGAATAATAATATGTGTATCGAAATTACTCACTGAAACTTATACATAAAATAAATCAAAAAGCATTTACAAATGTACCTTTAAAAATTGCCTAAATTTGAGTACTCGTTTTTATCACATCTTAAAAATTACGATAGATGCTTCCTTGTCTGTCTTTTCACACGAAAACAAATGAAAACATGAAATTAAACAACATCAATGAACTAAATCAGAGGCACTCCAATATTGCATAAGGATACTAAGTTGCATAGGCTGTGTGTTGTGTTGTGTGAGTGTGTGTTGTGTGTTTGTTGTATATGTAAACCTAAAATACTTGAATTTTTTGAGTTGTACATTTTTTTTAAACCGTTTTCGCATCCAAACAAATTCGAGGTGTAAATTTGGTAACATTTTAAAGTGTCAGCTATACATGTGTTGTATATATATCTATATATATGTTCGATTTGTATATATATGTATATGAGTTTATATAAAAATTTGCAAAAATATATATATATATATGTATTTATAGGTTGCTTCTTGTATATGATCCTCGTCTAAACACCTAAGTCCTTTAAGTATTCTCCATCATAGCATGAGTGATATAGTGAAATGATTCTACCATTACTAGTTGACTATATAGCGGTTCGGTATGCAAAATATGGAATGATTACTGGCCCGGAGCTATTGCAGCATATTACAGTTGCGAGTTATATGTGTTAATTCGATCGATCGATCGATCACTGCACCAAATAATCCTTGTAGCCGCGCAGCGACTTCAGCTGCTTTTTCAGCTTGGTGATCAGATCAGATGGCTGCACTAGAATGGATATATCTCGGCCAACGGAATTAAGGCGATCGCGTATCTCCAGATCTTTGAAAAACAGATTCAATGGACGCCCATTGATTTCGGTGAGCATCCAAAAGGTGAGCGAGTTCCCATCGCATGACTGTGTCTGCAAGATTTCGTTTTTCATTATTTGGAAATACTATTTTGGTCAGTGATCTGTACCTTGGGAGGAAGCCCGTGGCGCGCGGCCAAGCTGTTGGGCACCACGTCCACAATGGTTGCCGTATTCCCATCGCGAATCAGTCCCAGGCATTGCCCTTCGCGGTCACGTCTTATAGCATAGGCACGGCCAAAGGGAATGCGACGTAGCAGAACCTCGACCTGTTTATAGAAAAAGTTATATTTTCCAAAAACATATATCCATTCAATGTGAATCTTACAAATAACGTATTCGTATTTCTGATTATCTTATTGGCCTCCGCAGCACTGCTTATGTTCACGCCTGCAATGGTCAGTAGCTGATCGCCAATGTGGAGGGCATTGTAGAGCACAGGATGCTCCTTCTGCTTCCAGCCTCCAATCCTGTAAAATGAAACATAATTAATGCTTTGATTTTGCCTTAAACCCAATCCGATAGAGGTTAGACTACATACAACCGCTCCAAAACTTACCAAACGCCTCCGAAGGCATCCAACCAGGCGATAGAACCCACGCAATCCTTGCGCCGTAAGTTCAATCGCACTCCCCCAGGATGCATAATCTCCCGACGCAGTTGCATGACTTGCTGCTCCCTCAGGGTTAAACGCTTGTTGGGTGACTGCTGAGCGGGATTGGTCGATGATGGGGTGCTGCTGCTAGGAGGAGCTCCCTGTGGCGGTGGCTGCATCCTAAAGGCGTTGCTCCGCGACGGGGTGAACTCGTTATTGTTGGCGTTTCTTTGATTTCCCGATTCACGGGGAGCTCGCTGAAGGGGTGCTTGTGCATCTGAGGTGGATGAGCTGCGCCGGCGCTGCTCCTGGCTCTCACTGGTTGTGACCCTTTGAACGGCCGTCACTTGGGACGAGTTAGACGAGCTGGCCGGCTGCTGTTCAATGTTGTTGTTTGTTGCGCTGCTGGATTTCTGGGATGTCTTGGTTTTTAAAGGCGAGTTGAGTAGTTTCAGATAGTGGAAATCCCTGCGACTAGGTCGGGAGCTGATCACCAGCTCCGTTAGACCCCGCGTCAACTGGGGTGTCCTTCGAGGAGCATTCTGGGGCACTGGCTGGACTTGTGTTTGCGGCGAAGCCAGTCTGCGACGTGCCAGAACTGGACTTCCATTGGAAACGGGCTGGGTACTTCTCGTAGGGCTAGCACTGCTGCTTATGGGAATGCTGGACGACAAGAACACCTTTTCGTAGTGGACATTGCCACTGATTATGGCGTCACTGCTCTGCTCACTGTTGATGCTTATGTTCGTTATGCCCGAGGTATTCGCACTAAGTATGATTTTCTTGCTCAGCTTTGGGGTCTGCGGCTTGATGGGATTGGAAGCTGAATTTGAGGATGAGGGCGATGGATAACATGTTCCATACACGGCCACAGTAGTGGCTTCGCCCTCATTTAAGACCTTAACCTTGGTAGTGCCCGAAGAGTTGGCCGGCGTGCTCGAACTCGAGCCATTGGAAGCACTTTGCTTAATCGGCGTGGTGTAGGAATTACTACTGCCCACTTGAATGGTACTGGTACTGCTGCTGGACTGGACATTGGACGGAATGATTTGTACATTGCTTTTATACTCCTGATGGGCCTGGGGTAAATGCTGTTTGCCATTCACTTTGGACTTTACTTCCGGGAAGCGAAACACCTCAGCTGTGGCGGTATTCTTAGGCGGCAGTTCTGGCGGCTGATCCTGATCCTGGCTGACGGTGCTGGTGTTGGACACCTGGATGATTGTAACATTGTCTTGAGGCTCCTCACTTTTGGCTGGAGCGGTACTGGCGGCCTGAGATGTTGATTGAGCTGGAAGGGGCTTGCGTGGCGGCCTCTTAGACTTGTCTGCTGCACCTGCGGACATCGACCTGGATGTTTGCGGTCTGGAATATAGATTTCGTGGCACATTAGTATTCTAGAAAAATGCATTATCTTGAACCCACTGCCTCTCAAGTTCTGTCTCTGTTCATTGTCATTCATTCAGAACCGATCGTGACCTTAGTAGCCGTGTGCTTAAATGCAAATCAACTCAACATATCTCAAAAACCCGTCAGTCATGTCCAACAGTGAACTAATCGAAGGCGCGTTGGACGAGTTGTTCGTTAAGGAAGTGGCCAGTGTGGTGAAACTGGTCGGCACGCTGCCGGAAAAGTACAAAATCATGCCCACCTGCACCCTCTGGCTTAACATTTTCCAACTGGCGACGCACAAAGAGCGCTTTGCCCGGAACTACATGCTGGTCCTCCTGCACAAGCAGCTGAATAGCCGAAGAACCTTGGGCTATCCCTTTACGGATTCCAGCTGCGCCCAAAAGGACCTGTGCACTCTGCAGGAGAAGATGCGACAGTTAGATATCAGAGGGGAGCTCACGGATGGCGACGAGGAAGTTAAAACGTTTGAGGACAAGTCCATTTGCTTTAGCTCTGGCGAGAACTTGGAGTTTGAGAACAGAAAGTTAATGGACATCAATGTGGATTTGGCCAACGACCTACAGAGCCTCAAGAAACAGTATGCAGATTTGGAAGAGTTGCGCGAGGAGAACGGAAAGGCTTTTCAAATACAAAATGAGCAGTTGAAACTCCTTGAAAAGGAAACGCGCTCCATGAAACGAATCTTCAGTATCTCTGCAATCACCGCCCTCAAACAGATGTGCTGCTCCCACCTAACCACAAAGGAATCCTTCTTCGGCACCCTGTTGAAATCCGTCTGCGAGAAAGAATCTGATATTGCGAAGGTGAATCAGATGGAAAGTCAATTCAGAAGCTTGCTTATCGGCCATTCGAACTATTATCAGAAGAAACAACAGGATATGTTAATAGAGAAGACTAGCGATAAATATGACAAGTTGCGCGATAAGGTTAGCAAGAGGTACAAGAAAGTTATCTCCATGAAACTAGATGCCCAGGAGCACGAGCTAACCTTAAGCGCCATGCGCTATCTGACCATCTTGCGCAAATTATTCCTAAGTACTTTCCCCGGAAAAGCAACAACCAAAAAGGAAGTGTCCAAATTTCTGCAACGAAGTCACGACGAACTAGCTGAGATGCTGTAGCGATCGTAGATTGTCTTACCTGGGTATCAGACGTTCACATTGCAACATGTGCTCCAGATTGAGAATTTGATCTGCAATTAAGTTATATTTTGTTAAGCCGTTTTATACAAACTAAATAAAAATAGAGTTTCAAACTTCATCTGTGATCTCACCAGCAGAAACACGCTGAGCTGTGGCCGCCACAACATCGAGGCGGACTCCGTTCTCAGTGAGCACACAGGCTTTTCGCAGAAGCGGCGAAAGAAATTCGTCATCGGACAGATTCAAATCAGCATCGTTTGTGAGTTGAGGGTCTGAAGCTGCTGCTCCTTCTATTGTTGCATCTAGTTCTGCACCGGAAGGTTCCAATTCTTCGCTGATCTGTTCGCTGTAGGTACTAATGGGATCGGAGAGCATGTTAAGCAAGTGTTGGGTGAGAGTATTGGACATGGCAGCAGGAGCTGGAGGAGGAGCCGACGTTGGAGCTGTGGAAGCCAGAGCTGGAGTTGAAGCTGTATGTACTGGAAGTGGATTAGCCACGGGAGTAGGACTGGATGGCTGTTCCGGAAGGGGCTGTTGCACTGGATGTTGACTGGGCGCCACCACACGCTCAACTCCCGGGACCAGAGCTGCTGGGACGGGTGGTGGTGGCGGTAGCGGTGATGTGGGATCCCTTGTGGGTAGCAACGGGGCGCGTACTTCAGGTAGCTTCGTGTAGAGATTTTCACGCGGCGAAAGAATCTTCATTTCTCTCAGTTTCGATCGCAATGTTTCCACCCATTCTTGCATAATCTCCCTGAAACGAGAGCGAAAGTAAACGGCGAGCTTGTAACCGAGACTTGTGCAACCATAATTGGCGTTGCGTGCGAAACTATTAGCTCACCATGAAACGGCGTGGAAGCGGAGCACCTCGTTGCTGAGCGTTACCACAAACTCGAACTCGTGAGAATTGGGAATGAGGGCGTGCGAAATGTGTAGAGTTTCCCGCAAGGACACGGCCCACTCGGGCAAGTGTCCTGCCGCCTGCCTCGGCTCCGCGTAACCCTCAAGTAAAGCTTCAGTATCATCGTGAACACAGAACACCACCCAGCTGCACTCAGATTTCTGCAAGTCCAAGAAATAGGATTAACATGCCAGTTAATATTTACATTTTTTTTGTTGTTTATTTTTTGAGCACGCACCTTGGGCCCCACAGTCAATCGTTTGCCATCCGCCGTCAGCCGTTTGAGCCATGTGTTCTTGTGAATTTCCCGGAACTGTGCACCTGATCCACCACCCACTCCACCGCTCCCTCCTGCAGGAGCAGCAGCAGCGGGGGCTGTCCCCAGTGCAGGTGTATTCCCATTGGATGTTGCAGGTGCAGCTGCCGCCGCAGCCATATCCCCTTTCCCCTCAGTGTGGATTAATGCCTCCGGATAGTCTTTTTTGCATGCCTTGGCCACTCGGTTTGACGATTTCACATTTCTTACGCTCTTGGCGAAATATGTTTCATACGGCAACGCAACAAAAATCAACGAAACGATAAGCTACGACGCCATGTTTGGTATCGGTAATTGGATATGCTATCGATTGCAGCGATGATTCCCATACGATATATTGCAGATATTATAAATTATATCTAAATTTAAAAACAAATTTTTATCTTTAAACATATTGCCTTTAAATGATTTTTGTTTCGTTGTTTTTAAAATAATATCTTGACCACTATAACATTTAATTTTTAAAATTAATAAAAATTAAGATTAATAGAATTTATTTTATTAAAATTTCAGAAAATTGCCATTTTATTCTCTTTTAAAATCAAGAAATATTTAAAACTTATATATTTTATATTTGTTTATGTTAAAAAATGGTAACTTATAAAAGTTTGGGTGTAAAATATAAACTAAAATGGCACATTCTTCACTCCCATTTAAAAGTTTAATATTTTATCCATAAAAAAATGAAAAAATACACGGTAAGTTTATGCTATAATACTTCTTTTTATTGAGATTTTTAAAATCATTTTTTGATATTTTTTTGTTTTTTTTTTTTTATCTTTATATCACACATAACGTAAGTAATTTATTAGATCTTTTAATGCTGTCTTAAGTCACTAAATCTAAGCTGGTTGAAAAAATATTAATTTATCTTTATCTACATGCCGAAAATGATTTAAATGTTTTAAACAAAATGGTTTTATTTTTTGTGCATTTGCTTATGGCAAACGTTTTAACGAAATTGTCTGCTTAAATTATAAAGGTTTTGTATTACAATTTTTCTTTGCCATTAACACTATGTTTTAATAATTATGCAGGTTTCTCGTATAGTGAGGCGTTAGAAGTTAGTATCCCAACTTTTTTAGTAGACTAAAGTATTTCTGTTTCAATTACAAGTATTGCGAGAGTCAGAAGGGAAGTTAACAAGCGCTTTTTGTGACGTAGGTGTAGGACGTACAACGAGTTAACAATGGTATAAAATAAAAAAAAAAACTAGTAAACACGTAAACATTATTCCACAAAGCGACTAACTTAAAACAAGTTTAGGGACAGTGGGCAGGACGCTAAGTTAAATACAATTTAAACTACAATTAAAGTCTTTGAATAGAATTTCAATTTAACATGACGGCTACAAATTCTGTTCGTTTCTTGGATTAACTTTAGTTACATTTTTTTTCTAACACAATCGAGTCTTCTTGTTGCTTACAGTTGCTTTAGCTGGAAATTAGCGTAGTTAAGTTTTAGTACATATAAGTTGGTTTTTGTTGGCTCCTAGGACGATAGAAATCGCAACTTACAATTTGTCGCGTGTAAAAAGTCATTTGTTTTCGTTTTGTACGATAATACCAAAGTTTCACTAGCTTTCAGCAAGCGCCTGCGTCTGCGATTTTCGGTAACATTTTTTTTTTTTGGGGAAATTTGGGGGCTCCGGCTCCGCTTTTCTCGGCAAACAATTCGTTTTTAACTCTAATTACAATGTACATTTATGTACGTGGCATAGTTGTTAATTGTTTTTTTTCATTGTTATTTGTCTGTTCTCAGTTTATAGTTTGTTTGTTTTTAGGAGTTTTTCCTGTTTTAAACTTTTTATATTTTTCAAATGATATTGTACTTTTTTATAATGAATTTTAAAAATATGATTCGTTTGCATTTCGGTCGCCAGCATATTGGAGTCAGAACCAACTGAGTTTTTGATTATATTTTTTTGGTATCTAATAGGTAGATATTCCTTGGATGGTTCCTCCGAATGCTCTAGCTGCTCAACTTGGTCAGAATATCGATCTCAATCTCATTAGCGAAATCGTTGGGTGAACCTTTTGCAAAGGATCTTTTATGATTTCTTAAGATTTGCGCAAATGAGGTCCACTTGTCATGGGGCGGGGGGTTTGCAAATTTGACGGGACGGGCAAGCATTAGCCTTAGCCGGCTTTATGATGCAGGAAAATCCATTATGTGACTACGGGGAACAAACTCATCGGCCATGGGGTTCAGAATAGACTTTTCCACGTTACACTGGCTCTTTGGCAGTGCGGAAAGCGCCGTGTTCTGCTCTTCCGTCCTGCAAGGACACAGTTAAAATAATAATTAATATTCCGGTATAATAGAATATTCATTTCACTCACTTGGCCTTTTCCCACTCGTTAATCTGCTCTTCCAGCTCGTCTTCGATCATGGCTTCGAAGCACTCTTGCATCATTTCTTCCTCCTCAAGGCGTTGCAGTTCCTTTAGGAAATCAGTTCAGAAATTAAACAAAATTGCTATTAAAAAAAGTTTGTTATTCTTACGTTCTTGTCAAACTCTTCCTCGTTCTCCATCCACATGTATTCGGAGAAATCTGGCTCATCGTCGATGTCTGACAGCGACTCGTCATCGTCCACCACGTAAATAATTTGATCCGTCCAGTCCACAGATGGCACTTTTAACAACATGATTATTGCTTCTGGAATAATTGAATGAGACTATCTAAAAATCAGTTATATGAATGTACAAATTATAAAGAATAATAACAAGATTTAGTGGAAACGCCTAGCCAGGTGAGACTGTATGTAAATTATTGCTTATTTATTCTACCGGCAAAAAGCCGACCAGTTGCGTCGTTCTAAAAAAAACCGGTTCTCTCGACAATTGCACGTTATAAACAAAACAGAAAACTCACGCATACAGGTAAGTTAATCACACACATACCTATTTGTTTATATAAATAAACTAACTAAACATTTTCTCTTTTCTTTTTGCGCAACGTTTTTTTTTTGTCGGTTTATGCCAGCGGTGTCTATTTTTTGCGTTGTGGCCGCGGCACACAAAAATTTGAAAACAAAATGACTCAGCTCAAAGTGCATGGGCAAAAAGAGACCCACATAAGTGGCCATACTTGTCACATATACTTAAATATATAAACGTTTATTTTCTGATTGGAGGAATATTGAATTCTTGCTCGTATCAAAGCATTAAACATTTTATAGCATTATACGTCTGGTGTTATCAAAGCTAAAAAAACAAACAAGCAAACGTGTGAAATACAACAATTTATGCAGAAACGCAATAAGCCAGATGTGATCATGGGCGGAGCTACTAGCTTCACCGAAATTGTGTTGGCGTATATGGTGCGTATGCGTGATATTTAAACAAATAATTTTCAGAGGAAATATTTCAAAACAAAGTAACTCATTTCTGTAGATTTGTTTACAGTCTTATCAGTCTAAATATGAGATGTTTTAAAGTAATCTCTACCTTATCTTATAAATAAATACTAATCAAGTAGTGGAATATTTTTCTGTTTTGTTTACAAATTTATAAATACGAATCAGCTGCTTTTTATCAGCTAAACAAAAAGAACTAAAATACTTGGCAACTCTGCCGATGCGCTGGTGTACGTGCCAACACAGACAAAAGGCTAAAATACCAGCCAAAACAGAATTCAGTTGCCATATTTTAAATGAAATTGCGAAAATTAAAATTTATTTACTCGGTAGACTTCACGAATTTCATGCATGCATTAAGCGAATATGCAAAGAGTACAAAGGAGGTAAACAATCGCACTAATGTATGTGCATACATATTAAAATATATATATTTTTTGTATATATATGTAGTACATTTACACACGCACGTAGGCCAGTGTTGGTGCGACTGATTGAATGAACCTCCCTCAACCCAAAAAACAAAAAACCAACAATAAAAACAATAACATTGATAATAATAAAACACGTCTCGCTCAAGGTAACAAGTGTTTAAACGTTTAAACATTCGACAAGGGAATTAATATTCCTCAGGTTAGTGTACTTAGAATCTAGCCTAGCTCCGCGGGCAAACAAAATATGTTAGAGGTCATATGAATAGTGGTGCTTGAACTTTTGGAAGTAATTATACGAAAACGAAACAAAAAACGAGCTTTTTGTAAGAAGATAACGCCATTTCTGAAAATAAACTCTAAATTTGATAAATAAATCTAGTTAGCATTTTGGTTAATAATTTTTGGCGTCAAAATACAATTTAAGATATGGGATCCTCTTAACGGTACTTAACAGTTGTTTTGGGGATTTTAAAATCTATTCTAAAGCTTAAGGTTAAGGATGACTAGTGCTCTGGCCGCTGCTGTTGTACGATACTTGGCGCTTATTGATTTGTCAAGAAGCTGGTTTAAGTGAACCAGCCAAGTGCTGTGGCGGAAGCTAAAAGGCGAATGCAATCAGGAAGCTTCGTTCGACTTCTGACTTCCGCCTTTCCTTCCCGCCACCCTCTTTGCCCTCATCTTCTATCTCGGGACTAGTGCGATCGCTTCTTCGCCGATCTCCCGATTAGTTACAATGGCATGTAGTCGAATATGTTATTATTCCTTTTATTTAATTGCACTTCTGGTACTCTCTACTCACATTCAAATCCGTCGAGAAGCTTGTCCGAATTAGCCCGTGAATATGTATTTATATTTTTGGAACCACTGCCTCTAACGATTTGTCGTTGCTGTTGCTTCTGTTGTTTTAGGTGCTCTTTTTTTTTTATTTCACTGAGAATTTTGCGTCGCAAAGGGAATGATTATTAACACATGCAATTTAGTGCTGCATTCAGATTAGCATCGAATCCACACGGAGAATTTTGATATATGGTTAGCGAAAAATATTCGAGTAAGTGCTGTGTGCGGATACACGTCCGTGAACGTCAAGCAAACGAATTGAATTGAATTTTAATTTTTATGATTAAAAAAGCAAGTGGAGGTGCCAAAAACAGAGTTGTCAAAACATACGATATATTTTCCCATCTACATGTAATACATATTATGTATATACATAAATATACATATTTTTCTTTATATTTATGTATATATACGATATATATACATATAGCGCAATATTAATTTAAGTTTAGATTGAATTTTGAAATAGAATTGAATGTCAAGAAGGATTGATTTAAAAAGCAGGGTTGCACTGTAGCTTTTTTATGCTAGATCTAGCTATTTATGGAAAATCTGGCAACGTCGCGTTCCAAACGATAGCTATACACGAGTTGCCCTGTGTTTCTGATCTAAAAAAAAGATAGGAATCAGACAGCTATCGATAGGTTTGGATCTCCCGCTAACCATTCATTTTTAAAAAGTATCCATCCTATCCATTTAGTGTTGAATATTTACAAAATTCATTTTATTAGAAAAATGAATACTACTTTGAATGCTTTTTGGTTGTTTCTGAAGGTGATTGGTGAGGAATTTTTAGATCAGCAAAGTGAATAAGTAAATTTCGCCTAAATATTCCATATTAAAAGTAGTTAATTATTAACTTAGAAGTAAAATATTTAGTTGGCAAATCCCTTAAAGTTGAAACAGTATTTATTATTCTGTTATCACATCTCTAGCTGTTATTTTATCGATAAAAATGTTAAACGCAACTTGGCGCGAAAAATTTAAAACAACGAAAACAAATTAAAAGCTAACTATTATTCTCTTTGGCTTCTCTGTTTCTAGTTGGCGCCTTATTGCTTCTTGGATCCCATGGTTGTAAGTTGGTACTGCTGCACAATCCAAATACCAGCAAGGCCATGATGTTAAAGGCAACCAAACTCAACAGAACCATATTCCATTCGGGTTTACTACCCTGAAAGTTATACATTTAGTCCTGTTTTGATAATATTTCTTACAGCTTACGGTATGCACGAGGGAGGCAACAAGTTGTGGCGCCAAAAATCCGGATAGATGCGCCAATCCATTGGCCACTCCCGAAATTAAACCCGCAAAGGAGGGCCCAAAGTAAAGCAAGGTGGGCCAGTAGATGCCGAATCCCATATCCGAGAAGCACATGAGTAGGGAAAACATAAACAGAACCAACATTTTGTTTCCACAATCAGACATGATGATGACGATTGTGCAGGATATTGTCACAATGCAGCCTGTATGCACACAATGTGCAGGATATTGCACAATGGATTTAAAATATTAATAAGTATTAAGAATAATTTAACTGTTCGACATTACTGATCACATAAAGAAGCCGACGTATCCAGTTTTGCTGAGATCCCATGCGTCGCTCTAGGTAGCCTCCGCCAAGGATGCACACTGCCTTGGAGCAGCATGCGCCCAAGAACGGAATAGATGAGAAAACACCCACATGCCTCAAATCAAATTCCATGGCCTCACGCATTAATCGTGGCATTAAAATTGCAAGCACCAAGAATGTGTAATTATGAAATACATGGGTCATAATGAAGGAGTATACCGGAAGGGAGCTCAGCAATTTTTTCCAAGGAACCTTAGCCGTCTGAAAAATAAATCATTATATAATTGAATTAAAGCTTTTGATTCTTATAGATTATAGAAGAAACCGACATAAAGCTTACCGGATTGGTTTGCACCACAACTCCTTGTTGTAAGTAGTCCAATTCCGTCTTTGATATACGAGGATGTTGGTCCAAATTGTCGTATATGAGCCAGAAGCAAATTATTCCAAAAATCAATGACACGGAGCCCAGTACGTAGAACGGGAGCTCCCAGAAAAATTCGCTTAGGAAACCAGCCAGGGGAAATATCATCAGAGATCCTATAAGAATCCCGCTGTAGGCAAACGCAATCAAAGAGGTCCTTTCCGTGGGATGCGCCCAAATAACGAAGAGCTTATACATAGCTGGATTTCCGCCGCCCTGGATAAAATTTCTTTAATTGTAAGTTTTAAGTTATTCTGAATATTTTCTAATCTACCGCCAGTATTCCACAGATTACCAGATTGGCCGCTGCCGCTTCGAAGCTGTAATGAGCCATTAATGGTAACAGGATATAGACCAGGGCTGTCAGGGCAAGAGATAGGATTAAAATCCTCTTGCTGCTGTATCGATCAGCTAAATGACCGGCAAGAAATAAGGAAACCACATAGCCATAATAATAAATTCCGGGAAATGTTAACTCCTGGTTACGGGTCCAATGCAAATCACCTGTCTACAAATATTGTATCATAAATTTCGAAATTAGTAGTCTTTTTGTGCATCTAATAAGCATAATAATTCTTAAACTATGTTCTTTTTTTTGGAGTAAAACACAGAAGCAACGTCAACTTGCCTGGGGCACTTGGACTATTGGGTTGGGGCCGAGTCGATAGTCCCCACAGCGTCCCGTAGTGGTAACATTGTACTCCCCCAGCTGTTGGGCCACCTGGGATGCAGTCTCCAGGTGATCCTCTGGGCGGGGCTTGACCATTTTCAGTATAATCATGCCGAGCATGTTTCTCATGGCGGCGTGAAGAAAACAATTCAAAAAAGCGCATAAGGCATAAGTGAGGCGCACTGAATTCAGGAGACTGTGGGTGGATGGACCCGATTGCGACATGCGCGGCAGGGTCCACGATTTGCATGACATATTTTAGTAAATAATTTTAAAATTTATTTCCAATACAGACACAAAACACTTATCGAAACATGGGGGACGGTCCCAAAACCGCAGGTGACCCAAGCTAAAGAGCGACTGACTTCGAAACCGCTGGAAATGCTAGTCGATCGGCTGGCGATGTAAAAACGCGGAATTATTTGCAATTTGTCACGATCTGTCGGTTAGTTTATCGTTGTTCTCTCCCCCAAAATATGGGGAATATTTCTGGTAACTGTAAGCTAGACAGCGAACACATGCTCGTTCAAAAAACCCGATAAGAAAGCGCCTCAAAATCAAAGCCCCAGCATTCAAACTTAGCTTTTAGCGTTTCTAGGCTTTCAGAAAGTTGTGATGAGTGCTACAGATTTGATAGATTGTCCATTTTTTTAATTTAGAGAACTCAAACCGGATTTAGGTCAAATAAATCTTAAGGTAATATTGTTATCGTTAAAGATATAACAAAACGTTACCAACTGTCACTTATTTTAGTTTAAGCGTTTAAAATTTAGTTTACTGACATTAATATATTAAATATATTGTGACTCAAAATCAAACATTAAACTACATTGGATATAAGGAGTTATAAGAATAAAATATTTGATTTGAAACAAAAGTAACTAATAGCTTTCAAACAACTTCAAAATAATAGTATTTTATGGAATATTTTTGTTGTCCAATTTTTAATATTTCCTGTTGTTTAAGAAACTTTTCAATTTCAAATCGTCCTGGTCATAAGGTGAATAAAAAATTCCCTGTGCCATAATTTAATTAAGTCGAGCTGGGTATTTGGACTAGGAGATGGAGGGACAAGCCCGTTAGCCTTTTGACATTTACTAATCCCGGCAATTATTTCGCCGACTCATTTTAAGCCGGAACGGATTCCCCCACGGATTGGTGCTCGGCCAGTTAACACACGTAATAGAGGAAAATGGAAAAAGCAGGTGAAAAAAGCAAACAGAGTGAAAGCAATGCCACTGGCAAAAAAATAAAACAAAAAAATGTAAACAGTGTGATGGTGTGTAATACCCGGCACGTCGGAAAACGTTTTTCACGTTCCGATTTCTGCTATCAGAATTGGCAGTGGCAGGGGGTAGTGGGTAGTGTGCAAGGATATAGAGTGCAGTCCAGCCAAAGTGCACGCTTTGACCGTCCTGACAGGCAATTGGCTTTTGCATGTCCTTAGCCGGGGTTCACATGGTATAGGGTACACTGGGCAAACAAAAAGGGTGTTAAACGGCTATGTTTTATTAAATATATTTATTCAAATATATTTGAATGAAAATAAAGATTTAAGGAAATATTAAACAAAGGTATAAAATATTTTCTTAAAAGACCCATATCTTCCATAAAGGATATCAAAATAATGAATAAATCGTTTGTACTTAAACATATTTAGGGGCTGAAACCGGTAACTATGGTATATATTTGAAAAACTGAACATTTCAAGAACAAATATATTCAGAATTCTTCTTCAAAAAATTATTGTTAGAAATTGTATTTAATATAATAGATGAAGGACTAAAGAAGGTCTTAATTTATAATATTTCAATTTAAAATTTATTGTTTTTGTTTTACAATTTATTTATAGAAAAATGTGTATTTTACATATTCATCAGTTTATTGATCAATGGCTTAATAACTTTTAATCATATCCCAGAATTTAATCTAAGATGGCAGCAAAGTGTTCTGTAACTGAATGTGATATATTTGGATAACTCTAATTTCTTTTTTTTTTTTTTTAATGCACACAGTGCATTTGTAGACAAATGCATTTCTGCTTATCTAAATGGACGCATCGCTTATTCTCAATGCACCCAGTCCTATTTTTTTGCCTGACTTGCACTATATTTCGATTAAAATGTTGCATTTTTTATGAGTCACACACAGGTGAGTTGGTATTGCTTTCATTCTTTTCCGATGTTCGTTGTTAGCTCATTTGGCATGAGTGTGGTATGGGAAGTGGGGAAGATCCTGTCTGTGAGCGTCCTGGGACTGGGACGTTTTATACATTTACAGACTTTTTGATTGATTTTTTATTCATATGGCACACATGTCGCCTACATTCGAGTGACTAAACTGCTCCTCATTTCAAATTCTTAAATTTGTCGTTTTCCGTTTTTTGTTTTTGGCTTGTCATTTGAGTCCTTTGAGCGCATATGTTGCCATCGACTCTCGAGGGCAATGAATGCATTGTTTGCATTTGCATAGCCAACATGTTACCATACCACGCCATACTACTGGCCATAACGTTACCTTGTCCTGGTCGCGTGTCCCGGCCAGCAAAACACTTTGTTATGGAGGCTAAAAATAGCCCCGTCAGCCGCTGGGGAGCTCAGCGAGTGGGGCGGAGCAAATCCAACAAATTTCCACGCTCGCACTCGTACTCGCCTTAGCGGCTCACTCCGCGGATTGTCGTAAAAGCAAATGTTGTGTGAGTACATGAATGTTTTTTTCTAAAACGGAAAATGACAAAATTTAACGCCAGACAAGAAAAAATAGCCCTCGACACGTGTTCAAACTGCAATAGAAATAGAGTAAATATTTTATATATATTCTATGACAACAAAATGGTATAGAAATGGCAGAAGATTTTTTTTGTGGAACATCTTTTGACCACAAGATTAAAAATGCAGAGGAACAACAAATAATTAGATTACTTAAATAATATATGACTAGCAAAATAGTCTCCAAGTGGCGGCCCATTTGAGGCGGCCCATATGCCATTCTCAGCTCAAGACTGTGCTTCAACACTGTTTAAGTCATTACGCCGTGATGGCCCCATTTGCCATCTGTCGCTGCGTTGGACACAACCGACTACTACGTCATCACATACTAGTCACACATGGTTTTGACTTATTACACCCACTTTGGTAACAGTTGTGATACATATGTCAGTCGCTTTAAAAGCTTTAATGTTGGATGTAAGTGTAAATATGATAATTACCTTCCAAAGACAACTTTTAAGATTACCAATAGTGTAAATATTTTAATCAAATAGAAGCTGGGCTCAATGTCCTTCTAGCCAAGAATTTATACACCTGACACATACTGACCATAGGATATTATCCTGTTTGGTGTATTGGTATCTCTTTCACCTCCAGGTTTTCTCTTTGGTTTATTTTCCTTACCATATTTTTTTTAGGAAAGCTTTACTGTCGAATCCTTTCAGGTCCTGACTGAGGGATAGGAAGCATGGCATGTTCCGAGCACGGTAGTTGGTTCAATTCCAATGCGGCCACTTGACCCTATTTTTTATTTTCTTCCCTCAATTTCTGTCAGAGATTTATTGTGGTCTATGTAAAAATACAGTCAGTTGCAGTGAGGAAACAATTTTTGTAAGCGATACCTGGGCAAAGTGCCTTAAAGTAATTTTCTATAATTCAGTTTTTGCATTCCTTGATACTCAGTGTTTTTTTTATGTTGTTTTTCAACCTGAAAGAACTTTATAAGCCATCAAATAGTCCATGGCAGTCCTATGACACACTTATTCACCTGGACACTCACCCGAATATATACGAAGGATATGTATGTACATTCTTACTATCAAAAACTAACGACGGTTGCAGGGCGGAAAATTGTTGCTCCGCCAGTGGGTTGAAATATAGTTACAATCACATTTACCTTTAGAGCCCGAAGACGTGAGTCGAATTTGGCCCACTGACTGGCTCTCCCTCACTTAGCATAGTCATTCTCACGCTTTAACTACACTTGAAAGTTATACAAATAACTTTCTTTAATTTAAATCATTATATCCTGGAAGAGTTATATCATGGAAAAAATATTATTATTTTAAGTTTGGTTTTGACTTAAATCTCTTTCATTCTTTGTAGACTTAAGGCTTGGCTTAACATTTTATAAGCATTTTTGATTAATTTTGTGCTACTGTAACTTACTAAACTAACTACAAATAGTTAAATATTTGTTTAAAATAGATTTTTACCTTTTAAGCTTAGAGCTATTGTTTATTTTCGAGTGCACTCTCTCCTGTTGGCCGTCTTGGTAATATTTTGGCTTAAACGCTCTCCCGCTTTCACTTTCGCTCTGACGGTAGTGTTCGTGGAGTCTCGCAGGCAGTCGTAAACCCACGAATCGGAGGGAAAAGCCAACAGTAGCGGCTTGAAGCTTGCTACGTAAGGATCGGGCCTTAAAACGTGGCTCTTTCGACCAATTCGTGGCGTAAAAGCAGTTCCGCGGTTAGACGGCGTGCGCGCAAAATTATGCAGTGAATCCTTGACGATTAATTAACACTTCAAAGATAATAAAAAATTAATTTATCTACTAAAACCAGAATTATTAGACACCTGGATTTTTATGAAATAAAAGTAATAATGGCAAAAATATGTGAAATTAATCATTTCGTTATTACATAATTGGTCGCATTAATATTGTTTTTGGTTCAAAAACTTGAATGAGTATCGATTGGCCAAAGAATATAGAAACGTCTTGACCACAAAGGACGGGTCATGGAGGTCATCACATTGGGGGGGCCAACGCTTAACGTATTTCAATCCATTATATGCATAACCACACCAAAATCACCAGCATACTCACCTACACCCTTACAGCCGAGGGCTCCCCAACACAAACATTAATAGGGCGTCATTTATTACATATCGAATGTGGAACTCATTCCCTACTCCCCTAGTTTCCCAATTCCCATTCCCATTCCCATTTCCATTTCCGTTCCTGGTATCCATTCCCAGGTAACTAACGAGCCTAATCGCATGTGTTCTTGAAATCCACTAATTTAGTTTATTATTAGTATTATTCGTTGATTTCATTGTTGAATGCATTAGTTGATTAAATATGGATTCCAGATTCTAAAAAGTTTTGAAGCCATATTCTTGTGTAACTTAAACTTGAAAGTTTTTAAAGTGAAAGTTCTGAAAGAGAGTGATAAAGGCTTTTGAAAAAATCTTTCCAAAAATAAAGTGATTTGTGAATACTAGTAGTGACTTATTCTCTGATGAAGCAGATCATAAAAGGAGTATCAACTTGCCAACTTTAAGCTGAACATTAAGAAACATGTGAGTAACAAAAAAATCCTTAATTCAATGGGACACTTCGAGTCGATAATTTCAGAGTGCGTCCTTGCACTTGTGCTAAATAACTTTGGGCACACATGAGTATGTACAATGTACAGACATACGTGTATCCATATCTGGGTTTTTTATAAAAAGTTGTATATAATGTGTTTTCGGGCGGGCTGGAAGGCGGTTCGGAAGGTCTATAATTTCTCTTGCACCTGTCGCTGCTCTTTTCATTTCATCGCGTGCGTGCCATAGTATTTTTATAGCCACAAAATGTCCTTTTACGTTATGTCTCTAAACTCAAAGGGAAAACCAAAACAGCAGCAACAACATTGGCCGAGCGAGCGCGAAAATTGAAACGCAATGTAGAGACAAATTAAGGCTTACGCATTGTTGGAATCCTAGAAGCGGGCTTCATTAGGGATTATATTCCACTCGAGTCTGAACAATAGACTTAATAGCCGAATGCACTGTGCACAGATTAACGTTTAGATAATCCTGAGGGCAGTTTTAATTCCTTAGGGGATTCCACTTACTCCAATTAACCCCTTTTAGCTCGATTGGTTTTTCACTTGTTCGATAAATTTCAAGGTCATCTAATGCGCCACTCGGGGCCGCCATTGTTACGCTATTTTTAACACATAATTCATATTGAATTATAAATACAATGCGATTAGTAATTTACAAACTCCACGTACTCGCGACGACATCGATGAGAATCGTAGGACTTGGAGGCGCAGGACAAAAATATATATGTTACATGTACATGTACATATGAAGAATTGGGAACACGCAGAGTGGGATTCCATGGAAAACACCCCTTGGAGAGTTTCGAAAAGTTTTGTCTTTGGGTCAGTGCAATATCGATGGCTATATCAATCAAGAGACAGATAGAATAGTATCTACCACTATCAGACGATTTAATGACCTAAGGATTCACCCCTTAAGGAACCTTCTTTGTAACTATTCTTCAATTTGAACCATCTTCTTTGATTTTGATTAAAAACAAATTAAAATCTAATGGGAAGGATTAATCCACTTATGTTTTTTTATGATTATCAATATGATCTAATATTGTATGTAAATAAAAGCATAGTAACCATGAACTTTCGATTTAAAGATGATTTATTGCCGCAGAAAATTACCAATTACCCGACTTAACTCTAATTACCTAAAATATATACATAATCTTTTAGTTGAGTGATTCACGCATTGTTACTTTTCCGGTGATATGAACCAGCTGCCTTAGTGTTATCAGCTTAACTCTTTCCGAGACGCGTCCGAAGGGGCTAACATTTTACTACAGCCATTATACCTGAGAACAGGTGTGTTAGCCAGGTGTTTGATGTTGATAAGTACACCTCTTACTGATACGGAGCTCCCGAAAAAAGATAGGCCAACAAAGTGGGTAATCACTGTACCCTTGGCAACCCATTTCCATTCTGCTGGGATATGACGAGTCCATTTGGATAAACTCGAATGTAATTTTTTCCAAAATTAGGATTATCTGGAAAAACTACCTCGAAAGCAAAACCCCCAAAAAAAGCTAGGCAGTTTCCAATCGCTACCGGGTAATCATCGATTTTTGAGAATATATTTTTATGGGCGAGCTGAAGATAAGATTAACCGGAATCGGCCACTCGATATAGTTGAATCCCCACACTAAATGGCCAGTTGCCTTTCGGCCGTATTTGCTTGTAGTTCGGAAAAGTTCACTCTACCACCGGAAATGTCAACCTTCCACATTTTTCTGACCCTCAGTGTCCTGTGTGTCGCGCTCCTTAATCCTCAAGGTAAATGGCGAAGAAATAAGAGAAAAAAAAAACCATTCAAACAAAATAAAACCAAAAAGCATGTGGCTAAGTAACAATCCCGAAATGTTGCGAGCAATTTCCGGTAATTGAATTAAAGTCGCGTTTAATCGGGTGTGAGGACATCCAAAGGGCAGCCCAAATTGGTGAACAAATATCAGCAGTCATAACATTAAAGAACCGGAGTAATTAATGCAAACGCAATCAAGGTCAAGTACTTTGCCCTATTGACCCGGCACCCGACCCGTCTAAGGCTCTTACACGATATCCCGCGCCCAAGGTCCTGTGGCTCCTTTGAGAAATTGTTTTGCCGGCCACGGAAAATGGAAATTAAAGTGGCAAGCGTCGAGCGAATTTTAGCGTTGATATTGTTATTGCTAATACCTCAGACTGCTGCCCCCCTTTAATCCTGCTTCAGCTCCAGGTCCTTTTTCTTGTTTTTTATTTGATATTTTTCATTGTTGTTGTGACTGCGTTAAATGGAAATTTTTTCGTTTGCCGCAACCTCATCCGGAAGTCGTTGGCGTATACGTAATAAATTGCGGCCCCGACACGTTGCGTGCCGAATGAAGTTTTTCAGTCAGGATGCGAGGAATTTTCTACCACAGGATAGTTTTTATATAAGCTTAATTATCGGCTGACCAGGTAGATAAATGGGTGTGGTCTTGCCAAGATTGGCGAGATGGATTTGATTGAAAAAATGTATAAGGATTTATTCTAAGGACTCTTTAAAGGATATTTATAGTTTGAAGTATAAAATAAGAACATTGTGATTCAATGAAACTTGTAAATTTATTGCAAATGTCTAGAAGGTACTAACAATTAGGTTTCTTTGCTGTGGGAACTGTGGTCGGTTTTGAATAATTAAACCAGCCCAAGAGGGCCTTCCCCAAAAGCCAGTTCCGTAACTGGGTCGACACATCCGAGTGTGGACACAGGCACCGGCTTTATACTTCCTACATGTATTAGCCGTAAATTTTTAATTAGCAAACTTGTGGTTTTAGTTTCGCCTGGACATACTATTGCTGTTGTTACTACGGCTTGGAAACTTTCTTACTACCATTTATTGTAATTTTTTTTCGGTTTTTGTTTTTTGTATAAATTGCAGGCGACGGCGGCGCGTTGGCTGTTTTTTGGCCATGTGAAAGCGAGGCAGACTGCACAGCTGACGGCTCGAGCTGCGACTTGGCCAACGGGCAGTGCGGGTGCTCCACATTCGACTCAGTGCTCGCGGAGAACTTCACGCAATGCCTGGCGACGTCGCTCATTGGTGAACGGTGCGACGATAGCGTCCAGTGCAATCTTATGCCAACGGGAGCCAGTTGTAAAGCCGGGGTCTGCGATTGCGCCGATGGCCAAACCTATCTGCGCGGCAAGTGTCGCCCATTGAACGGACTCGGCGAGTCTTGCGATACGGTAGGATATAACTATCTACTATAACTATAACCATAACCATGATTAACCATAAATTTAAAGGACTTGGACTGCTACTTTGGCTACGATCGTGCATCTGTGAGCTGTCAGGAAAACGTATGTGGCTGTGCCAATGGCTATTACAACAGATATGGAAACATCTGTCGTCGCAAATCAATGGGTAAGTAAATTAAATATACTATTCAGTTATTAAATAATTCAAACTATTCATTTATTGCAGAAGAAAACGATGCCTGCGTCGTTAATGAGGATTGTGATGCACTGGACGCCACAGCAGAGTGCGTGGGTCTAGTATGCACCTATGTCGATGAGATTCCTACCACATCCGAGGTCCCGCCCACCAACACAGAGACAACAGGCGGGGATGATGACTCCACCACGGCGGAGGCGATCACCGAGACGACCGATCAACCGGCTGAAACGGTTACCACGATCTTTGGCCGCAGGCAGCTAACCAAGGCCTTCGTGCACGCCCCCCCGCCCACTCATAGCGATGCCGCCGCCCAGGTGTCCTTTGCCCCCCTCTCGCCGCTCATCAACGGCGACACCGAGCCCCTCATCTCACCGCGCTCCCACGAGATCGCCGTTCAGACGAGCATAGAGAAGTACGAACTTAAGGAACTGGGGCGCAGTGTGAGGAACGTTGCCACCACCACAATGGGAGGAGGGGGCGCTCACACAGCCACCGCCTCAACCAGCACCAGCAGTCGACGCAACTCCAGCCGAAATCGCAGCATCACCCATAGCCGTAGAAGCCGCCTGCCCGCCCTCTTCCGCTTCGATGACGAGGACATCAAGACCTACTCCACCCTGGGATCCAGTCGCGACGACGATGACGCCGATGACAAAAAGTGTGAGTGTCTCATACGAAATATTCAATAGCATTGAAGGATTAAATGTACCTATTTTTATGTCCAGATGGCAGCAGCTGTACGGATAATGGCAAGACCTGCACGGGATTGCCCCATTCTATTTGCTCCAATAAGATTTGCCTGTGCCGGCAGGGCTACTATGCACGCAACGGAAAGTGCTTTGCAGGCAAGTCATAAAGATCTCCAATCTGGATTTATTAATTAATCTAAAATCAAATAAACCTTTTTAGAACTGGGGGAAATTGCCGAGAGCACGGATGAGTGCGAGTACGAGTTTGATGACCTGACGAAGACCTGTAATTGCCAAAAGAATTATTTCTACGAGCGGGATCTGCGAAACTGCAGAAAACGTAGGTTAATTCTAAACTTAACCATGAACTATTTTGAATGATTTTCATCCTAATATCCATAGCCATCCAGTATCATTTGTCCTGCACATCGAATAGCCAGTGCAGTCCGTTTGGAGCCTCTTATTGCCATCCGGAGATTCCCAGGCGGTGTACTTGTGAGGAGTATGCTCTGTACGATGCCATCAAGCAGCTATGTGAATATAAGCAGGGTCTGGGCGCCGAGTGCGAGTCCAACGACGGCTGTCCAGTGGATAACTCTGTTTGCTCCAATCGCCTGTGTGTCTGCGCGGATAATTTCTTCGAAAAGGACGAAGCCTGCGTAAGAGGCATCGGGGCCGAGTGTTCGGAGGATGATGAGTGCATCGCCGAGAACACATCCTGTGTCAACAAGAGCACTGATGAGGAGCAAGGACGCACATGCCAGTGTCGTAAGGGCTATGTGCACTTCAAGGATCAGTGCCTGAAGGAAGGTGGGTGGAAATTCTATTCAAAACCTGAATGAAACCCTTTACAAAAATGTCCTCTTTCAGCTGAGGAACTGGAAGACGAGTGCGTCGACGATGAGCAGTGCAAGCCACTGCTGGCCAGTTGCAACTCGGAGGGAAAGTGCGCCTGCACCGAAGAACAGCACGAAAAGAACGGCCTGTGTGAGGTAAAACGAGGTGAGTAATTATTATCCAGCTCTTGGCCTCCTTTGTTGATATTTTTTTTTAAATTTTTTACAGAGCTTGGTGAATCCTGCACAAAGGCCACAGAGTGCTTCATCGAGAAGGATCCCGAAAACGTGGAGTGCCGCAACTCCGTGTGTCAGTGCAAATTCGGATATACAACGAGCTCTGATCAGAAGCAGTGTATTAGGGTTATCTCCAATAAGAAAAGTGAGTTTTCTACAAAAATACTATAAAATAACTTAAAAATAATATATTTTCAAAATAATCCACAGATTCTTCCGGCAGACCCAGTGCTTTAAAAATCATCACTTTCGTGCTGATTGGCTCCGCTTTCCTGATCACTAGTGCGGCCATTAAGCAGGCCTACTATTAAGAGCCAACTTATCTTGCTAAATATTATAGAGGGAGTAATGAATCATGATTAAAATAATAACAAGAAGGTGGAAACGGAGGGCAAGGAACCCTTGGGCTATGGGGATATCCGTTGGCTCCACCTTGGTGGACTGGAGAAGCCAGTATTAGCCAAGCCAGTGGCATGGTCCCAACACGGACCATACGCAACGTGAAAATGAATCAAGTAGTTTTAAGCTGATATATAATATAAGATACGAAGCAATAAACGGAGTTGAACCCCCAGAGGGACTCTTGCTTATCTAATGTGGCTAAAAATAAAGACAAACTAGCTTTAGGTTTCGAGTTTAACTGATTGTTGACCAGATTTTAACCAAATTGTAATATACCTTCTAATAAACTAAGGCCAACGGAGAGTTGTATCAAATCTAGAAAATGGTGTTTCAAATTTAAATTACATTTTTCTTGATCATAGAACTTTCAGTTTATTGTCAGATCAGTTCGCATCGTCAGACTTTGAACAACCTATTATTTCATCTCGAATATATGTTGAATTCTAAAAATAATACAAATTTGTGAAAATTCTTAGTGATATAATTATTTGGCCACAATATGCTGCCAGTTGTGAATGGATTTTTGAGTTACCTGCTTGACCATCAACGCCTTTGTCCTGGCATTTCGGTCGAGGATGCAGTCCGTCAGGGAGCATTGAATTGGAATATGATGAGCGAAACGCACAGAAGAACCTACCGAATCAAGGTAAGTGAATAAAGTCAAAGGTTTTGAGCAAATAATAATTATATTTCTTTTCATAATGTTGTAGACGGTTCCTAAGCGAAAAGTAAAACCCCGAGCGCCGATGGTCCGTCGTACCGTAAAGCAAAAGAAACTAATGAGAAAATGTGCAAAGCCGGTTCCCTTTGTAAGTCCAGTCGAGAGTACTTCTACGGAGTCCAGATGTTTCAAAACAAGATGCCCTAAGCGCAAATCTAAGAAACATTGCTCAAAACATGCAAAGCGGTGCCCGAGTCATGTAAAAAGAGAAAAAAAATGTAAGTCATTAAATCTAAAATGAAGGAAGAAAAATAAAGTAGCTGCCCTTATATCCAAAGGTCCTTGCAGGAAATCTTCCAGATGCATATCCAAGAATAAAAAGGTAAGTTTTTTTTTTTTTTAATTTAAACAATTGTCAATTGAAGAAGTTTGATACAAAATTACATTATTCCATAAATTCTTAAATAGTACCTTAAAATTAAAAATACATTTTTTCACGAAAGCAAGACTTATTTTCTTAACTCTTATGAAAGCCTCAGAAGGGAACTTCCTATCCACAGATTTTATATAACTTTTTCCAATAACCATATATCGCAAAAGTTACTAATGAAGTAAAAAAAAACATGGTGCTTTTGAAATCAGTAGGCTTTTGTAAATTACAGAATTAAAGTCATCAGGAAATATCTGTCAAACTATATGACAGATTCATAAGTGTAAAAATTTATTTGCTCATATATGGATCGTAGCCATCAGGTCAACAGTGTCAGACTGTCTCGGGAACATTTTTTAAGGTATCTCTTGGTCGAGTCAGTTGGTCGATAGACTGCTGTTGAATTGTAGGTAAATTTCAAGTCTCAAAATGTCCCACACTCGCCAGTCCCATGCAAAGGACTGTGATGTAATATCCATGTAAGTTATAAAAGCAAACAGAATGGGTTTATTTCTCATTTTGGATACAATTTGGATATCGTCTAGTACCAAGTCAGCGGAGACTGACGACAACAAGATTGCCATGTGTGCCTCCCTGGAGTTGGCCAGCTGCCGAGCTGAGAACTGGCAGCTGAAGAAGAAGCTAATCGAATACGAGGCCACCATCAAGAATCTGGAGCAGCTGGTGACCACCATTGCAAGCAAGCAGCATCAGATCCTCTCCGAGGTGGTGGAGCTGCGCAAGGAGAGTCGTGCTGCTTCGATGTCTGCCGATTTGCTTAACACAACAGGATGCTCCTCCGTATTGGATGATTCCTTCATATGCGATGATGAAGAGGAGGAGGATGGGTACAAGGCCGACTCTGACTCCGGGGGCTCTCATTGTCCCACACCGCGTTCCCTGTTGGCTTCAGCGGCTTCGGCATCTTCGGTGGCCTCTTTAACTTCACTGGGCTTATCCTCGATCAGTTCGTTGGACAGCTCCGACATCAGTTCAGTGTCTGAGATCGACCTCACTCAGGGCGAAGCAACTCGCTCCGATGAGGATGATGACGTTCCGTCCCCGATTTCATTGCCGGTTCGTCTGTCGGAGCATTACAACTCCGACTCCGACAGTGATGGGGATTAGGTACAATCGCTTATATATTATAAAATGCTTGTTCGAATTGCATAAATATAAAGAGTATAAAACTCCAATTGAATAGGCAAGGGAAATGTATGGGATTGACAATATGGTCCACCGCGAGGGATGTATCTTCGCCATTTCGCATCCGATTCTTATGGGGAATACCTAAAACGATTTGTAGATCGATTCCCTATCAATTTCTATCAAAATCTAGGAACAACATATTTTTTATATTTTTGATCAAATTTTCTGGGGCATCCCCTTCAAAATGTGGATAATGTATGGAACGGACAATATAGCCCACCGCGAGGGCTGTATCTTTGCCAATTCGTATCCGAATCTTATGCGGAATACCTAAAACGATTTGTAGATCGATTTCCTATCAATTTCTACCAAAATCTAGGAACAAAATATTTTTCAGATTTTTGATCAAATTTTCTGGGGCATCCCCTTCTAACTGTGTATAATGTAAGGAAAAGACAATATGGCCCACCGCGAGGGCTGTATCTTTGCCAATTCGTATCCGATTCGTGTGCGGAATACCTTAAATGATTTGTAGATCGATTTCCTATCAATTTCCATTAACATCTAGGAACAAAATATTTTTTAGATTTTTGATAAAATTTTCTGGGGCATCCCCTTCAAAATGTGGATACTGTATGGAAAGGCCAATATGGCCCACCGCGAGGGCTGTATCTTTGCCAATTCGTATCCGATTCGTGTGCGGAATACCTTAAATGATTTGTAGATCGATTTCCTATCAATTTCCATTAACATCTAGGAACAAAATATTTTTTAGATTTTTGATCAAATTTTCTGGGGCATCCCCTTCAAAATGTGGATACTGTATGGAAAGGCCAATATGGCCCACCGCGAGGGCTGTATCTTTGCCAATACGTATCCGATTCTTATGCGGAATACCTTAAATGATTTGTAGATCGATTCCCTATCAATTTCTATCAAAATCTAGGAACAAAATATTTTTTAGATTTTTGATCAAATTTTCTGGGGCATCCCCTTCAAAATGTGGATACTGTGTGGAAAGGCCAATATGGCCCACCGCGAGGGCTGTATCTTTGCCAATTCGTATCCGATTCTTATGGGGAATACCTTAATCGATTTGTAGATCGATTCCCTATCAATTTCTATCAAAATCTAGGAACAAAATATTTTTTAGATTTTTGATAAAATTTTCTGGGGCATCCCCTTCAAAATGTGGATACTGTATGGAAAGGCCAATATGGCCCACCGCGAGGGCTGTATCTTTGCCAATTCGTATCCGATTCTTATGCGGAATACCTTAAATGATTTGTAGAGCGATTTCCTATCAATTTCCATTAACATCTAGGAACAAAATATTTTTTAGATTTTTGATCAAATTTTCTGGGGCATCCCCTTCAAAATGTGGATACTGTATGGAAAGGCCAATATGGCCCACCGCGAGGGCTGTATCTTTGCCAATTCGTATCCGATTCTTATGCGGAATACCTAAAACGATTTGTAGGGCGATTCCCTATCAATTTCCATCAAAATCTAGGAACAAAATATGTTTAGATCAAATTTTCTTGGGCGGCCCCAAAATGTGGATTGAATCCAGCCAATGAAATGACTGGAAATATACTTGTTTTTCCATAAGTATAGTTTATGGTTAATACTTTTAAATGATTTGAAATTATTCTAACTAATAAAGGTAATTCTTAATTCTAAGATGGTATTTGCTCCTCTAGCTTGATTCAGTGCCTTTCCTGCAACTGTACCCAGAAGTCAGGTGGAGATATGATCAGGCCATTCAGGTTCTGGGAAAGATCCGGTAATGTATCGCCCGGGGCCAAAACAAAATCAAAGTGCTGGCAAATGGTGGCGGTCATTAGAAAGAGCATATTGCGGGCAAATGTTTCGCCGGCGCAGAGTCGTTTTCCTGCTCCGAAGGGCAAAGAAACGTCCAACTTAAGATTGAGCTTGCCTTCCGAGTCAAGGAATCGCTCTGGGCGAAAGTTTTCTGGATCCTTCCAGACGCGAGTATCCGAATGGAAGGCATACAGGCTGGGTACGACGATTGTGTTCTAAGGTTGGGAAGGAGCCATTAAGAATTTATGCTTTCGAAGTTTAAGTAATACTTACTTTGGGTATTTTGTAGCCCAGCAGCTCCGTGTCCACTAATGCCTTGTGAGGCACATCGGAAGGCACCAGGGTCTCAATGCGCAGTCCCTCGCGAATGGTGGCCTCTGTAAAGGGCATGCTCTTCCGATCCTCCAGAGTCGGGAGCCGTCCACAACCAACTACCTCATGCACCTCGCTTTGGATTCGTTTCAATACCTCCGGATAAAGCATTAAATACTGAACCAGCAAGGACAATTGCACTCCAATGGCGGTGAAGGCTGGAAATGAAAAGTCCACAAGCCCCATTATGAACTGATCTCGATTAAAACCGTAACCCGGAGACTGACGCATCTCCGTTATATAAACATCCATAAAGTTGCGCTCCACGCCCTCCTGATAGGTTTCCAAATGACGGTCCACAAAATCGGCAAAGAACTTGTGAACAAATACATTGGCTTCATGCATTTGACTGTAGCCACTCAATTCTGGAAACAAGTGGCGGATCCAGGGCAGGATACTCAACATTCTGCCATAGTCATCCGCGTTGCGCTGGAACTGCATTCCCATTTGACAAAGCTTAATGAGTCTGCCCATTTCCTCACGTGGCAGGCATTCATTGTAGACAATGTGGAAATGCGAGTTGGCCGAGAAGGGATTGAAGAGAAGCGGAAGCTGCACTCGGTATCCACCTGGCTTAACCATGGCCTCCTCATGCGGATACTTTGGTCCGTTGCGGATGAGGTCGAGCATGTCCGTGAGCTGCTCCTGGATCACTGACTCCAGTTGCTGAAAACGCCGGCCGAAACCAAAATCGCGAAGATATCGCAGGATAAAACGTCGCTGCTCCTTCCAAAGGGGCCCGTCTTGAAAGAAAATACCTGTATGTGGGAACAAGATTGCTTTAATAATATAATAGAAAGTGTTTTTTTCCTATCAGAAATGAGAGTTTCACTTGTGTGTGTCCCAATAAGATAAGATGATTGCGGTGAAGAGCTTAGAGTTCACAAAAACCAGCCATCTTGCTACAATCTTTGCGATTAAAAGTAATTAGTTGGACATTTTTAAATGTTTGCTTGTATTAATTTTATAACGCAAATAAATCAAACAAAAAACAAGTTTTTGTGATCCCTGATTAGGCTTCAAAAAGAAAATAAAAACCCTAAAACAAGGTATTCATATGCAATGGTTATTAGTTCTTTAGTGATAAGAATGCTTTGTTATTCCCCGTCTTGTCAATTAATTTCATATTGACCCCAATAATAAGAACAAAGCTATTATTAGTATTATAAGGCGCGACTATCACCTCACAGATAGTTCCCATCTTACCTCGGATTTCATCGCCTGGATCTCGCATGGCGGCCACATAGAGTCCAGGACGTCCATCGAACGCCTTGTTGTTAAGGATCTCGCGAACACCCTCGTAGTTGTGGACGACGGCCACGGGGAAGGGACCCACATGAAGTCCAATAATATCCGATTTGTACCATCGACTGAGGGTTAAGGCTGCCTTGTGCAGATACTTGAAATTTATCATCAACAGGAAAAGGTAGCTTCCAAAAAATGGTATCCTTGGGGGTCCTGTTAATTATCCGATTAGCTTATGAAAAAAATATCCTTTGGCTTCCCGACGAACCAGGAGGAAATCCTTTGGGTCGCGCCACTGCATATCGATAAGATAGGCACAAAAATGCAACTACGACAATTACCAGGAGAAGTCCCGTGATCATTTTAAAGTCCGGCCACCGACTGAATACATCGCTGCCGTGCAGTTGCGTTTTTGTAGCCGTCCCATGTTCGATGATAATCCACTCATACTCTCTCGCTGGCCGATGGGACAGGAGCAATTACACAAAGGCAATCTATGTATAGAAATCGGTACTTAGCTGATCGGACGGTCCGAGTGCCATTGCGTCTCAGTTATGACATTTCTGATTGCCAGATTAACAGGGACGGCCAAGAAGTTTAGGAATTTTGCATTTAAAATATTGTTCAATAACATTTTTTTATATTTTGGTAGCACAATATTATTTAAAAAAATATACATATTTTACTTATTTAATGTTTTATATGTTAATTTAAAATCTATTTATAATTGACTCTAGAAACTTTTAATTATTTGAAGCTCAAGTAATTAGGTTTTCAATTTGAAATGTTGCGTGGCGAGTTCAAAGAGGGTTGTATTCCACTGTTCAAAGTATGATCTGATTTGTGGGCGAGGTGAGATCAATCTCAATGATGTCCACCTTGGCGTTGTCCCTGCGATTCGGTGTAGAATAATTCCATTTCATCGACATTTCCGTGGCAAGCGAGACAAGTTGACGCCATTTGTTTACGTCTATGTTGTTGCTTTGAAGTTTTTGGCACAGAGAGTTCAATCCCTCTGTATCCGTTACTGCCAAGTCAAAGGGTATCCATTGGTCGCCGTCGGTGTTCCTCAGTACAGTGACACCTTTCACACGTGCCGGCAACGCATCGTGATTTATACTTGTCCCAGTGGCCCGTTTCAGCGCGTGTATGCTATTAAAGGTAAACAAAGGAGCATATGTACTTGTGTGTATGGCATATAGAAATAGTAAACTTATATAAAGTAAATTTTGACTTTTTGTTTCAAATAAAATGTCTCAGAAGAATTAATATGAATCATTGAGTTTTCTATAAATAATATATAAATTGAAGGTAATTAAAAAGGCTTTCAATTAAGATTATTTTCGGAAATAAATGATTCTTCTTGATTTTTATAGTTGGAACTGACCATTCCATTAGCTCGTTGTTGTGCTCCCGCACTGTTGCTTCTTGTAGTTTGGTGGCCTCCAGTTCCCGAGTCAGCTCCTTCTCCAGTAGCAGTCGCTTCTCCAACTCCTGGCGGTTCAAAACCAGCTGTCTTTCGATCCTCTCGAGCTCTCGTTGCTGCCAGTCCGCTTTTTCCATTGCTGTGACTATTAAATAACAAATTTGTATTACATTTGGGTTTTTAAAAGTAGTTTTGTTTGCAAACTAACGCAGATTGTCATGAAATTTGGAACTCATTTTGCTGATGTTGGTCTCACGGCACTGCAAGCGTATCTCTTTGTTGAACATTTCCTTCAAACGTAGGGCATAGTTTGATTTATCTGCTCTATCCAGTCCAACGGCCATGTTTTTAGGGTTCCTGTTGATGTTTTCGTAAAAAATGTTTTAAAATTCAGCGGCGTTTGTTTTGTTTGGCTTCCAGTTAGGGATGATACTTCCAGAGTTTAACGCGTTGCCAGATCCTGGCGATTGAATTTATCGATAGAAATATTGAACTATCGATAATAAAACGGTAAAGGAAGAGATAAAATATCGATAATCGAATACCAACTGTCAGCTATCGTTTCTCATCTCTGAAAGCCGGCAACCAATCAGTCAAAAAAAAATCAAGCTAATAAAAATTAAAAGAAAAACGGAAACGCAGCATTTTCCGGACTATTTTGCAACTATTCATGCAGTGGCTGCTCTTCTCTTGCACTCGACCCTTACGAAATCTTCTCGCCCGTAACTTCAGCAGTCGCGTTGGAAAGGTGAGAGCAACGAACAATTAATGCAAAAAATTTGCAAGCTTTGTGCCAAAAATCATTTTTTGCGAACTAAGCAAATCTAAAAATAGTGGGAAAACATTTGCATAATGAGTGCTATACGTTCGCCTTAGAACTGGACAAGTCGGAGGGAAAACCAACTCCATGATGACACTGCAACTTAATGCAGAAGATGCCCCGCATTTTAGAAAAGAATTTTGCGAAGCGGTCAACGACCCACTTGTTGTTCTTGCTTCGCGGCTCAAGGTCACGCTGGCTTTGTCTTTCTCTTGGGAGGTTCTATATAAGTTTATTTTATTAGTAGCCTTATCTTTATATCCAAAGAAATCATAAAATTCCCAAGAAGCTTTGTTTATTGAACGTATTTATGATAACCTTGAACTTGCAGAAAAATAGCTTCAAAAATGGTATCCTTTTGCACAGCATATACTAAATACCCTCTAATTAGTCACTCCTTTACTACCCACCCCCTTTATTACCCACCCAAGACCCGGCACATCCTTATCTCGCTTTTTAAAACCTCTCGTGATTTATGGACGACTGCATCAATTGACTGGGAGTAGAGCTGAGAGGCGACCACTGCCACTGCGGTACAAAGTCATCGACTGATAAGCATGTGGGGCACTTGGCAAAGTAGTAAATCCGAGATTAGCACAATATATCTTATCGCAGCGGCTTATCGCTGGGATTCAGTCGCATTCCCCGAGCTTCAGTTCCAAATCTCTACTCATTCGTGTTATTTTCCTCCCACAGATGGCCACGGACCTGAAATTCAACGCTTCGCTGGGGACCAGCGATCCCCAGACCCATCCCGTTCTGATAATCGGCCAGCTGCGCCATCTGAATCTCGTCAAGTTCAATGATTTGGCCAGCAAATTGTCTCCCAGAGTCAGCGAGGAGACATTCTTGAATGCAGTTGCCTGTTTACATCCGGCACCGACTGATAAGGTTTCTCTGTACTTGGATTCGGCGACTGTAGCTGCGCTGCCTTTGAAGGCTTCCCGTCATAATACCGCATCGAGAGCTCATGCTATTACCCGTCTGGTGAAGAGTCACGTGATGAACGTGCCGGAGGAGACCGTGGTGCTGGTCTGCGAGCGGGAGAACCTTTTTGCCAGCGCTTGTGCGGTGGTTCGTGCTTTTCCTCTATACTCTCGCAAAACCGGCAATGGACGATCCTCGACTCCAGTTAAATCCGAGGTGGGCTGCGGTGATGCCGGATGCGGTGATGGAGCTAAGGACACTAGCCGTAATTTGGTCAACGTGGAGTTTGTGGTGATTGACAAGGATGGCGGCGTGGATTGTAATCCGCTGACGGAAGACGAGATCAAGTGCCTTACTGAGACCACCAGGGGCATCAGGCTGACTGCACGCATTGTCGACATGCCCTGTAACGAGATGAACGTTGACCACTTTATCCAGGCTGTGGAGGAGATCGGCAACGAGCTGTGCATTACGCCACAAATAATCCGTGGCGAGGAGCTGAAGGAACGTGGATTTGGTGGAATTTACGGCGTGGGAAAGGCAGCTGCTGTGCCACCAGCTCTGGTGGTGCTCTCGCACGAGCCGAAATGTGCCCAGGAGACCATTGCTCTGGTAGGCAAGGGCATCGTTTACGATACCGGCGGCCTGAGCATCAAGGGCAAGACTGCCATGCCGGGCATGAAGCGGGATTGCGGCGGAGCAGCTGCTATTTTAGGTGCCTTCTATGCCGCCGTGAAGTGCGGATTCACGGATAATCTGCACGCTGTCTTCTGCTTGGCAGAGAACTCGGTTGGACCCAATGCCACAAGGTTGGGCTATCCATTTTAATATAACAATTTATTTTATAAATGTATCTTTATTTTGAAGGCCTGATGACATTCACACTTTGTACTCTGGACGCACTGTGGAGATTAACAACACGGACGCTGAGGGCCGCTTGGTGCTGTCGGATGGCGTATGCTTTGCTAACAAGGATCTAAAAGCCAATATTATCCTGGACATGGCCACACTGACTGGTGCCCAGGTAAGAAAAGAATACATTTTCCAGAAATGCCAAGATTGTCTTAAAAACCATCTGCTTTGAGAGCTTCTTTTAGGCTTTCTACTTTAATAGTATTTTGTGGTTAACTTTGAGGAGACTGAAGCCAGCAAATAATTCTACCAATGTCCAAAGTAATTTCAGTTTCGAGATCTTTACACCTCGAATCCAGGGCAACCAGGTATAGTTGCGGGCGGGCGGCCTTGGCTCTACTTGGGCGGGCCACAGCGTTGTTGTGCGAGAATTTATGCCATGCTTTATAAAAGTCACGAGGTTAATTGGAAAAATAAATTGCAAATTTGGTTTTTCGCTGGCAACTTGGAGGAATAGCAGCGGCAGTATTGGCAGACCAGCAACTGCAAAGGATTCGTCGTTTGTGGCCGTTGGATGGTTGTGGGTGGGTTGTGTGGAAAGATGGGTGGATTGGGTGGTTTCTACGTTCGGTTGGTCGGTGGTGGGGATTCCCATTTTCCGCTGCAACGCCAGAGCCAACTGAGTAGCTGCTGCGATGGAGCACAATTACCATAAATCTTGACTGCAATTTGCTTAAAATATGATGCCAATTTACGTTATTTGTGGTTCGATGGGAAATAAATCGAAACTGGCCATGGCGTGGCCTGAGTTTGCCTTGTCCCTCCCACCGAAATCTGCATTGTCCTCCTCATCGTCCCTTGTTTTTTTTTTTTTTTTTGGTCCTAAAAATTCCTTTGGTACTCAGCCTAAAAACGGCCAAATCCCAATCCCTCCCTGCCCTGCACAGGCAACATTTTCAACATTTTGCCATTTTGTTTAGAATTCCGTTTTCCGTTTTTGGCGTTTTGCTTGTTGTGCTTAATTTCATTACACCCAGACACACACCTAGACGGGATGCAATAATATTAATTGCCAACATTGGCGCAACTGCCACTGCCACTGCCACTGCAACAGCAGTAGCAGCAACAGCAGCAGCAGCAAACAAATGGCAGCCAACACTTTTTCGCTTTTACATTTTATGTTCCTGCTGCTTGTTACACCTCTTGCTGCTGTGTTTTCTCCTGAATGCTGGTGGTATTCGAGCACTGAAAGAAATTTAAGGAGAGTTTAAAGAACAAGAACTATTTAATTTTAAATTTAAATCTTTAAATAAATAATACAAGTCATTACCAGTGAATAAAACGACAAACTAGTTTAGATTTCATTATGAAAAGGCATTACAAATTTTGCTCAATCTTGTTTTTGATTCTTTCAAGTTTCAATTGATTTAAATACATCCCTTTTTGCCTTTATGGGCTTACATTTTGTAGTGTATTGGTGGTGTTGGTGCCTTTGTTGCTTCTGCTGCCGCCGGAGCTGCCTTCATTTGTCCAGCTGCAGTTGAACACGCGCGCCACGGAGTCCTTGCCTGTTGTTTGGGTGTTGCTCGTGCTAAATAACCTTGCACCTTTTTATTGCTGGTCGCGTCGGAAGCTCGCAATTTTCGTGCTTACTCCTCTCAACAGCACACCACACCCCCATCCCCTTTGTTTCACTTCCATAACATTGTTAGTTGCTGTACGGTTTTATTGCTGGCATTTTGTTGATTGTTACTTGTTTTCTATCAAACCCTCCCCAGCGGGTATATCTCCACGGCCATGCCGTTGAATATTTCATTTGCGATTACTCGCATCTAAGCAATACTATATCTATTGTTGGCCATTCTCGTTCCAGGGCGTAGCAACAGGCAAGTATCACGGCGCCATATTGACAAACTCGGAGACATGGGAGGCCAAGTCGTTGCAGGCTGGACGCAAATCCGGCGATTTATTGGCACCCATTATTTATTGCCCCGAGTTGCATTTCTCCGAATTCGCCTCAGCCATTGCTGATATGAAGAACTCTGTTTCGGTAAGTACTTTTTCGACTTCGACTATTAAACTATAAGTTTATTTCAAACTGAAGCAAGAATACGGATTATGTTTAGTAACATTATATGTATTTAAAGCAATGACTTAAGTATGCCTTTTTAAATCTATTAGATTTCTTCGAATAATGTACATAACTTCCCCCACAAATCTTTAAAAGTTTCCTTCAAGCCAAATCCGTTTAAAGCAAACTATCTACAGTTTTCATCTCGTGCCGCACGCTTTCTTTTTCCTATTTTTCTTGTAGAATTTTTTTTTTAGATTAAGAGAAGCATGGACTGCCCCAAATCAATCCCCAAAAGTAGCTCAATTTATGCATTATCGAAGACACCCGTGCCGAACTTTTAGGGCCGCCTTCCACATCCGAATCTTCCGCAGATGAAATGAGAGTGACTTTGAGAAAGTTTTAATCAAGTTTCGATGTAACTTTATACATTTGTTTTCAATTCATTTTCCGTTTTCCCACAGTTTTTTGTTTTTTTTTTGCTATTTTTTTTTGTTTTCCTTTTTTGAACTCCCTAGATATTTTACACACATTTTTAATTAACTTTATGGCTTGCACTCTCAATGTTGTTCTTTTGTCTTACACACGACCGCACGGTTGCGGAAAAATGATGAACGTCATGTTTGGTTTAAAGATTGATTAGTATTACTCTGATTTATGCCACACACACACAGACAACACACACCAGCACCCCAGCACCACTCTACGATCCATGTAGCATCCACATGTATCAAAAACTTTGGCGTTCAATCTACGCCAGCAGCCACTTTTGCAGCCATTAGAAAGGCCAGAGGATTGGGGAATGGGCTGTGAGCTGTGAGCTGAGAGGAAACCCACTGGGTCTGGGGCTTGGTGAGCCATAAACCCATCTCTGGGCGATGGCCAGCCAGCCAGTCAGCCAGGCAGCAGAGCGCGTGGTGCGTCGGTGCCCCGGGGCTTCTCTCAGTTCCAGTTCCTGCCACAACAGCCAACCAAATCGAGTTACCTTATTGTACGTTGCAAGCGCTTCGGATCAATGGTCATTCATCATTGTCACGCCGTGGGCGGAGGTATCCGAAGTGGATTGGCGGGCGGGGGATACGAGAACGGGGGACCTGGGATCTGGCAGGATGACTGCTGGCTGGCTGGCTGGTGCGTAGATGCCGAGCGGGTCAAGTGGCGTGGCAATTTTGGCCACCTGCCAATCGCCCATCCAACCCCACTTCGATGGGTACACTGAACTAAAAATAAAGTACCAAAGCTAAAAGTTATTCTTCTTAAAATAATAATAATACCTAACCAATTATATATTTTATTTAAGTTAATTTTTAAGTATTTTTTTATGAAATACAAGTAAGATACTTTTCTGTGTCCTTTTTTGTCAGTTGCCTGCATGTTTGGATGTTTGATTTTTCGTCAGGCACCCTTCGGCTAGCCCCACACCAGTTGTGTTCCCTCTCGAAAAAAAATGGGAATCAAGTCAAAATATCACACCATTGCAGGTTGGCCATGCCACACACAACACACCCGCACACCCGCACACCGGCACACTCCTCTTCGTCCTGCTGCAGTTGATGTGACAGCGCCGCGCACTTTGTCATTGGTGTCTGTGATAAAGTGTTTTAAATTCCAAATGCATTCAACGTTAAATGCGAAAAAGGTGAAATACCTGCCCACTAAACCACACCCCCAAGCGCCATCACCGTCCGCCCGTGACTCCCTTTTTTTTTTTGCCACTTGGCGGGCTGGTTTTGAGGCAAATTCCCACGCGTTGCGTTTAAATTACACGAGCTCGCCTTTTTTTCGGACTGCCTTCTGGTTCCTTTTATTTTTTCCGTTGCCTTGCGGGAGTCTTTTCCCCTAGTTTGCCACTAAATGGAGGGATTATGAGTGTTGTTAGCGGTCGCCAGGGCATTTTGTTGCCCGCTGGCTTTGGCTTTCGTTGCCTGGCTTCCGTTTCAGCTCATTTTGGCAACCGTCAGCAGGTACCTAGCCATTTGGTGGGAGGTGGGGCAGGCGAGGTTCTTGTCCCCTATCTACCATCCATCTGGCTTTTAAATAACCGATTCCCATTTGTTCCGCACCATTTTCGAGCTGTGATCCCTGCCCTCGTGCGGCGATATTTGTGGCTGTCTGCCATCAGGAGCGTTGTCCTTGCTGCAGATTACACGCTGCGAGTTCGCGAATTAAATGAAACCATTTAAGCCGATAATTAGGGGATGTCTCTTGACGTTCGGAACTGCTGAAATCGATGTGGAAGTGGGGTTTCGGTTTTCCGGCTGACCATGTCGGGAATGTTGCTATTTATGAAACAGTCTCTTTGTGGCTTGCCTTTTTTAAATTGGGCTTTTATTGAGCCAAAATGAAACAGAAAACTAAATAGGAAACCAGTTGATTTAAAGCATCATGATTTAAAGGGAAAATTCCGCAGAAAAAACGTCGGAAAACGTATTAATTTTCGATGAACATCCATCCGCTATCTGCTTCGTATCAAAAGCAGCAGAAAGTTCTCATTAAATTACCATGTTCTGCGAATTACTTTCCGTTTTCCTTTTAACCTTAAGGCCTTTCCCCGCTTCGATTTTAAGACGAAATTTCCTCTTCCAAGTCACTAAGCAGAAGCAAACAGAAATGGAAGAAAGTAAAAATAATATTATCCCAAATTACGGAAACTTTATGACCGCGACTGTCCGACCTAGAAGCCATTTATGCATCCAACCATTCATTCATTCATCCGTCCACGGTTGGCTCTTCCGAGTAAATCAGTCTTAGACTTTTCTGTCTGTGTCTGTGGCTTTGGTGGTAGAGAGATAGGAGATGGGTGTCATAAGTAAAACATAAGCAACACGGCGGCGGGACAATAAAATTTGCTTAAACATTTCCAATTGTTTCTCAATTTCCGGCGGCGACGGTGACGGCGCGCGAAGGAATCCAAGTCGAAAGTTACTCGCCGTTTTATGACTGGGAAATTTTCCCATTGTTGGTAATTGATTTTTATGTTAAATCGTAAAAAGCTGTGCCCGCTTTCTGAAGACGAGCATGAATTTTAGATAAACCCATTCCATTTCGTTTGAAACCGTGCGGCACAAGCAACGTGTTGCAGTGTGCTGCGGCCTAAGCGGCACAACCGGCACACCCGGCGTATGCGTAATTGTGTTTTTTTTTTGTTTTGGTTTCGTCCCAAGTTCAGTTCATTTTTATTGGGCGTCGACATTTTAAATTCAATTGTAGGGCGACTTTTTACGTGGTTTAATGAATTAAATTGAACTTTTTATGCGGCAAAAGTTTTTTTACAGCCCGACCTCCAGGCGCCGCCTAATATTTTTCCAGCCCGGAGGCTCTCTTGCCTCTGCTCTTCTGCGGTTATGCTTAGCATGGGTTAAGTTTTTTGATTAAAGTATGCCGCAACAGTTTATAAATAATGCCCGAGCTCAGTGGTTTAAATGCAGATTTCACCAACAGGCCAAGAGAGTGCCTGGTCGGTCGGTGGGGGAATGGTGGAAGTCACGTAATTTGCGAAATGATCCCAATTTCCGTTGCCTACTTGAGGGGGCGGCAACGAATACCGGCGACTTTGTTAACACAAATCTTTCCGCTTGTTATGCTTGGGTTTCCGTTCAACTTTACCCTGCCACGGCAGTGGTGTTGGGTGTATTTCTCTTTTTTATTTAAAGAATTCAAATCGACTGGAAAGCCAAGCCTTTCTTATATAAATGAATTTAAGAAACCAAAAAATCGATAAATGTAATGCAGTTAATGGAGTTTCGATTCAAAAACTAAGAGCCTTGTAAAAAGAATATCCTATGTAAAAAGAATATCCTTCCCTTGGCATGTTTTCTCCTTTTGTGTATATTTTTTTGTGACATTTGGCCTGCGGCGGTGAAGTTTTGAAAGCGACGACTACGACATTGCGAAAATTGAATAAAAATGGTTTGTCGCCTTGGGGTAAATCGTTGGATGTCATCGTTGGCAAATCCTTTCAGAGATCGCGCCGCTTATCGAATGAATGCGTAATTGATACTCGCAACCAGTTGATGCCCCGGGGGCGTGAATCTGCCACTGATGTAAGCCGTTCTCCCTCCAATGTACGCGTATTTAGCACAGATTGAATATCAGTAGTAACAGCTTAAATGTGAGACAATGTCGTCAGCTGGCCAGCTGGCTAATTTCAATTCAAGTTAATCGCAAATGAATCGCATCATCGCCGATTGCACGGATGTTGAATGCGCTTAGCGGATGTTGGGGCGGATACTGATTCGAATGGTGTCAGGATTGGACCAATCTATGGGTGACGGTGAGGTGACAGCGGTGTCGTCGGGTGGTTTCGCACGGCGGTGTTCGCCGGTCACGTTCACAACCGCAATTAGTCGGCGACCCATTGTCAGTTTCTGGGGGAGATGTCGATGACGCGGGCGGGCGGACGGCAAGGAGATTCGATGTAGCTTCGTTATTTACAAAAGGCCTAGAGAGATACAAACATAGACAAACGCACACACAATCAGTCCAGGGCCTAATGCAATCAATGTTAATGACATTATGTTGACAAATGTTTGCCATTATTGATGAAAGCCCGATTCGATTCGATTTGGCCATTCGGTTTTCAGGGCTTTCATGGCCCGGCCCTTACATCGAAAGTGCGTACCATAGGATGTGCGTGATCCGCCCTCGCTTTCAGATTTGTCGAATGTTAAACATTTAATTAGCACCAAAGTTACATCGAGCCTCAGCGTCGGCGGCTTTTCAATTTGAAAAGGAGCTTATAAAGCGTAATTGCATTTATTATAACCAATTCCTCGGGTGTTGTATTTGATTTAAGAAGACTCAGAATTCAATATCTTTTATGAGAAGTAGCTAAACTCAAGAGGGAAACTAAAGTTTTCTGGCAGCAACAGTACGGTTTACCACTTCCGTGTTCATCTTCAACTGAAGCGGTTCATTGGGAGATTTTGCATTTGAAAAGTTTTGAAGCACACATATGCCCCGGGCTAATCAAACTGTTTTTACTAAGCGCTTGAAAATTTAGCAGTAGTAGACTTTTCAGCGAAGGCCGCAAGTTTCATAACAAAAGCTGGCTATTAGCTGCAAACCGCCAACTTCAACTCCTCGTGCATGGCTGGAAAATGAAATGCAGTTTCAAAAGCAACAGGAAGCAATGATACACAGAAAGAAGTCTCGAAAATAAATATTAAAAATATATTCATTGTCTTATCTTGTTAGTAGTATAATAATAAGAAACTGTCGTAATTTTTTTAAATTTTAAAATTTTACAAAGACATTATTGTTTGGTTGATGGCAGACCTTTAGTGTAGTTGTCCGTTGTGTTGCCTCAATGGACTTTTGACTTCCGATGTTTGTTCGTCTTGAGGCGGAACCCAGAGCGCACTGTCATGTAATTTTCACTGCTGGTCCGTTGGTCCTGTCCGCTCTATTCCGTAAGTCCTGCTGGTGAAGTCTGGTAGTAGCTCCTCCCTTTTTTTTGGCCAACTGTCAGCAGGCAACAGAATGTTCTTCCTTTATTTGGCTGGTCTTCCTTGTGTGTATGTGTGTGTGTATGGGTGCACATGTGTAAACTGTACTTTATGTTTGGCATTTAAGCGTTGCAATTTCCGCTAAAGTTAGTAGAGCGACTGCTTCCGCTACGCTGCTGCCAGTGCATGGCATATAATTTAGGCATTAGCACACCCAGACCTGCCACTTTCCAGAGGGGAGATTGAAGGATATAGGAAAGAAGGTTGTATTAGAAAGGTAAGAAAAAAAGTCACATAAAAAGGAATAATTTAAAAAGTATTATGTTGAAAAACTCTTAAATAGTTTACAACTCATATATTTTAGTTTTCAAACTATACTATCAGCCCTCGTCTTTTTCATCTATCTCTATAAATATACATTCTTGTTGCTCGGCACGGCAGGACGCTTTTTTAATAAAGCGCCGCCAAGTTTTGCTTGTTGCATGCTTCACAAACACCCATAGATATATGTATTTAGCCTTAGAATATAGACCACATAGGGACACGCACACATCCGATTGTATATGTCACCATGTCTTACTGCGATTTCCCTTCCGCTTCCAGGATCGACAGAATGCACAATCCTCCTGCGCTGGTCTCTTCATAGCCGCCCATTTGGGCTTCGACTACCCGGGCGTCTGGATGCACGTCGACATGGCCACGCCCGTTCATTGTGTAAGTGATTCCCGGCAACGCCAATAGAGTTTTTATTTTATTATTATTTCTATATTTTCATATGTACTTTCAGGGCGAACGAGCCACCGGCTATGGAGTGGCCCTGCTGCTAACGCTTTTTGGCAACCACACGAACTCAAAGCTGCTCCAATCCATCGCACCATGTGGGGAGGAGCCACCATCCAAGCGGCAGTGCCGCGATTAAGTGGTTCCTCATCGTCCGTATCAGTGCCTCACCAGTTAATGTGCATTTCAAGCGACTCTTATCCGAGCAACACCCAGTTTTTAGGCCTTAACAAGACAACAGGCCTTACAATTTACAAAAACTATTTTAGAAATAAATGAAGTTCGCAATGATGTTACTGTGGTCATTTTCTTAAAATATATTAGTATTGAATGCATTACTTTTTAATTGAGATATTTTTAAAATTATGCTTGAGAATTATACGATGAAATAAAATAAATAAATATGAAATTTTTAGGGTGTTCTTTTAATTAATTAATATATAATGAATATATATTTTATATTTTATATATATTATATTAATGAATATATATAATAGGTAAATTGGATATCCTTATGTGGAAGGTAAGTAAAGCTTTCACTTTTATTTTAAAAATTTTATGTGGCAGCTGATAGACATTTGGTACAATTTTATTTACATATATATATTGTTCCATTTATTTAATTAATACATGTCCAAGTGCAGTTCACAAGCTTGGTCCTTGACTTTTATTTCATCCTTTGGCTGTTCAATTAAGCTACACTCCGAATGTCGCTGTCGCATGTGTTGTGATGTGGCAGTTGCTATTCCTGTTGCATATATTTCCCTTGCCTGGTGCTCGACGTCTAAGTGGATTCATCAGCATCACAATCACCGACGCCATCGCATCATCATCATCGTCATCGTCAAAATGATCATCACCAGGTATTCTCTTTGCTTGGGATAGTGCAACTGTGCTGGCTGGTGGCAACCATTCACGCCGACAGAACAAATTAAATTGCAACATCATTGTGCCACGTCGTCGCATCACATCGCTGCCGTCTTTGTTGCCTACTTTTCTGCGCACCAGAGTTTCACGCTCGCGTTTGTCAGCTGTCAGGGATCCCCTGTAGAGAAGGAGGAGCAGGACGCCCATGGCAACGCCCACGACTAATGCCAATGCCGTGCACTTTTATTTTATTTTCTACCCTCTCGTCTTCCCAATTTGCCTCAATTTTTATTTGCTTTGTTACGCCATTTGCTTTTCGGGGCGCTTTTATTGTTTAATTAGCTTGAAATGCGTTTATTTTCATTTGTAAGTGCTGTAAACAGCGCGTCAGGTGAGCTCCCTAGTGTGTGTGTGTGTGTGTGCTTGGGTGTTTTTGTGTTCAGGTGATTTGTTAAGCCCCGAACCGGAGTGTGGAGCTATTGGCCCCGCGGGGTTCACTCGACCTTCGCACTTGTCTCCCCACCTTACTCAAGCCAGAATTGCGATTGCTATTGCACTTGCCATTGAATGGTGGCACATGCTGCCAGTGCATTTAACATTCCTGAGTGGATTCGAAGTGTTTTGCCAGCTTGGGTCTTATCCTTACAGGGGATTAGGTTGAGTAGGGAGGAAGGGAGAATTCAAGGGCATTAAAGTAGCGTTTAACTGGGATTTCTAAATATTAAAAAAGTAACCAAACTAGAGTGCTTTACATGAAATGGATTACAAATAATATTTAAATTAATTACTCTACATATTTAGCTAAACAATTTGTATTTGATTTGCTTCTAGATTATTTACATTAGTTAGTGCAAATTTTAAAAACATAAAATGATTTGCATAATTGAATTACTACACTTAAACCTGCTGTCAGCTTAGCCGGTGCGATTATTTGCGCTCTGCACACAAGCGAAAATTATAGCAGCTTTGGTATTTGCAAAGCCAACATAAATATTTGACAGATGCGACAATATTTTTTATTTCATGATTAGTTTTAAACGCCACCGGAAGCAAAAAAGGCCCCTATCCAATATATAAATGGGTTTTTTTCGGCTTTTAAATATCAAATTATGATTTTTTCTCTACCATTTAAACTGGGAAAACAACAAACAGCCATGAAATTGGATTGTTGACTGCAAACACATCACTCATACGCCGCGTTGGCGGCAAGCGATCGACCTAGACCCCATAGAGATTGAACCCTAAACGGCTTAGCAGCAGGACTCAAGCCAGTGTTTTATCCTCAAAGGACGATGGTCGGAGCTGCAGCCTCTGGCCAGTGGCCATAAATATCTTCACACTGCGTATTGGTCAACAGGCTGAATGCACTTGAAGAAAAGATATGGAATGGTTATTTCTTAAAAATTACTTGTAAGACATTGGTTTTCAGACCTTATATTCTTTACAATTAATATAGGTAGAGTGAAGTAAGTATATCAGTGAGATAAAAGAATATTTTTGCTTTTCAAAGATATTTGTTTTCTGTGGAGCATCGTTCATTGTCCATTGCCTCTCGTTGGATGCCTCTGCAGCAGTTGACTTTTGTCGCATTGTCGCTTGCCCCCAAGAGCATTTTCTCGGTTTTTTATGCTCACAACTCAATTTGAAGCTGAAACAGAGACTAAAGCTGTGAGCTGAAGCTGAAGCCAAACGGATAGAGTGCGTGCCATGGCAGTGGAACAGAAGACAGCCCAGAAACACACAAGAAACAAAAGCAATATTAGAATTTGTTGCCGGGCCGTGTGGCTTTTGTGGCACTTCTCATTGTTTTTTCTTCTCCCCAGCATCCTTGTTTTTGTTTTTTTGTTTTGTTGCTGGTGGTGGTGTTGGTGTTGCTGCCACACGACAGCTTAACCCCAGCACAGCATTTAAGCTGCACAAGTTTCGAACAAATCCCGCCCAGATCCATAATTCTTTGCCGCACCTAAAGTGACAGAGATCTCGGCTTAGCATGCCGTTGCCATCTTAATGTTTAATTTTTATGCTACGGCTACTGAATTATGCAGGGTTATAGCGAGCCACGGAGATTTCCCCTAATTCCCACTGCTCGATATGAAAAATAGATCATAATTTTTGCAGCCAGTGTGCCGGAAAAAAAAATAACAAATAAATAATAGAAAACGATGAGAGGGACACCGGACAAATTGTCAATTTATAAAGTGAAAGTTTCGGCCGGCTAATGGATGCCAAAAGTTTAATAAATAATAAATTAACCAACGACTTTTGCGGTTAGGCCTGAATGAAAAAGAAAACAATTCGAGGCCTTCTGCTCTCCGAGGAGCAATAGCTGTCATAAAGAAAAAACCCAACAACAGTTGGAAAACGTGAAAAGTAACCGCAGAGCAGGTGGTGGTGGGCGGCGAGGTCGGGTGATGGCCTCCCTCTGGCGGCCATGGGGCAATAGCTTAAAATTAGCTATAAGCAAAATTACTGTAAAATGGTTTAAATGAGTGTAAGGGCAGAATATAATAAGCCCAAAAGCAGCGCATAATAAAAAGAGCCAACAGCTAGGAGCCGGCTGCTGGCTGCCGGCAGCAGCGAGTGGTCGCCGGCGAAAAGCGAAACAAAAAAGGACGCAATGGGGGCCAGGGCATAGGCCACCTAACCCACCCATACAACCATCCATGATCCTCCCAGGGGGTGCTCTGTTAAATGAAGAATAAAGCAACAAATACAAACACAAAATGCGCCGCGTTGTCTGTCGAAGTGCACAAAGGATAATATTACAAAGGAATATTTTAAAGAATTTTTTCACAAATTATATTATGATATGGTTATTATTTAGTCTCATACAACTATTATTGTATTTTGAGCAGCTTTTTTATTTAACATGATTCTTATAGATCATTTTTTATCCGAGTGTATGCCTTGCAGTCTGATGGCAAACATATTTTATGAGTTTTATTGTTGGTGGTGGTGCTCCTTTTTCTTGTCTCCTGGCGAGGCTGATAATAAAACTTGCCCGATGGCAGGCGGCAGAGCCCGCTGGGAGCATAATCGAGCCTTTTACTTTGCTCCTGGGTGGCTGAATGTTAGAATATGTCGGGTTCTGGAGTGTATGCGAACGCAGTGTTGTTTCTTTTTTTTTTTCGCAAAAATAAAAAATATTTAAAAGTCAATAAAAATTGCAGAATTTAAAACATAGTCTTAGTCTTTTATCAATAAGTGTATTAGAAACGATGAGGTGTATTTTTTATGATATCCCTTTTGTAGTCTTTCATAAGTGGAAATGTCAAAGCTACTTTTAAGGACTTCATTTCTTTTGTTTTCCTGCCCTCGTCAAACAAGGTTTTGAAATGCATTGCTTAAAAAGAATATATTATTTTCTGCTCATTTTTTTGTAATCAAGGGTCTTAGTAAAAAGAGTCATAAAAATCGCTTAAAGGCGTCAAAAAAGGACCTGTCTAAAAAGCACCCGGATTGACAACAACATGAGCATATTTAAATTGCTTTTGGGTAGCTAATAAAAAGCTTGTAATCAAGTGGGACGGTCATGGAGATGGGATGGGGCTAACTTTTAGCTTTAGCTTCAGTCAAGTCACAAACTTGGACATGTCAGGCACAAAAAATATATAAAATAAGAATGAAACGAAATGAAATACAAAGAAAAAAAAAGAAAAAATATGCCACTAGGATATGCATGAGCAGGAGCTTATGCACAGCATAGCTCATGAGTTTTGCATGGAGTTGTGCAGTTGATAGTTTGTTGCCATCTTCCTGGCAGCCGGATATGCAAAAGGACCAGCAGCAGGGAGTTGGAAAAAAGAAGCACAGCAAGAGTCACAGCGGCAGGGGCAGGAGATGGAAGGATCCCTGCACTTATCCAAGTGCACAAAGCAACTAAGCAAAACACTCGTTGCAGCCAACTTAAGGCTAATTTAAGTGACTGAATCTGTATCTTTACCCGAGTGGGCTGCTGGATGGGAGTATGTGAGAGTGTGTGAGAATGTTCAGGGTGCGTGTCTTTTGCTCCTTCAGCAGGACCCTCCAAGGATTCGAGGAGCAGCTCCGACTTTTACCTGGTCCAAAGTGTCCCGGGTTAAGCTGCTCATCTGCCTTTTCCGTTCAGCTTGCCATCATCAATGAAAATGCTCGTAAATTATGCAAGCCAAGGAAAATAAGCTGCACTCAAGTGCGTTCTCTTTCCTCGCCTTTTCTCTCATCTTTCGACTTGCCTCTTTGCCGCCTTGCCTTGCCTCTTTGGACATCTTTTCCCGCCTCTTCGGCGTGCACTTCGCCTTTCTCTGCATGCACTTTGAGACGGTTGAACGGGGCGTATGCGTGATATTAAATTAAATTACACAACGGCCACGCAACGTTGCCGCCTGTAAACAGCATCTCAAGTACAGCCTTAATGCTTAATATCAGCTGAGCTTGATTACTTCTTGTCAGAATTTTTCAACTTACCTACATGGAGTATGTTTTTGCATTGTCAGTCTATTTGCTTTTCGGTTATCAATCAATATTAGTTTTCCATTTGCATTTGGTTATGCCTATAATAACACATGGCTAACCGCAAAAGGTTTCTCTGGGAAGCTAACAAACTGCTCATTCGAAGCCATTTATTTGGGGCTTAATGGGAAAGAAGGTGTTTATGTAGTTTACCAAACAAGTTTAATGTGTGTCATATTCTTGAAACCTTAACAAGTTACGAACACCTTTTATAAGAGAATAATAATATTTATTATTATTTATTAATTTTTCCTTACTAAAATATCTGACAGAAGATGTGATTTTCAGACTGGTAATGAGTAATATTGCTCAACTTTATAGTATGGTTTTTTTTATTTTAAATTCTGAATGAATATAAACTTTTTAATTGGATCTGCAAAGTTTATGGGACATTAATGAGATCACCTGTAAATTGCATACAGCTCAGACGTAAAATAATTAAGGCAGAAAAAAAAGAAATAACAAGCAATAAAAAGAGGACTTTTGGGCTTTAGTTTGCGACTTAAAGCGTCGTTTTTGGAGTTATAAAAAATAAGGAAAAGGTAGTGCAAGTTGAATTCAAAGCGGAAAGGAGTAACAAAAGTAAAAGCAAAAGTTGTGCAAGGTCCTGGAAATCCTGAAAAGGCTGTCAGACACGCATACATGCAAAATATAGAGGCGTTGCACGGTCGAAAAACTTGAGCTTGGATGAACTTTGGCCTACGGAGGTTGGCCGCGTTTACCTTGGCCGTAAACTTGCCCGGCGACTTGCTGGCAATTAGTGCACCTTTCACAACGCCTTCGCATGGGGTGTGTCTTGTATGTGTGTGCTTCTGCAAGGATGTGTTTGTGTGAGGAAGTGGGTGTGGCCATTTAATTCATTTGAGGTGTAGGAAGCAACGAACACTGTCGCTTTTGCACACAATTTCTCATTCAGCCAAGAAGTTTTGCGCGCTCACAAGTTTGTAATTCTTGGCCTGTTAACAAAGTTCATAAATACTTGAGAAACTTGGTCGGGTTTATCCTGCAAAGGATGAGCCAAGTAGCCGTCTGATTTCACCGGCTCGTAATTGTTATTGTACTGAATTTATGGTTGAAAATATGGGATCTTCGACTGGAGTTCATTATCAGTTGATTGGCCATAACATATATACCGATATCGAAAGGAGTTTAAACCCTCTTCGACCATTCACAGTTCGTTTTATGACCAGCTAACTACCAATCCTAATGGCTAGCAACTATTTGGTAAGTGCCCGACGATAAAATCGAATCGAGCATATTGAATACTTAGTTATATATAGCTTGGCGCCCAGAGAGCCATATTCTGACCTGCCCACCTCCGCCGCAATGGATTTTAGCTTCGAGCTGGATTGCAATTGAAAAGCGCGGTGGAAAGCGGGGAAAAGCCAACCCGACGTTTGCCAATATCAATGAGATCTCCGGAACCGGGACTGAATTCGCTTTTGTTGCTCAGCCGCTGCCTGGCTCCCAGCTCCCTGTTCCCGGTTCGGTTGCTTCCCTCCAGCGAACATTTGAAATTTTAATTATAAAATATTGCCGGCAAAAGTTCTCAGGTCTGCAGCGCTAGACTGTGCTGATACGTTGGGGTGTGTGCTACCAAAGGCGGTGGCCGAAACTACAGTAGATACTAGCTAAGTTCATTTTTTGATCAAAAATTGGGCATTGTATTACTTCAATCGTAAGTTTGTGACAAGAAATTAAAGTTTATTGAACTTTGCAAACAGATTTGAAAACCATACAGGTCGTATGAGTAATTTTTTTGACTGAAAACAAAAAACAAGATTTTGTTTGACGTCCCAGCTTGATTTCGCTGTCCTGACGAGTCCTGACTCTTCCAACCCACACACCCCGTAATCATGTTACACACACCGTGCCCTGACAGAAGTTCCAGCTTCAGGCGTCCATCGAAGGTTCGTTATCTGGCATTTGGCGTGGGCTAGATCAATGTGGCGCAGGTGAGTGGCACAGGTGATGCTGCAGAACTGGAGAAGGATTCTGGATGGCAGTGGCAGCAGCAGCGGTAGCGGCAACGGTAGTGGATGTGGAAGTGGCAATGGAGTGGAGCAGCATGGAGTGGGCGTCTGCACTACTTCAAAAAGTAATTGTTTGCGATTTGGAGAGTGTGGCGTATGTCAGGAGATGCAGCTGAGGCTGGGGTAGTCCAGGAGGCGGTGGATTTGGGATTGGGATGCAGTCAGCCAGCCATGGATGGCGAGACTCTTGAGACATTTGAGTGGCCAAATGGGCGGTAGCAGGATCAAAGGGAGGGCATAACGATGACAGCAAACGAGTTCCAGTTAAAGCTGCCCCCGAACAGCCTTGGGCCATGGCGAGGATTCATCCTTTGTCCCTTCTCTTTCTGGTTCTCTATTCTTGTCCCTGTCTCTGGCAGTGACTTTCGTTTTACCAACGAGTTTATTTGCAGTCGAAATATGTCCCCAGACGGCAACAATAGCAATTAGTTCATTGTCAATAGTTTGCTCGTTGAAAATTTCAGGACTACCAAAGACAAGGGCATCATCCTGGGCGGAGAAAGAGAAGGACGAGGAGAGAGGAGGCTGCAAATTTAACTAAATTGTAATCGGAATATGCGCATGCAAATGGCATTAGCCTGAAATGCAAATTACTTTACGGCATGCAAGTTGCAAATTCAGACGAAGGATGAAGCCAAGGACAACAGTCACGAAGATGATGATGATGATGACGATGATGGGGGAGGACGACTATGATGTCGAGCAATAGGATGCAGTCAAATTGCTGGAGCTTAAGTGAAGTAAGCTAATTAATTTTGCATTGTGTGCTGACCCTAGTGCCATTCACTCGTGCTGCCACCCACATCCCCGCCCTTTTCAAGCTATTCCATTTTCCACTTACCAACATCCGATTGGGGGATTGAATTGCGAATCCTTTGTCCCCGCCTGTTTACTTTTCATTAATTGAGTTGGCAAAAGTCGTCCATAATTTTCATGCGCCTGTCGCGGCTGCTGGCCATTAAACAATACGACAATACAGGCAAGTTTTCCCCGGATTTTCCCCGTTTTTCCTCCTCTTTTCCAGGCACTTTCCCATGGCGCCATGCCTTCTCGTTAATGATGTCGTTGAGCTGTCTTGGCAGCAATTGTGCAAACTTTATGTTATCATCGGTGACATGGCCCAAAGAGCATTTCCGGGCTGGAAATCCTTTTATTTCCGCAGTAATTTTATGTATTCCCAACTGGGAATTGGAGTGCGTGTGATGGCTTACGTACTTACTTGTACTTTACTTTCTCGACCATCTCCGACGAGGCGATGCATGGACACTGCACTCCATCGATTGCCTCGATATGCCCTTTGGGATAACGATGCTGATGTCGATGCCTTAATGCGTAATTATCCACTGAAAACATGTTAATTTTGCATATTGTTGTGCGATGTTGCTATAATCCAATAATTGAAAGGATATTATTGTTTTGGAATGTGTAGATACAACCATGCGATTTCAATTTTCACTTCGTGTTTTGTCTAATTATGATGTGTAATTGGCTAATTAAGTTAGGTAGTTGCACCGAACTGAGTAGTACTTTATAATTGTTACTTTCATCGCCAAGATAGATATTTATGCGTTACGATTTTGGATTTAGCTAACCATTAATAATTAGTATTGAGGCAAAGCAACAGGGCGTATGAGTGATTATCTTAGCTAGATGCGCTTAAGATTTTAATAACCATATTGGTTAGTGAGATTGTGAGATTTGAAATTTAACAAACCATTAATGATTAGAATGATTGTATCACCTGCAACTTGGTAAATGAAGTATTAATAAATATATGAGCAAAGACAACATGGCGTATGAGTAATTAATTTTCCTGGAAAGTCTAACAATTTTAATATGTTTAAAATGTAAAAAAAAAGATTTTATTCTTATTTATTTTGACTTCCTTATTTTTAAGTAGCATTATCAATGCCAACATGTCTTCAAATAGAGTCATTTGCCTGGCTGACTGGATACGGTGTCTGTTGGCACTTGGATGACTATTACCTGGAGGGTCATCGAGTGAATTCTGATTTAATTCTCCCTCGCTTGACATACATATGCTATCCAGCGAATTTCCGCTTCATTACATCCGCAAACAATTCCTGGAGCGAGTTGCAGGAGGGATATATGGGAATCTGTTACGCAAAAAGGAGCAGAGCGAGTGGGAGCAAAGTTCGAGATGCTTTTTCCAAGCTCCGTATTCGCATTCTCAGTGGCTGGTTTTGTTTTTGCCATTAGATTGGCAAACTAGCAAAAATGGAATGGAAGATTACGGGCTGCAAAAAAAAAACAGAAAACCAAAGAAAAAATTGGAAAAAGAAATAAGCGAAACGGTTTCTACAGCATTTGTGTAACCAAGCATAAAGATTCTCCCAAGCAAGTGGGCGGTTGCATGCATACGAGAAGGTGGGCGTGACAGCCCTGAGGGTGGGTAATGGTGGTATCGAGGTCGCGCCCAAGACGACAAATTGAGCGAATGGATGACAATTTCGATTTGTGTTGTAAAAACTGCAGTAAACTGCAAAAAAACATCAAGCAATATAACCGAATGGAATGTCTGCGAAACGGTGGGAGGATATTTGGTGGGAAATTGCAAAGCAGCGTGCGGCTAACATCCACCCATTCACAATACACTCGCATAAAAATAGATCTAGATTGGGTTAGAAAAGGAGACAGACAGTAGAGCCATCCGGTAGGAGGTATGAGGCATGGGGCATGGGGCATGGGGCATGATGGCCACTCTCGCATGTGCATAAACATTCGCTTGTTATATGTTTAACTTTTTCGTTGGGCAGAAAAAACATTTTTATAGAGTTTTGTTTTCATTTTATTTGCCATGTTTGTTTATTTTTATTTGCCGCTCGTTGCCGTTGCCGTTGTCGATGTCGTTGGTTGTTTTCCCTCCGATTTATCCTCATACTAGACCAGCAATTTCTACCCAAAAAATTTTCCTGCTGGTGTTTCACTATCTCTTCAGCTATTTTTCTTATATTTTGTAAATTTTTTGTTTGCCCTTCTTGTTTCGGCTGCACATTATGCTGTCTTGCCTTGTCCTGGCCCTGGTCCTGGTCCTTCGATATCCTTTTTTGTTGTACGGCGCAACGAGCAAATGAAAAATAAGCTTTGAAAACATTTTGCCCCATTTAAAGAACAACATTTCGTTATTGTCGTCGCCGTCCCCTTGTTTGTCTTATATTACAAGTCCTGGTCACCCAACATGCTGGACATTCTTGGTCTTGTTTTCTTTGTTTTTGTGTCCTCTGTCCAATTTGATTTTTATATTCCTTTTTTTTTTTGGTTGTATGTAGTATTTTCTGTTTCTATTTCGTGTTGTGTCATAGATGAAATGAGTTTCTCGGCATTTTCCAGTTGATGTGCTTAATGGTGTTTGCTTTTACAACTTTCTATTTGCCAGTTGTTCTTTTGGCCACATCTTTATGCTAATCTCTGTCACACTTTTCCAGACTTGTATGTGGTCAAGGAAATAGTATTTGTACTACTAGTTTTATAACAAAAACAGAATTTGTTGTTGGACGTTATAACAAGTGCCTTAAATTTTTGCTATTTTTTTTTTTAATGTAACTTTTCCTTTTTAGGCCTAGAACATATGGCCTCCATTGCTTAAATACCAACAAAGATAGTACAAAAAAAAAAACCTTTTCAATTGACAAGAAAAGATCTGAAATGATCTGAAGAAGGGGGCAAAACCAAAAGAACAGTCATTCACTCGACTCCTGCTTGGTTGTTTTTAGTGTAATTAAAAATGCAGTCTACAAATCTCTTACCACTTTCTCTGCTTTCCTTTTTACATTTTCCTTTTTTTCCAATTTTTTTCCATCTGCAGCATACTTTCTTATGCGTTTTTCTTTTACTCCGCTGCGGCTTGTTGTTGTTCGATGTGGGACCTTTCGGAGACCGTTGCCGGCAGGACTCTCTCCTTAAAGAGCTTTAAAACAGTGCCATGAAAATTATTTAATTCACCACAGTTCGCAATTAAACGCATGGCGGGCAAAACGAATGCAACACTAATTGCATTTTTTTTCACGCCATTTTCCGTTGATAAAGGGATTTGGACATTTTCGGTGCCTGCTACTGATTTCGATGGGTGCAAGGAAACCAGAAGAAGCCCTCCGGGGCGGGGGCACAAACTTAATTAAGCCCCAATGCCAACTGCCTACGGGTATGGGTGGGTGGTGGCCAGGCAAGTAAATGGCAGTTGGGTGGTGCAGCATCTTTAATAAAGCGTGACCGAGAAGCCAACTTAGCCGCAGGTAATGAAAAAACCGATGACAATTTTTAGTTGCCACCATGAAAACATTTCAATTGCGGCTGTCAGGCGTTGGCGGAAATCCTTGTGCATGGTCAGGATCAGCAAGGATAGCAGTTGAAAGCAAAGCCAATATACTACTATGGTTTCAATATATATCTTGCCACTCATCTCATATCATCATTAAAGTACTTTTAAATAAGAGATTTAGATGTTAGTTTAAATATAAAAAATTAGACATTTTCTAAACCCCTTAATTTAGTGTTTTCTGTTGCCATACCCCGAGGAATAGTTTGGGCTGCGTTTAATCACTTCGGTTGTGTCAGGGATCGGGAATATTTAGATAGATTTGGCACATTCCGCCACAAGTACACTCAGCTTCATTAGCTGCACTCGGCAAAGGAGGAGAAATGTGCTGCCAAAGCAGATTGCATGCAATCTCAGCATCTCAGCCATTCTCTCATCTTGCATCCTGCATCCAGCATCCAGCATCCTGCAGGGCTAAATTTCTTCTTTCCCACGCAGGAAGTTTGGCGAGTGTGTGAGGCTTAAATAAATAATGGTCGTACGTCTTGCACTTTGATGCAGGGCATATCGACTCGCGATGGATGTGTGTTTTCTTTGTGTGTTCGAGGGTGTTTTTAAAGCGCTTAATTCTCATTTTGGTCCTGGCCATTTCTGCGGGATGCAAGGACCGCCCCCCCACCCAAATTCTATTCCCCTCATTTGTGCCACACTATCCCTGCGCTTGGTTGGCATAAATGCATTTAAAACAATAAATGCGCAAAGTGGAGCGCCGCAGGAACGCTCGTAAAGTGGAGCAAGCTAGACAAGAAGCCAGCCAGGATGTGCCAGTATGCTCCACTGGTTTTCTCGTCCTCGTCTCCCGTTCGCCCACTCCTCCTGATTCTCCTCCGTCACGGTCATTGCAAATTAATGGCCTTCAAAGTGGTTAAGCAGCAGGAGATGCAGTTCGCTGGACGCTTCGCTCGCCTTTCGTTTGTTGGCCACCGGGTAGCTCATCGAGTCCACAAAGAGCGCTGGCGAATTTTATGAGTTTCAACGGTGAAATAAGAAATTTTGCACAAAATAATATTACCCAAAGTGGGTAAAAAAAAAAGAAAGAGACAGAGACAGACAGTAAGAAAGAGAAGGAAAGGTATATAGCTCCTGCGTTGCCTTTTTCCGTGTTGCCATTAAGTGCAAAAGGATTTTCATTCTTATGCGCATCCTGTGCATAATACAGCGGCCTCCGCACACGCAAAACTCATTGCCATTGTATTTGTTCAGTGGCTTAGGTAGGATTGCAACAAAAGGGGATTTAATCTGACTAGAAATTTCCATCTCAACCCATTTTTATGTCTTTTGTTTTTGGGTTAAAATATCTAGCACACCTTCAAATGAACAATCTTCATAATTGGAATACGCTTAAATGGAAGGAAGAGCTTAAAAGCAAATGGAATACAATTTAAAAAAAAATTTGTGCTCTAAGACTTTCTTCAATCATATACGAAACTTAAAGCCCCCTTTAAAATACGCCACTGTGTATATGTGTGTCCATATCTGTGTTTGGCTGCCACCGTATCTTCCTCCATCTGCCGGTATCTGCGTGTCTGTGTGAGTTTGCAAGGATATGCCAATTTATTGCACACACGAGTGCATTAGAGTGCCAGAGTCCTTTGGCAGTGTCTCGCTCTCGCTCCCCATCGTCTTGTCTCTTTCGGGTGCTCTACCGTCTACCGTCTACCGTCTCTTTCCCTGGCCCGAATGTTGGGCCAAAGTTTTTGTGTTCATTTGGCGATTGCGGCTGCTGCATGTCTGGCAGAAATTACTTAATCCTTGCGGTTTTCTGGAGCAGCAAGTGCATTCTGTGACCATTTCCCTCAATCCTGGATCCAATTCCTTCTCTCTGGTGCTTCTCCTTTCCGCTTCCTCATTCGTTTTCCCATTTAAAGAAATTGTAATTGGCATTTGTTGTTATTTAAGCAAGCTGGCAAAATCATTTATTTGTTCCTTTTAAAGTTCGCCTGTCCACATTGTAGGGCATTTTCAACTGGTTACTCCACCCCCGACTGGCAGCTTCTTTTTAGCCACGCCCACTGCTTCCTCTTCCGGGTAAATCCTGCTCCCCACGGCGACTGTTGACTGGCCCGTCTTAGCGCCTTTAAATATTTGCCAGGACCCTTGGCGGCCTTCTTCCTTCACGGTTCCCGCTGCCATTGGCTTTATTGCTCCCCGAATGGAGCGGAATCCTTTCCATCTTATTTGAGCAGTGGAAAAAAATAAGGATCTTTAGGAGAACCAACAAAATAATTTTTAAGTGGCTTTTAGGAAAGTATTCATTGCCTAATAATATTTATTTTGTATCTAATTTTTATTTTATTTAAATTTGTTTTTTTCCAATTCCTTTTTTTAAATAATTTTTGCTTTTTTTTTTTTAATTTTTTCAGTGCAGGACCTTCCTGGTCCTTCGAACTCGAATGCATCCGCCTGAAGAAGCTGTACCCTCCGTCCACATTGCAGATTACAAATAAATTATCGCTTAATAGTCTTTTTGCCGTTGCCTGTTGTTGCTGTCGTTCCTGGCCAGGAAACTTAAGTCGCTCCTTTTTATTTGTTGGGGTGAGGAAAGTCCTGCTTCCACTGGGATGTTTTAATGTGGTCGTACCCTTTGATTCATTTTTAAGGGGCGTGTTGAAAAAATGTAAGGAAATCAATTAGTGTTAACTAAAGAGATAATTTTATTTTACTTAATTCTTGCTTAAGTGTATCACATTATATGAGGCATTAATCCTAGACATTATATCCTAGATTGCCGTCGGTTTTTGGATTTCAATACAAAGTAAATGAGAACAGCATTTTTTTAATGCGAAGGTTGCATTAAAAAAACAGACAATGCAGAGGTTTTTTCGCTTGAGTACACACTGTAATGTAGGGGGTCTATAGACTATGCCCAGTCTCAGTGTCAGGATCTATAAAAGGTTTAGAATAAAATTCACAAATAGTTAACCATAGTACAACTCCTTTATTGTATGTTTCTTTATTTTTCAGTGTAGTTACAAGGATCCCTTGGTTTGCGTTGGCATTTAAACTGCATATATGTATATGGAAAGAGGTTTCAATTGAGTTCATTGAATTCGATTTAAAAGTGAAATGGAAATGGAAACGGGACGAGCGTATGCAGAATGAATGCATTTTTCGGCATGGGGCACATGCCTGCCACGTCCAAAAGAATTCGAAGAGCGTCCAAAAAAACAAGAAAAAAGTATAATTTTTAAAAATAAATGAATAAATAATGGAGTAAAGGGACCACAGAACATATTTAACGGCACTTTTGTGGTTGTTCTACAGAATCAAGAGTGGATCCAAAGTGGAAAAATAAAAAGGAAAACACATCAAATTTTTTATATTTTCTCGTTTATTGATGATGATTCGTTTGTGTTCTTATAATTCCATTGCACACTTAAAGGCTATTTACAATATTTGCTTGCCTAGACTAAAGTTAATTCCCTCGTGTTTTTTACTTATTTAGTTCATTAAACTCAGTGACATTTAATTACAATTATACACTCTTGTTACATTGCATTTTTAATCCTCTGTGTTTTTTTTTTCATTTTTATAAATTCTCACGTGCATTTCAGTTGCTTAGAGCTAGAAAAGTATTTCAACAAACGCAATAAAAACCGGAAAACAGAAAACACGCAATTCATCCTGTCGCCGCCATTTTGTAGCGGGCCGACTTCCGTGCGCCATATTGAAATGTCAGCGGCGTCAAAAGTCGCGCTGCGGTCATCCCGGCAGCCATTGCCATCGCCAGGAGCTGCAGATGATGCACTTTGCCATCCGGAATGCTGCCCACTGGAATTTCAATGGGGATTTCCAGGGCGAGTAAACGAGATGAAGAGTCAGAAAAAGAGAGAGAAAAAAAGAGACCACGTTGTTATTAATTTGCGTTAAAATTGTCAAAACAAGCAAGCGGCAGTGCGCGGTCTGTCATTCTGTCCGAAATCGTATTTATTTTTAATTAGCGGCCATTGACGTTGCGGTCAAGTGCATTAACAGCCACTCACATGCATGATTTTAATAAAATTAAAAGTACGTTTAAGAAAATCTTTAAGGTTTTAAAGATTTGTGTAGGGAACTTAAAATAGACTTTATTAAAGTCATTTCCTCACCCGATCTGGAGTTGGTAAGCTTCTGATTCTTGAGGTCCAAGTCGTCCCGAAAGAGTTGCGCTGTCATGGTGGCCTCTCGTTGCAAGTCCGGATACCGATCTATTTCCGCCACGCACCGCAGCTCCAGACCTAGTCGAGCTGGCGATATGGTTCGCTTTTGCTGAATCAGCTTTTGTAGTTGAAGTTGATGATATCGCGGCTCATTGGCGTAGAAATTCAATTGGGATACCACACGACGCATGTTGTAGTCGTGGGCAGCTATCGTGGTTTCTATGCTCGGTAATAGATCCACTATAGAGACCTAAAATTATTCAAAAATTATTTATAATAATAATAATATGCATAATATAATTGCCTTGCCTTTATTCCATTTATGTACCAGGTGATGCGGGTAAAAAGGCTGGAGAAGTCGGTGCTGCAATTAACTTGAACAAAATCGTCAAAGCGATACATGGAGTGGAAACTGCTTATAAGAGGATTGTTCTGCGGGAGAGCTGAAAATGAAAGCAACAAAAGATATTTTATAGTCTAGGTAACATAAAATGTCCCTGAAAATAGCTCTGAAGGATTGTAAAGTTCTGACAAATAACTTCTCCCCTGGCTGACTGCATCTCAGTTACGTCCTAAGCTAATTTTAAACGCACATTACACATGCAAATGGTGCACCTTGCTTTTTTTTTAGCTGCTGACGGTGCTTTGGGTTTTATGGTTGTTTTTGTTTGTTTTGCTCAAATTCTCTATTTGCTTTTGATAAATTTTTAAAAATATTTTAGCAACCGTAGCGCCGGGAAATGTAACAGCAGAGAGACTGCAGAGCCAGCGGCATGGCTGCCCCGCATCTACAAGATATTTATTTTATATCAGCGGAAAAATAGATGATCATAAAACACATGCAGAGAAACATCCTGTGGAGCAAAAGTAAAAGCGAAAATAAGAGGAAGGCAACACGCACAAGCTAAAAGGAACATGGGCGGCAACGGCAAGAAGGACGAGCCAGAAGGACGAAACAGTGGAGGCACAGGCAGTGGCAGTGGCGGAGCTTTTCATTTTAGCGATATCCTTTTTAAGCATAAAGTGCTGCCGTAAATCACAGAGCCGCACACAAACTCATGTACATGTGGGTGTAGAGGGAGTATAGGAGCAGAGCGGTGTGCGGGAGCCTGGGTGTTTGGGTGTGCGGATGCGAATCACATGCATCTCTTGGTTACATTTTATGAACGCGCCGCTGTTCCTCTCGCGAGCACATCCTGAATGGCTGGCTGACTCGCTGGCTGCATGGCTCGTGCTGCTTCACAGCTTATCCTGTGCGTATGCACCGCCCAAGCACCCTCCTTACCCTCCTTCCCACAGCCACTGGCATTCGCCTTCCCCTCGTTGGCCACTTTGCCGGCTCGTCGTATATGCAAACGGCGCTGTATGTTTCTTGCAGTTTTCTTCCCCCGTTGTTTACTATTAAAATATCACGGAAATTACACATTTTACTCTGTTTATGCTGTGCTGCTGCGAAAGAAGCACAGCAGCAGCAGCAGTCCGTGGAGAATTCCCTGACGCAGTAAAGGCAACAAGGAGTATACACCTGTGCACTGAAACAATTTTGTGGCGTGTATTAACTTAAAATAGGAATGCACTTTTTTCTATAAGATTTGATAAGCCGGATTAACCATTTTTATTTATAATAAGCAAGCTAGTGATTATTTTTCTTAGTGTTGCCGCATTTGCATCACACTTCGCAAATAGTTTTTCAACAAGTACGTCGTACTTGTGGATGGGTTGGATGGTGGGTTTATATATTTGGCCCACTCCAGTTAATATAAGACTAACAATTGGAATTGCATTTCATTACTCAGGTACTCACCCTCGACGCTCATGTTGGCATCGCGTGCAGTTAGCTGGAAATGGGGTGCATCTCCGGACACTTCGCACCTGTAAACGCCCGACGACTGGACGCCCAATAAATTGAGCTCTACGCGACAGGAGTATTCGTTGCACTCGTTGCCTCCATCGATCAGCCGCACCCCCTCCACATCGAACGGGATGTAAGTGGGTGGTGTGAGGGGCGAGTATCTGCGGAATGTGGAAGACAAAGATTGGGTGAGTGATGGATACAAATTCTGGATAGTGGTGGTATATCTAGCCTATAAAGTATTTAAGATTCGGTAGTTACGAAAGTGCAACAATGGCTTCTTAACAAAGATAATAATAATTATTTTCCTGTATTCTAAAATCTTGAATATTAAAGCTTTAAAAATCTTTTTAAAATGACGCCAAAATGCCAACACTTGCAAAGTGGCTGAGAGATGAGCTGGCAAAGTGGCCGCAAATTGCAAGAAACCCTTCGGAAGCTAACTGATAATCTGCAGATGTGTGTCGTAGGCTTGGGTTAAAAGCTTTCAAACCCATCAACGCAAACTGGCCAGGAAATGGAGGAATCGTTTCTCTTTTTCGCCACTCCGCAGACAAGTGGCTTACATGCACTCAACCTTAACTGATTGCCTATGTGGGTTCAACGTGTGGAAAGCCCGTCTGGAATGGGGGAATGCCGATACGAGGCGTTAGTGGGAGCCAGAAGAGAACTAGGAGCCGAGGGCAGCCCTTTAATTTGTTTGGTATTGTGGATTGATGCTCATTAATCCCACAAATGCCTCGAAACATGTAAAAAGCGGAATCCACAACAAAAAGTGTTCGAGTGGAAAACTTGTCCAACACACACACACAGACACAAACAGATGTCAAGTGGTATTTTCTCAACCCCTCCCAAGGACCACATAAATAAAATCCTGGCCGAAGTAAAAAAAATCGTTGCCTACTTTTCTGCGCTGCCGTTGTGTTGATAAGTCGCCTTTGAGCGCTACTTGTTAATAGCCATGATAGGAGTGGTGTGGTGAAGGGGCTCCAGGCGGGCGGACAGAACCGATTTCGCATTATTTGCGGCTTAGGCGGTAACTGCGGCAGCAAATCAACAAATTTGATAAGCAATATAAACGCCAACCACTGCCGTCCCATGCTCGTAACAAGGGGATTTGTTTTGGGACTGAATCCTGCTAAAGTTTTTCTGTTTGTTTTGGGGGTTTTCTGGAGAAATCCAAACTAGACTATACTTAAAGAAAAAATTTAAAGAAAGACTTTATTATAAAAATGCGTGGCTTTATGAAAGAATTTGTTTAATTTAAGTCTAATAAGGTTTGGTTTTCTTTATTTCGTGCCAAACAAGCTGAGAAACATACAAAAAATATTAAAAAATAGTTTTGGAAATGCAGGGAATGGGCAATTACCCGGTTGAAAAAACTCAAAAGTGGCAAAATGTTGCAAGGTTTTTTGTCTTAAAGTTGGGACTTGTTCTTTTGTTTGGTGCCCTTTGCGAGCTGTGTTTGCCTTAATTTGCATTCGGCTGGCAAGTGCAAGTGGAATTGCAATTGCAATTTGCCTCCAGTTGACTTTTACGTGCTGCTGTCTAATTAAAACTTTCGTTTGCCCCCTAAGGACCCGCTAACTGTCTCGCTGCCGTTCTCCATTGCCGTCTCCGGGTTTTTCCCTTCATATATTGCAGCTGTTAGTATGTGAACCAAAGTATCTGTGAGCTCTGCTCATTTTTAATTAAGCAAAATGCGAGAGGCAACTACTTGAGATTTTTCATTATGCCGCCCTCACAACACCCACAACCATTGAAACCGCGGAGGCATTCTAGTTAAAACCTGACAATAATCAAAGCCCTACCCTCCCCCTACCCACAATGACCACCCAGCACTTGTTGTGGCCAAGTTGCGGCCAAAGGGCCTTTTAATCATAATATTTGGCCAGCACTACCAAAGTATGCGCACTTTTGGCAATTAATTTGTTGTTTGTTTCGCTGGAAACGATGTGTGTATAAATAATAAATGCGAGATGAACAGCTCGAAGCTGTGAGGAGGTCGGTCGTTCTGTTTGGTCAAACATTTAAATTAATTTGCAAACATAAATTAATTTATTTAATAATTAATTGAGCAAGAAACTTGGCCTGACAATGAACATATTTGTGCGCTGGGCTGGCAAGGGCAGTGGTGAGTGCTGCGGAGTCAGAGGTCGGCGGGGAGCCATGACACAGATTCCCGTGCATCTGACAGCTGCGTGTTGAAATAAATATCATAAATTATGAACAGAGACTGTGCGTCTCAAAACGATCAGAATTCCATGAATATTATTTAATAAAATTGCTTAACTATTTAAGGAGGTAAACTCCAATAATTAAGTTATAGCTCCTTGATAGAGATTCCCAAGTTGATTAAAATGCAATTGTTTGATAATTGATTTATTGCATGATTAACGAACTCGAATGATAAGACTTATTTGGGATATTAAATTGAAAAGCGAGAGGAAAAATGTTTTTTTGGGTAACTATTTGGTAACTGTTTTTATAAGTCCGTAAATTTTATAAATCTGTGACGGACTGTATGTACAAGTTAAACATATGTAATGATACAAGCCTGACCATGACCAAAAAAAATTATGTGTACATTCGCACCCACATAGGCATACATTTCGTACTTACCTAAAAAACTCCTTTCCGTTTTTGTACCACTTAACCGAATTTAACGTGTGACCACTTATGTCATAGCTGCAGGATAATGTCACGTTATCACGAAAATCAACAATTTGTGGCACATTGATGTCAGTCACACGTAGACACTGAATGCGCCGCACAACTGTGCCACAGCCGGATGGAATTGGACCCAGAGTTGGAGTTGTTTGGTTGTTGGGATGGTCGGTATATTCGGGTTGTTCACATTGTCGGTGGCATATTCCGATAGCATAGCAGCATGGTGGCAAGGATGAGAGGAGAAAAGTGGTGGTAGAAGGTTAGTCTCGTGCAGCGAGATGAAAAACGTCAGATAAAATGATGAGAAATGCCATAAAAATGCTGAATAAAAAAGAGTAAATATGAAAAAGTGGCAACGAAATGAAAATGTTTTGCATTCGTCTGCCTTAAATTGAGGCATTAAACCAGTCCCACAAAATCCTGATGCCATGTCAGAGATTGTATGGTAATAAAAATTATTTTTTGATCCTTTTTGAAAAACATTTGGGCGAAAAAATCTTATTCTTTAATAAAAAAGATAAGTTCTACAAATCTTATTACAATTTGAACTTCAAAATTTATTTATTTTTTTTATTTGCACTTTTATTTACAGATTAATAAAGTAAATGTTCTTGAGGAGCATTTAAAGCTTATGAAAACTAAAATTAAAGGAGAAATTCGGGAAAATAAGAGCAAACTGCTAATTGAATGAACTTGTAGAATCTCCCGACACTAAAACTCAGACAGCGTCTAAGGCAACAAAAAAGCACGCTAAACGCTGCCACCAACAACAATGGTAACTACAACTGGTAGTAACCGCGTTCTGGTTTTTACAATTTGCAGAACGTTTTTAAGTGCAAACAGTGAAAGGCAAAAAAAAAAGTGGGGAGAAAATGCCGGAAAAAATGGTTAATATCATTAGCTGCAATGGGTTTTTGTCGTTGCTGCCACGGTGGTGATGCTGGAGCTTGGTGTGCTGTTTTTCCAGTTTCTTATATTTTCCGCTAAATGCCGAAGTTGCTGCTGCAAATTTCCATAATCTTGGCCCTGTCATGCCGCAGTTGAAGTTGCAACTTGCAATTGCAACTGGAGCACACTGCCGCATGATAAGCAAGCAATCCGCGAGACGACGCCAAGTGGATGCCGACAACTTGTGCATAATTTTCGCAAATCGCATTAGGTAAAAGCAGCAACAGCAGCTACACAAGCAACAGTAACAGCAACAGCAATAGCAACAGCAAAAGAAGCAACAGTAGCAACACTAGTTACAGCAACATTTGCAGTGGCAGCACTCGTGAATTTAATTTGTCGCAGTTTACAGTTGAAATAACTTGCAAGGATGTCAAAAGTTACAATTGCCGAAGGCAGGACGAGCAGTGTATTTATTTTCGGTGTGCTCACAGCCGAAAACCCCTTTGAGTTGATTTATGCACTTGAGAAAAAAGTTTTGTTTAGGCCTTGGGAAATTAGCACCAGATATCTTAAGAGATTCAATTCCTAAAAGAAACTACAATTAAATAAAAGTATATTAAAGTATACTATTGAGCTATTATAATTCTTATCTTCATCTTCAATTTTAAAGTGTATTGGAATTTGTGTGGAAGGGAAACTGGTTTAAACTTTCAATAGACAAACAGACAAAAGTGACTGGCTGCGATTGCAGGCGGAGCCTGATGCTGATTCCTATTCTGACATGAGTCCTTTGAAGCATGTCAAAGCAGCCGACAAACAACAAAACAGCAGCAACAGCAATAGCAACTCTAAAGGCAATAGCAAACGCAACAGAAACAGCAACAGCAATAGAAACAAGAACAACAATGGCAAACACATTTGCAAATGGCAGCGGCAACCGCAGCTTAATGACAGCCGTAGAGGAAAAGTAAATGGAAAACTTCACCTGCGCGACTGAGAACAGGACACAACTGTTTGCGGTTGTGCGGGTGTGTGTGCGTTGTCTTTCGCTTGTACTATATACATGTATATGTAAATAATAAAAATAAGTACATCAAATACAGACAAAACGAAACTTTTTTGCACGGCAATCAACGCACTTGAGCGAACTTTGCTGCCTAACAACCAGAACCAGCTTCAGAATCAGATTCTGAATCAGGACCAGAGGCTCAAGCCCAGGATAAGTATGGGAATGAGTCTGAGGCGTAGGGAGAGGTTCAGTCCAAGACTGAGAAACAACCAAGGCAGCACATAAATTTTTACTTGCTCATGTGCACTTTAAAAATCAGGATATTTTTTTAAAATTAGGTATTCGTTTTTTGTTCCATTTTGTATCAAAAGATATGATTAGCTGGCATATATTAAGCTATGGCTTTTTTAAAAGTATTTAGTGATCTCTTCCACCCATTTCCGTATCAATGGCATATACTGATAAAGTACATACATATTTTTTTAAAGTGTATTTTGTTTTTCCCCTCAGCACTCGCTCCCTTCCCATGGTCTGTCTGTCTGGAAGCATCTGTTCGCTTGTGGCTCATGAAGCTTCACAAACAAAGAAGACATCTCAGCCAGTTCTAATGAAAGTCAAGGGCCAAAAACAGTTCAATAAGCTCTTCTGCTTTGAAGACTTCGAAGGCTTCCCTTTAATATGGGGAAAAGCAAAGCCGAATAGTTGCTGAAGATTCCGAATGTACACAATTCGCCTATTTTAGCTGGCTGAGGGAAAATCCGCTTTAAGCATTTGCCGCCAACAAACGATAAACGCTCGAACAGACAAATCTGCAGTAAACCAAGTAAAAAGTAAGCAGCCCAAGGATCTAAAGGAAAAGCGATGGAAAAACGAGGGACCAAGCGTCTATAATTTGCATACAAATGCGGGGCCAACAAGGACAACGACAAGTGGGTGACTTCAAGTCCGGGATTGGATTCCGGGTCCGAGGTGGGAGTTTGTTTTAGTTTGGCTCTGGGCTGCGTTGCGGCAAACAAACACAAATAAAGATGCTAATCTCAGCAAAGCGCACTAGCTCCTTCGAATCAAAAATAGGAAAAAAGGAAACTTCTAGCATCTAAATGGCAAGCGAAACGAGCAACACGAGCTTGGGCTAGTTGGCCACAAAAAGCATGGCCGAGATTCTTCAGCTGATGTGCGTGGTTCTGTTGTTTATTTATTTTTTATTTCGTTCGCTTCTAGTTTGGCCAAATTCCATTTGGTATGCAGCTGTAAACGCGTGAACGTTTAAACTTGATTTCAAGGACCAACGGCTTCAAGCTTCGGCTTGAACTTGAGCTGCAGCTTGGATTTGGCTTTGGCAAGAGGCTTTGTCAGTATTTTCCCCGGCCAATCTGTCCGCCCAATTTCAAAAAGTGGGAGTGTAATTTTTGTGTGCAAACATGGATGAGACATCACATCGTTTACCCAGCCTCAGGGGGAAGGGGGAAGGGCACAAATGCGGAAGGACGGCAGAATGGAAATACGAGATGGCGGAAAGAGAAGTCGACATAACGCACACTTACTAAAATTGAAGACACTTATAAAATCGGCAATTTGTTTAAATAAACTTTATGGCACTTGAGGCAAGCAACTCCAACAGCCTCTGGTGTAGCCAAATATTTATTTTTGCAGCAGCCCCCTCCCCCTACCCATCATATTTTGCCCAACTGTTTGCAGTGAGTTTTAAGAGCGTCTATAAATTTTAGAAAAGTGCAAATAAAATACAGCGCCAGAGACTGCCTTGCCACAGTTTTTATTCGGTGGTTCTGTGGGGTAAATCCTTTAAGGCTCACAGCGGGATGAAATTGTCGCATTTATGTTTGGTTTATGCAAATGTCCTGGCATCGCAAGCGAGTGTCATGGCATTTGTCCTTGTCCTTGCCATTTGAGGTTGCTTCAACAATGCATGAACTCGTTAAAGAGTTCAGAGCTGTGGAAATGTGTGCATTGTTTGTCATTTTTTTACTGGTTCATTTTTGTAATAAATATGATTTGCATATCGCAAATTTGAATAACCAAAAATCGTTCAATAAATTGAAAAATAGTAAATGGGAAATATTCGATGCAAATTTCATTTTTAACCAGTGCGAAATAAATATGGTAAATTGATATAGTTGATGGAATGCATATTTCTATTTAGGACTGGGTTCGTGAATTTCAATTTCATACAATTGTGAATGCAAAATACTCATATTTGACAATGTTTTCCAGCTGGTTGCCCTGAGAACGTGGGAACTAATTTGTATTTCAATTATCATTCTAGGCTGGACCATTCGTCCCGGTTCATGCCCCAGCATCCATTGACTATGGAGTTCGTAAAGAAACTTTCTGTTTATCTCCAGCAGACACATTAAGGCTAATTGAAATTATTATTTTTATTTCGATGCAAAGTTCTGGTCGCGTCTCGGTTCACTTTGCCTTTCATTCGGCCATAATTAAGAGTGTATTTAAAAAACAATTTCGGAGGCATAAAATTAACATAAATTGATGCGGTCGAGGTCGGGTCAGCTGAGAGAGAATCGGGTCGAAAGGTGGCGACACCCAAACAAACACATTTATTGCTATGCTAATTCGTGTTCGGGTCACACAGAAGCAAAATGCACAATGGCGGCAGGCGGAAGCGGAAAAGCCTAAATGACTATGCCGTTCGAGTGTGCGTGCGTCTGTGAGTTTGGATGCCACAAAGTTGCCGAGTTTGTCGTAAAAAAGGTTCGTTTCCATGGCTCGCAAAAGGATTAAAAGCAAAAGGCAATAAAATGAAAAGTTTCAAATATTTTCATTATTATAACCGGCCGCAGCTTTAACTTACCCAGCAGAATGTGCACGACCAGCTGCAGCAGCCAGTGGCCCAGGTCCATTGTCCTTAAAGCTCCCGGCTTCCGATTGCGATCCTTTGCCTGGTCCCTGGCCACATGGAACGGTATCGGGATGGCGGGTCTGTGGGATGGCGTTAGCGTTAGCGGTAAACTTTGCTCTTTGGCCAAACTCAATGGCCGGCCATATTTTCTATTAGTCGAAACTTTTATGGAAAACTTTTTCGACCCTACGCGACGTCTCTCATGATTACATCGTCGTGTATCTACATAGATATAGTTTCGATATCGATAAATGCCATTGACAGGTCAGCATCGGGCCAATGAGCTAGAAAAATAAATGGAATGGAGGAGCCTTGTTACTAAAAAAGAAATCGATGGCTTTTTTGTTTTAAGGTTATTAAATTTGAAAACTTTTTTGGCGTCAAAGTCCAAAAAACATTCATCTGTTCGCCTCGCTTTCCGCCTGCACGTGTTCGACTTTTGTAAAGTTTTCGGTATGACTTTTTTTTTTATTAAACTTCTCTCGGTTTCTCTTTTTGTTATTTTTTTTTGCCACTGCATTTGTTTATTGTCATTGTCAGCGTTATTTAAACGTTGACAGTTTTAAAAAATTCACCGGGGTCCAACATCATCCAACCGAAAAAACAAAAAATTCAAAAATAGCAGACAACTTTGTCTGTCTCGGAAGCCAAAAATTCCAATAGGTACTGGCCGAGGTCCAGAACCAAGACCAGCACCAGGACCAGATATCTCAAAAGGATGAGGCACAAACTTCCGAGAGTCCGAGGTCAGGACGCTTTTGCTTTCTGCTTCGCTCCAGGCTCCAGGCTCCTGGCTTCGGGCTTTGTGGCACAAAGTCCTTTAATGCTCTAATCAAATTGTGGCTTCTTTTTTGTGGGCTTCCCTCGCTAATGTTGTTGTTATTGTTGCTGATGCTGTCGTCATTGTTTTGGTTTCATTGACGCGTTTATTAAAATTACCGTGGCAAAGTTTTTGCTGCGGAACGGCATTTTAAAAAAACAGACAGACAGGCAGCTGCCCAGTGGGGAGTGGGGAGTGGGGAGTGTTGGAATGGTCGACATCCAACCATCCGGATGTTTTTGTTACTAAAAATATTCGTTAAAATTGCAGGAGCCAGAGGAATCTGGACGGACAAATTATAATGGTGATTGGACTAGACAGGATGAATGAAATGGCAGCAGAAGGAAATAATGAAGGTAATGTGTAGGAGATAAATATTTGATTATTATTTCTAAAAATATAGCCATCTAAAACAACATTAAAGGATGTCAAGGCCAAGTACTATTTATATTAAACATTTGTTCATTGGCTTTGCTATAAAATTTTAATTTAAAAACATTTTAATTTAATAAAAATGCAATCAGGACACTGAAAAATTGGCATTGTTTTCCTAATCGAATTATTTCAATGAAATGTATGATCTTTACTGGCAAAAATTCGAGAGAATATCAATTTTTGGCAATCGGCTGCCATTCCCTCTAGTACAAAATGCCAATCAAACATGTACATAACAGATAACCAAATCAAATCAAAGACAAATATGTGAATTCTTTTCCCAAGTCAATGCCATCACAAACGCATTCCTCCATTCGACTTTTGGACATTGAGTAGCTGGCTTCGCAATTGAATGTTTCAGGATGCATCAATTCCTGACAATTATAAAATGATTTCTTGTGGTACTGACTTTCTGCAAGACACAAGAACACATCCCCGAGGCGTTCAAAATTTGCATGCCGTCCAATTATATTGAAAATATCAAATTAATGGCAATTTCAGATCGCTCTTGACATTTCCATTACCACTGACGTTTGAAAACCCAGCTGCATTTGCCAACCCAATTGCCTTTTGCACTTGTTTGGCATATCAATTTGCTCTCGATTTGTTGTGCATTAACATGGCGTATACGCAACATGTTTCCCATCGACGGAGACAATATCAAGTGCTCGCACACACACATCGAAATAATTGGAGCACACACACACACACACACATAATGGAAGAGAGAGAAGGAGAGAGGGAGTGAAAGAGGAAGACAGACTTAAACAGCTTTGCTTGGAGCCGAGTTAATTACTTAATGGCAATGTAATGTATACACATACATAATTAACAAACATTTCATTGACTGGCTTAAATGACATACACACACACCGCACACACAACACACATTCATGCTGGGCCACCTCTCTCCCTCATACATATACCCCACTCTATCGCTCCACTGTCTAAAACCTACACGCTGTCTGTGTCACACGATTTGCTGGCTCCTGAAATATTTATGAGAATTCAGCCGGCCGCTGCAGCTTGTGTTTTGGCCATATAGCCTGATTTGCATAAATGCATAATTTCACCGATCCTTTTCACTTTATTTCTTCTGCAGATTGGGACTCAGTTTGGCGGCTTGCCTTGTTGGCTTTTTTATATTTTATTTTTGTTTGGCTCACGTCGAAAGACAACAACAACATAACTAAACCGTACCGCTCTGCCCGCAAAGATTCGTCCTTCGTTCTGCTCCGCACCAAAGTTGCCGTAAAACTGACTTTGCCTAGGCTATTCCCGATTCCGGCACGGATTCTGCCACTGAGCAACTCTTTGATGGCTTGGCTATATCCTCGCAGGACCTTCGGCAACACGTCCACAGCATCGTTTCCCGCTCGCCTTTCACTCGGAATTCGCCGCCACCAGCAAGCAGAGAAATTCGCATTCGAGAAGAGAAAGCGCAGAGCGGCATCCGAACAGTTTGGGCGCGGTGGGTCTCTTGTACTTTCTCCTGTTCTCGTTCGCTGTTCCAGTTTATTTGTTTGGATGCTGCTCCAGTCGGCTTGTCGCTTTGTTGCGCCTGTTATGCTCCTGTTAACTTTTTAGCCAACAGAGTGGAGACTTTTTACAGAACAAGGAGATGCCACAACAGAATATGCCCAGTCCTTAACATATAATGTAATACAAATTTGATCAAAAATCTAAAAAAAAATTGGTTTCTAGATTTTGATGGAGCTTGATAGAGAATCGATCAACAAAGCGTTTAGGTATTCCGCTCAAGAATCGGACGAATATTGACAAAGATACAGCCTTCTCTGAGAACCATATTATCCCTACCATGCATTCTCCCAATTTTCTAGGGGCCCTAAAGAAAATTTGATGAAAAATCTAAAAAATATGTTTTCCCCAGATTTTGATGAGATTTGATATAGAATCGATGTACAAAGCGTTTAAGGTATTCCTCATTGTCCCCCCTGAAAATATGATCAAAAATATAAAAAAAAATGTTGTTTCTAGATTTCAATGGAACTTGATATAGAATCGATCTAAAAAACGTCAAGAATCGGATGAATATTGACAAAGATACAGCCTTCTCTGGGAGCCATATTTTCCCTACCATGCATTCTCCTAATTTTCAAGGGGACCCCTTGGAAAATTTGATCAAAAATCTAAAAAATATTTGGTTTTTCGATTTTTATAAAAGTTAATAGAGAATTGATCTACAAAGCGTTTAAGGTATTCCGCTCAAGAATCGGATGAATATTGACAAAGATACAGCCTTCTCTGGGAGCCATATTGTCCCTCCCATGCATTGTCCTCATTTTCAAGGAGACCCCCCAGAAAATATGAGCAAAAATCTAAAAAATATTTTCTTTCTATATTTTGATAAAAGTTGATACAGAATCGATCTACAAAGCTTTTAAGGTATTCTGCTCAAGAATCTGATTAATATTGACAAAGATTCAGCCTTCTCTGGGAGCCATAGTGTGCTACCTATGCATTTCACCTATATACATATATGGATTTACCTGTAGGGGCCTATAAGGAAATTTGTGTTAAGTGCATAAAAATGCAAAGTGATTATAATTCATTTTTGAAGGGTGTAGTATCAGGAGGAAAAAGTTACTGAGTTGCCAGTTAGCTGTTTATAACTAACTGAAAATGTTGGTCAAATCCACGGCTTAAACGAAAACCTTAGCTGCTTAGTGCAGTATTAACGGCGGCGGCCTTGTGCATCGAAGTAGACAATTGAAAACTGAATTTTCCGCCCACTCCTGCAGTTGTGGCAGCCAAATCCTATTAGCCACATGCCACTCTTTGTCGCTGGCCGCATTTTGGCCGGCAGACATGGCGGAATGCATCGCATAAGCCGCAGCTGCAGTTGCAGGCTCCACTCGAAAAGAAATGGAATTTCGCCGGCAAGCCGCTTAGTTTCTTATCGATTTCATTTGTTGTGCTTGGAAATGGGGTGCAGACTGGCCGGGGGAGGTGATGGCGGGGGCAGTAGGGAGCAGGAAACAAGCGGCAAATGGCTGCAGTTATCAGTCACTCGCAGAGACAGAGTCCCAGATGCTGCACATGGCAAGGCCATATCAAGGGTTATCCCATTCCTTTTAGTCCTGTCTGATCCTGATTGCGAGTCTGCTGCTCCTGCTGCTGACAGGCATGCTGATGTTAATGCTCTGCTGTGGTTTGCCGGCTTGCTGGGCACCTGCCAAGCTGATGATACATGCAGACTGTTTCTGCATTAATTCAAATCAGAGCACTATTTTTTAAACCTGGATTAATTCGGAATGCGGAAATAATATCACTTAAAAATGTTAACCATTTCCTCTTAAATGGCTTGCAAGTTCTTAATGAAATTGAATTATTTTTTTAATGAAATCCACTCAAATCAATTCAAATGCATTTTCCACTCAGCCAGGCGGTCTGGCAATAATTAATTTTTGTAAATTGACGTCACAGCCATTGGGAGCTTGTTAAAAATCAATAAAGCTTATGGGCTTAATGAGCTCAATGAGCGTGCTAGGTGGACTCCGGTACGCCTCTTCGCTTCGCTTCGCGTTCAGGCCCCTCAATTGTTCGGTGCCCATTAAGCTGATTTAATATTCAAGTATTTATCGAATATATTTCACACACTTTACCACCAACTTACATGGCCATAAACTGGAAATATTCGAGCATATTTATTTAATTTCAGGCATTAATGTCGCCTGTCCTCTCCAGGGATTTGTGCTAGGTCACGAGGTAAGCTTGTAAACTATGCGAATTGTGGCTCGATCCGCCTACAGTGAAGGAATAGGGTTCTATAAATATTAAACGATTTATTTAAAGGCTCATGTAGATTTCAATGATAATTAATCATAATTAATATTAAGAAACCTGGTAGAAGCCCTCGGGTTTAAATGTGTGAAAAATTTATTAAAATGTACACCAGAAAGTATGCCGAGGCAATGGCATATGTATGACCACAGAGAGTATCCCCCGGAAAATGGCCATGCCCGTATTTTTGCCGTTGTTGTCCCGCCGAAGCTCCTGCGGTAAAGTTTTTTTTACCCTGTTTTTTTTTTTTTTGGCAATAGCTGCATATCGTGGATGGCACGTGAGTTTTCCGTACCCAGCGCATGACTAAGGGACTAATGGCACTCTCACACACACACGCATACTTGTCACGTGTTTAGACTGCAACAAATATGCTAAAAATGTTATGCCAAAAGCCATGAAACTATGGGAAAGGGAGCTTGGGCGGCGGGGCATTTGGATTTTGCATTTTACAGCGCCCGAAAGACATCGGAAGCGGCAGTGGCATCGGCAACGGCAACGGTACCGGCAGCGCAGCTGCTAAACTTGGCGCCGTTTGTTGCCATTTGCGAAAATGTGCGCGAGTATTTTAAAAATGCATTCCCGCCCCCTCCAGCAACATCCCAGTCCAACCTCTGCATCACGTGTTAGCCAACTTAACCAAGCTGGGGCACAAGCATTTGCCACTTATGGTGGTATGATACTGACCTGGAAGGTGAGTGGATAGTTTCAGAATCTCCATTGAATATTTACTTTATTTGGTTTTTACTTTCGTTGTAATAGTTTTGTCATTTATATTGAAAAGCAAACTCCTTTTTCTAGACTTTAATAATATTCCTTAAAAATATCCTTTTAAAATAGTCCTTAAAAGTAGACTCGTGTCATATAGGCTTACGCTCTGACATACGAGTTTGCGGTGTCATTTTGGTTCCCACCGGGTTAATGGAGTCGGAACAGACGTGTTGTGTAGGTGGTCCTAACATGGCTAAGAATGTTGCTTTCTTTTTTATTATTTTTTCTTGAAATCTTCCATATTGGATAAACTTCAAACATGATCTGGGCAAATTTACAGCGAGCCAAAGTTTGGCGGCTAAAAGTTCTTGGCTCTTGATTTTTCATGAACTGCCGTCGTCTGGCGTTGGTGGCTCATTATGCGGATGGCCGGTCGTTGGGGAGGGGTGCTGGAGTCTCCACTGCCACTTGGCAAGACGCTTGCCACATTCCTAGGCAAATACTCGTAAATAAGCAGCCGCTGTGGCAACAATAACGGGACTATTGTCGCTGCGCCCAAAAGTATGCAGCGAAAAGCGAGAAGCGGAAGATGAAGACGAAGCCAAAGGAAGGAGCCTCGGCAAGTTTATTAAAAATCTGAGTTTCTACCCACGACCCACGCCCACTCCTTCCACCAACGCCCCCCCCCCCCCCCCCCCCCAGTGTATTATTATTGTTTTCCTACTGGCCTTCTTGTGCCTGTTTTATTTCATTTCTGCTGTGTTATTTTTGTTGCGATTTTCTTCGTTTTGTGATGTTTTTCGCCGACGGTTTGTAGTTTCTTTATTTTTTTTGTGGACTACGCCACTTGGCCAGGCCATCGCTACATGCACTTGAGTTTCATTTGCTTGTTCGCCAGAATGCCCCTACCATCTGCACCACCTTCTCACTCCGGCCCGATCTCAAAAACCATTGCAATGTCAGAGAGTGCATTAAAAATTGTAGTGGCCCGAAAAAGTTTTATGTACATTGCCAGAAAGAGCGCGAGCGGGCCAAAAGGAAAACCACAACAAAATGAAGTCGAAATGTTGCTGCCTGCTGTTGTTTCGCCTCCTGCTCCTGCTCCTGCTCCTGTTCTTGTTTTTGGACTTGTTCTGGGCCATTATTATTGCCCATGATGCTGCCGCTCTTCTTGTTGTTGCCGCGCTACAGTACACTTTGTTAAATTATGTGCAGCATTTGCAGGTACACTTTCTATATGCGCCGAATCAACTGGAGACCCCCCTCGCAAGTGACCTTTGTAAAAAAAGCCACTCCACAGTCCACCAATGCCCTTTCTCGTTCTAAATTTCGCGGGGCAGTGAACAAAATTAATTATTATTCGCATAAAAATCCGCCCTTAGTGCAAGTTTTGAATAACTACAGTGTATAATTATTTCCATTTATGCATATTCATAAATGGAAATTATTCATTCTTCCCATCTAGGGGATTCTCTTTCATAAAAGAATTATATATTTTTTGTAATAATCTGATCGAAGTTGGAATTAAATGAAACAGGTACTATGGTTTTTGGTTTTTAATGATCTGTTGTGTGTACTACTGATTGACTCTACCATAGTCGATTGAATATGATTTTCCGGCTCCCCGAACTACAACCTGTGGTAACTTACTTCCCACTGAAAGTAACTTAAACTAAGCACGCAGCTCCTTTCGCGTTGACACGCCCGCAACGAGGGCAAAACCGGGCTTGAAAGGCTCCAAAAGGACTTGCTCGCGAGGTTCCAGTTGATGCTGCTTGAGGCGTTCCTTTTCCAAGGCCAAGTTTTCGACGACATTTGCTTCCGAACTGGTTGCCCGCACAAAGGACACAAAGTATCCTCCGATTGTGAGAAAGTGGCGAGCATTCAGCATCAGGGATCGCACCTGTTCCGCCTGCGGCAAGTCACAAAAAATAATATCGATGGTGGCGGGCACTTGGAGGCGGTACTTGTACGGCATGGTAGCATCGTCGATGACGGGAACGATGTTCGGACGACGATCGGCTAGGGCGGTTAGCTGACGTGCCGCCCAAGGACCCTGCTCCACGGCATAAACCATTCCCGACTCTCCGATAATGTCCGCCACATGCGACACCGTTCGCCCAAATCCGGCGCCCAAGTATAGAACTTTGGCTCCACTTTTCAGATGGAGATCGGTAATTCCACCCATGATGCCGGCAGCCAGCTTGGACTGGAAGGGTGACCAGACCCGAAATTCACACCGTTTGCCCCTGAAGTCGGCCAAGAATCTTTTCTCGCCGTAATCATCGCTGCTGGAGCTGGTATTCCGGGTGAGCAACTGGATGGCATCGGTGTGACTCCGGCTTAAAAATACACCCCAGTGGCGATGGGACTCAACGGTGCTATGCGGGCTAGCAGTTAATTCCTTCTTTGGAATCTTTTCCTTGCTCGACCCTGGCTTATCCTGATTTTGGCATGGATTTTGATTCTGAGTCTGACTTTGCTTGGGCATCTGATTTTGTTTTTTAGCTTGCCCTTGCCCTTGTGCCTTTGGTCCCTTGACTTGTTGCTTAGGAGGTCCATGAGTGGTCTCCCCAGTTTTTCGACCGATACCCGGGGCCTTGGCCAGTCGAGCTTTTTCACGTCGAAACCTTCGTCTGGCGTTTGACATTTTTTAGAAATTATTACTAGCTCCAACTTCTAACAAAGAAATTTTTGTACTGAAACTCAAAAACTTTGAAGTTGATCTCTAGGATTGGAGATCAACAAGGAATACATTATTTAAATCGAACATTGAATTGAACCCAAGGTTCGAAGGCAATTATACTCTTTATTTTGTTTATTTCATTTTTTACATCAGTCAATAAAAGGAACACTTTTCACAAGAATCATAGATTAAAATAATATAAAGGATTATTTGTATGTTAAATCATTGACTATAAGCCAATTATAATTATTGAAATATTTATTGTTTGCATTGAATAATGCCACACTGTGCACAAAATTGAATTAATCATAAATTATTTATGCCTCAGTGCCATGCGAAAATTTATCAGCATATTAATGAAAGTAGCTGGAATATAATTAATAAATTAAATAAAAAAGACAGGCAAATGCAGAATCAGACATTCGTACAGATAACGAATTTTAACACTGCTAGAATTTGTATTTTGTAGAAAGCTGGTATTTTTAGAATTCATATTAAATTAATAACTAACTATTTGACTAACACCTATTGGGAATTAGGTATTTAAGCCAATGAAAGGCCTTTATAGCCCCAGGCTAGGGAAGTATCTTGCCAAATGATTAATGAATGCCAAGCCGAAAGCTTCGCTAATAATCTAATTCAACATTCATCATATATCACGCATTAGGCCCGCATTTAATTAGAGGGAACAGTTTTAATTTAATTAGGGATTACAACTAATAAAACTTTTTCATTTCGCTGACTCGGCTGGATTCGCACACTTCTTCGAGCACAAACACCATTTGTTCAAACAAATGCATGGCAAAATCTTAATTAACCTCAGGGTGCAGAGCATAAACCAGCACACATACATATACATACATATATGTATATATATCCTAATGTATATATGATATATGTGTGGAACGTCTATTACGCGAGGGTCTCAAATGAAAGAAGGCAAGCTGAGCAAATAAAACTATGTGCCAGCGTGGGGATGTGTGTCTGGGCGCAGGGTACATATTCATTTTGTATGTTGCGCACTTTATTCCATCTATCTCAAAGACAAAACCAGTCAGTTAACCAGCGCACACATGGACTCATACTCTATATCTATATCCATATATCCACATATATATACATATACGTATATCCGCACACATCCTGCCTTAGAATCCACATTTGAAGCGAAAATTTCGCTGCTCGTGAATTACATTAAGCGTTGGGCATAATAAATTATTCCGTATGATATGATTCTGGTACATGATAAGCGTTTGTAATTTTAACTGTCAGTTAAATGAGTAAATGGCACAGAGTACCATTCGGGGAGTTACAGGAGCTTCGTAGGGGGATGTACGCGTATGGCAAGTGGGAGTACGAGCCCGGCATGGCAACGATTTAGAATACTTCATATTTATCTTTTGTTGGAAACTTGAACATTTGTGTGCGTAAATAAAAGTTGAGCGTCAATATTTGCCAACCTATACACATACCCATACATATACCAACTCCCCCTGTCTACACACACACATGTGTAATTACAAGCCGGGATTTTTGGGTGGTGCAGGGGCCGTGGCGGTGCAGTACGGTAGTTGGGGTGACAAGTACGTGACTATAATCATCGCGATTTCCACCGCCACCCACCGTCACCGCCTCATAATCTGCACAAGCTTCACGCCCACCAATCCTGACTGACCCGAAAGCCCCACTACTCCCGCCCCCCTGATGCCACGCTATTTGCTTTGAAATTAAAAAAGTTTCGCACTGAGCTCTGTTAGATTTTTCGCTTTTTCCTCTGCCTTGATTTACATGTTAAATAATTTCGAGCTGCTCTCCCAGTTTCCTCTTATTTCCCCATTCTATCCCCAAAATTCTGCCACCCACTACCACCCACTTTTTTGAAAACTGTTTGAAACGCATAGCACAAAAGTTAAATATTAGTGAGATGGCAGATGGGACAGAAGGGAACAGCGACAAGGGGGGGAGTTCGTAAATATGTGCGTTTCCATCGCCGGGTCGCGCATTTGCCAAATCAACAGTTCATTAAATCACGTAGCTTACGAGGGGAATGTTGCCGGACATGCCCCGGCAGCAACACAAAAAAGTTTATAAAAACAACAAAGTACAACAGATGGATAACCAATATTTATATGTTCAAGGATATAAATAAATATACATACAAAATATTTAATGTATGCGATAAACAATGCATTCCTTGCAAATTTATATCTCTCTTCTTAACAATAATATTATCTCTTTAAAAATCCTTCAAAAATGCAATACTTTACAGAAATAATATATATATAGCAAGTGTCAATATAGCAAGTGCTATGTTTAAAATTTGTTGTTTTAAAAAATTAAAACTTTGAATAAAGTTCATAATTCAATAGTGATAGGTTACCACCATGTATTGCAATTAGGGCTGTCTAGTTTTTTTTCAACAAAAGCTAATTAAGTTAGGTGTTGAAAATGGAGTTGCAATGTTTCAGGTTCTGCCCCCGAGACGTCAGCATGTGTTGCAACAAACCCGTTACAATATTTGGCACTGTCAGAGTTTTTAAAATGAATTAATTAATTGAATTGAATTTACAGCGAAATAGCAAATAAATAGTTGGCTCCTGGGCACAGAACTGATTACGGGCGACGTGCAGCATGTCAGTTGCAGCCAGAAATAAGCAATAAGCAACAACCTAGGAGTGTGGGTGGTTGCCATCCGTCGAAAAAAATAAAAATCTGCATTTTAGCTGGGCCACAACAGGAAAAAAAAAATATATATAGAACAATACAGATCGGGTGCGGAAATATTGTGCCCCAAAGTCACAGAAATGCAATGCACAAAGGGCTGTCGAGTCGGGGATTTTGCAGTTGAAAGCAAATCGCTTCGCATTTGCCGCTCTGGCGTGGCGTTTTGGGGGGCGTGGCAATGCAAAACAACTTAAAATGTCATATGAAATTTGTAGCGTTGCTGATTGCGCGTGTTAAACAGTCAAAGAGGGGAATTGGGACTGCATACGGATGTGGATGTGGCGAATAGAGGACTCTTTTCACTCTCCGGGATAAAAAAAAAATGGGACATCGCGTAAATCCAGTCACGCCCCACACCCAAAAAAAAGAGGGCGGTGAGTGGTGGGCGTTTCGAACTAAAACAAAAGCAAACTGGAGCCCCAGGGCGAAACGTGCAAAAATAAAAAGTAAATGCAAGAAATCACAAATTCCAGCAAAATCTTTAAATCCCTCGGATTTATGCATTTTTACGTTGCATTTTCTGGCATTTCTTTTCCACGGCCATTGCATGTGGGCTGTCTCTGATCTCCGGCTGCAGTCCTTCAGTCCTTTGGTCCCTACCTCGCCTCTCTGTGCAGCCATGTGCTTTATTTTTTTTTCGATTCTGCGAATGCGGGCTGGATCCTGGAATTTTATGGATTCGGAGGAGCAGAGTGGGGCGGAGTCGTGCCGGGCGTTTATGTGATTTCTATAGTTTGCCAACAGCGCCTCAAGGTGTCACTGCACTGTGCTGCACTCGTATCTCCATCTGTCTCTTCCCCATTGAAGTGGTGCCAAATTTTATACTTTTTAATCATTTTAAATTAAATTTAATATATGCATTTTTTGAAATTTATTGTTTTAATATTTTATTGGCACAACTTTAATTCAAAATACAATTTTTTATTTGTTTAATTCTCAACTCACTAGACTCAATTCACTGAATTTCCAAGGACCTTGTATTAAACCCAATATAAAAACCCATATAAAGGTCAATATCGTTGTAAGGACCTGCCTAACTTATCTACCCAAACGCATAGAACAACTGTCGATGACGCTGCTGCGACTGCTTCCCCGCGGCTCTCCGGGATTGTTGGTGCAGTCTGTCTGTGCCCGCTATCAGGACGACGACAGCAGCATTTTCGCCTGCCCCTTTGGCTCCATACTCCCTCCTGCTGTTGCAACCCATTTTGCCAGGATCCAACACTTAACGCCACCGAAAAAAAAAAATGCACACAATCGATTGCCGCTGCTTCCAATGGCGCCCACAATCACTGGCAGCAGTAGCAGGAAAAGCAAAAGCAAAGGCAAAAGCTGGAGCTGGAGCTGGAGCTGGAGCAGTGAGGTATTTTCGAGGTTGTAGTTGCTGCAAACTATCTGGCGCTTTTGTTTTACGATTCCTTTTGGTCCTGATGATCGACACGGTCCCCTCGTCCTTCGTCCTTCGTTCTACGTCCCTCTTCCTCCCCCCTGTCACCACCGGTTTCCTTCATGGCCATGGGCATAATCGTGTTACTGTTTGCTGCATTGGATGTTTGTTTGTCTTTGTCGCTCCTCCCCCTCTGTCTCTTTTCTCCTGCATGCTATCTGACTCCCCCCCCATTCCCCCGGCTTCATCCGGCAGCCCAACTGCTGCAATCTCTGTGTAATATTTTATTTTCAATTCGCATTTAGTGCAGCCGTGGCAGCATCTAGGGGCCCGGGAATAAATTGTATCTGACAATTGGCAATTGGCCTATCCGACCGTTTGATAGGGTCCCGGTGTCCTGGAACTGGGACAAGGACCCGCCACCTGCCAGCCCTGGCTAGTCCTATTGTTATCCCGATTCCAACATAAGGGGCTAATCGAATATGGCGAAAAAAGCGATTTCTTTTTGGTCTTCCTGAAGAACTCAACCTCGACACCAGAAAGTGGAAGAAAATGACCTCAAGAAATATTAATATTAAAGTTTGTAAAATAAAATTATTATGATAACTATGATACTTTTTCCAGTGCAAGCCATAGGTCCACTAGGACTTGCCAATAAATCCGGTATTTGGGCGGTATGGGCGTGACCACCGGCAGTTTATGCTGAATCACGAATTACATTAGACTGTGCGTCACACACACTCCTGCCACAGTGCCTGCCAATTGGATTATCACATTTGTTCGGTCCATACCGGACCTTCCGGAGATTCCACTAACTAAGAGTGGCGCATTCGCTGACAGTTGTCATTAAAATTTTGCAGGCTGCCGGCGTCGCCAAGTGCGTTTGGCATGTTTCGAATGGTTCCATCAATGCCAAATCCAAATCCGTTTTTCACTCCGCACGTCGGCGGACGGCGGTCGGTGGTCGGCGGAAAATCGAAAGTCGCCAGTGCAGTGATAAATGTCAAATCAGCTACCGAGTGCCCTGGACCAGAGCCCAGGACGCTGTTCCCCCTAGCTCCTCATTTTCATTCTCGTTTGGACGGCGTGAAATGCTTTTTGAGGACTCACATGGCTTCCGACGCACTTACGGGCCTTCTGAATGGATAAGTTCCCGGGGATTGGGGGGAGCAGAGGTCCGGGTCCATGTCGAGGGCACATTACGAGCAAACAAAAATTTGCGCTGTCAACTAAATGTCAGAAAAATGGTTCGCCAACGAGTTCCGTCTTGGAGCTTCCTGCTTCGGTCCGCTCTGTGTCCTTACAGTGACAAAAAATAACCAAAAGCTTTGTAATAATTAGAAAAATGTAAAATATTAACTTTCTTAATCTTACAAAGAATTCAAAATTCTTTTACTATTAATTTTTAGTATTAACATATTTCGCTCAGTGCAGCCACCTTTCCAATGTCCCTGGCACGCACGCACTTGATCAATCATGCGACGCCATCGATGTAGCCAAGTTGGAGGATGATGAGCATGTGGATTTGGAGGAGACTGGTTGTGGAAGTGGATGAGGATGTAGATGGTGCTGACAAGTGCGCTGCATGGTATTTGCATTGATGACAACTACACGTCCGCAGACCATTATGGAGCACCTTCCCCAGCCATGGTAGCACTCCCCCTATTCCGAACCGAAATCTCGTCACCTTCGCCGTCGCAGCGTTTTAATAAACCGCTCCGCCAGACATCGATAATAAATCGATGGCCATTCATCTTGGCCTGGATCGGGCGACATTAACCACCAGCCGAAGGAAATGCCACCGAATAAAAAAAGTAATAGCGAAAAATTATGTCTATGAGGGAAATATTGGAAAGCGACAAGCAAATCCAAACAAATGTTAGAGCTTTTAACTGGGATTATCGGCAAGTTATTTATGCATCATCATTTTTCTTGGCCCGAATCCGCGGCACTGCCACTGTCTGACCGCAGAATCTGCTCTCATTTCACCCTCAAAGTGGTTAATTTAAACAAATTTCTTGAAAGCCGTAATCCTTGGGAGCTAAATGGGTCTCATCGCCCTGAGGGTGGGGTTTTAAAACAAGACTACCAGACACAATTAAGATAAAAATGCTAAATGGAATAATATTTGTCATATTTAAGGTTCATTGTTGCAACTATTTGTTTCATTTAAAAGATTTGGGAGAACTGGGTCCAAAATCCGTGGTGTATATTTGTAAAAGGGCACTGAGCCCATCTTCTATATGGGCTCATAATTGAAAGGGGATTACCGGCGTTGGGCCTATTCTACCCACAAATACATTGAAAATTAATTAAGCCACACGATGAGTTCATGTTAACAAGAAGCTTAAAATAAAATGTTCTTCTTGGAACCTAACAAATGCCAAACTCCCGGCACACCTTCCATATTCTACTTTTTTTGTTATGCGGTTACATAAGATTACGCATACGCAGTGTGGCGCGTGTGAAAAATACTTTGGGAAAAAGTTTTATCCAAGAGGCAGCAAGGAAATTGTTAAACCTTCATTTTCCCAGCCTCATTCTTTCTAATGGGTTCACAAAAGCCTTTTTTCCATTAAGGTGAAGGCTAGGCCGAATCTCCGGAGGTTACTCAGAGCTGAGTGGGTGCGAAAAACAGACCGGCACTTCAGCTTTCTTTTCGGAGCAACTTTATCAGACACCCAATTAAAAGGGCTTTATAACAATTAGAGCTAATAACACGCTTCAATTGTCCTAGCAACGCCAGAGGGCAGCCACACCCACAATCCTCAATCCAGAATCCCGAATCCTTGACCCACACCAACACCCACACCAACACCACCCCATCCTTTTTGGCTTTACATTTTTATTGGTCACTTTTTTGGGGGGGATTTTTATACATTTTGCGGAATTGCGGTTGCAATTAAAAGGCTAGCCCACAGCAATTAGCAAATTGACAACCGGATTTGTTTATGCATTTCCATGGCTTAGGGCTGTCGGTATAGCGGCTGACACTTAAATAATTGAAATTATTATGGCCATTGTTTCGGCCGGGTCATTCTGCGATCTGTAATCCAGTTCGGCCAACTCAAACAGAGCAGCCGAAACGAATCTCTGAAATTTGATAAATTAGTTGCGAAACTAAAAAAGTTGCTCCCCATTTCTGTTGCAGCAGCACTGCATGGGCTGCTTGCGTTCTGTGAACGGCTTATCCCGGTCTGATCCGGTGGGTGGAAACTTTTTCGTCGGCAAGCTCTAAATGCAAAATCCAATTTTTCGAATGAAAAGTCAAACAGGAATTTAACTTTTGATTCGTTTTGGCTGCAAGAGTCAGCAATCAGTGTTGGGAACTCTTTGCTCTTGCAGCTCTTTTCCATTTTCCGGCTAACAGCTAATAATTTTTCAGGCCCACAAAATCAATATCTATCTACATATATGTACCTGAATATCCGAAGGCCTATACATACGTATGAACATTTTAGTTGACCAAAAAAAAAAATAAAACTAGCAACAGATCGATAGCCATTTCAATTTAACGCCCATTCTCGGCAACTAATTTGCAATCATGAGAGTTTTTGTTAATTTTAATTTGATTATACCATATTACCCAGACACCAAATAAGCCCGCCCGCCCGACAGCTTTTCACTGGCCATTTCCATTTCGATTCGTGCTGTCACTTTTGATGGAAAATGCGAAATCATTATCATTAGAAGCACATAAAAATAATATTTGTCGATTTGTGTTTGCATTTCATGCTAGCGCACTTTTGTCGCACTGGCATTGTTTTCGCATTTTATTTGCTTTCGGCTGCGAAAATATTCGAAATTCAAATCTAATTAACATTTGGCGCAAAAATGTTTATAATGGCCGATGGATATAGATGGCGGCGATTGGCGGGGCTTTTGAATTTTAATGAGCTTCGATTGGCATTTATTGTCGGCGGCCTAATGACAGACGGAATGCCATTGCAAATTATTTACAAAGCGTGTAATTTAATAAAAATCAGCCGGCCCGACCACGTGGAATCCTATAAATTCATCGAATTTATTTTGTGCATTCCCTGGCGCAGTGAAGAGTTCGATTTAAATCGATTTTGATTATGGACAAAGCCGCTGTAGATCCAGTATCACTTTCAGCCCATAAGCGACAATGCAACAAGCGAAGCAGCGAGAGAACACCAATCCAACAATGCCCCCGCCCGGCACCCACAATACATCACGCATACGCACTGTTTGCCGCCCTCACATATCGACACAGTTGGAAACTTAGAAGCATATGGATGTGCCTTTGCAAACACATGCTCAATTGAATTGAAATTGAATTTGCAATTCTATGCGCTGCAGCTAACGCCATTTTCTTTGCCGTGCGGGAAGCCCCAGCCCAGTTACTAGTACTCCTGCTCATACCTCTCCCTCTGGCGCCCTGCGTCTCGGAGCATTCATCGTACTGTGTAGCTTTTATAGTGTTTTTATTTTATTTACCCTTGGGTGGGAGTCTCCTGGCATGCATATGAACTTGGTATGAAAAAAGTTATCTCAACTTTTTTGTTGCTAACTTTCAAATAGATATGGATATGTGGAGTGTGGCATAGATGTCTATTTAAAAATATAAATAAATTTAATTTAAAATAATCTGAATAAGTAGTTTTGTAGCTTGGCTTGGTTATAAATCATCAAAAATTGTAATTAACCTAAGCTTATGATTATGAAAATACTTCCGAATGGTACGTTTGAAGGGTATTTCTGTTTATGGTGACAATTTGTAGCTTCCTTTTTTGTTAGCCTGCCTGGTCGGGCACTTGGCAGCTTTCTGTTCGACTCAATACCATTCGATTTGCCTTTACTTTGCCAGGCTCCCATCCTGCCGCCGCATCGTCCTGCCACTTTCCTTCTTTTTGCATGCGTATTTGTGTGTTTGCTTTCGCTTTTTTCCGTATTTGCATTTCGTTATTGAGACTGAGACAAAGCGTCGCAAAAAATGCCGAGGATCCAGCTCTGGTAGTGCTATTGAATTCCCTGCTCTAGCTGCATTCAATCATCAATGAGATTTTGCATTTTACACTTTTCACTCTGGTTACGCCTTTGCCGATTCGTATTCCTATTCCGATTTCGATTCCCTTCGCCATTTGCTGCAGCCCTTTGTTTGGTTTTGCCAGCTGCAGTTCTTTTGAGTCCTTCAGCCAGGGCTGAGTGCCTCTTGAGCCGTTCTCTGCTGGTCTGCATAATTGCTGCCCACACTTAGTTGTCAGCAAAGCCCTCTTTCCTTCGGGGGGTATCTTGATTGAGAAGATCCTGGCTAGTATCTCTGATTCATTGATTAGTTGTCAAAGTGATTTCCAGACAAATGGTGTGATCAAAGCAATTAAAATGTAAATGTCAGGCATTTGAGTGAATAATATTCTTATTTATTTGATTGTTAGGATATAGAATCTATTCTCACACATTACTGATGCTTTTCTTTAGGATATTTCTGAATATAAACTGCTAATCATTGGTTTGGATTTTAAGATTAGAGATTAATATGTTTGTATTTCTTAAACATACATTTTTGAAGCAAGCTTCCTTATTATCTTTTGGATTAAAAATGGAGGGGAAAAAATATTTCCCTGTGCTCCTTGCGGCTTTTATTTCAGTTACATTATGGCTCCCCACTCGACACTCAAAACTGGGTTCTAGGCACTCGGCAAAATGATTTGTATGTCAGACGGGGGACCGAATGGGAGCCACATGTTTGGCATGCCAAGCGCCACAAAGTATGCCGCACTTTTGTTTGACTATTGAGGTAAGTGTGTTGCTTTCTTCTTGCTGTTATGGCTCTGCGGCTTTCGCTGTGCTTTTGGCAAATGCAAATGGCATTTTGCAAGGACAAGTAGACCGGCAAAAAACATCACACAGAACCTAGAACAGAGAACGGAGAACCAAGAACCGAGAACAAGAGCAAATTGCATGTAGCGAAACTTTTCCTCATTACGCAGGCCAAAGAAAAACAACGTCCCGTGTTCCATCCCCGAGTATTCTTTCATTTTCCCTTCGGGCAAGTGCTGTATTAAAAATTTAAAATGCCATCGGCAGGAGCATGCCACCGGAGACCTCTTTTTTTTGTGGCAGATGAGAAGAGGAAATTGTTTGGGAGGAGATGAACGTGAAACAGAGATTACTTCTCATTCACGGGCAAGTGAAACAGGTTCGTCCATATAGATTGCCAAAGATCGTGAAAAACCATCAAAGAGCGTAGCCATTTCCTTATGCAAATTATCTAGCTGAGTGGCATTAACTTTGTGGACCAAGGCCGACCAGCGACACCCGAGCAGCTACTTTTCGGCGCTTTTTTGCCGCGGTTAACCCCAAAAGATTCTTGGCAAAGGCTTCTCCTGGTGCACAAAAGTTTTTTACGTGCGCCGTCATAGTTTGTCAGCTACTTTCGTTGGCAGTTTATGCAGCTGCATAAATGTTACTTCTACTTACGTAAATTACAAAATAAAGTTATTACGAAAAGTAATTTAAGTTAAAAATTTTCGTGTGCCGTGGCAAATGTGCAGCCAAGTGGCAACTGCTAACTGGTAGCTACCAGCTTGGAAGACTAGTGGGCGTGGTCGAGGTAAAATCAGTTAACAAGTTGCACGGCCCTTTCAGCGGGCTTAATTGTAACTTAAAGCTGTTGCAAATTCGCTTAAGAAAAACTTGCAAAAAGCTTCCCATTGCTGTTGGTGAAAAACGAAAAACAGAAGCAGCTAAATCAATTTGCATTAAACATTCAAAGGCAGTGGAAAAAAAATTCAGAGCGTGCCACAAAAAGCAGCACCACCAACCCAGAAGCACTCATAAAGAATGCAAACTGAGGTTAAAACCGAAGAGCAAACTTTTAGTTTGCTTTGATTGAGTGAACGTGGCCAAAAGAGTAGGGTACTCTGGAGGCGGGACAGGGGCTTTCACCCACCCGGCCACGCTTAATCAATGGCCACAAAAACAGGATGGGGAACAGCTCGATCGCCTACCTGCAATCGCAATCATGGACACATTCACTTGGCCCATCGACAGCAACAGCAACTGCAATGGCAACGGCAACCGTAAGCAATTGGCAATCCCATAATGTCGTTGCAGCTATTGCAGCTGTTTGTTACTATTGCCCGGGAAAATCAAGTTGAAAGTTCCTGGCAACTTGAGGTGCAAGTGTCGTGTTTTTGTCAACGGGCCAACAGCAGCAATTTCCGTTTCCTGTTCGCCGCTGATGGAAAAACGAGGCAACGAGTCAACGAGTATAAAAGTTTAGATTACAAATTCACATACGTAACTGCAGCCGTATAGTGGTCAGCAGTTGATTTACTGCCCAGCTCAACACTGCGAGAAATGAAAGTAATGCAGCACAATCTTAACTGCCTTTCTACGTAATATTTGGTGAATAAATTTTCAGTGTATTTACTGGGTTTTTATCTCCTTCTGCCCGTTTCGGAATGCTATGATTTCTTTTTGGCCTGCCCTGGCTTGGCTTGGTTTGGTTTGGTTTGGTTTTCGTAGCCGGGCGCATGTTTTGTGGTCAACTTGGGGCAATGCAATTGGGGCTGCCTCGTCTCGATGTTGTTGGTGGTGGTGGTGGTGCTGCTGCTGTTGTTGCTTTTGTTGCTCGTGTTGCTCCTGTACTTTTTGCCATTGCCACTCATGCGTGCCACGTGCTATGCTTTGATGTGGTGTTCCCAGGCTCCGTTTCGCCGTATCCGGCTCCTAAATAAACTTGGAATAATAAGAGGCAACAGGAAAAAGGAAAAAAGATGGAAAAGAAGGAGAATTGCCTCACAAGCTCGCCTCGAATGTTACTTCTGCATTTGGGCAAATTGGACTCGGCGAAAGCCACACGGAGACACGAAACTTTGTAAATATTTTATGCATAAACACATACAGAGGAGGCACAGCCAGAGCTTCTGCCACTAGCAGTGCCACTGCCACCTGGAAATGGCTTTCAACACAGCATCAAATAATATTTACTTAGTCGGCGCACAAGCACACACACTATACACACATGTGGCAGTGTTCGGTTCATTAGGCCCAAAGAGCAAGTTAGGCCACAAAAGCTGCAGATCAACTTCAGCTTGCGGCAGCTCAATGAATTTACCAACGATTGGTCGCCTTACCGTCACACAAGCATACCGCCTTTCCGGCCAACTGAAAGCTACGAGTATCCCTTCAAAGTTTCAAGCTGATCCGAGGCGAACCATAAATAAAGCAGCCTAATCAACACAGCCATTGGCAGCATTATTGTCACGTTTTATTTTACATTTGTCTACGTTTGGCTTTCCTCTATTTTCTATTTTTTCCGCTTTTCCATTGCCATTGTTGTCATTGTCGTTGCCGTTGACGTTGCCATCGCTGTTGTCCTTGCCCGGCAAGTGCATCCATAAATTGTGAGCTCTGTACGGGCATCCTTTTTATTTATTTACTCCATGTAAGTGAAGTTCACTTTGCAATGCAATGCGCTGAGTGCAGCTTCCGCTTTGAGTCCGGACTGTTTCTTAGCTTTTCCAGCATCATTATTACCTTCATCATTATCGGGGCACTGCATCCACTGACAGATTCTCTTCTGGATCGATATAAGGTCGCACCTGACTGCCTCGAATTTGTGCTTAAATTTGGTTATCCGGCATGGAGTTTTTTGGATAAATTCCTTCAGTCCTGTCGCATCGAAAGGATTACAATTCAAGGTTCAAGGCTTTTTGAATCTTTTACATTTTTCAAATAATTTCTTTATCTTAAAAATTAAAATTCAACACAGAAGAAATGTAGAAGATAACAACATCCCTTATGAGTCTCCGATGTTAGATATTTTTGTGACTTTTGTGCCTTCTTAATCAGCTTAATCATGCATGCTTACACGCAAGTACGAGCGGCAAACTCAAACACCCAGGGACAACAAAGTAAATGAATTCCACGGGGTGCAGGATCTGGCCTCCGCCCCCATTGTTATTTGCATATCCGAAGGCGTGGCAAGGCAGTCGCAACTCGTTCCACTCGGTTAATCAACGAGCGCCTGCCTAAAGTCAAACATTTAACTAAATTAAGTTTGCTTGGCAACAATTTTTGCATAAATAATTACAAATTCGAAAGTCTTAGGCGGCAATGATCCTTTACGGGCTTAGAATGGAATAAAACGTGAAAGATACTTTGAAAAATGTTAAAGATTATCCAATAATTTTTCTAATACGTTAGGGTTTTAGAAATATGTTTTTCTCTATTTTAGTTTAAAAAAGATTTTTTTTTACCAGATTCTTTAAAAATATTTTTCATTGGAAGACCCTTTGAGATACCTTTAAGATAGAGTAAGATAGAGTATAAACGAATCGAACAATCTTAAATTTTGTCCGGGTCCTTTCTAAGAATTTCTAGACTTTTGTTTATTTACTTTTTTGTTTCACGTTACACTGACTCGTAACATTCTGTTTCTGTTATGCAAATGTGCCCACTTTTCTATCCATTACCTCGTTTTTTGAAGGATCCCAATTAGCATTTCCAACAGGCCTGGCAAGTCATTCTGGATTTTTTAATTAATCTCAGCAAATACGGGTTACGATTTTTCGGAATTTCTTTACAAAAACATTAGGGTATGCCTGTGAGACTGTGAATATTCTTGGGAAGTGCTTTACTTTTATATACACAAGCTGGTGTTTTCCAAACTCATAAGCTTTTAAATTGTGTACCTTAATTCCGAAGATTCCCAATGCCCTATTAATTATTTATAATTAAATAAAAGTAATTGCAATATATCTCAATTAAAATACCCAAAAATATAAAGGTTCAATAACCGAAATGGAAATTTTATTTCACCGTAATTAGAACAAACCGAATATTCAAAGGGCGTGGCTGCAGCTGTGTAGGATGTCCCGACAATGTAGAACACCATCCATCAAATGTCAATTGTATGCCAACTGCCAACAAATCAAGCTGTCATCGGGCAATGGAGAAAGGCAGTCGACGGGCCAGTGAAGCATTCAACCGGGGCAAAGTATTTCTGGAGCTGTGCTCCATATTTAAAATTATGCCACCGAAGTCAAAGGCAGTTCCACTCGCTGAGAGGCAGCTGGTCTCCCATATATGGGTATATACATCCATCCATCCATTCATCTATCCAAAGTCTCGTTGCAGCTGTCAGCGCTCTATTTTGCAGTTCATCATCATTGTCATTGACATTTTCGAGTGGCTACAATGGCAGAACAGAACAGAGCCGAGCCGAACTGAATCCAAGAAGAGAGAAACGCGGTGCCAGGAGGCACTGATTTGCATTGCTTTCGATTTATTTGTGCCTGAAAGATTTATGCGACAAGGGTGTCCTGGCGAATTGCCAGCTCCACGGCATACACTCCTCACAAACACTCTATATGTTCATATCGGGAATGTAGGAGTATATGGCCGTGCAGTAGGCGATTACCAGACGCGCCTCTTCGGAGGGAAATATGGGGCCGAGAAATTCAAGCAGGCCCGGCTGGTTACGGACGACTCTGCTGTACTCCTCATATGTGATTATGCCATCCTGGTCATCATCAAATTTAAGGAGTAGAAAATCGACCATATCCTAAATTTCACATGCTTTTGTGTATATAGAAGTGAGAAATTTGCTAAAATGCTCACCAGTCTCATCTCGATCACTTCGTCATCGTCCCCTGGGAAAAACCTCTCGACCGCCGCAGAAATAATTTCGCGATTGATGCCCAGTCCATTTTTGTCGTAAACCTAAATATTAGCCCAAATTTATTAAATGGATAAGAAAATTCTATAAGATCTTAAAACTGAGTGATAGTTTAGTATAGTAGACAGAGCAGTAGACGGACTATTGTTTTAATATTATACGAGATTTTCTCAAGAAAAACCTCTTAAACCCTCAATCCTTATTACCTTAAAAGCAAAATTCATTTTTTGCTCCATATCTCGGGTCATGATGATGGCGATGTAGTTGACAAACTCCAAAGGAGTGACATGTTTTCGACCACCACAGATATGGGTCACGATGCGATCTACCACGTCCATGTCATAGAGTTGTTGGAAGCCAATGACGATATTCACCAGCTGAGGGCTAGTTATCCTTCGGGCTGTGGGTCCATTTTGGAGGCTATACTTGTAGTATATCATCAGGATGCAGGTTACTTCTGCCACATTAAAGGGCCCCATTCGGGCGATCTGGGGTATCAGACTACCATATACGGACTGGAACCGCAAGTTGTGGCGGTCGTTCAAGGTGAGGTCCAATTTCATCTTTTCAGGCAATGTGTGGAAAGCAACCTACAAAAACCAATTTCCAGTGCAATAACAATGAACCATAAAAAGTGGGATAATTTTAAAGAACGCAACTTGTTGAAACAAAAATGTTAACGGCAGTGTGTTGTGACCCCGATGAAAGTTAAACCAAAGGGCATTCGATCTGCCTAATATCATAACATTTTATTTAAGGATCTAAGAATTGCTGATTGATTAAATTTTTGACCATTTACATGTACATTTTCAAAGAAACCTAAATTCCAAAGCTAAAATTAGAATTGTAGGAAGGGGACATTCCAAGGTTGTCTTGGATCCTGGCGCTCGTCAAATTTAAATTTTGGCTGCAGGAAATTGATGCCATTACGCTCTTTTGTAGAATTTTAGTGCAGTCGCCGGAAGTGGCTGGAGGTCTCGATTTATTTGACGGAGAGAAATCAAAGAGCAGAAAAGTGAAAGTCGAGTGGGCCGAAGGGCTCTCCCCAGGACAGACACATACATCAAACTGGGCGGCAGAGTGACAGGCAGACAGAAAGTGGGACAGACCATGGCGGCCCACAACATGCACATCAGTCAATTTATCTCCAATTGTGTGTGCGTGTTAAAAAATTACACATTTTATACTGGGACAGCCAGGGGTCCTGTACGAATTACTCTGTGTATACGGGACCCATTGAACTTTGCCAGGGAAATCTACATATTGATAAATGACCCCAGCAGCCAGTGAGGCATAAAAATCGATGGACACACGCCACTTGACATTTAAAGCGCCCCTGCGAATTTATGCGAATTTATATTGCCATCTTCTGGATTGTGTTGGCTTGGCTTTGATTTCATTCAATCAGCTGGCGATAATTGCCGAGTCCGAGTCCCCCAGCCGCAGACTGAAGTTGAAAACTGGGTCACATTACTGAGTGGCATGGATTTAACAAACTTAAAGTAAACAATATTATGCCGAGGCGACAGATGGAATGACCAACGGCAACTGAGAAGGCAAGTTCAACTGACCGGGTCGGGGAAAAACTTCATCAAAATGCAGCTGTGTCGGCGGTAGAGAGGAAAATGGGTTGGAAAATGGAAGTGGAAATCGCAGTGAGCGACAGCGGTAGCGAAGTGTAAAATAATTACTCGGCTTTTTCTGCATTACTTGGGCGCTTTTTGACGCACTGTTTCCAGTAATTAATTGAATAAGCGCCTTGGTTCGCAATTGTATTAAATTGCCCGCTGCAGTCTCACTGATTGACTTTATGCCTCTGCGGAGTCCGCCGAACAGCGCCAATAATTATTCAAAGTGGCATCACAGGCCCACATCCTGCTGAGAGTGCCACGCAGTTTAAGGCTTCGACCCAATTGATTTTTTAATTCGATACAGAGTTTACAGGGAAATAAAGTTTCTTTTTATAAATAAACGGCTTAAGGTTTAAGCTTCTTTTCTTAATTTCATAAAAATCATCGGATAAGATTTTTAATTGGAGTTTATAAAAATGTTAAATAAATTTATTCCACTATTTTGAGCAAAATAAAAAAGTCTCTAAAGCTTTTTACACTGGAGTTTATGCAGCTGCTTTTGCTCATTCCGTAAAAATATTAAGAAAAACTTGGTAAGTAGTTGGCAACTTTTATTGCCTGTCCAGCACTTGGCGAACTCTTCCTTTAGTCATAAAGGCAAGGAGGTGGTCGACTTTTACTTTTTGTTTGATGACCATCAAAAATACATGACTCGCTGGCAATCTTGGTAAACAAGGACCTTGTAATTCATATTTGCTTCCAGCTCTTCCCATCGAAAGCTTACTTGTGATTCTCAGCGCCCAAGGCGAGGAATTAAAACTGCAGCCCGGTCAGGATGAGGAAAATGTGCAAAAAATCTGAGGCGGCATGGTCTGGTTGAATAATTGTCTGCAGCCACATATCTGGGAAATAATTTTCAACCAAATGGATAAAGCCGCTCGGCAGCACACATAAAATTATAACATTTAATTTTTAATTATGAGTGTTATTAACATGCCTGAAACTTTTCGCCGCAGACACATGGCTGCCACAACCGAGGCAACTATGAAATAAATGAGAGCATAAAAAACCCCAAAGAGATACTGTAGGGAAGGCCAGCGGCAAGGATGCAGACGGGAATGTAATTATTTTGCATTTAAAAAACGGTCACGACCTGTGCGGATATGAAGCTCTTGAATGCTGTTTGCCACCTAATTATTTTGCCTAATTGTAAGGCAACAAAAGACACAACATCTGCTGTAATTATATTTTTTTTTCCAGGACATTGGCCATCTGAATGGCATTAAAAAGGATTAAACTGTAAGAGGATACATTTGGGTATGATAATGATTTTTAGGTATAAAGGTTTTACTAATTTTGTTCCTAGTATAGATTTAAATGTCAATGAAATATTATAGATGGCAGAGACTTATTCAATAGACTTTAATTCAATTTCCAGTAACACCTAGCAATCAGTAAAGGGTTAGATCCACTCTTAATTACTGTTAATTAAGTCTTTTTTTTATAAAGCGCATTTATTGATATGTACACTCTTTTTAAGAGTTTAATTCCGGAATTATTTTTTGCATTTACATGCCGTAAAAGCAATAAATATGATCGAACGCCATTTGTTGGTGTTTTGTTTGAAAGTAAACAAGGCGAGGCCGTTGGCCACTGATTTATGGCCGGAGCAGGACTCGGGTCGTGTCACTTACAAGTCGAACAGCAGCTGTTGGTGCCACTGGTGTTGCAGTTGCAGATGCAGATGCTGCCGGTTGGGGTGGTGGTGCTGTCGGAATGCAATTGCAGTTGGTGTTGCAGCAGAAACTGGAGCTGTATCTGCGGTTGCATTGGCTTTGTTTTCAGGTCGCGTTCATTATTCATCAATAGTTTTTTGGCCAGACCGTTTTAATGCAAAGTGTGCGGGCTTTTTGTGCATGTTTATTTAAGCGAGTGTGTACTGCAGGTGTTGATGCAATATTAATGGCATTTTAAATGCCACAAATGCCGGCGTGCGTAGAAAGTCTTTTTGATATTTTTCACCAATTAATTTGCCATTTAATTTTTAATTATATTATTGCCGACAGCGAATGCCCTTGTACCACACGAACATTACGCATTTCATATGCAAGTTTTCACCGAATTTATTGTAATTTACTTAAGAGTCACTCACCAAACAGCGGCACACTGAACAGCCCACTAGTGTATGGTGTAAAATGCAATTTGCTTGTTATGTGCATTTTAAATGGCACGTAAATAAATTGCTGCCTCGCCTTATTAAGCCCGATACTGCAAACCCAATTAACATTGGCACAAATAGCTTGTCGATGCCGCTGCCAATGAGTTAAGCCAACTTTAAGCGGCCAACCGCTTCCAGCAAATTTACGACAAACTATTTACCGATTCTCTTGTGTCTCGTTATCTGTTTCGGTTAGTTACGGGGCGTATGCGCAATATGGCCTCTTCCCAATCATCATCGAAAGCAGCTAATACTGCCCTGGTGTGACGTTTGTCTAGCAATCATCATTATAGATGCCCAGAGGCCCAATTTCTTTTCGGTTAATTTATTCAGACATTCCACAAAAATCTCCACTGCTCTAATAACCAAAAATTTGTTAAGAAATTGTAATGTTTTCTGATTATATTTGTTGTTTAAGGATAAGCTTCAATTTGATAGCGGCTTGCCGCAGAAGATTACTACTGCAAGGGTCCTTTGTCCGAAAATGCAGAAGAGGCTTATTCAATTTAGTCAACTCAATCTGGAACAATCGCCGACAGCTGGGCCAACTCCCTGACCCGTTTTTGTCTTGTAATTTACTTGGGCTAATTAGATGCAGCGACTGTCCCCGCCAAACAAGAACACGCCCACCCAAATTGCAGCAGGACTTCATTTGCATAAATTTGGAATGCAACTTGAAGGACCCGTCACATTGTGTCCGACATGTTGGGCTCTGCGAAATTTGTCCGTCGCCCATGACAAATATAGTGCCAGCATTTTGAGGCGTTCAGTGCCCTGGGGGGCTTAATTTAAATGTTAATTTGTTTATCGAGTTTTGTCAACCCATCGCTGTCCTTGTCTTAATTGCCAATCGGCTACGGGACCACGCCCTCTTCATTTTTTGCGGCAGAATCCGGGCCATTTATGGTCAGAAAGTCAATTAGTCTTTATTAAGCTGTAGGTCGTCGACTCTGCGGACCAGTAATGCAAATGTTGTGTCTTTTGACCCCATAAAAATGCAGCTCACAGATACACGAGATTCAGATACAGATACTGGAGCAGATACAGATACAGATACAAATGATATGGCAGAGCGTTAATAATAAGTAACATTCACAAACAACAAAAGGCAATTTTAATGAAATAACCATGTGCGTGCGAGCAGGACTCACATCCTGGACGAATTCACTAACAGTGCGCGTACAAGATGGAATCATTAAAGGAAATGAGTTTTTTCCCCTTCGGGTTATGACAAAAAATGCGTTAAAATAAATTATTTTAATGTAGTTCTCATGTCAGTTTCCCATCCCTTAAACATGTAGCCCTCCCGCGGTAGCCCTTACCCCACCCACGATTTTTTTGTACCTTTGTGCGAGTGCGCGCTTTTAAAATATTCATGTAATCACAAAAGTACACATGTAATAAAAAAAGGCAAAAGAAGGTGTATGATATGAGCACACTCGAAATGGGACCGAGTTCCAAGAGTGTGTGCGCAAATGTTTGCCCAGCCTACGGAGGCTGAAGGTAAGAGAGAATACACAGTGAAAAATCAGGCAGATGAGAAGAACTAAGGTCAACCATAATAAAAAATTTAATATTTCTCATTTCCTTCAGTGTAAAGTTAGTCTTACTGGTAATATGTCCAGCGACTCGGAAATATGGGCCAGGGCTAGCGCCTTTGACAGACGCAGCCACAAAGCCTGACCAGAGCTCCATTCAATTTGTCTCGCATCCTTGTAGGTCCTTCTACCAGTATTGGATTTATCGGGGCCGTGGGCCTGGCCTGTTGTCGCCTGCAATTTGTGCAGCTGCTTGGCCCCAAACTAATTGATTTCGACCCTCACCTGGCCTATACGCACGCAGTTCGCCTGCCGTTCGAATTGCACTCGCCACCGCATCCATAAAACAATGTCGTTTCCCCAGGGGGTATGCAACGGCTAAATTGAAATGAACGGTTTGAGGCAAATTAGTAGGCTTCGGATACAAGGAGACACACACAGATTAATGATCATAGTTCCGTCAATTTAAAATAAATCTAATTTATTCAAAGGCAATTAAAGAAGCTATAGAATTTAGGATAAAAAAAGATGATTTGATAACAACAAGATAAAATTGTCTCTTAACTTAAAAAAAAATCATTTAGTTATGTGATAGCTATGGGATATAGTCAACCGATCACATATATATATTATATTTTTCACAATCTTTAGAGGGGATCCCCCAGAAAATGGGACGAAAAATTAGAAAAATATATTGTTGTTAGGTTTTGATGTAGAATGATATGTCTATGTACAATCATTGGAGAATCTATGTACAAATCGTTTATGGTATGCCGCTCAACAATCGGGTAAAAATTGGCCAAGATATAGCCATGGCAGGGGGCCATATTAAATATAAAGATTGTAAACAGCCCAGTAAGCTTTTATAGTAAGCATATGAGAATTTTTTTAAAAAAGAATTCGTTTTGAGCGAGGTTTCCTAAGGGTCAGTTGAACCGTTGAAGGGCAACGGGGCGTATGATTTATAAATAGAGTTCTACTCACGCCGCGCCACAAAAACACGAATGCAGGAAATTGTTTTTTGTACAGATGCTGCCATGCATTTGACATATGCGGCGCGGCATCAAAACTGAACTGAAAAATTAGCCTCACATTTCGGAGCAGCGACTCGAATGCGGCGAGGTCAAAAATAACTGACCCCAACACAAACCAAGCCGCATTTATTGAAAGCATTGCGGATTTGCGGCTTGTTTCAGCTGCTGCAGTTGCAGTGCCTACCCTGGCCGCGCCCCTTCGGCCACAGTGAACTCGGTTAGATAGCCATTATGTGTTTAACATGTTTTAATGAACACAAACTAAACCGAAGCGGCATTAAATATATGTATTACACCTTTACGTATGGGCATGCAGATGGGGAAACATTAATTAAATACTACTAATTAAATGAATAAGCTAAAAAGGAGTCTCGATACAGGAAAAAATGCAGGAAATAATTGAAAGGGTTACTGGACACGATATCCTTTTTAAACACAAAAAAATGCAATTGATATGGCAAGTGGATTATAGTAAAAAGTGTTTTTATGATATTTAAAAAAAAAAGAATAAAAAGTATATTTATAAGGTATGCTGCAAAAAAGATTAATATTTTAAAACCATCAACCATTTGGCTTCAAGTGACATTTGAAATTTTACCTTAAGTAGTTGTCAGACAATCCAAAGGCAATTGATTATCAACTGTAATTGAATAAAATATCTCAATGATTTGTGACAAATTCACATTCCACTTTTGATAAATTGAATTCAATTGTGTAAAATTTTTAACAAGCGATTGGGAGTGCAAATAAATTAAAGTCTTCTGTGTCAGAAAAGTTCCCCCACAAATCCAGTATGTGCATCCATCAATGTTTGCCAAGGATTGTTCATCTTGATACGCAAGGGCTGTCAATTGGTGTTTTGAAAAACTTTGACATCGCTTGACTTGTTTGGTTTGATTTAAAATTCAATTAAATGCAATTTAATTTATTGCTTTGGATGGGAAATGCAAAAAGCTCCAATTAATAATCTGTTGGCGAATTATTTGTGCATTAATTCACTCTAGCAGACATTACACATGTAATGTAATAATAATTAAATGCCGTGGCCCGACAAATTATGCATAATGCTAAAATCCAACAATAATTTGCACAACTTCAATGTTAATTAAAGTTTTAACTAGTATACGATGCTGTGCTGTGCACTTCTTTTATAAACTTATACTTACTTCTAGCCTATCTTAGACACCTGTCTTCGCCAGTTCTGGGCACCGTTTCAAAGCCTTTAAGAGTCGGTCCAGGAGCTATTCAAAGCTTAAGCCCATTACACACTCTGCCCCCCCACCACTGACAAGTTGGCCTTGCTTGTTTATTTTACACAGGAGTATTTTTAGTCCTGGTGCTACTGCTGCTGCTGGGCTCGTAAATATATTTACTTTCGCTTTTTGCAGTTACAAAAACTTGGCCGCCACCGCCGCCGCCTATTCCTTTGGTTGCAGCCACAAATCTTGACCGAAACTGAAACAATGCCCGCGCCAGCGGAATGACATCGACAACAACTTAAATGACAGTTTATAGCTCCCACGTTGGACACGTTTTAGGTTCCTCGCTACTGGCTACAGTTGGACAAAGGTTATTAAGCGGCAGTGGGAACAAGGGCCAAAAATTCACTACAAGAAATTGTTTCAAAAGGTGTTTCTTTTATCTGGACAATAATCTTGACAATCTTGACTACTTTCTTGCAGTGTAATTTCACCAGCGTAGAGCAAGCCCAAAACGGCAATGAGCGGATTTGTTGGCACAAACAGCCGAGGCAATTTATTTTTCAAGCCGAAAGCATAAAATGAACAACCAGTGAGTAAGGTAGCAAATCAACGCCAGATAAATTCTTTGCCTCTTTGTTGTTTTTCCGGTCGGCATGTGTGTGTGTGTGTTTTGGTTGTGTATATACATGTTGTGTGTGTGCGATCGTGATTGTGTTGGTTTTGGCGTCCGCAGTGTCAATTTGATGTATCGATGCGTGCGGTCACCTCTTCGCCCCCTATTGCCCCATGCCCAATGCCCCATGCCTGGATCCCCTCGCTGAAGCCGCACGCTCGGTTCATATTGCCCCGGTGCTTGCTGGCAATTGTCCATTTCATTTGCAGTTGATTAGGCAAGACTCATGATATTCATCATACGCCGTGTGGGCAACAAAACACGTCTGGCACACTTTCAAAAATGATTTCCGAAAAACATTACTTATGTGGATTTTAAAAACAAAATATTGGGAAGTGTAAAGTATGAAAAATAGGCAAAAGGAATTATTTGTAGCCGTTTCCATACATAGTTAGGAATATAGGCAGACACAAATTTCCAAAGTGCATCATTGCACCAAAAACTATTCTCAAATGACAGAACAAAGCGGGGATCAACATGCCACAGCAGAGCAACCACTCACAGCTAAATAGGATAGAGGCACCCAAGGGGATCAGTGGCGTTAAATAACTTGAAAATTGAGTCCCATCCCGTCCCAAGATGGGTTTCGCCCCAGTATAATGGCAATATATAGCAGCTGGGAGAGGCAAATGCGGAAGCACTCCGACAGGGCCGGAGTCAGCCGATTAGTTTGCGACGGGCCAAGGACATCAATTATAATCCAAATGAGCCGCACACCCAGCCCCACACACAAACACAGCCATCAATTGGCCGGCTCTGGAGTAATCCGCCTTGGCAATAAAATCAAACAAACTTCTGCCCAACCAGAAGTCTCCAACCAGCCTCCACCCTCCAATCGACTAGCAGACTCTGGCTTAGCTCTTCAATCGCTTAATCGTTTTGTTATTTATACATCTAATTTGATCTGTAATCGATGCGAATACGTACCGCCCATTCGCCGTTGTGGGAGTGTTCCTGCCACCACACATAACATATACAATGTTGCCCATGTCCTTTCTGTCCTCCTTGGCTGGCGGAGGATGTCTGATACATGACACTTGTAAGTGAGCGTTTTGTAATGGAAGCCTTGTTAGGCCCAGTATCAATATGTCGGCGCAAAGCCGGCTACATAAAATGACAATAATTATTGAACAGCGATTACAAATGCCACAACAATTGTGTGGGCTTATTCTCTAACAACATGGATTTAATTGTTTGGCAATTTTGGGTTTATTGTCGACTGGATTTTTCAATTTATTGGCATTTTAACACTGAGGGGGAATACATAAAATATAATAAAAAAAAAGCTTTAGAGCCTTTAAGAGGAATATGTATTAGTTTAATAAAATGAATTTTAGAACTAACTCGATTATTAAAGATTGAAAACTCAGTTCCCTTCTCATTTCCTTGCTCTAGTTACGCACTAATCAAATCTTGGCATACACATGGGGCCGCCATTAAGATCCGCATAAACTGAACCGAAACCCATCGCAAAACCTGCGGCCCAGAATGCTTGGTTAATTCGGGTAGCGTGTGGTGGGCGGCAGATTGCGGGTAGCTGGTGGTGGTGTTCTATTCCAGCTTGAAACGCATAATTCAATAATAATACCACATCAGAGACGCTGGGCTCTACATGAAGTTGCCAGTTTGCCGGCTGGATTTTGGAAATCCAAGGACACCTACTGATGTCTGTGAATTCCCCAGGATCCGGGGAACGCCAGGATATGCCCCTTAACCGCTTCGCCCACAGTATTGTCATCGAGCACAGCACGCATTTAGCACAACTTCATTTATCTCTTGCATTTTCTTTTAGCATTTAATTAAAAAGACAAGTTCCATTGTCGGTGGCGGCAGTCAGCCTGCCTTTTATCCTCGCCTGCTCCAGACATTCTGTTGGCTGCTAATATGTGTGTTCGTGTGTGCGAGCGTGTGTCCTTTGTGGCCCAACAACAACACATCTAGAGCGACATATTTGCGGTTTCTGCGCCAACATTGTCGCCCCTGCGACTGTCACTGTCACATATGCTAGTCCAACCCTTGTGGGTCTCTGTTGTCTGCTATATGTCTCCCTGCCTCCTGAAAACGCCCTCGCCCTGGCCCTGCCTGCTCTGCCCTTCAAAATGTCCTCGCTTATCTCAGGGACTTCCGCCCACTCACCTGCCCATTAAAAGCATAATCGTGTAGCTGTGATAAATGCCTAAATGCCGGGTCAGATCCAGTTTTCTTCATTCAATTAAAGCTGCAGATGGCAAAAAATAAATTAAAGTGATACCTTTGGAATAATCCCTGGAAAATAAGGTTTTTAAGAAGCTTCTAATAAAATTAATTTATTTATTATGAAGGGAGTGAAAGTTATAAAAATTATTAAGTAGTTTAGAAAAATTGGATTGGCTTGGAAAAACATAACCAAAACATATTCCATTATGGAATTCAAGTCCATGGAATTCAAGTACACCCAAAAAAAAAGCGTAAAAAGTCTAAAAGGACATCAGGCTTTGTAAAATTCATAATGCGACGTTGATGGTGAAAAACGGCAATTAAAGTTAAAGAGTGAGAGTGAGAGTGAGAGTGAAAGGATATACTTGAAGTGCTTTCTCTTTAGCACACACACACACTGGCAACCATAAAAGGCAAAAGCTTATTAACATTTCCACAAATCTGCGTCTGCATGTGTGCGAGAGTGCGAAATTAAATGACAACATATTTGACACTGATTCTTGTCACACGACAGTGTGCAGCATGTCATGAAAATTTATCAGCCGGGCCTAAATACCCCCCTCGACCCGTCGACCCCACGGGACCCCTCCGTGGCATGCCCCTGGCAATTCGCGCATGTAATTTCTTTTAAGAGTGGAAAAAAAAAGTTTTTTTTACTCTTCGGTCGCTCACTTCACTTCATTTCAATAAAATTACTACGAGTGTCGCTTTCCTCCTTTTTTCCTCCCGTTTTACCTGTGTCCTTGTCACCTGGAAAATGTTGAAAAATCGTCTCACATTCATTTGCTGCGGCTTTGGGATTACGGGGCGAATTCTTTTATCATTTCTGTGGCATGTCTTTAATTATAATTCTAATTCCAAAAGAATTCGCTTTCAACTTGATTTAATTATTATTTAAATAAGATTAATGCATAAAGTAAATTCCAACTGCGTATTTCCTGATGTATCCAAAAATTTAACAATTCAACGGCTTAAAGAGAAGTATAAATTAAACAATGCATTTAATTTAATTTATCAAAATTGAAATTTTCCAATAAAGTTGAACATCTTCACTGAATAGGCATGTGTCTTTTCAGGAATTTTAGTCCTTGGCTTTTGATATAAAAAGAAATATCTTTTAGAATGAAATGAAACAAATGTCACATGACATGAAATTTGACATAGGAGCAGTATATATTATTTTATGTTAATTAAATATTTCTCTGTGGAATATAAAGTTTTCTTTCAGTGCCGAAATTGGGGAAATGTAAGGATAACAATGTGTGTAAGTGTGTGTGGAGAGGAAGCACCTTAAAACATTTTCGTGTGATTTTGAAAAGATGTCAACAGAATTTATGCAAATGATATGTTAACGCTACTTATATGGAAATTAGTATAAGGAGTCAGAATGCGCCAAAGGCAGCCGAAAGCAGTCACCGAACTTCGGGCCGGAAAATGTCAGAGAAAACACAGGGAGACCTGGGGGGAGCCACAGAGAAGGAAGGAAAGGAAAAAGGGGTCAGGGAAAACGGGCTTGGAAAAGTGTCGACTGGCAAGGAGCAGACATGGCGAGGGCAAAAGCACTTTTTGCACTTTTTAGTCAAAGTTTTGATTTCGTGTTACATGTGTCAGAATTTTAATGATGCTGATAAAAGTTGCCCCAAAATTGCTTATTATGCGCCTTAGTTTGTGTATCCTATGTGTGAGCAAGAAAGTCAGTATCTGAGAGTGTGTTTAGGTCCCTACAAAGGTGTTGTTATCCTTTGAGCTGCTTTTCTTGCCTTATTTTTGGGCGAACTATTTAATTATAAGCCCTCTAAGCCGAAACTAAAATTGTAAGCCTCTTTGAGTTTCGGGCCTAAGGAGAAACCAATTTTGGGTAATGGGGCAGTCGAAAGACTCTCGGCTAGAAGGCTAAGTAATCCCATCTCTTCCCAACCAGATAAGGCAATAAGCATAACGAAAGTTGCTCATTGAGTTAAGCTTCCATTGTTCCTGTTTTCGTCCTGGCTTTGCATGTAAATCGGCAACTTCATGTGCTAATAAAACGCGAAATTTTAGAGTGAATAAACAAGGAATAATTATCATGATAATTACCATCTAGCCAAGACGATTTTAAAGCAGTTGGGTACCAGAATTTACCATTTCATTTCAACAAAGGGTGCACTATTCTGTTGTAGAGAAGGTTAAGAGGAGTACACTGAGCCAATAATACTTTAAAGCATAAATATAAAGCTTTTCTAAGTCTAGAATATTTTAAAATCTATATCTTTAAGAGACCACCTTCCAAGATATCTTGAACTATCGGGAAAAGTCCCTTTTTCGACTGGCGGCGACATCTGAAGCTCAAACACTCGCCAAAGAGCCAACTGAACAAAGCCACTTGAGGTGCGCTCGAGCACTTTAACGGCTTCATGTCAACACATATACACACAGCCCCTAGCCAACCGCCCAACCGTCCAACCACCCATCTGCACCCATAGAATTTAGGTGGAGCAGTATGGCAGAGTGTGCGTTTAGGGCTGTTTTAACACCTTCCGCCTTGGGAATGGTGGCGGATGGGGAACTTGAGGGGTTTGGGCAATGAAAGCGGGGCCGCCGCTTAGCGTTGCTGTTTAAAATGTTAATGAGCTCTCGGGGTGGCATTTTCTCTTTCGGCCGGATGTGGTGCTGCCAGCTTCCGGTTAGCTGAGTCTTAAGCGCCCGCTACGTGAGTGGTGTGCAAATAGTTTCAATTGCGGCTTTTGCGCCGTTTGTTTTATTTATTTTTATTAAAACATAAAGAGCTCGGCATAAAGAATGACATTGACTTTGCTTCTCCTTCTCCTTTAGCAGTCCCTGTTTCTGTTTCTGTTCTGTTGCCATTGGCGTTGCTGTTGCCTCTGCCCACCTGGCGGTAAATTGCTTGGCGGGCATTCATTAAAAACAAGATGTTTAAGCAAACAAAGAACACCCGACGACACAACACTTTCTTTCAACTCCCACTTGCACTTTTTATCATCTGTAATTTCGCCATGGCCAAGACAATGGCACTGACAGTGACAATGGCCGGCAAAAAGCACACTATACACAAAAGGCAATCCTCAATAGTCGAAACTTGAGCGGTTCGAGTGCGATAAGGAAACAACTCAACTTCCACTTTCCCACTCCGGCCAGTTTTTTTTTTGCAACAAACTGTTGGAACTCGGGGAGAACTAATCACAGTGCGGCAATTTCCAGACAAAAGACATTTTTAAAGGACTTTAAAGAGAGACACTGTAGAACTGGCTCTGATCACGCATACGCCCCGTGCACCCAACCGCTCAGTGCTCGATGCTGCCAAACAACATAAATAAATTTCAATGCTGAGCAAATGATAATAAACGTAAAATAAACGCAAAATTCTACGGGCAGCAGCAACTGGGGCAGTGGCTGTGGAATAGTGGAGTATACCAGAATTAAGAACAAAGTTTTGCACAAGAAGTCAAAACAATAACAAGGACAAACATTGTGTGTCCTGGCCAAGCGAGGGATGTTTAAAAGATATATTTTATTTCACAGCCAATTGTAACCATAAAAAATGTTCTTTAATAATCATAAAATGATCATTTTTTAAGATGAATTTCCTTTATTTTTAACTTTATATCAGTAATTAAAATACTTTACTCTAAAAGTCAAACAATTAACTGTAAAATAGATACTAGTACCGAAGAAAGAATGAAAACTTTTCAAATCAACCCACTTGCTGGAGCTGTGCTCCGCTTTGTGCTTTTTGCACATGATTTTTACCATTGCCAGTTGTGATAATGTTTATTTTATCGGCCACGACACATTCTGCTGCACTTTTGGCAGCACTTAGCACAGAGACCAGACCAGGGTCAGGACAACAGAAAACAGTTTTTCGTACAGTTTGTCCATTAAAAGTTAATATCACTTTGCGAAAGTTCCCCACCCAACTTCCATGGCTCGGTCTTTGGGTTGAACTTTAACTGGAACTGGAACCGAGGCTGAAAATGCAATTGTGACTTTCAGTTTCAGTTCCAGATTTCGTTTGAGTTTGGTTTCGTACCCGTAACTTTGTGCCAGCGACAATCAAGGATTTTCATAGTCAGTTGCACATGTTAACCAAACAGACAGCGATGGGGTTGCCGTTTGCTTAGACCGATTCCCGGCAAAAATTTATTGTCTTCTACAGTGTTCATTGCTTAGCATCCACGCTCTTGCTCAGCTCCTGCAGTGTGGGAAAGAAACGCGCACATCCATTCCGCATTATGACCATTGGCTATGACATTTATGGTGTTTTTCCAGCAACGCCTTATAAGTCCCATAATCTTAATGCCTTGGCGAATAACGAAGCGATGCACTGAAAATACTGAAACGGACATACTTAATTTCTCTTATTTGCAAACAGTTTTTGAGGCTTAATAAACGTAGTGAATGGTAAAGATTATAAAACTTTTTAGTGTCCTAGCAACTTTGGAAAATAATTATTTATTTTCAAGTGCTTTGTCCGGAAACATCGAACGTTGTCCGGTGGAGGAGAAGTCCTCCCAAAGTGAAGCTCACCGGTCGCCGAGTGAATGATGATAAGGCGCTTTAATGCCGTTATTGCCAACGATTGTGCCGTAAGAAATCCGTTATAATCCACAGCAAGTGACAGTTAACGAGTTGGTCCGAAAGAAGAACAATGGGAAGGATCGAAGGATGGGAGGTTAATCGACAAACTAGCACCTTGTCTTAAGCATTTCTAGTCCGTGGCCGATAGCCTCTTAAGGCCTCTTATGCTTTGTATCTAAGAAAATTAATTAAAACATATTTTGCCGCATAATTCAATTAACACTATGCCTTTATATCGGGTCACAAGCCCAATAAATGCTTTTGAGAATCAAAAATTATCCGTGTATTATAGCTATTGTCTAAAAATATAGGTTATCCTCTTAAGGGCTCATGCTTTATCACTATTTGGCCAACGAAAACCGATTTTGCCACAGAATTTAATTAACACTTTCCAATTCGGCGTAAACTTTAAACTGCTTAAAGATGGAATCTGGCTTTGTGACTCTGGTTGATTGTGTGTCACTTTGGGGCACGTTTCTCCATTTGGCTTAGCACGTTTTAGCCACAGGCCCACTAGGACATTTCACCCACATCCCCACTCATCGGTCGGCAGGTCCATGACTTTATTAGTTCACGCATAATGACAAAAATGGGTCGGCACGTAATGCGTGTGCGTTGCTTATTTTGCTTTTGCTGCCAGGATTTTTATGCCCCGCAGTCATAAAACGGGTGCCGAACTCAAAGGAACTCTCAGACAGTCGTCAACTCAAAATCGGAATTGAATTACGGACCCTAAAGCAGAGACTAAGAAAAAGGTAAAAATTCCATTTAAAATAGAACTCTGGCAATACGCTCTACGTATAATTACGTAGAATTTAGGTAGCTTAAATTATTCAAGCAAATAAAGTCCTTGAAATACTTTCAAGCTTATTAAAAATTTTGATGGAGTCCCCTACGTGTGAATGGAAAACACTTCAATATTATATAAAATCGATTGACGCTCCCTTTTGCATTGGAAAATGCACTGCCGGAGGGCCACAGGCTGTCACTTTGTGCCACGTTTTCATTTTTTATTTTTTTTAATGTGATATCATGATTTATTGTACATTAAAGTACCCACCAACCTCCTCAGTGCCTTTCCAACCCCTTTCGAGCCACGTTTTCCACTTTTCCGACCTCCGATGAACACGGACAATGCATTGGATATGATATTGCCACAGCAATCGTCCTTTTGTTGGAAATCAATGGATGCGACTGCGATGCGTTATGTGGCATACATCAAAGTGATGATCCAGGGACGGGGCATCCAGGGGGAGTCATCCTCACCAGCTAGTAGCTGGGGGTCGGGAAGTGAAAGAGAGTTACTCGACTCTGACGCCTGAGATGTTGTTTACGTATGCGTGACGCATCATGCGGCCGCTAAGCTGCAAATCTCTTTAAGATGATACTTTGCAACATTTACAAATGTTTTAGTGCCTCCCAATGTACCAGTGTGTGTGAGTGTGTGTTTGGGGGGTTGTGGGCGTCCCCCTATCTGTGTGTTATGTTATGTGTATGTATGTACTAGTATGCGTGGTATGCCGTGCTGTGTGTCTTCGTCTGTGATTAGCATTCCAGGCATATCTTACATTTATGCTGGATGTTTCCGTTGCAGCAGATATACGTATATATGAGTGGTAGCCGGGGGATAACTTAAAGGGCCATGGGTCTGGGGGAGGCTGGGAGATGCTGCAACCGTATAGGGAGTCGTGTAATGTTACGGTTATGGCTCGTTATCCCCTTTTGCCAACATTAAGCTGTTACTGCTGGTGTATACAGTTCACTGAGAACAAACAATATGAATGGTGGGTGGAAAATATTTGAATATAATTTATAGACACGTCATAGAAGAGAGTTCCTTCCTTCGAAGATTTGATATTATACCTTTATATATTGTATACGAAAACTTTCTTTCAGTGCATCAGCTAGGAGTCTGTTGCTCAGTCTGTAGCTGATGTATTCCTCAGACACAGATCCGTATGAATACATGTAGCGGTGGGTCTCTGTCAGTCCATTTATATTTGATTTTGATGTTTATGCTAGCTGATGGCTCAATGCAGACATCCCACCACTCCCGACCCTTCCCAAGTCAAGTAAATAATTTCAAATTGTTTGCACTCCTTGTGTGGCTAACCCATTATGTGCGGTCGAATCCTGATTTGCAGTCTCTGCTCGGAGGCAGGCTACTTCCTGTACCTACACCGAATAAACGGACTGCTGCTCGTCACTCTAGTGAATCAAATTTAGTCTTGCAGCCGAAAGGATAACTGTCTGAGATACCTAGAACACATCCTTTTGGCTTCTGACAATCATTTGTTGGTATCTCGTTTCTTGGCACGCCATGGACTTATGCCCATGTGTCGTATATTACTGCCTTGACGGCTCCGACTCCCTGTTCTATGGCTCCTGTTCCAATTTCTTTGCACGCTGCCATTATGTATAGCTTCTGGCACGCCCCCCTAACACATCACCCGCCCCCGGGGGCTGCTTGCGGCTTTTAACTTTGCGCTTTCTTGTTGCGTCCAAAAGCTGTGAAAATGAGATAATGTATATGTGTGTCACATTTTTCGCCAACCACCCTACGACCTCTCGTCCCTTAGCTACCACCCAACCTCCCTCATATTCTTGTATTTTTCCCCTGCTGCTCTTTTTGCACAGCTTGCTATTGTTTTTTGCCAGAGACTTGAAATATGTTACCTTCACGTTGAGCTCATAAACTAACACCAACACCTTGACACGTGCACTTTTTGTAGCCAAACGCACACTCTCTCGCTTGGCTTATGCACCCACCCACACACACACACACATAAACACCCGTACATGTGAGTGTCATTAAAATTGCAGTAAGAGGATGGCCCAACTTGGCTTGGCTTTAGTTTTAGCCAAAGCTATAGCTATAGCTTTTCTTGGCAAGGACGAATCTCTTCCTCCTGGATATTCTCTGCTGGCACACTTCATCCTTTACTATTTGTAATGGATTCCCTAACTGAAAGTTTAATGCCATTTTATAGAAGAATGGTCTATGAAAGGACTTGGACATTTAAAATAGAAGTTTATTAAACAGAAGTAATTAAATTAGATGGTAATATACACATTACTATATACACATTAGTGAAATGGAAAAAATTATTAATGAATAACAATTATCTGAATAATTTCAATCTGAAGTTTTTATCTTTTCCCCCCTATCAAGAGTAATTTGAGTTCGTCCTTTTTGAAATTATGGAATTGCTTATTTTTATTTTCCTGCTGGCTTTTCAGACCCACTTTTTATTTTCCGCCTTTGCACCCGCAGCCATATAGACGTTTATTTTGTTGGTTCGTTGGATGGGTGGGACTCGTACGGGTGGGCCTGGCGCGTGGTGGGCGGTGGGCGGCTACTTTTGTTTGTTTGGATTGCCTGGCGCGATGGCAGTTGGTTTCATAAACGCGTTTCCCGCTCGCCACTTGATTTATTTGTCAGCTAAAAACGTGCTTAATCATATTAGAGTGCATTTGTGAGATTAAGTGTGAAGCTGAGAACGGAAGAGAATTGCAGAAATGGGGAAACATTTATACGCCAATCCCGAGAAGCGAGCAGCTTAAACTGTCTTTGATCTCTTAATGTGCCTGAAATGTTTGCTCACCTCATTATCGTTATCACGAGAGAATTTCAATGGTTCCTATATATAAATTGGTGAACTCTGTTGAAGATGCTTTTGAACTCTTCTACATCTTATTCCATTTCAAAGAGGTAGGCATAGCAACGCTAACCTCTGGGGCACTGAAATTCTCAAATATTATGGTTTTGGCAAACCCATTTTGACTAATTGTTCATAATTTTTGACTAATTGTTCATAAATGCAATGAGCATTTGCTCAATAGGAGTTGACATCTAAGTTTTCCAGTTATTAAAGTATATTTCTCAATTGAAACCTGTAGATGGAGCATGTATTATTATTCACTTTATTCGGGGGCTGTCTTTGCAATGTCTAAGGCTGTCATGGATCTACACATACATAGTAGAAAGCTGGACATCATTATATAGAAATGAATATGTGGGACTGGCAGCACTGAAAGTTACTAACGATTTGCAATTCAAGATATCCAAGAATCCAATAATGTTGGTAAAAAAATATAAGTTTAATGCTCTTATAGTTAACTTAAAAGTTACGAAGGATTTGCAATTCAAGCCATCCTAAAAACTATAGTGTTTACCAGGTCTAATTTTGGTTAAAATTTTAAATTGAAGTTCATACCATTTTAAGATCTTTCTTTTTGCAAGCCCATTTTCCCAAGTGTAAGTTGGGGGATTGAATGTGGTTGGGATGGAGTGCAACGCGAATGGTGCCGCCGAGACTAAGCCTGTCAACGTCCAGCCCAGAACCTGGCTGGACCGCACCACACCACAGTCCACCGTCAGAACTTGCCGCACCATCCTGCCGATGTGACAGTAACGTAATGCACAAAGTGGTGCAGTGGGAAGCATCTGGGTGGTTGTGGGGCGTAAGAGGCTTCTACTTCTGTCTCTTGTTCTTCCTGTACGCTTGTGGCATGTGTGAATTTTTCATTAAAATTCAAGAGACATCAAAAGGGTTGACTGTGGCCGTACCCACACACATACCGTCGCATTCGAATCCCGGAGTGTGGGTGTCGATAGTGACAACTGTGACGACATACTTGTCGCTTGTTCCCTGTCAACCACACACACCCAGCACCACCCCTGCCCACACACACACACACAGTCCCTATTACTGCCAGACTTGCATAAGTAGTTGGCTGTCATCGCTTAGTTGGCTGTCAACTTTGTCACTAAGCCCAGTTGATAGCCAATAATTGCCAGGCGCTTTAAAATTGAAATTAATGCTGAAACACACAGGAGGCTGTCGGAGCGGGCAGATGACATATAGCCTTCATCCCGAGGCTCATTAAATGCGTAGATCCCGGATCCAGGAACCCGGAATGCCTGAATCCGGAATGCAGAGCCTGGAAGCCGGATGTCGCTCGACGCTCATCTATTAATAAGCGTTATTTATGGCCAGCCATTTATAAGACACAAATGGAGCGAGCAGCGGCGAAAATAATTAAATTTAAATATTAAACAGCTTACGCGTATTTGTCAAAAAATACTCACGAATTTCGCACGCACAAGGAAGCCATAATTCACCTAGGAACCGCTTACCGCAAAACTACGTCGGGAAGATGGCGAAGGCAAGGGTTTTTCATACAAACTCGGATAATATGGATATAACCTTCCAAAGATAGATATGCTGGGTGGGTGCTTTGTCATGTTTTTGTTTGCCACTCGGCGATGTGCTCCGCTCACCGACATATTTAGCATTCAAGTTTTTGATGAAGTGCTGGCGAAACAAAAACAAAACTCCGCAACAGAACTAAAACGTGAATAAATGTTCGCCCTGCAAAGGTTGACATCAAAGTGTTTATACGCTTTTTCTGCTTAGTGGGATTGGGCACTGAAAAGAAAACTCCGGCATCTTGAAATCAAACAGGGATTTCAAGAGTTTTGCGCACATTTTGGAGCAGAGTTTCTGTCAGTGCTTTCAGCCAAGGAACTGCCCTTCTTGACTTATGAATATGCAGGGCGAAAGGTTGAAGGGGGAATCCTATTTTCCTCTTCGACTTGTATTCCTTATCAACTAGCATAAAAAACTTGGCGTCTATAGAAACACAAAATCCAACCAGACAGTCAAGGCCAAAAACAAATGGCCGAGGGGTGGGAATGATGTTGTTGGGATGAGGATGGGGATGGGGGCCGGCACAAAATAGTCTTTTGGTTTTTCGTCTTTGGGCCAAATTGTTTATGCAAATTTTGAATAAATAAACAAGATTGTTAATTTAGTTAAATATTTGTGCCGTTTTCATCAGCACGTTCGGAGGTCCCTCCATCAACAGTATCTGCAACTGTAGCTGTAACTCTATCTGTATCTGTATCTGTAGCTCTGCCGGTTTTCGTATCCTTGTGAGCGATATACGTGTACGTGTGTAGGTGCTGCCATGAATTTTGATGCCGGCTCTCATTAGCAAGCAAGGATGTTCGGGACTCTGGCCTGCAAAGGATTGCCAAGAGGATCTGGTCGTCCTGCCTGGATCTGCTTGCGATGGATGTCGATGTCTGTTCGTTTTGGCTTTTTTCCACCCTGACATTTTGTTGTGTTTTTGGGCCCGGTTTGTTGTGTTGTGCTTATGTCAGGGAAGCAATAAAATATTGTTGTATTTGCTGTTTGCATTTCCCCCAGAGCCCCACTGGACACTCCTTTTTTGGGCACCCCATTTCCTGTTCTGGGCTGTTGTGTTTGTGTTTCTGCACTTGTACAAACACATGTTAATTGGCCGTAATTGTAAGTTTTCCTAATGCAACAACAGAAATGGACAAAGTAAGCAAGTTTTTAAAGCAGAAACAACAAGATGTCCGGGCCGAAATTATCATAAAACTTCTGGCAAATGTTTGCCATAGTAATAAAAATTTAAATATGCCCTGTCCAAGCCATTGTCCAGCAGTAAGAATTCACTGCCAATGCTCCTTTAGACGAATCTAGCCTTCTTCCACTCTTCCACTGCCGCTGCCATTCCTTTCGAGGCTGAGGGTCACAATATTTATGGCGACGCGCGCCACATGACGTTGAACTATGCGTATGACTAACCGGCACGGGGTCCTGCCCAGAGTCCTGTTCCCGAGCACATCCATATCCACCTCCTTCAGCCGTCATTTTAATAAACTTCATATGTCGCATGTCGCCATTTTTTCTTCTTTTTTTTTTTGCACGTTGTTCACTTGGAGGTTTGGTTGCCCTTTCGAAAGGGTAAATACTTTTCCATCAGGCGGTTGTTAGGTCTTTATAAACTGAACTTAGAAAAATCGAATCAAATCTGATCCAAATTTCCATTTTTTCGATAAAAACATACATGGAAAAGTTTAGCTGTATGGATGAAGGTGAATGTTCTTTATTTATTTTTTAACTAGTTTATGTTTGAATTTAATTAATTTTAATTTAGACTCTTTCAATATTAAGCTCCAGACCATATCTCTTTAATTTATTTCTCAAGTAAGTATTACTTATTTAATAATTTAAAAAGCTACTAATTCCTTTAAAAACAAAAGTGTATTCAACCTTTCGATGAGCTTCTAAACCATTTCATTTTATTTTTTTTCCATACTACATTCAGTCTTGCGGCTTTATTAGTCCGTGATTTATGTAGTCAAAGATAGCGGAGAGCTGGTCCAGGCTCCGGCTGCCCGGCTCCTTCCGTGGGATCCTGGTCGGGATGTCGTGGCGGGAAATTTATACATGCGCCGCAAGAAGTCGGGCGTGGACAAATGAATGACATGGCACCGCTTGGCTCGGCTGTAGTAGTTGGTAGCTGCTGGATTCTGGTTTCTGGATTCTGGCCCAATGCTGCTTTTTAGGCAGTTAAACTCGAACTAATCGCCGCGCCGGCATCTTTTCCGTTGGCCAATCTGCTATGCAGCTTTATGGCTGGCAGGGCCATTTGAAGGGGAACCGAATTATGAACTTGCTCTCGATATTGACTGCATATATACAGTATGGTGTAGTGGGGAACTGACATACCGATCCTTTGCAGGATGTTGGCATTGGAGTCACGTATTTGACGCAACGTTTGCGCCTTTAATTCGTTGCGCTAACTCGCGGCCCAGACACGTCCATGTAATTATTTACGGGTAGCGGCGAAATGTGTAAATAAAGAAACCAGACAATTAATTTAATTTTTGAAAGTTTTTAAGTGGATAACTGATATTTAAAATTTGAAAAACTGTACAGTTCCGGCATTTAATTAAATTGAAGTTCCACCAACGTTAGACTTTGGCGGCGGTTAACCAATATTTATACTCAATTAATGGACTCGCCCACAAAACTCATATGTGCCGGTCTGCGGTTCGGTGCCGGTTACCGGTTACCGGTTACCTATCGAAATATCCCTTGGAAAAGCATACAAATGCCCCCTGTTTCTGCATTGAAAATCATTGCAATCAGCCAACTTTGGAAAAGCATCAGCCAGAGTTGCAAAATCAGTAGCAGGAGTTGCACCAATAGGGTAAACATGGCAGGCCGATGAAAAATATTTTCAATTTCCATTACAAAGGGGAAGTATGTAGGTGGAGTTGCCATGGGGTTGCAGTCGGTATTATGAAAATTAAATTTTTCATTTCAGTGCACCGACTCTGGATAGCAAATGAATACAACTGAGCCGATTCCCAAGCGGATGGGTTCGATCGGTCATGGGTTATGAGAGTTCGGTGTACAATAGGAAGGGCAAATTGTTAGACGCTCAATGGCCAGGCTACAAGTGCGTTAGATTTTAGAAAGGGCTATAATCGGAATATTAGTCGGTGTAGAGGTCTGGAAATGGAAATGCAATTTAAAAAGCCATGAGATGCGGATGAGGACTTCGAATCGGAAAGACATGTGTTCTGCTATAAAATTTAAAAAAGAAGATAGCTTTTCCCTCTGGGTTGCGCTAGTTTGGTAAAGTTAATTATTAGACCTTGAGCCAAATGGGAAACGTTTGGGTGATGCTCAAGCCTCTGGGTCAATTCGGTTAAATGAACCTCTACATTGTAGTATATTGCATTGAGTTTAGCCCGGATTGAGTTACCTCCGGAATCGAATTATTCCACTAATGGGGCACACTCCGGAGTAACCGTTAAGCATTTGCTAATTGCTCGGAGGCTTGGCGAGGCCTTCGCTTTCTATTCGACTTACGCATACAAATGGCACTTGAAGAAATTGGATTTTCATTCCGCAATGAACGGAAGAGCGAGAGGCCAGATTGTGTGTCGTGTAGTTATGGCCACGCCCCATTGACCTCGCCGCCTTCACCGATTCGGTCGTGGAGGGGACGTAACTTTTATGGTCCGCCATAAGCTGCGCACTTTATCCTCCTGCAATGTTTATTAATGAAACTGTTTGTGATTTGCATTTTAATTTATGCAAAAATACAAAAATATATTTAATATGTGCAGGAGCTATAGAATGTGGAAGCGACCCGTCCTGCCCTGGGTTGCTCCAATTGAAATTCAAAGGCAGCCAGCAATTTTTAATGTTCGCTGCTCTGGTATTTTACGACTCCGACGATGGCGGCGATGTCTGCTAAACTGAATTGATAATTAACAAGGCAAATGCGCGTGTAATTAGCATTCAGTGGAGCAATGTTCTACAAGGACATTGCCACCAAAGGCAACTAAGTCGAGATTGTAATAAAACTTTTCGAATACCCTGTTTTCTTTCTGGTTTCTACTGGTAATATTTGCTCTAAAACCATTGACTTATTTGATCCTTCCTAGAATGAGTAGAAGTTTAAATTGGTGTTCTAAGGTATTCCACTCCAGAATCAGATAAGTATTGACAAACTTACGGCCCTTGCAATGGTACCCGTACATTTTCAAAATTATAAAAAAGACCCTACAGAAAATTTGACTGAAGTTCAAAAAAATATGTAGTTCCTAGATTGGATTGATGGAATATGGCTGATAAAAAATCGATCAACAAATCGTTTAAGGTATTCCGCATAAGAATCGGATACGAATTGCCACTTTCCATACAGTATCCAGATTTTGAAGGGGATGCCCCAGAAAGTTTGATCAAAAATCTAAAAAATATATTGTTCCTAGATATTAATGGAAATTGATAGACAATCGATCTACTGTTCGTTTAAGGTATTCCGCATAAGAATCGGATACGAATAGGCAAAGATACACCCCTCGCGGTGAGCCATATTGTCCTTTCCATACAGTATCCACATTTTGAAGAGGGTGCCCCAGAAAATTTGATGAAAAATCTAAAAAATATTTTGTTCCTAGATTTTGATGGAAATTGATAGGGAATCGATCTACAAATCGTTTAAGATATTCCGCATAAGTATCGGATACGAATTGGCAAAGATTCAGCCCTCGCGGTGGGCCATGTTGTCGTTTCCATACATACCTCATTTTGAAGAGGATGCCCCAGAAAATTTGATCAAAAATCTAAAAAATATTTTGTTGCTAGATTTTAATTGAAATTAATAGGGAATCGATCTAAAAACTGTTTATGATGTTCCGCATAGGAATCGGATATATATTGGCGAAGATAGATGCATCTTTCACATTTTGAAGGAGACCCTCCAGAAAATTTGATAATAAAATCGAAGAAATATTTAGATTGCGGATTTTAATGAGAGCTTGAAAATGAAGAAAGAATTGATTTCTTAATAGCTTAAAGTTGCAAAATATGTTATGTATTTCCTATAAGCAAAGCTCCAATTCATGAAGTAAAATAATTACCATATTTCCATAACAGCTTGGCACTCACCGGTAGTCTGCAAAAGTTCGTTGCTTTAACAGCTTGTTTTTAGGAAAAAATGCGAAATCTCACCAAAAATCTGTTGAATTTTCTGACACCCGCAAATCCTGAGCCAACAATGCTCATGTATTTATTTGCATTTATGTTTCATCTCGAGGGCCGAAGCCACGCCATCCCATAGCCCCTAACCAGTCACCAATCCCGACTTGTGCCATTGTCTAAGCCGTAATCCCAGCGAGTCGAGCTGTCAGTCAGCTACAAAGTCACTCACTGGATGCGTCTAAGCGTAAACTTTATGCGCTCGAATGCACCACAGTCTGCCAACTGAGGGCTAAATAGAGTTTTACAATTCGCCAGGACCAGGACCAGAACCCGGACCAGAACCAGAACCAAAGCTAGTACCGACTCCGATTGCAATGCAGCCCCCAGATGAAAGAGTGGCTTATTGCCGTTTCCATCGTCGTTGCTATTTCTATTGTTATTGTTAATAATTTTCCGCCTTTGTTTGCAGAAATTACAATTCTGTCAAGCCGGTGCTGGAGCCGGAGAGTTCTTCTATGGATATTCCGCATTTTCCAATTTGCCACTGCTGCCACCGATGCAAGTTAATTAGGTGGCTCGAGTCTTTTGTGAGTGGTCCCTCTAATGTTTTTAGGAACTGATTTATTACATTCGGATCAAGGGACTGTATTTGGCAATTAAAATTCACCTTCAATGTATCAATATTAACATTCGCACTGTGCTCCTTAAATCATCTCAAGCTGAATTTAATTCGATTTCCTATTTGGTTTGAAATTTCGTCGCCTATGCAAATTCGATTCACACCGAAAGCATTCAATTCATTCCTAAAAGTCATTGTATTTGCATTAATTAAAGTTTATTTAAATGGCAGATTTTCGATTTAATTGATGATTCTGGCTTTTGACTGTAGTATCAGACTAATTGTCGCAAATTTCTTATTGGACGTTGAAAAGCAGGTTTGATCTAGCATGGCAATTTGCTTGCATTTAAACCATTTATTAAAATGTGAACTCTTCAAGCCTAAACTTGTTACTTATTGTTTTTATTTTGCAGATTTTAAAGTTAATTTCGAAATGGTGAAAATCTTTCAATATTTAAGTCAAATGTAAGTCAAGTGGGTCCCAGAATTCCTAAGTGTGCAACGAAAAAAAACAAAATGTTCAACTTGTCCCAGCTGCAACCAGAAACTGCAACTGCATTTGAAACTTTTTGACCAACCAACTAATTGTCAAGTGGAGAGCCAATGCCGCTGGCCTGCCACATAAGTCACCCACCATCACCAACCTTCCCAACCAACGCAAAAAAAAATATTGCCAAAAAAAATCGTTCGTCCGAAATTCTTTCCAGAGTAGAAAATGCAGTCGGGCGCTGTGCGGTTGCATTTGTTGACTGATTTCCAAAATGCCAAGCGACGCACAAGCGTGTGGCAGATGGATGGGGATGGCCCTAGTTTGCCAGCAGCCAGTGGGCGGTGCGGGTGGTGGCTTGGAACGCAGCTGCACGCATCTGACAATAGGAATTGGCCAGGGACATTGACTGACTGGCTGAGCAATAGCATTTGGCCAAAGTGCCCGAGTCAGTGTCCCACATACAGATGTTCGGATACATTCCCTTCCAGCCGCCATGTCCTCCATCCTCCATCCTCCGTCCTATATCCTATAGGATATATCCTATATCCTGTCTCCTGAGCCTGCTGCATTGCGTTTTCCCTTTGACAATATGCTCAACATGATGCTCCGAAAACTGTAAACTATGCGCCAACACACACTCTCACACTCGTGCTCGTATTATGCACGTGGGAATTCTGCGTGTGTGTGTTTGTGTGTGTGGAAGGGAGTTGCAAAAATAACGTTGACAACTTTTATGCAGAGTGCGGGGGTGGAGAGTGACAGGGGCTTAGTGGTTCAGCGGCAATGGCGCTGCGGGTGCGACGAATGTGGCTGTGGTTATTTATGGCAATTAAAGGACTAATGATGTCCCAGCGCAGCTAGCCGGTACATGATGCTGCCAAAGCTGTTCCTGCTTGTCCCGACTTTTTCCACCATCCCCTCCTTGTCACCACAACCCTTTCTCGGCCCACAATATACTGCTACCAATTGCTTCGGCCAAAACTTTTTGTGGTCACTTAAAAGCGACTATTAGCATACCCTTACCAGATAGTTTTATGAATTGTAATTCATTTTGTTTTAAATTACAAAATGAAATTAATTCATTATATACATATTTCATAGAATCTTTAAATCTTAAATTTATTTAATTTTAAAGAGTATTCCATTATAACTTTAATTGAGTTTTCTATTTGTAATTGCCAGCTATTTTCACCCTCTTTTTTTAGTTTTATTTTTTATGCAATTTTGCTGTGTTTGGTTTGGTTAGTTTTATTTTATTTTACTTTCGTCGGCTTACTAGATAAATTTGACAACAATTTGGGAGGCCGATGGGAAAGTTGCTTAAAATTCAATTAATTTGTGTGTGTTGTGCAATGAAAAATTTCGTGAGCTGGAACTTTTGTGCGTGCCAGACGCGATGGCGATGTCAATTTTCGTTGGTTTGCTCCCCAAGTTGGCTCTTGGTCTCTGTCACATCAGCCAAAGGGAGTGGAGCCTGGCTGCCGCTGTTGTCGGGCTAATTTGGCCACCGGCTGTAGCTTCTGCCGTTGCATTCACAGATAACCAAGGCAACCGAAGGAAAGTTGCCCGAATCAAGCCCTGTGCCCCAAGTGAGGACAAGAGAAATTTCGTTTGTGTGGCCAGTAATTAGATTCGAATTTGGACTGGCGATGAGACGACGCTCACTAATTATGACTGCAGCTCTTTATCGATGCACAGTGTGCTTGTTAGGCTATTATACGATAAAAATAATACAAAATTAAAACTTTTAGAAATGGTCTCCCAATTAGCTTAAGTTTTATAAATAAGACTTCCAGCCTTTTTCTTTAAGGGAACATGGCCAGTCTCAGATCAATTAAAAAAAAGAAGTTCTTCGAAGCTCGGGGACTGAGTTGTGGCCAGAGCTGATTGAATTATCAATCCGTTCAAAGCAGTCCAAGTGGCAAATCATCTGACCAGTTATCACAACCATAACTATAGCTCTATGGTACAATAATAGCTTACACTGATGAATATTCAAGGATCGATCAATATTTTTCCAAGAAGTTTAGACCAGAGGATTACAATTTAATATATCACAAAAAGACTTTATTATTCAACATATACTTCAAGTTTATGTTAAACGTTCTATATAATCCTAACAATTTAATAAAAATATTAAATATTAGTATTATACAAAGCGAACATTTCTCAGTGAGCGATTGGGCGTGAGGCTCGGATTATTGGTGGGCGCATCTCATGACTGCACGCTCGGATGCTCATTTTAAATTGACTTCAAACGCTGCTGCGTGACGAGCTGCTTGGCCACGGACAGAGTCCGCAGGATGCCCGGCAGGATGCCAGATGCCAGGCCACCGGGACTGCAGGACTACCAGTCGGCGGGCACGCACGCATTCTGATGCCATGACGAACGTGGCGAACGTGGCCCCAAAACCTGGTCGAGAACTGGCCAACAGCAATATGGTTAACAGTACGGGCACAGACCAGACGACGGAAGCGATGCCCAGGCCCAGGCCTTTAATTGTGCCACATCATTTATGAGCCGGGCCCAGACAGATGAAGTGGGTTTTTGGGATCGAGTCCGGTAAATTGAATGCACCCCTTGATGTCAGAACGATTTGTTGTGATTATCTGCTGCAGAGCACTTAAAAAAGGTGTTGATATCTTATTACTCAAATACCATCTTTTATGTGATTGTGTAAATCATATCCAAATAAAAACTAATTTAATCACAATTTTTCATGGAGTAAACTTGTAAGGAATCTTTTCAGTGTACTTGTTTGGTTTTAATATACTTTAATTGATTTCGATAAAATATGCGGGATTAAAAGCGAAATTACAAGACCTGAAAATGCACAAAAAAAAAGAATGAGCAAATAAAAAAGTTGCGGCGGCAACTTTCCACGAAGCATCCAAAGAAATATCCCTAAAATGAGGTGAGAGTGGGAGGTGAGCCAGGCTGTAGAAGGATATTGGGGTGGCAAACGGATGTTGGCGGGGTAACAGGTACTTTGTGAATGTGTGTGTGTGTGCAAGAAATGGCAAACTTTTTGATGCTTCAAAAAACTCATTAAAAAGGATTTGACACGTGAAGTGCGAAAACTTTCTATTTTTATATTATTTCCCTTTTACATTTTTATGGCAACGTGTGAAGAATTCTCTGCCCCTCTACCAGAGGGTGTGTGTGTGTTTGATGTGTCTTGATTGCCAGTGCCCATCAAACTGGGAGTGTGTGAGTGGCGGCGACGCTCGTTAGAATTTGCGGATTGAATTTCAATGGCGATTGATGACGGCTTCTTGAGTGTAAGCGTGCGAGTGTATGTGAGAGTGTGTCGGCTATAAGCCAGCATGTGTGTGTTCGTGAAGGCCAAGAAACAAGTTTGGCAAGAACTCTCAGACACCGAAAACGCGACTCCGATCCGAGTTTCCTGGCTCATTTTATGATAATGTTCAAACCTGGCGTTAATGAGCTCTTAAGCTTAAATAAGAAACGTGATTTAGTTACTAAGTAAACTAGGAAATAAACGCCAGCAAGAGGGAGCGTGCAAGCGAAAATCTTCGCTTAATTTGAAAAGTTTGACATCTCACCCCGCAGCACCCTATCGGAGGAGGCCCAAAAAAAAACTAAAGAAACCAACACCTGCCAAGTTCACCAGGTGTAATAAGCACACAGCTATCAAATCATGTTCAGCTATTGGCAATAGCCTTGGGAACTTTTTGCATACAAGATTTCAACGATTAATTGCCAACGTACTCCGCCGATGAGTAAATGGAAAAAGTTAACCGATTCACGCGAGTTCAATGTCCATTACAGGACTTTTATCATTCGGAGCAGATTTAATAATTTCCCATTCAACCACAGCTAATCAAAACTCAGACAGAATCGGGTCCAGGCCCAAAGCAGACTAGGGTCCAGACAAGATGACAGTTCAGCAAGGACAAAGTTCAAATTGAAAAATAATATTGAGTTCACCGAAACTGCAATGCACTTGAAAAAGATAACTACTAGGACCACTAAGTCATAAGATTCTCTCTAAGTAAATTCTTTGACTTTTCAAAATACTCATCGTTTATTTTAAAGGCTCATGTTATAAACGGATAATCAGTCCATACTACCCGCCTGGAAAAGGGTAAGTGAACCCTTTTCATGAATAACTCAATTCAACAGAGTTCGGCTTATGAAATTTATGTAAATCTGCTGGAAATTGAAATATGCAGATGCTCATTTCGAAAATTAGGACAAAGATAGAAAAGTTCAAGCAACAAGAAATGTATTAAAATGTATTTCGCATTTTATTAAATCTGCCAACATGATAAATTCTTTGGTGTCTCGCTGCTGCCAAGTTCAGGACGGGCCCAACTTAAATTAAGTAATAAGTTTTATGCGTCTTGACCTCAAGGGTTCACACCATACAGATGCACACGCACACACAGACAAAAACCATCTCAGGACACTGACAACCGCTCTCCCAAGGATACAAACAGAGCTTGTATTGACACACTCCTGGTAGACTTTTGCCTTTTGTGGTCCAAAGGTCGAGTGCGTGTGGAAGGCAGACAAGCAGATTTTCTTATTAAAATTATACAGTTCTTTGGGGCAGTCGAGGCGCAAGGAGTCGGGACACATTTAGGGTTAATTTCGGTACCAGTCCCAAGCCTACACAAGGCACAAAAGTTAATGTGATTAATGTTTACTTAATGAAATGAAGTTATCAAGTTGATTTTATCAATTTACACACTGGCAGGCGTCGCCACAGACAAAAACCCCAAATTTTTTGAGAGCCTGTCAAAACTGGCGCCGGTGTGATGAAGGTGCTTCATGGGATTAGGTGAGAGTCTTTCTTGCTTTTTGATGGAAAAGTCAAAGGAAGAGACAGCGTTCTTCAATGCACTAAAGCAAATAGTTAGCAGGATATCAATTTAAATTAATATGTAAAAGGGATATTTGTTAAAGTTTATATAATCTAAATTTTTAAATTACTATTTTAGATAGATTAAAATAAAATTTTTTTTTATTTGTTCTATATTTTGTATCCTTAGGGTTGACTTGCTTGAAGGCATATTAGTTAAATGTGGTTGACTAGCGACTGCTCGACTGTTTACCAGGCAAATATTTGACACTGTCTAGGGAGGCTTGAGGCTCTTGGAGGAAGGTAATTCTGTGGTGCAATCAATGGACGTGGCAAAGGAAAGGCCGTGAAAAACAAGTTCAATTAAATCCCAGTCACGCCGTATCCTTTGCGTCTTTTGGTAATCAATGCGTTTAACGTTTTCAATCAAGCAACCGGCAAAAAGGCAACAGCAAAATTATTGAGAGTGTGGAGGGTCTCGGGGCATGGAAGAGTCAGTCAGTCACAGAGACAGCTCAAATTCAGTTAAGCATTTCACTTATTTGCATATAAATTGATTAAAAAGAAAATACATGCCAGCCAGACAGACACTCGCACACAGTCGCACACTTTTGAGTGTGTCAACATGGCAAAGGACGAAAGGGTCCTGCTCAGCTCTGTATACCCCTTGCTCCGCCTCTTTCTATCATCATCTCTGTCTCTTTCTGATGTGCTTTTCTACTTGTCTTTTCTGGCCATCTCTTTCTTCCACCCATCTGAGGCTTTTCCTCTTTGGCAATTTCTGACACTTCAAATGCGTATGATTGTTTTCCTTTTGATCAGCGAGTTGTGAAGTGATTCACTGATTGAGTTCAGACTCAGTTGAAGCGTTGACAACATCAGTGCACACATTCTCCCAATCTTCTCTTGGACCGAGCCACGCCCACCTTTTTGAATGCCCTTTTATCACACACTCACACCCTTAAGAACTGTCAGTGAACTGGCGAAAGACCTTCGTGACGTGTAGGTTGCAGATGTTTAGGTCAGCTACCTAGGGCAGATTTCGCGAAAGATGATAGTAGAGTTTATTCTGCTTAATAAAATTGACAAAAATATTAAATCCTTGGCTTTAAAAAGCTTGATTATTTTAATTTTTTTTTAAGCAATTATTATTAACAATTTTTGTCGTTCTATTCTATACATGTTTTTTAATTCAATTTTTTTTCGCCAAATTCTACTGATTTCCAGTGAGTCATTCACTTACAATATGGGTCATTGATGGCTTTTTTGTGTTGTGGTTCCCCTTTAGGTGTTGCCTAGTTCCATTTGCTTTCGTGCCTTTTAAGTGAAAGTTCGGCGGGCTTGTTTAGTCGGGTTTTCCATCGGTAGAAGGAATGTTCTTGAAGGCCATTCGGACAAGGGGCTGGAGCCTCAAGGTTATACTTAAATATTCAGTTGTCAAACAAAAACAGTGAAGTTGAAAATCGAATTTACAAAAGAGGATCATAAGAATATTACGTATACGCAGTGTCGGTGGAGGGTTATATTTAAGTCGCAATAAAAAGCAAAAAAGTATTATTATCCTTTCCTATTACCTTGGCTTATATACTTTTATGGTGGAATGGCATGGAAATGCACTTAGAGGGAGTACTTATTGCATGCGACACATGCGATGCGTGGCAATATGTTTGTGTCATTCAGCAATTTAGAAAATTACATGTCTTCATTCCCACACAACAAGCGACTGAATAAAACAAGAGTCAAAATAAAAAAAAGGCTTGAAAAGAACGAAAAATCAATACTGAGGATATTAACTGCTCACTACACTTGACTACAGCGAATCAAAAAATAATAAGTTTCTGATTTAAATTTATGTGAAATACTTGAAAGCTGATGTTGAAACAAAGATAAATCACAAAAAAATCCATAAATTTTGTAAACTCGTTTAAAAGCCATTCATCAAAGCCATCACAGATATTTGCTCTTGGCCCTTTTATGTGACGAGCCATGGCGGGGGCAATAAAAACAAAATGAATTCCATGGTCCATGGTAGTAGTGGACTCTTTGAATTGCATACTTTTAGGCGATTTCATTTTTATCTAGATACATTTGACTTTCCCTTGAATTTCCCTTTTTTCTGGCTAAATTTGTTTGGTTCGTAGGTAAACAATCCGCCAGTGGGCGACGCATCGGGCTTTAATTGAACTAAAATGCTTAGAAAAGCAAAGAGTGTAGGAGGGGAGCAAGAGGCCAGACACGAGAGTTATTTGCCGAATGAGCCAGGTGAGTCAGGTGAATGGGAGAGAGCTACTGTATCCGTCTGCGGCGAGTTGTCTGCTCTATATGACCGTATATGTTTTTAGTAACTAGTTTTTTACTCTCCCCACATCAGCCGGCAGAGCTTATAATTCATTCGCTGTAGCTGTCTCTGTCTCAGCGCTTTTATATCCCTCTCTCGCCCCACGCTCACTTGGCTGTTTATTCATTGCCGCCGCTTTATTTTTCGCTTTCAGTTTGCATTTCAAAGCCGCCAAAGTAACAAGTATCTTGCAGTTATCCATTCAGTTGGACTATAAAGCCCAAAATAAAACGAACAAGACACCACTCAAAATTTTATATACAAATAGTGAAAAGGGCTTTTTAAAAAATAAGTTCACCAACATGGATGTAAGTTTTTTATTTTCCTTGCATTTCTGTTTTTTTTTTTTCTGTGGGCCAACTGTGGCGACCTTCACCTTGGACTCCAATTAGAGAAATTGCGAAAAGTGCTTTCACCAAAATGAAAACCTTTTCCATGCTCCCTGTTCCTCCTTCCATGCCGAAATCTACTAAATTGAAAGCATCTGATTAAAGCTTGTGGTGAAACATGGGCGGGCGGGCGAACATCTTCTGGAAAAGATCAGCTGAGGCGAACGGGGTGATTCACTGTGTTTCCTCAGATCTGATGGGTTGTTTTTGTTTGTGTTTACACACCAGCTTTAATTACTTGATCCATAAATGGAGTTTTTTGTTAGTCATTTTAATGTGCGTTGGCTTTGTTACAGTGCTTGGAAAAGTCATAAGATATTTTACAAAAATAAACTGGCTTCGGTTTACAGAAGCTTAATAAGGTTCACGTTAGATGGTTTAATTATCTTTAAACTGAAAACTCAGCTAGTGGGTAATATTTCGTAATCGCAATAGGCATTACACATAGACCATACATAAATATTATAATTATGAAAATGAATCATTAATAAACCCATAACTTGGGTTGCGATACTTCTCACATAAAAAGTTAACTATATTACAAAACTTTAAATGCTTAACCTATTAAGTTAAATGATTTCATATGGGGAAAATTAATAAAAGGCTTGTCAATATTACTTTTTAAAACATTTTAAGTCTATTTAAATGATACAATATGACTTACTACTTCTTCGTTTACTACTGAAAGTATGTGTGTTTTTTTTTTCCAACAGTCACCCAATGGCGACCTATATACCCTTGAAGCCAACCTGGTCAGCAAGGCGATCCGGGAACTAACAGATGGCGCCGACAAGGACCCCATCACCAAGTTACGTCTTTTGTGCTTTAGCCGCGGCGCAACGGGCATATTAGGACTTGGCAGGTGGGTCACTTGATTGACTTTAAACGATATTTGAATCGGACCTAGGAGCTGTGACCCCGTGGCCGATGAATTATGCAAGGAAACAGTTCAATTTTAAATTATTCATTAAAGGGCCTTCCGGGCGATGGACGACGATGGCAGCAAGGCGCTTAACGAGGAGGAGTTCATCACCGGGATCCGAGACACGGGACTAGATGTCACGGGGGAGGAGATCAAGCAGATGTTTGAAACGTGAGTGACAGCCTGAAAATCGAGTCCAGATAAAAATTTAATTTTCGTGGACACCTTGTTTAGATTCGATGAAGACGGCAGTGGATCCATCAATATGACAGAGTTTTTGCTCAAGCTGCGAGTGAGTCGGTTATTTATATTCCATTATCTGTTTTTAAATTGAAATCAACAGCAAATCGCAAACACATTTTTCAAATTTCTGTTATTGATTTGATATTTAATAAATATTACTATTTTTAAATATTTTTATAGCCACCAATGCCACAGTGCCGATTGAATATCATCGATCAGGCCTTTGACAAAATGGATCGTGATGATGATGGTGTTATTACCATAGCGGATCTGAAGAATGTCTATTCTGTGAAGGAGCATCCCAAATTTCAGAGCGGAGAGAAGAGCGAGGATGAAATCCTTACCGATTTTCTGCACAACTTTGAGGGGGGTCGTGGCAATCTAGACGGCAAGGTTAGCAATTTTTCATTCGCTTAAAATGAATATATTTAAGACAATTTATTGACAGATAACTCGCGAAGAGTTCGTGAACTACTACGCCACAATAAGTGCATCAATCGACAACGATATGTACTTTGATCTGATGATGCGACGGGCCTATGCCATGTAAATATTAACAAAATGCATCCACTTCACTTAAATCTCAATCACGACTCATGTATAATTTATATACTGCTCAGCAAATAAAATAGAATCCTTTCTATGCAATTAAATAAATCTTAGGCTACATTTTTTGGGCAAAGTTCCAATGGCAAAGAACTTGACTATTTGTGCTCTTAATTCAAATCTAAAATACTTGGCCAAGATTTGTGATGACTTTCGGAGTTTCGGCTTGGCAGGATTTGGATATCGGGATTCGTTAGCTGTCAGAGCATATGAAGTGTTTGTCAAATATGCAGAATAAGAAGAAACAAGTTTTCTCTAAACATTTGTTCGTAGTTTACATGCATTTAAAGTCTGGCTGGATATGATATATATGTACATAAGCGGGCGGGTGGGGGCGTGGCCCATAATCAAGGCAGGGCGCCAAAGACGGCAATCAGAGCTACAAACACGGACACAAGCACAAAACGCTTGCCGCATTCGGCAAATTGTTTGGAATTGTCAGCAGCAGCAGTAGCAGCGAACTAATGTCATCTGTGTGTGAGTGTGTGTTAGTGCTTTCGCCCTGACTGGTTGGCATTTATCACACAGCCAGGACCGGCAGCCTAAATGTATGCTTTAAATTATGCAGACACCAGCTGAGTTTGTCGCCACATGCAACTGTGCGTTTCTGTGACTGTGTGTGTGTGCATCTGCGTCTGCATTTGTTTGTGCGTGGCAAGTTTGTGCTCTGATTGCAAGCAACTCATACAAAATTTTAATTGCCAATGTTGAAATTACGCACTGAGACAAAGGACGGGCGGGAGCCAGACTTTCAGACCAAAAAGGGTGAGAAAATTCGGAGAAAACTGACTTTCCTAACAAGTCGTACACTTAAAAAAAAGGAATCCAAAAAACTTACATATGTATTTGTATGGTGAATTTCTAGATTTTTAATACATAAATATATTGACCACCTTCAGACAAGCTAATAATAGTTTATAAAGTTTTAAAACATTCTATTATTTAATTGATCGACCAGTGTATGTATATGCAATGGAGGCTTACTGCGTGTAAATCACACACTCCCAACTTTATCGTATCATTTCATTAAATTTTATTTACAGCCTGGCAACTGTCGTTGGGCTGTTTCTTCTCTTTGGGAAGATGTTGGCCAACGACAACTCTGAATTTGTGGCAGTTTTCATTTGCCGCAAAAGTTCCCGTCGAAGTCCCAAATGGCTTGGCTAATCAGAAAACCGAAATTTACTATTGCCAATTTTTCCCAAGCTAAAAAACTGATAGGCATTCATTTTCGTTAATTAATTTTCTATATAAATTATATTTAATAAAGATAATATTAAATAAAGATAGTAGGTCCTTTTCTTTTTAAGATAATTTTAATATTAAAATGATGGCACCCAGAACTTTGAAGTTTTCTCTTACATTCCGTGTGACATGGACATTTTTCAAATGATCAAATCCTCGAGCTGAGGACGGAAACGAGGGCGACGACTAATGCATTATTTAAATCTAGTTAACACTTGGCCATTTGCCGTTGATTGAAAAGGTCGAGGAGCAGCGGTCCGGAGGGACAAAAGCAGAAAGGACATCGCTGGACGGCAAAGAGTGTGTCGGACAGGACAAATGGAAGAGCAGCACATGAAAATAATAATAATAAAAGGCAGCCGCAGGCGAATGGTCCTTGGAACTTCATTGACGGAGTATTGAATACATTTCATTGCATGCCGAATACGAGGCAGGAAATGGAGAAAGGATAATGGAGAACGAGTGGCGTGCGAGTAGGCGGAATGGTAAATGGCGAAAATGTATCCTTCTGTGGTAGGCATCGAAGTGACGAAACTGCAAAATATTTCAGTCACGTTTTAAATGTAAAAATCTCAATCACGTGCTCGAAATGCGCGCATTCACAATATGCACAAGAAAAAAGTTTAAGCAACAACTGGAGAGCTAAGAAAAAAAGAAATTATACACTTTAAACTAAATTTGTTTATCTTAATAAGGTCTTAATTTTAACGACAATGTAAGAAAGTATTCGTTGCTATCATGCGAATTGCATGAAGATTGCTACTAAAAAAAGGAATGCCCTGCCGTTTTCTTAGGGTGTACAAATATAAACGGTATTGCAGAGTGTCGGGCATTTGGCCAACTGAAAATCGGAACGAAGCCGGGTCCGCGAAATGCGGCAAAAGCCCTTAACAGGTACTTGTTGGATCGATGATTTAATGTCGCCATTGGCGGGATTGCGGACCGAATTCGATGAGCTGTCGCGGTTGCATCTAATGATGTTATTGTTGCTCCTGCCACACCAGCCGTTGCATCATTTGTGGCCGCTCAAATTGCATAATGTATGCAAAAAGCTTAACTAACTGTGCGCATCGCTGATTGAAATATTGAAATCAAGTGGCATTTATAGTTGGCCAAGCACAAGCAGCCAATCCAGCACTTACACACAGACGGATATGTTTACCTGTGGACAGCGCACAATTCGCGTCAATTTCCGTTTCCTTTTAACACAGCTCGTATGACTTTCACACCCTTCTTGTGTGATTGAAGCTTTTCCTTTGATTATATAATTCAACAGGGTTTTATAGTTTTGGAAGCTAGTACTTAATAATCTAAATTATTATTTAGTACATATGCACAGAAAAACGTATATGTTTATATTTTTTCTTTAGAAACTTCAGTTATGCTTAAATAAACCTCTTAATAAAATGAAGCAATAATAATATAGTAAATTCATACAAACACAAAAATATCTACTTTACATTCTATAAAACAGACAAATTCTTTCTTCATTTTAGAAGACTCCCCATTCAAGTTTATAAAAATTTATGTAAGAACTAATAAGCTATAAAAATATCGAGGCTGATAAATAAAGTTAAGAGTTTAATTGGTTATCCTGGTCATGAAGTGAAGTTTGTGAAGTATAATTGATTGACTTAATGAATAGAAATATTCTTACCTAAGCTTTTAGTATAGAAAACAATTTTTTATTAGATAATTCGTATGCATTTACGTTGTTAAAATTCAGTTTAAATGACATTTAGCCGAGAAATATATTTTATCCAACAAGCAAATGTTAAAACATTAATTTCAGCCAATATCCCGCATTAGCTCTTTGGAGTTTAGTTTTACCAAAGGCACTTGTTAGCATTTTGGGGTTTTTTTTTTGTGGAAAATGAACATGCAAATGACCATTTTATTACGAACATTTTATTATTTCGCCAAAATGTGCCATAAAATACATCAGGTTATGTTCGAATCGCATGGGTGTATAGGTATGTGAAGGTATGTGTGGGTTGGAGCGTAAGTCCCGTTGCGGCTTCGTGCACAGCCATTTATATGCCAAAAATATATATTTTGAACATGACAGCGGCAACAAAAAATCAATTTGTAAATGTTTTTAGAGTGCAAGCGAGACAGAGCCGGGAAACTTTGACATTCCGACGCACAACTTTGGCAGCTGCTGCGGTGGCAATTGCTGTTGCATATTTTCCGATACGGTTGCAACACGAAACGAAACGTAACGAAACGAGACGCACGAAATGCTGCCAAGTGACCCCATTGGCAGCTGCAATGTCCGTTTTGTAATTAGCGCTCGATTCGTTTCGAAAGGTCCAAGGGGAGTTTTCTGACCTCAATTACTTTGTCACCATTTCAATTTGCAATTTCAGCCATTAACTAGTTACGCTCGATGCAATTAAACTTGCACTTTTCCACTTTACCGTTCAGCAAGGTAAGAAGAAATTCGCCAAACTTGCCACGCCTCCCGCTTGGTCATCAAAACGCCCCTGCTTCACACCTCTATCCGTTCACCATTCACCTTCTACGTTCCCACGCCCCCAGGAATGATGTCAGCGGCATTTTCCACCGCAAAGTGTTGTTATTGCCAGTATTTCGTACCATAGCATCCGCAACTGTTGTATTGCACACAGTGAAAGTTCTCACTACCCCACAGATACACTCGCCGAGACACAGATACAAATACAAACACATGGATAGAAACCCTTCGCCGTCCAGCTGCATGTGCGTTCCATTGGAATAATTTGAAATTGGAAAAAAAGTTGCCGGGCTTTTTTTTGTTGCCATCTTCCCATCGAGTTAATTGCAAATTGGATAAAATTGTAATTTTACACTTCATTTGATTCAATTCATGGCTGATTGACAATTTAGTTTTTCATTAAGGTAACTGCATAGAAATTCATATTTACACGAGGAAAATATTTTAGCATTTATAATTATGTGTATTTAATTTATAAAATGGAATCAGTTGACACAAATTCATTCCTTAATGACTAATCATGCTTTTGTTATGTCTTATATTTTTTTAGCAGCTTAACTTTTTTCAGTGTTTAATGCCATCGAATCATCAAGGATGTTTTCCAGGCTGATCCAAGAAATTGCGGCCAAATATGGCGGCTCCTTGATTGCTGGCATCTTAAGGAAAAAAGTATGTCAGTGCAGGAGAATATTTAAGGAAAGAAAGTGGCCCACAAGTTGAGGTACGATGGCTTAGATTGAATTTTAAACCTTTAGACGATGCACTTTCTCACAAAGGCTTTTACATTTTTAGAAAATTTATAAATTATTTTTAGAAAATTAGGAAATATATGTTAGAAAATAGTTTTAGGACATTTCTTAGAGTTGTTCGAAAAAAAATAGAAGTACCCCTTTAGGAGTTAACTTTCTGTCCACTTCTGTCCGGTTTTCACATTATCAGCTTCTTAAAAATGTACCTCAAGTAAGTAAAAACCGTATTTTAAAGCATGAAGCTTCAGGAGGGGTCTTTTTAATATATCCACAGAAGCATACATCCGAGGCTAGCTTTCCTGTATTTTAAAAACCAAAAACAGAAAGTCCAGTTTCTTACCTCTACTTTAAGGTAAGCCATATTAATTATTGAGTGCATTGGTGCCACAACCACCGCAAGTTTCAGGTGTCTGCATTTGAGGTGGGGATTGCGGAGAGCGAATACATGGCTGGCATTATGCATACGCAGTGTGGTAACACGTTATAAACAAAAGTCATAAAGCAAACTTAAAGTTATGAATTTTTAAAATTCCTGATTTATTTGCAGGAAAAGTTTCTATCCAACACCCCCGAAACATATCCACTCCGTCGGATCACAACGTGTGTTTGCGTGTGTGTGTGTGTGTAAGGATATGCAGTGTAAAAGAAGTTGGCACTTTTTTTGTAGCTCCTGCATTTTTTTGGCAAGTTTTTCTGCAGAATGTTTGGTTTTTTTTTCATTTATTTTGCAGCTTGGCATAAAGTTTTAGTTGTCACGTGACTTGAGAACGCAGACGAGCGAAATTCGCATAAAATAAATACCTGGCAGGCAGAAGCTGCTACAGAAGCTGGTACAAAATTTTGGGGATGGTAAGGGGACCGGAAACGGAAACGGTATTTACAGCCACAGAAAGTGTTGCATATGCTCAGGCGCACGTTGCTTTTGTTTTAATATTCATATTCGGGCATCAGAAATTATTCGCCGGAATTAAGTTACGCAGAAAGAGGGCAAATAGGGAACGAGGGAGTGAAGAAAGAAGAAAGAAATGGAGAGAGGCGAAGAGACAAGCAACGAAGGCAGCTTAAAAGGGACAGCGTGGAAAATGCTTTGAATTTAAAATCTGCAATTTTCTGTTGATTGCCGCACCCAGAAGCAGAGTGCAGTTATAGAGTAACATGCTGCAGCGGCAACAGCAGCACCACCACTGGCGGCTGCAACAAAAATTACAACAATGGCAACAACCTCAAAGTGTTGGCGGTTGGTAAAAGAAAAAGAAGAAGAAGACGAAGCAGCATCAGGAGCAGCAACATCATCACAACTTTTGCGTAAAATTCCAGTCATGTGTCCCTAACAAATCCCTGCATTATTCATGAAATGATAAGATGACTTTGTGCTGCCGTCGTCGTCATTCGCTCCAGAGCCCCGCCCACACAACCAGACTTTAGATACACCCCACATCCACGGCTATATCCAAGCTCTTGCCCCACACTTCGCGCCATGCACGTAATATTTTTACATGCAGCTGCAGCACGGACTTTGCTTGTGGCCTGCACTGTTTGTTGTCTGCATTTAACTACCAAGGATATCCGTTAACTATAAAACTCGCAAGTCCAAAGAGGTGTTTTTGATTCAAAGGCCAACTTATAAAATTGTTGCCATTATTGTCAGAATCCTGTAAATTTTTATGCAGAAAAGCAGGATGCGAAAATTACCTTATAATTGGTTAGCATCTTCAACAAAATTAATGATACCTTACAAATAGTTTTTTACTTAAAATTTTTAATAAAATTGCTCATATACCCCGTGTCGAAATTTTGCACTGTTTTATATTTTCCATCTATAAAATGATATAAAATGATAAAATGATATTTTTATTCCATGCTTTTTATTTTGTAGAAGCTTAACTAGAAACCAATAATTAATATTGAGCCATATCTGAGTTTTCCCAAAATGGTTTACCTGGAATATGTTGCGTATGAGTGATTTTCTTTCAGAACTTATAGATAGAATTAAAGGGATACGATAAAATTTTTCAAACTCTTTATTAGTCTATTAATTGTTTTTATAAACTAAAGAATACCAAAATACGGAATAAAAATAATAGCAATATGTATATATTTTTGTGTAGAATAACACAAGAGAATTGTCTCTTGCGTGATTTTATTTTATTTATTTTTTATTGTAGTTTTTATTATTTCTTTCTTTATTTTATAAAAATGACAGAGTCACAAATAAAGTTTTCTGTTAACACCAGTAACAGGCCTCTGTTCGGCATGACATCCTTTCTGTTAACTCGTAACAGCCAGCGACAAAGCTACAAAATGTTCTTATCTCATCTGTGTTTCTCTTTGACTCTCTTTGCAGTAAGTTATCGTGGACCAAAGGTCCTGTTACAGGCTCAGCTGTCGTGTAACCGAGTTCGTTAGCAACCGAGGCCACAGTTAGATGCTGAGCGATGCTATTACACGAGAACTGGCCACGAAGTCCTTTGGCGGCTGCGACGCCAGCTGCTCTGCCAAAAGCGATGGCATCTGCGAAATGGAACTCCCGATTTCGAATTCGCAGCTTCAGTCAGCTCGTAAGCCTGAAGCCGCGCGGAGATACTTTTCGACAGCATTCCCGAATCGTCGCCCCGATTGCTGTCCCATAAAAAAGGGATAAAACTGCCCATGAGTTCCCTTACTGTAGTAAAAGAAAGATAATTACGAATACATGTGCTTGAAAAATAAGACTCAAAGATAAGACAAGAATAAAATTTTCTATTCCATCCCTTTGCGAATGGTCAATTAAACATCAAGGATAGTTAAAAGACCCTCCTTCAAACCGAAAAATGAAACAGTGAATAAAATGAAAATACTTGTATTTGTAGTGAATGAACTTTTGGCATCGTAAAACAAAAATAAAACAAAACAAGTTTAAAATTGCTACATGGACGTGGCGACAAACTGAACAGGATTGGAAACTTCCGGTTCCGCAGAGTGCTTCAATTTCAGTTAAATGTCAACTCTAACCAAACCCAATTGGCACGAACATCCAAGAAAAATAAAGTGAACGGCTAAAAAAAGGTACTGAAGTACAAGGGCTTCTGTGTTGGGGGGCGTGGCTGGTGGCACTCGATGGCTTATCCAAATATTAAACACATGGATTCGTTTGAATTTGGCATTTAAATTATTTAAGTTGACAAACGCACATACACATACCAGCCAGTTCTACAAAACAGGATGCCAGGGCGTCTGCCACGCCCACATGTCCTTGTTTTTCTTTTTTTTTTTGCTGTTATTTCCTGCTTTCCCTTTCATGCGAGTTGGTACACGAAGAAATAAATTGAGTTGATTTCGTAAAGGAAATAAGCACATTATTTAATTAGATTGGCAATCATTAATTTTAACAATTGATAATTGGAAAAAAATTAAAGCATGTTAAATTTTTTATTAAAGACTAAAATTGTTTAAAAAATCAAAAATTATTTCTGTAAATAGGTTAATAATATAATTGAGTAGAGTATATATGTATATCCTTACTATATTTAATAAGCCAACAAATTTTTTTTATTGTGTACCAACTCCATTCCCATCGGCTTCTTCTCTGCTCCGAGCAGCTCTAATGTTTGTTATTTATTTATAACGACACTGACAGAGCGTATCCTTTGAACTTTTCTGCATGAGTTTGTCGCTCAAGTTTTATTTATTTATATTCTCTTTTTTCCGTTTCTCCATCTCGATTTGGATTTGGCATTCTTCTTTTGTACATCTTCCTTTGACACAGTGTTCAATTAATTGAGCCACCCGTTTGACCTCCACTTGGCTGTTCGATTCTAGTTTTTTGTCGCATCCCCTTCACTGCACTCGAAACAAAATAAAAAGGATCCGAAGAGATAAAAGCGTGCTATTGCGGGAGGACAGGGATAAACTGCATAAATCAACGCCACTGCCAAAGCCAAGAGCAACAATAACTGGAAGCAATTAATTTTATTCAAACAAGAGCAACAATAAGGACGCCGGCGAAAAAATGGATTACGGCTGGCTGATGTTTCTGTTCATCGCACTTTTAATTGGTAAGTTTTTGTGTCCGCCAGTAATCGAGGAAATTATTATTATTTTTTCCTGTTATTGCATTCAATTTATGCTTTGTTTTTGGTGTCCCTGGTTTTACAATATTTGTTTGGTTAATGAAGCGATGGCGGGGATTTGTGGACAACGGTGCGTATGCGAAATGTGAGCCGGTCAAATCACCGGCTTTTGAGTGTTGCTCCCGAATCGGTTTATTATTATTATTTTAATTGTTATTGGTGTTTGCGCGGAACAGAAACCGCAAATCAATATTGGGAAACTTTTGCCTCTGGTGAGTGGAGTGCTGGGAAAACTCTGCGCTTTTAATGACTTTTGCCATAATTTCAACGGCTGGCGCAGTTGCAGTTGCACTTTGGTTAGCTGCCTTGCTGCCGTCATCCCTTTTGGCATTTTGGTAATTTCTGCTGCCGCAACTTTCGCCAAAGGAGCACAGGCAGCAGCAACTGCAGCACATCTTGAGTGCAGTTTAAACTTAAATTGTATTTTTGAAATGTTCGCAATTAGGCAGACTGCCAAAGGCATCCCTCCATTTCTCCTGCTCTTGCTCACTCCTTGCTTGGTTTTCATTCCCTGCTGCCGGAGCACTGGAATTGCCAATGGCAATGGGGCAATTAATTTGCAGCACATTAAATGAGCTGGCTCACTTTTCTCTTATTTCTTTCCTATATGACCTAGAAATTGTATTCCATCATGTGTGCTAGCTTTGCCTTAGCAACTCTTTATTGTTGGGATTAGTTTATATTTTATTCTATAATTTTAAAACAAATTATAAAACTGCAATTTTAATTGAGATTATTCAGTTGGGAAACATAATTATTTACTAGTTCCTGAAAAGAAACTAACTATATTACTGGAGTGTGAAAAATAGGGTATGGTTCCTTTTTTTACAATTTCTTATGACTTTGGCTGAACAATTCCCCCACACCTCACCTCAGAGTGCTTTCATCCAGGGACATCAAGCTTCATGCAGTCGAGCACCCACACAAAGGGTTGCCTAACAAAAGAAAACAGGAGCCAGGAGTGGCGGAAAGAAAGTTCTGCTGGGGGAGTTGTAACTTTTCAATTTTCTGTGAACATTTTATATTTAGAGTGTTTGCCAGCAACAACTATTTAGCCAGCCTAATGGAATTAAATATTGTCCATTCTGGGACATCCAATTTACGATGTCGCCCTGAGTAACCGCAAAGGAACTACAACAAATAACAAGAGGCATGGCTCTGTTTATTTACATTGAAAAATCAGTTGGACTGCTTTATCATTCGGAACCCAATTAATTTGTGGATCCAGATGCATTCTGTTCTCGACTAAAAAAGAATAAACAATTTTGCTATTTGTTGGTATTTTATAGATACTTTTTCGGCACTTTGTGGGTTTTAGTGGCCGAGCTTAGGCCTTCTGATGAAATGAATATTTATGCATATGTTCCAGCCACAGGAGAAAACCGAGCTGTGTGGATTGTTGTATACACATATAAACACACACTTCACCACTGAACCACAAGGAGCTATTAAAAATAAAAAACAAGCCACAGCAAAAATGTTTGCCTAAATGTCTAGTCTCGGCCTCTCCAAATGAATTTATCACCAAACTTGTACGCCAGCCCAGGCCGTACTGTCCCCAGAAATGCCTATGTAAATTTGTCCACAAGTGGGAGGAGACTCGGAGGAAAGGTGTCCTGGAATGAATGCGTTTGCCACTCTCAAATGAAATGTGTAGGTTAATTATCAGTAAAGTTTTCTATGCTGAGGTGTAACTATATCTATGTGAGCTTGTTACTCTGGCTTCGCTCAACCAACACCAGGTTTTTCCATCCCCTTTTGTGTGGTTTAGCGGGGAAACCAGCTTAACCCACACAGAAGGGTAATGTGTTGGTTTGGCTTCCTCGTGACTTAAATTTTACCATTGTTCAGATGTATTTTTAGAGTTTTTATTAAATAATACGATAGTATTATGTGCCTTATTATTATGATTGAGTCGCTTATTAAAAATATGAAACTTAAAAATGGGCTTTAATGTAAGCTTTAATGTAATGTAATTCATGCTAAGCTTCAGAACTTGTAAGGGTAACTAGTTACCATTTTAGAGTCCTTCTGCAGAATACGCATCTCTCAGCTCATGTTAAATTTATTTTTGGCATTTCCAAAGCCAAGTCTTTTGACATTTGGTTAGTTCTTTCTTATCAGCTGTCTGGGCCAACCTTCCACTTGGTTGTTTATTTGGTCGGTAGCCAGCTTTGCTAAAACTCTGCCCCCAAAAACTATCACCGAGAGTACGTAGGGATAACTACATATGCCAGTTACATATGGCCGTGTATCCTTTGCTTTTGCATTCCTCTTCCTTCTCTCTTTTATATCCGATTCTACGAATCTCCCTCTGGTGCTGGGCCACCTGGCTAACTAACTGTTTTGCATATTCATTTCATGAAATTTCAAATTTATTCGATGTCTCATGTGCTAGGTCCTGCCGAAATTTGGTCACATTCCCCCAGTTTTCCCATTTTCCCAGGTCAGTCACCTGCGTGAATTAAAAATTACGTACAACCGAACGACATCCCACCCCATCGCCGGGCATCTCTCTGGATTTTGGTTACCAAATTTTGTCACTGCCCTGTGGCATTTTTTCTGGGACTTGATGGCCCTAACAGGATGTCAGGAGCAAATGCTTAATATGAAGCATATGGGGGGAAAAAGTATAGAATTTTTTCTCTTTATTATCAAACTATTATAGCTCTAGGATAATTTACTTGTGTTTTTTATAGTTTTTTGATAGTTTTATAAATTATCCAAATACCGGAAAGATACCGGGAAAAAATACGACTTACTGGTACCTAAAATTATTATTATTATTATTATTTGTTAGATTGCCCCATTGCATCAGCTCTATTTGTGACAGACATAAGTGTCCCGGAAATCGTAGACTTTCGGGACAATGTTACGTTATCCTGCAGCTACGACATGCGAGGTCACACTCTTAACTCTGTTAAATGGTACAAGGATCATGAGGAGTTCTTTAGGTAAGGCTAGCTTATGAATAAATATATATTTTCTCTTACTATGCATTCCTGTTAGATATTCTCCCCTGACGAGTCCGATTTATATGACGTTTGGTGTTCAAGGACTGCAGGTGCTAGATGGAAAATATTTATGCAACGAATCCAGCTGCAGACTGGACTTGAGTTTGCAAGGAGCTAAGTCGACTGGCGTTTACAAATGTGAAGTTAGTGGCGATGCTCCGCATTTTAAATTGGCCGACAAGGCCGACAATATGACGGTGGCAGGTTGGTCCTTCAGCCGATAATTTGTAAAAAATGCATATTTTATTTCGGAGTTTTTTTATATTTTTTGTAGCCCTACCTCAAAGCGATCCGCTAATAGAAAGTTTTAATTCAATGTACCGCATGGAAGAGTTTCTTAGTGCCACCTGCTCCTCGGACTATTCCAGTCTGCCCACTCGGCTTACCTGGTACATTAATGGCGAACAGGTGAGAAACCGAGCTAAAACAAAATATAAACTAAGCCAGTATTCTAGTTAGTATAGTATTAATAATATTTTGATTGTCGTTTCTAGCCCCTTTTGGGTGAGCTTCAGCCATCAATTGACACAAGCATTCCGGCCCATGATTACGTTTTGCGGCGCCAAAGGCTGCAAGTTCATTTCTATCTGCAAGGACAACGCTTTTTCCAGGCCGGAAAGATCCTGGAGCTCAAATGCGTGGCGGAAATTGAAAATTATCCAGAGCTAAGGCGTGAGACGACACTCAGTGCATCCTTGTCGCAGTTTGACAACTTTAACAATCAAATGCCGTTAAGACACGCAAATACAAGTGAGTTTCTATTTTAAATTCATAAGCTAAAAGTTTAAATTATAAGTGTAATATAACTTAGTTATTCATTTACATATATTTCATTACAAATTTAATTTCTTACTTCTTTTGTCTCTGATTTTTTCTACCACTCAAGATTCGGGAGCGAGACAAAGGAATAGTCTTGGTGGCAGGACATCAATAATTTCCGCAATCCTGGCGGTAATTTCTTTGCTCCAATGCCTGTGGCGCCCGTCATGAACACTCAAAGCTGTAGGGAAATTTGGGGATTAAGTGAAAACTGTCGATTTGGAATGGAAATTGCCTCGTTTGGCAACTTTGTCAACTATATCATCACGTTAGTTAGTCAGTCAGTTAGTCACTAGTTAGATAGTTAGGTAGGATAACAGACAAAGGTAAGACCGTGACTCTAGCCAATAGAAAAAGCTTTGGGTTGCCTAGTGTAAATACGGTTTGAGGTGCAAGGGCAAACCCAAGGAATAAAGTGTTAAAATTTATACATGCTATAGAAAAAAATAGTGTTAAGTGTGCAATTTATTTAAAACTATTTATTCTTTTCCGGTTTGTTTCGTAAAAATTAAATTTTTATGAAAGTAAAATAAAGAAATGATAAGCCTAACTAAGTTAAGGGGTATAAAATATGAAATTTTTTCATTTCTCATTTCGTTTATCCACTGCGAAGTTGTAAAAAACAAACCACAAACGTTTATGTTTAACACAATCGTTTTAGAAAACACCATGTTATCACTTTTCACATTGTGAAACACTCATATTATATACTTCTTTGTAGTAAAAATCATATTTTTCGTGTAAATGAATTTTTTGTGTCAGCTTTGCTATAACAACTATTCAGTAAAAAATGGGAAATTTATATTCCTTCGTATTGCAACTGACGGGGAAAAAAAACTGTATTAACTGCCTGACTCTGATACTAGCCAAAATAAGTCCCTCTCCAGCAAACCAATCGAATTTCGAATATATGTATATAGGCGTAATTTTTTCAATTGCCATTTGGCAATTGATTTTCATTCGTAGTGCACATGAAACATTTTCAAGCAAATATATTCGCGCACATCACACCACACACCAATGATAAAAAACACAACGCAAACAAATACTATACAATAAAAATAAATGTGAAAAAATAAAAACAAATATAATGGAAGAACATGAGATTTTATCAGCTTAAAACGAAAAGGCAGACGCTGTAAAAATCACTATAATTAAGTCTAGCATAGCCGTGCTGTAAATATAATTTTAAACATCCAAAACAGAGAACACACAACTATTAAATAAATCAAGTCGCGCTGCCTGGCTCAACTAAATACGAATGTATATAAAGCTATTCGCTATATATCTCATGTATTTACTTAGGCAAGTGGAAAAAACCGAACAGCAAAATAATAATCAGGCAGAAACGATTTATTTAGCTGGGCGACCATAAAAATAACACTAACTATTATCCGCTGGGTCAGATCCCTATAAATACAGCCACAGTAAAAAGTATTAAGCAAAAGTATTATACTACAGTATAATAATGATATGAATCCTGAATTTCGTCTGAAAATGTATCCAATTAAAATTAAACTCAGAGTGTGTGATGAAAAAGCATGGAAATTATAAAGCATAAATGTATAAATTAATTTATCTACTCATTCGCACATCTTTTGGTTGTAAAGAAAAAATACACGAGAACAAAATAAACGTGAGAAACTAATGGTAATGTATATAAAAGCATTTATTTTAATTTTTTGGTCCTTTTGGCGAGTGGCCATTAAATTGTGTAAAATATTTCAAAAGCGAACTGCAATGCATTTGTTTTTGTTTACCTGCTGTTCATGAAAAACTCAAATAAATAAGATGAATAAATAATTCAATTTATGGCTTTCAATGCGTTTATTCAAAGTTCGTTTCGCTAATCTGTATTATAACAGACATATTGGAACACGAGTATTAAATTAAACCGAAGGTAAATAAGTTTTAAATTAACAAAAGCCATAACTTTAAAGGAAAGTCAGACCTTTTTACTGTTTAATTTCAACTAAAATGTATGTATCAAACAAATTCTTAATTTCCATTTTTTAATACTTCAATACTTTTAGTTCATCTCAGCGGGTAAGTTTATGATAACTGTTCGACCGCCAGAACTTAAAGAGATAGTAAGTAATTCCCTGACAGCGTATACTTTTGGTCGTGATGAAATGTAGTCGTTTAATTTGAAATAATAACTTGTTTAACTACACAAATTTGCACAATTAATTATGCTAATGAGGCGCGTCCCGGTCAAAACCCGAAAGCCAGGCCAAAAAGGCAGCGAAACTGGAGAGCCGAGAAGGCTTAAACAATAAAAAGGGTTAAATAATTAATTTCAATGCTGCTGCAATTAGTTGCCACTAAATGTTGCATGAGTTCTGTCCAAGAGATGGGACAGGACAGGACACACACAAAAAGGAAGATGCCAAGACGAAAAGCTACAGTAAGACCCAAAAAGGAAAGGCCGTAATATAAAAGAGAAAAAGATAAAGACAAGAGGCCGAAGGGCAAAGACCAGGGCCATGACTTAATGAGCCTGGCCCTGGGAGCTAATCAAATTAGCCGGCCCATGGACTTTTGATCAAAAATGCAAAACTTTTCACATTTTCGCTTCATTTCGCGGACGCCACATGGCGTATGCGTAATTTATGTAATTTTAATTAGCCCGCCATCACTCTGTTGTAGTGACTTTTTCTCAAAACATGCGTGGCTTATGACGCATAGCTGTCATATTCCGGATTCGGCAAAGTACACTTAATTGAAATTAATTTTGCATTTTATTTTCCCCAAAGACTTTCCATGATTTTCTGGTGTTTATTTCGAGCCGACAGACGGCATGGGCATGGAATTTCAAACATTTTCAATTAAGAAACGGAAAGGGAGAGACACAGGCGCAGGCACAGACACAGTCAGGCCCTTATCAAGTGGAAGTTCTTGAGTTGCGTCTAAGTTACCGAAAAGAACGAGCAAGATCCAAAATAAAGTGAAGTGAATTTTTCGCGCTTTGGCATTTGTCAAAGTTTTTTACTCCCGCTCCTTGGCGCCTCCGTAGGACTCTTTCCCTCGAGTGTCCTTTTTGACTCAACTCGGCTTGAGTTCTTTTTGCTCTTTTTTCTTATTTTTTTCTTGTGCTGCTGCAATCGTCGCCTGTTTGCGTTTCATTAAAATCCATTAAAATACTGCAAATCAAATTAAAAGTTTCAACTTCGGGCTGGCAGTTGGCATCATTGTCAGACCATCATCATCACCAGCCGTTTACGGATTTCCCCCGGTCGTCCTCTTCTTCATTTGCATGCGCTACATTACCAACTGGCAAATGCAAATGCTTCGTCTCATCCTCCATCCATCGTCTTGCAGAAATTACTTTTTAATTTCTTCACTAATTCGTTGAATTTGTTGGCAAAAAGTTGACCAAGGGGAGCCCTGTCCATTGTTTATTAATTACATATGCAGTCGGGCCAAAAGCCATCGATAAACAAATAGCGAAACGAATCTGTTATGACCCGTTGACCTATTGAGTGCTACGTGACCCACAATGGCTCATTTGTATGTGGCCCAGATGGCAACCTCATCGCTCCGCATGCCACGCATACCAAACAGTTGTTGACACAAAACGGGAGCTGTCAGCTCCCGAGCCGAGTTGCTTATTCCCAAATTGATATGCAAACAGCAAACGACAAAGCGGCTGAGAGTCCTGGATCCTGGAGAGCGGCAAAGGCAAGGTCGAAGGCCGGCCTGCTCATCTAATGCTATTGTCGACGCAGAGATTTCAATTTTGATTCAGAACTGCCCTCGCCCAATGGGGCATAATCAAAATTGTTCAATATTAAAAACAAAAATGTAAAGCCATTCGCGGAATGGTTAATTTCAGGAACCGAACTGGGAATTTCTTTGTGGCTATTAAGGTATGGTATTTGAAATTGGAAAAGGCAGCGGTACCTCACACAAAAATTCTTCCTTAAAACAAAATTGTTGAACTTATTTTGCGTAACATAAGATAATCATGTTGGATGGAGGCTTCTTCAACATGTCGCAAAAAATTCAAACACAAAACACAAGCTGGCTAATCAAGCAAACAAAAATGCAAAATAAGGCACAGATCGCATGGAATCCGACACAATCAGATACAAAAACCAGACAACAGAAAATGGCTTGTAAAACGCCCTGTAAGACAACAATTGAAAAGAATTACCTTCTAACTCGAGTGCAAAACACACACGCACACCCATTCATAGGGGCTCAGACCGATGAAAAGAAGTCAGACAAATGTATGCAAAATGCTTTTTGGCAAAGAGGCTAACACAGGGTCTACTTATGGCCAGGGGGTGTGGGTGCTAAAATGCTAAAAGTATCGACATCGCAGGAATTTCAGGCCAACAAGGCCGACGGCAAAACGTAAACTCTTCAATAATTGAACGTGTAGTCATGAGGAAGCGATAAAATCGAATTGCTTCCTTAATGTGTGAAATTGATACAGGAAACAATTTTCCACATTGTTATGGCCCGCACATGGTGCAAAAGGCAACTCAAAGGCATTGCCATTGCCATCTTCATCGGTGACATAGGCCAGCTATCAGACAGGGCTTCTTAGCCGAGATTACACTGAATATACACCTGGAAAAATGAATGATAACTTTGACTGAGGTAAGTTTCTTGCCACTGCAAGATAAATATAAAATATCTTAAATATTTTTGCAAGTGCTTTAAACTTCAAGTGATTTTGGCTAGACTCACAACCAAGGGCTCAACACTCTCCATCTGGGCTAAATATTATATTTCAAGACCCCCACAATCCGATGTTCTATACATCACCCTTCGATGGCAGCTCATCCGCCCAACTCAGCCCATTGCGGTCCATGGTCCATCAGCGCTTGCAAATATGCTTTTGAATTGGTTTACGGCCATTGGAGCGCGCACATTAGAGGAGCAGGATTCCCACGACCCCGACATCCATGACCCAGGATCCGTTTCAGAGTCCTCAGCGATTGCATGACAGCTTCTTCGCGTTGTTGTTGCTACTGTGCCGGTTTCTCTGCAAGCTTTTGCTAATGGCGTGGCTAACACGATTTGCGGCTGGAACAGCAATCGAAAATCGGCAACAAATGCACTTTGAGAAATTGTAGATAATTCGAAATGGCTGTATTTTGAAGCATTATTGTAGCATCTTTAAGTAAGTTAGCTTCATTTAAGGCTAGTACTTGAAATATTCAATTCATTCAAGCTTAACGAGAGCATTTTCAGTTAAAAACCCATAAATTTTAACTCAGTGTAATCAAAGGCCGCGAAATTCAATTGAGGTCGATGGCGGTGCGGATACGAATACGGATGACGGAGAGAATGTCGATGCCTCCCTACTTTTCTCCTTCTGATGTGGCCAGGGCCGATGGAAATGATGAGCTAAATGCAATGGCCGATCAAACAGTCCGATTGGTTGGCTACCCGGAAGCCTCAGACCGAACAGGATGGTCTAAGCCGAAAGGTTCTGGCTGGAGCAACCCAGAACTTTAGGTCTAATGTGCGTCAATTTTAGGCGGTGTGCAAGCCGAGAATATTAACAAAGGCGACAAGTACGGTACAAGTACAACGGCAGCGGCAACAGCAGTGGCAACAGCAACTGAAACCTGGCTAAAAACATTGTTAACTCGCAGAGAGCCGTGTGCCGTTTACATAGCTCGCTGCACCGTGCCGGGAATACTCGCAGGACGATGCCAGGACGAAAAGATGGCAAGACGTAGCGAGACGTTGCGCGACAATTTTCCGCTTGAATTACGCTCCCGGTTCATGCTTCGTTTGCACAACCCGCGTGGGTGGAGAACGGGACTGGGACTAGGACTGGGCCAGGCCCAGGCCAGGTGGAAGGCAGGTGGTAGCGGTATGGCTGGGAGAAAAAATAAATAAGCGGTAGCAAATTTCCATTTTTGCGAGGCCAAAGCAACAGCCATTCCGTGGGGAGGGAGCGATGCCTCACGCATCATACGCTTAGCTAAAAAACCCACTAGAAATCTGAAATACCTTCGCGAAAAGTATATTGTAATGTAAAGAAATATAATACTGCTAACACGAAATATTGGCTTAGAAATAATCATAGTTCTTTGGTTACTTAAATTCCTTCTCAGCCAATGTTGAATGTTTAAGTTCTGTTTTAACTTTTAAATTTAAAGTGTATGGTAGAGACAGGCGACGCGACAATCGACGGTTGGTTCTTTGGATCCTGCTGCCTGGACCACGCCTCCATATCTATTCAACCCTCTTTGCCGGCTTTGTCTCCCTTCAACTAATTCTCCCCAGAGATAAGCCCTATGCAAATAATGAAAAACTATAAAAACTCATGTGCGGCCAAGCATAGAGAAGCTGGGAAAAAGCAAAAAGATAGAAGGCGCAAGGGGGGATGGGCATAGGAATCTGGTTACAGACAACGCTGGGGCGCTGGGAAGGAGCCATGGAAATAATATCGGCAAAATAAAAATGTGCAAAAAGGCGGAAAATAATTCAACTAAACAATGTACACGTATTTACATAAATGGATGAAGCCGCTATATTCAATTACCTGGCTTAAAGAAGATGACAGGAAGGAAAACAAAAGGGCTCAAGGTGAGCTCTCGGCTGCGTTTGTCGGCAATGGAAACTATGAGATGAAATATAAAAGGGTTTGGGTTGTAATTAAAGAGAAAAAGTATCATGAAACCTAAGACACTTTTTAATTAAATAAGAAAACGAAATTTACACTTATTTAAAATTTAATGATCTCTAAATATATCGTTTTGCATATCAACACAATCGAACTGACACTTTTTAGTGACTGGCAGGCAGCCTTGAAGGCATCTGATGTTTCACGTCCAAATTGACAATTTTATCGAAAGAAGCCTTTGGCCTGGAATGTGTCGAAGCCGCCTCAGGACACCCAACGGAACTGAACATAAGCACGCACGGAGACAATATCAATGTGCGATGTAATGCGCGCATATAAAATGATGGCAAACATTTACAAATGTATTGCGACTATAAAGATTTTAAACGAAACCAGAGAAGGCAGGCTAAACGCAAAAAATTACAAACAAGAAACGAAAATCGAAATCTAATAAAAATTTCCATTTTTCTATGCGCAGTTAACTTTATGCGACACTTGTCTGTCGGTGCGTGTTCAAAGTGTTAAGTGCAGACTTTCACACACTCCGCACCCAAAACAGGCGCACACATCGGACACAGGACCCAGGACAACAGGCGAAAGGGCAAACTTTTGTTTCTCAGTTGCAAAGCGACCATTTCCCCACTTTCCCCCTCGATCTGTGATCCCTCATCTCATAAAGTCGCAGTAGGCACGCACCACCGCCAATCTATGTGGCACAGTGGTTTGCATAAATAATATGAAGGGGGGAAGTTTTTGGCTAAAAGGAGATTTGGGATTCACCAAAAGAGTTAAGTTGGCTCAATGCTATTCATTCCTTTAGTTTTTGAAAAACAAGTGTTGAAGATTCAACAGTGCGCTTTTATCCATTTTCCAAAAATATGATTTTAGAACAGCATTTGTTTTTTTCATAAAAAATTGTTTCACATTTCAAGTCTACGTCTCACAGTACTTCCGTGTTTTTTTAAGAAAAATGCTTATGGCTCAAACACACATATAGCTGGACAATTTAAATATATGTATATGTGTGACTTGTAGATATACATTTCCTTTATCTTGGGTAAACTTTTAAACTTTTTTAAAACGCCGCGCCAAAGCCGAAATGAAAGAATGCCAGACACACTTCACAGGCTTTTGTTTTAGAACAAACGCCACAGCCGAGGGGCAACAATAAGATGGGAAAGGGGGAAAAAAGTGGGCAGGAGGCTATACTCGCTCCGTTGAAAACCATTTTGCACGCTGGCAAGCATTATTTGGTAAAGAATATGCCCAGGGCAATGCACATAGATCCAGCTAAAAAGCGAACGAGAAGGAAAAACCGAGGAGTTGGGGCTGCTGGTGCGGCTGTGTGTGAAAAAGTATGTGAAAACTTTCGTAATTTATGTCATACGAAGTGTTAACCGCATGATGGCTGCACGCCGGATTGGATTTACATTGCTAAAGCTCGAGCAGTCGAAACTTCACCGGCTACAGCTCTGGGTTTAGCTTTGGCTTCTGTTTAAGCGACGACAACGACAACGACACTGGCAACGGAACACGGCCTCCGGGTTACAGACCACCGTCTATGGCCACAACCATGTCCTGCTCCGGCTCTCCACTTCCCATATATACTCTTTCTTTAGTTACAGTTTCTTGCTTAAACTATTAGAAGTACTTTTAGGCAGAATGAAGATCATTTTTTTTTTTAAATCAAATCTAGAATCTAGATATATCATCTAAAAGAGTTTCGATAATATAGGTAAGAACTTAAAAATAGAGCATTTCAAGAATCTTATATCATTAAATAACCCTTATTGTACATGTTTTTTTGCACTATGGTAACTACTTTTCATTGGCGATAACTTGACTGCAAGGGGAGCTACTGCGGTTTGGCTTTGTGTGGCGGCCTAATTGTTTTCAATTTTATGGCCAGGCAGAAGATCAAATTAAATTTGTGTCTGCAGCCCTTGGTCACGTTTTAAAGGGACCGGACCGACACATCCTACTTGACCCTTCTCGGGCATCTACGACTAATGAAAGTTGGTGAAATAAATAAATAAATGTCCATTTAGTTGCGCCCTTTTTGTTTATTTTATTTAATTTTTTTTCAAATTCCTTTTGTAATAGCCACAGCGTGTCCTTACCTTTTCCGTTCTCTTTTTTCAGCCGCTGCGGTCCTTTGCTGGTTTAGAAATTTCTTTTGTTTTTTTTTGTGTTTTCAAAACCCATGGGCGGTCCGGTTACAAATTTGTATCTCATTTTCAATCGAGTGTCTGTGATTAATTGCCCTTCAATTTTCAAAATTATTTACAGCAAGAAAAAAAGAGATGCCACAAAATAAAAGGAAATGAAAAGTCGAAAGCCGACCCCAATGTGCGAGTATCTATATCTGTATCCAATAACATTTGAATGGGCAAAGTTTTTTTGTGCAAGCATGAAGTTGGCAATTTGTAATTTTGCTCCTTTCTTGGTTTGCGGGTGGCTGGCGGTGCTATAAAAAAAGGACTTTATGCCAAATTTAATTAGGCGCAAAGCGAGGCGGCCAAAGACGGAGTGAAAAACGAGCGGATGACTTCGATTTGAAATGTTGCCAAGAGGGCGCAAATTATTTTCGGGGCTAGTCTTTGAAAAGGGTTGACTTTCGACTCGTTGCTCGTTCATTTTTTTCCCTGGCTTCTTGCGCCGCCAATTTAAAATTGCTTAAAGAGCACATTAATCAAATTCTGTGAGGCTAATATCCAGATGGCCAGTCGACCAGTCGGCCATTCGGCTGGCTTTTGTATTATTCGCTCAATATTTCATGACAGCTCCGGAAAATTGCTCATACGTCATGTGAACGTTGGCATGAATAAGGTATTCGGTGCAGCAATTTGCCGTTAATAAGTTGAACAATTCAGAGTGCGATTTCTGGCTTGATTTCTGGTCGGCGTGCCGATGTGGACTTCAGCATAGGTGGCCGTGGCCGTTGAAAGAACAACAGCATTAAATTGCCGGCAATTACGTTTTTATTGTGCTAAAATGCACCTGTGCATATTCCTGATGGCGCAATTTCGAACAAAAACAAACGACATCGGAAAGAACAACATTGCATGGTCTGTGGGTGGAAGTGGCGGTCATCCTGTGGATCGGTGGGTCAGTGGGTGGCTGTAAGAAAACCAACAGCTCTGGTAATAGTAGAATAACACTGGTTTTCCCCCTGCTCTGCAGTTCAATGGTATTAGAAGTGACTGCTAGACATGTGAGGATACAGTAAGGATAATTATTTTAAGTAAAATTTATGTATTACTTTTATTGTATTACTAAATCACAATAGTGAATGATTGCTGAAAATTTTTCTTTAATAATTTCATAGGAAAGAACTTCGTTACAATAATAAAAAAATGTTGAAATAAACTACTTCTTAAAATAATTCTACCGTCTTGAAGCTAGCTGTACGTCTGCATATGGCCAATATTAGCACAGGTAAATGTCCAAAATTAACATTGAACTTTGCCAGAGTGTACACAGAAGAGTTTGGAGCCGACGACCGCCTCCCGAACAATATTATTGCAATTTTCCGGGGCCCTGGATTGGGCTTAGGGTTGAGCTTAATGCCGGGGCCGGACATTCGACTGCTCGATAACGGGGTAGCAACAGGACTAGCGACATCGACAACAACAGCAACCACTCCACCTGCAGCCGCATCTGCTCCGGCAAATGACGATGTCCGTGTCGCATATTGTGATATTGTGATAGGCCCGTTGCCCGCATCAAATTCAGGAAGTTTGTGTAGGGCGACGGGAGTGAAGGGGCACAGGACACTACTGGGCGCACCGCCCGTCTGCTACTGGCATGCATCACTGGCTATGCAAACACCAGCAGTCGAGGGGAATGGGTGGTGCGACGTTGCGGTGGTGCGTGTACGTGGAGAATGGCAATTGTGGGGCTTAGACGAAATCATAACGCACACTGGGCTACAAATATTTATATATATTTATAAAATGGTGTTTATGATTGCAATACATTAAAGTAATTATTGTTGGCATCTGCTTGCAAAGCTTTACAGAAAAAGTCTTACTTGCCAGAGGAATATATATATATTTCCTCTGTTTTATTTGCTGAAAGCACTATTATTAGCCAGTTTTAATGTTTAATTAATTTTTTTCTCCACTGTACCTTTGTCTTGTTTGTCTATCATAGATTGACTTGCTGCTGTTTGAACGCCGCAACAGTTGCCTCACGCAGGACCACGTCGGGAGGCCGGCCATCTGACATCACCGTCGGCAGCAGGTGCAGAAGTCAGAGTACCAAGAGGACTCAAATCTGTTGGAAGGAGGTAGAGCAAGAGATGGAGCAGGACCCAGACAGAAGCAACAAAAGCCCAGCGATGTTTGAACTTCATTAAGCAGCAGTAGCGCTGGCAATGGCAGCTGGCAGTTGGCGATCCGAGGGAGACAGCGGTATTGTACATGGGTGGGTGGATGGGGCAGATCATGACTTTGATTTGCGGTGAATGCTCAAAAGCAGCCGCAAACGGCGCATTAATATAACATAGTTGCAGGAAAGGCCACGCACAACTGTTGCAGGCATAACCGCAGAATTAGCAACATTTGCGGTGCGTGGCGTGTGCGTTAAGTTGGCAAATAATGCTTAAAGTTAACGTCAGAGCCTTTGTGGTTTTGTCACTTGGTCAGCCACCCATCCGAATCATTCCTTATGCGAAGCCCACACCCTTGGAATACCCGAGTCGACCGAAGCACCCCAGGCTCCCAGGACACCTGTGTGCAAGTGCGGTCTGTAGGCCATTTATGGGACCGATCAACTCCATGCTTCATTTGACTGACCAAAAGTGTCTCGCTCGGTTTGAGTCCCAATCCTCTGGCTTGTCATCAACCGTAGTGCCAGCTCATAATTTAATATTGATTGGGTTAACAGCTGAAACGACAGAGCAGTCCACAATCGGCCGTTGCCAGGCCATTTGGTTATGTACGCAACTTATTACGTGGGCCAAAGGATTTCGTACGACTCTATATACACAGCTGCTACAAAATGCGCCAAGAGAAAATTTAGTGCCATTAAATGGGACACTTGTGGGAAACAGAAATTTCATGGACGGCAATAGATTCTATGTGTATATTTTATAGTCACACTTTGAGTGCTCGGATTTCAGTTAAAAGACCGAATTTCGGAATGGCAACATTTTAGCTTTTAAAAGATTAAATCGACAGATTATTTCTAAAAAGATGCGTGTATCTGTTGTTCCCTGATGTAGTTTTAATGAATTTAAAACAAGAAAAGACAGACATGTTCAAGCCCTGCCAGAGTTAATCTTGAAGTTTGTATTAAAAGATTTATATCAATGACCGGATATCGCCGATCCTATTTTCCCAGAAAATTGAAATAGGTATTTTGTTGTGAGATTTTAATGCAGATGGAGATGTAGAATCGATTTTTTTCCGATTTGTGCCCCGCATTTATGCTGATGTAGTTCAACAAAAATAGAATCCCTAGAAAGTTATATTTTAACTTTAAAATCAAAAAAGTTATGGCCCTTTCGATAGGAAAATTTTTTATAAAATAGGATGTATTTAAAAATGTTCTGTTTTTTAATCAAAGTAATAAACCACTTATATTTTAAATATATAGATATTTCGCTATTCCACTAAACAAGTTGTATATCAAAGGCCTGAAGCACTATCTTTTTTCTGTGTAAAATCATATGAATGACACTTTGTGTTTTCAAACTCATGTTACAGCGAACTTTTTGTGCGAGTTAGTTTAATTTTTTGTTTGCTTTCCATACATTTTATTGCGTCATGACCTGACTTAGTCATTGTAGCCGGACATCAGCTGCCGCTGTGACGCATTTATTTTATTTGCAACATAAATCGAGAGGGACAGGCTTTGAGAGAATGTCTGTGGGCAATCAGGCATTGTCCTGCTAACAATGACTTCATTCGAGGACAGGTAGACGGTGGCACAGGTTAACGACAATAACGTGCAGCTTTAATTAACTCGAAAATAAAACGAAATTAGATGGAGACAGGGCGAGAGGTTATTAGTACCAGAAAGAGAGAGGAACAAGGCTCTAACCTTACTTTTTATATTTATTAACCCCAGCCTGCTTGACTTCGCCACAATAACTGTAATTTCGCTTTATGACTGCAAATCACAGCCGAAACATAAAGGCACCAGGACGACAACGCACTCACGGTCCTGCTCTGTCTATATATACGAATGTGTGTGTGCAGTAGGACAACGATGCGTATACGCAACCTTTTCTTATGGACAATTGATGTCTGCACTGGTCCAGTTTTTCACATTTTCAGAAACCAGCCATCGGACCTCTGCTGTTTGCCCGCTGGTCCTGAGTCCTGAGTCCTCAGTCCCGAGTCCTCGGTGCTCGTTTGTAATGTTGTTGTTAAGTCCGGAACATGACATTAGCCATTAACTCGCTGCATGCTCGCCTTCGGTTTACATTCGCAAATAAAACACAGGCGCAGGAAAAGGACTCAGTGGCCTGCCCACAAAAGACAAGGGCAAACAGGGAGAATCACAGTTGAAATGAAAATGTATAAAAAAGGACATTTGAATTGGACTTATGGGACCACAACAAGCGACGCTTGCACACACACACACAAACACACACAAAGTATTATAGCACACAGAAACATTTTATTCTTATTACAACCGGGCAGTAGCAAAAGGCGAAGGGAAAGATTGTAGAGATACAGCTGGAGAATATAGCTGGCTGTATCCTACTGTTCAGTGGCTTAGCGGAAAGGGGTTCTGCCGGACAATGAGCTGACATTGTCCTGAACCGATCCGGTCAGAAATGAAGGCGTTACATAATGCACATTCAGCAGTTCTTTCGAATTAAAAAATCTCCTTAAAAGTATTATATTTTTTTAAAAGTATGTAAAGTAAGCTTGAAGATTTCCAGTCTCAGAATTAATACCCAGTAAGTCCCCACACTTGTGATCATTGTTTCACCAGAAATCACAGTTGATTCACTTACTCAACCCGGGGATTGGTTAACATGTGACCCAAAAACAAAAGACGTGTGTGTCTAAAAATAATAACGACTTGGCAAATAAAAACCAACAGCAATAGTAGCCCAAAGTGCGTGGGTTGGGTTGATGTTAAGGTTGAGGTTGAGGGATTGAGCACTCTCTCGGTCACTCACTCACATACCTACACACGGGCAGTCGGACACTCTGACAGGATACCGACTGATACTCACATATCCTTAAGCATTGAGGTAGTTAAGAGCAGAAAGACGAAGTCATCGTGTCGACGACTCCGGAGTTGATTTCTTTTGCGTTTTAGTCTCGATTCTCTAACTGGGATTCTGCACCTAGAAATATTTATTTTTAACCTAAACTAATATGCACTTTTTACCTTTTCATTTTTTTAATGTTTCTCTTTTTCGAATAAATATAAAAAAAAAAAATAAATTGAAGAGATATTTGAGGCTAACTGTGAGAAACTACTTATCATTTTATAAAAATTAACGTAAATTTTTATTTTTTGGAAAAAGTGTATTCTTCTAAACAATTTCTTCAGTGCAGACTTGGTCCTGTTGGAAGTTCTGATTCTGGTCCTTGTACGAGTCCTGTTCCTCTTGGGCTGGCTGGTTGTTTTATAACCTTTTCACTTTATTTCCCTGGGGGCAGATAAAAAATGAAGAAATCCTTATCACAGCGTGTCAAGGATTTGCTTTTGTCCATTCCGCAGGACAAGCGGCCCCATAATACGCTTATTTGTAACGCATTGTGGGCGTGGTCAAATGGGCGGTTCTACCGATGCGAATGGTGGCAAATAAAAGGAAGGGAGTCAGGCTGGAAGTTACGCGGCGGGTTGGCAAATTTTCGAGGCTGGGGGAAGTGAGTCGCAATAATGCGACTAGCAAGCAAACAAAAGAAAGAGAGCAACAAATAAAAAGTTAACGATGAGTTTGTTATGTTTATGTGGCCAACAAACAAATGGACCACATGTAACTGGCCAAGGCGAGAGTGAGGAAGGTAGCAGGTCGTCAGAAAGAGAGAACGATGGTGAGCGGTACAGAGGGAGATTGAGTGGAAAGGTCCGGAGACCCTGACCCTCCAAACAATCAACGCAAATTTCACGACAAAACGTAAAAATGCGTAAATAAATTTTATGTGCTCCAACACCCCAACAAAAACAAAAAAAACGAAACATTTCCTTCCACTCTTGAACACTCCTGTTACTTTCTTTATTTTAATAAATAATGCAACTTAATCACATCAACTTTAATGCTCAAGTACGTTAACATATGGAAATAAATGTATTCCATTAAAATGCGGCAGACATTTAATTTTATTGACTCTCGGATTAAAGACGCTTTAAGAGTAGGTGAAACATTTATGTGTTAACATATAAATATTCTTGTGAAAATTTCCGGGTCTTCAATTAAAGAAAATAAAGATTGTGTCTTTGTGTAGAAATCTTAAATTTTATTTTGTCCAATAATTTAAAAGAGTAGAAAGCAACTTCAATATTACCAGGAAGGGTTAATTAAGTTCATTAGTATATCTTCGTATACCTCGCAAGAAACAGCCGAAGGATAATCAAGAAGCTGACAATGGACTTGGTAAACACCATCGGGCGACATGGACGTGACTCTGACAATTTAAATGCTTCCGAGTTGACCAAAACGAGGAGGGGAACCAGTCCAAAGGGATCACGCGGGCAAGGCCCTGCTGTCAAAACTATACCACACAGAATGTGCCAAGTTATGCATACATGCCTGGCAGACAGAGAGGCAGACAGACTGACTGACAGAGACAGGCAGTGGCCACAACTGGTTAGGGAAAAAGAGAGGACGGTGTATACGAGAGAGACAGAGGCGGACAATGACGCAGCTGATAAAGATGTCCTTCCGGCTGTTCTAGCTGCTGTCGCCCTTAACTATGCAGAGCGTGTTGTGCCTCTGGCTACTTTCGCTGGCCGGTGCAAACTTTCACCACTCACACTTACAATGGCACGCGTGCTCACACACATTCGTTAGGCCCTGGGCGGCACATCCCGATCACGTCGGCATCATTATGCCATCGGCCCTATCCCTGCACAGTGGATGGGATTTTTTCATCTCAGCTGAAGGATACAGCTTACACTTGGTTTTATGATAGATATAGTTTTAAAAGGCAGACCCATATAGATATGCTACGTTTTTTTCTCAAAAAGAAAAATATTTATATAAAATAAATATTTTTTATTATAATTATTTTACAGTTATTTGTGTATTCTATTTGAATATCCTGAACAATATTTAAGGTGTACTTCCTGAGTGACAAGGGAACGAGTGTAAAATGCCGTGCCCCCAAAAATTTTGAAAATATATAACGCCCCCACACAGTCTCTCTGCATTTTGCCTTTTGACGGAGCTAGTGACTTCATTAGAGTCGCTCTATCAGTCCAAATGGGTTGGCAGCATCAGCAAAGGATCCGTTGGTTCGTTTTAGGATATGGCATATATGGGTTGGGATTTCAACAAAACGTGCCGGCCTGACGGAGGAGCGAGCTTGGGCTCGAAAGTGACCACAAAAGTCGTCGGCCAGTGGTTGGGCAGTTGCTATGAGTTGGTTTGAGTTGGTCTGAGTTGAGTGCATTAGGCCCGCCAACGAGTTCATTAGCAATGGGCCGTGGGTCATTAGGCGAGTGTCGCTGCAATATAGGCTTCCCGCCAGGTCTTTAATGCCATCGCTTCATAGCTTAAGGAGAAGTCTGCCGTAAAACCAGATTGGCACGCCTCATGGCCGGCCAGTGGAGGATGAATATGCTCTGATATGGCTAGGAATCCAGACAAGCACCCGTACACGTATGTCTAATACGTCAAACAAGCTTACGCCAATAAGTCGTCATCGTTGGGAACGCCTTTTGCCAACTTGCCGAAATCTTATTGCCTGCCTGCTGTGCAACCAAACCAGACAGAATACAGACAGGTCGAAAAGGAGGGTAAGGAGATAGTAGGCACTGTAAAAAAATGGGTCTTCAAAATTCAGTGAGATTTGAATTTCTTAAAAAGTAGTTCATCAGGAGCTATAAACGTATCGTACAGTGCACTCGATTGCAGCTCTCGGCAATGCTGATACGTCGGATTGGACCAGCACTTTTCGATAACTTCTTTATGCAACTTTTTATCTATTTGCAACTATAGAGAGCTTTGGACTTTCAGACTTTCCACGACCTGCAGTTTTTTTCGCCGAGGAATCAAACGCATTACGTACAAAGCACCGGCAAGCTGGATTTCAATGATTTTATTTTTGCGCATTTTCCAGTTTCTTTTTTTTTATATTTTTTTGGGGTAATGAAGGATATTGAAAGAGCTCTCACCAGGATTGGCCAAAGGGGTCGAGATGTGGATTTGCGATAGAGTAGAGCGCCGAGAAAGGTAAAAAAGAAAACTGTTACCTGTGGTCGAAGCTATTACTACGTAGAGTCCTTTGCAGAACTTTGCACATTTTAGTTTGTTTGGTTGGTTCTGAACAGGCTGAGGCCGGTGGTGGTGGGGATAAAAGTTCTTGATGCTGATGGATTCAACAATTATGGTGAGTGGCTTCCAAAGAGCAGAAAACTCAAAACTTAATACTAGGACAAAAATTAGAGCTGCCAGCATTATGTACCTTCTGGGTTATATTTTGAAAAAAATCGTTCGTTCTTCCCGTCCAAATCTCGTTTATTTTCCTGATAGCGAGTTCCTCTTGTTTCATTATTCAATTTGCTAATATTTTCGGGGCCACAAAGCCAACAAAGTTCTGCAGCAATTACACCCTTGAGGCACACTCATATGGTTTTAGTATATATAGCACTTAAACTCTGAAGAGCTCAGGAATTTCTTTTTCTTTTACTGATTCTCCCGCAAATTGAAGCGCGTAATTAAAAATTAATACCAAAGCAGACGATGCCCGCAACAGCGGTTTGTTTTTCAGCAGCTCTCTCTGCTTTTTCCCCCATGCTTATATCAAGTTTTGTTTTTTTTTCTGGGGTATTAGAGCGGGAGCTGGCTTATAATTGAACTTCAAATAATTCGCTAATTGTTGTAGTTTTCGTTTGAATATTTATGAAGATTTTCCCTTTTTTATTTTACCTCAATTGACAGATTTGTAGGGCTTAAAATGATTGAATAAAAAGAATGGTTTTGCTCAATAAACTTATCCTAAAACAATTTATATATTTTGAACAAATAACACTCAGTGATTTGCAACCGAATGTGACATCGATTCAATTATTTGCAATGCATTCAATGCCTCTATACGTTCTATTTAATTTGAATTTTAAATGATTTAACATGTTGTTTTCATACATTGGCGTTTCAGCGCACTTATGCGTGGCATACAATTAAAATTAATTATTTGCCATTGTTGCTGGCTCAGTTGACTAATTGTTAACAATTTTCTCCCCGCTTCGAGGTGTGAGCTTTCACGTTGCCATGACATTATGTCGACCGGATCGCGCCATTATGATATAAACATAAATGCAATGAAAACTGGTCTCTAATTAATTTACAATGTGCGCACGCCAAACTTATTACAATGAGGCCCAGACGGAGATAAAGGGATTCGCGGAAGACAGCTCCGGAAGGACGGAAGGGCCGATGGGCGGGGCCACGGATTCGAGAGGGTTACTAATTAATTCAATGAACGCCAAACATTATTAATTATTCATAATCAAATATGCAATTGCCTCGCTTTTAGCCGCCGTTTGATGACAGACCCGACAACTGCGCGTGGTCCCTTGTGGGACCGAGGTGAGAGCAGAAACCATATGGGATGCATATCAATTGGGTGTCTTCAAACTTTCACAAACAGAGAAGGAGGCCTTAATAACGGGCTGGGCATAATTACTAATTACAAACCACAGGCTATTACGCAGCCTTATTTTTGATAAACCCTTATTTTCTTAGGAACTTTTCGAACATGAAACTATTCATTATTTAGCTTTTATGTTCCTAAGCAAGTTACTTAAAAGATAAATTAAAGAAATGAAAGAAATTATACCTAGTATAAAGTACACTTTGGGCAGTATAATGCTCATTTGACCCCTTTCAATTTCAAGCACAATCTGTCTACCCCTGAGAAATAATTCAGACAATGGTCTAAAACAAAACCGTTGCCCAAACCTAAAACCGGGCACCACCAGTAGTGCCTGCCCTCTGACCCACTCGCCAGCTGTTGGAAATGCCGCAAATCTGCAACGTCCATCCGGTTTGGGGCAGATGATGTAGACCCCCAAGAGGGGGAGCAGAGTGCGTGTAAAAGGGGTCATCGAGCAGGGCTAAAAGGGGTATCCGTGCTCCGCAATCCCCCTACAGCGGTTTTAGGTTCCACTTTCTGCGTTTGCAGCGGTGGAATTTATGCAAATTGCTTTCAATTTGCTTAGTCCATTGCTTTGTGCGCCAATTTTTGGCCGACTCGTGCCAATTGTCGGCGAAAAATGCAGCATAAATGGCGATTCAATGACGTAGTGGGTGGATGCAACCGCCACATTTTGTTAGGGCTTTCGAAGCTGTTAAATTAGGCGTGCCAATCCATATTTCGAAATTCAGTACGAAAATGTAACTATTTGTCACCATAATTTGAAACTTTTAACTTAGCCTCTATTTAGGGTACTTGATTGTTTTGAATTGTAAAAATCAGACCGAAATAAACTTTACAAATCTAAACACTCCTCAGTTTCATCTACTCTTCAGTATTGACATGTCTCGAGGAAATTCGATTTCTCTTTGCTCTTTCCAAAATCCATTTTCGACAGGACCTGTGCATTTTGCCATCAACATCTTGGCCCGGCACTTGTCAAGTGCAATAGAAAACGCCTACAATGGATCTACATGCCACAGGAATATTCACATTTGCAACAGCTCAAATTTCCGGCACAGCAGGCCCGCCCACCACAGTGCACTTCTTGTACGAGTTTGCCATTTTAACATATTTTGCCCAGGCACATGGAGACCTGGGCACCTGCTTTAATAAAGCCTTCACCAGCAGCAGTCGACCAGGACAACTAGGACCCCGGAGCAGGAAAAGGAACAAGGGTCCTGTACAGGCTGGAAATGCAGTACAGCTGATGTTGTAACAACTTCACACTACTTGTATAGTGATTACAACAATAACTACCAGCCTTTGCATACAGTAACTTTAATAAGTATGCAGCACACAGACTCGTTATTTTTTGGCAATTCCACAAAAAATTTTCTTATTGATGACGTATAGCGTTTTTGTATTTCAAGTATATTAATAGAAAAATAAATGTATTATATAGTCAGTAATTAAATACCCAACCATTTTTTTAACACATTGGAGGCAATCCTTAGAATCGAATATAAATCCATGACTTTATTTTAAAACATAATCCTTTCCATCGCAATCAAAGCTTGCTCGACAATTAACAAAAGCAACACGAGCTGTAGCATGGTCAAAGGATCGGTGGGACTGAGCAGGACAGGAATTGTATTTTTTAACTCGTCTTCATGGATTGGACAGGAAAGTTGGAGTTGATTCAGTGTAGCATCCACCATTCATTTCCCCTTTTCGTTTGAAATTTATTGTTGCAGATGCCAGAACAGGGATTCTGTTCTGTTCCCTGGTGTGGCGCACATGGTTCGACTTTTTTGCATGCAATATTCTATTGAAATATTTGCAAATTACTGGGAGATCTCATTCCTTGTTCATCGCCCATGGAAACGACGTTGAAGCCTGGCCCAGACAATGGACAATTTGTGCCATAGAATCAGGTATTTAAAATGTCCACGTCATATGGTGCTAGTTGGTCAGATTTAAGCAAATATATATACCTACGTGCACAATATGTAATATGGACAATGGCTGGGAGGCAACACGGTGAGCTGTCCATGCTCATAATTTATTACTGGGAACAAAGTTATTTTAGGCGTTGGGCACGCACTTACCTTCATACATATATTTCAATGTACTGAAAAAATAATAAATTTGTTTTTTTTTAGAAAAACTGTTAATTGTGCACTATTTATTAACTATTTTTCATAATTTTCTAAAAGTAAATCATATTTAGTGCTGCTCTTACCTTAATTTCCTGAACTTCATTTGATATTTCGTCAAGTGCATAGGAAAAGCATAGATCCTTTGTGCTGCCGGTCGAGCCGGACTATTCATTAAATAAAATAAAGTTAGCTTGTAGTAATTGTCAACGACAGTTTGATGTTTCTGTGAAATATTAGAAGTAAATTGTTTTGCTGCCAGCTCCTTCGACCCATGCATATTTTGCTCAAGAACATATATTCAGAACTGGCCCTTTATTGACAGTGTTGCAATTTGCTAAACTCGATTACCTCATGCATATGAAATGCCTGCCAGCTAGAAATGATGTATGACCGACCGAAAAATTTTCCATGATTAATGATTGGCCCCGCGATTGTTGCCAAAGTAACAGAATTTTTGTAGAAAAAGATACGAATGGCGAATGGTCCTCAATTAAGTATGCGCCAAGGTCAAAAACCAAAGCAAACTCAATTAATATAAGCGGCGGGTCAACAATCAACGAAACCACAACATCCACTCCCCGTTGATGTCTTTCCTGCGTCAATAGCCGTAAAACGTGGCTTTAAAGTCGGCTTATGTCCTTGGTATGGCCATTGTTGTTGCTGGTGTGGGAGGTGCTGGAGTGGGCTGGACCCAATTTCACTAATTAAGCAAATATTTACTGGCCGCTTGGCCTTCGGTCTGGTAAAAAGTTATCTTGAAATTTGCACTCCCGCCGCTAGGAGACAAAAACAGATCCCCTGAACTTTCCTATTCCATGGCTACCACAATGGAGACTAAGAATAATTCCATGTCAACACACTCATAAATAATGGACTGAGAACCCGACGGGCCACGACTCCACCTCAAAGCCACCTCGACCAACGGCGTCATCATCATCATCAGCAATGTCAGATTCAAGTGGCCAGGTACAGACAAGGGCAGGGACCCAGCCAAGTATTTATCATAAGCAGGGCGAGGAGTCTCCATCTATAAATAGAAGCTAACTGATACCGTATTAAATAATATAAGTTAAATAAAACAATATAAGCTTAAATATAAGTTAAGTATTTCATATACTTAATAATTATAAAACAAATGGTACTGAGTTAGCTTGTGATTGTTGGTCTATTTAAAAAAAATTCTTAAAGTTACATGAGCAAACATATATGGTTTATAAAATTTAGCTTAAATAAAAAAATATGTAGTCCCTTTCCCAGGACATCAGAGCCTAGTACAGCATGAATAAAAAGGATGTTTCGAGGATATCAAAAATTTGCAGAAGCAGTTTTATAGACGACAAATTTATCAGTGCCACAAAATGAGTCTCACTGACGGAGTTTTTCCGCCCCTCTATTTCCACCTGGCGACGATTTGTCATCTTTTAAATACAACAAGAACAACATCAGCGCATAGTAAAGTGAGTGGCTGCCGAGAGGAGGACAAAAAAGGACAAAGGACAAGGCAATAATGCGTCACAGCATAAATTTTATTTATTTTATAAGAGCATAAAGCCCCGGTCTTTGGCCGCACAAAAGAGGTGACTTCACACTGCAAAATTTTTGTTTGATTAACTGTGAATTATTGGAAAAAATATATAAAAGCTTTTCTTTAAAAATTGTTCATAAATGAACTAAATAGTTTAAATATCTAAAATTGAGTAGTCATTTCAGTTTCATCTTCATTTTTTCTCTGCTATTTCCTTTCAAATGAAAGGCACCTTCTTGCCAAATGGCTAGCAACTTTGTTTGTCTAATACCTGAGATGCTTGGCCAACACTTTGTTGCTGTGCCGCGGTATTCAAAATAGGTTTTTAGTAGACTGTCCTGACAATGCGGTGGCTCCTACACGGCAACATTGCCACGCCCACCCGCAACTCTCTGTGGCCAGTGCGCCCTTGAGACTGGCCACGCCCCCGATGGATGGCTGCGTGGTCTGTGTGACTGTGCGTGATATGAGCAGCATTTCAGCCACTTCACGTCAGGCTTTGAGCGTAATTTTTCTTGGGGAAAATAACTTGAGCAGCATCACTAAACGAGCTTTTTACGCTGGCCTTGCCACAAAAAAAAAGAAAATAAAATAGGAATGGCTAAGGAGCTGAAGAGTGGCAGAGTGTCGCTGATGTCGTGGCAACGACGCGCTTGTAAAAGTTGAAAGATTTGCATAAGTAATTTGACAAAATGTAGTTGACAGTAAAAAGCAGCGAGCCATGCACACATGCACACCACCATAATACCACTGGCAGAGTGATATGGCCAAGAAGTGAGGGCCATAAGTCGGGGGATGAGGAGCGATGACAGCCAGCGGTTGGCCAACAGGAAGGCGCAAATCTCGCCCACAAGATGGGGCAATTTTTCTTACTTATTCCCACGGACTGAGAACCACATAAGAGCAGAAACCGTTTCATTACCCCGAAATGAGAAATGCGTGGAGGGAGATAATAAAATATAGACAAATGTCCTTAAGGGCTTGAATTCTGTTTAAAGGAATATTGTTGAAGCAACCATAAAAGCGGAAGGGGTCTGTTTATATTTTGCTTTTTGGTTGTTCGATTCCTTACAGATGAACTACCTCGCATGCGAATGTACCTTCGTTATATGTCTTATTAGTCGAATTAAACATAAAATTTATCGACATTGTCAGCAATCATCTTATATCTAGCTCTGCTAAATAAACAAATGCAATTTTTCCGAGTCGAATTTACAAATACACTAAAATATGTATTCAATGTGTTAAAATTGCCTCTAAATTCAAGTATACACTATGTAAACTTTTCCATTAATTTTTGTATTTCATGATTGATTTTATTTCATATTTTACAATTATTTTTTTGCACCTTCTATGAGAGTATCGACATAAGGAAGGCACAACTCATAAAGAGCACATCAATTCGGCATAACGGAAGCATGATGTGCGCGCATAAATTTTATGCACTCCGACACCACAAAAGCGGTAATGATAATGCCGTGTCGCGTCATAAAAATGTGATACACTCCCTGCCAACCCCTCCATCCCGACAAGGTGAGCACCCCAATAATAAACGGAAAAGGGGATCTGAAAAAAAATGTCCCTAAACAAATGCGACAAGCCACAAAAGCTCGCGTAAAAATGTATCTATGCATCCGTTGGCTATTGGAAGCAAAATAAATGTGTTGCTAAGCTTTCTTTACAGGACACTCGGAGAAAAAAATGGGCTAAGATGTAGTAGGGGAATGAAATATATAAAAGTACAGAACAACCTCACAGTAAAAGCACCATTTCGAAATCAAACAGCGACTATATTTATGAAATACATACCATATCTCAATTGCGTTAACTTTTTTTATGAAATAATTAATTTATTAAAGCTTTATTTTTCCACATGTACTTGGTAGTTGCCTAAGGACGCCGCTTATGGTAACTAGTAGGTGGGGCGCAAAACTATCCACAGCTGCAACGGCTCAGTGGTTGCCCCGGTGGTGGTTGCCTCATTCGTTGGCAACACTCCGTACACGCGACACGTGCGTCGAAAACTCAGCATTGTAGCAGCGACATTTTGTGCATTGTGAAAAGTTGAATCCGTTGAAACTGGAATAAAATAATAATAGACATTGTGTGTCAGCAGCTGCCGGGAAAGGTAAAAAGTGTGGCAACGAAATAATCGACATGTCTGTTAATTATGGTGAAAGTTTTCCCGAACTCGCACACACACACACGTCATTTCTTTTGCTGTGCTGGCTTTTTCCATTCTTGCTTCATTTTTTTGGAGAGAGGGTGGTGAACAAGAAGGAAAGCTTGAGCGACAGCTGGCGGTGTCAGTAGCGGATACTTTGCTTGTTAGCGAAACGAGCGGCTTGTCATCACAACTCCATATCTACTCGTATCTGCAACTGTGTCGTCCTTCCCCGATGAAAAGTATCAGAAGCAGAAGCAGCAGAAGGATACCGAGTATGGAGAGGGGAATCTGGTGGCGAATGTGTTCCGTGTCATAAAGACACGCACAAATCATGCTTAAACTCGGCCTGTGCCAGGGTCCTTTTTGCCGGCTTTTACCGTTGTCCTGGCTGCCTTTTGCTTAACTCGCAATTTATGGTTAATCGATGTTGTCTTTGAACGTGACCTATTTGCTTTATTTGCTATAGGTCTTCTGCCGCTGTCCTCTGAGTCCTCTGAGTCCTGTATGTCTCCGATGCCCCCAGTATGTGCACGTGTATGTGTGTCACCATTATCCCTGTCGCACTCAGCGTCCTGCTGACGTGTTAAATCGTCTTTTTGTTTACCCTTACCCTCAATAAAGTCATAATTTATTTTTCATGTTCTATCGCAGTTCGTTAGCATCTCCTTTGGTTCCCTTCTTCTTTTTTTTTCCTTCTCAGCTCGTTAGCTGGCATTTCACTTTTGCATACGTGGCGTATGCGCAATATTATAAAAAGAATCAGCAGCAAACCCTGGCGAAATCAATACAACTGACGACCTTGACTTTTACCGAGGATGCTGCAGTTTCCAAATTCAAGGTGCATTTGTTGCGCGGCAACATTTGTTGCCAAGACCCGGGAAACCCCATTTAAAACAAAGCTTTACACTTTCGAAGCTTCTTATGTCTTGGAAAATCGTACGAAAAAAATAAGTATAACAAGAGGATATACTTTCTTTTCAATATAACGATCATAAACTAATGATTAAAATTTATTTATTTTCTATAAAACAGTTTGCCTCTCCCTTCTGCTTTTGCCTAGTTCTGGAGCCACTGAAAACTTTGAGAAACATTTTTTTCTCAGTGACCCGTGACCGAATGGCGTGTCTCATTTAAGGACACTAAAATGCCACCTGGGGCTGTTAATTAGAGCACCGTTCATTACTCAAGCGGTATTGGTCGTGTCTGACTAACGGTCTATCTAACGGGGTCATCTGCTCAGGGACTGTGAATTGTTTGGACCCCCCATGGATATATAATTATACTATATACTTCAAAAAAAGTTCTGAATAGCTTCTAAGAGCTTTATGGGGTTGTTCACTTAGTGTGACATGCCAGTTACTCAAATCACATCAATCGATGTAATATCCACTGTCCTCGAAAGCCTTTTTCCCATTCAAGGTCCTCCGACTATGCTAGTTTTCCAGTAATTGTCTTTTTTCGTTTGCTTTCTGAATACTCAAATCAATGGTATTGATTGAAAAAACAAACATTTGACTAGTCAGGGCTGTTTACTTCATTACTGTCGACCGATTCATGAGTCAATAAATCACATGAATTAGGAAGCTCCTCGCACGGGTCAAGGATATGCCGAATAAAATCAAAATGATGCCGCATAGATAAATTCTTTAGAAAATCAGGCCTTTACTTAACCTAATGAAAGCTAATTGAATGCTCGCGTAATACACACATATGAGGCAGAAACTATTATGGTGGTGATGTCATGCGTAAAATATTGAGGTGAATGCACACACTTACGCCCTCCGCCAAATTGAGTGCTAATCAAGCTGGTTGAACCTCGAGTCGTCACAGTTCATTGAGTCAAGCGCCACCTGGTCAGAACCCATCCTCCCCCTTCCGTTGTCTGCTCTCTTGTGGCCCAAAGGTGGGTAAACGTAGGCTATAGCTTGCCAACACTTGGAAAATAAAGTCACTTTTGACAGACGAAATAAGTTAGTATTTCAAACAAAATTGCCTTCCAGTTTAGTGCTCAAAAATTTGTAAATATTTGGAATGTATTAGCTCCTAACGGATTAACGGACTAAAAGGTACATATTATTGGGATTTTAAAAAAAAACTGCATCTTAAAGTGTAGACCTCGTTTGTTTTGAATAACAACAAGTGACAGAAGCCATTATTAGAACATTATTACAGCAGTTAGCTTGATTTCCGTTTTAAGAAGTTCAACTCGCCCTTAGTATTTGAGCGTCTTTAATTTAGCAAGAATTTATCATTTTTAGCGTTAACTAAACCAACAACTTCTGACAAGCCTTTGAATGCATTGAACCGTAAATCCACTGCGTCATACAGACTGACTGGCAGGTCATATTTGGACAGATTCATTTAAAATGTTAATCAACCCGGCAAATTACAAAATAGCTTCGGTTTCTTAGAGACAGATAACTTTGCCTTCCCGCTGTGGCATAATTAGGGGCCTTTGAGCTGAAATAAATCAATTCCGGGTGTAATAGCCCACGGCTATGGCTGTGGCTGTCATTGGTGCCTGGCAACTAAAGCTTATCGACAGTACGGGTGTTTGCTGAACTGAAAATTATTGTGGTATCATAGAACAAAAATTTAATATCAAACATATTTACATTGAATCCCGCAAGGCAATTGGCGGATAATAAACAAGATTACACTCCACAAAGCAACGTATTTATTAATTAAATCCTTAAAAAGTAGTAGAAATCGTAATTACTCAGTCTCTTTTACGTCAAGTAACTTAATAGGTTTCTTAAATTGCAAACTGTTTGTTTTATTTTCATAAAAACAATAAATTGTATGAATTTATGTTTCATTTTCTGAAAAACGCTAATAAGCTCAACTCTTTTCATAGCTTCAGAGGGAACTAGACCACAGTAACTGCTAATCTAACTAAATCTACTAAATCTACTAAAAATTTCGTATCTATTTATTTTCCCACAGATGCAACGCGAAAACGCCTACTCGAAGGAGGCCGCTTTGAAGAACTTGGCCAGGCGAGAGTTGGCCAATGGCCTCGAAAAGGATCCAATTTACAAATTGCGCCTGCAGTGCTTAAGCCGCGGCGCCACGGGCATCTTGGGCCTGTCCAGGTGAGCTGGTTTTCAACCATCACATTTCTGTACTCCTCTTTCATGGGTTTAACTGGGACTAGAAATCATGGACTAAGGCGAGGTATGCCTGTTTGCATAATGTGGCTGGTATGTGTTTATGGTTGGGTGGGCCTGGTGAATTGTTTTCTATTTGTTTACTATCTGGAAACAATGTTTGATCTAACGTACTCTAGATACCCTATAAGAGTCCTTAAAAGTATTTTTTTTTTCATGCAAAGCAACAATTATCCTTTCGAAATTGTGCTATCAACCAAGTTTGACTTTAATGGGATATTTACCTTTAATTATAATGAGTTTCTGAATCGGGTATGTCATTCTGCTACAAATTTATACTCATTCCTGGTGTGTGCAATGGACTTCGGCTACTGCGTCTTAAAAAAGAGCTTTTTCCAGGATCTGCTTTTAGGGCTCTTGTGAAGCGCAACATCCTCGGGATGGTGTATTATGAAATTGTTGAGTGTCCGACAAGTGATGAGAGCATGTACGGGGAAGATGGTCGAAGTTGGCATTGCACTGGGCCCAGCAGGAAAATATGGCAAATGAAACTGAAACTTTCACTGCTGCTCCTGCCCCTGCCGTTGATGATGATGTTAAGTTCAGGCCCAGCTAGGCGCATGTAAATACAAGCATGCCGAGAGTTCGAGTGCATGTTGAACTAACATTCTCGAAAGCGCTTTCAAGTGTATGCAGGCCGGGCAGAAAAAATAGAAAAAACACTATGGCTATGAGCCCGATAAGGGGCTGAGTGGGAGTGGCAAAAATCGCTGACTGAATGCAAACAAACATAATTGGATTTCTCTAGTTGCTGTAGAGTATAGGCACACTCGGAAAATATTTTATTATTTCTCATAGTGATTCGGGTTTAATATGGAAATGCTATTTTTAGTCAGAACTAAGCATTAACAATTCGTAAAAGTCTTAATCAATGAGCTCAATAATTCCTGTTTATTTTGCTATAATTTTTTTTTAGCATGTACTATGCTCTTGCCCACAACCCACCCACAAACATGCTAGTCGGCTCAGCTCACTGCTAGTTTTTATTTCAATTTGAGCTTCGAGGAGCAACCGCGACCACCTGTCTCCATCCACCTTCTCCTGCGCCTCCTGCTCGGTTGTCTGCCAACAATTTCTCGTTTTGAATATGTAGACATTTTGTACAAAATCCTCCCATCTGCAACATATGTACGGGCGGTTGTTGGTGGTGTGTGCACTTTGTTTGTTTGCCGGCTGGATGGTGACTGCGCCTATTGGCCTCGTGCTCGTGAGCGCGCATTTTCATTTGTATTTATGCAATTTGTTTGTTTGCCAGCCGGAAAATTCAATGCATCGAATGCATAGCTGAATGAGCTCTAGTCCCCCTGCAAGGGTCCCTATCAATGGCATATTCTTATGCTTTTGTCCGGACCAATAATAGGAATATATTTTTCATTTTTGCGTGCTCATCCATATTGAGAATCAATCTTTGCGGTCCTCATTTAAATTCCTTTCTTACCCCTCAGATCCTTTCGTGTGATGGACGACGATGGCAGCAAAACCTTGAACGCCGAGGAATTCAAAAAAGGAGTAACGGATATGGGCCTGGAGTTGAGCGATGAAGAAATTCAAGAAATGTTTACCAGGTAGGCGATAGTTATAAGCTCATCAAAATGTTATACCAGACAATGAAATTGATTTCATTATTTTCCTATCTAGTTTCGATTCAGACGGAAGTGGCAATATCAACATGACTGAATTTTTGGTTAAACTGAGAGTGAGTAATTAGTTTGAATAGTGCAGCTATTGCTTAAGAGTGTTTTATGTTTTCAGCCTCCCATGAATAATTCGCGAATCAGTGTCATCGAAAAGGCTTTCGACAAAATGGATGTCAACGGCGATGATCAAATAACTATTGCCGATTTGAAAAATGTTTATTCGGTGCGTGAACATCCTAAATACTTGAGTGGTGAGATGACAGAGGCGGAGATTTTCACAGGATTCCTAAAAAATTTTGAGGCAGGCGCTCCGAATCCTGACGGTATTGTGACTAAAGAAGAGTTTCTCAACTACTATTCTACGATCAGTGCCTCGATCGACAATGATGCCTACTTTGATTTGATGATGCGACGCGCCTACAAACTCTAAATAGTGTTCCTCTTCAAAGTCAGAATTTTAACGTCCATTTGCCGCCTTTGAAGCTTGATCAGTTGAATCAATTGCACACACATATATTAATAACTAAATGCCAAGCCAATGTTTTAATTATTAATTAAATGTACCAGTTGAACGTTGAGAAAGGACTCGATTCATAGCGTGGGTCATAGCGTTACAGCTTTTTTAAAGTTTACACTAAACTCCAAATTAATTTAGAATTAAGTTAAAAATCTATTGGCGTTAAGCTGAATAAACTAAACTTTGCCTTTGCCCAGAGATTACGACAGTGACAGCCCAAATCAGTCGGGCCGTAAACTTTCCATGTCCAACCCTCTTTTGCGTAGAAAATGCGTGTACTTTTGGCCAAATAATGCGCTATAATAATTTATTAAATTAAAGCCGCGTGCTAATTAGCATAAAACTAATTAGATTACTTGTACATGTGAAGCCACAAAGCACGGCATAATACTCGCTGAACAAGCGACAGAGTTGGGTTTTGGGGTTGATGTGGGATACGCGGCGTATGCGCAATCGTTGGCAGGGTTTTTGTCGCTTTTAATAAAAGTCAGTTTGGCAAAAAGTCAGACCTGCCATAGACAGAACAAATAAGCCAGATTAGCCTATGTTTTGTCACTCCAAATAGGTTTCTAAATTTCAAATAATTCCTTTTTTTTTGTTTTTTTTTTATTAAAAAATTATGAGAATTGTTTATGATAAAATATGATAAAAATTTATTTAACAAACAATAGCTAAAAATTCATGGAAAATTTGAGGCGCCAGAGACCCATCCTCACACCAAAAAACTTTTGGTATTTCTTGAGCCGGACAAATGCTTAATTAGTAGCTTATTGGAGAAATAGGTGGAGAGCAATTGGCAAACTCTAATTACATTCATTTCGCATCAATGATAAGAATACCACATCTGATTATAAGCTGGATAAACAAACCCTGGGATTGGCGACTTAATACCCACTAATATCTATAACAGCTCGGCAAACGACTTGAGCTGATTATGCACAGGCCAGAGTTTTTGTATGCCATGTAGACAATGTTAAAAGTTTGCCCAAGTAATTAAATCACTTCGATCTTTGCTAATTACAAGGCAAGAACATGCATTTAACTATACGAGAAGCGTGAGCGCGTGCTTCCTTGTCTTAGTCTATATGAACTTGTGTTCGTATGTGTGAGTATCTGTGTGAGTGTGTCCGCTTTGTCTGTCGGCATGGATGTACATATATGTGCAGCTTGTTAGACAAAGCCCGGCATTGCCAACATCCTCATCAGGCCAAAAGGGCCAATAGCGGCAACAACAACAATGTTGACAAGTTACCTGCCAAATTAATGCAAACATGAAACGTGCGGCAACGGGAATATTAATTAACTAACTACCTGGGACACACACACCACCCTCCCACACATAATAAAAGAGACACTGGAAATATATAATTTACAAAGCTCACAATAAGTAATACACATAATTTAAATATGTTTATATTGATTTTAAAAATGAATCAAAATATCTTTAAATTAGGAACATTACATTTTTGAATATAAATTATTAATATTTTTTCTCACTGCAATTCTTACATTCTCACAAATATGCCGACGTTTGGCCTCCGTGTGTGTGTCCTCGTGTTGGCAGTTGGCACTTGGCGTTTTCAGATTTGAAGGCACATTCCCGGTTACATAGCTGGCTCTGCTAACTAACTTGATCCCTGACCCCACATCCAAAATAAGGCAAAGGCTGGGGCCAAGTCGGATCCATACATAGCTCCAGCCGCTGCCAAGTGGCGTATGATTAATGAACGTTTCATTAGCGCGACTCGCATTACATACACGGTTTGGCAACGGCGGGCATTGGGAGCGGAGTATTTGCATTTCAGCAGGTTGCCGAACGTGATCACAATATTATCTCTTCATCAGCAGTCTGTCCGGTACTCCGGAAAAATGCGGGTAAAAGGCTGAAAGTAAGTCGGAGTGCCAGGTACCCTTTTAGCCTTATTTTCAGTCACCTCTGCTAGGTTCGACTGGTTCCTTTTTGCCGGGTGAGCATGTAGTTGTTTTTCTTCGGCTTCATGTCGAAATGGCTGCAGTGGGCTAAAAGGAGGCGGTGGTAAGCTAACCCGGCTTATTCGCACGTAGGTTTCTCTCGCGTAACCTACCTTCGCCTCCGAATCCCGGTGCCATGGCAGCCGGGTCCCGTTAACGAGTTACAATGATTTTCGTGCTAATTAAAATGGTTTTTGCATTTAGTTTACCGCATTAGCATTACGTTTAGCAGTTGGGCAAACAGCTGCAACATAAATTACGCATACGCAGCGTTGCCGGTGGCACCGGTGAAAAGAAAACGTTGGCCAAGTCTGTTTGACAAGCAGTGGCTGACACACAGTGGCTCCTAATGAACTTCCACCATCGCTGTCGAAATTTTAGCTTCTTTTGTGAGCCTCATCACACTGGTGCATATCATGGTGCAGCCTAATTAGATGTTTGAGACGGTTTGGCAGCTACGGTTGAATGCATTGAGCTAGTTAGTAGTTTTCAATTACACAAGACATATTCATGACATTTTTTTTCTGATGATAAGACCTGACACAGTCAAGGCTCAGAAAACCACGGCGTATTAATTACCAGATACTTGGATTGGATTGTGCTTTTTGGATTATTAGTATTTCGTAGGTAGAAAGCATTCATCATAGATTCACGAGTACAAACACAAATATACTCCGAATGCCGGTTTAATATCAAAATCCAACTTCAATAAACTGCTGCCACTTATTGGCAAATCTAAGTAAAGTTATACTTTCCAGAAATGGCTTATTCGATGCTCCTGGCACATGCCGTAACACGTGTTGCAAAGTTTCAGCCAATTCGGATAAAGTTATTTTTTGGCCAACAATAAGCAAATGCGAGAAATGCTCTCAAGTATTTTCATAGCTTCTAATGCCAGGCATTTTATTGTGCCACCACACTCTCTGGTTTCAAGAAGAACTAGCTACGAGAACTAGCAACCCGCATGCTGGACACGTGTAAAAGTTCAGTTTTAAACACTTGCAAACAGCAAAATGTTTTCGATTTTTGAAGCATACCTAGCTTTTGTTTTATGAATCACAGATCCTTCCAGAGTGTGAGAGTGTGTGCTCCAAAATCAGAGCTTTTGAAATCCCCAGAGCGAGCAAAAACTTTTAGTTTCATATCGGCCACGTTTACTGTCAATAAAACTTTGCTTGAGCCGGCCAAATGAAAAGAGAAGGAAAATCCCTTAAAAAAATATATAACATTCGGTGTGTGGGAGTAAAACCAACAAGAAACCGGGTTAGGGAATACAGAATCACGGAGCGTAGTTGAGAGCATGTCTTATAAAACATGCAAATGCAATGAAATTACACGTTACGTATACGCCCCGTGCTGCAGCCTTAAAACGAACGAAAAGCCAAACTCCATACACCAAAGGTTTATGCAAAATTATGCTAAAAATAAAAATGCCCAAGGAAGAGAAACAGAAACGTGAAAAGCAAAATCCACGCACATTAAATTAAAGTGCTTTCAATAAAGTCAAATCGTGACTTTGGCGCTAATGACGAGAACAAAGACGAGCCGGCAAATCTCCCTGTTGGTTCTTGACAAATTGACTTGCAAATCTCTTTTCACTTTTTATTTTTATTCATTTGTTATATCTTTGATTCGGTGCAAGTATTTCATAATTTTCGATGGGCGTAGCCGAAGCGGATGCCGCACTAAAAGTGCACTCAGCTCAAAGACAAGCAACGGAAATAGTTGGAAAAACGGTCTGGCAATAGGAGCAATGTGCGATTTTTTCAACTGAAAGAAAATATTTTCATGAATTTTTATTTTAACAGCAGACTCCAGAATTTAAATGTGGAATCGGTAACGTTTTATAACATAAGACTCTTTTTTTTTAGCAAAACATTTTAAGAACATATCTTACATTTAAAATAAAATATTTTCGAGAGTTTTCCCTTAGTGCCTGATTCTATCGTGTACGTGCCATGGGCCAAACAAAACACGCGACCTAGTCGGGTCATAAGCAGCCAAGAAGGCCTGGAAGGGATTGGACCGATTCGATGGCCGACAATGACCCGGGACCGTTTGGCCCGTGGGGGGCCAAAAACGAAAGCCGCAGCCAGACGACCGCCATTTATAGCGAATGGATTTGGATTTTTCGGATTTGCGCACAAGATAATGTGCAGCAATGGCTCTCGCCTTTCTCCATTCTCCTTTCTCCATACTACGGACTCCGTTCTCCCCGATCTCCTGTAGTTGCATGTGCGAGGGCTAAGCAGCAGCTCGAATGCAACGGAAATAGTTTTGTGTGAGATTTATTGCCACTCTGGAGAGTCATAAAACGGAAATTGTACACAAAATCCTTTCGGATGCTCGTTTAAGTTGCCAGCTGACCCACCTCCCTGCGCCATCCTTAGTTCACCCATTGCATTTGTGTGTGTGTGAGCAATTTTATGTGTTGTGTCATTTTTGTTTACTCTGCTCCGCTGTTAGCTTGTCCAAATGTTTATGTAAGTCATCGCTTCGTTTATTCGATGACCCCCCTCCATCTCTATCCCATTTCGGAATTATATTTTTGCCCATTTTGTGGAAATGCTACTGCTTGTTGGTCGCCTGATTTTCTGCTAGCTAAAAACTCTTTGCACAGCAATTGCAGTTTATTTATTTTATTTACCACCCTTTGAGTGGGTCAAATGCATTGTCCACTTCCTCCCCGCCGTACCATAAATTTGGTCCGGCTCTCGCAGAGACACAGATTAAAATGCCCACTTTGCTGAATTGGTTTACTCTAGAAATGGAATAAAAAAAAAACAGAGGATGCCGGTACGAAATCTACCAGAGCCCTTTGTCCAGTACAATACTGAAAAGTGCATTAAACTTTTAATAAGCAACTCGGTGGAGGGCAACATTTCTGCAGAATCCAGCACTTAATTAAGAAACTATATCAACGGAGAATTCATAGACAAGTTATCAATGCGAAGAGTTCAATCCGAAATAAACTAAAATGTTGCATTCGATTAAGTTCTGAGGTTATAGAATTCGAGTTCAATAGAATTTTGTCAGCGATGCAAAAGTTCAAATTCTCAGTTTCATTCATTTCAATTCCAAATCAGTTTCGCCTCCTTACCGGCAGCCTCGATCCGTGGCCCATCTTCAAACAGTTTCGAGTAATTTGGCTGAAAACCAAAAACTCTGCAGTCCACCCAGCCCCAGACCACTAGCTCGTTGTCTGGCTGTCGCTGGCTTTTTGATGACAATCCAGAGATATCGCTGGAAAAGTGGCTGGCCAAGTTACGCAGTGAAAACGCTTTTGTATGGCCACCGAGAGGCCATTACCATATATCTAACGGTGAACTATATAGACCGAACCTATTTGCCCCCCGGCTGCAGCTCCTTCACCGTCGCGCTCTTTTGTCATCTTGCGTAAACAGCAGAATTTTCTCGGATAAAAGCGAAGGAATCGGGGCAAACAGAGGGGTCTCAGCATCAGACGAATGAAGCCACCGTCTACGGTTAGACAAATTTTTTTTTCTGGCTTTGGTGCTAACATGATTTTGGACCTGGAGTCCCAGTCTGTTGTCTGGGGGCTTGGTCATTTCCATTTCCGTGGTTGACAACATTTTTGGCAAACGATTTTCTGCTTATTTGCCACAAAAGAAAATGAACCAAATGAAGTCTAGAGATGGAACAAATTCAATAAAATAAAATGATTATTTTATTGAAGTTTTTAAAATATCTATTTAATACATAAATATCAATATATATTAATTTTAAACAAATGAGAATTTTGTTAACAGAAATCTCTAGCAAGTATTATTAATTCTTTGATAAGTGCTTGGATAAGATTCGTAATAAAAAAAGTTTATTTTATCTTTAGCTTCCTTCAGGTACCTTCAGAGAACTAGTACAATTATCTGGCCAACCATCTCTAGCCAAAAATTATTATTTCCCTTTAATAGAGTTGGCCAGACTCGGATGCTTAGCATCGCTCAGACCGTAAACCGTAGACGTTGAGCTGGCACTGCAGACAGCTCGGCAGGATAATCATTTTTTCATAAAGTCATTATTGTTGTGGCTGAAGTTGGAGCTGCTACTTTTACCCCTGCCTATGACCCACCCGTTGTCCGATACCCGTGGCGCTGTCTCCCCTGGCAACTATTGTTCTTAAGTGTTTGTCGCTTGTGCGATTGTGGCAGGACGAGAGAAATTATTTAGCCAGAAGCTGCATGAAAACAATTTCCATTTAGTATGGCTTTTCTGCAAGTAAACAGGTTTCTTTTTATCGCTCTTGTGTTGAATTGGTTAAGTTATCCGTTTGGAGGAATCCTTTAATAAGTGTCACACAAGTTTTCAATTTGTTACAAATACTTTTTATTGATAAAATAACAATTCTAATTACAAATCTGTCCATTTATCAGTGTATATTTCGATCAATTTTAATCAATCAAAAGATGTCACAGATTTGGAGTAAAACAATCCAGTCGCTTGTCTTTGTTGTGAAATGTTCCATGGAATTCTGAACAGCTCGATGGTTGGTGATGAAATTGGCAACAGAATAAAAAAAATGAGTGGAAGCTGCCAAGATAAAATGTGCAGAGCTCGGCTGGGAAAATGAAGTCGCGATAAATGGCCTCGACAGTGTCTGGCTTTTCTTGGCATTCGCATTCGTTTGTTTTCTTTCCCAGATACTCTGGCGCTTTCGCAATTAACCGCGTCCAATGGGCTTAGCTTAACTTTAAGGCTTAGCCGTCGAAATTAATTGATCGAGCCGCTCTGGCTGAGTAACCATATCACATTTCAGGCAATTAGGCAAACGCTTAAATTTGCACTCCTCCCAAACTAAATATTCATTTTGACTCATTTGCCGCAGTCAAATTCTAATAGGGTCAACTGCAATAATATCATTAGGAAAATTAAACACGAGCCCTGAAATTGGACGGGGGAAATGAAAATGTAAAAGGCAAGCCAGTCTGAGGAGGATGGTTTGAGGAGGGAGGAGGAACAGAAGTAGTCAGCAGGCCGCAAAGTTTTAGCCAACGTCGAGCAGCGACACCCGGCCAAGTCGAGCGTATTATGCCTAATTGGGCGCTGCCAGAACCAGGAAAAAGATGCTGGAGCACCTAGCTGTCGCCTGTTTTCCGCTTACAGCCCACCTACCCCTCCTTTCGTGACCCTCCAATATCCTCGTCATCGCCTTGGCTTTTGCACGTTTTGTCTACGCGAGTAATTAACTTTAATTGCGGCCATTAAAATAAATTGGCAGATACCTTTAAATATTGTTATTGTTGCATACTTAGACTAAGGAGAGGCGTTCTCCTGAGCGACGTGGGGGCGGGCTATTCTGAGCTTCATATTGGCACCAAAGGACGTTGCCGCCGAGTGGCCAGGCGATAGGTTGGGGGAGTATTCCCAACTGCGGCGATGAAAAAATGAAATTAAAATCGCGTCCTGCAGCCGTGTCCAGCAGGGCCATTGTGCGGGGCATCTAGACAGGCAATTCCGTTGAAAACGCTTTAAAAGCACGGTGTAGGATTTTGTAATAGTTCTCTTATTTTCAAAAAGGATGTTCTTTACAAGAATGCCTTTGCTCGAAGTAATAAGTTTAAAAAGAATTAGTTCTAAAATATGCTATACATTCTAATAAGTTAGTAAGTAAGTAGTAAGAAATCAAAAATAGTTTAAACCTAAAACAGCTTAAATCGACTAAAGTTTGTAGACCACTTTAACGAAATTCCTTTCCACAAATCCATGCAAATATATTTTGATTCAGGCTCAAGTTGCCTTCCAGCTCCTTTGGCAGTGCACACTTGCAATGACAATCGCAATCAGCAATTGAATATGCATGAGCCTGTTGTCCTCCTCTATCACGCCAAATATTTTTCCGCATACTTTTCTGGGCTTTGCGAAGCGATGTGATGACAAAGCCTATGACGGTTTCGCATTCCGCTTCACTTGGCAAAAATGAAAAATATATTTTGTATTCGTTTTTCGGTTCACTCTAGTTTTTTTCCTATTTTTTCGTATGCAAGGCATCAAACGACAGAGGCAGGAATTGGGAAGTGAACAGAGACAAATTGCAAGCGAAAAACTTCTTTAATTTTGTTGAAATGTTGTAAGCGCAGACTCGGCTCAGAACGCAGTGGAAACTAAAAATGTTTGGCCTACGGCAATAAATGTCAAACAAAGTTTTCTTTGCAATTTTTTCAATTAGAAAAAATGCATTCTTTGCCGTTCAGGTATCACTCTATATTTTGGATAGGGCTAGAGACTTTTGCATTTCGTTTCATTCTCTAATACTTATTAAATTGTTATTGTCGATTGAGTCGACAAAATCTGACAAAAGACTGTATAAAGTCAGAGTTCACATAATCAATCATATATATACTATATGTGTAGGTCGTAACTATTAGCTGGCCTTCAACTGAACCATAGAACCATGGAAAACACATATGGATTCGCTCTGACATTAGAGCAGCAAAGGGCATGCAAATAACTGAAAGCCAAAAACAAAGGACAAGTAGTTCCCCCGACGCTACTGATATATCAGACACAGAGCACTTTGATATAGAAACTTCGTAGCAAAATGGAATCTCTGCCATTATTTGTTTTGGCCTAGACAAATGTGAAGGGTATGACATGGTAAGGTAGCCATTGAGCTGCAAAAATCAAATAGGAATTCGAATTGGAATTGGAAATACGCACCACCAGTAGCAAGCAACAGCAGCAGAAGCATCAGATTCGGTATCGACATCAGCGCACGCACAAAATTTTCTGTTCGATGGCAAACTTCCGTTTCCGCTTTTAGTTTCTCCTCCGAGCAGCTCCAAGTAGAGAGCCGCAGGCGTTAACTTGATATTTACTTTGTTGCTGTTTACCTATCCCACATCCACCGACCAGTCGTCCCTCAAACTTTCTTGGCTCACTTCCGTCCGCGGGCCGTCCAAATGTCCGCTGTCCGCTGTCCGTCGTCCACTGTCCGTCGTTTGTCCGGCGAACGCGTCCATCAAACTTACGGAAAACCCCGACCACGCTTGACCAGCAAACTACTCGCCGTCGGTCGGAAAATGTTTTCGTTGATGAAAAAACTTTGCCTGGCTTCAACACTTCTCAACTTTTGTGTAGTTTCCCCAATCCCCAGTTGTCGTTTTTCCTCTACCATTTTTTTTTTGTTTTTAGTCCTTCCAAATGCCTATCCTGTTCGGTTTTCTTGACCCAGCCCTGACCATGATTCGTTTCATCTTTCGGTGTTAATTGTTTTCGTTTTCATCACAAAACATATATCGAAAGGCCAATAATGGCTCGGCACCCAACACTCATACGCCGTGTTGATCATCTGTGTTCTCCGTTGGCGCCACCAATAAACTGGAGATAGACTTGCGATGGGAAACAGAGTTAAATGCACTTGACGAAATGAATAAAGTTCACTAACACTGAACGAAAGATGAAAATTTGAAGATTTTTAACCCAAAATCTTAAAAAAAAAATCAGAGAAATAAGGTAGAATTACTTTCAATAAATAACACCGTTTAAAGTCTAACTGATAGTGCCTAAAATTCGTATTAACCCAAGTCATTTCTGACGGTGCCATTTGTTCCATATTTGCCTTTGTGTGCGTGGAGCGCAAATGCGCTTAATCACTTCTAGGATACTCGCTGGATACTTGAAGGAGTCGGAGTAAGAAGCTCGGGTCAGTCACCAAGTAACCGAATAAGCCCAAGAAAATGGGGAAAGAAAATCCCTTCGAACCGAGATGATGATGAGAGCCCCGACTTGAGGACCAGCCAGCCGCATATACATGTTTGTTTGTGTGGCAGAAGATTGTGAAACTATGCGCATAGAAATTGAGAGAGACACTAATTGCTTTTCTTTCCAAGCAACTCTTTTCTTTTCTAATTACTATATGCATGCGACTATATGGGTGAAAGCGGGACAGACTTCTGGCGACTGTCGGCACACATTCTCCTAAGTAGGAAAATGATAGTTTGAATGCTTTCCTAAAGGGGGAAAATGCGGGAAATACAGAGGCGAACGGGGGAAATGGTGGAAAAGGAGGAAATGGGGTAAAGGGACGGAGACAACGACTTGGACGCATTTAAAGCACATAATTCGGTTTTGATTATGTTTTGGTCTTAGCCGCTACTGCTACTGCCATTGCCGGCGCACTTCGAAAGTTAGCAACTTCATTATGGCTAAAACCCAAATGTGTTGATATTGTGGTCGAAAGGAGGGATGAGGGGAGCGATATGGGAAGTTGAATGCTCGTTGGATTCTCCTCGTTCCAGGGGCTTTGCCCAAATGAGTGGGCCACTGTGCTTGTGCGCAAATATGAGCGTTTCTGATTATTTGCAGCTTAAGCCATGTTTACCGGCAGATAGCTGGAGCCGGTCCTAAAACAGTTTTCCCCTTTAACCGCTTCCACCAGAAAAAAAATTCAGTGATCTTTCAAAATAATTGAATCCAAGGGTCACACTTTCTTTGTGCCATTTACTCAATTAAGTCAAAACCAAAGCACAAATTTTATCAGAATATTTTAGAAATCATATTTCGATTTTCAGTGTAATAGAAGCCCACCGTGAATCTGTCAATATGGCTGTAACTAAGAGCCGGCAGTCCAATTCAAATCAGGGTAAATGGAAGTCTTTGTGGGATGGCCATCAGTTTGATTCCTTTTGAAAGGGGTCAGAGCTGGTCTTTTGTTGCGTCAGATTCCTATTGAAGCAGAAGACTAATTACAAAAGTCCAGAGATCTAACAGACACTGAAATAGCTACCTTGAAAGGCGACAGCCATTAGAAACTAAAAAAATATGATTTTAATAGGCCAATAATAACCAAGAGGGGAAAAATTATGACCTAACATTCGCTCACTCACATTCGCTACACAATATTTTTGACTTTTTGCCAAATTTTATTCAAGCTATTGCTGGCATTCACATAATTTAAGCTGTTTATGCGCGACCTCTCCTATAAATTATGTACTAAGAGCCTAAGCGCAAATCAGCACATCATTCCAGTTAGGCTCTTCCTCCCAAAACCCAAAGGTCCCGCAACGGAAGTGCGTAAAAGTAGCACAGGAAATCGACGAAAACAAAAAGTAACGAAAAACAGGAAAAAGGTTTGCGCCATAATTTGGCAAAAAATGTAACAGAAGCCGCCAGAGTCGCAGGCAGCTGCTAAATGAAAACCTGTCATAGGCTTGGGAACTCGGAACGTCAAGGGATTGCGAAACCAGAGAAAGGATCGGGGGACCTCGGTAGGGAAACTGAGTCGCCCGAAAAAAAGGGTAGCGAACAACTGTAATAATCAGAGTCAAGCGAGACTTTAAATATTTTATGCAGCTCAAATTGGCGGCCACCAAAAACAAACCAAAAAAAAACCCAAAAAAAACGGAACAAAATGACAAAAAAATAGAAAGCTTGTTAATTTAGATACGACTAAAAATTGACTTTTGAAACAAATTTTTAAAATTGAAATATTATTTCCAAGAATATATAAAAATCATCTAAATATAAGATAAATATTTTTTCAATTTTGTCAAAAGAGCCCTCGAGGCCTAAACGATCCTATATTTTGCCAATCAAATGCTCTCAATTTGGGTCCAATATGCTTTTGAATCCACGAGTACCGTAGCTGGTGAAAAAAAGTCAGAAAAGCAAGGCACGTGCTAAACCATGGAGATGGGGGAGATGGAGACCATGGATGGTGACAAGCTCGGTGGATGGAGGCTTTGGGTGCGACTACTGCTGCCGCTGGGTTGGCAACTTGAGCCACTTTGATTTTTGCTCAAGCGTAATTACAAGTTAAATGAGGCCAGGACCGCGGCTGGGACTTGGGACTAAAGCTGGCAAAATGGGAAACGGCAAAATGGGCAAGGGGTCGGAGATGGTGGATGGTGGTTATGGTGGCCGCCAAAAACAGTGTCATCATGCGGAAGGATGCGCGGCTGGCAATGAAACGGAAGGAAGGAAGGAAAGACGAGCCAGCGGCGGAGGACGAGCAGATAGACCAGCGGATGATGTACAGGCGGCGATTGCAGGACACTATCCCGGAATGGGAAAAAAAAGAACAGAGGGTAATACAAGTGTTGTTCTTGTGGCTAAAATGCAGCTTAATTGCGAAAAGCTAAAATTGTTCAAACATTGTTAATCCTATGAATCAAAAGTAAGAACGATTTTTACCCTTTCTTTATGGATTAACAATCAAATGTAGAAAGCCCCTTTAATGTATCGATTTTACGATGAATCTAGAAACATTTACAAAAAAAAATGAGCAGCATTTTCTGACGGTTCAAAAATAGCTACAGCTAAAAGCAGCTAACTGAGCAATCCTGATGCAGGACATGGCCACGCTGCATGCAACCAAAGCACTGGTAATGAATGGGTGGCATTGTCCCATTGCCCATGTCCTTTTTCCCATCCTGGGCCCAGAATGAAAAATTGCGCCTGGCGACTCAAGCTTGTTTGGCATCCTGGCCGCGTAGTGACGTTGTTTGTCCTTCTGAAAAGCGCCGGTCGAAGGAAGTATGCAGAAACAGTAAGAGGAGCAGAAAGAGGCAAGTGAAGAAGGCAGAACTTAAAACAAAACAAGAAATAACGAAGCGCAAAACAAAAATGGCGAAAACAAACCGCATTAGTAAGTAGATAGATCTCACTTGAAAAAAAATAATCAAACTAAAATGTGATGTTTAAGAAATTATCATTGGCATTATGTTTAAAGCTTTTATCTTCTGTACAGTTAAAATATTTAAAAAAAGATTCTAATGAAAGTTTCAAGAGTCTTTTTTAACCATGAGTGACATTTTCATCCCAAAAAGTATCTAAACAATTTTGGTTTGGCATTAATTGACTTTTTCGAGTGTGCAAACACTGTCAGAACATTGGCGAGAGAATGTCCTCTGATGTAACGTCACGTCAGCCAACAATGGCGACAAGGAAAGTGACGAGTCCTGCGAAAAGGAACTTTGCCATCAGCAACTCGGCTGCTGCACTGAAAGCATTGCAGTCTCAGAGATTCATTCCGGATCGCCCAGGAAACAGCATCTGCCACTTGCTAAAGTCACAATCTCACAGTTCCAGTTTCAGAGTCTCAGTCTTGTGTTGCTGCATCGTCATCAGAGAAGAAGTTCATTTTGCAGTAATTAACAAATTGTAAAACGCACGCAGGGCACAGATACTACAACGAAAAAAATAAGAAAAAAAATAGACAAGACGGAAAATGGCGGAAAGGACAAGCCAGATGGCAGTGCATTTTCGCCGGCCAAGTTTGTTGGAGCGTAAGAAATTATAGATGCTGATGCCTGATGGCCTCTCCCAATTTTATTTTCATCGCCATCTTCAACCCCATCGCCACCTACTCCCTACCACCCAACGCTGCCCACTTCCCTGATGATAGTCAATTGCAAAAGTTCGCCTGACTATTAATATTTTATACCATTTCTCTTCGACGTCCATGGCCGGTCCATTGTCATCGGCACTTGTTGGGTTTGTCAAGTTAAAAGTTTTGCACAACTTCAAAAAATACCCGAAGACGAGCCGGAACAAGGGTTTGAAAATAAGAAAACGAAAAAGTCGAAATGCAAGTGGAAGTGATGTCTGCAAATGGAAGTTATTACATCTAGCCAGCCAAGTTTTGATTAGTTTCACAGGCATTACGAGTCAAGTCTACGATTTGTGCAATTATCATAGAAATTGTGTGGAAAATCGCTTCCACCCCTTCTATCATGGAAATTAAATCTATAATTTACAGTCTAGCATAACCTTAAATTGAAGATTGTTGCGCTGAAAACTCGGCAACAAAGCAGATTCAGATTTTTTTTTTTTTAAATTATTTTTTCAACTTTTGTCACATTTACTGGGGGATTCCCTCCAAGTATTGTGCAAAATGCATGGGAGGATAATTTGACCCCTATCGATGGCTGTATTTTCCATCCGATTGTGGAGCGGAATACCTTAAACGATTTGTACATCGATTCTCTCTCGTTCTGCACCAAAATCTGGAAAAATCATATTTTTTTTAATTTTTCGTCACATTATCTGGAGATCTCCTTCAAAGATTGTGCAAAATGCATGGTAGGACAATATGGCCCCTAGCGATGACTGTATTTTGGCCAATTTCTATCCGATTCTTAAGCGGAATATCTTAATGGATTTGTACATCGATTCTTCACCATTCTGCAACAAATCTGGAAACAAAATAATTTTTCATCACATTTTCTGGAGGATCAAAGATTGTCAATCATTTAGAGATTGTGAAAAATACATGAAAGGCTATGTTTTTTTATAGCCATATAAGGATACCTGATTCTTGATCCGATTCTTAAGTGATGTACTTTAAATGATTGGTACATTTTTAAAGTTGAATAAAAATAAACTTCCTAATTGAAATGTATTCTTGGGATGGCACTTTAAGCCGAAGTCATGTGAAGTTTGCCAACTACCTCATGGGCTTCTTGAAGGTACCATAATTAAGCGGCAAGTTGCACGTTCCCAAGAGACTGCAAATATACAAAAAATATAAAACAAAATTAAAATGCTGCGACGAAAGGCTGTAAGCCCAAGGAAACGGTGGCATGCAAAAAGGAGCAGCCAAATGGCAAATGACAGCAGACGTCAGCTTTGCGCGTTCGCACTCCATTCACATTTTGTTGCCTCTTTTTTTTTGCTTGTGTGAGTGTTGCACATGTGGCACATGGATGTGCAACATGCAACACGAGACATCGGCTGTGACAACGCCGCAAAAGCCGTGTCAACAAAAGCAGCGCCAGAAAAGATGCCAAACTGCCAGAGTCGCTGCAAAATTTTCGCCTTGTGGAATCTGGACAGGAGTTGGGGTCTTGGGGCAAAAGCGGAGTCTGAAATCAGGAATCAGAAGCCCGTACCTCTGTCTGCTTCAGAGTTTGGAGAGAAGCTTGAGGGCTTTCCCTGACCAAATCCTGACGCTGACAGACACTACTTGGCATTTTGACTTTAATTCGGAGTGGCTCTCTGTTTATGAGGGCTTATAGAACAACACAGGACAGTTACAGGAAGATCTCCTTCAGAAATTAACATAGTGCATTGTGTCCGTTGTGGAGACGGCAACACAAAAGCTGCAACATTTGTGGTTGACATGAAGAGGTGTTCAACTCAAGGGGCTTGTTTCGTGGGAGCAGTGTAAGTCAGATGCAATTCACAATCGAAAGTGAAAGCACAAAAATATTTATCTTACATTACAAAATACACAAAATTACCCAGATGTGTTGAAGGCACAGCTCCCAAAACTTTTTCCTGGAATTTAATTAGATTTTATAATGCCACAAATAAAGCGCTACTATCTCAAATGGCAATACATTTAACTAATTTATTTCTTATTTATAGTAAGCCAAGTTTTCACCAAGTTGTCGTTCAAGTGGCACCCAAAACTTTTCACCAGATACTGCAGCATGTTGCACAGTGGTTGTGGGGTGGCACTAAGCTTGGGTGCCACCACTTCGCCAATTTGCATGGCTCGTCACTTCGGAGAAACGAAATCTTCGCGCATTTTGCATTTTAGTTGTTTCGCTTCGTTGCATAAATAACTGGTACCATCCCGCCCCCTGCTGCCGTCAGTCAGCTGCGCCCTTTTTATTGTTTCAATGCACCATTTGCATGTATGAGGAGTTTCCTTCCCCAACAAGCCCCCCGAAACGCCCCCTTCCGAAAAGCTCTTTCTTGGTCTCACTCGCTGCACAATTCTAAGCGCAAACAGATTTTTGTTTGCAGAGACTTCATGAAAAAAGGGAGAAAATGTGGACCGGAGTCTTTGGAAAGCTACAGCACTAGCTGAATTTTTCTGCTTGACTCGGCAAAAGTGTCGTAAATTTTTGATTTCATTAAAATGCGTGCCCAGCAACAGAGCCAGCCCATCTACAACCGAACTGCACTGGATCCGCATCTGAATCTGAAGCCAATTGGAGCATAAAATGTGCATTGTACACTTATCTGCTGTCAGATAGAACTGAATAATTAAAACAATATTTCGAATTGAAGTCCGGGGTCTTTAAGGCCCCTCGTTGTAAATCATTCATCTCGAACCGGGCACCCCCCACAAGTCATAAATTTGTCAATTATGAACGCAGTCCGTTTGCAGTGGACTGGAACAGTTTGTGAGTCAACTGAAAAGTCGGGCAGATAACAGATTTGCCAAGAATCCTTTTGCTGGCCATGGCAACTTCCTGGCACTGGCTCAAAAGTCTAGGGGAAAAAAGCCGCATTCGGTTAATCGGCAAATTTAGGAATAAAATGCCGCAGAAAATCAACTGAAGAACTTTTTTTTTTCGTTGAGTCAGCTTGCCAACTGATTTTCACTCGCTTATCGGGTTCTGGACAAAAAAATATGCCACGTGCCACGCCCCGGGCGAGAGAAACTCAAAGTCCCGCCCATTGGTTGTTGCTTTTTGGCCAGCCAAGTGCAATGGCTTCGATAAAGATTGACGGCGTTGTAAATTCTCTGATTCTGTCACTTCGGAAATTGGCAAAATTTCCGCCAAAGGCAACCAATCGTTTGGGTAATGCGTTTTGGAATAAATACTTCTTAAAATATGAGATATATCCCAAGTTATGGATGGAGTTACATCTCTAATAAATGGATTTTGAATATTCTTGAGATTTATGTAGAATATCCAGTCCATAGCAATATTAAATAGTTATTATAATAAACTATTATTTTAAAGCGCTTGCAAATAGGTGTGTAGCTTAAGCAAACATCAGTAAAGAGAATCATCCTCATATTTACGTATTGCAATTATTGTTTCGTATCGATAAAAATTCATTTGGTTGTAAATTGAAAATTTCTCCCTGCACTTTGTGGGAATGCGGTCAACGACGAAACACCAACGAAGATCATGAAATATTTAAAAATCTTTCGCCAATACAAAAGCGAATAAAAGGGTCGCCAGGAGCTGGCAGCATACGAAAAAAACAGCAACAAACTGGAAAGGATACGGACGGGGGGAAGTAAAGTTTTTCGGGGGCGGAAAAGTGTCGATTGGGAATCCCCAAAAGGAAACGAGAGCTAACGTATGTTCCTGCTTGTCGTTTGTTTTGTGGCCTGGGCAAGAGGCGTCGAGTGTTTGCACCAAAGTGCAAATAGAACAGCAACAATAACAATTGGAAAGAATTTAAATTTGCATTTTGCGCAAAATTGTAAGAGGTCCTTTTTTTTCTCACTCGCTCTCTCCTCGCCTTGCCCCTATTCTCCATCTCCCCAGAAAATGTCGTGTCATTAAAGCGAAGCGGTCCAGCTTGGGTCTAGTCTAGAATTTTACATTTGTATCACTTTTTTTATCGCCATTTAAATGTAAATTGTTGCCGTCCAGGGGACGAGAGGTGGTTGGGTCGCAGTTTATGTGAGTGCGACGACTTCCGACCGCAATTGAATTTTTTAAAAGCGCTGAGCATTGATAACCAAAACAATAAAAGTGGGGCCACCGCACACCGACACCGACACACGCTCTGGAAAACAGAGTAACAAATGTTTTAAAAGCGCTTAAATATGCAACAAGCCGGAGAATGCGGTCCATAGTCACCCAAAAAAAAGAAAAAAAAATAAAAAAAAGGACACGCCGAAAGATATGCGCTAAGGCACAAAGCGCAAATCGGCCTATAACAAAATATGTGTGTTTGCCTACAATATGTCCGTATCGCCTGGTGTATTTTTGTTTACTTTTTTTTATCATTTTGACAATGCCACCCACTGCCGTCCACCCGGCTTTTTCCACCCATTGGCACCCGTCTCTGGCCAACAAAAATACAGTGGTTTTCATTTTGTATGCGGCATTGTGAGAGGTCGTTAAATTTTATATGCATTTTGCAAAAATTTGTTGAAATTAACAATAAAACGTGACCGGGCAAATATTTCGGGTAAAAGTCAATTGAATATTTGATACCCACACAGACATGCAAAAAATAACGCTCTTGGCATATGCAAACACTCATTTAAAAAATCGAACTTTTCATTTTCTTGAATACCGAAGCTAAATTGTTGTTTTAAATAATGGGGACTTCAAGCAGCCATTTAATTTTATTAATAAGCCTCCACCACGTAAGTGCTTTTAATTTAGAAGTTCTAAATAATTGAATGCATTCTCCTCCAATTGGATATCCATTATAAAACGGCTTAGAGTGCATTAGAAATAATTCAATTTAACAAGTTCTAAGCCCCAAAAATACAATTATTTAATCTCATTACAAATCTGAGGCCATAAATAAACCGCAAAAATAATTATTAGTAATTATCATAGGCAATAATTATGCATTAAAGCCTTCAAAACAATGTAAAAGGCTGAAAATTCGCATTAAGCTCTGCACGAATCTCTCTAACTCTCCTTTTTTCCACCGAATTTCCATTTAATTATTTCTGCATTGAATACTATGGAAGCAAAAAATATATATGAATTCACACCCAGTGAATTTTGTTTCCCCGTGGCCCAGTTTTGTTTGGCCTGGCATTTAATGCGATATAAATAATAAAACTGCAGCTCTGGGCCAGCTAGAGCATTGTCTAATTGTCAGCAGGCATTACGTTTTAAATATGCTAATTTGCATTCATTTAGTTTGGGATATTTTATTTATTGCCCGATTTTTTCATTCGGGCATTAAGTGACATTAGCTGGTGATCAATGGATGGTCTAAATATGTGGTTAAAGTTACAATTTTTTAGGAATTCAAGATTTCAAGAAAATGACCCAAAAATCAGATCACGTTTTTGATAATTGTTTTGGACCATTATATTAATTCCCTCCGGTAAGATAGGGAAATCAGTCAGCAGAGGAACATACTTAGTTGGTTAGTATTCAGAGAAACGCTCTAGCGACCAACGACAGTCCCGAGGTGCAAAAGCATCTGTGTATCTGTATCTGCATCTGTAACAAAGTATCTGCAGCATTTGAAAGCTGTCTGTATATTTTACGCTCTTTAACAATGAACGGACATCTCGTACGTGGCCTGTAAATGAAATGACAGGACACCGGGCAGGAGTAGCGACCGGGAAAAGGCATCCCTGTTGCGTCTTCGGTGGCAATGTTAATTGCTTATCTACGTGATTTCTTACCAAATTAATTTGAGCAAATTGCAAATGGTCAGGAACAGAGACAGTGGCAAGTGCATAAATCAGTTAAGTCACTGTATTAACATTGAATTCATTTCCCTAATTAAATCAGTTGGACTAAATATTCCCATAGTCAAAAGCTTTTCTATTAATTGAAAACCCCTATAGCTTCAGGCCATCTGGCTTTTCAAGTGGTAGCCGTACAGTAGACGATCGATAGAGCGTCCTTCCATATAAATAAATGTTCCATTAGTTTATTCATTTGATAGAATACTGTTTATAATTTGACGGCGCCCTATGTTCGCAGTCAACTGTGTTTTTCTTTTATGATTTTGTTTAGCCGAATTGAAACGACACATGCCATGCACTCATAAAATGCAAGGACGGAAAAACAAACACTAAAATCAACATCAATCTGCGCCCTCCAGCTAGCGAAAAACCACCGAAAATAAAAGGTTCTACTCAGTGTATGTTTAGATAGGGTTAGCTGGGGGGAGATGGGGATTGACGAGGGCATCTGCGTAATTCGCTTGAAACACATTTCACATATGAACAGGCCAACGAAAATAGGCAACTCTCCCTCGTCCTGACAGGACCTGCCCATACATATGAACGTTGCCTGATGTTGACAGAAGGCCAAAAACAACACTGCGAGCCAGTTAGGATCGAATAGAAAAAACCCGACACAGTATATTGCTGTAGAATTTGTTTATTTTCTTATTGTATATTTTTGCACTGATTATTAAATAATAATTATAAAGAAGAACGTCGTAACACAAATTGGAAATATCGAAAAACTTATATTCAAAAAAGACCGCCAGCAGAGAGAAAAGCTAAAGGGTAGAATAAACAAAAACATTTCAGCCAAATTATTTTGTTATCGATAACAAAATGTGGCCCATTGGAAAATAAATTTTCGGACGTGTAATAACCCGATGGCAGGGCTGTGATTTATGTTTTTATTAAAGTTCGGCAAAGTTCGATCATTTCAGTAAATAATTTCTACAATTTTTGGCCTGGATATTTTTCCAAAGAACAAAGAACGGAAAGCAACAGTTTACCACTTGATTCGGTTCCTTAGGTAAGTAGATCAAGTGGCTGCTCCATTTCACTTGCTACAATGGCAATAATAAAGCAATCTCATCCTTCTGCCTCCGTTCCCCTTTTTTCCCGTCCTCTAGCTTGGCCCATCAAATGCTTAGCCCATTCACACACACACTCTTAACCCGCTCGCTGCACAATGCGACTTCTGTAGCATACTTTAGCGCAGCTCTTGACACTGATAACACATGTCGTCGTCTGAGTCCTGGAGTCCGAGCTCCTGCTGCATTAAATGGACAAAGGTTCTGAGATCTGGGCACTGACATTCTTTAGCCAGTTAGAGCAGTGGTACTGTGTGCCCAAGCCTGAAATGTTTTTGATTTTACCAAACAAATAGGAACATAGATTTAAGAACACTGGACCTTTTATAATTTATGTAAAATTTTTTTCGTAAACAGTTATTTTAAAAATGTTGATGAAGTTCTCAAGTGCTAAGTAATCACTGTGCCAAGTAACGAGTGTCCCTCTCTCCTCAAAACCCTTAAATCCCCTTGATCCTGCCTTTTGTGGCCTGCCAGAAGCGCCTTCCTGTCACATTCTGGTCCGCTTGTTTTCCCTTCAGCCCATCGGCCCTTGTGTCCTGCCGGCTCTCCCTTCACTGTTGTCTTACTGTCTTTTCTTTTTTTTTAGTCGCCTTTGTCCCGATGTTGCATTCAACTTTTATTTACTTTACTCACAGCATTTGCATGGCATTGTGCTGCGCGACTGCTGCTGTAACCTAATTTTGTGCACTTAATTGTTTCATTATGGCGCCGCATCAACAAAAGGCCCGAAACCAAAGGCCTGGTCGGAGGCGGGGAGAAAGTAGGAGAAAGCCTGAGCCAGCTCTCGCAAAATGTCGAAAGAAAAATACTCACTATGTGTGTGTGTGTGTTAGTGTGTCTGCAAAGTGAAAGAGAAGATTTGAAAATAACGTAACGTGTAATGTGGCTTTGACTTGATTGGCTGGCCTTTTGTAGTCGTTGCAGGGCAACCGCATGCAACCTACTTTGTGCGGCCATTGTTTGTTTTTAATTAGCCGCAATAAACGCACACACACACACACTCATGTGCAGTGAGTCCACTTAAAATAAACAATTGTAAATGGTATTGCACTAAGGCAATTGAATTGGAACCGAGGCCTTGAAACAATTTGTGCACAAAATGCGAACAGCCTGTGCGACAACACCTAGAGAAAATCAGTCTATGGGGCGTAGTCAATGGGCTTGAATAACATTTTTATTGTTTTTTCTAATTAAAGATACCTGGAGGGATACTTTAATGTTGCTTTTAGAGAAGATTTTGTCGAATTTAATGTTTCAATTCTTACAGAAATATCTCATTTGCTGGTTAATAAATTTCCCCATGTGTAATCCTGAAAAAACCAAGCCCCTGAAAACCCTCCCATCTGTTTGTGCTAATTAACTTGCACAACATGTCCCACAACTTTGATTCCATTTCCATTTAAATGTGCTCCGCTCCCTTTTTCGAATGTGGTCTCAAAATCAAATTAGCCAGTCAGCGCGTAGTCTGGTGAAATATAAATCTGCTGATTTACACAGAAATAAAGCCAAAGTCGTCCGCTCTCGTAGCCATAAAAACAAATTAAGCCAAAATGTTAAATAAACAAGTTTCGCTGAACCCGCTGACAGTCGTAAGCCAGCGGCTGTCTTGGCCCGGCCAATATAGACAAAAGTTATCTTATTAATTCCTTGCCACATTTCACACACTCCCCTTGGAGGTTGCCCCCTCCTCCAGCACTTTCAGCTTTCCCTGTCATCACGCCCCACTAAACTTGCCGTTAATACGCACAATCAAATGTGATAAATATAACGGAATATTGTAGCATAATTCTGGGGCAAACTAAGCCGACAGAAATAACACTTGAACAAATATTAGATCAGCCTTGGCTCACAATTTTAGCCAGCATCGGACGCCTCTCCTTCAGCCCCCATCCCTGTCCCTTTTCAGAGTGTGTGTGTGTAACATACACAGTCGCACAAATTTCGTTTTTCCATTTGCCTGCCTATTAGGCAGTGTTTGTTGTGGCAATTTCTGTTTGGCCAAAAGGGGGGCAGCTCTGGTGGGGGTAGCCATCTATGTATGAGTAATCGCTTTCATGCTTGATGACCGAAATGATTAATGGATTTTGGGGAAATCGAGCCAAGTCCAAGATTAAACGCAACAGTTTCCAGCATTGATCATTTGTTAGGGCGCTCACAAAAACATCTATCCAATATGAAGGGGTTTTTTTTTGTGAGAGGATGGACGTAAGCCCTTAAGCCTTTAAGTGCAGCTGGTAAAAATATCCTTAGAGATATGAGAATGCAAATATTTCTTATGGGAATGGTAAATATTCAACACAAAAAGGTATTTCTCCAAAATTAACGAGCAACTATTTAATCAATTAAATGTATTCTCTTTTAAAGGAGTAAGTCTTCAGACATACCAGCATATTAATTTCAATTTATACATTTCCATAAACACTCATGGCCCAGTAAGCCATCTTAATCTGTGGGTCTGTAGCCTGGGTAAATCAAATCAATTTGCTAAATGCAAAATTATGAACTCGAGAGTCAGGTATTCGGCTGCATTTGAATAATTTCCACTTACTGACGACAGACAAATACAAATGCCTTATCCCCTGGAAGGATCAACAAGCCATAAATACGCCAAAAGAGCCATGCCAGAGTGCAAAACGACGTTTTCTTCTGTCTTTTGCCGTTTGCCTTCTGCCTGCTGCTGCTTTCCCGACAACTTTTTGGTCCATTTTCCACCAGTCCATAGCACTGACTGGCCCGGCTCTGAATCTGGTGCTCTTGTTTGGGCCAGTGGTTTTGTCATTGTTTTTTGGCCCGGCATTTGCCTTGCTACTGCTAGTCTCGAGCCACAACGATTAATGGGGTCAATTTGGGTGTGACACGCGCCCCTTACCATCCAGAATCACCACCAAGCAATGCAACTGCCTCGTAAAACTTGTGCAGAAATGAAAAATTACCAAATCACTTATGAAAGTTTTCTTTTAATTCGTTCTTTTATAATTCATGAAATATCAACAAATATGTTCATTCTTAATCGGTCTTCTTTAATTAGTATCTCCCTATTAATTTAAGGCTTTAATTAAATATTTTTAGTAAATATTTTTGGCTCGGTGTGGCTATATAGAGAAGCGGCTCATTTCGTGCCAACTGACTGCATTTGGCATCGGAGCAAAAGCCAGGCTAAAAAGCCGGATTCTAACCCAAAGACAATGATTCCATTTCAATTTACTTTTTTTAAATTGCAAACTTTTGCGACAAGTTAAAGCCGCCATAAACACGCACTCACACACACTCGGACAAAAAAGGGAAAAACAAACACTTCCCAAGCAGCACACACACCCATGCACATCGCCAATAACACGCAACAAGAGAAATGCGAGAAGAAAGTTGAAAAACGAACCCAACTGAAGACGACAAATTCAAGATGTCAAGCATTAGAGGGAAGCAGATAGATAGATATACATATCGGTTGACAAGAAGGAGAAAGCGGACCACCGAAGAGAGATGGGGTGCTGTCACGAAGATGAAACTATTATCCACGGAAATTAGCGAGCTCCAATGACAAAAACACATGAAATGCAAAAACTTTTCGCCTGGCTTCAAGCTCAATTTCTAAATTGTTCTCGACATTGTTCTTGTTGCCTTTGCTGTTGCTTTTCCATAAGAGGTTTTGTCTCCTCATTAAACTTACTAATGCGCATTTAAGTGCGAGTACCCAGAACCCAAAACCCAACAACTAACCAACCATCCCAGAACCTAAAGTATTCCAGTAGTTTTCCATACATGCGGGCTGCCTCATGCATGTTTGTAACATTCTTTTGAGGAATGGAATATGTACTATTTAATAGTTTATTGCAAACGTGTTAAGTGAATCCGAAAACAGGTGGCTTCTTGCCATATCGACAATAAAGGAATACAGAGCTTTTCAATGTAAGAACAATTTAATTAATAAAAAGCGTTGAACTTATTTTTTCAAAATCTTCTTAAAGTACTTTATACATTTATAGGTAATGCCTATCGCTATTGAGCTTTTTCTATCTTTATTTGTGAGCAACATCTAAAGCGGCATAAGTATTACTCGAGAGGCTTGTTTCCTTTTGACTTTCAGGCCATAAAATGGTCCTTAGGGGGAAAAAAGCGAACAAAACTCGAAGCACATAAAATATGCGTAAAATATATTTGCAAAAATAGTTGGGTCATCTAATGGCTAAACCAAGTCCAAGACCATGATAATTGCGCTGGCCTGAATTTGTCCTTAGTGCTTTGCATTTTGTATTTGGAAATCCTCGGCTCCCCAAAAGCCAGGCCCCAAAAAGTAGATACACTCAAAATTTTTACGACCCCAAATGGCATTAAATATCCAAACGTACTTGACGCGACTTTCTTGGCTACGTGAAGTTCTCAGCTCAGCGCTATTTCCTCCCTCCTCCCTTACATTTACGGATACATCTGGGTTAGTTTTCCAAGTTGCAAGTGGTCGGCGAGGAAAGGGGGTGTGGACTGAAGGGAGAATTGAAGCTGGAGCTTGCTTTTATTGCCGGCCATCAAAAAATGTTAAAAGCCCCGATTTCCATGCCCATTGTCTGAGTCAGTAATTGCTTTGGCTTTGGTCCACTGAATGTCAGTTTAGAGGGAATACGGGTGAGTCAGAAGATTACTCCCCACACTCCCGTTGCGTTTCTTTTCAACATAAAATTACACCGTATATTCCGTTTTTTATATCGTGCAATATTGATTGGTAGTTAAAGGGCCTGGAAATAGTCCAACAAAAATTTAATATGAAAAAAGTTCTTTAGGCATATTTAAATTATAGCATGATTTAATGGATCTGTAATCGATTTTAATGAGTAATATACACTACAAAACTTCAAATTCGTTTGAGAAAGTTCAATGTTGAAATTAGGGAGTTATGCTAAGCTAACAGTACGGATGCTGAAGGTCCTTTAACATCTTACTAACATTTTGGAGACTTTTTAAAGGACCTCTAACATTCTGAAAACTCACTGTTAAATAACAGAACCATGTAGTAATTCTAACATAGGTAAAAAATAAATTCAGATAAATTAGAAAATTAAAAAAAAACTAATTAAAACAAAAAAAATTTAAATTTTCAAAATAATATGGTATTTAATTTTATCATATAAATTAATTATAAATTAATGCTCATTTCCCTGTAATCTGACCCGCCTAAGTGACCCAGAAACGAGAGTCGCGTCTAAGAGAACTTCAGATCCTGGCCTGCTACAAAGCTACAAAAGAGCAAATATCATATTTTACGAAGAGCCCCAAGTCGACTGGGACTCTTGATTCTGTCACGAAGTGCTTAGCTTCGTCCTTGATTTCGTTAGAATGCTGCCCTGCGACAATATGTTGGGCTTACTATATAGCCGCTTCACTAGCTGGCCCCCCAGCTCGTCTTTCGCTGATGCGAAGGAATGGCCATCTTCGACTGCTCCCAACTGCTTCCCATGACATCAGCGAACCATCGACGAATTTCTTTGCTCCGGTCCTAAACGCTTCGGTCTTCTTCTTATTGCTCTGCAGCAGCGCTGCCCCGGCGCAGCAGCTGCCAACGGAATACTGAGCCGTGAATTCGCAGCATCGGTGCTTCAGTCTCGAAGAGCCTGCTGTGCGTGCAGGGGTTTTCAGCGCGCGCCACATGTGTCACACGCGGCGTATACGCAACGCAGCTCGGTCATAAGTCGAAAAAGACGTAATTTTCGCCAGCTGAACGAACACGAAACCAAAAAAAAAATCGAAGGAAAGAATACAAATTGTGAGTGCCCCAGTGTATGAGTGTTTCGGCCTGGCCGTTTCCCATTTTAACGTTTGCCGGCTACCGGCTTACCATCTGCAATGAACCATGCCAGAGGCATTGAACTGTATCTGTCTCGCTGCTGTTGTTGTTGTTTTTGAGTCCACTGAAAAAAATGAATTATTTACTTTCATTTTCTAAACATGAATGTATTTTTGTTGTAAAATAATGAAGGCAATAAAGATGATTAATCCAATGAAAATAAAAATCATCTAAAGAATAGAGAACAAGAAGGTATAGTTACATGTCTAAATCTTAAATAAAAAATATTCAACGTACCTTATGGACGTCCCAAAATTTGCCATTTGGAAAGTGTAATGCCCCCGGCTGAAAGGTAAATGGAATGGGGAAAGGAATCGATGCCCATCGGAAAGTCTTAACAAGTGTAAAAGGCTGGGAAGTTAACCCTTGCCACTTGAGATTGGCTCCTTCGAATGCTTTTGACAGTTTTGGTTACCCTTTAACACAATAAATACTTTTTTTTACCAGCCGTGTTCACTTGTCTCTTCGAGTGTCGGCAAATTAATTAACATGACAATGACGAAGGTGAATTGCGTGTTTCCAAAATGGTCCAATCAGCTCGTAACAAAACATTTCCACGTTTTCAAATCTCCGGCCGGTTTGTGGGAATTTTTTTCACGTGTCAATTCCTGTCAAGTTTGGTATTTTTGGAGGCTTTTACAAGTTTTTAATTAGACCCTTTGACAAATTACTGCTCTGCTTAGGGTACAATCGTTGGTAATTAAATGTTTATTGTCGACTGTTTTTCGAAGAAAAGGTGTGATTGGAGTAACTGAAAGGTGGGGATTTTAATTGCCGGGTGTTGGAGAGCACATAATGAAGAAGAGGGTTCTCAATGGGAAGTTAATCGTTAAACAGTGTTTATTGATACTATTATTAAAATGGTTAGGAAAGAACTATGGACTTTCTTTATTTGAAAACATAAAGTAGTAAACGATACATATTTTTGATGCCACGAATTTTTTTTAAATTGAAATGGAGCATAAAAAGTAGTATAAGTATACTTTCTAAACAATTTAATTCACATTAAACAATAATAGGTGAACTTTCTTCATTGTTTCTTTTGTTGAACGCTCAGCTAGTCATGCACAATTTACTATATTATTTATAGAATATCGGAATCAATATAACATTAAATTTTCATTTTGTGGCTCGTTCCGCTCTGCGCAGCCGGAGGTCTTGCTTTAAACCTGCTCCTTGGCAACGTGAAAATATAAGTTCCATGTCATGCTTCTTCAGGGCACCACCCACAATCCTAGCCGCCCACTCCAGAAACGCTTTCATATTTGTCTAGTATTAGGGGTGAGGACTTTCAACTGCTGCTCTTGCTGCTGCTTCTGCTGCTGATTCTCCTCCTGGTTCAAGTATAGCCACTTAAACCCTTTTGACAATGTCAGCCATCAGGCTCAGATGATGATGATGATGGCTATGACGATGACAAAGTGGATGATGATGATGTGGCTCAATTCAAAACAGCCGTCGCACGAAAACGAATACCAAAAAAGGGGAAAATAAAAGCAGTTTCCATGCATGGCAAGAACATTAAAAAATGAGGAAAAGAGATGACTGGTCCAAATATACATATATCAACGACAAATAAAAAATCAGACGCTTGAAAATACTTGTGACCGCTTTCCACTCACTTTAATTTTTCTTGAGCTCCGTTGCCTTAGCATTGTTTCTTTTGAATCATGCAGATTTTGAAGCATTTGGCTAATTTGTTTTGCCAGCAATTCGTTGCGGGTAGAAACTCATTAACTCATACATTTTTAAGCAAACAATGTTGACGGAAATTGGAAATGGCAAACGTTTTCAAGTGAAATGCACACGCGCCCACAAAATCTCTAAAATTCAAGCGGCAGTAACAGTGCTTAGAACTCGAAGGCGGAGTCTGAGTGTTTTGCAATAATAATTTATAAATGAATGAATAAAGGGCGCACAGCAACGGCAATGGCAGTGGCAGTGGCAGCCAAAGGCAAATAAAAATAAATAAATAAAAATGGCAATGCGGCATAAAATGTGCCGAGAAGTAAAGCTGAGCACATATACCCAGTACCCAGATCCCACAGTCACTCCGTTCCCATTTTGGTTCGAGTTGAGGAGGCCGGAAATGTAACTGCGACGCGTTTATTTTATTGCGTATACGCGGCGCAGCAAAGTAGGCAACAATTTTTGCCGGAGTGGGCTTTCGCATGCTTTGTATTTTCTCATGTGTGCGTATTTATTTGGAATGGCGTGAGTGCGAGTGTGTGTGTTATATGGTCGCCGCAGTAGCGGCTTAACTTATTTTCCACAAAATTAAACCATCAAAAATTTGCCAACAACAATGTTGGGGTAATTTATTTGACTCATGTGCTGCTGTTAGCTCGCCTGTTGTTTGGGCATAGAAAGCCGCAACACAAGCAACAGCAAAAACGGAATGTAAAAAAAGCAAATACACCCATATGCACTGGAAGAAACACTACAATATTTATTTATTTACAAGAATGTAATGTTTTAAAAAAAAATTCATTATCAAAAAAGAGTTTCTTTAATACAAAAATGTTTTAAAATAATCTAAAAAGTATAAAACTTCTTAAATTTTGTGCAAGTGTGGGCCCAACCATCACTGAGAGTCGCAGTCAAGCCGCTGGCGTTAGTTGCGGCTATGGTTATGCTGGTGACGCTGCCACAGCCGCAATGGCTAACACACACACACCATCAAATAGACACATTAATACGCACATACACTCACACACAAAGCTTTCGGACCAACTCTTTCGGACCAAGGCAGCAGGCAATTTCTACTTTTTCCTTGTTGGCAAGAGTACTTTTTGTTGTCGAAATTAAATAAACAGAGCAGGCAGCTCAGACAACTAAACGGCTATACTTCCTGCCCGGCCCCTTTTCCGCCCACTGTGATGATGAATTGATGATAATGCCGCCGGGGATTTAGGCAAAAATAATGCAAAAAACTCGTCGCTCTTGGCGGCCAACATCGTTTCCTATACACGTATACAAGCACGTATTTTTTCCACTCTGAAAACTTGGCTTTAAAAGGAGTTAAGCGTTTATTTATTTACATTTTTTTGTTTTTTATTCGGGCCGTGCTGCCCGGCGGGCTCAGTTTATTAAGTCTCAAGTGGTGAGTCTCATACCCCCCGACAGCTAATCAAACCCTTTTTCCCACTCTCGTTTAGAGTAACAATGCACTGGAAGAACTTTGTCCTTTATATTTTTTCTTGAGCTATTTAATTTTTCGCAACAATTCCTTTTAACCATAAATAAATCTAAAAAATTTTTTTATATGTATATATATATAACTCAATTAGAAAAGAACTTCTTATTGCCTAGGATTTAATTCAATTTAAGATATTTTTTCCTAGTCTGTTATGCAAATTAAAACCATAACAAAAATTTCGCAGTGCATGTGTCTTTGTCCAAGTCCAAGTTCATGATGCTTCCATTGCCGTTGGCTTAAACACAGCCAATTTCATGCAAAGTTGGATGCGCCCACCCTGTGTGATCTGCTCCATGTCCTTGATGGATGACTTTTGACGCCAGGCAACGTTTGGCGGCCAATTTGATTTGGCCCTCTTGGGGAGCCCAACCGGATTCCACGGGTCCCTTCGGCTAGGCCTGCAGCATACAACTGTCGATTTGTCAGACAGTTGGCGTGGGAGTCAAGTTAGTACGAGGAGAGTGGGGGAAAAAGTCCAAGTAGCCGGCAGTGTATTACAGATTGAGTTTTGAATTGTTGGCATTCCAGGTGGCTGAAACGAACTCTATGGAACAAGATGAATGTGTTGGGAAACTGACAGAAAACGGAGATACATTATATAATTTTGGTTTCCGCAGCCCCAATGAACTCATAAATTTTTGTATTTGCTAAGATTATTATTAATATTTCAAACTTAAGTAAGAATAAGCCTTTCACATCATCATAGCGCTTTTCATTTCTATGGTATTTCTTTATTATTTGCAACCCTTTCTAATATTCTTAAAAACATACTTGAACAAGACGTTACGCGTTCTTGCACGAGATTGGCTCTTTACATCGTTTCGCTTACATTTGCTCAATTTGTGGCGTTTCGCTTGCCACAAAGACAATCCGCATGACGTATACGCCACATGGGTCACATGGGTGACACGGTAACTCAAGGAAAATCCTAACCTGCTCCCTGCATGTCTCGTCTCGCTTAAAGCCAATGCAAAAACAGGCCAAAGACAAAGTCTGAATGTCAGGGAGGCGAGACAGACCCGAAATTCCGAGAACGCAACAGTGGCAGGCAACCAGAAAGCCATAAAACAACAACAACACCAGTAGGAGAATGAGAAGGAGCCACTGTAGGATAACGTACACCCAGAACAATAAATCTTTAACGTGGATTTCATGCATGTAAGCTAGCAAAAGTCTCCGCCATGAGATGATGCATGAGCTCAGCCTGCGGGATTAATATTTAAATATCTTAAATGCACACAATCTTCAAAAGCTGTGAAAATGCAACAGCTTTAATATTTGGCAGCAAAAATTATAGCCTATACATACGTCATTTTAGTGCAATATTCCAAGAATCAAATAGCTTTATACACTGCAAGCCTTAATCTATTTATGTCGTTATTAACATAAACTATACACACTTTCTTGAACAGATATATTTGCACTTAATGCTGGTAATTTCCACGGACTATAAAACTGCAACGGCGTTAATTTGCCCAATAAAATGCGACTACTAACGGCGCCATAAATATCATCAGCTACCGAGACAGCGAGCAATGAAACTGGATTTCTTCGGGAAAAGACAAAGCCGGGCTAAAAATCAACGGGAAAAAAGAAGACAGACATCGCAACGCTCGGCGGGTGGCACGCCGCATTTAGAGGCAGTCAAACTGGCAGTGCTTCCTGCCCCGGAGTCCTTGTGGTACTTCTGCTACTGCCACCCGGTTTCCTGCGTTTGCCGCCTTGAACCTTCAGCCTTCAGCCGAGCACTTCCGCTTCTTATCGCGGCAATGTAAACGCGTTTCCGTTTGGGTCCCAATCCGAAGGCTCATTCCCGGCATCGGGAGCGACACTAAACTAGCGGCTCTGCGCTGGATTACAAGTAAATTGGAAAGGATTTGAGGATGAGCCTGCTGCGCCTGCTTGGAGCCCTGCTGCTGGCCACATTCAATGGTGAGTGCACTCGCCTGAATACTTAGTTTATTTAAACATAATTTTAAGTATACTATACTCTTAAAGGTTAAAGTCAATAATGCTATTACAAGAATAAATTAACTTAAAACCATTTATAAATTTCTGAATTTGAAAACACTTATTTCTCCAAGTGTAGACTAAAGCGCCGTTCTATATTTATGAACATGATTAACGGTAAGCCCGCCCTTACCCGCAAGTGTCATAAACGTTCGGCAATCGCCTGCAAGCTGCGATTTATTTGCGCTCGCAATTTATTTGCACAACTATTTACGAGCGCTGGCATTGGCAATCATAATAACAGTGGAGCCAGAAAGCAGCAACAATTCAATAAATGTTGCAATTTGCATCGACAACAACAATAAATTTATCTTAAATGAACAAACATTTTTCTTGCAGCTTTGCCGCCTGCCAGGCAAATAAAATGCGATATGCCAAAGGCTTATCGCTGCCACAAAAGGCAATGCGGCAACAACAATAAGTAATAACCGAAGCTACAAACAAATTACACCATGAAAAAGCCCCTCGACAGCACTTGCGATGCATTTCAATTTGTTAAAACTCATAGCCATACATACAGACCACAGGACACTCCAACAGAAATTTAATAAAAATAGTTAAAACAAGAAATCGAACCTTTTTCGACATCTATGTTGTGGAATTTTGTCAAGCATATTTGTCAAAATAACACACATTTGTGTATGTAGTACACTCAGTACATACTATATACTGAGGATTTTCATATCTAGTTTTGAAATTCTCTCAAAAAGGTCAAGGATCTCTTATTGAAATATTTATTGAAAATATTCGGATAAAAATGCCCTGTAATCTTTAAGCAAGCAACTGAATGTAAAAACAAATATTTTTTCATTTATTTTGTTCGTAAGAGAAATAAGAACCCATTGGTTTTGTTAAAAATTAAATTTGATCCTTTTTGTAAGTTAGCTTATTGCAGTAAAGGTTATATTATTCATCCGGGGAACAAACTTTAACGGCTTTAATGTGAGAAGAAATTTTCAGATGATTCGGAAAATGTGAAAATATTTGCATTCAGCGAACCGTATTTTGATTTCTCCTGGCATGTGCCGGCATTGCAGGCGGCACAGGCCTCATAAAAATATGTCAAATGCAAATTATGCATATAAATAAGAATAAATATATGAATCAACAAATAAATATGTCGCATAAAAAGATATGCTCCAACCATGCTGGCCCGCCCTCCCACGAAAAGCCACCGCCAGCATCTTTGTGTAAAAGTCAATTTGCTGTCGCCGCCCAGAAGTCGCGAGCGCCATAAACATGGCGAAATGTGCGTGAGACCGCAACGCCGCAGCAAATGGCAGCTGCGAATAAATAAAAATCGAGCCGGAGAGCGGAAAATGCAAAATAATTGCATATTTATGTGAGCCCGGCCACTGGAGCCAAAGGATCTGAAATCGGCTGGGAGCTCCCGGGAGCTGCAAACTGCTGGGGAATCTGAAAGCTGAACAGCGGCCCCCGAAAAAGGCGAGTTGCAGCCATAAATCCCGAGCGGCTTGCCAGCTTTTAATATAACGCACTCGAAACCGAAATTTGCAAATGTCTGACTGCTCGTAATATTCAGAATTCTCAGGGCAGACAGACGTCAACTGCCCGCCAGGGGGCTTGAATTTATTTCAATTAAATATTTGCACATTTCGGGATTTACGCGGACGGAAGAGTTGTTTCAAGGACATTGCTGAGGATTTATGACAGTCCAGGAGGCGTTATGATTCAATTGAAAATGGTTTGAAGATAATCATTTATATTTTTGTTCATTTTTGAATTATAGAGTTAGTTGTATGATTCTTCGTCAATCACTTATTAGTTTATAAATTCAAAGCTCTGTAACCACTAAAAACTTAAGCCAATTTAAACGTCATTTAATCAGTGAACGGAATGACTATAATTAGTGGAAGATGTCCGAGAGTTGATAGACAATAAACCCCTTTATTGTCCCTTATCCGTGGTCACAAAGGCAATGAAATTAACTAAAAATCAGTCAAGAGTATGAATGGCGGTGTTTTATCTACGCGCTTGTCCTTCGTCCCTTATCTTGCTTTTGTGCGGCAGGAAAAGGAAGCGCGTTTGATAATAATAATAATAATTATATTAAGTCCAACACTTGGCCATTGTTTTAGTAGCCTGGCGCAAAGAATCAACAGCAACAACAAGATGACACTTTAATAGCACAAACGCGGAACTAAACAACAAAAACCAAAATCAACGAAAAATGGGAGGCAACTGGCGACTCCTGCCAGCTGTCATAATGAAACTGTCAAGGACAATAGTGGCTAACGGAAATACAAAGTGTACGTGGCCCCCTCTGGAAAATACCCGCCGCCACTCGGAGCTACCCATTCTTCGGACAGGAGCCCTCTTTTTGGGCCACCCACTTTTCGCATCCGCCACTTTCCGGTTCTGCGATAAAAGCAGCAAACGAAACTCTGTCTGACGGGCAGAGGCCATTTATAAGAGCATCAGTTACAATAACACTGCCGGGCTGAGGGGCGTGGCTCTCACAATAGCCGGGGCCATTGTCATAAATTAAAAATGAGGAAGTGTATGAAAATAAACAAAAAGCCAAACGGCCCAGCAGCCAGCCACAGCGGAAATACAAAAAGCGTTGATAAATAAATTTCTAACAAAATAAACTGAGTTCCGAAAAGAAAGCCCAAGCCCAAAGTCAAAATACAATACAAAACACAAAATGACAAAAAAGGCACTAAGCAATGATAAAGACGAAAACGTGTTACCTAGGTCAAGATCTGTTTCTCACACTTCTGGTCTATTTCCTTGACACTTAAAGCTTTCAGTTTAGTGCGATTTCCGAGTTCTGCGCGTGCTACAAATTTAGCAGGTCGCGTTTTATATGTGTGGCAAGTTGCCACTGGCAACCCAAAATTCCCCCAATTCCTTTCGTGCCACTGCAATAGCCAACCACATTGGCCAACAAACTCCTGGACGCATTGGCAAAATGCGATGTCAGTTGCGGCTTTGAAGGAATTTTCGAAAATGTTATACGAGAAAGAGACTGGCCAAAACAATTACTTAGATAAAAAATAAAGCGATGAATGGCACAGTCAAGATTTTCAGAATTAGTTAAAAGTCAGTTCCAAGTAAGAACTCACAATTCAACTCTTTCTAAACATCAAGTTAATTTAAGACTAGACCCATTAAAGCTTAATCCAAAGCTGGAACTCATTTATATTTTAGAAGGATCCCCCAAGTTATTCATTAAGTATATTTTCAATCTTTTCCACCATCTCCCAAAAAAATCCCCTGAGAATAGCTTTAATATCTTAGATAAGTCGTTGCCTTTAACAGCAACTGCCATAGGGTTGATTCTCAGTCCCAGCTCCGGCCGCATCCATTCGACGACAGTTTCCGTTCCGGTTCTGACCCCAGACCGTTGACCATATCCCCGGCGTTTTATTTTATATATTGTGTAGAATATATATTTTTGTTCCTATTTTCTGTGGCTTATTTGGTTCGCATGGCACGTCCAGCTTTAGCTTGGCTTGGATAGAGATTCTCTGTTCAAATGCTGGGCTTCATTTTTTGCCTTCGGCATTTGTTTAAATTAAAGATTATGCACAAGTGAAAAAGTAGCCATGCGAGTGCCAAGAGGGGGCAACCTATTTGAAATTTAAATATGCGAACAAAGCTCGACCTTGGGCCACGTGGCGTATGATGGATTTGGGATTTCGTGTGACGTCAATGCCAGAAAAATGTGTTGGCGTTCGCCCTTTTGCTTTATTGTTGCCACTTTTGTTCGTGTAAACAAGAAAATTGCTTTAAATTGCTGCTAGTACATAGAAAGTACAATGAGCACAATAACTGTAATCGTAATAAGCCATTTAGCACTTCATCTTTCCTCTTGCAGCCTTTGCATATTTATAATTCATATTCATATTGTTAATTCTTTGGGCCACCCCTTGCGCCCCCTTTTCCGGCTCTTGCCGCGCCGAGGGCAGCTGCCATAAAAGCATCATAAACATTTTACAGCAGTTGCAGTTGCTGCAGGAAACTGCCCTAGCAAACGGAAACAGTGCCGTCCTCAGTTCTCACCCTCATAATTGCAGCCAGCCATTTCGCATTTTGGCCTAGTCCCGGAAAAGTGGGCGGTCCGCTGGCATTAGGATAGCTTTATTCGAGCGGGTCTCTGTGTTTTAGAGTGTGTATAAACACAAATTTTTAAGCCTTTTAGCCAAATTCGTTTTTTTCTCCTTAATGCGGATGAAATGTCACATATTAAAAACGAAAAATTAATAGCAGTACACATTTTAGTAAGGAAAATGTATTCTTTAAGGATAATAATAAATAATAAGTAATTGTAAAATATTTATTACAATTGCTTATTCATATCATTGCCTAAAAATATCATTTTAAAACCCTACATTTAAAATTCTACATGTATATATCTAAATCTCTATAAAACACCAAGAATACATTTTTTTAATATGCTAAAATGACCCTAACATTATGATAAAATACCTCATTGTCCTCAACAACTTTCTTATGGTGTTTTCAACAACTTGCCAATTGGCCTAATTCCCCGTGCACCCAAAGTTATATAACTGCCCTCGCGGCTCCCATTGTTCAACTGCTTGTTAGCCTCAGGTGTAAATTACAAATCTGAGCAGCGCATAATGAATGAAGGCGGGAGCCCAGCAGAGAACAGAACGGGCACAGAACAGAACAGCCCATGGACCGGCAAAGGAGGCGACTAAATGAAATGAAATCGCAGTGAAAACGCTTTCTTTAAACATGCCAGAATGGAGGTACAAAAGTTTTCCCACACAGGTCTAAGGGCGGAGCGGTTGCGGCGGGGCGTGGCAGACAAAGGAGGCGGCTGCGCGACAAACTGCGGCCAAGTTGATTAGAAAGCCGAGCTGAAAGTCTCGCCTGGGACTGGCAGGCAGCCTAATGAAAAACTTGGAAATTTACGGTCAACGAGTTGTCAAAGCGGCACCAGTAGCGGAGATGGGTGATGGTCGATGGGAAATACTGGCCATAGTTTCAGAGACGCCAAGTCAAACAATTAAGCCCGGCCATGTTTGAATGGCGGGGGCGACAGGCGGTTTAAATAAATAATTGCCATCGAAATTAAGCAATGGCCAGTGCGCCAATAAAAGGAACTGACAGATAAGTTAAAAAAATACTTGACATTATTCTAATGGAATAAAAGTAAATAAATTAAAAGTAAACGATGAAAATGCTTTTTCACGCTATTATATAATTTAATAGTTTTATAAAATTCAATAATTTTCTTTTCCCATAAAAATGTACAATATTATTCACAGTGTGAGTGCTGTAATCTCACGGGAACAGGACGAGAGAACAAGTGGCGAAAATGCGACGACAATGAGGACACGGCGACAAGGTAATGCGCCGACACGGAAGCCAGGAGGCTGGGACAGGACGATAGCAGGAGTAATGACAGGAAGTCCCGATAAAGGAGACAAAGAAAACGCATGCATTAACACTGATAACGGACCGGTGGGGCGAAAGCACACCAGCCATCGCGAAGGACATGCCGGAGGGGTCCTGGGCCAGAATAGCAAAAAGTTCATTAGCGCTGATCAAGAGGCTACCAACTGAAAATAACCGATGCTGCGCGAATTTTCAGCTGGACCAGGGCCAAAAATAAAGCCCACATGGCCTATTAAATGCTATGTAAATATACCAACTCATTAATAAAGCTGCCCTCCCTCCAGGAAGTGGTTTGCGGCTGATTTCGCCAAATAGCAAATATTAAATTGCAATTAAATACTGCCTCAATTTTAACAGTTGCCGCAAAAAACCTTTTAGCCATCTAAAACCCCAAAATGCGAAATGACAAAAGTTAATGGTAGTGGTGATGTGGTTTTTGTAGAAACATAAATACAAAACGATAAAGTTTTCGAGATGAAAACGTGCGACTATGCATTACTATATTTCAAATTAAAAATTTCTGATATTCCTTTCGAGCTAAAACATTTAAATTACTTTCATTTTTCCAGACCCTTTTAGGATACAGTTTCACATAAATAATAAATGGTATTTCATGACTAAGTCTCCTAACCTTTTCCCTTTCAAATTTCCGCACATCAACCTAAGGTCAAAGGCTAATTGCCATACCCTCTGAACAATTTCCGTGACACTGGCACTGGTCACGTGCTCCTCTCTAACTCCAGCGGTGAAATAGGACTGGGATTTTGTGCCGGGCATTTTGGCGACCCAATCTTGATGCTATCATCAATTGTCAAATAACCAACTGTGCGAGATTTGCGCACCAGCTGTGGCCAGAAGCGTTGAAGCATTCATGGCACTGAAAATCAACGAATACAGAGCACACACCAGTTACACACAAAAATATGTTACGTATACGCACACATGGGAGCTCCTATCCCCTCGAACCGTACACCCTTTTCCGTCGAACAACTCACTTTGTGGGTTATTTGTTTTGGTCATACGCTCATTTCGCTTGTGCTAGGGAAATCGAATGCAGGAGCGACCCAAGAGCTCACGAAAACAAAAACAAGCCGAAAAAAATCCATTCGAGGAAAAACAGCAAAAAGGGCCACACAGGAAGGCTAAAGCAAAAAGGTTCGACTAAACGTATCCTTCAGGAGAACAAAAATCAAGAGCTGGCGAGTAAACAAGCGAAGAGGGGAACCGCAAATGTACAACGGACAACAAGCTACCAAAACCGAATCATGGCCAAAGGTTCTGTGTTCCCATTCCCCTACAACAGACCCCCAACAACTACTACACCTTCGCCCCGAGTCCCAACTACTGGCAAAAGCCCAAAGCCAATCCCAATCCGAACCCCAAGCTCTGAGAACGGGCAACGAGCTGAGCAATCGTAAATCTTCTTATGTGCAGCAGCATTTTAACGATAATTTGCTTTATTGAAGCAGTTTAGATTTGGCCAGCAGAACGGTCCACCCCGAATCGAATCGAGCCGAACTGAACCGATCTGATCCGGACCACAAGTCAAAGGACAACTAGAGCGTACCCATGTGTCCAAGCTGGGACTCATTCCATTTTTTCAGGACTAAACTGAAAAAAAAAAGTATTTAAGCTGTAGGATTAAGAAAATTAGCATTTAAATCAAACAACAAAAAACTCTAAACTTTGCTTTAACCTTTATTTTAATTCTTTTTAACAATTATATAAATTATTTAGATTCCTTTAAAGCAAGCATTTTTTGCCAGTTTACGTCTTGGCATTGGTTCCCTCTTTGAATGTTTGAAACGTTTCCGTTTAAATGGTTTTTATAGCAAATTTATGTAGAGGAAAACACTTTTAAGGTTGACCAAAAGGACATACGCAGAAATCCATAAAAATAGCTCACCAAACACATACGACCCGACCCTCTCAGTCCACTGATTCGACCCAAAGCGAATCGGAACCGGAATCAGGACCTCTCCGCTTTCCCTTGAGAAGGTGTGAACAAAGATTTGCCACTTTTGCCGGTCGTTTGACTGGGCTCTTTCTCCCTGCTCCCTGCTAACTGGTAACTGGTAGCTGGTCACAATATGTGCCATGAATAATGGCCGGGCAAATTGCTCAGCAGCTTTCCAGCTAACTGGATTGCAGCAAATTGCCCAGTTAGCTGCTGCAGTCAGACATCCTGTTAATGTTTTGTCGCCCGGGCTGTAAAAATGTTACCACATCATTGGAAGTAATTACTGTGTCATTTAGCCATTGACTTTGGATTGGTATATTGCCGTCGTTGATTTGTCAACTTGACGATGGCTAGTAGTTTAAGTAATTACATTTCAATTATAGCAAGTATTTGTGCGTGTGAATGTGTTTTGCTACAAATAGTTAAATGTCAGGGGTTAAGTAGAAGCCATCCAATTGAATTGCTTTGAATATGTAAAAGTGTCAAAGTCAGGGAATTAATTTTCAAATTTTCTTACCTACAGTTTTGTGGAAAACGACAATCATAGCCATGAATGTGTAGTAACTTAATTCGTCAACATATGACTGTTTTTAATTAAAATATTTTATTAATTTATTGCAGCAGGCATAAAGACCGTAAACTCTTATAAATTATTTAAAATAACTTGGCTGCACAAGCAACATAAATTCACTGCAGCAACAGGGCCCCAGCCATATATAAGCAAGGATATAAATAAATGGGTTATTTTCTTTACTCCGTTTCGGGCACTGCTTTTTGGCCTGGCCATTATTTAAATTAATAAATATATTACAGTTTTACATTAAGCCAGAAAAAGAGAATGTCAAGTTCAGTTAAGTTGAAATTTAACTTAAAGTTCTCAAATTAGTTAAAATTTTGTCATAGGACTAAAGTCGAGTATATTGAGGATTAATTTCAGGTTGGCCTTTAAACAAACACTCAAATTCAATTGGATCTATCAAGCCAACTAAGCTAAGAATCTAAAACTATCTAATAATTCAACATAAATGCTTAGATTACCTTTAGCATTAGTGTGGTTCTAATATTAAATGAATTTGACAATTTTAAACTACAACTTCACTCCAAGTATTTCGTAATATAATGTGATGCTGCTATTATTGTTGACATTGCTTTGGTAATAAAGATATTTTCGTATTTACCAGAGCGCCATATAGGAAAGTCTGTGTAAATATATATTCTCTTTGTCGCGTCGCCGTTGTTGTTCTCCGTGACATTGCATTGCCATTTCAGGCAAGTTTGTTATGACATTGGATTATGTGCCTGAACTACTTATTTTCTTCTCAACTTTACTCCACATTCTAAACGAGAAGGCCCCTGAAAACCAAGAGCCATTTTTTCGTCTTACTATTGGTCCAAAGCGGCAGCTTTAAATTACTTTTATACCCTTTATTTATTACAATGAAAAATTGTAATCATATCCCCAAATACTACATAACTAAAATGTTAACCATTAAAAAATGACATTCAAACTTAGGACTCTGTTTGATATGTACCGGGTATCTGATAGTCGTGATTTGCTCCTCTCATTTCCCTTATTGCTGGCCTGCAGGACTTTGAAGTTGAGGGGCATAGCTGGCATGTGACATTCACCGGCATAAATGTCAACGACTGTTTTCTATTGTTGTTGTGCCCCGTTGTGTTTGTGATGGCAGGCGTTGTTGTAGTGTTGCCGCTGTTTTGTTGCCCTTCCAACTGCTGCACTGCTATTGCTGGTGCTACGGCTGCTGCTGTGAGAAGTGCGACTGCGGCTTTGGCTGTCAACAAAGGCTGCTGCCAACAATGTGACCGCCACGCCATGGGCACTTCCTAGCACCAAGACTTTACCTCTGAGAGCCACTCAAACTTCGGAAAGCCCCCACCCACATGCCCACACAACTGTTGCGTAATTGTAATTATTCTCGCTATTCAGCCAGATTTGTTAAGCCATTAGGCAACAGGTTGGCATCCATATTAATGCCCATGTCCTTGCCGGTTCACCCTGCCTTATGAACGAAGCTCACCATCTGAACACATCATATTCGACTGTTTATTCGGCTTGCTCCAGTGGGGGTTTGCGCTCGGGGGAAATGGAATAATTAAATTCATTTATGCGAGACCCCAAAGCGATGCGCCAACTTTGGCCATAAAAACCCGAAAATAACCATAATAATGATAATAATATCAATAACAACGAGAATTACTTGGCAATAGTTGAGCGCGCTTCATAAAAACCAGCTGTTAATATTTTTCCATTTTCGCATCAATGTATAGATAAACATGGCGAAAAAAGCAAGTCCATAGAAAGGAGCAAAGAAAGCAAGGATACCAAAATGCTTTTCGTCTGCGGCCCCATAAACTGCACATCAGGAAAATGTTAATGACCGAATAAAAAATTTAACCCTCCGCTTAACGAGCCATCTATGGCAAATTGATTCATAAACAATTAGTTTATCGGACCAATTCTTGTTGAGTGAGCCAAACCGAAATTAAGTTGCAATAAAAGCAATCTTTAAAGTGTATATGAAAAAATCATTCTGGTTTAATGTGAGAAATTGAAATTTAAAGCTAACAAAGAGGGTAACAAACAAAATTTGTTAGCATGCATTCTGTTTAAAGGAATTCTATGAAGGACTTCTCCCCACATTAATTAACAAATAAACTATAAACTCATTTCATTTTAATTGTGTTCCTATATTTTTCTAATCTATTTTAACTGTAACCTTAATAAGCCATCAATCTAATCAAACGTCTTAAAAGTATATTCTTGAACTGTTGTCGTCCAGCTAAACTCAGAAGCATCTTTGATTGAATAAATAACTTTGTTTTAAACTCGTTTTGATGCTTTAAGCTATCAATCGATTAAATGGAAATCGCTCTCGACCAGATAATTCTTTATTTGTACCCGCCACTTGTCCTTTGCTAAATCATTGTTATACTGCTCCGCTTAAAGTTGATCCTTTCCATTTATCAATGGCAGCTCCTTGAAGCTCTCGCACTGGGAAATATGATTTATGTGTCCCGCAGCGCTTGACTATGGAATCCAAGCCCACCTCCCATCTTCCACCTCCAACCACCAGCTCTCACAATACAATTCTCCCCCCGATGTTCCCGAGGCCGTTTGAACTGTCGAAAGTTGTAAGTGTTGCCAAAGCAGCTTGCCGCTGTTGCTGCTAAACGAAATCGAAATCGAATGCCATCGTAATGGCCGCTGGGCAGACAAGGGGCATAATTTTACACGCAGACTGACAGACGGATAGACGGACATTGAGGCCAACGGCTCGTTTGTCTGGCTAGATTTTTTTCTGCTCTCTTATTAGCAGGCAGGATGAAAATTTGAAATTATAATGCCATCCGGCCAGGCGGCAAACTTCTTTTGGCCAGCCGTCTGATGTCCTGGCGCCGAACCATAAATATAAATTTTTTTTTTCTTTTTTCATATATTTTGATATGTGTGTAGCAACACTTTTAGAAAAACTTTTCACATCTCATAGAATTTCCGACCCTGGTATCCGGTTACAGATGTCAAAAACTAACATATACCCAGCCTAAAGTCATATATTCTAGAAGGACACCAAGGCGAAGCTTTAAATGCCATTCAAGTTTCATTTGCATCGATTCTATTTGCATTAGTGGCCATAAAATATATCCAAACTTTGGCCGTAAAATAAAATGGTTTAATTTAAAAAGTCATTAATTTTATTTGCTTCGATTTAATGGTCGTATAAATTGAATGTTTGTTTCAGCGCCTTGTGGCCTTAGATTTACACGCAATAAAAGATACCTTAAATTCAGAAACAATAAATTCCATATACAATAATTTAATTATATATATTTTTTTTATTTTGCGAAAATTGAATTCTTCGTTCTTTGAGGACTGCTCGTGTGTCAGAAATTTCTTTTTTCCACTTCTAACTTTCCCCCCTGAAAATAATGCATTGTGCTTTATGGCCGCAGTCCTACTCCAGGGATCCCATGTCAATAGCCATGGATTTTGATTATACGCCATAGCTAGTACTGTCGGTGACAGTGATTTGCGTTTGCCAAAAACTTTTTCACCATTTTCGCCGCAAGTCGAAAAAATGTCAGAAAAATGCTTGGCCCATTCGTCGTATGCGTGTTGAGTAGATTTTAAGGTGTGTGAGGCAAAGATGTGCAGAGGAAGCTCTCCAAAAAGCAAAAAACTTTTTCATTAAGCAATTTTTGCGCATCGCCTGCTTATGTACGCATCCCAGCTCCCTGCCCCGTATCCGCAATTCGGTGGCATAGTGAGGGACTTTTTATCAAAATCACACTCATATATTCAGCTTTGCTTAAAAACTTTTCTAATTCCATTAACGTTACGCACATGCTCAGGCTGCTCATTCCGGCTCTCTACATCTTTACGGTGGTCCTATTGTGGTTGATGAAGTTTGCTGCCCCGCCCACACGCCACGTGCATTTGGTCCTGGACAAAGACCACACTGGGCGGAAAAGAGGCAATAAGCTTCATCCATATACACAGGAGGGTCGCATTCTTTAATTATAGAAAGTTTATGTCTTTATTAAAGCTAAATATCAAACAAAAAATTATTTTAAATATTTATTTTCAAGTGAAATTAATCTTATGTTACAATTTCTTGCCATGTCCGTTCTTTAAAGTAAACAAACAGGATATTATAGCAGCAGGACGACGTCAATAATGAGCTGTAGTTGGGAGCAGATTTTCTCGGCCTTTATCTTTTCGTCATTCTACTCGGAAAGGTGTTTTTTTGTTTAATTCTTACAGCCCGAGGACTAAGTTCGACTTTGTGGCTTGCTTTAATTCATTTACGAAATTTAAATATTTTTTGCCAGCCCCATTGCTCAGCTTGATTGCTATGGTGAGTTCCTTGAGGATTTGAGGGTCGATGGGTGGTTGGACTTTGGGGTTCGGCTATAATTTGACTTAATTTTTGTTAATAATTATTTTCGCATTTTCGGCATTGCTTGCGGTTGATGGCAGCGAACGTTGCCGCGGCAAGGGATCAGAGTTAATTAGTTTGTAATTATTATAAATTGAGGATGAATGCTTGTGGCAAGTTTAATTGGATATTTGATGTTTTTAAATTACGCAAAAATGAGCGTGAAATATTACCGCTGAGTGCTGAACTAGCTTTGTTTCCCGTCCCCCAGAAGAATATATATGTTTCTCGCTGTAAGCTACTCATGGTCGGGGGTAAATTAATTTTTAATGCCTTGGCTTTGTCACGCGGCTCCATATTTATGTGCTGAGCCAAAGCAGCTGCCTCATGACCAAGTTGCATGCTTTTTATGTCATCGACCGTGCTTGTGTCACACGTGCCACGCCCCCAAGTAGGTACAGGGAACTATCGAAAGTTTCAGAATCAGAACAGAAACAGAATATTTATAAACAAATTTTGTAGATAAATTTTACGGAAATCAGCAAAATTTCTTTTCTAGGTTGAATACTATAATTTTTAAAAATATATTTTTATATTTTCTTTGTTTTTTCTTAAGTAGTTTACTGTAGATTGAAGATGGTCGGTTTTCGGTTGCAGAGAGGGTGCTAAACAATTAATCATAATCTTGTGTAGTTGCACAACCAAGTGCCTGGGCCACGTTCACAGCCAGCCCAGCCCAGTCCTCGGGCAGGCAGCAGTTTTTCATAGTAGCGAACAATAAATTTTAGAGCCGCCGGCCGCGTCTTGAGCAGTCATAACTTTGAATCAAGAAGGCCACGTACCCTTGCACACCCACTCCCACACTCACAGCCAACACCCAACACCCAAACCAACACCTACAGTGAGCTGCATCACCCGCTGGGGGGTTGAAAATATGTTTAAATTTTACTTTAGTTTCCTCCAATCCTGTTATTGTATTATCATTTTCCCTATGTGTGCCACCGAGACACGTACATTTGTAATAATTTAAGATGAAATATGCTGCACTGGGGATGGGGACAATGATAAAGTCGTTCGCTTTATTTATTCCCCCCACTGCTAATTCAATAAGGTGGCAATAAGGAGTAATTGTCTTCAGGGCGAACTATTCGTAAAGGACTAAAAAATCTGCATAATATGACAGATGCACAAAGCATTAATACTTCTATAATCTGACATTTCCCCTTTAATTGTTCTATAAAGACTGCAAACATTTTTCGATTTCTCGCCTTTTTTGATCCCTTTTAAACGGGTATTGACCACTAAGAGCTCTCCAAGTACACATCTGCATGCAAAAGTACACAAGTCTGGATGAAAAACTTTAACCTTTAGTGTTTGTTTTATTGCCAATGATACACAGTTGTTTGTACGTCGTGCCAACAAGACCAGCTCGCACACAGTTTTCCAGAAACTGGTCTCCATTTACATTCCCATTTTCATTTCCATTTTCATCTGCCAATATTCCCGGGCAAATGCCCCTGTTCCTGGACCCAGCATTACTCTGTTGTTGTCTTTGGATGCCCAAATTGATTCTATTGGCTTTGTTGTGATAAGGTCAAAAGTTAATGTAAATGTTGTGGCCCTGTGCATTGAGACAGTTTGCTGGGGGTTTCGGGTTTCCAAATTAAAACTTCCTACTTGCTTGGCCATTCTTTTTGATGTGGCCGTGCCAAGGGGGCGAAACTCTGATCAAAGTAAGCTGACACTTGGGATCCATATGATCCATAAAAGTGATATGCTAGCTGCTTCCACATAAGCTCATTTAACCAGAAAAAAGTTCACTTTCTGTCTGAAAGTTTAGATGGAAGTGACAGTTGCATTTAAATTTGCTAGTCTGGAATATTTCATTTAGTGATAGAGGAAACTCTAAGTTTTTTACCTTTTACTCCCCAAATACTTAAAATATATTTAATAGTTTGAAATGCATAGAAAAGACGCATTTCCTGTTGTATTTTTTCCTTATTTTTATCGATTAATCTTTAGAAAAACCATCTTCCTTTTAAAGAGTTAATTTCCTCTTAACTCATTCCACATACGATTCGGAAGGACTCCTGCAGCGGGGGCGGGAGCTGTGGGTATAAGGAGATGAAGTCAAACTGAGGCAGCTAACTGACAGCAATGCCGTGTCGATGTCGAAAGCATCCATTCTCCATTCAATCTGCCCGAAAATCCACCATTCCTCCCCATCGTACCATAAAAGCAATGCCAGCCGCAACCTTCGACTCCTCCTCAGATGCTTTCTCCAGCCCTGTCTCCATCACAATTCTTCCTTCTTATCCTCCAGCCTCCGTCTCTATCGCTGTCAGAGTCTCTGCGGCTGTCTCTCTGTGTGTTGGCTTTGGCAAAGTTTTGTGCGTAACATGAAAAACTTCGATAAATTCACAGTTGAAACAATTACCATGAATTTTATCAAAAATGATACGCGCTGTTCGTATCCGACCATGCAGCAACAATATTTTTTAATGCACTTTGGGGGAAAACGAAACGAAAGAGGGCAGAAGGATACGGAGGCCGCAGACACGCAGGCAGCTGCTCAGGATAAAGATCGTCGGGAGGCGGGGTGGGAAAATGGAAACCCCCCAACCCCAGTCTTGGCCCCGGACTGGGAAAACGAATGCGGAAAAAATGAACGGGGAACGCAGAGCCGAGAAGTCCTAGAAAGCAGGGGGACATTCCTGACAGATAGACCAGGAGCCAGCGTGAAGTTTCTGGGATGCCTCGACTGCTTTCGCTTCTTCGTAAAATGTAAGCGCAAAATTGCTTGAGAAAACTTTCTCAACTTTTCAGCTAATATTTGGCTTTGGCAAAATAAGCAGACGATGTGGAAAAAACAACGCAGCGACATTGCATCGAATGGGAAAAATATATATTTTCTTAAACATTATGCGACGACATTTGCACTGATGTGAAAGTATCTTACGGATACTGAATCTCCTTCCCCCCCTCCCCCATCACAGATTCCATAAAATATGCTGCAACGCGACCAAGAAAAAATAAACGTAATAAAATAAGGATAATATTTATGCCAGTACAAACTTTTTTCGCCCTAAACGGTGCAATTGAAAATGTACATTAAAATTGATATTACCCCGCAAGGCGGACAACTTTAATGGCTGTCAATTGCAGGCAATTTCGAATTTGTGTAAACTTAATATTTTGTTATTAGTTTGCGAAAGTGTCCAATGGTTTTTATTCCATTGCAGAACCGAGCAGCCGTCGTCGGCAACTCAAATAGATTTTGAGTAGCTTTTTAGTTCGAGTCGACGTTAAATGAGAAAAGTTTTCTTGAGTGTTTGTTGCAGTTTTTCGTGTAAGTTGGCCTCCGCTCCTTCGTGGCAGGTGAAGTGTCCTTTTCCCTTTTCTCTCTATATTTTTTTTACATTTATTCCCCTTCTTGTTGCCGGCCGTTAATGATCTTTTGCTCGACAGTTTAGCTTCGGTTTTCAGTTTAGAATTTCAGTTACTCTCGCTTTTCTGGGCCGCTGGCCCATAAAAAAGTTCGTTGTACAGCAATTAGCACAGAAAAAAATATGAAGATTGAAATGTGCCAGACTGGTGGGGTGTTCTTCAATTTCCGTCCATAACTTGTGCAATTGGCACAGTTTTCCATCAAAGAGCCTTTACCCCATTTTGTAGGCCACATCTCACTGGGAACTCTCGGCCGCGCCCAGTTTACTAATTTTAGTTTGAAACTTTTTGTTTTTGAAACGTACACACATACTATAAATAAGCCCCAACGTCTGTAGAGACGGAAAAACCAACACAAAAAAACTACGTGGGACGTGGGAAATCTGTTGGCTACAAAAGCAATGACGAAAATATCCAGCGAAAACTCCGAAAAAAAATAAAAAGAAGTCGGGAAAATTAAGAGCAAACAAAAAGGCCAGCGTCGTTTTCCCAGGGCCGAGCATATTGTATTGAGAGTTCTTTTTAATTAAAGGCAAAAGGAACGCCAAGAATGGCAGCGGTAGATTGGAAATGGTTACTGCAGCGCTGAATTTATAAAAATGATTAAAAAAGTTGCAAAATGCAAAAGGCAGAACAAACAATCGCAAAAATTGCACGGAGCGGAAATAAATTTAAACAAAAACAAATTTGTCAGGGACCGAAATAGAGGCACAACCAAAAAACCTGCTAAGATGAAATGGAAAAATATGGAAGCGGAAAGAGTATAAACAAAACATGGACATAAACAATGCATTTCTGAATATTTGCATTGCGTCTACGCCACGTTATAAATAAAGGAGAAATGGAAATGGTATTGGGAGACCAGGCCACCACCATACTTGATTCAGGCCAACATTTTGAATCTGACTGAAAGATTAAGTAGCCTTCTCTAGTTGCCTTAATTTTTTAATAACTTAACCAACATTCTTTCCCCTTCCGTAATCATGGTCATCTTCATCTGAAATCAACTTTCAGCTCGTTTGCGCCAGTCTTCTAGTTTACAGGCTTCTACCTGACACTATTGTAACATTTTCTCTCCCTCATTTTTACAGCACTGCCCTGCAACAATCAAGGGACGACTTACTGTAACTTTCAGTTGCAAGTTTGTAGGTATTTCTGCAGCTGGGCAGCAACTGCTGGATTTTCATCTGATTAAATATTTAAGAGAAATTTATGCATAATTCCATGAAAGCCAGGTTCATTCGTTAGTAGTTTTAATCAGCAAGAGTAAGACATCATTTTGCGGAACTTGGTGCAACCCGGAACATCGAAGGCATGTAGAAAAACTGTCCCGAAGCAATCCATCAACGCATATTGTGGGCAAAAAAGCCTCCCAAAACTAAAACCCAGCAATCCCCAAGTGTATAAAACTGTCAGTATACAGCACTCACACATCCACCCAAACTACAGCAGCCAACGAAACTTGCGAACCACATTTCCCCTCAGAAATACACTATATTAAAGCTATTCTTTAAGTCCCCGAACGAACTATTCGAAAAGAAAAAAAGCAAGAAAGAAGATGATGAATCTTTTGTTGTTTCCCAACTCTGAAAGCCACTAAAAATGTTAACTAAAATACATGGAGAATAAATGTATGGCCTCTGACAAAAAAAAAAAGGGAAAGTAGAGCTCCCCCTCCCCCTAGAGAATGTAACCAAGATGAAATGTTTGCTCCAACCAGCAGCAATAACATGTTGAGCAAAAAATTATGATGGAAATTGGGAGCAGATGGAAATAGGACACGGGAAAAATAATGAAAGCCAAGAAGGATGGAGGCGCATTGACAAGCAAACAAATTGTCCTCTAGCTTGGCATAAAACTAGCAAGAAAATTCAAAGAATGCTTACCATTTAGGGCTTTACGAAACACTTTTCTGAAAAAATTTATTTAAAAATTCCACAAAAATTGATGACAAAAAATTTTAAATTGAGTATAAAGAGTTTTAAATCTTAAATAATAAGCTCCATGTCTTTATTTCTTCGGACTATACTCTGTATATACATGTAGTATCCAAATTAATGTTTCAACCTCGGCAGCAGCAAAAACAAAAACGTACCACACGTCAATGTCAAGAGCGATGACAATGACAAATTTACCTAGCTTCAAGGACTATACGAAAATTTTTGTATTTGCCATTAAAATTTAAATTAGTAAGTAGCCGCTCCTGCATCTCTGCTCCCCTTAAACGACATCTTGCGAAAATGGGAATTTTTTTTTTATAAATTTAATGCCCGGCAAGAACTTGAAAAAAAATATACGCACAAATGGCGCCGAATTCCGTCCGGCAATCAACTAAATTCAAAGCAAATTGTCCGCACAATGGCCCAAAGGACATCGGCCCAGGCCAGGCCCAGGCCCATCATGATTGTCCTCGAGGATACAGCAAGCCAAATGCCTCATTATTTTGCGCTTGAGAAATTTCTGTCTCGTCACTAATTCATCATTGTTTCGGCACATTAAATCCTTGAACGTCAACGCATTCATTATCTCATCGCATGTGAGCCTTTGGGGATGAGCCGGAGCTTTTGCATTTGGGTTTGCTTTCCCTCGGATTTTGGCCAACTCATCGCCGTCCTCACATGGTCAGCTGCCTGTCCCTCTGTATGCCTGTCTGTCATCGGGAGCTTGGTCGCCACGGCATGCTTGAGTGATATTAACTGACCGACAATCAGTCAAGGGCAACGCAACTGAACCGGCAGCAGCCAAAGCACACACTTTTCCCAAAGAGGCTTAGGCCAGATTTTGGGCTTCAGGAGGCACAAGAGCATTCTTATGGCTGACCACGAATTGTTCTAGTCATTTTCGCAGATGTTCTATTTAACCCATAGCAAACTTAAATAATACTCATTGTATTTATGAATTATTAAAGTAAATGTATACTATAAAATCATCTGTTTTAAAGCCAAAGGTCGTTAGATACTTATTGGTTTGTATACAGAATTAAATAAACTCAATCAATGCCATTTAATAAACTTTTAATGGGTTAAAATCCTGCTGAAGGGTATGAAAAAGTGCCTCACATGTTAATTGCTTCCCAGGCTAATCGCATTTTTGTCCGTCATTATGAGTAATGTGTCTGGGATGCCCCCATAAAGCAATTTGTCGAAAAGATTGCGACGAGTGGCAAATTGCTTAAAGCTCTCAGCAGTTTAAACTATTCCAGTGGGCAGACAAAACAAAATAAATAACGCAATCGTTTAATGAAATCTACCTGTGAATAAACTGAGTCTTTAATAAAAAAAAACTCCAGGACAATATGCAAAATCCAACATAATCGCACATGTCATCTGGCCTTAATTTCGTATGCAAACAAAACATCATTACAAATGGCCGATAATCGTTAAACAATGTATAAAAAATGGTAAACACGGTGGCCAAAAAAGGACTTAAATAAAAGTTGACAAACATCTGAAATAACGAAAGTTAAATGTCCTTGCAACATAAATAATTCCTAAATAAACTTAAATTTGCATTGCTAACACAGAAACAATGTTTTATAATTAAAGTAATAATATTTATTTTTCTCCCAACCCAAAAAAGAACAAATTAAATGCTGTGTTTTAAATTCAACAGTATAATTATATTATAAACTTTGTACTAATGCCAATTTGAAAACTATTTGGAATACAAAAACCAAACTTTTTGAAAATGTTTTATTTTTATGTAGAATACTCAATTTAAAAATACTCAGTTTATTTACATTGAAATAATAATGTGAATAATATTAAATCTACATATACAGTTAGGCATTTTTATTTAGTTTTAAATTTAATTAATAGAAGCTAAACATTATTATAAGTTGCAAAGTTCGTTACAATTGCAAAGTGCGTCACGGAGATTAGTCATCGCTTCATCTCCCTGGAGGACAAACATCATTCTATTGTTGCCAGGGCAATAAATTCAGACCTTTGGGGAGGATGGCAGAAAAAGTCATATTACATCGCTAATTTATGTAGCACGTAAGTTAATTTCTGTTTGTCTGTTATTTGTTGTAATTAGTCGACGTTCAAGCCGTTGTCCCAGGGGCCATTAAAACTCGTCCCTGGCCGGAAATGCCGAGAACATAAACAAACGAAAAACTGTTGCTTCCGCTAGCTGCGTGCGAAAAAAAGGATATACACTAGCCACGAAAGAGAGGCCCACAGTCCGGGCTAATTATTTTGTCGGTCAGCCAAAGTTCATAGTTCACATGCCACGGCGGCAGCAGCATCAGGACGAGTGCAGGGAAGGGTGGCCATGGGTCTATGGGCCATGGTTCATGGAAAGATAGTACGCCCACTCGTCCTTGGTCGCCATTTCGTTTCATTTCGTCCGTTTGTATAATTTTTATTATCAGGCCAAGTAAAATAAACTTAATTAATACCCGCGTCGGACGTCGAGCCGGGCATTTGATTCATGGCCTGCATTTGCGGGTCCGGCTTAAATGCAATAATGAATGTGGCGGCGCGAAATAAAAACGCAAATAAAAATAAAAATAAAAACAAGAATAAAAATGTGCAAAGTATGGCCGCACAAAGTGCGAAGGCAGAAAATGCAGAGAGTAATGCCCAAAGTCAAGGAATTAATGATGGTGACCCTTTTGGCACCTTTCCCACCAAACAGTACTCTTTTAAAAGCTGGGTTTCATTGTTTACAGTGGGACTTGTTTTTAAGTAAACGAGTGTCATACAAACATTTTATTTATATTTTAATAACTTAAAGAATCCAATTTACCTTTAAGAGAAAACTCTATATTTTTTTACCTTTGGGTAACCCCTTATCACCCTACATACACATGATTCATTCATACAGTTTTATCCACAAAAAACGAAATCACTAAGCAAACAATGAAATCCCAAAGGATAACGAAACAAAATCTATTATTTTAAGTTTTTCATGGGCAGGTCAACCTGCCGCATAGTCCCCCCACTTGAATTCATCCGCCCCGTGAGCCCCGTGTGGCAAGCCCGCACTTATCAACAGCTTACCGAATAATACCATTCGAATCGCACTCCGTCCTGGTTTCATGTCGCATACCACTCTCGTTGCAGGAATGGCGCCTCTGCCCGCGGAGGGATTGCACCTGTCGAACCTATCCGTGCCGCGAATTATCGACGTGTCCCAAAAGGCGAAACTCTTCTGCAGCTACGCGATGGGCAATCGGACGCTGAACTCTGTCAAATGGTACAAGGATGGCCTCGAGTTTTTCAGGTGAGCCAACGGCTGTGGCCTTAAAGCAAATAAAAATGCTCCATAAAAATATTTTTCGGCATTCAGTTTGAAATAATAAAATGTCGCAAGTGCGCGGCCAGGGAGTTGGCAGTTGGTAGTTGGTAACTGTGAGTTGGCAGTTCGAGATCGGAAAATGTGCTGGTGCATTCATGCAGATTTTATGGCGCAAATTGAAAACGTCATGAAACTGCAACACTGTCCGCAACAAAGTGAAACCCGACCCCCAAAAAAGTGGCGAGGAAATTCGTGGTATGGCAATGGGTCGCTTGAAAGTGTCGCAACTAATTTAAATGCTTAATTGAAATGGATTTTTATGGGCTCCAGCAATTGCGGCCAGGTGGCACTACCACCGTATCGGGCCCAAATATGTGCGAAGAGGGTTTTTATTTAACTGGCTTAATTGTTGCACATTGCCGCATTCATATTCACACTTGCACCACCGAGAACTGAACCGGGGCCAGATCTGTGCTTCATCCGGGGCTTAATCGAGCGCGAAATTTTTAACAAAGGTGTATATTTGGGCATTAAAGTTTGTTTTTTTTGATTATGTTTTGGTTATTGATTTTAAAGCCGCCACCAAATATGCCAACGAATCTGAAATGGTGGCAAAAAAGTATTATTTATGTCAAATATTGGAACCATTTAACGGTTTATATTCCTTGCCAAATGGACTGACACGCCCTTAACTTTTGTTAAATACACTTGACAAAATAATTTCAAAATAAAAATTCACGTTAGTTTTGATAAAAAAAATTACTTGACAAAATATTACCATGTATTCACACTAAACCCACACTAAACACACTATTTTTGCAGTGCAACCCTCTGGCAGATGCGCCCCTTGCAACATCGTTGCATGTAAATTTGAAACGTTTTGGCGACCACATTCGATTGGCTTTCCCAGCCCCAAAATTATTGTTTTTGACATATTCGCGAGGGTCGGCCGATTTCAAGAGGGGGAAATAGGAACAAGGGCGGTCTTTCGAGCCGTCTCTCCAGTAATTTACTGCCGTAGGCATTTGGCTTTTATCAATTACGCTTTTGTGTGAACGTTTTGATTGTGTGGTCTGCACTCGGCTTCAATTATTCATGCACATTTGACACTGCGGTTGCTTCCATTTGTAACAAAAAACGTCACAAAGACTTTTGCTATTTCGAAATAGACGAACCGTGCTTTTTCATTTGCTAAATTGAGTGCTTATTGTCCAAATAATAGATTTTGCTTGAGCTTTTTACAAAACTCCCATCCAATTAGAGTTACCACGAAATTAATCAAACCACAAAAATAAATCATTTTATAAACTATTATTTTGGAAAATCAAATTTCAATATTGAAGTTAAAAATTATCAAATTTGTTTCTAATTTGAGTTATTATTTTTAATATGATAAAATCATAAATTTTCCTCTTTTTGAAATCCCTTTATATTTTTTCGCTCTGAGCATACATTCAAAATTTAAAACATTTAAAAAATGGAAAAATGTTTGGCCCAAACCCCGCGCTAATTGCTGTAATCAAATGCAACATTGCCATCGAACATAAATTTACAAATGGAATTTGAAATTTGAATTTTCGGAATTTGAATTTTATTTTTGCTTGCCGAGAATGCAAAACGGAGTGGCAACTGCATAATATTCATAATAAAATCGACAGCCCTGCCAACGTGTGGGTACAATACGATGAACGTTTCCGATGCAGAAACTCAAATGAAAATTGAAAAATAAAAATAGAAATGGATTTTTTGCTTGATTCCCTCATCAATATTTCATGATTTCGATTTTGGCGCAGCACTTGAGCTTAAGCTGCAGTCTCCAATTGCACCATCCCCGACTCTACCTAACGCTACGAATCTGTCTCTCTCCTTTTGCAGATACTCGCCTCTAACTCCGCCGACAACAAATTGGTTCCCCGTTAAAGGTGTCACCATTGCCAACGGTTCGCCGCATTGCAATCAATTCATCTGCAACGTGGAGCTGGAAAAGCTCAACGCCAGCTCGTCCGGCCAGTACAGATGCGAGGTCTCCGGCGATGCGCCCGAGTTCAAGCTGATCGATCAGTCGGCCAATATGACAGTCGGTGGTACGTATAAGAAATAAATGAATTCAAACATGATCCAAATCATGGAGTCACACTACACTCAAAAAAAAAAGTTTTCATTTAAAATTTTATCTGTTAAACACAATTTACACCATTTACCATTTACTCTTTTAAGCCATATCCTTTTTTTAGCAATTTCCTATTACAAAATCCTTTCGATCCCACTGTACACTTGCTGAAATGTTTGTAGCTGTCTTTGATTTATGTTTTGCAACATAAAGACAACAAATTATGTGCAATTTTGCAAACACTTAATAAAATTATAAATGGTCTTTGCACGGCCACCGAACCCGATGCTATTTCGAGGTAGTAGTAGTAGGTAGGAGTTCAACCGACAACTCCTTTCCATTTATCAATGCCACACGGCGGAGTATTTTCCGGGTGGATTGCGGAGGGAATCACGGATCACGGAGGAGAATGGTGGAGGGACAGTGGCAGTAGGCAGTTCAAAAGGGCGTCACATAAATGCTGGAAAATTGTGACACGCGTCAGCCATTTGTATGAGTAATGATTGTTAATAAATCCTGACAACCATCCATAGGCGCCGCCCACCGCCAAGGGTGGTCCTACAGTACCCCCAGTCCGTGCCGCAGCCCCTCGCCCCAACCTCTGCCGGAGTCCTTCGGCGGCACCTGACGCTCTAGTGAACAAATTCAACTCAATTGTGAGTTTTGTACGAATCAATTTATAATCTACAATGCGCGGTCGTTTGGCGTTGTCACGTGCTGGGCCTAGACAACAACCATTGCTAAAATCCCAGGCCCAACTCGTTTGTGGCACTTGTAGTTGGGTTTGTTAACGTCAACGCCACACCCGCTCGCTCCGCCCCATGGACACCATCGCCAGTAACGCATCACCCGCCATTTTGATTTCGCTTTGATTGGCGGCGTACATGACGATGAATTCCTCCCAAAAACGCACTGGCCTACACAGTAACAAATTACAAAATATATTTAAAAACTATCAAGATTTTGTCGCTAATAATATAAAATAAAATATTTCACTTTAAGATCAACACTTTAATTGTAATATTAAAATATTCCAATATCCTATTGGAATCTTATGTTAATTATATTTTGGTGTAACCTCGTCCCTGTTTCTGCGGTTGATTTCGACCAAAAGGAACCGCCAGGCATTCCGTCACACAGCCAGCCAGACTTTTGGTTACTGGGCTGGTTCTACTTTGAAATTCAAATCAATTGATTTCGGTCCAATGTGATTTCGAGGCAAATGGAAATGGCCTGCTTATGTCTTTTGTTTCTAGTTTCTATGCGGCTCAAAATGATTTATTTGTCGCAATTTCGACGCTCAGCGATTTGTTTCCTTTTGTAGCCTGGATAGATGCTAAATGGGTGGCTTTCAGTGGGCGGTTTTTTTGCCCGGTGGGTGGTGGTGGGCGTTGTTGGAGTGGTTGTGGCAGTAACTGGGTCTACAACTGTGACTGCTACTCTGGGGGGGTATGGGTGTAGATTGTGGGTGCCTTATTTATTGACGTTACTTTAAGAGATATTGATTTGCATAATGCGCACTTAAGCATTTGTTTACGCGTAACAATCAAATTTGAATTCGCATTTTCGTATTTGTATTGCGTCTTTAATTGGATGTTTGGTAAAGGGCAGACAGTATTTGTGCTCGCTATTTGCATGTCAATTTGACTTTTATCTATTCAACGTACTTAAATAGACAAAGTAAGCCATGCTCAAGTTGCTGTACAATGTACATGGTAATCCCAGTGGCTAGATTAAGTGCCAGACTACAGTCAAGTAGCCACGTGGAGTGCTTTCTCCATCCCTGGCCCCCGCGCACTTTCTCCATTACCTGACAAGCTTCCCCCATAGCTTTTTGCAATACCAGCAAATTTTCTATTATTAGTTGGCATTTACTTATGGATTTCAATGATTGGCAATTGAAAAATATTGAAATAAATGCAGCAGAAGGAAGAGACTTTTATAACGTTAAACATTGGCATCTTCCCGTATCTGAAACTACTCATAAAGAACTACTTAGACCCAATCAATAACATCCCATTTTAATACAAAAAACTGCTTAAATCCCTTTCATGTTTATCAAAAAATAAAATTTTGAATAATAGTGCCGACACCATGACTAGTTTGCTTTTTAAACTAAAAAGCTAAGAGCTTATATGAAATTTAAATAAAAGCATTTTTCACTGATAAAGTAGAGAAACATGGTGGCTGGCGGGCAATCCGACCGCCATATAATCATAGTGGCTGGCCGTATTGTCCGACGAGCCACGAGTGCCTTTGGCATATGCCAGCGTCAGTGGCCAGTTGGTCTCGTCATTTTAATTTATATGTACTCACACAGAGCAGCACAAATCCAAGAAATAAGCTGTAAAAAAATACAATACCCCGGGGGCAGCCAAACAAAATATAGTAAAGCCAACCAGCCATGGCATCAAACTTCATCAACGAGATAGTGGCAAAGTTTAAAGTCCTCTTTTTCAGGACAATGTGTCGGTGTGTTGGAAAATTGTGAAAGTGTTGGTACTAAGGGGTCAAATCGAGAAAGGGCAGGAGGTCGGGAGAAGAGAGTTGGAAAAGGGATCCTATGCACGTACATAGTGCTAACCCCATGGTAGTTTTAGCTGGTGTCGCCTGTTTTTTGTTTCAATGAAGGCGAAGCTGTTGACAGACCAACAATCGACTTGGGAATTTTGTCACTAAAGTGCCATCGCCATCGTAACCACCTTAAAAACTTTGTCACAACAACATCGGCCGAGAGCTCTCGATTTTCAAACAGCAATCACCCAGGATGCTTTGATGATGCCTGAAACAGAAACTGGAATACACAGGTATACATGAAAAACACTATGGCCTGGACCTGCGATGCGAAGGAGAACCGGATCAGGCCCGGGGCTTTGAGGTTTGCTTTAAACTTTTGCTGAGCAAATATTTTGCCGCTTAGCTGCGTGCCGTGTGTCATCACACTGATTAACTTTGTCAAGTTTGCACAGCTCAGCAGAGAGACAGGATATGCCGGGACATGCCGGAGCAATGTGTGTGTCCAACATTGACCATTAAACGGCGACTGAGCCGTACTTAATTACTTCAGAGATTTTCCGCTTTTTGGAAACAAGCTGACAGTACTTTTCTTAAGCCTAAGCAGTGAGAAAAAACTAGTATTTGTTATACAAATTTTTGTATTAATAGTATTTGATTTTTTTCAGTGATACTTCAAGGTTAATATAGCTCTTATCATTTGAGGCTAGGTCATCCCTTAAAATAAACAGACTTACAAAAATTGTTACACCTGTCCAGTTCTGAAATCTACTCTGTATTTTGGACTCGTTTAGCATTCCGACAATACAAATTTTCCCCCAGAAGTGATTTTACTTTTGTGTTTTACTTTTTCTGGTTTTGTTGGGCTGGCTTTTCTGCCCTTCCCGAAACTGGAACGGGTGGAGTATTTTTTCAATCTTGTTGTGGTGCTTTACTGGTACTTGGGTACATGGCCATTTTTGGTTTATTTACCCTGGTTGATTGCTTTGTTTTTCGTTAAATTTTCATTTTTGCTGCTTTTGTTTCGCCTGCAATGCAAGTCACACAATTCGACAGGACAATTGAAGGAGGGGCCTGGCAAAGGAAAGGGAGTGGATATGGGAATGGGAAAGCTGGCATAACATGGCCGCAATCATCAACTTGAACTCCGGATTCCGTCCGCCGTCTGCCCATCCGTCTGTGTGCCCGTAAGTTGTACTTGAAACAGGTCAGAAACTTTCCACCAAAGTGGTTTGTATTAAGTCAATTAAAAAGTTTACAGTCCTGCTGACTGCTCCCTGACTTTTGATGCCTCGCCCACAGCCACCAGTCAAACACCAACCGACCACTCACCTCCCCTGTCCCACCATTGTCTCTTGGCCAACTGTGAGGCCTTCGGGTCCTTAGCATATTTCACAAATTCTCGACAAAAACAACATTCATTCGGATCTCGGATTTGTTGTTGCCTTGCGGTCATGGGAAGTGGCGAATTCTGCCACCCCAAGCCATAAACTAAATTACGCTTGTTTTCATCAAAAAAACTTTGTCCTGGGCAATTATTTGTTAAGATTAATTAACACTTCAAATAAATATTTGGTGTTGGCGTGTCGGTAATTGCCTAAGTGCCGTCCGTACCTTACCATATAGCATTCCCACTCCTCTCCGTGGTGCGTATACTAGCAACGACTTTGTACTCCTCCTAATTGGGATAAGTTTTGTGTCCGAATTGCACTCTGCATTTTCTGTTGCAAATATAGTTTCCTAACTGTGAGCTAAATTAAAGTTTGTTTGGCTCTTTCCAAATTAGCAGTAATAAAGAGGTTCCTAAAGGGGGAATGGTTTTAAGGATTTGAAATACACACTAATTTCACATTCCAAGGAAAACGAATAATAGTTAAAATCAATTTTTTTGTTATTTCAGTTCTACCAAAGCTGGGCCCTTTCATAACTGGATGGCGACATGCCTATAAATACCGCGACACTCTAATAGCCAACTGCAGTTCCGATTGGTCAAGTCCAGCCTCTAAATTAATGTGGTATATCAACAACAAGACGGTGAGTATTAATTGGTGGGATATGGGATAGATTCTGAAATATTGATCAAAAATACAACGGTAGAAAAAAAGATTAACTGAAAAGTACAGGGGATTCCATACCTCCTTCTTGGAACTTTAATCTCAATTTTGTAAGATACACTACTTTTTCTTCCACTTTGTCTTGGCCTTTGCAAGTTGGAGCCACGTCAACTACGTGTTTGGGCCAACCACAAGTCAAATGCCAGCGCGGTAGCAGTGTCAGTTAGTCAGTCGTTCACTCGTCCCGTTCTGGCCATTGAATTGACCTAAATGTTGACAAAAAGTAGCGACGCAACTAGAACCTGGTGTCAGTCACGCCCGCATTCGGTTTCTGTTGGCTTTAAAAATCCACTCACACCTTTTTCACCGTCGTCTCTCTTTGCTTCCGGCCCCATAGGTCCCAGCGTACAGCTTGCAGCCGCAAATTAACGAAGTCACACGCAACACCGATGGGCTCCACCTGTTCATCAGCCACCTGCAGCTGCGCCTGTCACTCGAGGACCAGAGGTTCATCAGCAAGAGTGAGGTGCTGGAACTGCGCTGCAGCGCAGACATCATGGGCCTGGCGAGTGTGCGAAGGGAGAGCCGGATCCGAACCACCGTCCTGGCCCTGAAGGATGCCGGATTTAACCAGCGTCTCACCGAAAATGGTTCCTGCATCAATGGCCAACCAGGTGCATTCCAACTCTTCTTTATCCCTGAATGTCATAAGAAATATATGTATAAAGTTTAACGATAAATTTAAATTATTTTTACAGCTTCTTTAGCCGCCTGGCTGCTGGGTCTTGTCCATTTTCTACGCTGGCATGGATCCCAAAGTTAGTGGCTAGCTTTGACGGGTGCTCTATTGTTAGCATAAGTTTCCGGGATTCAACTATAAGTGGATACAGATCCTGGAAAATAATCAAAAGTCCGGCAGAGGTGCCAACATAAATTGGATTCTTTGCACCATTTCGAGCCAAGTGAAAAAGTTAACAAGCCAAGGCAGCAACAGTTGAATTTGTATATAGTCGAAATTGAATTAGTTAAGGTCCATGCAGGAAGCCCAGCCATTTGCTATATAAGTGTATTACGAAACAATTATTTATGTGTAAACCAGCCAATGGAAATTGAAACCGAAGAATGAACACAGAATGAAATATATAAAATATTAATATATTCTAGGAATCTAAACATAATATTTGCTACCAAATACTATTAAATGTCAGAATTATTTCAATAGAAATGAAAAATTCGAATATCAACAAATTTACACATGAATATTTGAGCACGGAAAATGGAAACACACACAATCAATGGCAAGTAAACTTAATTATTGTATGTGAATTGTTAATTGTATTAAATGATGTATGGGAAATAAATAAATACGAATAAATATATGTATGTCTCTATTCAATTTTAATGAAGAGCAGGACAAAAGGTAAATGTTATTGTTTTTTTGTACAAGTTTTTAACATTTATAATTTTGAGCAGTTGAACTCTTTGAATTCCTAACATAGTTTTTTTGTTCAATTTTTTAACATTTTCAATTTTGAGCAGATGAATGCAAAATATATAAAATCCTAAAAAAATTATTCTTATTAGGATAAGACCTTATACATGAATGTCCGGCTGCGGCAGATTATTATGCGATGTCTGCCTACTCGGCGGAGTTGGTTCCCGGTAATGCACGCCCAAGCTGCCCAACATCACCTCGGACTGGAAGACATCCCAGAATGTATAATGGCTCGAGTTATCATGGTATTCATCTCCTTCCTGTTCCACCATCTCAAAGTATCTGACAGCCAGTTTTCTCCGATAATCGGGAAGCACAATAGAGCCCAATAGAAAAGTCCAAGCCATGGCAACACGGCACATATATAAATAATCAGTTAGGTCCATGATTTTCGGGAATTCCAATAGATAACTGACGAGGCAACCAGAAACGTCCCAAATAAAGGCAAGCGATATGTAGACGAGTAGTATGTGAAGAGCCATCAGACCAAGAAAAACTGTTAAACCCAGATTCCTTGGGTTTCTCAATACGCCGAGTGGTCCCATTTTTTGAAGATATATATGCATCGCCAATATATAAATCACAGAGTTTAAATCTGGCGCCGAACATCCAAATGGCTGCAGCACAAGTTTCCGAAGATGCATCACTTCGAAAATAAACAGCGACGAAAAATTCAATGTTTCGTAAAAAGCTCTATCGAAACTCATTTTGAAAAATACAAATACTTTTCCCGAATAAGGAGAGTGATAAAAGTTTGAGTGCGTTGTTTCAGTAGAAGATATGTACTGAACTAGATATTTTAAATTGTGTATTAAGTGAAAGGCAGAGCTAACCTGACCTGCCAGGCAATCAGCTCCTGTTGACAAAGCTTTTATCAATTTTGTAAATTAATAAATATGCTTTAATCTTTTCAGTAGGACCCAATTCTAAGAATTCCTAGATATCGCCCAGCCTCTTCTTGAAGCACGGGAGGAGAAAAACCCTCAACCGAATTCCTTTTGGGCTACAAAAGAACCACTGGCTAATGCCACTTCTCCTCAATTCCCAAATCCAAATGGGGACCCCTGGAAAACCGCTTATGCCCCTCATTTCCTTTCCTGCAGTCGTTTACCTAACTTATGGCAAACAGATACAACGGCGGCCGTCAAGCTAACAAACAAACAAAAACACAGCCAAAATGAAAGGAAAATGCCAACAACGAAAAATTCGATTTAGCATCCCTCCGAATAAAAAAAAAATGAAAAACCAAACACTTTACAAGGCAGTGAAAAATATTCAACGCATTAGGACAAATCCGGGCTAAAATATGCAATGGCCAATGGCCGCCTCAGGTAAAAATGACAGTCGGCCATGAGCAGGAAGAACAACAAGGACACAAAAACTGTCAGGCATTGACCGAAAATTATGCATAAAATTGCCTCGGGCTAAGCAAGAGCAAAAAAAATAAGGGAACAAACAAAGATAAGTTCCAGCGTCTGTTGGTTTGGGCTCGACTTGAGTTCCAGCTCCGGATCCGGATTCCGGTGCTTCCGGAAAACTCCAACGTACACCCACCACCTCCCCAATTCGCCGCGGGCCCATTAAATGACGGAAGTAAATAAGCTTGACAAATTTCCACTCATCATTTTTGCATTAATTCGGCCTCCTTTTTGGCCAACCGACAAACCAACAGCCAAGAGACACAGCGGTACTGCACAAAAAATTTCCTTTGATTAATCAAAAAATTTACCATGGCCAGTGAAATGGGATGGAACAACAAAAACAGAAACAACAAGCAAAAAAAGCAAACACAACAAATTGCCAAAGAGGCGCCGGCGGTGCCTGCTAAGGTTTTTCTTTTCGTTTTTTTTTTCCGCGAGGCGCCAAAGCAAAACCTTACTCAAAGAATGGAGTCCGCGAAAGAGTATTTCAAAAGCATACACTTGAAACAAATTCAAAAACAATATAGTATTATGTGTAAAATACACTATTTGATAAATCATTTAAAGTAAGGTTCTTAAATATGTCACCCCTTTCCTGTATGACAGGATCAACACATTCCTTGGTTTTAACAATCTGTTTTAAGTTAGTTACATTTTTTCTGATAGTGCACAAAATAAAACCAAAATATACAGATAGAGATAGAAGTAAACGAAGATTTCCCAGATTTTTGCACGCGATTTGTCAGGCCGTCATCTCTGGCGACACCACCCAGAAAGGGAATTGGACTGGAGTCCTTTCATTTTCACATCTGATTGCTATTTTTAGATGCCACAGAACGAGCGACAGTCCAAGTTAATTTAGTAAGTCACGTGGCAGTGAAATTTCACTGTTCGAGAAGCCCATAGAATTTCAAGTGTAATAATTTAAATCCAAATTAAAGAAAAGCTATAAGAATACCTATTCTCACCCTTTTGAAATTACATACATCAATTAAAGTTTTTTCTATAATTAATAATTAATACCTCTAGTTTAAAGCTTTACGAAATTACTTATTATACGTGAAGGCATTACCTTGCGTCGGAGCACAATTGCTAGATGATTTTTTGTAATTTTGGCAAAGAAAATGTTTTAAATTAAATGAAAACAGGTAAATGGCTCCACCAACCACCGACAGTTTCTGGGTGGTTCCCTTGTAGTTTCAGGCAAATGAAACAAAAGCAAAAACGACCGCATAAGAGTCGCTTCTCAGGTGATAACATGTAGCAAGGATTGTTTTTCTTCCTCTCAACCCACTTTTGCCACATTGTTAATTTCGTCTTTTCCCCCACTCCCAGACAATTTAATGTAAAAACAATGTGGGACGAGATTTAAATTTAATTTCATTACGTTTTGTCCCATTTGCATTGGCGTTTCCACAGATGGTGTTTTTATTTAACCGATTTACAATTGGCCTGATCATCGACACACATCCGTCCCCGCCACTTCACTCGTCTAATAGACAGTGACACTGATTCAAATTAAATATTTGGCCGGTCCGACTCTGTCAGTCTGTCAACACGGATTCAAATAAACATGAACTGCATTCTGAATTGTTGCCATGCCTGTTATCAATTTCACTTCTTTGTTTTTTTATCGTTCCCGTTAAAAATAACTGGCTAAAACGAAATTGATTTTTTTAAGCATCTGTGAGTGACAGTTTCACTCAATAAGTGCGTTAAAAAGTTGAATGACGATGGTCATAGAGACATTTGAAATTCAATAGGAAAACTAATAATATTAAACTTATTTTTGAAACCATCTTAGTTTTAAATAAATTGTTCAATAAAACCAAATCTTTGAAAATTCTGGAATTCACAGAAAATCACTGACCCAACTAGAGGCGCTTAGGAAAATCTGTCAAGTCAGTGACAGCCCCAAAAGTTTTTTGGGCATGTTGTAGAAGTGAAGAGCGACGAAGAGCAGTGAGCTGGTGCAAGCATTGATTTTACATTTTGAGCCGCGAGTGTCAGTCAACGTGTTGCAGGGTCATGACAAGGCACTGGAACTGAGCCTGACATGCGTTCAACTCGATGATGGCAATTTAAACGTGCACAGGATCTCTCTCTGAGATTCCTTTAGTTCCCTTTTTTGTGGGTCCTAGATCGTGGGATGACCATGCAGTTTAAGGCTCTGTTGTACACTTTACCCAAAAAATGTAGCCTACTTATCAGGACTATTTCTCATGCATGTTATTACTTATACAAGTTTTTCTTTCACTTGAAAGGAAGCCTGACCAATTTTTAGTTTAAAACATGTAGTTGGGAGCTTCATTTTAATGTTATTCTTACAAAAATTTTTGTTTCCATTAGTTTATCTGCAAAAAACATTCTAGAGAGGGATGTACAAATTTTTGACGAGTGTTTCTTGAGTTAATTAAATGGAGAATCGCCAAAGGTGTGCCAAATGACACATCGGTAGGCCCAGCACCATTTTGATTTCCATTGCGAGTCCTCAGAAAGAAGTGCCAAAGGCAGCAGTCGTCTTGTCCAGTGAATTTTGACTTTTGGCAGTTGGGTCGAAAATCGAGATGGGCGACGTGGGTGCCTGGCAGGCGGTTTTTCACACAGCCAGCCGTATCATTGGCAAATTGCATTGACATATTGTTGCTATCGGCTATCCCGAGTGTTCTTATGTCGCAGTAAATGTCAAAATGTCCCGTCACGATGCCCAAACCGGCTAGAGGCATTCCAAATTGCCATTCACATATCCGGCCCTATCCCTTTCCATCTCCCTGGCCTTCACAAAAGAGCGCTCATAAAGCCTTTGGCTTTACGCTTGGCATTAAGTGGACTTATAATTAAACGATTTGCTCATTTAATCGCGTCTGTTTATCGTTCGATGGACGAGTATGGCAACGAATCCCTCTTTGCTGCAGGACATGTGCGAAAAAGTCCTTTGCGTTGTTTTATTTTTGTTGCAGTTGCTGTTTCTGGCATTTCTGATATAACATTCGCCAATGGCCTAAAGATAACGCTTGTAAAAATGTTTCACAAAAGCCACCAATTCAAAATGGAACTGTAGCCATTACTTTTATTATAAAAATGATTCTTCCATAAGAATTATTTACTTGTGCATTATTGCTGAAAATAAGCTGTACAAATTATTTATGTTCATTAAATGTTTATGGTTTTTAAAATATCATGTATTTACGCTTTACATTGTTATAATGAAAAGAAATCACAATTTGTAAAATGAAGCCTATTTAAAATCAACAGCAAACTGTTCGGCAATTTTCTTTACTTTCTTTATTAAATTATTCAATAAACGAAAAATTCAGCTGACACATGACTCCAATGTAACATAATAAAAATATAATTTCTGAAAAGAATTCACAATAATTTTGCAAATTACGATATATTGAAACGTTCAATAATTACATTTACCTCGAACCATCCACATCGAAACATACAAACACATGATTTTTGTCGATTTGTTGTCGATTCTTATTCAATCTGCATCAAAATCTAAGAACGAAATATTTTTTAGATTTTTTGTCATTTTTCCTGGAGGATCCCCTTCAAAATGTAGAAATGTATGGGGAGTACCATATGACCCACTGCGAAGGCCATAACTTTGCCGATGATTATCCGATCCTTGAGCGGGATACCTTAAACGATTTGTACATCGATTCTTATTCAATCTGCATCAAAATCTAAGAACGAAATATTTTTTAGATTTTTTGCCATTTCTTGGAGGATCCCCTTCAAAATGTAGAAATGTATGGGGAGTACCATATGACCCACTGCGAAGGCCATAACTTTGCCGATGATTATCCGATCCTTGAGCGGGATACCTTAAACGATTTGTACGTCGGTTCTTATTCAATCTGCATCAAAATCTAAGAACGAAATATTTTTTAGATTTTTTGTCATTTTTCCTGGAGGATCCCCTTCAAAATGTAGAAATGTATGGGGAGTACCATATGACCCACTGCGAAGGCCATAACTTTGGCGATGATTATCCGATCCTTGAGCGGAATATCTTAAATGATTTGTACGTCGATTCTTATTCAATCTGCATCAAAATCTAAGAAGGAAATATTTTTTAGATTTTTTGTCATTTTTCCTGGAGGATCCCCTTCAAAATGTAGAAATGTATGGGGAGTACCATATGACCCACTGCGAAGGCCATAACTTTGCCGATGATTATCCGATCCTTGAGCGGGATACCTTAAACGATTTGTACATCGATTCTTATTCAATCTGCATCAAAATCTAAGAACGAAATATTTTTTAGATTTTTTGCCATTTCTTGGAGGATCCCCTTCAAAATGTAGAAATGTATGGGGAGTACCATATGACCCACTGCGAAGGCCATAACTTTGCCGATGATTATCCGATCCTTGAGCGGGATACCTTAAACGATTTGTACGTCGATTCTTATTCAATCTGCATCAAAATCTAAGAACGAAATATTTTTTAGATTTTTTGCCATTTTTCCTGGAGGATCCCCTTCAAAATGTAGAAATGTATGGGGAGTACCATATGACCCACTGCGAAGGCCATAACTTTGCCGATGATTATCCGATCCTTGAGCGGGATACCTTAAACGATTTGTACGTCGATTCTTATTCAATCTGCATCAAAATCAAAGAACGAAAATTTTTTTAGATTTTTTGTCATTTTTCCTGGAGGATTCCCTTCAAAATGTAAAAATGTATGGAGAGTTCCAGAGGACACACCGCAAAGGCTATGTTGTTCTATATTTGTTTTTTTTTCATCTCTTATGTTTATGTCGGGTTTACATAAGAATATGAAATAAAAGATACAATAATTTTGATTTATTAAACTTACTTACGTTCAAAACGTTCGAAAACAAAGACAAAAACCCATTTTGTGTTCTGTCATTTGCGTTGTTTTTGCTAGATTTACTATCCTAGAAACCTGCGACAAACCAAAGAGCTCAATCTGAGCCAAGAGCCAAAAGTTTCCATTTCGATTCCCCTGTTTGGCCATCTTGCCACCCCCTGTTATACTTTTTTTTTGGCGGCACGTTCGCACTTTTTGCTGTCGCTTCATTTTGTTGCCGCCCCTTCACTCGGTCGCCTTTACTTTTTCCTTTCCTTCTGCTGCCGTTGTTATAAGAAACTCATTCGTATTGTCAAGTTCGTTTTCATCAGCAGACAGCTGGGAGAACCTGGAGGGAAATTCCGGCTAACTGACAGAAGCTTTAAGATAACAATTTTTATAACTACACGGCAGCATCTCATCCACTTCTTCCGGTGCCTGTTAGGCCTTGAATGCACTGACAAAATTTCATAAAATATTTTAATCAGAATCATTTAAATATTATACAGCTTTTCTCAAAAATAATGTGTCTGTCATTATTATATATTTTTAAGTAAATATCATAAATTTAAAATTAAAAAAAGAACATGGTAATATTTGGCGCCGTGTACCGCGTTAGATTTCCCAACATTTTCACACGCCTCTTCGGTTGCCCATTTATTTTTCCGTTGTTGTTATCGTTGTATTGTAGCTCGATTGTCGGGCCTTGTCATAAAAAAAGTGGGGAGAAGTAGGAATCGAAGTGGGGGAAAAGTTAAGCATCTTGGCGGGCATATGACAGATTGCTTAAATGGCACCCATGTGGGGTATTACCGCAGCTTGGCAGTCGACTACCGTAGTTGACATTTCAAAAATTGTTGTACAACATTTTATTTAAGTTAATTGGTTTGTTGGTTCTACTACTTAGTTATAAAACTCAATTTGTTTTAAATTTCAATCTATTACGAATAAATTGCATTGGAATATGGAATCTCTGGTCCTTGAGCCTCAAGATATTCCTAATACGATTCAATACAAATCAGAGTCATTTCCTTTTTTAATTCTTTCTTTTGTTGTATTTTTAGAGGATGCCAGTCAACATTGATTTTGCGGTGAGTTTTATTCATGGTATAAGCCCAAAATAGCATCACGTTTTAAATTGCTGCTTATCAAAACATGTCCCAAACTGTAATCTGTTTTTGCACTCGCGCGCACGCCAAAGTGCCACCTACTTACACGCCCACTCTCCTATTTCTCAACATCCTGCCGCTTACCTGGCTGGCCGGAATTTTTTGTGGAGGAGGCCAAGACCAGGACATGGCCCAGGACCAAAACCAAGACCAAGAAGCGAGCAAAGCGGTGGCCTCGAATGAGCTGTGGTGGCGAAGCGTAAAATGAGTGAAACCGAGTTGGATGGAAAAACGTAACCGGCAACGCAAACTGACACATCATTTATATGTGGCACGAATAATATGCACTTTCCAAAATGGAATCTCATTTCCAGCTTAAAAATTACAATTATACTAGACTAGAAAACTTATCCAAAACAAGGAAAAATACAAATTAATGATTATATTTAATTTATCTGTAGTATTCCTTTTCTTTCCATTTATTTTTAAAATAAACTTTTTTCAGTGTTATTTAAAGGAGGGGCCATATGTAAATTGAAACGAAAAGACCGTTTCCCGACCGAAAGGCCGACTGAGATGGATTTGGATTCGTAGTCGAGGCCAGAGTCTGTGGCGCTCTTATCAGCGGTGAGCATAAAAAATGTACATTAGCACGAATGACTAAACGAGATAGGAGTCTAAGGATCCACAAAGGAGGACAACGACATATGGATCCGTATCGCTTCGGGGTTAGTCGAGAGCCTGGCGTGCTCGCTGCCACATAAATCCAGAAAGTGGAACCCAACGGCCCAAACCCCAGGCAATCTCTGTTCATTCGCATCCAGAACAATCTGTCATCCGTGCCTGAAATGTCGGCGGTTCCATAAATTTGTGACACTTTTTTAGCGAATTTATTACTCAAAATAAATCGCAAGCTGTCTGACGGTACACACGCTGATATGCTCATTTGGTATTCATTAGAGCCAAGCCCCGAGTTACCTTTTAGCCAAGTTAATTAATTGAGCCCAAAGATTGGTTGGCTTTGTCTGTGTCAGTGCAATCCGAACACAGAGCCACAAATGAATTGGTTTTCTTTCCTTTTTTCCTGACCTTTCCCTTCATCCTCGGTGTATGTACGTGCAGTGGTGTGGGTGTTGATTTTTGAAATTGTTTGGCACTTGAGTGGCAAAGTGCTCCCCATTGGTTGCTGGCTATGGCATCCTCTTGGAAAAGGCAAATCGCAAAAAGGGCAGAGCACAAGAAGCATGGAGCTAGAAGCAAGGAGCACCAGGAGAACCAGAAACGATTACTCCATTCACAGACAAAAACATCCGGAACCGTTCCAAACTAGGTGATGGCGGGAAATGTGCATTCGACTACTAAACAAAACTTAGTTCAATTGTTCCACGAGATTGGCATCTGCAGTAAACAAACTACAATGAAATGAGTTCGGCTTGGACATAACCATCTGCAGTGGCCGGCAACGGGTTGAACCACATTATGACACGGAAACTGTCATATTTATTCAATTTCAACATCATTTTCATGTTTAAATTCATTGTTCAAGAAGTCTTGAAGAAGCCCCTTTGCGCTGGCTATTCTCCCAAATTTAAGTGACAGCCGGCATAAATCCAATCTTTATGTCGAATAACTGAGACAAGCACAAGCTCAAGCAATTCCAAGCGATTTCTGCTTTCCGGCAATGCTTTTCGTTTCTGCTTCTCGCTTCTTATGCGCATTACGTATACGCGGCGTGGACGAGCGAGTCATAAGTTAGGTCATCATTATGGATAAACGCACTGTATGTGGGTTTTATGTACTTAACACTTCAGTTCGCCGCCCTGCAATGCGATGTCACTGAATCCAGGCCCTCCGAGGAGGCGGACGAATGGGGATGGCGGGGTCAGCTGAAGGCGACATCAACGCCGAGGTCGAGCAGATGAGCAATTTATCTCGCAGCTGTTTACTGTTGTCCCTCCACCCTCCATCCCTTACTCACGCTTGGCTAAAGCCACTTACGCCCCCTCCAGCCAATGCGAGTGTGTGTGTTTGTGATTTATGTGTGTGAGCTGTAAATACATAAACACATCAAAACCGCAAATAAAAAATAAACCTTTTTTCAACAAGAAGACTAATCACTTCTATGGCAGTTGTATTTTAAAGTATTTCCCTTTGAAATGAATAATCTACTTTATTATTTCCTTTCAAAATTGCATAAAAAGTTAAAAAATTAAAAAGCGTACTAAATGAGCAAAACTGTGAACAAGGCTACCATGGGGCGTAGCTGTCAGTGAAACTGGAATTAAAACCTAAGTTCTCTTCCATAAGGAAAAGAAGGCGTGGCCGTCAATTGACAGCGGGGCAGCTTCCGCAGGCTCACTCCTCCGGGCTCTGCTCTCTTGTTTGCATTTCATTTGCAAAAAATCATAAAAGGACAGTATCGAGGGTAAGTTCATTAATAAAGAAAACATTACTTTGAAAAGTTAAAGTTCAATATTCATTTCTAAAAGAGATAAAATCATACCATTATTTTACTTAAATAATCATAATAATATTAAATTTATTCAAAATAATATATCATATTTTTAGGTCTACCCTCGTTGCAGTTTTTGCAGTCAGTGCTCATGTCCTTCGCACACGCTTGGCCCCGAATGTGTGTTTGCATGTGGCTGTGTGGGTGCGATCTTAAGCATGCTAAATGCAACACACCATTTACCGCCCACCGGCACGCCTCCTGGCAACCCGTTTTGGGAAGGACCAACAGGCTTCTTTATGCGAATCGTACGCTCGTTGACGTTTGTTTGTTTGCTTGGCTGTTTGTTTTGTTGCCTGTTTTTTAGCCATTGCTTTTATAAGCGCAAAGTGCTCTTCATTATGCGCATCAAGTGAAAGGATAAGTGCAGCACACTCTCACCCCCCCACAAAGCCATATTCATACATACCATTTGCATTATGGTTTTTATGCTTCTCAATAGCGAGCAAAAATAACATTGATGAATTACCTTCAAATGCTCAACACACATTTCTCTCCGAGCACACGCACAGAATACTGCATAATTAGTGCGTTATGTTACGATGAACGATTTCTGGAAATTAAAATACAAATGTTGGCTTTTAATTTTCTTGAAATTAAATAGACGAGGCCCGAGGGAAACCAAATCCTAACCACACTGCTAATTGTTAGGAAGGAAATGTAATTGCTGTTGGAAAAGGAAAATTGTGTTTTCTTTTGAGTGTGCTTTGATTAAAATCAGAGCCCTTTTAACAGGCGAAAAATTGTGTTCGAAAAACTTAAATTGTGCTTTGAAATTGCAGTCTACCACACAGATAATCTTCGCGCACACCAAACTCAAAATCAAATGACATCCAAGCACCTTAATTAAGCCAAATTGCACAACAGACCCATAAATAATCAGACTAGCACACCCCCACACCTGGGAATGTGAAGGCCGCGCTGCAGTCTTCAATTACGATTAGTTTGCGACGATGAAGGACACGGGACTCCAAAGCATAATTGAATCGCAGGACACTCGTAAGGCTTAGCCTTGACTGAGTTATGGCTTTGAGCTTTCTCGATTAAAGGGCGGGGAAGGTTTAATTGAAATTCAAGATAGCCGTAGCTCTGGAGACAATATAAAATACATATTTGCACTTTAAGAAATCAATAATTTAAGATTTCAAGTAGGATAACAAATAGGAACTTCAATAGAAAACCTTAAATTGGAGACAATAAAAATACAAAATTTTAATAATTTTTTTTGTGTAAGGTTGGTATTTTATTTTTATGGCCTCCTTGTGTTTTTTTCTTTAGTCTCTCTGTGTGTGGGCGTGTCAATAATCCGACTTAGGCTTCGCCCAGCACCGATTACCACACGTCGATGTTGTTCCGCTTCTGTTGCCGCATAAAATCGACTAACAAAGGGCCCAACGACCAAGTCAAGTGACAGGCTTGTAAAAGTCGTTGGGTCGTTGGCAAATCGATTGCTCGTCAGGGTCAACTGGCAGGCCTGACAGCGCTTAGCTTATGGCCCCCAATCGGCCGGTATTTCAACTCAGGCTGATGCCGCTGCTGCTTGTGCTTCTGCTCCTGTCCCGAACCTTTCGATTTTCTACGGCTTTAAATTATGTTAGACATGGCAGTGGGCCTAAAAGGGCTACCATCGACATCGTCAACCGGTCCGAGAGAAGGAGATTTGAATTTTGCACACAATTTTTTTAGCTGACAAAGTCTACGTCGATGTCGTTTTTGGGGTTAACAAAGTCTTTCGCCGAGTTTTTTGGCACACTTTCGCCCGGTTGTCATTGACAGGCAGACAAAAGGCCTCTGACACCTTTTGTGTACTATATATGCTCGTATTCTGAGCCACTTCTGAGCCCCAGTGAGTGGCAAATTACAATGCAAATGTCTGTCTATTTTAGATAAGTGTTGGTTTGGGTTATCCTGAAACGAATTGGCAAAACATCGTTCAAAACTTAAAGTTAAAATTAATGGTACTCCTTTGGAATGGTTACCAGTTTCCATTAGAGCAACGCTTGCAAATTTTGATGTAACAACCATTTAACTTATTTTCATCAAATTTCAATGCATTTCAGGAGAGCTTTGTTTCTGTTTAAAGAATTTTGATTTCATCATGTACGTTAGTAGCTAAAGACCAATTAAATGCCAGATCAACGATAGGTAATATATGCGCATAAATATATATTTTTTATGTTTTTCCACCTTTGGAAATTTTTGCGTCTATGTGCGTATCTACGAGAGTTGTATCCAACATGCGGATATGTAAATGTAACTTGTGCAAAAGAAAAACAATCATTTTGCCATAATAAGCACTAAATATGCAGGACGCACCCATATACACAATTTCACTACCTGAGGACCGCAATACCGCAGCTCGTATTGATAAATATTAGTTAAAATATGAATAAATTTATATGAGCTGGGTGGCAGTGTGCTGGGAGGGAGTGGCGGCTTGTGTTCCGACAATTCGCCAACCGTTTGGTAAACATAACGAGCTGGGTAAATTGATTGCATGAAGCAATGAAGCGCGTCCTGTAAAACCACTTAAAACATGCCTCAGTACATGCCATAAACCCAAAGGCGGAAGAAGAGCCCGACTAGAAGGATGTGGAAGACCACACCCCGCCCCAGATACTTATTCAATGCCAAAGGAATCGCTACCCGCCACACAAATATACCCACATACATACCCTACGTACATGCAAAACCGGCAAACATTTAACCAGCGGCTATGAAATTCGATAAATATCGACGAAGTTTGGCGCTTATTGGTGCTTGAGATGCTCAGTCTTCGAGCCGGCAACACGGTGAGAGTTTATTAGCAACAGGACTCGAGGACGAGTAAATCCAAAAACCTAGGAGATGACATAGAGGCACAGTGGTTTGGGACAATGAAATAGTCCTAGCGATTTCTTTTATAAAATATATGTTTATTAAAAATATAAAAATATAATATGAATATTTTGGTGGGTCTAAAAAAAACAGTTGATTAATTTTTTGACATAAATCCAATCTATATAGTACTTAGTTTAGATTTGTACGATTTTTTATAGGTTCTAGGGAAACTATTCTATTGTGCCCCACTGTACCAACAACCAATTCAATGGAGCTTACGAAAAAAGGCGCAACTTGGCATAAATATGCATTCCCTATACATATCCCCCATGACTTTCCATCATCTTTCCCTCGATTTTTCCGCTGCTCCTTCTTCACCCAGTTGCCCCTCTTAGCACAGTTCCAGGATTCAGCCGAGTTCAATTACGCACTCCTTCCATCGTCCCTTATGTCATGGCCCCGAGGGATTATCGCTTACATTTTCAGTCAAGTGCGTTCGTTTATTGTGCACAAGTTGAGTTCAGTTCGGTGGGGTTTCACTGCAAAAAATAAAAAATTAAATTTTTCAATAAAAATGTTATGATGTTAGATAAACGTTGATTTTATTTATATTTTTTTACCTATAGGCTGACTGTAAAATAGATTTTAAAATCATTTCTTAATTGGAAGTTGGAAATTAATTAACTAAAAATATATTATTTTTTGTTAGTGTCTTCATTGAGCTTCTTTTTTCCATGTGTGGTGGATATATTGTTTTGCGATGAGGGATTGAGTTTGGGACTGGGGTTGGGGTAAGACTAGGCAAAAGCGCGAATACAAGGTGGAAAGCGCTTGACTTTTATGAGGTAAAAGTGAAAGGCGAGTTGTCGTCGCCATGTTCCTTGATTTGAAAATGTCATAGGCGCAGCACGTGTGTACAAATACTTATTTGCATGTCTGGATTTACTGGGGGGCTTATAAGTTATGCGAACCATTCTCATGTCTTCAAAAAGCACAAATGTTAAAATATTTCTTTGCCTTGTCCCCCCGCCAGCTAGAACTCATACATAACATGTGTATGTTGATTGAAAAAATTGCATACAAAAATTATAATGTTTATGTAATGGGAAATATAACAAATGAGTCAAGTCCGTATTACATTTTGTACATAATAATATCTCCGAAGAAAGGAAATTTGCATTCGGCCCTTTTCCGCCAAATTGTTAAAATCAATTCCATTTCAATAGGGACTTAGGGGATGCGTTGGATGTCTTAACGCAGAAAGATCGTTCTTTTATTGGCATATCGAATTGAATATGAAAATAAAAAGGACACGCCTTTAAACTGATTATCCGTAGCTAAAGTTAAATAGTAATTGTACAAATTAGGTTTTTTTTTATCTTCTGTATAAAGTAATTTCATTAATTTTGACTATTATTTAAACCACTATAATCTATAACTACTTATCTAAATTTTTCGTTTAAATTATGTTATATTTTTATCCACTATTACCCTTGGAAGGTCATCCAAAATTTTTATAGACTTAATTATAAGCCTTCAACGTGTCAGACATTTTTCATTTTTTTCTTTCGATGGGCCAATCTTTTAAAGTTTTTTAATAACTGTTTTTGGGAATGTCAGGGAAAGGCGTGACATTAGCAGATGTCGGCGCCTCGGGCGCTCGTTTTTGGGTGCCAGTGCAACATGAAACTCGGGCCAATCCCTCACTTTTATTCATCCATTTTGGGAATATCCCAGCCAGATGGATAACATGCAACTTCCATTGTTTTTGTCTCTCCCATCCATGAACAGATTTCCTGATTTTTTTTTCGTTTGACGGTTGTTGTTGCTTCCGACAACAACTTGTTTTAAAGCAACCAGCGAAAGCGCAAACTTTTTAATTAATATCAAATATGAAACGTTGCCATATTCGAGGACATCCCAAAAAATGTCCCGAAATCAAAAGCCCACAGGGACACACACACACTCTCACCTCACCAGCGGAGAAAGTGAAATGAGGCAAAGCTTGTTAAAACTTTTAATTAAATTGATTGTCGCTTCTTTGTTTCAATATTGTCGTTCTTTTTATGGGGACACACTGTCAAGGCCCCTCTAATCTTGTCTAGAATTAAAATTAATGATAATATTTCAAAACCTTTGGAGATAGAATGTTTGAAAAGTATTGAGGGCTTAGCGGAGAAGAAATAAAAACAAAAATATTCGCGAGAGTTAATCGTTGTTTTGTATCTAAAAAAGTTGATTTTAATAAAAGGTTAATAAATTATACATTTTTTAAACTAAAAATTATCTTAAATTTCAGGAAAACTCATTAAAGTGGCAGAGTGGAAATCGTTAAGTCACTCTGTGAATACATGCCTACAACTAGGGACCCCCGGCCATGACTTTCCGGACATCTGATACTGGCGCCATCTGCTGTGGGCCACAAGAGATGGCCGAAAAGGGTTTGGAGGCTTATAATTTGGCTGCGACCAACTACCATGCAGCCCCTTTAATGCAGTTGTAAATGCATAATGAGCCGGCCAAGTCCCGTTCCACTTCACTCAGCCATTGATGAGCCGGTGATTTTTTAAAGCGGTTTAAAACACGCCGAGCATCGACGGGAATATATGTATATTGCGTATATATAATGTATCCTTGATTTCGGTTTAACTGCGTGTGTAAGCTGTGGCCTCTGAGAGTGTTCAACATGCTGTGCGCATTTATTTTTTTCCTGACGGCGTGTCTCCACTTTTTTTATTGACTCCATTTTATATTATTATTTAAAAATTAATTATACGCCACGTTGGCTCGTTGGAGGTTTTGCCGCATTACTTCGACGCGTTTTTACCGGTCGTTGCCGTTTTTAATTTAAAAATAAAATATTGACTTGCCGTCGCCCTACGCCTCCTGACCATATATTAAAAAATAGTTATCACATATTAATTTAAATTTGCATTGGCTGCTACTGCCCCTGCCGATCAACCATATCGAGCCTTTAACGTATCTTTTTTGCGCTTACCTTTAAAATGCCTGAAGACCTGCATTAAATTGTTTCTTGTTAAAAAATGTATATAATTTCTTAAAAATGTACTATCATAAAGACCATTTTGAAAATTAAAGGATTGATTAGTCATGATTCAGTTAATAATGAATTTTTTTGCAGTATTGCTTGATTGGCACTTATTATTTTCCCCCTAGCTCTTCATTTTTGTTGTTTTTCGCATTTCCGACATGGAAAGACTCGCATCCAGACTAGGACATAGTTAGATCCTTTGCGCGGGACTCATAAAATTGTTGGCTATTTGGACGTTTTTGTGTTGGCCAAAGCCAGGGCATTGAAAAATAAAACGCGGCTACCAAAGTACAAGGAAGCAAGGAGCAATTCGAAAATGGAGAAAAATCAAGCGCCTGGCTGGAATTTCATACTGTTGGCATGGCATCTCAAGTCAGGATGTGTGAAAGGGCGAGAGAGGGTGTTATCCTTTGACAAGGAGCATAAATGTGCTGCGGATCGAAGGGAGCTGTGACCAAGACCCTTTGTACCTTCCGGCTACTGTCTCCGTCGATGTGCTGGCCATTTTATTATATTTGCTCGCAGACATTTTCGCTCTAATACGAAAATGGGATTTTAGGATATAAAAATTATGATAGATTACCGTGCACACCCATACACCACCTACACTGGATCCTACACATCCTTGCACTTGACTCGAATGTGCAGTGCCCCATGTGCACTGTAAAAACAATGGTAAAAATATTAGATTAATAATAATTAAAAAAATCAAATAAAAACATGGGAATTGTATGATTAATAATTCAATTTTCTTTCATACTTCGAGCTATATGTATTTCCTATTAAAAGTTTTAGTCTTACGGTTATATTTTTTCAGTATTAAACCTTTTCTCATACATCTTCGTGGAAATAGCGACGGCTTAGTCTGGGCAAAATCATTTGATGATAAAAGTGGCCCTCAATTGCTTTGTTGCTTGTTGCACGTCGCTGCTACTCTACTTTCTGCTTGTTATTAATTTGAAGCTGGACAGAAAGTGAAAAATTTACAGAAAATGGGAAAATTGTGAGAGGGTAAGTAATAGGAATAGCTTCTAAAGTCCACAACAGACACATTTGAAATTGTAATCATAACTCATTATGTATCAGATTTTCATTCTTTTAACTGAATTTATGAAAAATCGATTCCAATGCATAAATAAATGATAATTTATTTAAATCCTTTTCATTTTAAGATTAAGTGAGTTTAATTTAAAGTAATCCTTTTACTAAGGATATGATATATCACAGTCTATCCCGTGAAAAAGTTGGAAGATAATGGGAAATGTATATTTTAAAAAATTTTTGTGTATCACAAAATTCTATATAATATTATTAGGTAGGCACGTCTTTTGACCATTAATTCACTTATTTGTAGTATGTTGCTTTATTGCATTTAAAACCGAAACCACACAACGCTGGATACGGAAATTTCACGAACTATGTTAGTCTTGGCGCCATCTATTTTTGACTATATTAAGCCGTCGAAAGCTGTGTAAAGCTCTTTTAAGTTACACTAAAAATAATTCAAATTATATTAATATAATCTATATAAAACAGTCTTCGCCTGTTTATGATAATAGACTGAACTTTTTACTAAATTAAGAACCCTGCGCTCCTCCAAAAAAAAAAGAAATTCAAGCTTGATTCGCGGTTTTCTCAAATGATAAAGAAATGTCTAGACTGTCTGACCCATTTTTAATTTTCCCATGGCTTCTATATATTTAAAACCAAAATAAAAAATATTTAAAAATATCTTTAAATATTATATACATATGTGCAACAAAACTTTTTGCTTTGAATCAGAAAATATCCATAATAACTATGTACTACTACCATAAATACTACTTTTATGCATTGTTTGAAGTTAGATTTTAGTGGCTTAATTGAAATTACATTTGACCCTGGCCACAGTTGAAAGCGTGTTGCAATTTTTTATGTGACAGTTTTGCAATTCAACTTACAACACAAAGCATCAATTACAAAATACGAATGTTTTTACACTGCAAACAATTTTTGAACAGCAAAGTAAGCACAGTAATTTATTTTTGTCATATTGAAACAATTCAACAGTGTTTTTAAATACTTGTAAAATATAGAATAATCAATCTCATTAAAATTTGAGCACCTAATTCGTTTGGTGATAAAATCAAAAGGCTAAAGATTCGACCAATCCGACTAGTAAATGGCCTGCTTAAATGATTTGGCCCAATGATTGCAAAATGACCCGGAATCGCATTTGTATGTCTGTTATTTTTATTTAGTTACCAAGTGCAGCCAACTGGGACGCGATGGTCACTCAGCGGGTTGCCCTCTCTTATATCTTAAATTATTATTTTATAATTAGGCAGCAACAAATTGCAGCATGGATTTGTGTGCGGCTCCCAAAGGTCGTTGCGTTTAGCCAACCGCTCATGTTTAGTGGAGTCCAACTCAACACCTGAGCGTCTTTAAGGCTGAAACGATTAATCAAATACAGTAAAGCCTATGAAGTTTGAATTTTTTTTAATTTTTACTTTAAAAATAAATATAATTAAAATTAATTTTTTATTGTTTTTAAACAACAAAAAGTTGGAAAACTTTTCAGACTTGAAACTCTAGTGGGGTCTTAGCTAGGTAGACCTGTGTCCGCCTGGGGCCGCCCGAAATGACTCAACACTCCGACTAAAGTCGCGTGCTCCCTACGTGTGCGAGGAAGTGAGTAGGCCTGCTCTGCCACCTGTCCCACTCTCACCTGCACTGGCATTCTCCTTTGGGCCGCTCTCTAACAAGTGGCCTTTGGCAAAGCCGCGTTTCGAGTGCGCGTTCAGTTTTTGTTTCAGTTTCAGGCGATTCAGTTTGACAAAATCCAGCGCAATTCCTAAAACGCAGTTTTAATTTTAGTTATTAACAACATTGAATAATTTAGGTGAAATATCGTGTGGACAACGCTCCAAAAAGTAATCGCGTGTGAAAAGTTCTAGTTGTTGTTTGTCTTTCATTGTTCCCGAAGTCTATTTATATTTGTAAAGTTTTCAAGTGCACTTATTCAAACTAAAGTAAACGAACTAGACTCCCAGCTCAGTTAATTAATCAAAAATCACCCAAAATGGGAAATTCCAGCTCCATTTGCGCCGATCGCAATGCCATAAGAAATTTCGATGAAAATGGGTAAGGAATAATACAAAAGTAGATACTCAAACCCCAAGCTAATGGTGAAATCAAAGAGAGTTCAAGAAAAAGAATGCGAGAGTGGTTTCATAAATATATAAAATTATTAAATTGTTTAAGTGAAACATTAAAATCAGCATACAGGATTAAAATAAGTTTTTATTCTTGTTTTCTTGACTTACATATCTTAAAACTAACGGAGAAAATAAAAAAGATCTTATTAAAAAAAAATATTTATCAATCCAATTAATAATGTTTCGTTTTAATAATATATTTAAATATAAATTAAATATTTATAAGATTTTAATCACCTATCATACATTAAGGCTTTTAATATTAATGTTTTCAATATTAATATTTAAAAATACCCCAACTAGTATATGAATCCTTTAATTAACAAACTTGCTTCGACTGCACAACCCGTGCAAGCAAACGCCCGTCAGCACGCCCTTTCCAAATCTGTGCCTTCAGGTGTCATTAGTGTTTAACGATGCGGTTTACTAGCGATTTATCAGCGATTTACTAGCGACCCATCGCGACGTATAAAAAAACACTTGGCACACGCCATACCGCCCACCGATATCGAAGGGCGTGGCGCGTACACAACTCCAGATCTGTAATTACCGATTTTCAAATTAAATAAAGCATGAAAAAAAACAATCGACAGGTGTGTTTTGCGCACGAAAATCCATCGTATTCGAAATATATTTTGTTACAAACCGCAGCTGAAGTAAATTGTTAATATTTATGAAGGTTACTCAGGCACATACATTCATGTCCGATATGTTCCAATTTATTGGCATGCCGTGTTGTACTTTCAATTTTTTGTGTAATAACTGAACGAGGCAGACTTTGAAACACACGCCGCTGTAGCCCACCGGGCGTATGATTGATTCAAGTGCAAGCTAAGGCGTTTATTTCGGAGTCCTAAAGGTTTCGATTCGGGCCGGTTCGTAATTAGATATCTGCTTCAAGCCGTCTCTGGAACAGGCTTAAATAATTTATAGCTGATGCGTGACATAAAAAGAGTAAGTTGAATTTTTAAACCAACTGTCAGGTACAAATTACATTTTCATTAGTACATTAGTAATCAACACTGAAGTAGCTGGAAATTGAAGTATTTTTTTTATTTAATAGAGGAATACTGATAACTAAAAGCTAGTATCTGAGGAGCTTGTTTGATCACACATTTAGATCTCCTATTTTTGACCGCCATTGTTATCGCACAATATTTTTCGCATGTTATTCACGCTGAAGGGAAATGTTTTCCTGGACCCAGACAAATGGCTATTATCACTACTATTATGGTTATTATACTACATAAAAGTCTACAAACAACACACATATGCGATTGTACCGCCCTTATCAGTCAGCTGATATTCGCGCCCTCCACCACCCTCGCCTAGCGGTGATTAGACTAATCAGAGAGCGAAAAGACGCGGAAACAAAACAAACACTGCAAAAGTGCAAAATGTAAAGGCGAAGAAGACTCGGCGGCAAAACAAATCGAACACACCAGCTCAGTTTAGTTCGAAAGCTGCCACACACCAGACAAATACAGAGAGATAATTGCAAATCAATATAAAAAAATATATTATTTATGTTGGGAATATAGTTTGAATCAAGGGCAAGCCATGTATTCAGTTCTGCAACGTTGTTCCGTCCTCAAAAACACCCTTGGTCTACGTCTCCAGCTACTGTGAGTACAGAATGTATATATTATAAGGTATTATTGGACCATGGAACCGAGAGGGCGTGTTTTTAATGGAGCTTTAATCAGTGACACTTTGTCACCGGTTATCGCTATCAATCTCGAAGGCCTGTCTGCCTGAGCATCACCTGTTCTGCGGGTTCAATTAAGTTAAAGGCAAAAGTCTACAAAATATTTTCAAGTTATAAATTAATTTTAACATAGAGAGTTTATATAATTAATACTGATGAAATTGTATTTCAATAAGAGCATGAAATATGAAAGGTAATCCCTGAAATATACAGACTTTTTTAAGAAATGAGTAAGAGCATTTTTGTCAGCTGATTGAAAATAACGCTTTGTAGCTCCCGCATTCATTCACACTCGATGAGCTCAGGGCTTAATTGAATTACAGAGAACATTGCTTGCATTCTACCCGCACAATTCCGGCATTGTCTACCTCGCTCATCGTTCTCCATTTACCCCCAAATCCACCCAACCACCCACTCACTCTCTCTCTTTTTGCATCCCCCCCAGCACACCGATTTACCCCACGGCCGCCAATTCCCAGAGTCCTTCCAATGGCCAAATATCGCCGTACCTCCAGCCCCACCGCCCCCACAGCCATCACCCAGACAAAGAGAACCTAAGAGAGCGGGAGAATGGCTATCCCACTTCCGGTAGCTCTGAGAGCAGTTTCTCTCAGTGTCGAACAGCTGATGTGCGCTCCCGCACCACAACCACTACCACCACCAACCACAGCAACAACAACAATAACACACATGCGCACGCACACACCGAGCATGGCTGCGAGTGTAGTAGTCGTGTGTGTAAAAATCATACGACTACAACCACAACTACACTCGAATACGAACTTTCCAATTTTGCAAAACTCACAACACGAATCACAACGCAAAGCAACGTTGAGGCGGCAGCAGCAACAGCAGCAACAGCGGACCCGCAACAGCACCACCAGTTGGAAAATAGCGAAATTACTGGCCACTTGCCACAAGGACTTCCGTTATCCTCGCGCCATCACTGGAACCAACTGCAGCGCAGCCTGCACGCCCTCCACACCCAACAACAGCAAATCAACAGCAAAATCTTCTTGCAACAGCAACGTTCTTACACCAACAATAATAATAACAATAACAACAACAACATCGACACTACACAGTACGAAAATATGAGTAAGCCAGTGAACGTGGAGAAATACGCGCCCCGCGATCGTCTTGGATTTTGGGGCAGTGGCGATAATGAGATCTCCGGCAGCATCTCCGGACTGGATCGTCTCTACGGAAAACGTTACTCAAAGGTGAGTGGTGCTACTGGTTCTGTTCTCTCATCTTTCTTCTTTTCTGCTGTGGACCACCCCTCCGACCCGGTCTTCGCGGTTCTAACTAAGTTGTGGAAAAGTACCAGGCAAAGGTTCCAGGGTGGGTTTCTCGTGAGGTTTCGCTTTCGGGTTCGGCTTGTATGTGACTGTGTTTATATGAGAATTTTTTTTTGGGGGAATTCTCGTTCAAGGGAATTAGACATCAATGTATTAGACATCGGGTTCATAAACATTAAAGATGAACAACCCTTTCAGGGTTACTTTTCCTAAAGTATTTTTCCAATTTAAAATTTTTTAAAAGAAATAAATTAAAATTAATAATGATAGCTGATTAATTATAGTCCCTTGTTCTTGAAAAAAATGCTCTCTTATTTATTTTCTATTTAAAGCAAGCACGAGCATAAAAAATTCATAAATATCTATTAGGCGGAAATGTCAGCTGGCGACTCAGAGCAACTAAAAAAGATACTTTTTGGCAGTGGCTTCATTTTCGGTAGCTGGTGTGGGTGACCTTTATATGACATAGAGACAGCAGACAGAGACCGTCCAGTTTGAAGCAAACACGCGCCACACTGGAAGACCAAAGCTCACAGTATTTGGGGCTTTTGTTTTTATTTTTATGGCGGCTGGCAAGAGGCACAAAAATCGATAGTGGACTCTAATAATTGAGCCAATTAAAGTGCCGGTCCAATATTAGAGGGTGTCAAGCGGTCAGAACAAACGAAAGAGCATCGAAATTTTATAAAATTTTTATATCGAATTGCATTTCAAGTTCAATGCTGCGGGTTGTGCTTTTTGCCTGCAATTGTTTCAACGCTATTTTCCGATAAAGACATGAGAGAGCTAATGCACGAATTGTTGCTAAAAATGCTCGAGAGCCTTAGAAGAGAGATGGCGCATGGGCTTTAAGTGGTTTTCCACACGAAAAGAAATGTTTTCCCCATCAAATATTTAAATAAAAAATCTATAAAAATATACACATTTTAGTTATATTATTTTAAATTATTTCATAAAATTCCATAAACTATTAGTCGATAAAATAACTATTCTTTGTATGATTTTTTTTTCTCTGTTTTCAAACTCATATTATTTTTTTTTTTCATTTGAAGATGGCCAAGAGTCGTCAGGCTATAAGGGGGCTATTTCGTAACGTAAACAGAAGCGTTGTTAAGAATAATGAAGGAGCTCTCCAAATAAGTTTTCCCCACAACTATCGCCATAAGATTTGCAAGCTGACGTCACAGGCCGCAATCTCATCCAAGACCGAAAATTAATAATGTAACCAGAATTATCTGGGCAAATCATTCTTATCAATGGGGACTGCCACTTATGTACTACAGGCTGTTATTATACGGCCTACACGCTCCCAGCAAGTGACACTTCTTTATCTGAAACTTAAACTTCAACCAACAGCTGATATTTGTTTTGATTTCCTTGTTTTTTCCTTATTTTTTGGCCCATGGAAAGTTTTAAAGAGCTTATCAAAGAAATGAGACAACCGCAAAACCGCTGGCCAACCAGCAAACACTGACCTACATTCACCCATAAATTTAACTTTGTTTCGAATCACAAAAAAAAAAGAACTGAATGACGATAATCAGCTAATAATGTATAGAAATATCAGAGTGTTTGCTCACACCAGACACAGTTAGCGAACAGCAAATTATATTTGCATTTCTACGCTTTTGTTTGCCCCTCGATTTGTTCGCTTTTTTTGTTGTTCTTCTCTTCAGTGTTTGTGTTGTTATTTATTGTTGCGCCAAGGAAATTAAAAAATTTAAATTAATTCAAGCGGTCAATGTGCTGAAAGAGCAAAGACTTCGATACTTGGCGAAATAGTTGGATTATTTAATTGTTTATCCAATGGCTTGTTTATGTTGAACAGGAAATGAGAGAATTATTCCCATAGCTGTTGTCAATTAATAGCTTTAAATTAATGATTATCTTCTTGATTAGTCTTAGCCTGGAAAATAAAAATAATCTCTTCATCGTCTCACCTCTGCGAATAAAACAATTTGTTTGAAATGGCCTGTTATGTGTCTGGCCCAGCTCGTGCTGATCAAAGCGACGCTTTCGTCATCGGAATCTATTCAAAGTTCAGCATTGATAATCATGATCACCGGTCGGCCCAGACAGCGGAAAAAAATCAGCTGAGCATTTGCTAATTCGTGTTTTGGTCCGCTAATTTGGTTTTTGATTTTTGGGACTTTTTTGTTTGGTTTTTTTTTGCAATAGCATACGAAATGCGTATGCGTAATCTTGGAGTTGCCCATTACGTATACGCAGTGGTGTCTGAATTGGATACACAGTTGTGGGCACAAGCATAGCGTTCTTAAAGAAATAAAATAATTATTAATTATATTGATTCAAATTCATAGCATCTTAAACACTTTTTGCTTAATCTACAAACAATTTATTATTTATTATTACCTGTTGCTACTATTTTGGTTGCCAATACCTGATTGTATTTTTATGCTTGTTGTGGAGCTGGTGATGTGGTGGAATGACTGGAGAAAACTTGTTGCCAAGCGGTTCCGAAACACTTTCGCACGCTTATCGCAGGTGCTGCCTCGGTTTCAATGTCAAAAGTGTCGTTCCCTCCGGCTGTCGTATTTCACCAGCCCACCTGTGACGTAGTCCCACCAATGATAGTTAGCTTCGAGCCCCTTCTGCCACTAAATTATTGTTTATGGGGATCACTAGAGTGTTTATTGTCCAACAAAACCCCCAAGCGGGGAACTAAGTGAATTTAATCCAAAGGCAAACAAAACCTGACGTACTCAGTGTTAGGATTTCCCTTTCGCTTTTATTGGAAGTGTGTGAGGTTTTGATTAGATCATGTATCTGACTTAACTATTACGTTTCATTGCAAGGAAGTGATTTTCTTTAGAATTTGAATACAAAGTTTCAGTCGCCAAGCCTCCAGAAAATAAACCCTTTTCACCATGACTTGAACAAAAGTAAAAGTACTAGTCATTTAACACTAATCAAATTATGGAGTGTTTTTATTTTATACAGACTCATTATGAGGGCGAGGGAATTCGTTTTTTGCGCCGAAAACTCTTACAAAATGGCACACAAATCTAGGTTATTTTTAATAACAAACAATAAAGAGGATAATAGCACATCTATTAAAATGATGGATGTTGTAAAATATCATTTTAAATAATTATTCAAATTTTCAGGCAAACTTAATGCCAGGTATTTATATTTTAAAGCGCCCTCAGGGCAACGAAATTACATAAATATAATCTGCTGATTTCTAAAACAGAGAAATTGAAAAAATTTAAAAATAAACTTGATTGGCCAGATAGTTACAATGATGACAAGCTTATAAAGATAATTTCTAAATATTGTAGATACATAGTTGCTTAAAAATGAACGTCACAAAAGCCAGAAGTTTGTAACTAACTTTGAAATTCTTAATAGCCTTTGTATGGTCACGATCTCCCGAACAGCTGCCACTTTTTAAATTACTTTTAAGGCACGGGTAATTATTCCCTAATGTGCATATTAGCAGGTACATCCGTTGCTGACACTTGTTGAAATCCCACATAATCCACATAATGTTGAATGTCGACTTGCACGTATTTTTTTTTTTTCGCTATCTGTCGGGGTGACCAGGCAACGCCCCCAAGATACGTATACGTAATATAGGTTCACTTTTGCTGTCTATTTCGTCGGAATAGCCGGAGCAATTATAGAGCAAAACTTTCAAAATCGGCAGCATCATTGTGCGTGAGAAACGAGGTCGGCGCTGAGTCATCCCGACTCGAATAGTCCCAGACTGAGCTTTCGAAATGCAAAAATCGATTGCCAGTTCCAGTTCTCTGGTGACTGGGTGCTAGAATATGACTTTGAACTTGAGCGGGGCTCGTGCCCGGGCGTGAGATCTCGGAAGGTTTGCGATGGTCAGGTGATTACTGCCGTCTCAGTGGACATGATCGCAATCGGACTGGGCAGGAGCTGCTCCGGCGCGTGCTCAGGCCATGGGTCAATAATGATAAGCACCGGCGAACTTTTCCTCCAGCCTCCAGCCCATTTTTGTTTTGTTTTGTTTGGACTGATTTATGGCCTTTGTTCCGGACAAGATCAGGCCATTAAAACCGAGTACATGCACACTCATTCCTAATTGCTTGGTTATATATTCAGCTGATAATTCGAGGAAGCTAAGGCCTTCAACTGATTGGTATTAATATTATTGCCTCCTTCCAGGGTCTGGCCTTCACCCACCAGGAGCGCCAGCAATTGGGCATCCATGGACTGCTGCCGTACACGGTTCGCGAGCCCGCGGAGCAGATTGCCCACGCCCGCCAGCTGCTGGACCGACTGGAGAATGACTTGGACAAGTACATGTACCTGATCAACCTGAGCGAGCGCAACGAGCGCCTCTTCTACAACGTCCTCAGCTCGGACATTGGCTACATGATGCCACTGGTCTACACGCCCACCGTTGGCCTGGCCTGCCAGAAGTATAGCCTGATCTTCCAGGCGGCCAAGGGATTGTTCATCTCCATCCGGGACAAGGGTCATGTCTACGATGTGCTGAGGAACTGGCCGGAGTCTGATATCCGGGCAATTGTGGTGACAGACGGAGAGCGTATCCTGGGCCTTGGTGACTTGGGAGCCAACGGCATGGGTATCCCCGTGGGCAAGCTCTCTCTGTACACCGCTCTGGCCGGTATCAAGCCCTCCCAGTGCCTGCCCATCACCCTGGACGTCGGCACCAATACCGAATCTCTGCTGGATGATCCTCTTTACATTGGTCTGAAGGAGCGACGCACCACTGGCGCCGCCTACGATGAGTTCATCGACGAATTCATGCACGCCTGTGTCCGCCGATTCGGCCAGAACGTCCTGATCCAGTTCGAGGACTTCGCCAACGCCAACGCCTTCAGACTGCTGTCCAAGTACCGCGACTCGTTCTGTACCTTCAACGACGACATCCAGGGCACCGCTTCAGTGGCCGTCGCTGGTCTGCTGGCTTCGCTGAAAATCAAGAAGACCAAGCTGAGCGACAACGTCCTGCTCTTCCTGGGTGCAGGCGAGGCGGCTCTGGGTATTGCCAATCTCTGCCTGATGGCCATGAAGGCCGAAGGTCTCAGCGAGGAGGAAGCCAAGTCCCGCATCTGGATGGTGGATAGGTGAGTGACTTTATGAAACTATTGAAGTACGTAGTTACTAACCAATCTTCTTCCGTTTTAGCCGTGGCGTGATCATCCGAGATCGCCCAAAGGGTGGCCTCAACGAGCACAAGCTGCACTTCGCCCAGGTGCACGAGCCCATCGATTCCCTCGCCGAGGCTGTGCGTAAAATCCGCCCCAATGTCCTGATCGGAGCTGCTGCCCAGGGCGGAGCCTTCAACCAGGAGATCCTCGAGATGATGGCCGAGATCAACGAGACTCCCATTATCTTTGCTCTGTCGAATCCCACCAGCAAGGCGGAGTGCACCGCCGAGGAAGCCTACACCCACACCCAGGGCCGTTGCATCTTCGCCTCAGGATCCCCGTTCGCCCCGGTCACTTACAACAACCGCAAATACTATCCGGGCCAGGGTAACAACTCGTACATTTTCCCCGGAGTGGCACTCGGAGTTCTGTGCGCCGGCATGCTGACCATTCCCGAGGAGATCTTCCTGACCTCGGCGGAACGTTTGGCGGAGCTGGTCTCCAAGGACGACCTGGCCAAGGGCAGCCTGTACCCGCCCCTAAACAACATTGTCAACTGCTCGATAGCCATCGCCGAGAAGATTGTGGAGTACGCCTACAAGAACGGACTGGCTACTGTGCATCCCGAACCGACCAACAAGCTGGCCTTCATCAAGGCCCAGATGTACGATCTGGACTATCCGCCCGCCACTCCCGCCGTCTACAAGATGTAAGGATGCAGGACACGAGTCCACTATTCCATCACAGATAATCGGCGAGGGCAGCGAGCAGTAACCATGTTATTTATTTTATAATGTCGCACATCTGTCGCCTAACAAATAGCAAAATTGTAACGCGCCTATTATACCCCACTTACCACTTACCACTAACCACTATCCACACCATTCTAGCCCCTGTTCGCAGCCCGAATGATCATATTTGGGAACCAAAAAGAGTGTCTCTAAAATCGCAGCGAAATATTTTTTATGATGTTGACTCTATGTAAATGGGATATTGATCTATAGATATGTATGTAAACAAATTTCTATGTAATCTTGAACCACACAAACTACTCTAAGTATCTACAAATAAAAATAATAAAAATATTAAAGGCTTTGGTGTTTTTACTATTGTTAGAAAATATATTTATCTTCTAAAAATCAATTGACATATATTAATTAAAAAGGAAAAGAAACACAACTTCTTTGTCTTATAATTTTATTTAATCTGTTTCATTCATGTATTTTAAAAACTTTTAAATTTAAAAAACGGAAGCTAAAAAGGGATTTCAAACTAACAGTGGTGCCGGACAGCTTAAATATCGCACAATATTCGATAGCCATGTAGAATGTAAGATGTAAAATATCCTTAAAACCTGCCAAACTTATCTAAAAGGTCTATCTAAAATCTAAAACACAAAATCCAACTAAATTGTGAAATATTTTTCTGATTTTCTGGGTCTAACGTATTTCTGTCTAACTTTTTAAAACTAAACCGGCAAAGGTAAAAAAAAATCATCGTATTTTCGATATTTAGACCTTATCATGGTATAAATGTATCGTTTCTATACCAGGAATATCGATATGTTGTTTTATATATATTGTGAACAACCCTAGACAATTTGCAATTATAAACAAAAGTAGAAATAATGCAGGAGCTCAAGGTGCGTTGGATGTCAAGAGAGCACCTATATGTTTAATACTATATATATTCTATTTTAATACATATTTTAGCAACGCTTTGAGCGCCGCCAGCTGGCGGATGACCTGAAGCAGAAGCAGGTGAGTGCCATGCCGTAAAAATGAAACTATAAATAAACCTTACATTGATTTGTTACAAAACAGGTAATCCAAGATCATCTGCTGCACAAGATCCTCTTCTCGAAGCGCCTACTTGTGGACCATGTGGAGGCGTTGGAGCAATGCATGCGGGAACTGTCGAAATCCAGCAATCCCAACCGGCAGTTTCTGACCACGCGGAATGCCAGCCTCTTGATGGGCGGCATTTTGGTGGAGCACCTGGTGACCCCAAAGGGTATCCGTTACACAATGGTTCCCTCCATCCTCATCGCTGGCACCTTTGCTGCGTTGTATGCAGTTAAGAGCGTGTTTGTTTGCCGCAACAAAATCGTGGAACGAAAGTTGGAGCAACTGGTGAAAACCATTGATGAGTTCGGCAACTGCATCCGCCGGAATATGACGTACTTTCAGGAAATCATCATCATGAAGCAAGCCGAGCTTATAGAGTGAGAAAGAACATCTTCATATTTCCATGAAAATTAGCTAATTGTTGTTAAAATTCTAGATCCCGCCAGATTGAGCGCGCCTGGGATTGCATAACAGCCGCCAAGGAGGTAACCGAGATTCTTTACGATGCTACCCGCAAGCTGGAGACGGACTATCCCCTGCCGGCAAAATATGGCCCGTATTATGTGCCCATGGAGGAGCTAAGAGAGTGCGAGTACTTTAAAAACAATGTCACGGACTACAGTCCGAAGCACATAAAGGTAAATAGAAGGATAGTTTTGGATTCTAGTGCGTCCATACAGGGCCACCCCAATGTACACTCATATACTCTTATCTTCTAATGGAATGAGATTAGAATAATTAGCAATATGGTGTCAACAAAGCCATTGTGATTGCAATTCGCATAAAATATTTGCATTTAAAAGAGGAATATTTTTAATTCTATCTATCTAATCTTATCTTCCAGGACTTTCACAACATCTTCGCCTACGTGCAGTCCCAGTATCTTCTCCGGCTGGCCCTGACAATCACCACCAAGCCTTCGATATCCCAGTTGAGCGAGGAACTAGTCAAGATCGATTCCCTGATTCGGCAGTTGGTCCAAGAGGAGGAGCAGCACTTCAGCAATCTGGCCCTGGCAATGCAGAACAGGAAGCAAATGGAACTGGACGAGCTGAATGCCGTCAAAGTAGAGCAGCAGAAAAGCGGTCCCATCGCTGTGCTGCAGCATTCCTCTCTGAAGCTCAGTGCCTGCATGGTAGCCGTTGCCGGAGAATGCCAGGCTCTGGATGTAACACTCCAAAGGCTCACGGCCACTGAAGCGGCGAAAAAGAACAACTCCAAGGAGCTGGTGGCGGTGGCAAACAACATGCGAGGCATTGAGAACGCCCTGGCAGTTTGCTGCGACGACTTCCAGAGACTGATGCTGGTGTACAACAAGTTCCTGCACAGCAAGCTGGACTTGGAGGCTGAGGTTCCAAAAGCGAAGAAAGATAATTTGGACGAGGAGTTTCCCGAGAGCATTTTGCGAGTGGAGTTCTCTCAGAATGTGGATGCTCCCCAGCAGAAGGATGACTTCTACGCCTATATGTACGATGAAAACGAAGAGCAGCAGTTCGAGGCGGAGCAGCACGCTCCCTTTCCCACACCCGAGAAGGAACTGCTCAACTTCGAGAAGCGCATAACCAAGGGCAAGTTCAAGCCCGTTCTCAAGCAGCTCAAGGATCGCATTGATCCCATCCGACAGGTGATGCTGGAAAAGGAGCGAGAGGTCCTGGCATCCAAAGGTATCAACGTGGATGAGCTTTTCGGAAAAATCGAGAAGGTGGAGCAGCAGCAACAGGAGGATAATCGTTTAACGGATGTCACCTCTCCCAGCTACGACTCCTCCGACAATTCGGACACGGACTCAGCTGATGATTCAGCCTATCTGACTAATCGGCGAAGCAAGCAGCACAAGGAGCGCGATAACTTTGCCGAGATGCGTCAGTTTCTGGCGCAGAAGCAGGCTATTAATCTCTTCCAGCTCCCACCTCCACCTGTAAACGCTGCTGAAGAGGAGCTACTCGAGAGCGAGTGCTAGTCTTTTTATGTTTCACGGTCACATGCCTACCATCTCCTCGACTCTGGGTATTATCTGTTTGTGTTTATAAAGTTTATCTCACTCGGTGGATAGATAATCTGAGCGTCGAGCGACGCCACCTGCATCCTGCCTTTTACTTGTTCCTCATTTTTTGTTTTTTCCCATGATCCGTTGCTGTAAAAAGAAATTCGTGCGAAAATAAAAGTTTTTATGTAGAAGTTGTAGCGTTGTGGCGTTCATATTCAATTTCTCTATGAAAATGTTTTATTTTTTACACACTAATTTTCGAAACTTAAGTACAATACAAACATCGATGGCGGCCCTTAAAACTAGGTGGTTACTTTTCGATCGGGGTATAGGAATCTTTAAGAAGGTCAACCTCCTCTTTATGGGATTTAATGTAAAGGACACATATTATATACAGGATAGCACGCACAGAATAGCACGTCATTCTCAGTGGCTGGAACACTCTCGTGATCATCTTTGGCTCGAAACTTGTGCAACTAACTCGGTACTCGGAATTGATGCGGATTTCAGATCTCTCCTCCTTTTCAGGCATGTGAAGCGCCTGTTGTTGCGGGGGCCGAGTTCTTGGCGGCGTGGGCATTATTGAATTTACTTGCCACCGAGGTGGGTTGAAGCTGCGAGATAGCCGATATATTGCTGCCCCTGACACTAGTATATCTTATGGGCTGCACCCCGTAATCAGTGCCCTTGAGCCGCCGGCGGACGCAGGTGACAATGAAGCCAATGATCAGGCCGATCACCACCACCACACTGGCTATGATGGCGGTGAGTATGATGTAACGGCGTCGCAGGAATCGTGGCGGTTCCTCATCCACAGGCCTGTATTTCCTGGGAATCACCATATTGCATATCTTTTCGGACGTAAAGTTGGAGATTGGTGCTCCGGCCAGCACATAGGGAGTCTCACAACGCGCCTCCGACCCATCTGTCTGCTGTTCTATGTGGGTGATGCCAGCCAGTTCCAGGGATTTCAAAAGTTCGCAGCTGCAGTCCCAGGGATTTCCAGCAATGCTGAGGCGACGGAGACGTGGCCACGGTTCCTGGATGCTAGAGTTGCTGGTGGTGCCATTCAATACCAGAGTGGTCAGGGAGTTCCTGGATATGTCCAACTGTGACAGGTTACGGCTGGCCAAAAAATCAGCCACCTCCAGGCGCTCCAGATGCACATTACGAGAGCAATCCACCTGCTCCAAGGCGGGCAAGTTGAAAAATCCCTTTTCTATGATCCTCAGACTATGCATTCCGCTGACATTGAGGCGCTTTAGAACGTCCAAGCCCTGGAGGCTTCCGGATTTAATGTGGCTGAGCTTGTTCTCCGCCAAGTTCAGTTGCAGTAGTGACTTGCCCAACTGCAGGATGCTCGGCGGAACAGATGAGTACTCATTTCCGGATATATCCAAAACACGCAAGCTAACCAGCTTTGGAAAAAGGTCAGCCGGAAGCGACATCAGTCCATTGTGCGAGAGATCCAATCGCTGGAGAGTGCTGACGGCAGCCAAGGAGGCAGCGGTGGCTGCATCCAGGACACTAAGCTTGTTGTAGGCCAGGTTCAAGCCAGTCAGGTGGGGTGTGTGCTCGAAGAGCCGCCTATCCAGGCGGGCAATCAAGTTGTGACTCAAGTCCAAGTCCCTCAAGCCGATTGGCTCGTAGCGATTGATGCGAAAAGGACCTCTAAAGAGATCCGGTACAAGGGCATCATCGGTCAATTCGTTCCAGCTAAGGTACAGCCCCTCCACGTTGGGCACATCCATGAAGAGCGGAGCCTGCAGATCCTTCAGTCGGCAGTGACGACAGGACAGCGACAAACTGGCATTTGTGGCCGGCAGCTGTTGCAGCAACTTTATCTGATTGCCGGAGTAGGAGAGGACAATTTGGGTACTTGCTCCTGCGGACAGGGCCTGTGCGGTAAGCTCCACCGGCCAGCGGGCCAGGATGTGCTCGAAATTCCGTACCGAGCAGTCCAGGGTGAAGTGCGTCCGATGGTCGCTGTCCTGGACATTTTGGCACGAGCAAGTCTTGCAGATGTCGGCCACCGCCTGGTAGGGGATGTCCTCATGCTGGCCCAGGACTTCACTGGTGTGAAGTAATGCCATTCCGGCCAGGAGCTATAAGAAAATAGGATATCTTTTAGTTCAAGAAACCTCATTTATAACAAAAGAATAGTAATTTTTAAAGCATATATATTTTTATTTTATTATTGTTATTTTTTAATCTTATATCTTTACTGCTTCTTAAGTTTTTAAGTAAATAGCCTTTTTTAAAAGGCGGTGCCTGATATGAAATGTACTTTTGAGAGTTTAAAACACGAATTACTCCAAAACACAATCTGATTTTAAATTTTATTGACCATGAGGAGTTTATAACTTATCTGTGTCTTACTTCTAGTCGGTATTCAGACAAATAAGTGTGTCAAGAATTATTACGAGTATGTGGGTTATTTTAAAGTTCAATCAGTATATATCAGTATATATAGAAAAATATAGTACAAAAAAAAAAATATATATATAAAAATATACTCTCTTCATAGCTTGAAGAGAATAAATGAAATATTAAATTAAATGCTAAATGATCTAAGTAATATTTGATAATAAGTAATACTTTTAAAGCAATATACATACATATAAGAGGTATAATTCATTGTTCGAACTACTGAATATTTTTGAAATATCAGAATGCATTATAAAAATATGTATATTTGTTCAAAAGAGAATATGAAACCTGAATGGTTTCTTTCCGATTTTATAATCAAGATGCATATTTTTAAGGACATGTAAATATAATTTATTTGAAAATAAAGTGGATTATGTTAACCATAAATACTTTAGTCCTTTCCTGTATAATTTATTATTAATATTTTTCCTACACGTAGTCTATAGTTGAATTAATCTTTTTGATTTTATCGTAGAAGGACAACAACACAATTGTTTTTAAATCATCGATCATAAAAGTGAGTCACTTTGATTGACTCACCGGCAGAACCACAAGGGATCCTCGATCTTTTAAAATTAATTTGTTTGTTTGGCTTTTTTTCTCCTACCCAGAAGGAGGTCAAAGGTGTCTCATAAAAAGGTCTCCCAACGGAGCCTGCAACTGTGGCGCTTTTTATGGAAAACCACATACTCTCTCTTATTTCTACTATCTTATTCGAAAATATGTGCGATAAGATAGCGATAATGTTTTCGAAGTCTAAAATATTTACTCACCAGCAGCAGAAATTTGTGCTTCATTGTGGTATCAGTGTCAGTTTCGGTTTTTAGTTTCGCTTTTCCTTGGATTCTACCGTATCGGGTGGCTTCTTGAGTATCTTAAGTAACTTTATCTTTTGTTGCACTTTTGTATGCGGTTTTGAAGTGATTTTTTCGCGTTTCTTTACTCTGTTATTGTTGCATTTTGTTCTAAGAGCTCTGGACGATGAAACCGCCTGCTTCGGAAAGTGGAACTGAATTAATGAATCAAGCTGCCATGGCCCGACAGCATTATTTGTTTTGATTAGATAGCAGTCCCCAGAGAGGAACTGAGAATGTGTCGCTTTCCACTTCTCAGTACCGCTCCGAACCTCTCTATTTTGTGGGTCTGATCTCTCTGGTTATCTGAGGGCAATTATTCAGGTAAAAGTGAATTTTGATGGAGTCATATACGGCTGCAGCCTTCTGTTTTCGGTGTTCTTTGATCCCTCCCCAGGTGAGACAGCTCTCCCCGCAAGGTCGTCGGCTCCGGTTCTCTCGATTTCTTTGCCAGCTAATTAGTAAGAAGCCAAGCCCTATCTGCGACGGCTGAAGTACAACCGCAAACACGTACATCCAATAGATACAAATAGACAGTGCAGCTTCATAGAACTGAAATCTATCTTAGATATTGTATCTTATAACTCATAATATTCTATAAGTCACAGATTGGTATCTGGATAGATAAAATTTAATTACAAAAAAATATGTACTTGAAACAAATACTATTTATTAAAATAAAAAAATAGATTGCGTCTCTGAACATATTAAATAAATTTTGTTTCTATATTAACATTATAGCTTATTATCCAAAAATAATACAAGTTCCTGACCGATAAATACTTTATAATTCTTTTTTAACCAAAAAATTAATCTTATCAAATATATTATAAAAACAAAGTTTAATCCATTTTGTATTTAAAGAAGTTGCACTGTATAATTGTAGCTTTGAGCGGATTATTTCCAGATAAGATAATTGTGCTGACTCTCCATGTGCCAACATATGGCGTTGGAGACCCCAAAAGAACACACACATTTCTCCTCCCAGTTGAGTCAGCCGATGGCGAAGATTCTCGGACTGACTTTTGATCCACTTGCCGGTCGATCCAATTAAGAGCGATCGCAATTGCGAGTGTCACTGGGATCCATTGAACTTGCTCTGCCGATGCTGCTGGAGCCAGGCACCGAGCATCCACAATGGAGAATTGAGCTGTTCACAGCTGCCGCCGATGAGAAAGGCAAACAAGAAATGTTTGTGGCTCTGGAATTGGTTGCATAAACAAAACACTTTGTCCGAACGGACGGCCAGACGCACAGTGGGCGATTTGGTCCCGCTAGCGGCATTTAATTAATAACTTCTAAACTAAAATAGATTTTTTCAGTCGGTTTTTTTTCACTGATCAGAAACAAATCATAGAATTTTTTAAGTTAACAAATTTTTTTTTTTAATTTTTTTTTATTTTTTTTTTTAATTAAAAATTTTTTTTTTAAATTTAAAATTTTTTTTAAATTTTATTTTATTTAAACTTCAATTAACATATTTCATAAATAAACTTTATCTAAAAAAGGCCATAAATAAACTTTGTTCCTGGCTTCAAGAGCTTCCTCGGGCATCATACCAATTGGAAGGCAAAAATGGCTTATAATATCTGCTCCATGAATTAAAATTCTGTGAACAGAAGATGGCATATAAAACCAGGAATATGATTTTACAAACAATTCGGCAGTTTGCAATGCGTAAGACCGGAATGCGACCGAATTTATTTCGTGGCAGCATGCTAGTGTTCGTAAGACCTCACTGAATCGATGTATTAAATTATAGCTTACTCCTGTTATACGAGCAGCCAAATTTGGTTGTTTGAAAAACCTCCTTGCAGTGTTTTTGTTATTCGTACTGCCAGCAGTAGCAATTGGTATATCTACCAGCAAATGAATCTCTTCCCTCAGCTTCTGCTGAATAATTCTTTTATTTTCATCGACAACATCTTTGTCAACACCACGAGCTTGCCACTTTTGAATCGGAATTCTATATGCAATGTGCAAAACACAGTCGAAAAACCTAATCCAGGCGTGAAGACTTGATAACCCATATTCAAAGAGGTTTCATTAATAGACAAGCTCTTCACCAAATTCAGATCGTTCATATTCTTAGGAGTTGCCTTACATATTCCGCATGTTTGCGAAGAAGATCCCGATATAACACTGAACGTTTTGCCATCAAGCATGGTCATATGGAATTGGTGATCAATTCTAAAGCCACTCAATAATGTTGGTAAAATATTTGAAATTTGGCTTTTAATAAAACAGTACCAAATACAAAGTTTTCCATGGCAGCAAACTTCTTTGTTGGGATGACTTCTGAGTGCCATACCATAAAAAGCACCCTTTTTGCTACTGACATTGTTCCTAAAAAGTACCATAGTTTGAAGGCTAGCAGGTAATAGCAGTTGATATTACACATTTTGGACGGCACTGAATCACACTTTCGGCTAATAAAAGAGTTAGACTGAATCCACTTGAATCCGGTAAGTTCTACTCCACGAAAGACAGGTGTACGCTAATCCAGGCTAGTTGTTAATACCCTGAATTACCACTACGTTTTATGAGCTACACATTTATAGACCGGTCACAAACATTGACTTTTTTTGTAATATATACCTTGAAGATAATAAAAAGCAAAACTTTTAACAAATTCACTAAAAATTGTAAATTTCCGAGGAACTCAAATTCAATGCGCGCAAAGAGAAAAAATTGTGTAAAGCTCTTTGCAAAATCATATGGTGTGTTTGACCGCTCACAGCATATGACCAGCTAATCGTACAGCATTTAAAAAGCTTTTAAAAATCTAATCAAAGCATTTGCTATCCATATGTGAAGAAATATTAACAGTTTTTAAATTTGAAAATTTTAATTAAATGCCGCTAGCGAGACCAAATCGCCCACTGTGAGACGGACTGGGGGACTGGGAGAGATGTAGACGGACGAGAGCCAAGCCAGGGCCCGACCAATGTTGTCCAGACACTTGTGAGTCACTATCCCACTGGGGGCAAGTACAGTAAAAAATCTCTGGCGGGAAACAGCGGGGAAAAAATAAAAATATTTTTCTTTCATGATTATAGCTTTCCATAGCTCCATAACTTTTGTATATTTTTTAAAAACCAGTATATTACTTCACTTTTAATAAGATGCATAAAGGCACTTGCACTTCAAATCACTTTATTTTATTTAATACTTCCACAAGTAATATTATTTACTGTATTTAATGGTCGATTTATGATATCACATTGTTTCTAAATTAAATTCAAAATTACTATATCTTATAACACGAAAATATTATGTCTGTCTATGACAATATAATGATAAAAAACTAAAAATTAAATTGACACAAAAATGCAATGTTATATTAGACCTTGTAGCCAAGATCTACTGTTGAGTTCTACTTCAAAACAGATATGATCTCTGTCGCCTCTTATCCAATTTTATTTCTTTCATCAAGCCGCACGGGCTGGTGAGGAGAGAAAAGCACATCCGTGGCAGAGTTCCATGTGCTTAGGAGACGTTCTTCTGTGTTTAATTTAATGATTAAGGCTTTTTTGCATATCTCGGTAACTGCACGCGACCCAACCGCAGACTTGCTGCCAATAAAACCCGTTTTAAGATGATGCTGCTGCGGTTGATGTTGCACTTTTGCAGCTGCCACTGAAATCATGCTCATCCGCGTCTTGAAACAACGCGCGAATGCCGAAACCAAAGGAGGAAACCCTCGCGAGAAGCACTGATCTATACCTGACCGCTGCTGAAATCGAACTGAAACTGGAAATTCGAATGCCACTGCTGGTGCTGCTGCTAGGAATCGAGATTCACGTTCCCACAGGCTGGACACAGTCCCCACCGCAACAAACAAAAACCGGTCGGGGGCACTCTGGCCGAATTTGAAATCGAGACTGTGGCACATTGTTTATGCCACACAGCCGAGCCTACGATACAATATGTGTGCCTTTTGATGAGAGCATTATTAATGGCTGGCAGCTGCACTGTAAATGTCAGGGCTCCCTGACCATACCCCATCCATGCAGCGGAAATGGGGAGCACCAATCGTGATGCAGTCATTTCCTTGGCGGCAAAGTTTCAAAGAACGCACGTTAGTTGAAAACAAACATTTATACGATACATGGTAACCAAAAGAAAAGCCTATCTAGAATGCATATAGTAGTCGATGGCCGTGGAGAAGGCTGCAAATCCTAGGCCTCCGATTACGCCCGCCTTAATGCCCGCTCGCAGGCCAATCAGTCCGCCGGTAATGCCTCCAGCATATGTACCATTTCGCCAGTCCGTCACTCCTCGATGCTGAAGGATTACAGAAAAAAATATGTTTAAAAATGCATCTAATCTTTGTCCTTTAAAGAGGAAACTTACGCTTTCAATGGTGCACTCAACGGCAGAGAACACGGCACCGATCAGGGCAAAATTCTTGGCATAGGAGTGGGTGGTTCCCCTCATCTCCCGAAAAACCTCACGAGCCGTCTGTTTCTTCTCATTCGCGAAAGGATCAGCCATGTTGGGATTGACAGAGGCACTAAACAAACCCAAGGCAGCTCCCAAACCATAACCTATTTAAGAAAAAGAATGCATATAAATTTGTATTTCATATCCACTTTTTTAAATCGCTCCGGTTTAATGCCCACTGTAGACTTACCCATAACACAGGCCATTGCGCATTTGAAGCCACAGCTCTCCACCGCGGTCTCGATGAACTTCTCTTCGTTGGTCTTGATTTTTACAGGCCCATTGCTCTTGGGGATTACAATATTCTCGCGGTAGCGCTGCATATTCCCAACAAACTGCATGGCCATCTTGTCCAGATCGGCGTCATCAAAGAGGCGAGATTTCGGGGCTGCCTGAGCATTTATCCCGGCGTTCGGCAACACGGACATCTCCGTATAAAATCACAGTTAATGTTTTTATTCAGAAAAAATGGATTTTGTAATGGGTCAAACGTGTTTGGAAAAGAAAACGAAATTATTATCACATCGCTTCACAGCTGATTGCTAGAGACGGCCTTTTATAATGATTTTTTGTTATCGATATACAAAAAATACTAAAATATATTATGACCGATAGACTAGCGGGAAAAAGGACGACTTTTGAAATGAGAAGATTCAATAAACCTCTGATAAGAATTAAAGTATATTTTAAACAATAAAAACAAAACTGGCAGCATAGAAGATATTTGAGCTCAATAACAATTATATTGTCTGTGTGAAAATAGAAAATTATGTATTACAACTGTACTCAAATTAATTTGGCGACTGCTCGTTGAATCCTTGTTCAATCACGTAAATGCGTTTGTTAAAATCCGAAATGGTCTTCTTAAGGCCAACAATACGCTTGCGTTTAGATACCACGTCTGCCATGCACTTGTCATAGTCGTACATTAGAGCCGTTTTGAAGAGTAGTCCTCCTTTGGCCTCCAGCTGGGCTCGCTGAAGTTTCAGATTGGCGTGGACCGCCTGTAGATTGGTCAGCAACTTCCGCAGCTCGGTGCGACGTTTTATGAGATCATTGTACTCTTTCTTGGCCTTCGACAGGGAGCAGGAGATCATATCCCGTTTCTCGCGGATGCAGGTCTCCTCGATCATTGACTTCTTGTAATTCGACTGCATTACAGCCACATCCTTGCTCTTTTCTGTGGGAGTAAGTTCGGATAGGATAAGGATATAAAGTTATATTGGAGAGCCCAGACATACCCTCAAGCAACTTGCTCAACTGAATAATAGACTCATTGGCGCACAGTAGCTGGGAAATTGTCAAGGTATCTGTGACCCTCTCAAATCTAGTGACTTTCTGTGGAAGAAGTTTAAGAAACAAGAGATGCTTTCTAATGACAAGAACCCACTTCGTCCACAAAGGCCAGAGCGTGTAGGTTTAGGTTGAGTTCATAGCGCTTCTGGCTGATTTGGTTACGCATCTCCAACATCTTCTTCATATCATATTCCAGGGCTCGACGTAGCCTCTCCATGTCCCGATGGACGAGGGTCTTGCGCATGAAGTTATCCAGATACTGCTCCTCGCTGTAGGAGAGGACCGAAAGGGAGTTCAGCTCCAACATCGCCTTGTGGGCCGCACTTAAATGATTGCTCTTCAAGGTCTTAACGCGCTCCATAAGGAAGTCCACCAGATTGAGGGCTGCCATATAGCGGATGGCCTCGTTGTCCGAGTCCTCCGGGGTTAGGGTGGCAAAGTTCTGGAACTTGCCCTGGCGCCGATAGTAGTCGCAGACCACATTGTTGAGGGAGTTGTTTGTGTTCTTTTCGACCATGAAGTCGTCTACCTCCTGCTGCAGAGCGCAGACCAACTTGTGCTTGTCCATCAACTTGGCGATGTTATCAATTGATTCCACCTTGGAGACCACCATGTTGATCAGATGGTGTACAAAATCGTAGGTAAGGCGATACCAGAAGGGCTCTTCCACCTTAAGTGTAGGTTCCCTCTTGTCCTCAACGTGAACCTCCGCGACCTCGGCAAACATGGCCATTGTGTCCGGCTCCTCATCGACAACGGGTCGCTTTTCCTCTTCCGGTTCATCAGGGAGATCCTCAAAAAAGTCTTCCTCCTCTGAGCTAGCCTCCTCTTCGGATCCTGCTCCTGTGGCAGCAGCAGCTCCACCAGCCTGACTGCCCTCGGACTCCCCTGACTCGCCCTCTCCCGCTCCCTCCTCCTGTCCAGACTCTACGAAGTTTCCATGATCGGAACCGGTGGGGGACTCTGCTTTAGGAGGTTCGGGTTCGGTGGGCTCCTCCGTTATGTCCAGCGAAATATCAGAAATGCTCGGCAGACTGTCAAAAGTACGAATAAATTCCCCCTTGAGGGAGGTACCCAATCTCGGCAAGGGAGTGTCCTCGCTGTCCGACTCAACTTTCTCATCTTGGGTGTCCTCCGGGGACTCCGGCATCTCCAAGTCATCATATTGATTTATAATTCCCTTCATTTCGTCAATGTCGTCTTCGCCGAGACCGTCTTCGGCGCCCTCAGTCTCTGAATTATAGGAACCCTTCTCCGAAGACTTCTCCTCCAACTTCATGACTGGTTTCGGCTTCTGGGCCTCCACTAAGTCTAATTCGGCCTTTTTCTTCTCATCCTCAAACTCGAGCCTTTTTTTAATCCTCTCAAGCTTCAAGCGCTTGCGTTCTTCGTTTTTATCCTGAAGTCCTTTTACAGTGATTCGAGGCTCTCCCGGCTCTTGCTCCTCCACTTTTATTTTCCCCTCATCATCGCCTAAAGTCTCTCCCTCCCCTGTAACCTCGTTTACCTGCTCCCCAACAACTTCCTCCTGTGGAGCCTCTTCGGAAGCCCCAGTAAGAGGAGCAGAATCAGCGACAGAAGCCGCTTCAGCAGTTGCTTCAAGAGCTGGAGCGGCCTGGGACACTTCTTCGGGTTGACTCTCAGCCATTCTTTGAGGGTGAAACACTGGGCTTCTTTAAAAAAATATAATCTTGTGTATCTGTATTTGATGTTTTGAACCCTTTTTGAAGATTTGAGATTGTTTGTAGATGAAGGCTTTGGCACAAGGTGCTTCGTCTTATATAATACATTTTATTGCTATCACAAGTTAATCATACACATATACCGTTGGAGAAAACAAACGAAAATAGTAGATGTCCGTACTGGAGTGGGGTACAAGCTCTATCTTTGGCCGAAGGCAGGAGAGACACTAGTTGAAGGCGTACAAGAGCAGCAGGATAACACAGAATCCAATCACCGCGCCCAGGATTAGCGAATCGCGTCGTTTTTTAATATTTATGCGCTGAATAAGACTGAAAAGATAAAAGATAATGGTCAATGAGTGAAAACCTTTTCATCAAATAAAGTAAAAGTAAAGTTAAGCAATGTTATGTCTAATTTTAGTTATTGAATGTTGACTCATTTGAAAGATAAAGATAAAAAAGGGTGGAACTATACGGAAAGAACAACCGTATGAAAAGATAATACTTTACACGTAAAATACCAAATATATATGCTTTACCCCACCTGGAAATCAGCGGAAACCGATTCGAGATGTCGTTGAAACGGGTCTGCAGCCGCTTGAAGGCCTGGCGTTGGGCATGCAGGTGATCTCGTGTCTCGATAGCGATATTGATCTGGTCGTTCACCAAATGGCTGGCACTACTCAGGTGACCGCTCTCCTTCAGATACATCTCCCGCCTGCTCAAGCCGGAGATGGAGGGACTGCCGGAGCTAGTGGCCAGACCAGAGCCGCGAAGGAGCTCCTCGCGCTCGATGCGCATTGTGTGATTGGCGCAAATTTTGTTGAACTCCTGGCGATAGCCCTGCAGGATTTCCCTGTGCCGTTGCAGCGTGTGCATGGCGGCGGCCCCCGAAGCAGGCAGGTCTGACATTGATTCGTTCAGGGAGGACAACTAAAAATGGAGTGATTCATGAAATATATGCGTCGTTATCCGATTAACTGCTCTTTTTGAACCTTCTCCAGCATTTGTTCGATCTCCTCGGATAGCGAGTCAAAGACATGCTCGCCCAGCAGCGGTGATGTGTCAACACCGCCTCCCAAAGCTCCACTTCCTCCGCTACCGCTACCTGCTCCAATTTTGCTGAATGCCACAAGCTTCAGGTCGATTTCGTTTTCCAGGCTTCTCGCCTGTTTGCGCAGCACTGTCAGAAGAATCGGGTAAATATTGAACATTTATGGAACTATGCGATCAGAGAACATACCATCATAGCTTGATCCTCCCATTTGTCCAAATTAATTTCTTTATTTATTCGCCTTTAGTGTGGCAATCAGTATGACCAGTCCGGGAGTATGTGAATTAAACAATGGCGCCAGTATTGCCAGGTCATGAATGAGAAGAACAATTTTAAAATTATGTAGAGTTTTAAAAGCGGAAATTGAGAGATTTTATTAGTTTCTTATATAAATTTGAGTTAAACGATGTAATTTACTACTATATTATATCTTCAAGTAATTTATTTATTAAAACTATGACTAATAACAATTACCAAAGCAAAACATATTTGTGCTTTCATTAACTCTTATATCTTAAGACATAAAGTAATGATTTTATAGTGAACAAATTTAAATAAGAAACTCATTTATAAGAGTTATATTTAATTTTAAATTTAATCCTTCTACTTTTTTCCCGCCTAATGATCAAAATCACCTGGACTTATCGATAAGTTATCACTGATGGAAAGTGCTGTCACACTGAAGTAGCGTTGTTTCATTGCCGGCGATTTGTGAATTTTATGTTCTTGTTTATTTTAATAAATTTGACAGAATGACGCAGCCGACAAGTGATGCTCGAGTGCCAGATGAAGAGAGTGATCTTCTACAGATCAAGCCCCTGTAAGAGATGTCAAGTTAAGACCATAAAAGCTATGAAAACTATTGGGAAATTATTCCTTCTTTCAGCGGCGCTGGCCAGGAAGTGGGTCGCTCCTGCATCATGTTGGAGTTCAAGGGGAAAAAGATCATGCTCGACTGTGGCATTCATCCAGGTTTGTCTGGGATGGATGCTCTCCCCTATGTGGATCTCATAGAAGCGGACGAAATCGATCTGCTGTTTATTTCGCAGTATGTACCTTCACTAATTGGGAGTCAAAAAGTGTCTTACAAGCAAAATCCGTTTAAAAATCCCTTCCAGCTTTCACCTGGACCACTGTGGAGCTCTGCCATGGTTCCTAATGAAAACCAGCTTTAAGGGACGCTGCTTTATGACCCATGCCACGAAGGCCATTTACCGCTGGATGTTATCAGATTACATCAAGATCAGTAACATATCCACCGAACAGATGCTGTATACAGATGCTGATCTGGAGGCCTCTATGGAGAAGATCGAGACCATCAACTTCCATGAAGAACGGGACGTGATGGGTGTTCGTTTTTGCGCATACAATGCCGGACATGTGCTCGGAGCTGCCATGTTTATGATTGAAATTGCCGGTATTAAGATTCTGTACACCGGAGACTTCTCCCGCCAGGAGGATCGTCATTTAATGGCAGCCGAAGTGCCGCCAATGAAGCCCGATGTATTGATTACAGAGTCTACCTACGGCACCCACATCCACGAGAAGCGCGAGGATCGTGAGAATCGATTTACATCGCTGGTGCAGAAAACAGTGCAGCAAGGTGGAAGGTGTCTGATACCTGTCTTCGCTTTGGGCCGAGCCCAGGAACTGCTTCTCATCCTCGATGAGTTTTGGTCCCAGAATCCGGATCTGCATGAGATTCCCATCTACTATGCCTCCTCGCTGGCCAAAAAGTGCATGGCCGTCTATCAGACGTACATCAATGCCATGAACGATCGAATCCGACGACAGATCGCAGTCAACAATCCCTTTGTCTTCCGGCACATCTCGAATCTGAAGGGCATTGACCACTTTGAAGACATTGGACCGTGTGTTATCATGGCGTCGCCCGGTATGATGCAATCCGGCTTGTCTAGGGAGCTCTTCGAAAGTTGGTGTACAGATCCCAAGAACGGCGTGATCATTGCCGGTTATTGTGTGGAGGGGACATTGGCCAAAACTATACTGTCTGAACCCGAGGAGATCACAACCCTGTCCGGCCAGAAACTGCCCCTGAATATGTCCGTGGACTACATATCATTTTCTGCCCACACAGACTACCAGCAGACCAGCGAGTTCATCCGCATGCTCAAGCCCACTCATGTCGTTTTGGTTCACGGCGAACAGAATGAGATGTCCCGCCTTAAGTTGGCGCTGCAGCGCGAATACGAGGCGGACGCCAGTACGGATATTAAGTTCTACAACCCGCGCAATACCCATGCCGTGGATTTGTATTTCCGGGGCGAGAAAACTGCCAAGGTAATGGGAAACCTAGCCGCCAAGAATCCCGAGGTGGGAAGCAAGCTCTCAGGTGTACTGGTTAAGCGGGACTTTAAATACCACCTGTTGGCTCCCTCCGATCTGGGCAGTAAGTAGTACCTTAATCCTAGTGTAAGTCTTTGAATATTACGATTTATGCCTCTTCTTTCCCAGAATACACTGACATGAGCATGTCGGTGGTTACCCAGCGGCAGTCGATTCCCTGGGGCAGCTCCCTGACCACTCTGGAGCTCCTGCTAGATCGTATTGGCACCGGATGCGTCGAAGTTGTGGAGCCAGAGCGAAAACTAAGGGTCTTCGGATGCATTGAGCTGACTGTGGAGCAGAAGATCATTATTATGGAGTGGCAGGCGACGCATGTGAACGATGTATATGCGGATGCAGTGCTGGCATGCATCATGCAATCGGAATTGGGCGGCACCAACCTAAAAGGTGCCACCAAACAGACTAAGTCCGAGGATTCCCGCTTCAGGGAGTGCCTCATCGAGACCTTACAGGACACCTTTGGCGACAGCTGTGTGCCCAAAATGTTCAAAGGCGACCTGCTCCCAGTAGTTGTCAGCGGCAAGCGAGCGGAAATTAACTTGGACACACTGGTATGATGAATTCCACTTCTTTGAGATCATCTTTTAAACTACTCATCTTAATTTCCAGGCTGTCCACTGTGCAGAGGACGATGTCCTGCGACAGATGCTCAGTACAACGGTGCAGAAACTGCATCAGACTCTAGTCTCGGCCCACTGATCAGCTCGCCATTCCAAAACAAAATAAATCTCCGAATGTGAGAATGTTCTTTTATTGATTTGAAATATTTGTTGCAATTTTGTAAATTATCGCTGAGTGCTCTTGGCAATCTGCTCCTTAAGCATGAGGATGCTGGCACGCTGCTCAGAGGGCAGTTGGGCGATCTGCTCATCGGATAGCTGCAGCACCTGCATGATTAAAGCCGCCTTCTCCTGATCAGAAGCATCCGACGGCAGTACCCCATGGGCCCCCAAACGGCTCTGCAACTGTTGGGCGGCAGCCTGTTGCTGCTGCGTTGGCGGTGGTGCCTGGGGCATCACCTGCGGCGGTGGCTGCTGCTGTTGGCCCGGCCCAGCTCTTAAACGAGGATCCATCGGGCGCTGACGCGGATCGCTAGGATAGGGAGCCGGGGGCGGAACCTGTGGGGCAACCTGGGGCTGTTGGGCAGGCATCTGGGCTCGGGTCCTTGGATCCATCAGCGGTGGTGGCACCGGATTAGGCATCACCTGGCGCATGTCCTGGTCAATATTGCGGCCCATAATCCTCGGATCCATGGGCATCGGTCCACCCTGGACCATGCGTAGGTCAATATCGTTGGAGTGGACATTGGAACTGAAACCGGGACCAGGCACAGGCATGGGCTGAACTTGAGGTGGCGGCTGCTGCGGCATCTGCTGCTGCTGGGGAATGGGAATTTGCTGCTGTTGTTGCTGCTGCTGGTGGGGATTGCCGCCCAACACAGGAGGCATCTGATTCGCCTTGAAGAGCATGCCCAGGGCCTGCTGCGGATCTACGATGCGCATGACCACCATCGCCTGGAGCAGGGCGTAGGCCAGCTGCGGATTCAGCATTAGCATTTGCCTGGCTTCCGACGGATTGCTGACGATGCACAGCTTCATCTGCTTCATCAGCTCGTACATCTGCTCCGGTGGCAGGGAAGCCACCGTTTTGGTGATCAACTCTGGGGCATCCTCTGGCTCGCAGGGTTCTCCGTAAGGATTCTCCACCTGGGGACCCTGCAGTAGCTGCTGCATCTCCATACGCGATTTTTCCGTACAGGCATTGTCCACGCGCAGTGTCCGACCTCCGATTTCATACCCATTCAGGTTCCTCATGGCGCTCAGTGCGGTTTCCTGGTCCTTGTACTCGCAGAATCCAAAGCCCTTGGGCTTGCCACTCTCCCGATCGAACACCAGCCTGTCAAAAAAGAGGATTACTTTCCATTCTTCTTAGGATATAGCCCTAGAATTCAATTCTTACTTCAGAGACAGCACCGGTCCAACTTCGCTGAATATCTCCTTCAGCTTCTCTTCGGTGGCCTCGTAGGGTATGTTGCCCACAAAGACCGACCTCATGGACTTGTCCATGATACTTTGTTCCTGCGCCTTGTCTGCCATCTCGTTAAATATTTATTAATCCTTATTATTTGACTATAAAAACTCAGTAACCGCTGAGAAACTTTCAGAAGCCGATGCCGCACTCTTCTTCTTCTAAAAACACAATTACCACAAAACGCTAGCCAAATAGTGTTGTCGTTTTAGCCTTTTTCGCCATTTTAACCTGCTTCATTATTTTAATATAATTTTAAATTATTATTTTTATGATGAGAGCACAATATAAATCGGAAAAAATAGGTTAAAATTTATGCATTGCCTTAATTCTAACATATTTTGCAAATATCTCTGAAAGTTATACAAGTATGTCTTCTTATATCGCATAATCAAGCATCCCAACTAAAGCCTGTAAAAATTATAGAATTTTTTATATGCTCATCTACAGTTTTCAAATGATCAACTTTGTTTAATATATCCCCCAAAAGCAGTTATTTTATAAAAAAGAAATAGTAATAATGAAATGAAAATAATAATCGATGGCCGGAGGTAAAAATCGATTTAAAACAATCAATGCTAGCATGGATTACTGTTCCAGCTCTACTTCCACACATCTGGCAACACTGTGGTGTTGTAATTTTTTTCTTGTCGCAAGGTGAAGACGAATTAAACGGTTTTTGCAAGTAAAAAGTTGATTAAAAGGCTCCGATTGCGCACCAAAGTGTAGTTAAGAAAGGAGTTAATCGGTTACCAAAAGAATTGCCGAGAAAATCGGTCGAATAATGCATGCAAAGCGCGATTGAAAATTTTACTTTGTGTGTAGCCGAGGCGCACGCACACGCACACGCACTCAACACACTCGTACAAACACACGGACGGACCGAGAGTCGGAGATAAACGCAGCGATGGCCTCGCATTTTAACTTGAACATATAAAAGCTCATACAGCTTGGTGGAGAAGCAGAAGGAGCGCTCGCACATAATAATACTGAATCAGGTGCATACTCTTTTCAAGGATACCTGCAACCAGGCACGGCCAGACGGGCCAGAACGGGCTGCAATTACCTGGCGTCCTCTCTTTCTCCTCTGGAATAATTGTCATCCGCTTCCATGGACGAAATCGAAATCGAAATCGATTCAATGGCAGCACAGCCCAGCGAACAAAAGCGGAATTATGTGCATTTTTAAATTGTGTCTACTTTCGGGGTATACCTCTCAGTGTGTGTGTGTTTGTGTGTGTGCCTGTAATTATGAGAAACGGAAAAGAGAAGCAAAAAAAAAAACACACTCTGTGGCCAAGATCACTGACATTAACATACACACACCACGGGTTATCGCATTAGCATTCTGAAGCAAAAATATAAAAAAGAATTGCAACTCTATTCTCTTTGTGGGGTAATCTTCAACAGCAAGTACAATTATCATTGTATCACTGTAGTTGCAAAAAAATGTCTTCGATCTGTATGTATTGAACGGCCGAGTGTAGGCCTTCGTACATCATCCTAATATCCGGTTTTTCTTTTCTTAATATACACATGTTTCTGCTACAATTTCCAAAAATGAAAAGAAAGAAAAACAATAAAGAACTGGAATATTTTGAGGCTCTAGTTTGTATTTTTTTACCCGCAAGTATTTCTGTTTTAGTTGGAGGGGCACGACCAGAAAGACAACCTGCGGGCCTCCTCCAGTGAAATTAGTGTTTAATTGTGAAATTTAAACGCATTCATTAAGTGATTTCGTGCTCCACGCACTTTCTGCTCTTCGGAGCTCATATCATACACATTTTCGGGTGTGTGTGGGTGTGTGTGTGTGTGTTTGTGTGTAACCTTTGGAAAGGAAAAATCAATAGCAACAGACGTAGACATTTGTTTGCCGCTGTTTAAACATGGGTACATCTGCATGTGCCGTGTTCATGTACAGCCCTCCATCCCCTGGTCAGCAGGAGGAGGACGAGCAGCAGCAACCCTTGCAGACCCCCAGTTCAGACTGTCATGCCAAAAAAATTAAAATAAACAGGCGAGCAAACAATAAATATGCTATAAATAAAAGCAAAAGTTCGCGATTCCCACAAACAATAAGATAAAAAAAAAATTTAAATGAGAAAAAGAGGAACCCATAACTCGTCATCGGGGCCGGGTCGTTGCCTCTTCCTCTGTTTCTCCTTCTGCTTCTCCTACATATGCCACTGCTGCTGCATCCTCCTGTGACTCTTGCCCATTGCCCAGTGTGCTCGCTCAGAAAAGCTGCTCCAGAAGTTGTCTCAGTCCCACCTCACACCTACCTCAGTTCTCTGCGATGGCCAGCATTCCAATCCGCCACTTCCATGCTGCTCCCACTTGGAAGCTACCGACTCGTCACACAGCATTCGATATTTGTCCGAATACACATGTCCTTATTGTGGAGGGTTTTAGAATTAAATATTTTCCGCATTATGAGAGGAGTGACTTGATTAGAAAACATTTTTTAGCAACAATTAAGTGATTAATTGGTGACTATTTTAGTAAGAATTAAATTAAATGTGTTGATAAATCGTAAAAGTTAAAAGTTTATGGTTTTTTTGGTGATTGGACAAGAGTTTGTTGAAATGTAGTTATTCCACAGTTTGTTTACAGAAACCTCTCAAACCAATCCCCTCCACCACCTTTTGGGGCCAAACTCCACATTCGTTAAGATTAAGCTTCACGCATTCCTTGCCAACTGATCCGACGGATCGCTGGGCGGCGCATTCTTGGTGTATCAACTTACTCACCGCGGGGCTGATATCGGAGCGCAGATTGGCGCTGGCACGAGTGATTCCACAAACTGAATTTCTTTTTTGTTCTTGGTTGCAGCTCGCACGAGTCGGATCACCAGAGGAGGATTCAGAGCACAATGGCCGCCCCACCAAGGAGAGAAACTCTGAGCGTTTTATGACTCTGAGCGGCAGCGAACCGAGTGATCCGTCGCACTAGAGACCGAGGCCAGCCCTCCCTCCCTCCACGAGCCGAGAGAGAGGAACGAGGAACAGAAGAAGTTAATAGTTATCACTGAGATTCAGAATTCAAGCATCCGCCAACATGGTCGACAACAGCGTCCAGTGCCCCGTGTGCACCTTGTACCTGCACGCGGGCATGAATCTCTCCGATCACTTGGAGACTCATCCCAAGGAGCAGGTGATCAAGGCACTGGTGCAAATGACGATCGTTGGAAGTGGATCTGGGAGCGGCGGCAGTGCCCTGGCGGCCGCTATGCTGGCAGGAGCTGGGGGCGGTGGAGGATCAGGTGGTGGTGCAGCGAATGGTGTTGAAACCATTGTAATAGATGACAAAACAGCTATTACGCCTCTAAATGTCGAAGTGAAACCAGTTGTGACAGCCAAATCCATATCAGCTGGAACGGCACCAGCGGTACAGACGCCGCCGGCGCCGCCGCCACCGCTCTCCTCAACTCTATCAACGCCCGCCACCGCCACTGCCACCACTACCTCCGCCGCAAACAGCTCCAAGTCCCCAAATAGCAACAAACTGAGCAATCCACCGATAAAAGCACTGAAATGCGCACCGCCCCCGACTGAGGCGCGAGCCAACCCATCCGCACATCCCACCACAAGCAGCATGTCCAGCAGCAGTCTGTACCAACCGACTCTGGTTACCCCGGATTACCGCTTCAATCAAGCCCAGCAACAGCAACCGATATTTGGGCGTGGAGGCAACGCTCCGACAGCCACACTGGTGATTCCCCAAGTGCCCCAACAGCACTTTCTCACCAACCCCCAGCAACAGGCACATTTTTCCGATCAACAGCAGCAGCAGCAACAACAGCAGCAGCATCAACAACAGCAGCCGTCAACGCAACACCAGCCTCCACAGCAGCAGCAGCAACAGCCAGCCTTGAAATACACCTACGCCACTGCTTTGCCGCCACCACCGCCGCTGCAGGTAATTTCCCACAGTCTACAAATAGATTGTCCTTGAATTAATGCGAATTTCGGTTACAGCTCTTTACGCAGCAGCAGGCACTGCCGGCAAACGCTACACAAAACAGTTCGCCGCCCCACGTGAAACCTCCTCCCGCCTATGGAGCCGCTATCAGTCAAATACGATCTCAGCACAACCAAAACAAACAGCAGCCACAGCAACATCAGCTACAGCCGCAACAACCACACGTAACCGTGCACCACAATCACAACCTAACCCTGACACCACCGACAGCAGCAGCAGCAGCAGCGGCATCATCAGTAGGACCTGCAGCTGGCAAGCAGCTTGTTTCGAACAAAGCTCATACGGAAGTTTTCCTAAATCCCCCACCACCGCCGTCGCAAGCACAGATCCAAAGCCTAGGGCATCAGCAGAATCCAAATCTAAATACGCATGCTAACCCCCAGCTGCTGGGAACGTTGCACCAACCCTCCGGCAGACTGCACCAACAGCATCAGCCGCTTGGGTTGCAGGCCTACGCTTCTGGCTCAGGAGCCAGCAACAGTTGTAGCTCCACGCATTCGCTTGCGTCCAACTCCACGTCGGCCAGCATGCGCGGACATCGTCAGACCAACTCCCCCTTCGGCGCATTGCTTAATGCCGCTGCGGCTGTGGCCTGCCCCTCGCCTGCCTCGTCGACGGCATCTTCGTCAGTGCTGCGCTACGCAGAGTCGCCGGTGGCCCACTACTTGGAACGCGAGAACGGAGACTTCATTGTCCAGGAGACACCCAAGCACATTGTGGAGTGCGTGGAAAAGGAGGATGGCGAGTTCTCGGTGATTGAGCGTATATACCAGTCGCCGCCGAGTGTCCTACATATCCATGACGACGACGAGGACGATGAGGAGGAGGAAGATGCTGAGGAAAACACCCACGAAGCACCCTTGGAGGACGATGATGGGGATGATGAGCGAGAGGAGAACAGTCGAAGTCGCACCAAGGCAACAAAAAAGTCACGCAAAACGAAGTCGAAGCGAAACTCCAAGCGTCTGTCGGACGAGGAGGAGTTCATGAGCATCAGCAGTGGTTGCGAAAGCGAGCCGGAACGGGAGCGGAAAAAGGATCATCAGACTGCGAACTCCACAGCGGCTTCCCTTCCGCCCTTGAGCACGGCTCCCTCAACGAGCAGGGCGGCGGCAACGGCTACATCGCCATCCAATCTAGCAGAAAATCATTCCAGTTCTGCTTCAAATTCCATATCCGCCAGCACCACTACCAAGTCCAAGAAGAACCGGATTACAGTGCTCAGCGACGTTCCGCTTAACATGAATGAGTACCTCGATCTAATGGGAAATATTGTGGCGTCCAGCCGGATTGGGGCAGCTCGTCCCTTTGCCGCTGTGGCTCCGATTCCATTGGTCAAGGTGGAAAAGGAGGAGCCGCTGGATGAATATGACAATGAAGCGGAGCAGCAACCGCTGGAGCAGAAGCCCAGCTTGGAGCATGCCACCACTAGCGTAATTCGAATGGCCAGTACCTCGGCGGCGGCCACATCCGTTTCCGCCGAGGACCTCACGCAGCCGCCACCCATGAAAGTGGAAGTAGATCCCAATACCAAGCTCCTGCCGCAGCGCTTCTCTACGCCGGCCCAGCAACTGCGTGGACCCAAGAAATTAGTCATTAAACCAAAGGCGACGGCGACGGCAACAGCGACAGCCACAGCGACGAAAAAGACTGACACCCCATCTTCCTCCAGCAACAGCAACAGCAGCAGCAGCAGCAACCCAACCATATCAAAAGATCTGGTGCAAGTGAAGAGTGAAAACGTAGAGGCTCCAACGAGCAGTAGCATTCTGGAAAAGCACCTGACCACCAACAGCGGCCGCAAACTGCTGCACCATTCGGCGGCGAATGACGATGATGCCCGCGTCCTGCTGGAGTTCGCCAACTCGAAGCAACCACCTCCATTGGCTGCCGCCAGCACCACTTTTGTGGTGAATGCCAATACCGGATTCCCCTCGGCCGGATCCGTTTTTGCTAGCACCTCCAAATCAGCAGCTTTAAGCAAGCCAGAAGACGAATACATCCTTCCAGACAACAACAACCTAGATGTGGATGAGATTGTGATATCCTCGTCATCTTCCTACGCTTCCTCAGCGGCGCAGGTGCAGGCCGCGCTCCAGCCTCCGGACTTTAACTTCCTGTACCACCAGCAGACCACAAGCACTACCACAGTCACCACCGGTGCATACTTCAACTCCTTCTCCAAACAGCAGAATCTCCAACACCATGGAGCGAGCGATGCCACCAACGCAGCCACTCTGGCCTCATCTTCGAGTAATTCCATGGACCACGACTCAATGAACGCCACATTCCGTGTGGCTAAGACTCAATCGCAGTCCTGGTATCAGCAGGATCACGACCAGGATGCACAGAATCAAGGTGGTGTGGGTGCCGGATCTGGTACGGCTTCTGGAAATAATCACGGTCACGACGTGGTGACCCAGCCCACTAACTTCAATGCTGCTCTGGCATCCGTCGATTGCTGTAGTGTGGCCCTGGACGGCGATGCAAAATATCTGGATCTGGACGCCTGCAAGCGGGAGCAGCTGAGCAGCAGCAACCTGCCCTCGGCTTCTGCGTCCACATCGACCACGTCGTCATCGTTTGCCGGAGCAGGTACGGAGAGCAGCTTGGTGGGCGGCTTGAACATTCGTACAGACGAGAAGATGCCCGCCAAGGGTGAAATCTCAGAGCAGGAGAGCAACTGCGATGTTGAAAACTCATGGAGTGAATCGGTAATTACTCTTAGTCATGTTTACTAAAATATATCTTACAGAAAATACATTTGTACGTTTTCAGGTATACGGAGATATTTCTCAGCGGTACTTTAGAAATCAGTTTTCCGGAGGATACAATCCAGAGTGGCGTCAGGACTATTTTCCTTCTCACGATCTGAGCGGTCAGCCACGAGAGCAAAAGCAGTGAGTTCTAAACTTTCTTTTCAAGTAATTATTTATATATATCTTTGCAATCCTTTCAGTTTCGACTTTAATGCGCTTGATGATGAGGCCTCATCCAGTTCTAGAAAGAGCGACCTGTTAGATGTTGACCCAACGGCGGGCACCACCTCCTCCATTTGCACTTCCACGTCTTCGGCTTTGCTGGCAGGTCCACCCATAGCCTCGACATCCCGGGCAGCTGCCGAGGCGGAGGCGGCTGCCATGGCAATCGCCCAAAGGAAACAACACCGGCGCAAGCTCTACAAATGCCCCCATTGCGCGTCTATCTTCGAGAAGCTAAAGGATCGGAATGCGCATATGATTGGAGAGCACAACTATGTCCGTCAGAACCGTCGGCTCATCTGCACCCAACCGCAGGTGGGAGGTTCCGAAATGCTTCCACCCCAGCAGCAAACAATGCTCCTACCACCGGCAGAGGGGGCTGCCCTCCAAGAGGACTCCAAAGACGGCATTGTGAAAATCAAGCAGGAACAATGCCAAGATAAGACGGAGGTAGATCAAATGCACGCCAATTCCGAACTGTTGTCCGATGTCAAGGATTCGGAACTACTGGGAATCGGGGATGGCGATGGAGACGAGGATGGCGAGGGTGATTTTAAGCCACCTAGCCAGCTGGATGAAAAGATCGTGTTACCACCGTTGGCCATGACTACTCCGGCTGCTAAGCTAGCAGCGCTTTATCGGATGCTCATCGCTTACAATGAGTCCAAGCTCGGCCAAGAGCGGAACAACCTCAACGAGCTGGAACAAAAGGCCATGGAGAAGTCAATCTTTCTGTGCTACGTCTGCCGAACCGACTTTCCGTCAGTAAAGCTGTACGATGCCCATCTCACCGAGCATCCGGCCGAATGCTTCACTTGCGGCAAGAAGTTCTACCGCTGGAAGAACTTTTCACTCCATCTTAAGCGCCATCTCGGGTGGAAGGAGTTTGGCTGCTATGTCTGCGACAAGAAATTCGTGGTGCGTAGCGCTCTGGTCGAGCACATGCGGATGCACACAGGCCAAACGCCTCTTAAGTGTAAGATATGCGGTAAGTGAAGTATGAAAAGTGAAATTATATCAGCGAAATATCAGCAATAGAACCTGACTAACATATTTATCCAACACACAGGCAAGAAGTTCAAACGCTACTCGAATCTAACACAGCACCGAAAGAGGCACACCAAGATGATCCTGCGCAAAAAGGAGTATGTGTGCCATTGCGGCGAAGTGCTGCCCTCGAAGGCTCGCTTCCTGTGGCACAAGGAAACACACGATCTGAAGCCAAAGTGCTGTCCATACTGCTGCGATCGATTCGTACATGCGAATTCGCTCCGCCGTCACATTCGTCTGGCGCACTCGGAAAAATTCGATTATTCCGAGCCGATTGAATGCCCGATGTGCAAGCAGACTTTTGCGAAGACCTCGATTAAGGCCCACATGGCAACGCATTCGACGGATCCACAGTACGACTGCACCATCTGCAACAAGAGCTTCTCCACCAAGTGGAACCTCAAGATCCACTCATGGGTACATGCCAATCGAACGGCCAAGCCATTCAAGTGCGAGTATTGCCCGAAGGCATTTGTGCGCGAGCTGGATTTCAAGAACCACATCAACGCGCACAAGCAGATCAAGCCGTATACGTGCGAGTACTGCGGCTGCAAGTTCATCCGCAAGTACAATTACATGCGGCATCGACGCGAGCACCACGGAACGAAGAAGTTTACATGCGATCAGTGCGACAAGACCTTCCACCGGCACTACTATCTCGTTGAGCATAGGCGCATGCATACCGGCGAGCGACCCTTCACCTGCACCATTTGTGGCAAGAGCTCCACCACCAAGACCAACCACAACAAGCATCTGAAGATCCATCACTCGCGCGATCCCTTTACCGTCGAGGTTTAATCGAACTAACGTTTAATCCAACCATTAACTAGGTAGTTGTTCATGATTCTTCTATGTGTGTAATGTGTGTATGTGGTTATAACAAAGAAAACAAAACAAATTAGTATTACTTATCGAACTATACGGATAGTTTACATATATGCGAATGCCAACTCTTGTTGAATGGAAAAAGAACAAGAAATCACAATTATCACAATAATTACATTTTACTCATTATACATTTTGGATGTGGTTTAAGAACGTAGCTAAATGTGAAAGTGTTCCCCTTCACTTCCTTTTCCTCTCGATTCGAATCGTATTCGTTTCGCCCGCTTTAATCCCATTTAATTTAAGTTTTAGTTTTAAACACACTTTAGTGAAATGGCATACCTAGTTCAGTGCAATATACATCGATTAATTCATATGTCGCGATACTTTCATTAATGTAGCTTAGTTCGCATTAAGTTTTATCACTTATTGTATCACTTATCGTGCATGCCCGCCCAAGCATGCCGACTAGTTAATTTAAGTTAGCCGCAATTGGTTTTTGAACATTCGAGTTTCCCCCTAAACTTGAGCACATTTTGAGCGAAAAAACACATACACTGAAAACGAATACCCATCTATAACTTGTTATATATTTTGTATTTTTCTAATGAGGAGGCGATCAATCAATCCCCTCTGCCAGCAATCGAACGTAAGCGAACACAACTGTCATATTGGATAAAAATTTCGATGTACGTAGCATATTCTTCATTTATAGTAGTTGCAACTTCTCTAGGCTATTTTAAAGGATTGTTTCAATGGTTTAAAGCAGTAATTAGTTAAAATTTCTAGCATTAAGTAACACACCATCTTTTAAGTATAAATGAAACTTCATAATACCATGCATCCGTGCTAAAATAATAACGAAACAAATGAAAACAAATTTTAAATATTTACAACTTACATTACAAATTTCAATGAGATCTAATGGAAGAAAACTCATTCTATGGAAGAAATAAATTCAATTTATGGATAATTAAAAAAAATTCACTTTTTAATGGGCGGGGTTTTGGACACAACTGATAACACCGTTGAAAAGTTTAAAACGGGTTGCTTTTGATTGAAAGTTTGAGACATTTTTTTAATGTTTCCATAAAAGTAAAGCAGTTTAATATTATGGAACAAGTTCGGAACAATTTTTGACGCAAAATGATGCAGAATCAATCTACAAATCGTTTAAGGCATTCCGCTCTAGAATCGGATGGAAATTGGCGAAGATATAGCCATCGCTGGGGGCCATATTGTCCTCCCATGCACTTTTCACAATCCTGGAAGGGGATTCCCCAGAAAATATGACGAAAAATATAAAAAATATTTTGTTCCTAGATTTTGGTGCAGAGTGATGGAGAATCAATCTACAAATCGTTTAAGGCATTCCGCTCTAGAATCGGATGGAAATTGGCGATGATATAGCCATCGCTGGGGGCCATATTGGCCTCCCATGCACTTTTCACAATCCTTGATGGGGATCCCTCAGAAAATGTGACGAAAAATATAAAAAATATTTTGTTCCTAGATTTTGGTGCAGAGTGATGGAGAATCAATCTACAAATCGTTTAAGGCATTCCGCTCTAGAATCGGATGGAAATTGGCGATGATATAGCCATCGCTGGGGGCCATATTGTCCTCCCATGCACTTTTCACAATCCTGGAAGGGGATTCCCCAGAAAATATGACGAAAAATATAAAAAATATTTTGTTCCTAGATTTTGGTGCAGAGTGATGGAGAATCAATCTACAAATCGTTTAAGGCATTCCGCTCTAGAATCGGATGGAAATTGGCGAAGATATAGCCATCGCTGGGGGCCATATTGTCCTCCCATGCACTTTTCACAATCCTGGAAGGGGATTCCCCAGAAAATGTGACGAAAATCTAAAAAATAAAAGGTAAGTGCAAGATATGATTGAGGTGTTAATAGCTTTTAGGAAGTTTTTTTCGATCCTTGAAATAAGAGTCATTCCATATAACTCCCATTTACATATCAGAAATGTAAAGTAACTTATATATTTTATCCCACACACAGGCAAAAAGTTCAAACGCTACTCGAATCTAACACAGCACCGAAAGAGGCACACCAAGATGATCCTGCGCAAAAAGGAGTATGTGTGCCATTGCGGCGAAGTCCTGCCCTCGAAGGCTCGCTTCCTGTGGCACAAGGAAACACACGATCTGAAGCCAAAGTGCTGTCCATACTGCTGCGATCGATTCGTACATGCGAATTCGCTCCGCCGTCACATTCGTCTGGCGCACTCGGAAAAATTCGATTATTCCGAGCCGATTGAATGCCCGATGTGCAAGCAGACTTTTGCGAAGACCTCGATTAAGGCCCACATGGCAACGCATTCGACGGATCCACAGTACGACTGCACCATCTGCAACAAGAGCTTCTCCACCAAGTGGAACCTCAAGATCCACTCATGGGTACATGCCAATCGAACGGCCAAGCCATTCAAGTGCGAGTATTGCCCGAAGGCATTTGTGCGCGAGCTGGATTTCAAGAACCACATCAACGCGCACAAGCAGATCAAGCCGTATACGTGCGAGTACTGCGGCTGCAAGTTCATCCGCAAGTACAATTACATGCGGCATCGACGCGAGCACCAAGGAACCAAGAATTTTACATGCGATCAGTGCGGCAAGTCTTTCCACCGGCATTACTATCTTATTGAGCATAGGCGCATGCACACCGGCGAGCGACCCTTCACCTGCACCATTTGTGGCAAGTGCTCCGCCACCAAGAGCACCCACAACAGGCATCTGAAGATCCATCACTCTCAGAATCCCTTTACCGTCGAGCTTTAGTCAAAACTAATGTTTAATCTAACCACTAACTAGGTACGATGCACCCTCAAAAGGTCTATGTAGGTAGCATATTCTTTATTTAAATTAGTTTCAGCTTCTTTAGGCCATTTTGAAGGATTGTTTATGGGCCTGAGTTTTGGACAAAAATGATAAATCCTCTGAAAAGTTTGAATCAGGTTGTTTTTATTGAAATTTTAAATATATTCTGAACATTTTTGTATTCTGAACATTCAATATTAAGAGAAGAAAAAGAATGGAATGTGGTCGAAAAAGTTTTTAAGTTCTACGGTTAAATATGGCCCGATTCAATTGAAAGTATTTAAATGATTAACATAACTGGGATCAATGAAATGAATAATTTATACATATTCTATTATGTAATTTTAGAAAAGTATTTGATGAAACAAAAGTGCGTGTATCGCAGAGAAATTCCTTGTATAAGTATGATTTTTGTTTTGATTATAAAATATATAAAAATTGTCAAGTAATTTTGTTTACTTTTTCTTTGTGAACATCCTGTCGTTGATAAGAGCCTGGTATACAAGTTTCTGTTGTTTGTTGCTTTCAAACAGATCCACTTCGATTAGATCATATCCCTCGTCAGATTGAACGCTCCTATTAGCATGGTAGTTCTTCGGGTAGTGAACCCGGGCAAATAACTCCGTATATTTGCAAAAACATGCCTTTAAGGACTGCACCACGGACTTATCGTTGAAATTCCTATTCCATTTCATGTTGTGCAATTTAACGCGAAAGGAGCGCAGCGGAAACATGCGCAGTTGTTCTGGCATCACTTTGAGATCATCGTAGGGAACACTTTCGGTGTCGTGGAAATCGATGTAGAACACGGTGGCATGATGAGTACTGGGCTGAACCTCTTCTATAGTACCCCGGTACCACTTTTTGTCCTTTGAGTACTTAGCCAGGCACAAGTCGCCTAGCTTGGGGAGCAGAGGCTCTGCCATATTGATCAGAGCGCTTGTTTCCTGAAGCAAACTAATGTCGTGCTTGGTGAACTCGGAGAGGCACGGCGAGATCTGGAGCTCCGTGGGAGACAGAATATTGTCCACGGTGCACATAAACTGATTAACGCCGGTGGGCAAATGGTGCGTTTTAAAACTGCTTCCAGCTTGGTAAAACGACCGTACAGTAGAAGTATCGAGGGGCGAGAAACCCACTTGTTGACTCATATCCTGAAAATAAAAATATCAATTGTTAAAATCTTAATCTATATTGCTGCTCAATATTGCGAAACCTACCGCTTGATGGAACTCGATACGTCGCTTTAATTGCTTAGTGGCGCTGCCTACAGATGGAAGGTTACTTGGTTTCATTTGGGAATCACTTGCATCACTGATGTCTTCCTCAACAACAACGTCCACACCGTCCTCATTGTTTGAGGATCCAGAGTCGTCATCTTCATCAGAATTGATAGTTTCAGTTTCGGGATAGATATTACCCATCACGGGATGGCGATAGTTCATGTTGTTATTCATCTCTTGTGCCGCCTCTTGGCAATCAAAATCCTGGTCGCTCTCAAACCGATCCACCTCCCTGCTGTTCACCACGTACTTTCTCTTGGCTGGCGGGGGTTGATTGGTCGAAATAGTTTCATCTTTGCGTTGGGTCGGTGTCTCTTTTTTGACACTTTTTGAGTCTATGCCAGTAGCTAGATTATCTAGCTCATCGAAAACCTTAAACTCCTCCAAAGCGGATTTCATCGAAATTGAATGTGGATTTGGGATCTGGGGATTCGCATCTACTGCCATGCCGCACTGCTTCATAAAAGTAGCCAAGTCTTGATTGTTAACCTTAATTTCGCAAGATGGTATTTTGTTGGTCTCGCCACCATTTCGCTCTATGACATGAATGCTACTTAGTTTCATTACAACCAGCTGGTGAATTGTGTCCATTTCTTTTATGGAATACTTCACTCTCTTTGGCTTTACGCCGTGCACGGAAACCTGCCAGCACATGGCATGCAACTGAGGGAACGGCGCATATGGCAGCATCTCGAATGCCGTGACTTGTTCCATGTTACCGTAGTCCACGTAGTAAACGGTGTACTGGTCGGTATCGTTTTTAAGACGCTGCACAATTCCACGATAAATCAAATTGTCCATGTGATAGGTGACCAGTACCGGCTGTCCCACCTCGTAGCTGAACGATGTTGATCTCTCCTGCTGCTTTTCCATCATTGGCAAATATACTTTAACCAACAACCCGCGCATGTGCTCTAAAAACGTCTTATCTGTGGCCAGACTTAAGAAAATGTTACCCTCGTAGCTCACATTTGATGCAATACCCGTGAAGATGGTTTTCTCGCAAGGACGTGGTGTTGTCCATGCCGCTGGTGGCGCTTTCTGGCCTGTCGTGCGCTTTGATGTTCCCAGATCCAGTAGGAGTTCCAATGCCGGCATGTCCTCATTGTGCTGGAAACCTCCATGGAGTCGTGGTGACTCCTCAGCCCGATTCTTGCTTAAAACTTTTTTGTCAATTTTATCCATTAAATTTTGCATGGCTCTAATATCACTGGTGTCCGAGGCTGAGGCGGCAGAAGGAATACTGACATTGCCCTGCATTGCTTCATCGTAATCCTGACTCTTCTCGGCCAATCCTTCCAATACAAGTCTCATGTTAATATCCACAAACTCCGTGCGAGCTGGCGAGAAAGGGCCAGATATTACAGTGCGAGATCCACACAGGATCACGCTCAAGGAATTATCCGTGTACCCCTTCCCAATGACATGCAGCCGGTCGTAGGCCTGAACTTCTTTCTTAAAGAATTTAATGGCATCAGAAGTCCAACCATCCCCAGCAGGACGAATTCCAAAAAGATGACAGCGCTTGGCGCTGTTGGAGATGCGCATGGTGGCTTCGTCGATATTGGCCAGACAGGTGCTGGTAACATTCTCGACCAGTTCCCCCAGATCTCTGAGCTGCACTTGGTAACGTGTGAGCTCCGAATCGCCTTCTGGAGCATAGACTTGGGTGATAAGACCGCGATGCCAAAGTAGGTCCTGATCCGACTGGGCGACAACCCTCACGTAGCACATTTCGCCTATTTGCCAGTTGGTCCTTGGAAATTGATCCCGGTACATTGCCGCGGCTTCGGCCTGTACCTTCTTTTGAAAGTCCTCGATTGCTGGATGGAAGTGGGGCAAGGTCACATAGAACTCATCCGGCTTACGGACATAGATAACATTAACCTCAATGCGTCTATTGCGCTCTTTTTCATCTGGACGTTCGAACGGAGACAGCTCTACCGCCTTTACCTTTTGCTGCTCCATGAACTTTCGGGTGTCGACATCGAGGCGCTGAGATCGTGCCAGATTAGATGGCTTGATCACTTTGCTGCTTTCGCCACTCGATGTGCAGTGCCCCTGGGCCACCATTTGGACGCCAATGTTCATGGTGGTTGACTCACCAGCGACATTGCGTGAGTAATTCAAGGCCACATAGGCCAGGTCGACACTATGGAATAGCACGTCAACGTATAGTTTCGGATTTGAGGTAAGCTGTTTAAAGTAGTTTATTGCCTCTGGGGTCCACGTGTAGTCCGTCTCCGGACGAGTTTCCACGTCTGCTAGGCAGCACTTTATGGCCATCTCGGGACTCCAGAAGGTTTCTGGTAGCACAAACAGCTGATCCCAGTACACTTCCTGGGTTGTACCCTCGTCCACCAAGCGAATAATCACGTAACCTGTAAAGAGATTTTATTTTATTTATCCTCTGTTACTTCTGAACGGACTCACCTTCGGACAAGATCTTCTCGATTCGGGCTCGTTTCCAGATTCCATTCGACTGGACGGCACAGGCGAGAAGAACTCTCCCCAAGAAAATATTTTCCAGCTTGATGTTGTTCATGCGCGTCATAAACTCCTGCAGATTTATATTCTGAGTGAATCGCTGGCGCTCTCGGTTGTGACGCGTTATATAAAATTCCTGTGGATGTTCCACATGCAGCATTTGAATCATGAACATGTCCCCGTACTGCAATCGGAATTTGGGCAGTTGAAGGTTTGGCGGAGCATTACGGCCAGCGACCGATCCCTTTCCGGAGCGGGAGCGTGCCAGGCCAGAATATAAAAAAGACTCGCGCACCGAGATATCCGTATTGTTGTTTTTGATAACAATGTCAACCTCGCAACGATCAACGGATAGATGTCTAATTTCGAGCAATTTCACTTGTTTGCTGTTTAAGAAAATACTTTTTTGAGCGCTAATGCGAATCAAGCTTGAAAGCACTTACTTTTGCACCACGAACTTAAGAAATTCAATAGCTGGCGAATCCCAAGTTGTTCCTTCGCTGATGGGAGCTAAGTCCTTGAGGCTGCAACGGACAGCGGCATACGGAATGTGGGCCAGACTCGATGGCAAATTACGAAAACTGTTATAAGAATTTATAAATATAAAGCAATATATATGAATTACTTTTGTCCTCTATGAACAAACTTACTTGCTGTTGTGAACATCCATATAGTAACCCATATCGGGAAGGTACACCTGGTAGGTGTCCTTATCTAGTTTCATTCTGACCATGCCGCGATAGAAACAATCCTTTTCCTGGTAATATGTTATATAGCGCTCGCCCATCTCAATCACCGATGGCGCGGTGGAACTCTTATAGTGGAGTCTCTGGGCATACTGTTCCAGTTCATCGCGAACTCTCTGGGCGACATGAACACTCTGAATGTAAAAATCATCCGGCGACTTGATAAAAAGCAACTTAACCAAAGATCCCGGTTTCTGCCAATCGTCGTTGTTTTTTCCTCCAACGTTTCTGGATGAAGATGCAGCCGCATTTTGATTGGTTATATCAAGAGCCGAGAAAGTATTAACAATATAATGATCGTTCGGCTGGGAGCCGTCAACTATGGAGCTAATACTAGATTGATAGTCCTTTGTATTTCGCTCCCGACGATTTAGCGTGGTCATTGAAAGCTGAGATCCACGGTTCAAGTTTCGTTGAGAAGTTGCCATAGAAAATTTGCGAATATTCTCCTTCTCGCTGACAGAGCTCTGGGAAAAGGATCTCTCGCCCATGGTGATCGGAAGGTATTGGGGACGATGAAAGTCAGTATTTAAAACAATCCGGATGTTGGGATCCACAAAATGACATTTCATTGAAGAGTCTATTAAATTGGTCAAGTCAATTGAACTGGGGGCCATACTGGGGGGCAACATAAAGAAAAAGTACAAGTTAAGTTGAATGTTTTTGGTCCAATATAATACAATATATTTTTACCGATAGGGAGATCCTTTGTGTAAGGATATTTCGACCGTGGTGGGAATTTTCTCAAGGCTCTCGTAAATCATTTTCAGAAGATCCTCCATATCGACATTGCCTGGGACTCGACAAGGAGTGTCAAGGCCGCTCTCCAGGATTTGTTTGAATTTCTAAAAGAAGAAAAATAAACTAAGAGGACCAGAATTTTAATTTAATGCTCACCAAAATAACACTTTCATAGCCTCTTAGTTTTCCCATCGCCTCGTTGAGCTGCAGTTGGGAAGGCAGACTGGATTCGCGCAGCTTCTCGATGACCTGGAGTTCGGCCACCTGGAGCAGACCGTGCAGGTGGCAAAAGTGCTTGGACATGATGGCTATCGCCTCGGAGGCATAGCGACTTTGCTCAATTTTGGTGGCGCGCAAAGTCTGTGAGTTTAAGAAAAAAAAAGTGAAGGAAAATACCAGAAGTGGTTAGTACTGGATGATAGCCATGCAGATTAATAAGTTGTACATTCTAATGACTCGGTGCGATTGCCACCTAGCCTAACCCCACCACCTCTCGAGGTGAATGGAATGGTCAGGCCGACCGAGCGTCTCGGGTTTTAATTGTGAATTTCTCAATAGCAGACCATCGCTGGCCACTTCTTCTTGAAGCAACCAGTTAAGCTACTTTTGGGTTTAAATAGCTTTTACTTTTTTTTATAAATGCTATTTTAGGACATTAAATTATTAAGATATTTAATTATGTATTTTATTAATACATATTTATTTTTAAAAAAATTACAAAAAGGCAACTCTACTGGTTTCCTCTGTTCATCTCAACTGCAATCTTCTCTGCCGCATTTTGAGGGGCAATGATCATTATCAAAAAGATTGTTTGGCTGTTAGTTGTGTTTTTGAAAGTGATTGTAAAAATCACCGAAGTGCTAGATAGCTAGCTAGCTTGGCTCGGATTGGACTGGATCGGATTGGGCTTATGACAGCTGATTTGTAGCAGATGACAGGCAAGTTCGCGCCAACGGGCCGTTCTTCCATAAAAGGGCATCCATCGCGCGATCCAATCTCAAGAGTTGTCGTGTAAATGAAACCATGTAGGAGCCCGAATCTGGCACATCATTAAAACGAAACTCGGATCGTTTTGTCAGTCAGTCCCGCTCCGGGCCATGTGAGATCAATTCACTTGACCTTGTCAAGGGTTTTTTCATGCTTCGCTTGGGTTAGACATTTCTATTGTTTACCTTGTCTATCAAAACTTTGCACCACAGCCCGACCCGACCCGACCCGATTCAAATTGATATCCAGACCTCGCCAATTAGTTTTAATGGCCACGAAAATACTTTTTAATAATCTGTACTCGGTGAGCCCAATTTCGAATTATCGCAAAGCCCCAGCAACCAGCCAACTTCCTACACAGCCAACTGACTTTATGGCCGCATTAAAGAACTCTGCGAGTGGGCTAACAATAATAACAGTCGAGCAAAAATTAAGCAACTTGGCCAAGCCCGGCCTAAAAGTCTATTTCCTTCTAAGCTGGCTGGAACTCAAGAGTTAAAAGACAACAAAATGGACACAAATTAGGCGATGATTGGTCAAATGGATGGAAAAATATATATTTTCAATTAAAACAAACATTACTGGTCCATATTGGAAGGAAAAATGGATAATTATCAAGTCAAAGGATATCCTTAATTTATTATTATAAAATATAATTAAGAAACATTAATCTTGCCCCCAGCTGATGTGTGATTAGTGACTGATCATAAATTCACTGGCCAAATATCAATCATCTTATAGTTGCCATCATTTTATTTATTTCGAGATAAATGCTGTCATAACTTGATCATTTCAGCTCGGCAGTAGACATTGATTTAATATGCCTTTGGAGATTACAAAACCTTGCGGCTCCGTTTGATAATCACTCAGAAAATGGCATGGATAATGGCTATTTCAGCAGTTCTACTGTGATTTCATACACGTACTAGCCCGGCCAACACTTTGTAGGTACATTAAAACTATTAGTGTGCAATTAAAGTTAAAAAAACTAAGTAAATACAAATGTGATTATTGAACGCAATTTTCAATTGGAGTGAACATAGATTTTTGTTTAATAAACTTTGCGGTAAATAAGCCTTTTTCAGCCAATCGGCAATAGACGGTCGGTCGGCCGGACAGTTCATTTTGGCCAGTTTATCAATTACAGACAATCGGACGATAGGCCGGACACGCAATTTGGTGGCGTTTTGTGCCGCCTCGTTAGCCAGCTTTGCTTTTCGCTTTCCGACCCGGCTCAGATCGGCTGGCTGCGTAATGCCCCGGCTCGGGGCTTGCCATTAATAATTGTTTCTCGTTTTATATAATACATAATTTGTGTACGCTTTTCTTATATTTATTTTTGCAATTAACCGTGGGGAAGCCAGCGATCAAACACACGTTTCTGCACGATTCGCTTTGGAGTGGGGGAAGCTAAGCTAATGTGATTATGATTTATGTGGGAGGCCTTGAGGTGCTGCCTACCGATATTACCCCAAAAAGTGATCGAAAGTGAGCTCCCCCTGAGTGACTGCTGTTGCCAGTAGCTTTGAGCCACCAATTCGATCCGATCAGTCCATCTGGAGAAGGCTAATTGCGCATGCTGGTCGGCATGGCACCAGCACCAAATAAATCAACAGCCCCCTCCCAGACTTCTATACTCCCATACAGTACATTCATATCCACTAGCTGCATTAAAATGCAGGCCCAGACCAAAAATGCAAACAAAAACAAAAGACAGTTGGGCGAAGAAGAGGCCATCTCGTCAAGAAGAGGGGCCAGGTACACATTCTGTGGCAGCCGAAGAGTTCCATCTACAAGGTCAACAGCACAGCTATTTGCACTCTAGATGCTCTTGGCCAGTACACTTTTAAAAATAATAGTTAAAAGTTAAATAGGAGGACACAAGCAGCAAATTATTTCTAAAAAGGCTTAATCTGGCTGACAGTAATTACTCATTTATATTAAAAATATTTCGAAATCAATCAAGAAATAGGATCATTTAATCCCATCACACCAAACCACAAAATAATATTAAAGGCCTTCACAAAAACAAAAAAAAAACAATGTGTCACTTAGCAAAGGTTTTTCCGCTCTATTCAAATATAAAAAAAAGTTTTGGAGGAAAAACTTAATTACATGATTAATTAGAAGCTGTGGCTTTTGGGTTCCATGTTCGCAGCATATTTTTTGTTCTTTTGTGAACATTTTTTTTTCGGCTGGATTTTTATTTGGCGAAGGTTGCCCAAAATAGGGTTCGGGGCTCTCTCAACAGCGCCAGCAGTGATTCATCGACAATTGGCCATTGCGTAAGGCCTCTTGGCCAGATCGGAGCTAGAGTTAAAGCTAAAGGTATAGCTTCAGTTAGAGCTAGAGCCTAGTGAGCTAGTTAGTTAGTACAATTAAAAGTAAGACAGGCGAGTGCGCGCTCAAGTTAAACATTTATTTTTTGGAGGCACGACAAACGAGTTCCAAGCCGAGAGCCACTCAAATCTAGACTCAGATCGAGCCGGAGCTAGAGCTGGAGAGTTGAGTGAATCTTGTTGTTTCCAACTATTCAACCGCAATTGCAGTCAGTTGAGGTTGAAGCATCTGGTTGAACGGTTGCGCGTGCGCTGCTCAATAAATAGCAAACTGATTTTGGACTGATTCTCCTGGCCGTAAGAATTGAAACACACCCGCAGCAGCAGCGAAAAACAAAAAATTGCAGGCCATAACAATAAAAAGTGAAACAACTAGTGCGCCAGAAGAAGTGTGTCTACTGTAGGAGTTGAATTATCCCCGGTCGGTCACATTTGTGTTGTGCCATATTTGTGCCCCATTGTCTCACAGAAAACCAAATTGAAAAAAATAAAACTGAGGCAACTACTACTGCAATTGCAACTGAAACTTCGGTGGCAGCTACAACGTGAAGCACCCACCCGCCCGCTATTTTGGCGGCCTCTTGGGCAATCGCTTCACATACGGGCTAACTCTTTTATAGGCCATGCAAATTTGAAGCAATCTCCGACTTTGGTGTGGCTCCATTTTCCATTTTCCACTCCCTAACTTTGGCTGGGAAAAGAAAAAGCCAGATATCTAAAAGGAAAAGTAAACAAACTCAATAACAATCCAGTGCAGCAGCGGCACCGGCAGCACGCATCAGGCAGCAATTTCTGTTGCTAATAAAAACCGATTGATTGTAATTGTTTCTTAAAGCGAAATTTAACGAATCGTTAACTCGCTCAATGCGTTGCGGTTTTTTCTACCTTGTGGATTAATCTCAAGTGCATGAAAGTAAGTTTGTGCAAGTGCTAGCTAAGCTGTTGCTTTTGAAAAAGGTCAGAGCACAGCAAAACGTAAATCACACCTAAGAAGGATTTACAATAAAGTATAACCCGACGACAAAAAATCAGGAAAGGAAAAAACCACAGCGGCAGACACAGCAGCAACATGTTGCCGAGGATAACTTTTGTATTTATCATCATTTGTGGATATTTATTATTTACTGGTAAGCTGTGAAGACAATCCCACCAACAATAAATCACAAGTTCCCACAGTATTTATGCGACTTGCATGCTAAGTAGAGAGGTTGCTGATTTACTTGGGCATTCAGTCTCATCGAGACGTTTAATGCTCTTACATGGATAAGCGTTTAAAGGGTTGTGTTTTGATTTCTTATAACCTTATATAGTTGGGTATCATTCTTTGAGGAGAATGTTTAATCATTCATTGTTTTATAGGCATAGTTAACTTAGATCAATCAATTCCCCAGAAATACCTTTCGTTTATCAAATATTTGAAATCAGAATTTGCATATCAATCTATTAGTTTCAAAAGGATTGAGTGCCTTATAGCTTTCAAGTATTTGATAAAGTGTCTGATTTCAATTAGAGATATTTGAATGATTTATCCAAATTTGAAGGCATAAGGAAAAGGTATATCATATCAAGCTCAACAAGTATGAAGTTTAAGTTAGGAGTTAAGTTAAGTTATGATAAGTTTAAACTAAATGCCACGTTTAAACTAAATGCCAGAAAATCAATAGTAGCAGATTAAACCACATCGCTGTCTACTTTTATGTATAATCCATTTGTAATCTTTCCTGAGGACAGTAGAAACCGCAAACTGTGTCCATAAGTATTAAATACATTTTTAAATATTAATTTTTTATCATTGGAGTATAAAAGAAGTTACACCCGTAGAGTACACACTGTACTTGTCTTGATGCTAGCGGAGGCGGGATAAAGAAAACGCTTTTGAGGCGGCGGAGCGGACGACCGACCGGGCGCCTTGATGTGTCAAGCACAGGCTGACAAAACCACAAGCCAAAACTGCGTTTTTTAGCGGCGTATGCTGCGTGTTGCATTTTATTTTATGGCTCGCCTGTCTGTCTTTCAATCGGGTGGCAATAGAAGTCGCTGGCCACACGGCGTATGCGTAACGGCTGCCGTTGGGAAGAGTCTGGCCAAGTTGCACCATCATCTGCAGACCGACACGACACCATGCGAAATATTTGTATGTTTTATTAGCTTTGCAACGCAAAAGTTCAGGTTATTTATGAGATTCGGTATTGCGGCAATTCCATTTTGAAGTGTTGCCGCCTGGGAAGAATTTCCACAGCAACAACTATGTCGGTAAAGTTTTTCCATAAATAAAAACAAAATATATTAGCATCATGCAGTTACCCAAAACTGTTTAGATTCGGTTTCTGTTCTCATTCTAACACTGATTTGATCTTTCGTTCGCAGCCAGGAGAGTTCTTTTTGGCATTTGACATTTGCATTGATATGAAGGTTGCTTCGGTCCGCACCCCAAAAAACTAAAACCTAATGCTGCACGACATTTTGTGTTGCAAATGCAAAGAAACAACAAATATGTATGCACAGACAATAAAAAGCGAAATTAAGAGACCAAGTCGAAGGCTATGCGAACCGATCCGCCTTTTGCCGTCTGGCATCTTTAAAGCAACCATGTCTACCTTCCGCTGCCTTGCCATTTGAATGAGGTGCGATTTGTGCTCGCCTCTAATTAGCAGTCGCTCTGCTTGGCATTGTGTTCGATTATTACTTGGTTTTTAATAAACTTTTCATGTCAAAAGTTGTAGCCCACACACCCCATTAAGTTATGGGTTTAAAACATGGCAAAATGTCAATTGGGTGAATGAGAGACCTACCAGACAAGCAATGTTCTTATCAAAACTTATATACTTACCAATAAAATATTAACTTGGTTTTACGATAATAACCTTCACATATATAATGCGAGAGTTATGAGCATTAGATTTAAATATTTAATTAGAAGATTTATTTATAAATTCTTTTATTGTAAGTTAATGAATCAACTGCCATTTTTAGAAGCTATACAAAAAATGGTAAAGGAACAGCGTTCCTTCTAAACGAAAAATAAAACTAAAAACAGACTACAATCTAAAATTTGAAAGTTGCCAGTAATGGCAAATGCTTCATTTCGTGAATTCGAATTTGTGCAGTAGATGGAAGAAGAATGCGCCAGCGACCCTCCAGTCTGCAGTCTCCAGTTAAGGCCCATCGGAGCCACAACGAATGGCTTCCCACTCACATTAGGTGAGCACAGCATCCGTCAAGCCACCGCGGCGTATACGTAATGCATGCCAACTAGCTGGCAAATAACCTTTTAGCTGCCGTACAAGCACATCCGCTTTGGGCAGATAGATTGTCGGATAGATGCTTTAGCCAAGCGACCATTTGCCATTCGAATGCAAATGATTTTCAATTATTGCACGAGAGGCTTGCAAATGCTTATGAGAAAACACAAATTATTTCAAAGCGGAAACTTTTATTATAAAAAAAAAAAAAAAAAAAAACAAAAAGACATGTCAGATACATGTGCATGTGCCGCATACTTCTTGACCACCATACCATTCCGATAAATTCGCAAGTGGACTAAAAGCTGCCGAATAGTCGCCAGGTGGAGGAAATAACTTCGCCCCAACAGTGCGGCACGCAATTTTGCATTTGCATGCCGAAATTAATTGATTTATATGCATGGCTAACAAATACAACAAACACGCAAATTCTGAAGCGGAAAACAAGAAACGCAACAAAAATTTGACCCAATCCGGGATCCGGGGCACACACAAAAGATTTACCTGCACAAACATTTCTGCGCGTAAGTCAAACATTTGGCACACATGAGAAAACAATTTATGCGGCTGTCAGCCAACACATCGCCCCAAACAACAAATAAACAGCAAAACAGCCGTGGACTGCCCAGCTGACATATGCAAATGGCAAATAGCCTGGCCGGCCAAACACGGCCAAAAGGCTTTGCAAAACAAAGCGATAAGTTTGGCAAAAGCAAAAAATTACTGGAATGATGCAAAGCTTCGAATCGGAGAGCCTGTGACAATTTGTCAGAAATTACCATATCACATTCACAGAACTAAACAAATTTTAAATTAGTAAATAAATAAAACTGATGAAGCCCAAGACAGGCTGATATATAAAATAAATTCTACTATAGAACCAACTATCGTATCTTGAACAGAATCCATTATGGCGCGGCTCATGTTAATGCTCTGGCATAATTTTCAATTAAAATGAAATTTGTTTTGTGTGCGACAAATTGCGGAAAAATGCAGTCATTTATATTTATGAGATATACGCGACATAAAAACTGCCCAGGCAGCCATGAAAATCGACCTCCATTGTCCCCAGGATGTGGGAAAATCTGAGTGGCAGGACGGCGAAAACTGTGGGAATCATTCGAGGCATTTCAATGCAATTAACATTAAAAAAAAATGCATAATTACATATAAAAGCTTATTAAACTGATTTTGTACCAGACAACGATGATCAGGTCTTTCCAGTGTGGGAAGTGTGCACTTTATGCCGTAAAGCAGGTGTGAGATTTATGTTGGGTATAAAATAATAAAAATGGTGATCGGTTTAAAACTGGATTTTTATTTGAAAATACTTAAAAAGTACTCTACTCTTTGGTTTATGATTTTCAACAAGATCGATCGTAAAGCTTGATTGCAAAAATTGAAACCCTTCCTTAAGCAAATTTCCCAAAACTACCGCCCACGCCTGAATGCAAATTTATGGCTGTAATGAGCCGATACAGCAGCCCAACAAGCCGCAAACTTATGTAAGAAGTTAACAAATTAATCTTATTGGGGAGTTGAACATTTTGTTGTATGTTTTCGTTGCAATCTGACCGCCACCTCATATCGAATTCTAGCCCCCAAGCTGCTTTTGGCCTGGTTACTGAAAATGTATAAACAAAAAAATGGTATAACCCTATTAAATAATACCTAGCAGCAAGTATCCTAGTACCAATAAACTTCAACTCGTAATTTAGTCATATTTACGTTTTGAATATTTGAAAAGGCAGAAATTTTGAAATACTTTCGTGCTCCTTGCTTTTTTGTTGTGTACTAAGCAGTTAGTCGGGCATTAAGTCAAGCTGTTAACTGAAAATTGGTGGGTGTCTTATGGCCGAGCGATAAAAATCAAGAGACAACGGATCCAGTTCTAACGGCATTTCGAATTAAATTTTATTTGGCAATTCGAATTTGAGCCAAAAAGTTCTATGGCCTAACCAGAAAGTTTTTGTCTGAGCTTCGAGACCGGCCAGAAAATAGATTTTTTGGCTGCGTTCATAATTTAACCATGCAACAGGGAGTGGGTTTATTTGTTGCTGTTGCAGTGTGTTCAGGGGGTAGGTATGGCAAGGAGTCACGGAGGAGGCAGTACGTTTTATACTGGCTAGACAAAGCGCCTTTGAGCTATTTGCGGCCATTGAAAACGGCGCTGCACGAATATTGCCGGCAAACTGAACTCGTTCGTTTTGTGGCATTGTTTTAGGTTTGTGCTCGGAGGTTTGGCCGACCGACAGTTTATGCAATGCATTTAGTCAATAGATTAAGGAGGCCTGTGACTACCTACCTACCTACCTACCTACCTACATATATATAAATATCTAGATTTATATATCCACGTATGTGTATGTGTGAGAGTGCAACAAATCGTGACTGCATGAGGCTGCCGTTAAAGTATACGACGACTGTCCCGCACAACTGGCTATCAAGCGGCATAAAAAACAATTTTAGTTAAGCTTTTTGTCCTCATTTTTTAAGGTGGAGCTAGCGACAATTTTTTTTTATCTGAATAGGATTAGAATTTGAGATTACTTTTGAAGCTATTTGCTCGAAATAATTATTAAAGATACTACTATAAGGCATGAGAGTATTAATGCATTTTTAAGGCTAACCATCCTTAATTTGACTGCGGCACCACCTGGCAGATTTATGGAAATGTCGATGGCCATCCGACCACTACGGCCGGCAGAGCATTGCAGAGCATGCAACAGGAAATTCATTTACATAATTTTTGCGTTTGGCCATTTCGCATCCTTTGCGCTTGACTGGGCATTATCCTTTTAATAAGCGAGTGGGCAGGAGGTATCCACCGGCGACCAGGCGGCAGGCACATGGCAAGCCGTGTGGATAATCAGCCTATCAAGGATTCAATTATATAATGAGCTTAATTTATTTTGCGCCGATTTACGCGGCGACAACAACAAGGACAGCCTTGTGTTCCATGGTCCCCAGTCCAGAGTCCTGAGTCCCGAGTCCGGTAATGTTCATCATGGCAACTGAATTATCCTCGTTAATGTTGCTGTTGTTGATGACACTGCCTTTTTGGCTTCGGTCCTGTCCCTGGCAGTTTTCTGTTGGACATGGAAGGATATGCCACAGCATCGTCTTTGTTCCTTTTTTTATTTAAATGATTTATTTGCCCATAATTGTCAACTAAAGCTCCTACCTCCTGCAAGCTGGAAGTCGCTGGCTTGGCTTTTTGAGCCCTTTAACCGATTATGGCCAAGAAGAATGTGAATTTTTAATGGAGCTGACTTTTTATGACTGACATTAAGATGCAGTAAGCGGGTAATTTATTCAAGATACTGTTTATTGATGGCCAGGGTCGGAAGTCTGTTTGGAAATACAAGGCGCCATTGGCCTTGCTTTGGTTAGTCAAATATTAAAGATTTAAGATGGATTTGTATGATGGTGAGTTAATCATTCTGTCAAAAGTTCAACTTTCCCACTCCCATGAAGATTTTAAAAACAATTTCCGTCATTTAGCCAATTGAGTTCCTTAACTCGAAGTTCAGACTTCTGGCAATGAGAAAAAGCATTAATAATCCCCATTAAGAGTCGGATAACAGATAACAACCGAAACCAAAAACAGTCTTATTTATGTGCAGTCTGTACTGCAGCTCCACCAATGCCACAAACCAGCAATCCGCCAACCCATCAACTAGAGTCCTAGTGTCTCTACCTAAAAATCATCAGACAAAGACAAAGACATGGCGTGCAACAGGCCGAGATGTACCTGGGCTGATAAAAGTTTTGGCGCAATTTGATTTATTTGCCCAGAGCAAGGGGGATTTTATCAATTCGTTGGATTTGGGCTCGGTTTGGGGCTTTTGGGTGGTGCAGAGTGGTTGGGTGTTGTTGCTGTTGGGGAACCGGTGGTGGAAAAGGTGCCAAATTCAACGCAAAACCAAATAACAATTACAATTGTGAAATGCGTTGTGCAGTATCTGGTGCTGTTTAATTTTCCCCCAGCTGCTGACTCAATTTCGCGCACACAACGAAAGGCAATTACTTTAATTATGCGACTGCACAAAAAACAAAAACACAAACAATACTAGAGCCGAAACCAAAGCCAGACCAAACTGAACCGAACCAGCAAGCAAACCCAATCGCAGGGGCGACGACAAGCCAGTAAACCATACAAAACCAAAGCGAACCAAATCATCAGATTGGATGGAGCAACACATGAAGGATGCGGGATGCGGACACAGGAGGGGACTTTGCCGCCGCTGCACTGTCGGAGGAGAGCGGCAACAACGTCCGTTCAGATCGGTTTAGTTTGGGTTACCTAACCCACGGACAACACAACCAGCCAGTCAGCCAGCCAGCCAACTCCACAGCCTGCTGGCCAACAACGCCTGACGTGACAAAGGGGTGTGCCCGTGCCCCAATGACGACGCACTCCCATCCGTGGTTCCAAAAAAAAAAAAAATCTCAAATCTTTTATGGATATTGCCATACCCTAATAGGCACAGGGAATTATAGTTTTCCAAGAAATTCATTTTTATTTGTACAACCTTTGATTCAAACAGAAAGTCAAGATTTTCACCTTCAACTTATGCCAGGTACTAGAAGGTAGTGCTGCTTAATACTTAAGCCTACTTGTTCCATGATTTTCAATAATTTATAAAAAAAACTATACAACTCACTCAATTTAATTTATTGACTCTTGTTTATAAAATATTTTTCTTCGAAATATTAGCAATATTATATGGTATAAGCTACCAAGTTTTACATTATTTTTATTGTTTTGAATATTGATTAACAAAACCTTCTAGTAATTTATAAACACATTATATGTAGCCTTGTCTGCTGGAAAGAGTATTTAAAATTGTGGGTTCTTTTTAGCCTCAATGCACTTATTTTCTCACGCACAAAACTTTTTGACATTAGGCCCCCAACAAATGCGTGGCTAATGGACTTGGCCACAGATATAGATATAAAGATTTATTCTCCAACATGGTGGACATACGAATGTGTGAATAACTGAGCAGTTTCTACAATTTGTCGCAGCAATTGCAGTTTTGGTCTCACCTCAACGTGCGCCTAATTACAATTTGATTGTTTTTCTTTTTCGCAGTAATTATTTCAATTGTAATAAATTTAGTTGCTGTTGCTCTTTTGCGAAATTTAATGTAGCAATTTGTCGGTCGTGCCCCACTCTGTGTGTTGTGTGTATGTTTGCCTAATAATTTCATTTTTAATTTTATGCTTTCTGCATTCGATTGGTTTTTGTGTGGGAGGAGAGGAGGCTGCCAGCTGCCTGCTGCCGGCTGTCGGCCGGAGTTCGCTTAATTGGTTTCTGCTCTTTGAGGCGTGTGCTCTGGGTTTTTGCAGTTAATTTGTTCGGGCTAAATAATTAGCTAACCTGTGGCTAATGGCTAACTAATGGCTGCCGCTTACCTGGCTGAATATGTAAATGGATTTTATAGTTTATGGCTCGGTTGAGTCCATAATTTTTAAATAGCTCTTTTGGGGGAATTGGGATAAATTACAGAAAATTGTATAAAAGCTATGGCTATTTATGTTTCGAATATCAGGTCTGACCTCTCGGAAGCTTTCAGTTAGAACCCTAAATAAGTCCCCAGTTCTATTACTCATCGGTCAGCTGCACTGTCGATAATCTAACGACAAAACCCACACTCGATCAACATTTTAAATGAAAGGCCCGTGTTCGATGCAACAAGCGATCATTGGCCAAGTTTATAGCCCGGGGCTCAACACTCACACTCAACTCAATTATACAACCAAAAACACCGGCAAACGAAATGAGAACTGAACACTGAAAACAGACAACTGCGGAACAAGGTTAAGGTCAATTACAAAAGGCAAAGGCAGACACTGTATACAACCGACAACTGCCAGCGTTGCGAATAAATTACGCGTGAAATGTAGAATAAAAATTAAGAACAAGTTTCTGAGCCTGCTTCCAGTTGCAACATCATCAGCGTACGAAAGGCAGCAAAATGTAAATAAACAAAGTCAAGAGGTTGTGTCAAAAAAGGTTAAAAGCTTAACAAGAATCGAACATAAAGTACCTGGCAGTAATTCAGTTTTTAGTTTCGTTAATGAATTTTTTCAGATTTGTGCTTTATAAAAGTTATAAAAATAAATAAAGCCCCATGTTTCAGATCTAAAAACATCATACCCTATACATTTTTAACAATTAGTGGATGCCTGAGATCTCCAAGGCAATATCAAGTTGGCGTGGGGGCTTGTGAAGGAAGCAGAGCAGTTTATGTACAACTGCAAATCAAGCTAATGAGCCTCGAAACCAAGTTATGCAAAAGCAAAACTAAAAAAAAAAACTAAATTAAAATTAATATTGAGCAATTACCGCAAAGTTCTGCCGTCTGAGCCAAATCTTTTCCCACTGCCAAAGAAGCAACAACACCGGCAAGGTCAGCAACAAAAACGGCAACCGCATGAAACTTGTCAATAGTGGCGGTAGATTTACACATAAAGAAAAGTCTGGCTCTTTAAGATCTTTAGTTTAGTAACAAAAAGAATATTTAAAAAAAAAGTTTATATATCAAAGAGAGCTTACTAGATTTTCATTTGTCTTGAATCTTGACATTCTACTTTATTATTTTTTGGCGTGTAAACAAACAACTTCGTATTTAACATGATCTGAGAACAATTGTTGCACAATTGTTGTTTACAACGCCACAAGCGAATCTTAAAACCGGGTCAGGCACATCTGAGGTTAAAGTTAACTTGGCTACCGACGACTCATTAACTGGGTTAGGGAGTGGTTTTTCGGGCAATGGCCATTGAAGCCATGATTACCCAAATGTATTTCCCATCGTCGGAACCTTGAACTTTGCAAATTTTAGGCTTGGTCATCGGAGTAATTGTTTATTTATTTGTTTGTATTTTGCAGATTGCCGCGAAACAGTTCGCACCAAGAGAGCGAAACGCCCACGCGCCCCGGAACCGGTCAACTTTGAGCCGGAACCGCAACAGGATCTGGAAAATGATGAGAGCGGCAGCCAGGAAAAGGATGTTCCGGAAATACCAGATAATTTCCTGAGCCCCTCAGTACGAGAGTATCTTGAATTGGGAAAATCAATTCCCGGTAAGTATTTAAGGTCATAAAGGTTCTGACTTTAAAAATAAATGAATAAAAAGACTTTCAAACTCAACAAAAACCTTTGGAGACCCTTTCTTCTAAAGCCATTTGGGTTTTTCATTGTCAATCAGTATGCATGGCCTTCAATCTGATCATTATGTCTGCCACAACCATAACCAACAATGCTCCTCCATTTGAGGGCAGTGCCAAAATATATTTTTTGACCGTTTTTTGGGCAGAGGCAGAAGCACACAACAGGAGGTGAAGATGGGGCAGCGAAATGCATTTCAGACCATCACCAACAGTCCAAAAAAAAATGCACGATTTTAAATTATTTTCCTCCGAACGGAATGAATATTTGGCACAGAAGTGCATCTACTCGTAAATTCATTTATTAGTGCCAGAGAGGCGACTGAAATCGGACGGGGGATTTGTTTATGTCGCGCTTATTTTTGTTTTTGTTAATTTTTTATTGGGGTATACCAATGTTTCGGTGACCCGGGGGCCATCGCCTGCAGTTGACACTTCCGGGAGGTCCGAGGGAGTTTGGCGTCTGATGGGGTGACCATTTTTTCTGCAGGTTTTCTTTCAAGTAAGGTTGCAGGATAAAGTGAAATTGATTGGAAACCCCCACCACTACACCCACTTCCATCTGCGTGACATGCAGTTTATTTTGGTTTCGGTTTTTCGATGGTTTATAGGTTTATTTTCCGGCCGAGCTTCCCACTAATTGCAATAACAAAATCATTTGCAGGTCGTCCCGGCGTTGATTATCCAATACTGTCGGCTGTGCCCTACACCAACTTCTATTGCGATGAGCAGGAGTACCCGGGATTCTTTGCAGATATGGAAACAAGGTGTCAGGGTGAGTTTAAACAGAGTTTATTGCTGATCATTACTGAAAACCATATATTCTTCTGCAGGTTGGCACTACTGTGACATTGATGGACGTCAGGCCTCGTTCCTTTGCCCCAATGGCACCCAGTTCTCACAAGCCGTCTTCGTCTGCGACTGGTGGTTCAATGTGCGATGCGATCTCTCTCCCCGGCTTTACGCCATCAATGCCCGGCTTTATCAACGTCCCAAGGTGAATCCTACTCGGCCCCACCGCATCATAACGAAGCAGTTGGTCGACGATATCTTTACTTGAGCCCCGAAGGATCCAGATACTTATAATAGCTTAAGTTTGCGATGCCTACTAGTTAATAGATTAGCTCTAAAGTTTTTTTTTATGCTCTGTTTTAACAGATTTCAGAATTCCAGTTTATTAGTGTGCTTAGCTCATGTAAAGTCTGTATTGCAGACTTATTCTTCAAAGACTTCAATCTATCTCTATTAGTTTTTCAATAGCAATTTCTCAATAAAAATTACGAATTTACACTTTACTTGTTTCTTAAAAATTGCATCTTGGACTAGATTTATAAATAAACATAAACACTAGAGATATATACATTTTTTCCATTGCTGAACAATTTTACTCCATTTTCATCGGTTCTTTGCCTTCCGATATTACTTAGTACATTTTAAAATAGCGTTTAAATTTAGTATAAAATATGTAAAGCATTTCAAAAAATTTCTGTATATATTTTTAATATTGAAAAATAAATATGTAATAAATCTTATTTATAAGAAAAACAAAAAAAGGTTTTTTTTTATAAATCTTTTAAGGAAATATGGTCGAAGTGTGCATTGTCAGACTAGTTGCTGCACAAATTCCTGTCAATTTTGTATTTAAAGCACAGAAAGCTTTTTGCAGCCAAAGTTTAGGCGCGTTTTAAAATAGCCACCTGCCTGGAAAACTGTTGCATATTTCTTGCCGCTCGGCACACCGCAAACCGTACGAACAACAGCCAAAACTAGGCCAAGACTGAATAAAAACCAACTGTTTTGGCCAACTCAGCAGCATCAACGTCAGCAAAAGCATCTGGTATCCAAATGGAAAGCTGCAGACTGCGACGAAGAGCATATGCTTTTTCGGCAAGATGCCGGCCATGAGGCTCAATGGTCTAGGGGTATGATTCTCGCTTTGGGTGCGAGAGGTCCCGGGTTCAAATCCCGGTTGAGCCCGGCTTTTAATTTTTTTTAGTTAACATTACCTTTAAATTTTGTTATGGTAGTTGCATTAAGTTAATTAACAAACCGAACAAAAGCGAGGCGAAATGAGCGATTGAAAAGAGCAGATATGCAAGGCATTTTCGGTCAACAAATAAACGAACGTTGCAGATGGCAACGCGTTGATTGGATGGAAAATAAAGTGAACAGTAGACTCACTTAAAAAAATTATTATTAAAATTATGTTCTACCTAAAATAAAAATTTAAGGAATAGATATTTCATATATTCAAATAATTGTTATTTTGAAATATTTAATTATCATAAAGTTTCTTATTTATTTAAACATTATCCCATTTATATTTTCGTGCAATGCAACCGACTTGCAATGAAAGTCAGGCCAACCGGATGGCTTATGGCTAATACATATTACTACCAACTTGAGCCACCGACCACATGCAACGTGTTTGGGGCCTTTACGATTGACTTGGGCGATAAGTCTTTGTGTGTTTTATCGTCGACAATTGGAAAATTGAACAATGAGTCAATCGCTCTGGGGCCAGGCCAACCAAAAACTGAGACGCCACACGAACCGATTGTGAGTTGCATTCACAGAAAGTGTGAAAGATTTAATGCTGCAGTCGAAAACTCGAACTAGTCGAGATTATGATGTAACTAACCCCACACAAACAATTTTTCTCTGATCTTTCTTTCTCTTTGTGCGGGACAAAGCCAACTGGTATCTATAAATATAGTTTTTGCTAAAAGAATGAAGCCATCATATTTTGTAATGGCCTTACATGGCTATCGCATCGAATTACCAAATCCAAAGGCCTGCCAGCCGATGCACTTCCCAAAAATAAAACTACTTTCACTATGAGTGGAGACGGAATTAAAATCAGCCAGTAATATGCAAGTTTTTTGATCCGCAGTCGGTTTTTTTCTGAGAAAAAAAATGCGGAGAGACTGGCGATCTATGGCCTTCGCATCCGCAGCTGGCGGGATAAGATCAAGATGGTAACAAGTGTCGGACCAGCTAAAGCCAGACAAACTACCAAAAGTAGCTGTCTTGGCAGACATGAAGCACTGGATTTAATGTTTATTTTAGGAAAAAATTGGATAAATTGGGTAGTTTAGACTTGTAATGATGTCTTAAAGATAGATGATGTCTTAAAGAATATTTTTAAAATAAAACAGGCCCCTGAATTGTAGATTTTATTTGTTATTCAATTCTATCTCAGCCCATGTAATGGAAAGATAACATAATCACTGATATTTACAAAATTTCTTAAAATAAATTATGCTTTTTTATACACGCTACCCTCACTGTGCAACATAACTAAACAGATTGTGAATGCAGCAGCGACAGAAAAAAATTTGACAACAAAAATTGGTGGAATATATCGGAATTCTTGCTACAAAACCGACAACCGGCAACGGTGGCGTATGTGTAATATGTCTTGCAACGTTTGTACATTTTTGTGACAGCCCAGCACGAACCGAAAATCAATCCTAAAAACAGTTGAACAAATCACGAGCAGCACCAAGAAGTCTTAACCAGATCGGGCCGGACCAGATCGACTAATGATTGCACCGCCGTCTCAGGTGTGGTGCAGTGCGGCGGTGCCATAACTGTTAATGACTTTCGGTGGCGGCCTCAAAGTGCAATGGAAACACATTTAATGAGTGCCACAACTACATCACAACACAGCAGGCATCAGGCTGCTGATCAATTGCCTGTTGGAGTGAATGTCATTGGCTATGGCTAATGAAAGTGAATGTTCGTTACCCCCTGGTGAAAGGATCGGTCTGAGTTTGGGATTCCCGCTAATGAGGCGGAGTCGGGGCGGGCATTCTCAGCATCGTTCATCTGCCTCAAATATTGCAAAAACACAGAGAAAAAAAATACTTATTAAACACAAAATTATACAATCTTAAAAAAAAAAGGCAAGTGATGGCATAGAAATATATGGTACAAGGGATGAAGAACTTCAAATTATATTTCTTATTCAAAAGTTTTTTCTAGTGTCTACAACACAAGTTGCTATTGTGCAAGCGGCCCTTAATTTGCCTATCAATGCTCTTTTTCAATTGACGTGATTGCGGCATCTCTTTGCCTCTGAAATATGAGAACTAGCCGCTTCAAGTCACGCAATTGAAGTGTAAAATTACATTTTCTTCATTCATAAAATGCAACATGTTGCTGTTGCTGTTTCTGTTGCAGTTTGTGGAGAATACCAAAGAAAAGCGTGAGCATTTCCCTCTTGTAATGAGGCAACCGCAATATGGTTGCGGGTGCTACGGAATGTTGCAGAGGCATCACAGTCTGGACACAGGCTTGTTGGCTTGATGAAGAGGGGATTGGGGTAACCACAGCTCTGGCCATAGATGTAATACCAGCTGGCGTGAAAAGTCGGTTATTTGGTCAGTGGAGGGCTGCAGCAGTTACAACAGCCAGTAGACCAACACCCACAGACATCTCAACGTTGGATAATCAAAACAAATAGACGAAAAGAAATTTTTGGAAGAGATCCCCAGAAAATTTTACAATAAATCTAAAAAATATTTCTTTTCTAGAATTTAATGTAGAATGGTGAAGAATCGATGTACAAATCGATTGAGATATTGCGCTCATTAATCGGGTGGAAAGTGGCCAAAAAGACTTCCAACGCAGGGAGCCATATTGTCCTCCCATGCACTTATCACAATATTTGAAGGGGATCCCACAGAAAATGTGCCGAAAAATCTAAAAAAAATATTTTGTTCCTAGATTTTGATGCAGAATTACGGAGAATCAATCTACAAATCGTTTAAGGTATCCGCTCTGGATTCGGATGAAAATTGGCCAAGATATAGCCATTGCAGGGGGCCATATTGTCCTCCCATGCACTTTTCACAATCTTTGAAGGGGATCCCTTGAGAAAATGTGACGAAAAATCTCAAAAATATTTTGTTCCTAGATTTTGATGCAGAATCACGGAGAATCGATCTACAAATCGTTTAAGGTATTCCTCTCATGAATCGGATAGAAATTAACCAAGATATAGCCATCGCTGGGGGCCATATTGTCCTCCCATGCACTTTTCACAATGCTTGAAGGGAAGATCCTTGTGACGATCCCTTGAGAAAATGTGACAAAAAATCTCAAAAATATTTTGTTTCTAGATTTTGATGCAGAATTACGGAGAATCGATCTACAAATCGTTTAAGGTATTCCTCTCATGAATCGGATAGAAATTAACCAAGATATAGCCATTGCAGGGGGCCATATTGTCCTCCCATGCACTTTTCACAATATTTGAAGGGGATCCCACAGAAAATGTGCCGAAAAATCTAAAAAAAATATTTTGTTCCTAGATTTTGATGCAGAATTACGGAGAATCAATCTACAAATCGTTTAAGGTATCCGCTCTGGATTCGGATGAAAATTGGCCAAGATATAGCCATTGCAGGGGGCCATATTGTCCTCCCATGCACTTTTCACAATCTTTGAAGGGGATCCCTTGAGAAAATGTGACGAAAAATCTCAAAAATATTTTGTTCCTAGATTTTGATGCAGAATCACGGAGAATCGATCTACAAATCGTTTAAGGTATTCCTCTCATGAATCGGATAGAAATTAACCAAGATATAGCCATCGCTGGGGGCCATATTGTCCTCCCATGCACTTTTCACAATGCTTGAAGGGAAGATCCTTGTGACGATCCCTTGAGAAAATGTGACGAAAAATCTCAAAAATATTTTGTTCCTAGATTTTGATGCAGAATCACGGAGAATCGATCTACAAATCGTTTAAGGTATTCCTCTTAGGAATGGGATGGAAAGATATAGCCATCGCTATGGGCCATATTGTCCTTTCATGCACTTTGTATTTTAGTTTTGAAGGGGATTAGGATTAAATCCCCCAAAATATTTGACAAAAATTTAAAATGATAAATCGATTCTGCTCAAGAATCAGATTTGATTATAGATTTTTATGTGGAAACCCAGACAACCATAATCTAGGTAGCATTTCCTTGGACATAATCCAAATAGATTTATAGGGAAGACTAGATTATAATTACATAACTTTAGCACTTTGGTGCCGAAAGCTCAGAAGTTTTGGCTTGTTTCCTGGCTAAAAGCAATAGAAAATGGAATTTTACCTAGGCCATTATTGAAGCATCAGTTCATTTATTTATTGTATTTATTCTAGTAATATATGGCCAATTAGACGTGGTCAAGGCAGCTCAGATTCGGCAGGGATAAATATCTATGTACATATTTTAAATCAAACGGACAAGCAATTGTTGAATGCGAAGAGTAAATGCATTTGCATGCTATAGTCTGAGCTCCAATGACAAAATACTATTAGTTTTAGCCCTCAATTTGTATGTGGCCAACAAACCATTACAGGCATTGTCAAATTAAGTGTAAATAACTCGGTTGTATCAACAAATAAATCATTCCACTTCACAGAAAAAGTCCGTTTGCAGTCACTCAACTGAAGAGAGTTGAAAACACAAGGAAGCTAAATTGAACAGAAAATGTGGGGGCGAGAGGGCAATAAAGTGCATTTGCATAATGACAATGCAATTTGAAATAAACGCAGGACACATGTCAACGAATAAATTAATTTACTCTAAAATTATTTATGCAGCAAACAAAGCCAACTACACGAGGAGAAATTGAAACTGACTGCGGGTAATGAAATATTCAAAATAAACTGAACAGTCACTGTGTGATTGAAGATCCTAAAATAATGAGGGTCCATCGTTTCAGTGTATTTAATAATACCTATTCCCTCTAAGCTAATGGTATATTTTTCAGTGCCTAAAACCAAAACACGCACCCGACGAAATCCAACTGACAATGGAGGCCAGACTGGGACGGATTGGTAGCTTGGAGCATAGAGTCTTCAGAGGGAGCTTTGGAGTGAGCGTGGGGGGTGGGAAATGGGCCTAATGAAGGAAGTATTTGGTGTCTGCTGTTGGCTGAGAGCACATACTGAGAGCACCCCTGTACTTGCGAATGCAATTGCACCTGCACCTGCTGTCGACGGACGCCTACATGGATTCAATCTGGTTTGGCCCCGGCATCGTCATCTGCATTAATTGTATGGCTATGTCCATGGCTATGATGGGGCTTGCTCTTCCAATGATGACTATGGCTCTATTTGCCTAAACTGCCGAGACTTGCCAAAACTTAAATAGCCCCAGCCATTTGCCACGATTTCTTCACCCAGTGGGCTGGAGGAGGCTCTAAAATATACAATCTTACCATTCCATGGCAACCAACCGTCCGTGGTTCGACGTTGGCCACTTTTCAATTATAACAAAAACTCCCTCAAACGAAACGCAGTGGCCAACACTCAAAGGCGTGCAATTTGAAATGCCAATTGATTTTGCCCCGGAATAAAAAATATGTACATTTCTGCTGGCAATCCGGGCGACTTGTTAGTTTGTGGCACCACCAGGCATCCACGCAGGCAGGCAGGCAATAGAAAAAGAAAAATTCTTCATTCAAAACAGAAAATAAACTGAAAGTGTTCCAGACAGATGGGCAAGTGATAAACGAAACGAATAAGCAATGCCCTGGATAACCTGTGAGCAAAATCTGAATGGAACTTTAATTGAAGTCTATCCATTTCTATTAGCTTATTGTTTGAAGTATATAGTTTGGTGATTCATATAAGCACTCTTCCCTTTCTTTCATTAGTTATTTGAGTAATATAACGACACTTCACTTTAAATAATTAAATTCTATTATACTAGATGTAATGCCAAGCCAAATACTATCACCCACTAGAACAAAACAAAATCATGACCCAAAAGAACCATCCAACCGTCATCACAAAACCAAAGTCAGACCAGGAGCCACAATCCCAGTCAGTCAGCTACATTTTCCCTCCTCACTCTGGGAAAGTTCCATTCAATTGTGCTTTGTTCGATTCATGGCGCGTGATTTTTGCAACTTGTGTTCGCGGCTTTGCCAGGAACTATTTTTACCCAGCCACCATCCTCCCATCTTTTGACCAACCGCAGTAGGAGCCGCAAACATTTTAGCCAGGAGCCGCAGCTACAATGTTGACAACGTCAACCCGTGTCCGTGTCCGTGTTGTTGCAGCCTCCGCTTCCATGTCGCCAGTGTTTGTCCACAATTCAAAATCATTTAAGCGCACTTTCTGCCATTTCTACCAGCACCAGCGGAAAAAAAGTCCAAGTCTGAAGGCCCGGCTGGTTGGGCTCCCTTCTTCATCATCTCCACGTTTTTTCTTTCATTTGAATCCTGATTTTCTTTTTATGGATTATTTTCACGCCTTTGGCGCTTTTGCATTTTGCCTTTTTGCGGACCACATTTTCCAATGCTAGGGAAAAAAAAGTAAGTCCGTCGACAAGCATATTTCTTTGGCCTGGGCATTATAATTGAAAATCCCACAAAGGTGTTGTCGTTGCTTTGTGACTAAATTGAATTTAGTAATCGGTTTTTTATCGACCATTGCCAACTAAAAGTACATACACCGATTTCACCGATGTAGCTCCTGCTGACCGCTCCTTTCTGCCATCAAAATGGCTTCGGGCACTTTCTAAACCATGTTTTGGCACGTGCGCCGCCAGTGTCCACTCTTTTCCAGAGCCATTCCCACCCAAAGTTCCCCTTCTCCGAATCGCAGGAGTTTCCCTTTATGACTGCCCTGGGGTGCCGCCGCCGCTCAGTCAATTGCACAGACAATAACCCCGAATTGGGCACTTATGAACCCCATACGCCACCATCACGGAATTGGAGTTGCACATTTTTTTAGGCGTAAAAAGCGCTCTGGGGGAACTTTTATTATAATGTTATTTAATGGAGTACAATATAAACATAGTCATTAAATTAAAATAATTCAATTTAATAATAAATAAAGATTTAAATGGTTGTTTAATTTTATAGTTCATTGACTTTCACAAACAAGCCTTTTATTTGAATGATATAATTCATTCAGAGTTACTTATTTATTTCTGTAGAAGCATTATAACTTATATCCGTTTCAAGAAACTCAGTCTCACACAAATTCGACCTCAAAGACATTTATCACGCTATTTAATGGTGGCACTTTCCTTCAACGGCTTGGTCTGGTTCATTAAATATTTATGGGTGAACAAAGGAATTATAATTTCTATTTTATTCAATTCATTTACCAATTAAACTGGAAATAGTTCACCTGCACTACTTTTTTAAACTTGAAATACTTGCGAATTATGTAAATGCTGGGAAAGGAGTCCCAATCACTGAACTTATAAATGGGGGTGTTGACGTGATTAAGTTAATGGATTAGGCCAGGGCGGGACTTTTGAATTCACCAGTTAGTTTTCAGCTTTAGTTTTAATTAAATTGGTGAGCAGTTGAAATGTGGGAGTGGTTTATCAATATATCACAGCATAGCGTGATCATAATTAAGGATCATAATTCAATACTTTTTTAGGGTAAAAGCAGACCCCATCCGATCGCGTGGCTTTCGGAAATTGAATTGAAAATTTGGTAAGTAATTATGTGGGATGAGCTGATCATATTTTGTGGTTAATTTAAAGCCATAGAAAGTGCAAAGGTAAGCCGATGATGGGTGAAAGGAATGAAGGCAGAACACACTACTGCAAACAAGAGGGTCTGTGTCATGCAAAATCAATTTAAACGTAATAAGATGGTCGCCCTGGTAATTGTCTGTTAATGGCTTCATTACAGGCCCCCAGACAACAGACCCCAGCGAATACGGTAGTTAAAGGCAGGCCAGCAAAAAAGCATAAACAAAGCCGGGCTAAGACCTGACCTAAGGCAATATAAGCAGTTCTCTCCGCCCCTCCTGAAAAATGCCCCACCATTACCATGACTCACAGAGCACGCGACGATGGTCAAAACAGCTGAGAAGTCTCCCAGGTAGACCTGTGAGAGTTTCCCAGGTGAGAGAGAAAACCTTGGCAAGCAGTGCACAGTCGCTGGGGCAAGCAGTTTACCCCAGAGACCAAATAAACAAACGCGCAGCCGCAAAACCACATTCAGTTTCAATTGGAACGCTGCGCGTGCGCCGTGAATAAAATTTCGCGCGCTCCGCTGATTTTTTAAACGTCTTTCGGTTCGTTTGTTACAAATCATAAAAAACAGTTTCGTTTTTATTTTTCAAAACAAAAAACTGAAAACCCCAAACACAAATCGTGCAAATTATGAACTGTCAATATTAGTTGCCATTATAAGCCCCTTGGGTGTTTGAGAAATATTCGGCTTGTGAAAGTTGGGCATAAAAAACAAATTATAATTCTTATAAGAAGAAATTTACATATGGTGTAAAATGACACACCAAATAAATTGTGAAACTCCTGAAAAGATGTGTAGAACAAGATGAAAAAAATTCCAATTCCAATCGAAATTATAAATATTGTGACCCAAGACAAAGCAAATCAATGACCCTTTAAAATGTATCTAGATTAACGCCCCAATTTTTTTCTAATAGATGGAGTGAAACAGATCTTAAGAATTTATTGAAAAGTATAAGATTGAAAAAAGGTTGATAGAAAAATACACAACTTTAGCAAAGAAATCAATGTTAATAGAGGTTTAGTGGTAGCAGCCAAAACACTTCAAAGCTCTGAGGAAACAAAAAAAAAATTTCACCTGAAGAAAACATTTCTTTTTTTTCTTAGAGTTTTTAGAATTAATTCATAGACTGGTTTACCAAATTGTTTGAAACTAAAATCCCACAAAACTAACCCAGTATTTCCTAAAACAAAAAGCATTCTTTTCTTTGTTGACTCGACTTGGAGCACACTAATTTATGCAGTTTTGAGATAAAAAGGCATCGCCCCATCATAGAACGTACAATTCCGAGCATTTTCTATGCAAATTTATTTTCGTTGATGACGAATTCCAATCAACTAATGACTTTTTATTTGAAATACGATAAATACTTTCAGTTGTTTACCAAATATGTTTCACTAAGCTGCATTCGAACAGGATTTCAGGCAGTAATAAATAAACAAAAGTGATAAACAATCGAAACAATGCGGATCCCCAAGGGAAGATTGACCAGCTGGTTGCTGCTAATACTGGCATTTGGTAAGTGCAAATCTTTAACTTACCCGGTCTTACCTCTAAGCCAACTTAGTTAGAACCATAAGACACTGAAAACCAGTTTTTTGGTTCCATTTCGCCTTTTTGCCGATTGGGTGACTGAACGGGAGCAAGGTCGTTTATGTCGCACTACTGAAAAATGTCGTTTTCGGTTTGCGCACCGAAATATTAGAGATTATGCAATCTGGAGTGAATCCCCGACTCCCCCACAACTGAGGACATGCGGGGTTGAGATATGGGATCACATCGAAATGCCAACAATGGCGCTGCAGGGCTCTGACCATCAATTGTCGGCCAGCCAGCGAAAACAGTTGGCAATATGAAAATGAAGTTTAAATACCAGCACCAGCAGTGGACGAAATCCCAAATACGTGCGCAAAGTTGCGTTTATGTATATTTTTGTACCGGAGCGAAAGTACGCGGTGGATCCATTGCGGATTCATAATGCGTCCTCCATCTACAAGTCTGGGGATAATTCGCACTATGGGACACAAATCCTACCGTCAATTATAATTTATTATAATTTTATCTGAAGGGGATATTAAATTGGTTTCATACAAAAGACAACTTTATATCAAAAATCTAGATTCATTTATTTTAATTTGAAGATATCATAATTCTTACCTCCACTGTATATCTGATAGAGTTGAGCCCGGTAAGCCGGGTATTGATGGGGCGACATAAAAATTATTATCGCCATCAACATCAACATTGACGGCATTCGGTGACGGTGAATTACACCGCCAAGTGGATAACTAAACTGGACCCTGGTCCTGGGAACGGGATTTGAAATGGGGGATACGGTGTAAGGGGCATAGATGAGTATTTCAGAGCCCAGACCAAGTTGGTGCCATCGGGCAAAGTTGAGGTAAACGTGCTCCACTTCGAGTGCGCGGCATTTGGTGTGCAAAATGCAATTTCCCAGCTTTGGATGCAGGAATGTGTACATTTGCCAGTGTCTGCCAGTGACTTCGTGGGAGATTGGGCAGATGCTACGGAATGTTGGGATCCATGTAAAAAGATATTTCGATTGGGCAAAGTTCGCGCAAGCGACACGAGATGAAATACCAAAAATTGTATTGCAATCTTTCACCAATATAAACAAAATAAAACTTCCCGAGAAAATTATGTTAATAACTTCCTAAAGCGAGCAACTTGGCATGCCTAATGTCCAAAATGTGAAAAACCAATTACAGTCATCGCAAGTCATTAATTTACCACCCAAAAATGAAGCAAAAAACTTCACTTTGATGAAGTTCAACCTATGCTGACTAATTGCCGCCAACGTTTTGTATTTTACATAATTTGCAACAAGTTTTGTCAACTTTCTGCGGCAAGTTCAAGCGGTGGTGGAGCTGGTGTCGGGGCTTAATAGTCACAGCCGCAGACCCACAATTTGAAGGTCCATAAATTTGCTTTGGGCCAGACACCGGCCAGCTGCGGATATGCTTTCTGAATGTACGGCGGCAAACAAGATTTTTCGCTTGCATTTCGATGAAGTGAAAATAAAGAGAGGGCGTGGGGACGTGGGAGCGTGAAATCCCCTCTGAAAAGAAAAAGTAAAATGTTTGCCGAAAAAATAAAATGGAAAACCGAATGTAATCACATGTTGGCGGACACAATACAGTTCCGCTCTCCGGCGGCCACCGTCTGTGTCAATGACTTTGAAATGATTTCAACGCGAATTTCTCGTTTCGCTTCTCAATCGGCCGCTTACATTTCACTGATCCACAACCGCGGGTCAGTACTCAGTAGTCAACAGTCAGCGGAGATCAGTGTACGTGGACTTTATTAGCAATTGGATAATTGACATAATAAGATGTTCAAATGGGTAGAAAGCAGACGGTGAGCATTGATCTGCCCGAAAGAGTCGCACGTCTCTGAGCCACTTTCGAGATCTCAACCCGCTAACCAAATGTTAAGTCCCGTCTTTGGGAAAAACCACAGCAGAAACAATAGAGTTCAATTCACATTCTTAGACTTTTGCGGTTAAAAGAAAATTTATAAATAGGTCCTGTATTTTAAGTTTTTGCTTTTTGATTTAATTAAATTTTTAATTCTTTTAAATTACTTTCCACCCTCTCTTAATTACTATCAGTGATTGAATCACTCATTCACTCATTGCACTAGGTATACAATATGATTTGTTAAAACCCTACTATCAGTCTCTGAATTACTATCAGTGATTCAGACATCACTCATTGCACTAGGTATACAGTGTGATTTGTTAAAACCCATTTTGAAATTAATTTTTTCTGTAAATTTCCAAGAAATAAAAGTCCGGAGACTATTTATCTAACATCTTAATTGTGGGCTATAAAAAATATGTGTATCTGATCCACTCAACTGAATACAAAAAGCGGGATTTAACCCGTAATTCATTTTGTTTGACACTATCAATATTAATCAAACTTATTCACATATATAGTCAAGTCATTAACCCCTTGATGGTTTTAAAATCATTTGGGGATTTTTGTTATGAAGCTTTCAGTAGAATTTAAAGGTTAATAGAGACGTTCATATAACTTGTAAGAGTAATTTCATTAAATAAAATCTCATTATGATTTCATAAAAATCGAAATGTATTTAATAAATACTAGTTAGGGAAAGGGAGACATGAAAGGTTAAACACGGTGTGAATTGTATAAATGAACAGCAGCGGGAGAGGGCTTTGCAGTTTCACTTTATCTGTCAGCGAGCGAGATGCACGGAATTAGTAAGCTGACTTTGACCTTGGCCTTGGGTATTTTGCTATTTTACCTGGGATTCACATCGGCCCAGGAGGATGCCCTTTTCAGGTGCAGCGTTCAGTACAAATGTTCAGCGGACAAAGAGCTGGTCTGGGCCATGGCCGACGAGCTGTGCTTTGTCTTTCACAACAGGTGTCTGATGCAGGTGGAGCAGTGCTCCCGCAAGAGTAGCGGCAGAACAGAGCTCGTCGAAACTGACAGGGAAACCTGTAAGCCAAACTGCCCGAGAGTTTGCGGGGATGTCTACGATCCTGTATGTGCCCAAATCTTCCAAGAAGAATACATCACCTTCAGCAACGAGTGCGAAATGCTTAATTCCATTTGCTCCAATGAGAAACGTGAGTTAAACAAGAAATGCACACTTTCCATAAAGTAATTACCATTTTTGAACAGCTTACTCCTACTTTGCCAAGGGAGAGTGTGTTGAGCAACCAGTTGGCTGAAAGAGTGAAGTTATTCCAACAATTCTTACATGGTTTTTACTGGAATACAATTATATTTAGAATCCTAAAGTCTAAATACATATTATTTGCCTTTGCTTTAGCCTTTTCCAGTAAATGTTTACATAAAGATTCAACATCATAAACCACTACTGATTTTGTTCACTGGCCGGTGTTACACGACTCGCAACTGGATTTGGCCTTATGCCGGACATGACACGTACTATTCGGTCCCTAAATGCATTTTAACCCAATTATTTGAAAGTGCCTTGACCAAAAACAGGATTTGCAACAGCGTCGCAACGAAAATAAAAGGAGAGCTTGCCACACAGAGGTGTTTTGCAATAATGTCTTGAAGCTGCTCACCCCAACAACAAGTTGCACAACTTTTACGCAGCAACTGGCTGGCCAAGCAATTCAAGTTCAATGTTGTTTGGCTTTTCCAGCTTAAGCCGGGCCAGTACCACTCGCTTCCTGATTGGCGGCGATTGATCGGATTTAATAAAAGAAAATTTTCCATTTTCAATATGCAAAACTCATTAAAGAGACCACCACAAAGAAGAAACTTCAGCTTCAGCTGCAGCGCCAATGTCCTGGGGGCAGTTTCGCAATTACGCGATGTCCGAGCGAGGTTGTTGCAAAATTTGCTTCAGAGCTGCGGAGACCGCATCGACCGATCCAGGTTCGAAGTATTTAAGTTTGCTTTCATTTGAATTACCTTGGTGATTTTTTTCCTTACCACTTAGGGTATTTTCTTTATTTTGGCAAAGAGAACATAACTTAAGTCACATTTTATAAAAATTAAGAGGACGTATTTGGATGCATATGATAAATAGCATTTGAAATGCTTTCTTGTTTGAAAAGCGAAGGAAGTGAAGACTATTCAGTAAGGGTATTCCAAATTTCTCGACTTGAAGGCTTATTTTCTTATAATACCCCATTTTCATTTGCATTAACATTTCTTGCGGAGCTTTTCACTCTCTTTGTCTCGCATCCACTTTTCACCCAATGATTTGATTGTTTTATGGCCGTTGGCAAGTTTACACAATCGCAAGCCGAATAGTTATCAACTTGTCTGAGAAGCGGGCTGTAGTCAAGTGCCTGGGTCCAGGCGGAAGACTTGCCAGCCTAACTCGACCACAGATACCCCCATATCCAAGCCGCGTACTGGGCATACATTTCCGATCGAATGCAAATTTCCTGCAGTTGAAACTGGCTCAACGCCTTGTCCAACGCCTTCAGTAATAACTTAATTGATTTATAGCTCTCTCCCCGCCAAATATTCAGACGATGGTCCCGTTTTCTGTTTTGTCATCTTGCGGGGGACGAAAACATAAAAAACATTCTCTTTGCCAAAACCGGTGCCAAGAATTGATTTTTAATGTGCTTTGATAAGTTTGGGTCGTTAAGTTTTGATTGTCTCATCGCTACTAATGACAGAAATTTGAAAGTCTAACACTCGATATCCAAAACTCATTTGTCGCGGTCTTAATTAGCAAACAAAGAAGTTCACGTGTAATAATTAAGCATAGGGAAAATTTTTGTAATATGGTTTCATAAGAAAAGTCTGCACACATCATAAAAAAAGGAATTAGGCGCTTGGCTGATTTAAGAGTCAAGATTCAAGACCGTGTTTTTATGTAATGAGTGAGGGACTAGTACTAGTCATAGCCTATAAAATAATAAGGAAGCTTTAAATTAAATTTTCTAATCCCCAATGAATAGTCTCCACTGAAAAAATGTTATTATGCAAAAATATCAATTTCAACAGTGCGATATTTGCTTATTGAAATCCCCACTTATGTGCAGCACAACCAAAAAATTGAATAAGAGGAACCCGCTGCGCTGTCAAGCCGAGACAAGTCCTAAATTACCTCACAAGACCATAAAAAGTGGGCTAAAAGCAAAAGCCACAAAATCAAAAGGCAAGATCTGCCATGGAGTAAAGTCAGCATGAAGTAGAAAGAAAAACCACTGCCTCCCAGGTGTAAACTGTGTGAATATTTTTCGGTTATTACACGCATTTTGTTATTATTATTTACCCCCTCCATCCAGGTTGGGCTTTTGTTTTTTGGCAACTACACGAAGCCTTCGGCCAAATAAAGTCTTAAATGAAAAATGTCAACACATAAGGCGATGTTTTTTATGATTATTAAAAACGAGCAAGTAGAGCAGTAGTTTAAAAGGGTGAGGTTGGAGCAGACGATGTGTAATGCCAACAAAATGCCGCATTTGGTAAGAGACATTCCATTGTTGCTGTTACTGTTGCCATTGTTATTGTTTTGGTTATCGCTGAAACTGTAACTGAGCCTAGCAATTGCTGATATACTTAGTGCAATGATGACGGGCTCGTGCGTAACTTTAAAACAACCCAACCCGTTAAACTAGCACACAGGGAAAAATATTTACCTACAAGGTGAGAATCTAAAAAAAAAATTATTAATTTTAAAACAAATATATTTTGGGTTACCCAACTTTTCTTCAGTTCATAATTTTTCCTTTACCCCAAATCATTGTGACATAATTTTTCTTTGTAGCTGTGGCTGATGAAGTTTCGGCTCAGGCCAGTAAAATTATGTCCCACACCTGACTTTTGGGCCAAGAAGTGTTTGCTTTAATTAGTGATCCAATTACCCAGCTTGTGATATATGAGACCCGGCTGGAGTGAAAGTTTAGTGCAACGCATATTTGTGGGCCAAGTGGCGCGTGTTAAATTAAAAACCACAAAAGACTGCTTGGATATAATAGCTTGGATTAGAGCCAAGCGCACAATCGGAGGGGTTGACATCAAATATGGCTAAAAACCACCTGAACCCGTCTCGATAGCCAAGTGCACTTGTTGCAATTGATTGCACAAAGTAACCACATAACTGAGATATTTTTCTTTATTGCAAATAAATGATATACAATGATGGGGATGCGACTCGGGGATGGAACAGGTTAATTGGCCAACTGGTGGAAAGTTGGTATTTCATTGATGTAATGACGGTGATCGCAACGGGAATGTAAGCAGGCTCAATCAAATGGGGAATTTTCTCTTACTCGCAAGGCTTCTTCCTTAGTTGGTTTTAAAAGCAATTTACAAATTATTTCAAAAGCCTAAAATTAATATTTTAACAAAGTGAATCACTTATTCATCAAGTCGCATTTAAAATCCAATAAAAACTGACTCACTGCATGCAGGAATATCAAAGGTGGCGAAACAATTTCAATTGGGTTTTCCGTTGCATTACACATGGCGAATCGCACACGCTATATAGTATATCGTGCAAGTTATTAGCTAAACTAATCGGGTCTTGGTCCAGACTGACACACCACTATCTCGATTTCGATGTCAACCTGTCGGGAAATTAATAAGAATGCTTGGAAGAACAAATGTGATACGGATCTGGTGATTACCCGAATGGGTTTCGACTATCTTGGCCATATGTGGCTGTAATTAATCTTCGATTGTCACTTATTGGCCGATAGTGCTCATTTGTCAACCGCGAATCGTGCTCGAAAAGTGGATCATCAAGGTTGAGTTTGCGGTTTGCGGGTGATAATTTATGGTAGCTTTTACCCAAATGTTTGTACAGCTCTCAGCTGGGTCTTCATTAACCCAATTAAGGCACAATCAAAACCTATCTGGCCCCTTTCTTGACCTTAACTCAATTAAGATCGCCCATCGCTCGTTTTCTTGTATTTCCCTGGAGGAAGCGTTACTCTATTATTAAGACAAGTTGAATTGGAATGGCATGGCTGTAGTGCACGGTATGCTAAAGTTTCAATCATTTACATTAATTATCTACAATTAAAACCGACCGGTGGCCAACGCATATTTATCGACATGGTTTGGTCAGCTAATTGATGAAGTTGAAGGTCACCGCTCGGATAAGCTAATTATTATGTACGGATTACTAGATTAGGAAACCGTTTTTTATTTCGCCTTTTTCATTTCACGTTTTTTGCACTTTCTGGGTGGCGTGGCTGCTTTCAAGTTCTAAAGTAGCCGAAAAAAAGGCTTTGGGTGTTTGGCAATACACCAGCAACATGCAAACACGACTGTTAACACCTAAAAAGCAGCCAGCCAAGCTTCCAAATTAAGCCAATTAATTTGGCCGGCAGAGACAACAATCGTTTGGCATGAGCCATAGCTTAGAAAAGGCAGCCGAAACGATCTCGAATAAACAATTAACTCGATTGGCCAAGACGTGGCTTCTGATATTTGCTAGAGCGCCCGTAAATTTGGCTACTCAGGGAACGCAAAAACTAACCAAAAATGGCTTGTTTTAAAATGTTGTATAAACTGCAATAGAATTCAACCGTAATTAATTAAAGTGCTTCGCATAGACTATGCTAGCCGAAAGCTAGCAGAAAAACTGTCAAACTTTTTGACTTTGAGCTCAGGAAATCACTATTTATGGGCCTTGTCTTGTGAGTCAGCTGAAATTCCAAGCTCCTCCATTGTCTGCGGGAGATTTCCAAGTTTTCGCAGGCCAACGAGAGCGAAAAGTGCACAGGGTCAGTATCTTTTTTGTTTGGTCATTTCATGATGGTCACAGATACTTTTTTCCTTCCATTGCCAGCGCCCCTGACCGTTGTGGGTCAAAGAGCACTCGCGGTTCTATAATTTGTTCATGCATTGAGCCAAAATATCTTTCGATCTGATTATGATGGGAATCCCCTGGTTAAGTTTGAGCTAATGGCTTGTTGACTGAATATAAAAATGGCTTAATAGCAGGTCTACTGCTTTTTAAACAAAATTATGCGAAAATTATTAAGCTATGTCCGGCTTGCGGGGGAATGTTTTAATGAATCACTTGTCAATTTTTTAAGTTTTTTACTGGTTATTTTGATCTTCTGTTAAGTAGCTTAAAGATGAATAATTTATTATCGAAATATCAAAACTGAACTTCGGAATAAAATTATAGACAAACAACCTACTAATTATGTTAGGAAAGTTTTTAATTCTTTATCGTTGGTGTTTATGGGTAAACATTTGTTTTGAAATGATTGATTCGATGTACTTGTCAAAGGTTGGTTCCTTTTCCTCCGAATTAAGATCAACCATCAATGTTTGACTTTGGTTGGAGCACGCCTCATGCCCAAACAAATTCGTGATACAGATTATGACATTCTCAACAGTAACCATATTAGTTATAAATTTCATTGGTCAGCCCAACCCAGCAGGGCTACGGCTACAGTTTTAAAACGTGACTTCGACGGTCTAATTAACAAGATTTACTTTTTATGTAGCTTTGTTAAAGGTTTTTTCAAACCTAACCGATTTGCTTTGTTTTCTATGACCAGAGCGAGACTGAATGGAAACTAATTCTAGTTGTTAGCGATTAATTCTGCTTGTGGGCTGGGATTAATTGCCATTTAGTAGAGGGGATCATTGTGGCGCTGTCGGCCTCGTCATGTACTCAAAACCTCAGCACCCAATTTCCGCCTTCTATAGCATAATTCAACCGTGTTCTTTGCCAACAGAGAGCAACCACAAATCATCTACCTATTCTTTGTGTCGGAACTAATATTTATTCTGAGAACTCCGAGGAATCGCTGGCGGATCTACGAGTACTGCTGAACCACATTTAGCAGCCAACCATCAGCAGCTGGGCGACCTTGCCAGGCCGATCGATCTATACTATTACTATCTAAATCGATTGCTCGATTTCTGTAGCGCCGCAAATCGATCGGAACCGTAGCCATAAAAAGCAAAATCTAAATTGAAGTTGTGCAGTCTCTGTTGTTTAATTTATGCAATGTTACTGTTTTCATTTCTGGCTTTTATTACATTTCAGTTTGCTGCCTTTGTGTTGGTTGTAAGTGAATTATATTTAAATTTGTTCAGCTCGGCTTGGCTTGGCTTGGCTGGGCTTCGAGTGATAACAATCGGCTTCGAGCCATTTGCTGTGGCTTTTACTTTGTTGCATGCGCAAATAAATTACATTTAATTTGCGTAATCATTTTTCTATGGCAAACATTGGATATAAATATTTTTGATCTCGGCATTGTTGGGCAGAAGTTTGTTACATAATTATCAAGCCAGGAGGCCAGAACCTCCATGAAAGCCTTCAAAGGTAATTTCGGATCCATGGCGATTGTCGCCGGGTCAAGCGAACAGCCTTTCAAATCGTGCTCCATTCGCCCCGTGGGCCACTGTGGGATTTTCGCTCGAATAAGATAGAGAGGTTCAAGCGGTTGGGTCACCAAAGAAACGGAGGCAATGTGACTATCTGGGGAGTGTGTGAGAGACAAATTTACAGGCTTCCATTTAAGGAAGCCTTGGGCTACAAATTTAGACAAATAAATTTTTTAATATGGATATTTCCACTAAAATGAAATATCCAAGGCGGGGATTCAATTAAATCTTCTTCCAATATATTATATGGTTTAAGAATAACACTAAAACCGCCAAAAACCCACACGGATCGAACATAAAATAAGCACGAGCCAGAAATAATAAAACACAAACCTTTTAGCACAGTCATAAATGACAAATCAAAATCTTTACCTAAAGAATTCCTATTATTTCTCTCTTAATCTTGAAACATTATCAACAAATTCACCCAAAATTTATAATTAACTTTAACCGTTTAGTGAGTAAAATTTTATAATCAATACCATTACCATAATCTATAAATATAAGCTAAATGCCACAGATATAAAATGAACGAAAGAAATAAATTACACATCCAACTCCAATTCGAGGAAATACGCGCAATAGGAAGTGTTCGTTGCCAACCTGGCCGTGAAATGTAAATCTTATAATGAGATGCAACTGACCGATGGAAGGCGGAATGAGTTGCAATTTTTTTTCTTCTTTTAACTAAATGTAAGCAGAGAGTGTAACAATCATTTCCATTTCCATACAATTAACGTTCGGCCAATGATAACAATTACTGCACCAACAGTTCCATGGATCGCTGGACGTTTGAAAAACTGGAGTGGAGGTCTAAGATTTGGAGTTGAAGCTTTTTGCCAAGATTTTTGCCAAGAGTTTATGTTATGAACATTCAAAAACATGCCATTTACCATTTAGCTTCACCCAAACCCCTATTAGGGATATTACTTTCCAAAACTAGCTTGGGTAAATGGAATTAAATATTTGTATTACAAGACTGACAAAATATTGTAATTTATTTCCTTTTTCATGAATAAATACAGTTTTTCTTTGCCAAAAATCATAATCTATGGAAAAGGATTGTGTTTTGGAGATAAATCTCAAAGACCGGCTAACAAACTCACCGGTTGACAACGAGGCCAATACCATTTTGACTTTGATAAACGCAGTCAGATTTGATTTCAAACTGAGGAACTTATTGCAATGTTTATTTAATGGGCGGTTAATTTTTGTTTTTTGTATTTGTAAGCTGTCCACAAAACGTCAACACACAGTTCAAATGCTTATAATGGGTGCCAGTGCCGGATTGCGACATTTGCAAACGAACCGCGATAGCCGGCCGATTGGAGGAATGGAAGGAAAACCCATTCACTTTTCTGTTTCTGTCCGCTTTGCTGGCGCAATTGTTGTCGCCGAGGAGCGGAAAACGTGGAAAATAACAAAACACCCCCCGTCACAAAAAAAAAGTTTAAATTTTTATACTATTTTATACAAATTTATAATAGCTATGGCGATGTGATCAAGTTACAGCTCCGCCTCGAGCGGATATTTATTCTGGGTGATGGTTGGGTTCGATCGGCGAGTTACTCATGATATACATATAGTACGGATTAGCGAGTTCTCAACGATTGTAGGAATGCAACTTAAAGGTCGGAACCGAAACAATAGCATACCTAAATCCATTAAAGGTTTGGGTGTGAATTGCTGCAAATTGCAGGTTTCACACGTGGGAGTAGAATATAAAATAATTTAACATTTGGTTTAAGCTCTGACGTGACTCAACGATCTTAATATGATTCTATTATTATAGATAGCTAGTTACAGGATTTGGTTTAAGACACAGTAACAACATATGTATATAAATACCATTTATTATTGGTATTTATAGTTATCTTTTAGCTTTTGTTTTTTTACGATTCTCCTCTGCTAAAGGGAACATGTGATTGTAATAAAGAAATTAAAACTTTACGATCTAGTTGAACAGTTATGCCTCAAGACATAAACAATAGTCGAACCAATCTAGGTTTATATCTCAATTCCAAACTGAGTAGAGGCTGTTGGAAAGGTTTTATTGCCAGACAATAGAGGGAGATCGCTCCAAATCCGAGGGTCTTGAAACGTAGCCACATAAAAACAGAAGTACATGGTAATTTAGTTCGCACTTTAGTTGGCTAATATTTGGACCACCCGAAATTGTGCGTTTGGTTTATTGCATTTTACGACCTCTATAATTTGTCTTTTGGCCAAAAACGTAAGTGAAGGCAAATCTGTGGCCAAAATTCAGCTCCGATCGGACAGCCAGCAATTTTGGCTCGACTTCTTAGCCCCGGCTCGTGTAATGGCTGCTTTACAGATGTGGAGTTTATGGCTTACATGGGCGATTTTACAATTTGGACCATAAATGGCCAAAGGCGAGAGTTTTTTTTCTTCCTGGCATCATTTTGGCCATTATAATTTGGACTCGGCTCGTGGCCTGAGGGGCACAATAATCGGATTCGGATTCGGTATCAGGGAGGGAGGGGGAGACTAACTAACCAAATCAGTTAGCGTCGTGCAACCTCAGGCACTCCGCGAATGAGGAGATGAGATGGCCGCCACAAGCATTTCAAAACAACAATACGCCGAAAAATTAGAAATGGGTGGCTGATAAATCGGGGGAATCGGCCGCACACGATGACAAAATTAAAATTCATTCACGCTCAAGTAAATATTTACGCAATAAATTTGCATTTAATTGCATTTGAGCGAAGCATCCTGGTATGTGGCCACAAAACACTGTCCAAAATCAAATCAAATTAGAAAACAATCCGCCATCCACATCCACCAATAGCTGCGCTCCTCCACTTCAAAAATTCAACTCTATCCAGTCCCCCAGTTCTGTCGAGTGACCAAAACAATTTGCTATTGTGTCGTAGTTGCGAAAATCTAATCAAATTATGCGCCAGAAATGTCAAAAAAGCGTGAAATGTTTGGCTTCGGGGCGGGTTTAGGCGAATTAACCCCCAGATTTGCTCATTGAACAGGTGAGTACTCCATGTCTGGTTCACCTGTGTCCCGTCCTGTGTGTATATCTATCGATGTGTTATATAACCCATCTTCTACATTCGCTCTCCATGCCACTAGAAATCGCATCAAAATTGCACAAAATAAGAAGCGCTCAACAAATCATTTGCAAATTTTATGCAAAATACATGCAAAAGTGCTTGGCAAATATGGCCTGATCAGTATCGGTATCCGAATCTGTATCTGTATCACAATTCGTATCCAGTATACAGTATCTGTATCTGTATCTGTGCATTTTTGGAACGCTTCGGCGACTGCAACTCCCGAATTTTCCAAAGGATGGGTGCAACACGATGCAAAACAGCGACTGTGACAGTGACTGCGGCTAAAATGTTTTTATGCGGTTCGCTTAATGTGTTTTGGCCATAAACCAACTGACAACTGGCCGAAACAGCTGAAAATTCTATGGTCCACGGTAGCTGTGCGAAACACGCAAATGACAACGATAACAGCTCCCCCCTGAATTCATCTAATGGGGGAAATTTCGACACTCCTGGCCATTCTTCTCATTCTATCAGAAATCATTCTCAAACTTTTGGGGCTTCCCGTTTATTTGTTTTTGCGGCCGCCTAATTGCATTTTCAACATTGCTGCGCCGCACTCCCCTGTTTATATTGTAATTGAAATCTCAACTAGGGTGTGGCCGTGACAAGTTTATTTAGGAGAGGCTTCCTCCCATTCCTTCGGACTAAGCTGACACGTCGCGTGATTTTTTGCTGTCTGAACAAATAGTTAATGCTGTTAAAGAAACACACAATTATTTTAGTCAGCCTGAGAAACTTTTGCATTGAGTAATGTGTGCGAAATATAAAAAGTTCAATTGTAGGCCGTCGGCAATCATAAAAAGCTGCAAAACAAGTCTCATTTACCGAGTTTTTGTCATTGCTGTGAGTTGGTAACTACATTTTAATCATTTTATAGCACGCAAGTCCACTCTAAGGAAGTAATGCTAATAAAATCAAGAATGTTCTTCAAGCCAAGGTAAAAAAGTTTAAATGCCATTCGATTATAGTTTGATTTTTACAAATAATTATATTTTCTTTATCGATTTGATTTCTGGTTTATATATAGTATTTATATTAATTGATTTTACTTGCAAGCAACTAAATAAAGTGGTTTTTGAGGCCATACACATATTTCTAAAATATATAATAATATTTAACTGAAAGACAGAATTTTTAAAAGGATTTAAATCAAAGCCGGAAGTTGGAGGGAGGACAGATCTAATAAGCTTCAGAGTGGTACAATGACAGCGACTGCAGCATAAATCTGACACGTTGCCCCAAAATTAATTCCATACGAGCCACTTGGGAGCCGACTCGACTGCCGTCTCTCGACTGGAAAGTGGCCACAGCAACAGCAACAGCCAGAGCCACAACCAGAGCCATAGCCAGATGGCAGATGAGCCATCGCAAAACATTTTAGTGCCCCGCAGGCGAGACGCACACAGACAACTTATATTAATTAATGCCAAATGGCATTACGCATACGCACAGGTGTACACGAGCGACTGCCGGCCTGAAAGCGATGAAAAAGAGTCGTAAAATAAAAAGACTTTGGTCCACAAAGAAAACAACAAACTAGGAGCACTACTCCAGCTAGGATAGCTAAAATAAAGACTAAACATTTCGGTCTGCCTCCCCCAATGCTGTGGGTGGAATGGAAACACTCTGCTGTCACACATGCCACATGCATGCTATGAGACATGCAACAAGACCTTCCTTGCATCCAAGTTGCCACTTAAGCCTGGCCCGCTCCCCCAATGCAAATTATCTGCCCCACAGCTCTGATTTGGCCCGTACTGCCGGTCATCCATTGTCGTGGCCCGACTTCCAATGTCTGGAGATTGCTAGTCGGCATGGCAACTGGCAACTGGCTACTTGAAACTTGCAACACATGCCTCTGCTCAGGACACGAAAGCGAGGCCAAGCCAATCCAATTCGAGGAGGCCAGGAATGGTAAAGCGGCCGAATCACCATTTACTTATGTTCCACAAGATTGGTCACCTGGCACATGGCTTAAAACCGACTAACCCAATATTAATTCCCCCAAATTATAAACCATATTGATGAGAGTTCAGACAGACTCTGATTAGGTTAGACGAGTATTGCAATGATCCTTTCAAAAACGATTCCTTTGTTGCAATTAATCTTCAAAATAAGGATTATTTTTGACCATTTTTGGGAAGCTAGATCTCTGTTTCAGAAATAAAACCATGGCATAATTATAATCAAACTGTCTCTACAATAGACAATGCGAGTGGGCTTTGCACAAGGTTTTATGGGACATCTCCTAAAATTATAACGGCCATCGAATAAGTTTATTGATTGAGTCACCTCCAAATCACAACCTAATTTGAGCAGAATCTCATTAGGCCATTCTAGAAATTATTTCACTTTTCTGAAACATCTTTCATAAGAGATTAGAGTCGTGCCATAATGAATATTTTCCTCGGCCAAATGCTGCGGCTCACTAAACTCGGCCAAAAACATAGTGGAGAGTGTGGCCAACGATGCACACGACAAACAAATGCCAGTGGGGAAAGAGATGCAACAAAAAATTTGTTTAAAAATTTACCTAATGCTATTTTATAATAGTTTTTCTTGTACGGTTATGACAGCGTGCAGTTTGGTTTTTGGGGTCAGGCTTCGTTGAGTCTGACGTGTTGGTGTTCCCCTCGGTTATTAATTGTGAGGTTTTTTGATCGATTGCACAATTTTAAATGCATTGTTAAGGAGGGAAAACACGTCCCATACGTGTTTCAAACTCTCTAAATATTTTATTATTTCAGAATCAAAAGTTCTCCCCAATTCGGTAAATAAAAAATATTAGGTTTTGTTATACCAAAAGTTGTAATCCCTTTTACTGATTTTAGCTATATATGTATATACACGAATCCCAATATTTTATTAGGAGACAATTTAATCAGATGGTAGAGAAGTTCTCCATCTGACAAATACCTGGAAGTTTCTGTGATACCTTTAATTTACACCGAACTGTGAAATCAACGCACGTGGCGAGTCCTCTCTTCGCTTGAGACTTAATGACCAAACAATACTATCCAATCCAACCATGTTTTTCGATTTTTCTTATTAAGAGGTAGCGGGCTGTGGTTCTTCGCTATTTCGCAGCCAGGCACAGTTGAGAATCTCCCGAAGATTCCAGCGGGCATGCGACTCTGGCTCGAGAAGAACAGAGACTGTCGCCTTGGCCTGGGCCGTAATCAAGTCCTGCAGCTTCCTACGAAAGGCGAACTTCCTGTTTCGCTGATCCTCCAGCAACTTGGTCAGATTGCTGTCGTCGAAGGGCATCTTGGCGTTCATCATAATGAAGAGGATGACGCCAAGGGACCATGCATCAGCCAGCTTTGGGTCATATGGTCGTCCGCAAACAACCTCCGGTGCAGCATAGGCAGCAGATCCACAATAGGTCTCAGACTTCATCTCCCGACCGCTATCATCCCGGCAATAGCGAGCGAATCCAAAATCGGCCAGTTTAATATTGAGCCGCTTGGAGAGCAGGATATTCTCGCACTTAAGGTCCCGATGGGCTATGTCATGGGTATGCAGATACTTCAGGGCCTTGGCCATCTGCAAAAACCAGATCTTCGACTGTTTCTCGTCGATGGGACCCGTTTTCTTGATGTGCGACAGCAGATCTCCGTTCTCCGCGTAGCGCATAAAGATGAATATCTTGGGACCGCGCTGGAGAATGCTGTGGATCTGTATAATGTTGGGATGGTCGATCTTGGTGAGGATCTCTAGTTCGCGCGGGAAAAACTTATTGACAAAATCGGTCGGCGCTTTGGCCTTATCGATGATCTTGCAAGCCAAGTGAACTCCGTGCCCGGCATCATCAGCATATCCGGCAGTGATAACAGTTGCGTATGATCCCTCGCCGATTTTATGGCCCACATTATAGCCACGCTGAGCCAGTGCATCCACATCAGAGCTTCGTGTGGTCAACTGCCTGTTCCCAGAGCTGGCGTTAAATTTTGACATTCTAGACAAATTCTTGTGGCAATTAGTTGTTTCCAATTAATTCCCAAATTTTTAGTTTTTTTATTGCCAAAAGTTTCGCCGAATGGCGAAAAGTTTTTCCTCTTCCTTAAGTGTGTTCTTCAACTACAAAAATTGCAGCATTTAATAGATGGCTGATGGCTGGTGCATGGGTTAGAGTGTGATAATTACCGTTTCGTTGGTTGATTTCACAAAACTGGAATTTAAGGGAATCTATCTATTTATTCATACGAAAATCAGGATATAGAAATTTTGACAAACTACAAACGTAACGGAGAGGGAAAGACAAATACAAAAATGTATAAAACCTTCACTAGACTGTGTGATACTGAATTTTGCCTAAAAGTTCAGGGACTACTAAGGTGGAGGTGTACATGACATTAAAAGAAATGTTTCGTTTGTGGAAGCAAAGACTAACTCCATATAGTGCCTGAGTACATCGGCCATAAAATGTGCTCATATAGCCTCAGCTGGTAAATAATGTTTGGCCATTATTCGCTTTGATAAACAAATAGTAATTGTAGAACATACAGGCTCGGTTCAGGCGACAGCTCAAGATCTAACTAAACATATTAAGTTTGCAATTAATTTGAAATATATGCTTACTTAAATAATCGTTTTTGTTTACAGCTTTCACACTCCCAGCTTTGTGTAAAGCCACTGGCTCAACCCAAATGCCGGGCCACGCTCGAGGTGGCCACAGCAGCAACAGTAGCATTGGTGATTCTGAGCTCAGTGCCTCCGAGCGGAGTCGACGCCTCATACCCTACATGGCTTTCTATTTGCCCGCCCCGGAGTTGCCCATTAATCAGCAGTATGTGGCCAAGCACTCATCGTCCGCCGGCGGATCCCAGCTGCAGGCACCATCGCCTGGAAGGATCCCAGTGCCTGTAGCCTACATGCCACAGCACCAGCAGAAGCATCATGCCCACTCGCACCTCCATGGACCGCCTCATCCGCCCCCACCAGCGCCGCACTATCAATCGGGAGCAGGCGAAGTCTACCATAGTCTGGCCATTGGTGGCCACCAGCATCCTCATCCCCATCCGCACTCCCACCCGTCAGCTGGCCATGCCAAGGAGCAGCACCCACACTCTGATTCGGGTGCCACGTTTATTGCCTACAAACCATTGAATCCACCGCACAAGGCAAGTGTCTCTTCTCTTACAGTCTTAACAATTTACTCTCAAAGTGGGCAATATCTCAAATAAGTCTAAACTGAACCTGCAATATCTTAAAAACTAAAATCAGTAGTTGGTTTTTAATATTGTTCAAAATATTTAAATATAGTGGTTCGATTTGAAAGGGTACTCAAATAGTAGATGCATATTTTTCAGTCCTCGTTGATTACATTTGATTTCATGGGACATAAATAAGCAGAAATAATCAAGAAAATCATAAATTTACACACGCACAGCACAAGACGGTGCAGCACTTTCCACCGCTCCCGCCGTCACCTCCGCCACCATCGAAGGAGCAAGTTCAGCAACCACAGCACCACCTCCACCAGCAACACCAGCACCAGCACCACCAACAACAGCAGCAACAGCAACCAGTGCAATTCGAGATGCTATCACCGGGCTTGGTGGCATCATCCCAGTTGCAACGCCAGCGAGGCAAACAATCAAAAATCAATTTAACGCCGTTTACAGCGCAGAACACATTGCCGGGACAGTTTATACCCATTATTTATACGCCAGTGAGCAGCAAGCCGGGCTCCTCCAGTGCCAATTACAATAACATCAATAACAACATGAAGCAGCCGGCGGCGGTGGGCGCTGAAATAGTGTTCCAAGCGGCGCCACATAAAAATCCCCATCAAACACCAATCGCCGCGGATTATGCAGCAGCTGGAGTCTCCGCCGAACAGACTGCCTCATCGGCGGCTTCTTCCTCCGAAGAGGAGTCGGAGAAGGAGCCAAAAGGTCCGCCAGTACAGCAAGAGGATCACTCATCCCAGGAGGAGCTGGCGGTGGTCCAAGTGGAGGAGCAACAGCAGCAGCCTCAGCCGACACCAAGGTAAGATTTGCAAAGATTTGCAACACGTTCAACATTTTGTGTGAAAGCTCAAATGTAAGTCAAGCTGCGATCTCATGAAACAATTCACATTATAAGCTTTGATTGGCAAGCCACTTCTCACAGCCACACCCCCGAATAACGCCCACAGACACACCGTGTCTAGCTTGCAGTTGCAATATTGCATGTAGAATACAAATTACAAATAATGTTGCCACCGCTGCTGCCACAACAGATTCATGTCAATAGATGCTTGCAATAAACTGTGCCGTAACACAGCATTTAATTCATTTCATGTGCCAGACAGTCATTCTTAATTAAAGGCAGTTTTTTTAATACACTTCAGAAAGCTTAATGTATTTTTTTGCAACTCAAAATCATATATATTATTATATATCATATATATTAACTCAAAATATTAAGGCTGAGATGGCCAGAGCTGAACTAAAACTTGAATTGAGGCCGAGACTGTGGCCAAATACTGGATGCATACAGTGCCCTTGGGCAGAAAAATCAATTGCATTAAATGCACCGGACCCAGACCCAATCAAGCAGAAGTCTCAGACTCCGTCCGCTACCACATCTCCTTCGATGCATCTCCGACCGGATGACGTAAGATCCATGGCGACAGCGAGTGCAGCTCAGATTGCTGTTCGATGTTCGGCATGAGGCACTGCCAGTGGGCAAAATGGGCCGAGTTTCTCATGCACCACTCATCATTCCGTGTTCTTGTAGTAATTGTCAAATTGCAAATTCATGTCATAAACAGCCACGGGGCTGAGGTCAAAAATCTGTTATGCAATCCCATCCCCAGAGAAAGGAAACATATTCGCCAAACAGGCAACATTTTTACAACCTACCAACGGCAGGCACACTTTAAATGAAATGATTTAAATCATTTCGGGTAACAGTTTAAAAAAGGACACAAGAGTGTCCAGTAGATTGAGTAAAACCTTTACACAATAGCTTCTAATCCAATCCATAACCTCATTGCATGATGACCCATCCACAGCATTGGCTACGTCTCCGTTTCGGTTCCCGATTCCGAGCCTAGCTCAGTCACCGCCACCACATCCTCTAAAACTGCATTGATAATACATCAAAAGTCGCCGGCTTTCGGGCATGTAAGTAAATACGAAAGCTACTTCAACATGGCCCCACCCTCGACCAGCGGCCACCATCATCCTCATCCGCAGCAACAGCAGCAGCAGCATCCGCAACACCTGACGCCCCAGGAGAAATACGTGCTTTACTTACAACAGCGCATGAAACACCAAAAACATCAGCAACTGCTGCAACAGCAACAGCAGCAGCAGCAGCAACACCACCAACAGAATTACGACTTCCCACATCCGGTGGTGCCAGCACAAAGCAATACTCTGGCCACTGGCAGCCACCATCCTCCATCCACTCATCTGCATCCCCAACAGCCTCCGGTTCACCAGCACCACCATCCCCAGACCACTCACCATCATTCACACAAGTATGACACCCTTTATGCAAGGCCGGATGCGACTGCCGGTCAGCAGGTTCTCCACATTCCTCTACGGGCCCTCATGGCCCATGTCCAAGAGTCCCAGTCGCAGGCCGAGTCGCAAGCGCAACCGCCGCGACAAGAGTTTATAAAGGATGAACCACTCGGGTAAGTCACTCAGTCCCGCAATGGGATTCAAGGATACACTTCATCATAGGCCCCATGAACCATATTCCTTTGGATTATATTATTTAATGATTAATACTCCCTCTCAGTTCCCCAGCACCGCCCCAGCAGTACATCGATTATTTAATAGACGGTCCCAGGCAGTCCCTGGATGAGGACCAACAGCACGAGCGTCCTTCGGCGCCCCAGCCACCGCAGCATGCTTACATCCTGGTGACCACGACGGCGCCGCACATCGAACACCAACCTGCACCGCAGTTGCACCACGATATTTCCACTCCGCGTCCCCCCGTCCTTTACAAGCAGCAACCCACTTTGCGACTGCAGCCGGTACACAACTACAAGGCCACCAGACGACCCATTTATGTGACCACGCCCTCGCCAGCAGCTGCGCCCACTCCCAGTCACACGGTTGAGATTACGCCCAAATATGTTTACGTTTCCGGAAAGCCACCGAATGGACCACAAAATGAGCTCGCCAGCAGGGAGCCCTCGACGCACACGCCCATTAAACTGAAACCGGTCTACAAGTACGCCCACGAACGGCCTCCACTGACACCAGCCTACGTTCCAGAGGACGAGGATCAGTTGCCCGACATCCGTACCTCATCGCTGGCCGAGATCCTGCACAAGCTCCAAGCGAGCAACCATCTGCCCCAGACCCTGACGCCCGACAACATTGACAACTCCATCAAGACACTGATACGCATTCTGCAGAACCTCAAGCAAACCCAGACGATAGTGCCCAATCCTCCGCAGCACCACGAAGAGCACAAGCACAGCTCCCAGGATTATGACTACAATACAGGGAGTGGCGAGGATCATCCCGCAACGTCCACAGGCTCAGAAGAGATAACCGAGGCAGTGGTTAAACTAAAAGGACCAAGTGGGTCAAGAATTATTTAATCAAGAAACATTATTAAAGGTGATACTTTGGTAGATAAACATCCTGGACCGAGTACGGGAAGACCTGGCATCGATTATCCCAACTACGCCGAGATCCCAAAGACGAGTTTCGAGTGCACTCAGCAACGCTACAAGGGATTCTTCGGCGACCCAGAGACCAATTGCCAGGTGTGGCACTACTGTGATCTTAACGGAGGAAAAGCCTCTTTCCTTTGTCCCAACGGAACCATTTTTAGTCAGGTAGATATTGAAGGTTCCAAGCTATGGGATTATATTAAAAAATAAACTTATTTTCAGATTGCTCTGACCTGCGACTGGTGGTTCAATGTAAAGTGTTCAACCACTCCCCAACTTTATGTTCTGAACGAAAGACTCTACAAGTACATACTGCCCTTTAACCCCAAGTTCCCAGAGGACTACAATGGACCCATTGTGGATAAGTAAGCAGATTTGGCAAAAATATTAATCTCAGAAATATATATTTATATTTAAATATTTCCAACAGATACCTTGCAATGAAGTTTCAGGAAATGGAAGAAAAGATGCGTCAGGAGAAGCAGCGAAAGGCATCCCAGCAGGCGGAGAAACCAGCTGAGGCCTCGTCCACTCCCTCGCTTCCCAAGAATCACAAGCCTGAACCGAAACACGGCAGTGGAATAAACGCCCAAGTCTACGAACAGAGCTCTGAAAAAAATCTACTAATCGATGATGAAATAGATGATATTTCGGAGCGGGGAACCTTCGATACCTACGACCAATCGGCGCCAACCACCATCATGGCACCCACGAGCACCCAGGACACCAAGACCTATGTGCTGAAACCCATCGTTGTGTCGTCCACCCCCCAGCCGCTGCCAGAAGTGGACTTCGAGATAGAACCCACGGCGCCGGAGAGCAGCGAGGAAGAGGACAAGCTTCAGAGTCTGCGGGAGACCAAGGCGGCTGACAAAAAGGAGCGGGAAACCACGAAAGTAAGCGTGGAAAAGCTCGAGGTTATTGAGATTAAGACCGATGGCAATACAGGACAACTGATGCCCATCAAGGGCAGCAGCAAATGAGCAACCAGTGGATAAAATAAAATAAGAAAGCTTGCCATATTTGTAATGTGAAATTTGCGTGTGCGTTGGTTGTACATCCCTAAATTATTTTTAGCGAGCAAGTACTGTAAATAGCTAGCTGTAAATGCAATCTTATACATACCTATAGCAATAGTGAAATAAAATGTGACTAGTAAGTAAATAAATTGTTCAACTCACCTTCTGGCCATTCTGCATGTACTTCAGGGCCGTGTTCAGGGCAGTCAAGGCGGCCGGAATGTCACCAATGTAGCGTAGATTCTAAAAATGAGGATGAATGAGTAGAGGAACCGGATAGATATATCTATAATTATATAGAAATTTCTGGTATTTCTTCATTTTACAAGGGTTTATAGTCTAAAATAATATATTTTACAAAATCTTCAATCTCATACCAGATCTGTCAAGGGGTGGACATTGTGTCCTTTGTGGTGAAGCGAGGGACACTCCTCGCAGACCCTAATCCTGCAGTTCACGCACCACGAATTCCGCAGCAAGCTGTGGTTCTTGCACTTCATATCGCTGGGCACTGGAAAGAAGTCATTGCCGACACGGAACCCGTTGCAACGATAGGTCTTGTTATCCGATTTGAACTTCTGGAACATGTGCGACTTGAGGACACGGCTGTGCCTGTGCACCATTTCGAAGCAGTGGTTGCAGAAGAAAGCGTCGCATTTCCGGCACTCCCCGGGTGCTGTATTGAAGTTGCACTCGCTGCATTTCCTTTTCTGGACGACCTCGCTGAGACCTGGACTAGCGGTCATCGAATTGTTGACCGTGTCCATGGACGAATAAGCTGCGCTTCCGGAAACATTTTTCCGCGGGTGCGAGAGACTAAATGTCTCCCCTAGGACATGGTAGTTCAAGTCGTAGAAGTCTCGCACTCTTACGCCGGTCTTGGTGGCCGGATCTTTGGCCTTCAGCATCGGCGGAGCCGGTTCGAGGCATACGATACACTTCAGATCATGGCGGTTGTGCCAAATACACCTCTCGCACAGGTTGTGCCCACATGGCAGCAGAAAGGGACGGTGGCTCTCTATCGGATTAAATAGATTTTGTTTTAAGAATCATATTTACATAAATCATAAACATACATACAGGTTTGTATGTATACTTTGTATGCTTATCATGATTTTGTACAAACCTACTTATTAAACCTACTTAAAGAAAACTTTAAAGAACAAGTCACAAGAAACTTGAGCCACATAACGGCACAGAGCAGCAGTGTTGGCATTTAAAATTAAAAGCCAGAGCCGCTTTTCAGCATGAATATTTTATAATTAAGGCACAAAAGAGTGCAACTAAATATTTTTAATGACTTTCATTTTTGTCGCTTTAGGCTTTCCGTCTGGCAACGCCAAGACATTCTCAAACATGTGCATTTTCAGAAAACTAAAATTAATAAAGAAGTTTAACGAAAAAAATGTAACAAGCCAAGTTTATGTAAATTTGTAATTCTTTGGTCATTTAGGAAATTTAGCTTTTTTCGACTCTTGTTAGCCATACCCAGATTGTAGCTCAAGCAAACACATGCATACAAAAATTCGAGAGCTTCCGCGTCCCAAGAAGTCTCGCCAGTGTTTACGAATCAGATATGCAATGGGAAGCGTCTTAAGCTGAATACTCACCGGCCGGATTTTTAAAGCATGAATAGGTGTAACTATTGTAGCACTTTGGGCAGGTCAAAAGTTCCTTCAAGTTCGACGCCACAAATTTGCGATCAAAATGCTTAACGTAGCTTTCGTCACCCATGTTTTAAACAGAAAACGAATCTGATTTATGTCGATTCTAAGCTAAAAAACTTGTTTAAATTTAATAAAACAAATAAAAATAATATCGAAAATTACATACACCACACTACGCTGCGGAGGATTTGCGGTAAAGAAAGTGTTGCTGGTATTTCTCAAAGCCAATGTTACCACAAAAAATATTATAATTATGGCGATTGTGATCACTGCAAGTTTTTGCCATAAACACCGTGTGATATATCGATAATAAGCTTTGTGGCAAAAAGAAAAAACGATGTAATGAGCACGCCGTAATGAGCTCAAGAAGGCTTCTATAGTCAATTAGGAGGCCCACGAGAAAATATTTTTCTTTTATTTCAATATTTTAAAGCTTAATTTAATTTGTAATTCTCCTTTCTGAATCTTCACTAGATCAAGCTATGGATTATGAATTTTGAAATTTATCAATTTTAACGAAAATCGATAGCCTGTTAAGTGTTTTCGGGTCAGTGGCCAGAGGCGCTTCGAAGAATTTAAGATTTGAATTGTTTAAAAATTGGCGCCCTTTTTCCATTTTGTTTTTGTTTAAATTCCCCTTGTATCCCCATTGATAGAAAAACGTTTTCCATTATAGATCTTTTATTAAAACACACCAGTAATTTAACCCAAACCCATTCAGAATGATAATTTTAGTAAAAGCTTCATTGGAATTCCCATTAACCAAACATGGAGTCCATGAGGGTGTTGTGGCGGTCTCGACGATTGGATTCATCCTGCCTGTATCGACGTAGCTCCTCGTACACCTCGTCATCTGTCTCTAGTTCGTAGCGACACAAAGGACACGAATTCACCTGATAATAATAAATTTAAAATAAAATAGTGGAATAAAAAAATTAATAAAGCTTTACTTTTTTCAGCCAAAGAAGGATGCACTCCTCGTGAAACTCGTGCTTGCAGGGAAGGATCTTGTACTTTTCGCCAGCAGCTCCTGGCTCCTTGCACACCGAACACTCCAGATCATCGCAGACCTCTGATTCCAGAATCTCGTGGACAGGAAGCTCGGCTATAGCCCGCTTGGAGGCCTCCGGCACCTCGATTTCCATGTCGATGCCATTCATTATGGCCAGTACCTGGAGGCGCTTGAAATTCCTCTCAAAGTCGTTGGCTCCCTCCGGTCCGGTCGGCTCATGGCCCAGTTCCTCAAAATAGTCGGACATGGCTGCAATTGTTCAGCAGAGAATCATAGAAGATAGCTAGCTTGATAGAAAAATCCCCACATCCTAGTCCCTCTATTTTATCATAACAAGCATAAAGATATTGAGAGCCAAATGCAATTTTTATTTGAAATTCAAGTTCCTCGTATACAATTGATAACATTCAATCTCGGCTAGGACTCTATTCAATAAACGTTTAATAGTTAGGACTACGTTTCTAAGAGGTCTTTTGCATTTAAAACACTTGCTGTATTAGGTGTAGAATGTCTCATTTAATTGCTGGCAGCCCAACCATTCAATTAAATGTCTAAAATTACAGGCGTATATTGGCTTCTTAATTACGTGAGCTGAGGGGAATTGTTCACACTTGTGAGGGTTTACTGTCCCTTTAAAATTTAAGACTATTAGGCTTTTAAGCCTTTAGGAAAATTGATTTTTGTTTTCTTTTTTAAATTAATTTTTAAACTTTATAAAGGTGGAAGGTCGGCAGAACAAGTAATTATTTATTATTTTTAAAAGATGAGCATTGCTTGTATTCTATTTTTATTTGTGTTTAATTTTTGATGTTTCAAAGAGTTCATCAAAATTAATTCAAAACGTATTATTCATTTATTAAGTTCCTTAAAATATGTCACCCAATTTTAAATAAATATTCCATTTCCATAATGTCAGCCAATAAAAACACATAATATAATTTCTTTTTTAGTTCTTTTTTTTAGGTTTCTTGTTTTTTGTATGATTTTTAATAATATTCACTGTTTAAAAGTAATTGGTTTACGGTTTATTTCAAGGTAGTTACATAACTTGATTTAATTCTACTTTCTCTCCTGATCTCTCTTACTTTCTCCTAAAGATAAACTGGCCTCACTTAAACTTTACATCCTTGCAGCTTTTTGAAAAACTCATACATTGTTTTAGAGCAGAATGATAAAATATAATAAGGTAAAATGTAAATAATAGTAAAACAAAAAAACAAAACTTAGCCGCTAGACTTTACAAATTAGCAATTATGATAGCTAGAGAATAAATAAGAGGCGCCTTGCGGGGAATAATGATATAGAGGCAGGACTGCATCAGAATATCTACTGACTTCAGTGGGCTAATTAAAAACAGGAGCTATATATTAGATATATACGTATGTGGTGTATGTACAGAGCTACTTAAAGTCAAACGAAACGAAAACGAATAAGTACACGATTTTTCAATTACTTTATCCACTTTAGCGGAGCGGGAGTAGGGGCGGTGGCCGGAAGCCGGAGTGGGAGCCGGAAGTGGGGCACATGGAGTAATTACAATGCGCAAAGGATTTATATAGTAAGGCATATATAAAGCTTGGGGACGGGTCGACTTCTTAGCCAAATCGATCAAAAAATTCAGTTTGAAATTAATTCCAAAAATAAGTTTACATTTCACTTTTATACATAAATAAATATTCATAAATAAATTTCAAACTTTTGGGTTTGATTTTTCAAAAATTTCATTGGAAAAACGACTGGCATTCTTCGCTTGCTTACTTTAATATTTTTAAACCTTTAATTTAATTTTATTGAAAGCTCTTTCAATTTAAAACAATTAAAATTTGGTGAATTCCCAAACGTTTCTGGAGGATTTAAATTAAAATCTATACCTATAGCTTACAATCCAAACACATCCTTGCCTACCGAACTCGACCCATCCTACTAAACATACATATGTGTGTATAGATACTTTTCACTAAAGTAAACGATCGGCTGGCGTTAAGATCTATCACTAGCATATACAGTTAGTTCTAGTCTAGATGCTAAAAGCAGCAAACGGCAACGGCTCTCTAGGGGAGGGACTACAGATCCCGATTCCTTCTGGCCTTACGTATCATTAGACTGGCTTTCTTCTTTTCAGGGTGCAGTGCTGGTGGCTTCATGTTGGTGGAAGTGGAAGTGGAGGTGGCGGTGGCGGTGGCTGTGCTGATGGTGTGATGATGATCCAGGATCCGTGGCTACTAACTAGTCAGTGATGGAAATCTGCGCATAGCCCACCAGGGACCGTTCGTCGGGCACCTCGCCCGGCTGCACGCCGGAGCTCAATTGGAAAGTGATTGTTTTCATCGTGGCACTGGCGGCTATTAGCTGATCCAAGTGCTGCGCCATCGGCTGGGTGTCCAGAGCGTCCACCAGGCCGGCATCCACTAGTTCCGTGGCAATACCCTCAGCGGAATCCTTTCCCACGACAAATTCGAAGCGTATGTCATGGAGTTCCCGCCGCAAGTTGCGCATTCGCAGGACAAGATTGACGGGTGGCGCCTCGGCGGATGCGTCGCTGGGTAGTGGGAGCTGTGACAGACCAGCTGTGATTTCCTGGGCTGCTCCACCTGCCGGAATGGCTCCGGGAGTAACGGTGGCCGAGGACACACTATGTGTAACCTCCGGCGACGGCTCATCCCGATCGCTGTCGGAGGAATCGGCTCTCTCCAAACGATTCATCGGCCTGTCCTCCGAATCCGAATCGGAAGAAGGCTGCTTACGGCCGCCACCGGATCCAGAGCCGCCGGCAGAGCCCCCATTATCCTCCTCCTCGCTGGACCAAACCCATTCACCGGTGACGGTGCGATGCAACCTTCCCGAAGCGCCGGGCTGTCTTTTGGCTGCCTTGTGCACCCGGGTCTCCATGCTGGGACCCGATTGCAGCAACGTCTGGGTGAGATACTTGCGGTCCTTGGCCTTCTTGAAGAAGGCGTGCTTCAGCAGCTCACTCGCCGTGGGCCTCTTGGATGGCTCCTTCTGCAAGCACTCGACGATCATTTTGCGGAATGTCTTGCCATAGGCCTTGTACTGATCCTTGTCATCCGCCCCGGTGTCCAGAGTGGGCGGATCATTCTGGAGCGTTAGCATGAGCACCTTCATTGGCGGATATTTGTGGTAAGGTGCTGTTCCTGTGGCCATTTCGATTGCTGTTATTCCGAACGACCAGATGTCCGCCTTGAAATCATAACCATGATCCTGTTCCATCACCTCCGGAGCCATCCAGCACGGTGTGCCCACGAAGGTGTGACGCACCTTCTGTCGCGACAGATCCCGTCCAGTGGCCAGCCAAGCGCTCACTCCGAAATCAGCAATCTGGATGGTACCATCGTCGCCAATCAGAATGTTTCCCGCCTTGATGTCGCGGTGGATCTGACCATTCGAATGGAAGTACTCGAGGCCCTTGAGGACCTCCTTGAGGACAGTGGCTATGGTGGCCTCGTCGAAGACGCCTTGCTTGCAGTTGGCCGTTCGCATCTTGTGCTTGATGATGTCCAGCAGCGATCCGCCTTCCAGGAGTCTCAGAACCAGCCAGAGCTCCTCTCTCACCACAAACGACGTGTGGTAGGTCACCACATTCTCGTGATTGCACGAGGACATGGCCTGAATTTCCTTGAGCAGCTCATCCATGGAGGTGTTCCACTTCTCCAGGTTAATGCGCTTGATGGCGCACTTCTCGTTCCGGGGAATACAGTAGGCCCCGTGCACCACGGCCGTGGCTCCCACGCCAATGACATCCCTCAGCTCGTAATCGTCTTTGGAGTTGGGCCATGGCTGCTTCTCTGGCGGAGCGGCTGCTCCGGCGAGATTTGCTGCTCCAGCAACGTTGTTGCTGGACAGATTGGCGGGTATGGAGGTCATGCTCCTGGTTCCAGTTCCGTTTTCAGAGGTGGTGCAAGTTCCTGGACGTCGTTGGTTGCTGGGTTTCTGGACTATCGCCGGCTGACTTTGCGATCTCTTTGCACTCCGCGGTCTGGGTTGACTGGAGATCGGTGGTGTGGTCTCTAACTCCTCCTCCTTTCTGATCGGATGAAACTCCTCGTCGTGGTGGCGGTAAACGGAAGTTGATGCCTCTAGATTCCTCTGCTGTTCCTGTTCACTTTTCTGCACTTTGTAGGTGCCCGATCGGAAAACTTCTCGCGGATCTGACGAGTTTTGAGTCTTCTTGCTGGGATTCTCTTGTTGCTCCTCCTTCTTGGAAAAACAACCGAAAACTCCTGTATCCTTGGGATCTGATTCCTTGGATTCTTTACAGTTCTTGTTGCTGTTGTTGTTGGCGATGTGCGCCACCTCTGCAAGTGGACAAAGAGTAAAATGGGGGTAAAAATCGGGACCTTGCCATATCAACCATTACAAAAGGAAAGCAACTCAACTACTAAACTAATAAATGGGGGTAGACCTCAAACAGGGCAGAGTTCTATGTGAAAGTTAGGAGATGGTAACAGATGGTAGACAGATTAGTATAGTTGTATAGCCCAAGGAAGTTAGGAGAAACTACCTTACAAAAATAACTATATACTTGTTTACTCATAAAAATCCCACTATTTGAAGTACAGAAATTTCACATTTTATTTAGGGAAATTACCCGCACATGTTTTGGAATAAGGGCAAACAGTTTTACGCCCGACTCATTCCACATTCATTTGGTTATACTGCTATATGCAAAATTTTTCCACGTTTCGCTGATAAGCCTTTTATGAATCAAGTAATTCAGTGTGATTACAATGCCTTGCCATTACTGTGTGTTGGGACTGTGCCAAATGGAGTAACCCTCGACTGTGTCCAGCTCTCTTTGATCTGTGCAGCATAAATTTAAGAGAGGACGAAAGAGAGGGCGGTGTGTGCGAGCGGGACCAATGACCGCATTGGGCTATTTTTAGAAGCTTAAAAACAACAACAACAAGAGATAATGTGTGGAAATTGTAATTAAGTTTTCAGCTAAAAATGTTTACAATTCCACCGATATTGTGTTTGCCAGCGCTTACATTGTTGCCAGCCATTGTTGTTGCGCTTCTTTGATGTAATCAGAGGCGAGATAAGCTTGCGGCTAGAAAGAGTATAATAATAACCGCAAGTCGATATCTGTGACAGGGGCGGCGATAAAGAAGCCGCTTCCAGCTATCGGACGTGTCATGTGCCACTTAATTAAAAGCTAACTAAACTAACCAAAATTTTTGGCGAATTTAGCAATTTAACACTTGGGGCGAGGGGGCGAAAAAAAAGAACCGCGCAAAGCTAACAAATATTTAAATGTTTACACAACAAACAAAACGCAAAGCGAGAGGGAGACAGGAAATGGCACGAAAAAAAACAGTTGGCAACAAAAAGGGAAAGAAGAAAGCTAATTTAAGACTTCAAAAAAAGAAATGTTAATTTTATTTGAAAGATGTGCCCTCTCTCTTTTTCTTGTCAAAATAAATCAATATTAAGAGAGCCGAGAGAAACCACGATCATGTGCAACTGATAAGCTCTGTCACACGACTTCGATTCGTCACATACACACACACACACACTCACACACTACACACATACACTCTGTCACTATTGGTTCAATAAATTTTCATTTTCCTTATTGATTTCACGCCAAAGAAATCAAAACAATTTACGCAAATTTGTAAAGAATTAATTACAGGAGACTGCTGTCGCTGGAGACTGAAGACTGCTGCTTCTTCTTTGTACTTCTCCTGATCTACGCACGCGCGCGTTTGATGTTCTCTTCGCCTGGCCTCTATTCGCCGCGATCTATCGTAGCGCTCGGTCCAAAAGCCGCGCAACAAATGAGCGCACAAAACAGAAGAACGCTGCCGTAGAGCTTCGACGTAACAAGTGCGCCAGCGACTGACGACTGACGACAAAAAACAAAAACAAAACCAAACAAGAGTGGATGACAAGCTTTTTGGGCAAAGCCGACTAACATATACCCTGCTATATGAATATTTTTTATTTCATCTAAAAACCATACTAGCATTATCAGAAATATTTATCAAATATATATCATATATTATTTATCAATTATAATACCTAAAGAAAGAGCATCAAAAAGCTGCCACAACAAGCGACCTTTGCTAGAAAAATACAAAAAATAATGTATTGAGCAAATATCAAAAGCAACAATTTCGAAGGCTTTCAAGGGGGCAGCTTGTGGTAGTGGTAGTGGCAGTGGCGCCGGTCCCCGTTCCCAGTGCCCCCCCAGAGAAAGAGGCATGGGCCGCAAGAGAGGGTTGAGCGAACGCACAGTGGGTGTCATGGATCAGTGCCTAAAAAATTACTAAGTTTAATTTCCGTTTAAAAGCATAAGCTTTGAGTTTAAAAGTTGCTCAAAAAATATTAATTTACTTTTTTTTTTTAATCTTGACATTATGACATTTCCTCCATTGCAAAATTAAATTTTTAGGGTTTTTTTTTTTTTTTTTTTTTTTAGCTTTCCCGTGCTCTTGTGTACTCGGATTTTATCAGCTCTGACGCGCACGATAAGTTAAAAACGTTTCCAGCGGCCACAACAACAACATCAACAACAAACGAAAACAATTAGCAACAATAGACCCAAAAAAAAAAAAAAAACTGAAAAAAAAGTAGAGCATAGATACAAGAGGCGTATGTATTTTCTATACCGCACCCAGCAGATACAGATACAACAGAGGTATCCAGTTGGTGTCCAATATTTCACTCTTTCTCCGCTTCAGTGTCTCTCTTTTATGTTATCTCAGTGGGGCTAGATAATTAGGGGGAGGTTTTTGGGGGAAAGTCCATAAACTCGTACAGTCATCATGGAAAATTCGTAGACTGCATTATAAAGATATGGCCACATGTGTGTATCTTGCAGATACATTCGGTATACTGAAAGATACAAATGTATCTATAGATATTATAGAATCAAAAGTCTGCATTAGCCATAGCGTGAAATTCTTTTCTGCTCTGCATAAAAATGCGCCATCGTCGGAGCGAAGTCTTATAAAAATAAGATTCGCACACACACACACCTTTGACTTTTGCGTGGTGTCTTTATTTTTAGAACGTCTCCGTCTCCGTCTCGGCAGCTATTTGCATATAATTCCAATGCAGTTCGGCCGTGGCAAGGTGTTGCGGCGGGTGGATGGGAAAAAGGGGGAGGTTCTGGCAAAAGGTGATCGTCATCATCATCATTCGTATAAACTGAATTAGTGCCGAACTATAGTTACACTTACTAAGTATTAAGTACTATTTTAAATTTGTTTAAACATTTAGGAAAGATATGCCCAAAAAATAGACTAAATAAACCTTGATTGTAATCTAATAAAATCCTAGTTCTAACTCTTATTAGAATTCATAACAAAAAAAATAAATATTTCATGCAACTTGTACACAAACTTAATTGAATTTTTGTGTCTCGCCCGCTTTCGTTTAAAAATATGTGACAGCGAGATTATACATAGAAGAAACAAAACTGTTAATATCTTTCACCTTAATTTCGATGTTGAATTAATTTAATGCCATAATTTAAATATTGACACATTAACGAGCACGACGTCTTGCAGTTGCTTGAACTTTGCCTTGCAGTTGCAATATCGTTTTAATTGTTGACACAATTTTCACTGCAATCGGCCGCTAAGAATGAAATACTCATCGTAAAGCGCCCAGATACTATCCCATATAGTATAACCGATGAGTACTGGGCCGTGCCAAGTGCCAAATAGCCCAAGTGACTGTTTGTTTAGATTAGATCTCTGGTTTTGGGCACTTGTATCGACATTTCAGCACGTCAAGTGCTGAAGAAAGAGTAATGATTCCGTGTTTTTGCATTTAGTTGCAGTTGGGATTTGAAATGATTTTTTGGCGTCACTGGCGTTGACAAATGAACGTAGTAGCGTATTCATAGAAATCAATTCATGGTTGGGAATTGGGTAAAATTTTTAAACGATCAATCAACAAGTTGGGCAACAAACAGAGGCCTTGAAATAAATTTTATTTCTACAATTTGCATTTATTTTTATTTGGGTGTAAGAGAGCTAGGAATTATTCGGATTTAATGGCTATTATTCTTAAACCGAAATGGCCGAAATTCACCATCACATAAATCACAAACCGAGTGAAGAATATCTATGCCCAAAAACCAATTTCACGAATTTTTATCTAGCAGCTCCTATCTATCAAACTGGGATCATATTTTCTACTATTTGCATATGGCTATAAGCATGCATTATTTTTGGATTATAAAATGACAAATGCGGCGCATATGAGGAATGTTTTCAGCGATAACATGAATTTCAAATTAGTTTGGTAACAATTAGAAATTGTGTTTAGGCTTCCACTTTATAAAAATTAATATTTTGTGAAAATGAAATAAATAAATCAAAAGAGTGATTTAGTTTATAATTATAACCCACTTTGCTTGAGGCAGACCAAGTTAAGCAACTGCATTTTGGTATTTGACACTCGAATATCACTTTTTATTAAAGGGTCCTTTGGTTCTTTCTTGACTTGAGATTTTATTCAGTTTTAAATACTTTCGCACACGACACTTGAGATTGACTGACAGTTGGTTGTTATCGGCGGAACTGCGATTGAGATTCGATCCGATTGCAGTTCAGAATCGCATTGCTCGCGATCACTGGAATCGGACGCTCCTCCAGCGCGAAAATCACAAATTCGACTGAACTTCACAAATCGTTGTAATCAAACATTTAAAATGAACATTTTTTCGTTAAGCAATAAACAACAATAAAAATTAAATGAGCTCTACAAATGGCGGAACACGACGACGACGACGACGATGGCAGGCAGTAGCAGAGCAGAGAAGTGAAATAACAACGATACTATATAGAAACGCCGTTCGCCGATCGACGAATATATGTACGAAATGTGCGAAATTTTGCCGCCTCCATCAACGCGTCGGCGTTAGTTAGTGGTAGTTAGTATGTTATAGTAGTTCACCCACCAAGACCCCGTCTCACTCTGTCATAGCTTCTCTATCTGTATCTACAGCTGTATCTGTATCCGTGCCGTGTTGCTTAAAGTACGGATTTACCGGGCTTTATTGCCAAAGCCCGGATGGGCTGGCAGTACCAGTGCTGAGTTTACTTTGGCGTTACTTTACTTTACCCTTGGAAAGTGATTTTCTTGGAAAATTTGCATAGTCAGTATCTAGATTCTAGACTCTTTCTAGTCGGTGCTTTTTATACCAGAGATATTTAACAAAAAATTATATATTATTAGATAGAACTAGGTATTCTAATAGTTTCTCTATAAGTTGCCACTTTTTCACTCTTCAAGATTCTTAATTATTTAGTTTTTATTTTAAAATATAATCATCATCCCTGGGTAGGCCTGTTTGCACACCTTTTAGCACCACAGTAACTGGGGGCTTTTTTTTCCTAAATAAATGCGCCAGAACCTCCGTCAGTTTGATGTTATTATTATTTTAGCAATTTGCATAAGACTTCGATGATGCGCTGTATTTTTAAATTATTGTTTACCCTCAGAATGCTCTTTCTTATTTATAACAAGGGTATTTGAAGTAGCCAAGCCAAGTAGAGAATCAAAAAGTGTGAAATTTGTCAGGCTGTGCGAGATTGTATTTGTATCTATATAATCGGATGGTAGCTTACTTTTTTATGCGCACCGGCAATACGAGTCAAGTGATCGGATCGAACGCCCTCAAAACACTCTTGACACACAAAAGAACCAACAAAAAAAAGGAGGCCGAAAACCTGCGATTTTTAATTAGCGCCCAATGTTATTCGACACGTGTGTGGGCGGGCCAAAGGTTGTGCGAGTTTCAGAGCCTCACGCACCGCAGTTCAAACATCCATTGATCTTTGCCAAGGCGTTGTTGGTCAATAGCTTTGCTGAAAATTTCACTTGCGTGACGTCGGTGACATCAAAATGGGGAAAACTCATGAATGACCACAGCTCGAGGGCGAGGCCTAATGAATGAACCAGAACGGACTAGGGGCTCCGCATAGTAAAAACTATAGTACATATATTTAAAAGAGTACTGCCAAAGAGGAAAGGTCTGGACGGCCTAATACTGTGTCAGTAGATACATAATCTATAAGATAGACAATAAAATTTATAGATAAATAAAAGATGATTTTAATGTGGTTGAAATTTTATTGATAAAATAAATATTTTATTTTATTAAAACATCTTTTGACAAGATATACCCCTGAATTCTATGGCTTCTTTTTAAAAATATATATTTTTAAAAATATACCTAAGCGAATTGACGTCGGGTTCGTGAAACTTTATACATTTTTATAAACAAATGTATATATAAAGATTTCTTTAAAAAATGCCAAAAATTTGCCATGTGCCATCTCTCATCAGTATAATCAAAGCTCACATGTTTTCTTCAAAAATCTCATGCGATCTCTCAAGGCAAGGACGTTTGGGACTTTTGCACTCGCTAGCATTTTTTGCGCAAAAAAATAATTCAGGTATAAATAAATCAATATTCTTCATAGCTAAATATTCTGTCCAGTTCGAGGGTATTTCAGTTCAATGGTGTTTCGGCTACTCATCGCAAAAAAACTGCGCAAATAGCAGGAAGTACTATCTTTTGGGTCGAGAGCTATGACAAAAATAATAATGGCGCATAATTTTATAAAACTAAAGCTAAATGGTACTCATTAAAGCCATCTGACAAGGTTATTATGGTTTCATTTAAAAGCAATTGTTTTCGCAAACAAAACTCTTAAATATTTCTTCGAATTGAACTTTACAATACAGATCTACCTTGCCACAAGACGCACAATCGAGAGCTTCTCTGGCGTAGTCCCACAACATGCAAAACATGATGAAAATCGTTAAGCCGAGACAGTCGAGATGACAGTGGCTAAAAATAGCAATCGCAATTGAAATGTCGTTCCATATTAAGCCCGGAGTCCCAGTTATAGCTCGTTCTTTCTCTTGTCATTGTTGCTAAATTTAAATCGCCGAACGTCACATTGAGTGGGTAGGAAATGGTTCACGAATCGTATAACTATGCTGCACAATGCTATACTATATACTATATGTATAGTATAGTAGGGGGAAGCTCTTTACAGATCTTTTCAGAGGGACCTCTATGCAGAAATTGTAAATTACAGGCAACAACGCAAGTTCAAAGTCAAAATAGCAATTGAACAACAAGCGGCAGAGAAACAAGTCTGCCTGTCAGTCCGCCAGTCAGACAGACAGTCGGTGGGTCAGTCAGCTAGTCAGCCAGTTCAGCATGATGATGATGTTGTTGTTGATCGTGTACAAGATCATTATGCCAATTTGTTGTTGTTTTTCCGCTCGACCGAGCATGCAAACAAATTAAGACTGAGGGCGCCGTGCCCCAGCCAGCGAAATTTAATTAACATTACCCCACAGTACTTGGGGCATGGTACTTGAGGCATTTCCCACCAGTAGCTCTTCTACATATATTCACCTTTACAATTGGAAAGTTTTGGGTTTCTGGGGGGTTTTATTTTCAGTGCCTCCCACACACTTCCGCGTGCTAACCGAGAGGAAAATAGAGCGATTAGCGCCGAGCAGAACGTGACCCACTACTACCCCGGCACTACCTTCTACCTATCTCAATTTAATTTCGATTTCAGATCACCATTTAGATTTCAGTTCAGTTCTGAGGAATGCAATTTAGTTTAATGCGTTTCGTCTGTGTTTCCGCTGAAGCGTGCTCGTTTGATGACTTTATTACATTATTCCGATCCCCGATGACTAATCGTTACCAATTGGCACAATAATATACTATTACTATGTAGCTGCTGAGCTAAATCATTGAGAAATGTGTGTCCTAAGCCTGCTTCTACTGCGAGAAAGTGAGTCTAGGAGGCCAGTTACTTTAAGAAAAGGTTGCTTAGACTAAGTAACTTACCACTTCGCCTTTTGATAACTGAAAAATAAAACAGAAAACAGTCAGTTAGAACTTTAAATTTGAGTCAATAAATAAGGTTTTGTCATAAAACAAAATAATCTATAATTATTAATCGCCAACAATCACAAACGCTTAAAAACATGTAAGAGTTTGCGAATAAATAATAAATAATTAGAGCACATAAATTTTGATTTGTAAACGTGGAAATAATTTATTGAACAATTTTGCTGGCACTTTGGAGGTGGCGGCAGCCAAAAATAAATAAGTCTCGAATGTGGCCACAAAACTTATCTTCATGCCAATAAATATAAAACTTATCCCGCATGCATATAAATTATGAGCAGCCGATGGCCAGGCGGCCACCAGGGCAGCATCGAGGATCTCGGTTCGAGATGCCACCCATTTCTATGCCAAAAGTGGCTATAAGAAGTGGTGCATGTGTAGCACCTGTTGCAACAAATTAGGCAAAATATCACCAAATAAATAAGGCAATTTTTAGCGAGAAGCGACCAAAAAATAAATAATATTTATTTGCTGCCAAAATAAACAGTAATTAATTTTGCCAAAAATATCCCTCTCTGGGTTTGGATTAACTATTAAACTGGGGCCCAAGTGTTAAAAACCAAACTGATTGACGTTTTTTGCCAGCTTCGAGTGACGTCTTTTAGGAATATTTAAGAAATTCATTAAAAAATGATAAATATAAGGGAAAATAGTTAAAAGTTATTGATCAAATATTGGCATTCCAGATAACTAGAACCAGGATATCTTTGGGGAATAACTTTATGGACAGTGTTATGGCCTGTAAAGAGCAAAGACAGCTGCCGACTTTAATAACTTGCCATAAATAATAAACAAAGGCTATGCTGAATATTTAAATAAGTACGTTATGCCGTATGTCTATTCATTTCCACATGCAAAAACAATTCGGGGGAAAAATAATAACAAAACCAGACACGAATCAACAAAAACAGACGGCACGTGCTGTAAAACCCATTAAAAATACTTTTATGCCTTGTATAAAACGAGAATAAACTAGAAAATTGTGAGCGCATTAAAATATGAAATCTTTGTGGACAACAAAACGGCATGCAAGACAAACAACAAACAAATTGCGCTTAAATTTATGACAGACGCTCAGATCTGGGCCCCTTTCACGCCGCAAACAAATGCAAAAATGCGAAATGTGGTCAATTAGATAGTATTTTTAAACTCTAAATATTTCAAATAAACTTCTACAAGGGGGTTCCACAAAAAGCCTTTAAAAATAAATGAACAAAGTCCCTGTTTCCTAATTAAAACTAAAAACACTTGCGATTAATCTAATCACATTGATTAGCCTGTTTATATTCGGAAAGGGTGGCTATATTTAGAACAACCACTAAGAGCCTGACTTCAAAGAGGATCTTACTCATCCTACAGGGAAATAATATTTTTTCTGGGTGTATAAGCTTCAAATCAATGGCCAATTAGAAAGGGCGACAATTGCAAACGACTGGTACGCTGTCACATGGCCATTAGAGACAATAGTCGTTGTTCGTCGAACTTATCTAAGCAATCGTCGATGGGTCGAGAGGCATCCCAAGCACATCGCAAGCATAAATTGCCAGCACGGGATGCAACTAATTAGAAACGCAAATTGGCAATCGGCAATTGCCACTTGGCCGGCAGGTGTAAATGGCACGATTATGCTATTATGATTACCACTCACAGCCTCGTTGATCAATCGAATTAGCAGTTTTACTTAAATCCCTCCCTTATCGCATTAAGATGGTCAATAGATTGCAGCCACGCGACTCCGGCATGTGGCCGAGGCGTGAAATTCCTCTGCAATTAGCCAGAGTATTTTGGTCCGTGGGCCAAATATTATCTTAGCTGTTTATGAATATTCTGCGCTGTTCTTTTTTGGCCCAAAAACTTTCACATTAGAAGCATTATAGAAAATATTTTAATAAAGTGATAACTATATAAGGAGCCTGCACTGGGCTCATTTAGCGACTTTACGAAAATATTTACTGGCTTTCATTGTTTTTGTTTTTTTTTTTTGGTATTTGGTCATTATCTGACAATTAACGTATTGACGCAAAGACTGCAGCAGGTATTACCCAATACCTCATTGCAAATAATTAAAGATGATATATTTTTATTGCAAGTAATCACTCAGTTACAGAACTACTTGTAAGTCGCAGATAATCCCGTTGGAGGGCTGAAAATAATACACAATATATTACAGAAAATAATAAAATATCAAGTTTTAAAGTTTCTTATCAAAGGCAAATAGGCGAAGCCCCTTTTTTGAACTTTCCGACCAAGTCAAAAGAAGCTTCTGGGAATCAGTGTTTGGATTATGGGAGATTGGACTCAGTAATCCAAGTAACTTCCGCCCGAGTTGAAAATTGAATTTCCTCAAATTATATACATACATAGCTAACCTTGGGGAATTGGTGTGTGAAAATTAACCTGTCATGTGCTGCAATAAAGGATGATAACACGCTAAATGAATGCAAGCATATTGCATAATCTCGTTGTCTCTTTCCACACCGATCCAGCCGTCTCTTTCGCTGGGGTGCAATTGAAAATGCAAATTGCGCGGGAATTTGAAAGAACTGTTGCTGCACCCACGACTATCAGAAATTTCCGAGTGAAATGGGAAAGCAGAAAAAATAATAAACGCCGCTAATTGAGCGCCCGTCCATTTGAAGTTCGTATCAATTAAGAGAAATGCAGCAATTCCATCAAATCGAGGGCTGTGGCTGCATTGCAGGGTTGTCAATGACAGTTATTCCGTATTCACATTTTTCTAATAATACATTAAAAACTTAAAAAAACAAATAAGTTTAAACTAAAAACTTTTAGGTTGTACGACTACCCTAACACAGCCATACCAATATTCTTAGCCGTGACTGTCTGTTGGCAATACTACACGCGCGTGTTCCAATTCCAGCGTGTCGGTGTGACACGCATAACCTCACACAACACAAGCACAGTTTCTGAGTCACCCGCTCTCTTTGCGGCTCTCTTTCTCCCCGCACAGATGACAACAAGCAAGCCGGTATTTTCATACATATTTCCGCAACGAACGAAAAAAGCTTAAAAGCAAAGCCAAAACCCAAGCTCAAAAATAAATACAGCAGAAAAGAATAAGCAGCGGCACTTGGCTAGAACCAGTTACCCCATAGAAATGAAATCTACGAAAAAGATGTCAAAATTAAAATACTACCCGGAGAGGGGAAAGGGGTGGCGGAGGACCGGGTGATGGGCGAAGAGAGTACCAACCTGTTTTTCCTTTGCAAAATCGATGAAAAACCAATCGTCGAAACTTCTGTAGCCTCTTGAAACTTATCTTGCACCGATTTTCGATCCGTGGGGATTATACACTAATTGATTTTTCTGATTTATGCCTCTCTTGGTGCCGACGCTTGGTGTATTTGTTGCGAAAAAATTCCACAGCGCTCTCAGCGTGACGAAACGTTTTTCGCTGTTCGTGTTTTTGTTTCTGCTTTGCTGGCAAAATCACTGAATCACTGCAGATTATCCAAATCACCGATTGCCTGGACTGTCGCTATATCTTTGGGCGATACTTGGCCGATTTTTAGCTTTTTGGGCTTCCTAAAAAGTTCAATAAAGTGGCAAACCGAAACGTCTCGACGAAATAAATAAAAATTCACTCAGTGCGACCATTTCAAGTTCGTTCCGTTTCAGTTTCGTTCCCACTGTTTCTATTCTCATTGTTTACCATCTGTATCCAAAAAGCTAGTGGGCCAGAGAGCAGCGGGGCTGCTTAACAGTCTCTGTTAACGAACAGGACTGTTAATTTTGGCGGGCGATTTAAAGTTTTGATCTTAATAAGGCCAAGTATCCCTTGTGAGGTTATTACACACTTTGCCGTACTGAAGATGGTGATAGAATAGGTGGGAACTACCTGCCCATTTATTTATTTAACCGTTGTTTGGAAATTATACCTTTGGTATTATAAATTCTAAGAAAAACTTGTACATTATATTAAACAAGGTAATATGTAACATCTGGAATAAAATTCAATGCGAAAAGGTGGAGTAACTCTACAAATAATAAGGTTCAAAGTAAGAAGAGGTTAGTTTTTCAGAAAATTTCGGCTTCTTAATTGGTTTCTTGTTTAATTTCTTTTTTTTAATGAAACTTATTAAAAGCTCTAATGAATCACCCTCCTAGTTCAGCTTCGAAAGCGTTTTCAACGAGAAGCTTGGGAAATGTAATTGGCAGCAGAATGTTAAGGGAATGTTACACCGCCAACACCCCATCTCGCCCATCCCACCCCCTTTGGCCTATGTAAAGTGTGAATGGGTCTAGGCCAAGGTCACTGGGGCCAGTACACGCCCTTGACAACCGCAGCAGAACAGCTTCCGAATAGAGATTTGTAGTATGTACCCTGAATCGGATGTAAAAAGTGGTTTAAATCGGAAACTTTAAGTTCCATTCTCTGGGGAAAAGGACTCATAATCGCTATTCCTCTGACAGAAAAGGGGCTAGCTCTCGCAGTGTCAGTTCGACGCAAATGACCAAAATCCAATCAGTCAACGCTGACGACGTCTCTGACAAAAACCAATCAACTAAGTGTCCAAGCGCCAAGAATTAGCATAAGAAAGCGTCCGGCCGAGACTGCAGGGATAATTCACCATCAGCAGGAGAATATGAAGAATTTGGGAGGGAGGGACTGGATTCACTGTCCGGTGGTTCGAGACTGAAAAGCGTTTAGTTCGTAATGAAATTTTACAACCGAAGGGCGCTCGTAAAACGCCCACGTCAGCTAAACATTTTCAACTTGCTTTAGAATGCACTTTAAAAATTGGTTTTATAAAAAGTTTAAATTAAATTCTTTACATTTTTTCAGATTTTCTGGGTTTGAAATTTAAATAAAAACAGACAGATCTACTGTTTGAAATGTTAGGTAAAAATTGTAAGGTTTAAACATCAATACCATATATGTATATCACGTATACGTCATGTTAAACTTTACTTTTAAGTTATAATTAGTTTTAAAAAATGCTGGTTGACCTATAAATAGAATATTAAACATATTATTACATTTCTTTTTATTAAAAGACTTTAAAAAGACAAGTATAAACATAGTAGAAACCAAATATCGCGCATACGACACGTTATCTGTTTTGTTGTATAACATTTTTAGCTAAAAACTATAATGAAATAGAAAATACTGCAACTCAAATATTTTTTTTAAGTATAGCCCTTCCCTTTTCACTTATCCTGAGCATTCTTAGGCAAAGGACTCCCCCCGAACTCCCGACAGGACTTCCACCATTCACCCCCTGGCACTTGTCTGGCAAGTTTGACTTAAGTGCAGTTTTAACGCTGCTTTGTCCGCACGGAAAGAGGCAGAAATACGGACACGGATGCGAATACGTCTACGGGTGTGGATACGGGTCGGGGACTCGGTTACGGATCTGTTTGCCCGCTATGTAAGCACTGCGAACGTGTTAACTGCAGGTGTTTGGCATTTGAGTTACGTGCGCACGCAACAAATGTGGAAAGTATGCAAGTGTGGGACTGGGAATTTTGGGGCGGGTGTTTCAGTATAAGCTGCATTGTCGTCAACTGCAGCGGAGGAAATCAAACGCAGGGCAGCATATAATTAAATGTCAGCTGCTAGCTGCCGCACATTCATCCCCAAAGTTGTGGGAGACTCGGTGCGCGTCATAATCCTTTATGACATGGGATTACACGTAATGAGGAGGCGCAGTGGATGCAATGAGTAAATGCCATGGCTTAATCGCTAATGTAATCATTAGCATTACCAATGGGGGAGTTTATTTATATAATTTATTAATTTTTTTTTCCCCCAGTTGCATTGAAGAGGGAGAATTCTTTGCTTATGTAAGAGCTCTTTCCCTTTTTCTGAAAATATTCCCATCACAGTCGAAATTGTCCAGATATAATCTCGTTTCATTGCCGACTATTAGGAGGAGTTAGACTGCAGGAGGTTGGCTCCTTTTATAGTCCAGCTTTGAAACCGAAGCTGGACCCCAGCCAATGGCCTGGAATGGAGAAGCTCATCCACATAATTGCCGGTTGAGCCCTTCAGAGGCAAAGTGGCATGTGGCACTCCACCAAGTGTCATAGCTGTGTCAGGGAAACACCAATTAAGGCTGTGGCATCAATGTTGTGCGACAATTAAAATCGAGAAGGGGCCGAGGGGGTCGAGTGATGAGTTTGTCCTGCAAACAAAGAGATGAGAGGTCCTCATGCAGTTCACTTGGTGGTGCGTTTTGTGGAACGTGTCAGTGCAACGCGTGGTGCTCATAAAGCAACCGATGATGTTCCGATGTCATTTGAATTGATTGGGTTCATTCGGAGGCTTAAGAAAACGGTTCGAATGGTATGATACTTATTTGGTTTACGTAGATACATTTTATATTATTTTAATCGAAAATCTTTCAGTTAGATTGCTATGGGTCTGGACCCTAATAAATGCAATCTGTTTGAGTGCTTTGATATATTGGCCAATGCCGCAAATGAAACCGTGACTGGCTTTGTGTGGAGAGCCTTGGCTGAAAGGCAATGCCAAGTGCCACTCGAACTTGCTTCATTTGGCAGCAGCACACGTCCCGGCACCACTTCACCCTCACCACCTCCCCAAAAACAGACCTAATCCTCGAGAGGAATTTAATTTCAAGGCAAGTCGAGGCAAGTTAAGAAATAACCCAACAAATGTCATCAGCATCAGCATACACTTTAAAAATAGGTATTTTATTTTTCATTGCAGTTTAAGTTTGCTTAATCGTTTCAAATAATAAAATATGAATTTTATTACCTAAACGTTAATATATTTTTAATTTTTGGTAAAATCATTTTCCTCATTTTCACGTGTAAGTAAAGCAGACCCGACCCTAAAGCAAAGGAGTTGGCCAACACCTGAGGTGCACTTATGGTACTCGGCAGTACCGATGGCATTGGCAATGGCATTAGCATTCCTTACAGCCAACCAGTCGGCAGATAACAAAAACATGCACAACAATTGCCCCGAGACGGGAATGATGATGCCGATGTCGATTTCGAAAGGTGGAAGGTGAAAGGGTGGCGCTGCTGGGTGGTAAGATTGCACCCTGCCACCATCTTCTCACACATGGCAGCTTGTTTGCGTCGCCGTGGACGGATTCAGCGATTTTATGGCAGGCACTTGCTGCCCCGACAAGCATCTCTGAATATGCCAGGGGCAGGGGCAGGCAGGGAGGGAACTGTGGCGAATAAACACATTTTCAAGCTCAATGCCAGCCAGGCCAAAGGCGCAACAACGGCAACACAGGGGCGACGGGAACAAAGCCAAACAGAAAACGCCAACTGAAACCGGCACAGAAATAGAATTGGAAAAGAACTGGCCGAGTCGAAGCGAGGAGTGAAGCGCCAGCTACTCTTGGTAATGCACTTCAAAAAATATTTAAATATTGTTTAAGTGTGCATTAGTTATCATTAATCTCAATGATTCCTCTAGGATATGATACTATTTCCGCTTTTATTGCAATCACTTTTGATTGAAACATTTTCATGAATTTTCTTTTAGTGCAGGGCTACGCCAACGGACATATAATGAAGTTTTGCAATCTCACTGCAGTTGTATGGGTGTGACGGGCTTTTCCAGCAGGACTCCCAGGATATGTGTGTGGCTGGGCGAGGAGCTCAAGTGTGATTACATGGGCCATGTTCGTTGGCATCGAGTGTTTGTGGCATAATATTATTGTTTTTGTGCTCGCGTGTGAAATCAAACTCAATGCAAGGCAATGCAATGCATTGGCAAAAGGATTAAAAGGATACACCAGAAATAGTAGCAGGGCCACGGGGACTGGCAAACTGGAGAAGGACATGGCGGAGGGAATGGATCGACCTCCATTGTGAGTCTTCTCATTCCTCCTCTCACTTCCCAACCATTCACCTCTTTGGTTAGTCCTGACTGCAGTCAGGAGTTTGTAGTTATCTGCAGTTTGCATCGACAGCTTGTAAGTGTAAACAGATACATAAAACGCCAGGATATCAACACCGAAGCAAGTTCGACTATCGGAATTCACTGCGGGTGGGCTAAATGGATATCATGGCGTTGATGCGATAAGGCGATTGAAAAGGATCGGATACGGATAACTGGTAAATGGCGATAGCCACAAAAAAGTTTGAAGGCTTAGGATGAAGGATGAAGGCTTATTTTGTTTTCATTCTACTACCCAGTACTTAAAATAAATATTAATATTTTAAAATTCATTGTTATCTTAACTCTTTAATTAGGGTATCCTTAGATTACAAGATGAACCTATTAGACCTTGGCACTCCGCATAATTTAGATCTAGCTTTTCCTGCTGTTGGTCCTGCCAACAAAACCGAAACCATAACCACTCTCATCATTGTCGGTTGTCGGCAGCTGCCTGAACCTTCTGGAGCTTCCCAAAAGGGCAGACCAGGCCACAGGGATCGAGTTGTGGGAATGGGGGCACAACTACCTCCCCTAAGTCACTGAATGGCATCTGTTTTGGGAGTTGCCACAAAAACACCCTGGAACAATGGCGAAAACAAAAACAATAACAGTCGAAGGAGCACAAGAACGAGGCTAACTTCAAGGAGCCGTAGTACAGTTATTTGACTTTTAACTTTTATTGCTTTATGTAGTTTAGATAAACGTTTGCGGCATGCCATAAATATGCAGCATGTTGGAGCAGCCCAGCGAAGAAAACCAGCAGAAGAAGCTACAGTGGAGGGGAAAAAATAAGATACACAAACCCTTGAAAAGATTGCCACAATCGAGCAACAGGGACAAAGGCTTTTGGGCATGGGTGGCTGAAAACAAGCTCGACTCCTCTCTGCTGATGGCCTTCGATGATAGACAATCGGCAGACAGTCAAATGGACAAATGGGGGTCAGACGGGCTAAACTATTTCTGATTTATGTTGTAAGTTACAATCGGCAGCTTGCCACTGGGAACTTATGTACTTGCCGCTCTTGCACTTGACTTTTGTGGCCCTCCGTTGTCTCGGGGCAATTTGTCGGGGATTCCTTGTCGGGGAAGTCCTTTTTTCCTTTCACGCTCAATATGAGGAGTAAAAGTTGGTCTTTATTTTCCTTTCAGGTTGAAACTTTAAGCAGCGAAAGTTTTAATTAATTTCACACGCCCGAACTTAACTTTCGCATCTAATTACAGCAGCAAGGTGTAAACAGGGCGGATCCTGGGTGATTGGTGGGTGGTTTCGTGGTCGGGGGTAATGTGTCTGTGGCCAACCATCATTATCGCGAGTATCATAAAATGCTGAAAGGCAGTGCCGCCGAAAGCAAAAGGCAAACAAACAGCAGCTGCAGCCACAAAGTATGCAACACGTTCCCATACGCTAAAAGGGGTTGCATTTTGGAAGCGGGTTAAAAAGAGGTTTGGGTCAGTGTGGCGACATTTCCAGCAAAATGCAAACAAACAATCGAATGTACCAATAAATGCGGGTTAACGGTTACACATTTTAAATATTACACATTTTTTTAAACCGTTCGATTGAAGGGAAAAAATGAAAAATAGTTACGACAAAAACGAAAATAATCCTATGTAACATATCTTATTCACCAAGTACCTCCACACCGCATCCTCAACGCTGGTCCATTTGCACTTTCCCGATTTAAAAATCCGCTTAAATGGCAACTGAAGCGAACCAAACCACGTCCACCTCAAATCGACAAAGGCCTTTCCACTCTTGCGATTCAAACACACCTCCGACACGGAGTCAAACACCTGCGAAATTGAAAGAGAAATATCCATTCTGGGAGCGTTGTATGTGCATTTTGTGTGAGTTTGGGAGGTGGTTGTTGTTATTCCGTTCAAACTTAATTCTAACGAAAAACCTCAATCCGTTTCACGAATTATATCAGTAGCCGAACATAGTTGGTAAAAACCATTTTATTTCATTGAAAGAATTTTAAGCAATACAAAAGGATTTCCAATGCATGAATTGAAAATTGGTTCTTTTTTTATTATTAAGGTTGCCAACAAACATTCCAGTGGAGCATAGTTTTATTTGGTAAGCCAGTTTTACAAACTTTTTGGTAAGACATAGCATTCTAAAAGTAAAACATCAAGTTCTATAAAGTGATTATTCTTTCATGCAAATTCCCTGGGACTCTCACAAAAAACTCATCATAGGAAAACTTTGTGAGCGTATACTTAATATACATATTATTTATATAATTTTTCTAACACATTGAATCTTCAAAAATGACACATGGAAGTATTGCATTATATATTTTTGCTCCAGTCATTTTATTAATGATTTTATAAGGTTTACTCAATTAATTGGATATGTAATTTATGCTTTGTATACTCATTATGGATTTAAAAAAAATAGATTTTTCGTGCTTATGCAGTGGTTCTTTTTTCAGACAAATTTTAAATTAAACCCAAAACTTTGCCCATCAGTCTGAAATATGGAATGTGGCATACGAGGTGGCTTGGCGCTCTCCGGTTTGTTGTGATTTGGCACATATCTCTTTGGTGGCCTCTAGTTTTTGCTTGGGTCTTTACTTCATCATAAAGCATCAAACGTCAGAAGCAGTCGCAGTCAACGGCGACGCACAATCTCAAAGTTTGAATTGAGTTGCGTCTGAGCTCGGCGCTCCACTTGGAGCACTGGTACATATAAATATAATATTTGTCTGCTTTGTTTGGTGAGTCCCACGGCTTGATTCCCTTCATGGAATTCCCCTGGCACTCTCACCAAAAACTCAGTGTTGGGAGTGACGGCAGCGTCTACTTAATATATACTATATGATTTATTCAATCTCAGTCTTAATACCGTGTATTTTAAATATAGAAGTTGTATTGATGATTCAAGACACTACAAAATAAAATGTAAATTACATTTTTATGATCCAATAAAATGTTTTTTAATGCAGTTTTTATTAATATTTACTATGAAATGTCTTATCGTTCATGAAATATTTAATATTTTTATTTTTATAAAAATAATGTAGCAATAAAAAAAACATTTTTTCACTTCCTTTATAATGTATTACTAATTTGAAATTATTTAAATGTATTTTTTTAATAATAAAATTGTATATAAAAAATTTTATACATTTATATATTTTAGTTGTATTTTTATAGTGAATCGAAATGCCTGACATTAACGATCCGGGCATTTTAAAATTTCTTGAAGGAACTACATTTCCAAAACAAGTCTTTCTATTTGTACTTCTTGGACTTTCGCTTTTATTAAGTTTTGTGTTAATTTTGTGTGTTTTCTTCCGGTATTTTTATGTTCGTCGACGAGATCGGTTAAAAAATCGAGTACACAATCTTTCTACCACATGGCATTACGTCAGTCCCAGAAGTCCAAGCATTCATAGGACAAGATTGAGTCATATTATGAACTTAAATGATATGTACTAATTAATTTTTAGAGTGAGAAAAGCTTAAAATATTGGTGATCAGTAACTTAGTTATATTATTTTTAGGCAATCTACAGAGATGACACATGAAAGCCTTCTAATATACTACATTTGTGCCCCAGTCTTCGTACTGCTAATATTAATCAGTTTATTTTATTGCTGTCTCAACATCCTGGCGTGTCGCAGCTCTCTACGGCGGGCCAATTGGCGCTATTTCACAAGGGCCCAATACGAAGAAATACATGGAATATTAGTTTATTGACAAAAGAGTCCAAGATAACAAATAAGCGATGCCTTATTAAATCGTATATTTAAATATTACCTATTGGTTGAATAAATTATTAATTTTTATTGACGAAGAGTGTTTTCAGATCACCATTCCTCAGTGTAGTTATGCGATAAGAACATAAATTCCAACTCATTTGAGTCTTCAATTGTTTCTCATTTAGTTTCATTTCTTCTCGCTTTCTTGAATATCATTTGCGTTATGGATTTTTCGAGCATTAAACATATTTTTAAAATACGGTGCCTGAGGATCGAACCTTTTCTATTTGTACTCGGCGGACTCCTGTTTGCGATGACTTTCGCGTACCTTTGTTATTTGTGCCATCAGTGTTGCCAGAACCGTCGGCGAGCTCGGATAAAAGATCAGGAACCACAGCCCCTGGCACGACTTTCAATCGGTCCACGATGTCCCAATGTCGCTAGAACCAAATTAACCCACAGTTTGAATATGGGAGATGTCTACTAAATACGCCGAAAATATTTAAATAATGGTGATCCACTAAAACAAATTCACATATTTTAAAGGTTCTCCTACATACAAAAATGAATAATATACTAAAATTTCTCTCATACCTCATCTGTGCCCCAGTGGCTTTACTATTCATGTTCCTGTATTGCTACTATCTCTATTTGAATATCCGTGAGTGTCGCAGATCACGAGGTAATGAGGTTACATCTACTGATTCAGAAGTAAACGTTTAATAACAAAGTGTTTTTATCTCTCGGAAGTGAATCATTAAGCAAAGCATGTCATTGTTCTTATCGGCTATTGGCGCTTTAATAAAACATAAAAATAGTTTTAAAATGTTAATAAAGAACAAGATTATACGTATTTAAAGCTCTATTGTAAAAATATTAAAATAAAATAAAATAAATAAGCAAATAAGTTGTTTAAAAATGATTGAAAAACTGTTAAAATAATAAAAAAGAAAATATCATAAGGTTGTATGCAGAATAAAGTTAAGATTTCCAGTAATTTGCTTATAAAGTTTGATTCGTTTCCTTAATAAAGTTTCGATGTTATGTGGAAGCAAATTTGTCGTCTGGGTGGGTAATAAAATGTTTGATGAGTTCGTGGCAAGTACCTTTGAATACAATTTAAAATGGAACGTGATGGCTCCAGGTGTCTATGTGTCAGTGTATCTGTGTCTTGTTGGTGGCTCACAGCGGGTCATAAATTCAGCCAAAAACTTGGCTATGCATCTTCGCTGACGTTACCTTTCACGACCTGCAAAATTTAGAGCTGCACGGCGGTTTTTGATGGCCCTCAGTGGCCGGAAGAGAGGCACTAATAAATGACATTTTCTGAACTTCCAGGCAATGAAGTTGTTTCAGGTAATAAGCTAAATTAAATTAAATTAATAATGCAGGTTCAACCAAGGAAGAGCATAACTAGCTTATGGTTGATGAAGTTGTTTAGTATTAAGCTGATATGCCAGCATCTCTTAATTAAAATGTTGTTAGAGACAAATTAGCTTTCGACTAACAATGAGTTCTAAGCAATTTTGGCTCAAACTTTTCCTCGAATTCGGGGACACTAAATTGAATTTGAATTAGACAATTTGCCCATCAATTTGGTGAAATTTCCTAAGCGATAAATAGCTTCCATGAATAGACATACATACATATATACTTTTTATTATGGGGCCCATTCAGGCAGTGCTGGTACTCCGCTGTCTCCCTTCTGGCCAAATTGAAACGCTAAAATAATTTACGGCCCAACTAGCCACACAGACTGGCCAACTTTAGTTTCATCTCCGTTTTCGGATCCGGGTCCTGCCGAAGTATCCTTTGCTGGCACGTTAAATGCCATCGAAATGATCCCAGTTGGAAAATTAGTTTAAAAATACGTTTGGAGAAGGAAAAGGATGCTCATCATTTTCTGTGGCAGCAGCAGCACGCGACTTGCGTTCAGGGTGGCGTAAAAATTCACTTAGTTCAACTTCCTACTCACTCCTGCTTCTTTGCAGCCAAGTTCCCCGGACGAGGGTTCAATAAAAACGACAAGCACAAAAATATAAGTAAAAAATACCAAGGAGACGGAAAATTCGACAGACTCTGGCTCGATAAAACGGTCGTGTTTTACAATTTTATTAGGTGACGCGAGAGCTCGTCAAATATTTAAATAAAACGATACATTCGGCATGGTTGTCTGGCATTGTTGGCCACGTTTAAGTAATTGCATTTTAGTGGACACTCGTTTTACAATAGCAGAGGGGGCCCGTTAAATCATCTTGTGTTTATCTGGCAACCATAAATTAAGGCATTAGCCGTCGTCCTTCCTGAATTGCATCGAACTGTTTGCATAGCGACCGTGGCACTTTCCCGTGCAGCTGCTGCCGCCAAATGTGGGATTTACACTGTGGCCGGGGTTAACCGCAATCGAAGTCGTATCCTTAAAGAGATGCCCCAGCCTCCCAGCCCGGACCCCAAAAGACCCGGTCATTAATTGTCCAGAAGAAGTGTGCGTGTGGCTAAAACTTTGGGGGTAAGTTCAATACACATTTTGACACATGCACTTCTAAAAAAAAGTATTTCACTTTCAGCAGACGTCAAAACTGTAATATTATACGACTTTAAAAAGAAATAAACTTGTAAGTTATTTTGTGCAGTGCAGTCTCTCATTGGCATTGTTTGATTTAGTCGCTGCGCAAAACACTTGTGGACTTGGAACTTTTGAGGATTGAGCCAATCCTCGGGAATGTTTTGACTGCCCAAAGAAACGATTCTCCTAGCGCTAACCCTCCTCCGCATTCTGCCTCTCAACCCATTCTGTTTGCTAATGAGCCAATTTAGTTGCATTGAACGCAACTGCATCGGTTGTGTGTTCCACAGTTTTGGTAAGTGTGTGCAAACGCCGTCTGGTCGGTGCTACTTGAAACTTGGCCAATACATTGGGCCAAATGCCATTCAGGCTGAGGCGATTTGCTTTGAAATGGTAAGTGGATAGACACGCCCGGCGGAAAATGGAAATCCGCCTTCAAAGGATTAAGTGTCAGTTGACGTTTGGAAAAACAAATTACGAAATTTCAAAGGGAGAATCAACATATTTTCTTAGTTACCAAACTGTAATCTTATTACGAATATTTATTATTTTATACACACTTTAATAAGGCACACTTTGAACGATAAATAAAATTGTATATTCAAATTTCAGTTCTTTTTGTGCATTACTGTCATCAAGTACTTCCGACAGGCATCCATGGAATGACGATTCAAGTAGCAAATCTGACTAAAATACTTGCCACATTGTCCACACTGATGGCTCCAATTGTGGTGGCGCATTGTGCGTTGATGTGACCTCAAGTTGGAGCTATTATGCGAAAACGAAATAAGCAGTGACTAGATAGAGGCGTTTTAAAAATTAACCCACCGATCAGCAAAGGACTTCTGACAGCTCTGTTCGGGACACACAAAAGGCCGCTCTCCTGTGTGGACACGCATATGGGCGATCAGCATCCAGGAGTGTTCGAACTTCTTAATGCAACCGCTACACTGAAACTCCTCGCCCTTTGCTTTGAACCGACGTTTCTCTGCCGGCTTCTTTTGGGAAGCCAAAGTGGGGGGTGGTGGAGGCGTGGGTGGTGCTAGTGGCGGTGGCTTTTCCGCTTTCCCTGCCGCCTTCTTTTGGCTCAGCTTAGACTGAGTTGCGGCTTTCCTGCCCCGAGTGCGCTGCGTGGTTTTTGCACGGACCTGGATAGTTCCCACTCTGGAGGTTCCTATGTTTTTGGGGACTATCTCTGGACTTTGATCCAGCATGTCCAATTGCCAGATAGTGTGGCTGAAAACATTAGTTTCTGCATCAGGCTGAATTGCCATTAATTGAACCCCAAGTCGCTCCTCCATTTCTCTTCGGACCAAAATCGGTATATTGTCACCAGTACGCCAATCGTCCTTCGGTTTTTCTGTACCATAATGATAGGTATATTTTGAGAACTGCCTGGTTTTCGTTGAACTCTTTTCAAAATTGGTCACTCTCGGCCTCGTCATTGGCGCTAAATTAGGTGTCTTTCGAAAGAAACCTGAAAATAAAAGTGAAGTGGACTCGTGGTAATCATTGAACGACAATGAGCCTTACCATCGTAGCGCTGGTAGAATCTTTCGATTTTGTCGCTGTAGCGATCGGACAGAAAGCTGCGAAAAATTTTTGGCATGTCTCTAGAATCCACCTCACAACTAAGTTTCTCCCGAAATTTTTCAAATTTACAGGCTCTGCCAAGACTGTCAGCAATGGACTGGCCTGCTGTGATATAGGCGTGATAAACTGAAACTTTTTTATGTGTATAAGGTCTTTTTATACTCTTGCTGGGTATATTAACTTTTATAAAATATTTATTAACAAATCAATAAGTGGAACACTTTGAAATAAATAATACAATGAGACTAATCCTTGAGGATTGTGAAAACTGCATGGGAGGTCAATATGGCCCCCAGCGATGGCTATATCTTGGTCAGTTTCCATCCGATTCTAGAGCGGAATACCTTAAACGGTTTGTAGATTGATTCTCCATCATTCTGCATCAAAATCTAGAAACAAAATATTTTTTAGATTTTTCGTCACATTTTCTGGGGGATCCCCTTCAAGGATTGTGAAAACTGCATGGGAGGTCAATACGGCCCTGAGCGATGGGTATATCTTGGTCAGTTTCCATCCGATTCTAGAGCGGAATACCTTAAACGGTTTGTAGATTGATTCTCCATCATTCTGCATCAAAATCTAGAAACAAAATATTTTTTAGATTTTTCGTCACATTTTCTGGGGGATCCCCTTCAAGAATTGTGAGAACTGCATGGGAGGTCAATATGGCCCCCAGCGATGGCTATATCTTGGTCAGTTTCCATCCGATTCTAGAGCGGAATACCTTAAACGGTTTGTAGATTGATTCTCCATCATTCTGCATCAAAATCTAGAAACAAAATATTTTTTAGATTTTTCGTCACATTTTCTGGGGGATCCCCTTCAAGAATTGTGAAAACTGCATGGGAGGTCAATACGGCCCTGAGCGATGGGTATATCTTGGTCAGTTTCCATCCGATTCTAGAGCGGAATACCTTAAACGGTTTGTAGATTGATTCTCCATCATTCTGCATCAAAATCTAGAAACAAAATATTTTTTAGATTTTTCGTCACATTTTCTGGGGGATCCCCTTCAAGAATTGTGAGAACTGCATGGGAGGTCAATATGGCCCCCAGCGATGGCTATATCTTGGTCAGTTTCCATCCGATTCTAGAGCGGAATACCTTAAACGGTTTGTAGGTTGATTCTCCATCATTCTGCATCAAAATCTAGGAACAAAATATTTTTTAGATTTTTCGTCACAATTTCTGCATGAGAACTGCATGGGAGGTCAATACGGCCCCGAACGATGGGTATATCTTGGCCAATTTCCATCCGATTCTAGAGCGGAATACCTTAAACGATTTGTAAATCGATTCTCCGTAATTCTGCATCAAAATCTAGGAACAAAATATTTTTTAGATTTTTCGTCACATTTTCTGGGGGATTCCTTTCAAGGATTGTGAGAACTGCATGGGAGGTCAATACGGCCCCGAACGATGGGTATATCTTGGCCAATTTCCATCCGATTCTAGAGCGGAATACCTTAAACGATTTGTAAATCGATTCTCCGTAATTCTGCATCAAAATCTAGGAACAAAATATTTTTTAGATTTTTCGTCACATTTTCTGGGGGATCCCCTTCAAGGATTGTGAAAACTGCATGGGAGGTCAATATGGCTCCATGCGATGGTATATCTTGGTCAGTTTCCATCCGATTCTAGAGCGGAATACCTTAAACGGTTTGTAGATTGATTCTCCATCATTCTGCATCAAAATCTAGAAACAAAATATTTTTTAGATTTTTCGTCACATTTTCTGGGGGATCCCCTTCAAGAATTGTGAAAACTGCATGGGAGGTCAATACGGCCCTGAGCGATGGGTATATCTTGGTCAGTTTCCATCCGATTCTAGAGCGGAATACCTTAAACGGTTTGTAGATTGATTCTCCATCATTCTGCATCAAAATCTAGAAACAAAATATTTTTTAGATTTTTCGTCACATTTTCTGGGGGATCCCCTTCAAGAATTGTGAGAACTGCATGGGAGGTCAATATGGCCCCCAGCGATGGCTATATCTTGGTCAGTTTCCATCCGATTCTAGAGCGGAATACCTTAAACGGTTTGTAGGTTGATTCTCCATCATTCTGCATCAAAATCTAGGAACAAAATATTTTTTAGATTTTTCGTCACAATTTCTGCATGAGAACTGCATGGGAGGTCAATACGGCCCCGAACGATGGGTATATCTTGGCCAATTTCCATCCGATTCTAGAGCGGAATACCTTAAACGATTTGTAAATCGATTCTCCGTAATTCTGCATCAAAATCTAGGAACAAAATATTTTTTAGATTTTTCGTCACATTTTCTGGGGGATTCCTTTCAAGGATTGTGAGAACTGCATGGGAGGTCAATACGGCCCCGAACGATGGGTATATCTTGGCCAATTTCCATCCGATTCTAGAGCGGAATACCTTAAACGATTTGTAAATCGATTCTCCGTAATTCTGCATCAAAATCTAGGAACAAAATATTTTTTAGATTTTTCGTCACATTTTCTGGGGGATCCCCTTCAAGGATTGTGAAAACTGCTTGGGAGGACAATATGGCTCCATGCGATGGGTATATCTTGGTCAATTTCCATCCGATTCTAGAGCGGAATACCTTTAACGATTTGAAATTTTTTGGAGGAACTGTTTTTTCCTGGAATTTTTCCAGGATATATGTGTATTCCTTCGATTCTGAAGCGCAGTTCTTTAATCGGTTCTGAGGAAATAAAGGTGTATTTTTACATTTTATCTTAGCCTTTGTTTTATTTTTAAATTATTTCTTATACTGGCATCAAATAACAAAATCCCCCATTAAAGTCTGGGCATCAGTCAAGTTCCTCAAACTTAAGACCAACCACTTAAACAATTTTCTTGTTAAAATTTTTGTACACGGATTCGAGAGTCCTGGAGAAAACCAGTGGAAGAGAGCAGAACATAGAAGAGAGAAAAGAAAAGTGAGGTAGATGGATGTTCTAGTAGCCAGGCAATAACCAAGGCTCGAATGTGTTGGGCAATAAAATTAGTTGGCTTGGGGGTGTGGTGTGTGCTTGTGTGTTTGTTTAAGACATGCAAAGACGTTTCGCAATTTGCCTGTAATCCTGTTGTGCACCAACCAACTCCACCCAGCTTGTTGGACTTTAAGGATTGTTCCGCTGCTTACGTTGGTGGTGCAGCTCCTTCAGTAAGCACTTAAGTCCCAACTCTATTGTGGAGAAGTTTTCAATTGTTCGGCAGTTCGTTGCGTTTATTTATTTGCATTTTTTATTTGCCGTTTTTGAGTGTGTTTTGTAATAAAAGCCGGAAGAGAAAACATTTATGTGCCCAACACTCCCGCCCCACAACCAATTCCGATTTCGACAACGACTTGTTCCGAACAGCTTTATTGCATTTATTTGGCACTTTATTACCGCCAGTTCGTTGTTTGGCTGTTAAATGGCCAAGAGGGCCGCAAAATATTGGGCCAGCAAATTACTTGGGTCATTTTGGAGTGCATCAATCTCGTCTACAGTGTGGATCAAGTTTTTATAAAAGCCGAATCAAGAACTTGCAATTGAGTGCATTTATTTTAACAAAAATATATCAAATCAAATGTATACTTTAAGTATTTATGAGCAGCTTTCTGGTCACGTAACGCACTGTACCAATCAGTGAAAATAACCTCCAGTAGCACAAATAACAAAATAATCCAGACAACAACAAAGGCAAAATTGTTTCCAGCTAAACATTAATTCGTTTCGGCAACTGCAAATTTTCTATGCTCACAACTCTCTGTCTCCATAAATACTTCATATCTGTGGACCAAACAAATGACATTTTTCATAAACTTATATTTGCCATAGCACATCCATAAGGACGACGTCTATCTAATGTGCATGGGCGTAGGGGTGTTCTCGTGTCTTGCCCCCAAAACGACAACATCGCATAAATGCTTTCGACTGCCAAACAAAAGGCCGGCATAAAAGGAGGACTGTCATGCCATTGAAAAAGTAGTTGCAATCCTTCTCTGCTTCATCTGAGAGTGTGTATCTCTGTTTATTTGTGTATTGTGCAGTTGGACTATTAAAAATCTATTTCAAGTGCACAAACATCGAAATTGCGTTTGCCTGCCAAGCTTTATGGCAGCTGGCAGGCACTTTATTGTAGACTGCTACTAAAGCAAGTAATTCCCGGGCCAGTCACAGTCGACATGTCGAATTAAATATGTATGTACGACAAATGAGACATCCTATTTTTTCTTCATCAACTTTAATTCACGCTTGTGCACCAACAATGATACCCAAATGAGACTCTGGCCATAACTTTATTATGTAATTAAAACTTGTGTTGGCCACAGAATTTTCAGCAAAAAAAATGTGAAGAGAAAAGAAATTATTCAGAATTCAGTTCTAGGCGTTTACTTTAATTTTTAATAGCAGTTTCGTTGTCAAGTCATACTCATCAAGAATTGAATAGCTTCTTTTACTTTAATCCATGCTTGGCAGCAATTCGAATAGGAGTGTTCTTTTATTGGTGACCTCCCAGAAGGCCAATGCCTCAGATTGCATTGCAAATTTTGTCATCAACATATAAATGAAGTACGGCGGCAGGTTGTCAATCCTTAGATTTGGAAAAAGCCTGAAAACGAGTCACGGCAGTATTTGGACTCCTTTGTGTAAAGGCACGACACAAACGAATCACATTTCACAATTTTCCCATTTAAAATGTAATTATTTTTGTTTTGCCTTTTTGCCGACTACGGGATAAGAATATGGATTTTCATTTCCATTTGCACTTTGCATTTATTTTAGAGTTTTTCCTTGAGAAATGCTGTCATAAATAAATATCGGGGTGAATTTACTAAAAACATTTCAGCCATCATTTAATATGCAACAAATCCTAAGCAAATAAAAATTCATAATTTAATCAAATACTCGGAAATCAAGCTGCGACAACAAATCTCCTTCAGGCGTTTGGCAATTAAATTTTCATGCCGCAAAGTGTATGTATGTTTGGGAAAAAAGTGACAAAGCCCATTCTACTTGTCCGGTTATTTACTAAAGAAAAACACAATTGTTTGCAGCATTTGCGGCCTGGCCTGACCTGACCAAAGCCGACACCTCCATCCTTTGCCGCACTTCTATTTCCATCTAACTCGATCCCTAACCCACCTAAGGCTAGAGCATAAACAAACTGCGACATAGGCAAATAGAACTTTATTTTCGGGTGTTTGGGGAAAATTTGTTAATTTGTGCAAAAGTTTGTATTGCATTTGTCCAGTGTCGGTCTACGTGTCCGGCATAGCAATGCAAAAATTGTCAGGAAAGATATTAGGATAAAGGCTCTGTAGGAGCTATAGCCAGCCTCAATATTCGGCAGTCGCCATTTATCAAAATGTGATGAAATTTTGAGCCTAATTGTAAGCTTGTTTTCACGTTAAAATAAACCAGCAATTAAGCTTCCTTAGCCAACAAATAAAACCCTCGAAAAGCACCCAACTATCCTCCAAAAACACTCTTCTGTATTCGTATACTCCCATTGTGTAAATCCGTTTGAATTGATTAGAGGTGACCACTCTCAAACGCCCAAAACAACTGCCAGCACAAAGGTCTTCTGCGGTGCATTTTGTTTAGTTTATAAATTAAATTTAAGCTGCAAACAAGCAAATTTGCCAACACGTACAGAACGTATCTCCGTTACGGGTCTATTACTTGGCCAAAAGTGCGGCCAGCCCCGATGGCCAAGTGCCGAGCCGGCAAATTTGTGCAACGGAATTGTGCCCATAAATAAAATATGGCATCCGACCATGTGGTCGAGAGCAGTGGACTTGGTCGCTATCTTTGCGGTAAGTTCATGAAATGGCAGTGTTGTTGGTAGATTTTTGCAAGCCATTGTCACATGACAAATGCTTGTTGCTCCTGTTCCGACGCCTTTTCCTGCTTCTGTTGCAATTGTTATTATTGTTAGCATTGTACTTGGGCTATTCAACGATCCATTTGTATGCTGACCGGGTTTGTTGGCCTGGCGATAAGTCATAGCTGGCACGTACCAAATTTATTTGTTCAAGTTTGTTTGCCTAGCTCGTTGGTGCCCAGCTAGCAAAGCAGATGCGAACCTGTGGCCAAGGATATGCTATGTCCTTGCAGCATTCGATCCGCTGCCGAATCGAGGTTGTATCAGCGAGGCCATGGGCAATCGCATTAATCGCTTGATAATTTACACAACAATAATAATGTTTACCGATGCCAAATAAATATTTATTGAATTATGCTGCAATTACACATACTGCGCTGGGAAATTTATGTTGTACAAATAGTTAAGGCTTAAAATATAAATTTCGGCCTGGCATGATCTATATTCTTTGAAAGCCTTTCAGTGGAAAAAATTCATTCAAAAGTTAGTCCTTAAAAAAAAAACCCTGTACAAGTTTGATTATGTGTGTTTGTTTATTGCATTGCCCACAGTAAAGAAAATATGCACCGTATATGCAAATTTAATTTCCACACACGCACACACACACAGTGGGGAAACCTAGGTCATAGTCAGAGTTGTAGCATACTTTTCAGCACCGCAGGGCATTAAAAAATGGACTCCTGCTCTACAGTTTTCCCCTTGCACCCCAGCCAGCCATCCCGTGTGCGGTTATTTATATGAAAATAATCACACATGCAAATTAATAATTTCATTTCGCTTTGCAACCACACAAAAAAAAAGGACGAACTGTTCCCAGGTCTATTGTGTCCATCGCAGAGCATAAAAAAAACAAAAACAATGCTTCGGCCCCGAAATCAAAAATTTCGACCATAAATAAAATCATAAAACGTGAACCAAAGCCCGCGGTTTCCCAATTTTGTGTGTAGAATGGATGGGCTTATATAACAATAAATAGATTTTGTTCGGACAAATCTGTTGCGCATTTGTTTTTGCTTATCGGAGCAAATAATTTATGGGCTGGCATAAAAATACGCATATCGCTTGGACTTAGTGGCTGCCATGTCGGGCGATTTATCAATTTGCCACTTTAAAGCTGTTTGTCTGGCATTCCTCTGGTTTCACTGTTGCTTTGTTTGGGCTGTAGTTTTTAAACAGCAATAATAACTGTTAATTTACATGCCGCAAGTGTCAACAGGCCGCTGGCCATTTGCAATTACGAGGCCCAGGTTGTGTTTTTTCCATTATGCTGCTATACTGAACTGCTTTTTTATTTTTTGTGTTCATCGGATTCATGTGTTTCATGGCCACAAAGTACTTCATAAAATGCATTGGCATGCAAATTATGTTAAGCTCGTGAATTTATAATTTAATGAAGACACTTTGTAGCCATAATTGGCCCCACCCAAAAGTACGGACTCTCCCAATTCTCGCGTAATATTGTTCTTAATTAAATAAATGCGATCCGGCGCTTGTGTTCATTGCGGTGATTGTGTATTTTTTACATTGTTCTGTGGGTGTTCTGCCGTATTTTTCCCATTTGGCTATTGGTCGGTTATTGCGTTATTTAATTGCTTTTTATTCGCTTTAAATGTATTCCTTTCTAAAGATGCATCCAATGGTCCTTTCATCTGCCTTGTTCGGCTTGACATGCAGCTTCAAAGATTAAGTCCGCCGAAGAGGTGGGAGAAAAGTAAAAAATCCAAGGCATGGCGAAGGCAGCTCTGCTTTCGTTTATGGAGAAGTTTATGTCATATAGATTTAACTGATTTCAAATAAAACAATTAAAGGTATCTTAGGGACATTAATAAATATGGAGACATAAAATAAGTTATATTTTTAATCGACTTAAGTGACACTTAAGACAAGGAGACTTACGTCTGTTGTTTTTCGAAACTTTTATCCGTGTAAACATTTCCTGGCGGATCCTCCACATCGTGCTTCATTCTTGCGTGTGTTTCAATTAACTTTTTGCCATGACTCCAAAGATGAGGCGAGTGAAATGTGAAATGAGAACGCAGCTGAGGCATCGCCTTGTATGATAAGCAGCTTCCTCGCTTGTTTGAACATAAAAATGCGGCGCTTAACATAAATTACGCATCCTGTCAGGAGGACGACGTGTGGGTGTTCGTGTTTGGTTGTTGCAGGTGCCAGGCAAGTTAATTGGTAAGTGTTTGCCGACTTGTAGTTTCGTGCAGTGCAGTTTCAGCTCGAAGATTAGCAGGCAAACTTTCACCATCGCGTTTTATGCGCCGCAGTTTGAGGTGTGCTATATATTGCTCCACAAAGTTGCGTTAGTCGAAAGAAATTTATGTGGCAGCTAGTCGCAAAAACCGCCGAAAAATGATAGTGGGTGTGGGAGAGACTGTAAATTATAATTGCATATTTCCATATTTTACAATTGACGGCATGAGCCTTCTTTGGCTCTTGCAGTTTAATTAGAAGTTAAATACCCGCACTTTTTGCTTAGTTTCAAAATTTTCTAAAACTTTTAAAGGCGTTCCATACTAAAAATTCTTCTTTGTCTTTGAGCTGGAAAAGTTTGGTTAAATTTAGTACATTTTTTACCATCCGGTCAAGAAAATTTATCGTTTAAACTTTAAAGTATGATCTTTGGCAACTTTTTTAGAGTATAGAAAAATTGTTATTCTTGGTTCTGAAAATACCTCTCTTAAATACCTGAACATTCCCAAGTCCTTGATTCCTTTAAGATAATTCCTTTCACCTCTTCATTTGGCATTACCTCTCTATTTTTCGAGGCTTGGCCTGAAAAAAAGAACAGATTGCGAGACTGGGGAAAAGCTACTGGCCAAATTCTCTTTGGCCAGCTTAGACCGGCAATGGAAAAACTTTTCTGTCGCCTCAATGCACACACATTTTTATAAACATCTAATTGGCAAGAGGGGAAACGAGTGTGACAGTCAAAGAATGGCAGGCAAAAAGGATTCCATTCACCTGAGGGCCACTGAATGCCTGGCGATTGTTGAAATTCGCATCGCCTTGTGGCGTAGAATTTTTTTTGCGGAAATTATTTCACACTTCAAACCATTTCCATGGAATTAGTTTTTCCTCGGCTGCTCGGCTGTTGTGCCTTGCCAAGGTGGTAATCTGAATTGGCTCAAGGGAACATCCTTTAGAATCGAAAAGAAACTCGGGCACGTCCCAGCCAAATGAACTTGTATAAATTGGCCCACTCTAGAGCTAATTCAAATACAATTCGTCAGCCGATTAATATTTTATAATTTCAAGCACGATTTTCCATTTCAGTGCTAGTTCGGGATCAGAAACTTTTTTTAGTTTCCCGATTTTTTTTTTTTAAAGGAGAATTCTTTTCGGTTGAAGTCCAAGCCCAAGGCTAGTAGACACAAATTTGAATTTTAATTTCTAACACATCTTCCCCTTCTTTGATCAACTTTGAAATGGAAAGGAAAACCCATGGCGCTTAGGCAGTGAAAGGATTTTCCAAAAACAAATATTATTCGACGGCAGTGCACGAAGTCTTTGTCAAGTGCTGGTTCTTAAATTGCATTTTGAATAATTCAATTTTGGGACAATTGTCGCATCATTAACTGAAGTAGCTGTGGCCTGTGCCCATTAAAACGCCACCAGCCACGTTAAGAGTCATGTTTAACAAGCCAACTGCCACGGTCTTTTGTCTTTTTTCTAGAAAGTTGCGGGATTAATTTTCCATTTTGCCATAGAATAATCCTGTAAAATTTCCGTCTGCTTGGTGTCTAGCTTGGAAAGTAATAGAAAAGTTTCCGCTGGCAATTGTTAAATGCAATTGAATTTATAAGCAGGGCATAATTAAAATTAAGCAGCCGCTGCCGAACATGAAAGTTTTTGCAAGTATCCTGTTCCTGCTCCTTTTTGGCCTTTGCTGAAATTTGCCTTTTGAGTGGCTTCCAAGTTTGCTTCTTTCGGGAAGTGGATTGTCCTGGCGCTATTTGCAGGATGCTACTCTAAGCCGTCCTATGTCCTGAATTGACGGAAAAAATGCATCGGTTGTTTCTTGGTTTCTGTTCAGTTTTTGCCGTTTGTTAAACTCCGCATAGTTTTCCATTAAAAAGCATTAAATTTTTATAATAAATGTTACCAAACTATTATTTTTAGTTAAACACTCTCCATAAAACAATCATTTTAAATAATTTCATCACATTAAATTGAAAACCCTGCATGTCTTAGAAATACAATAGATTTTGTCTTAAAGAAAACTTTCTAGTATATTCAACCACGTTCTCATTAGGAAATTTTCCAATTCCCAGAATGCATAAACTAATTTAGCTGAAATGTTTTTGCTTACAAATGGGCTGACTGCATATCCCAGCAGTAGATTTCATCATTTCGTCAGAGGAGAATCCTCGAACTTGGCATGGCCTCGAATCTGTCGTGGAAAACAAACAAATTTTCGAGCAAAGAACCCAGATCGGGGTCCCTGGTATTCCGTGCAGTCGCATTACAGGCGGCGACGGCCAAATGAGTCCTCCCAGGATGAAGATGTCGAGGCAGCCGTGGATGCGAATGCCGAATGTGGATGTGAGTGAGTTGCTTCATGATGAAAATGCCAAATGGTTTGTGTCTCTTTATGGGAATTGTTGTTTGTTGTTCTCGGGATTAGTCTTAGTTTGCCTTTGTTTTTTGCCTGCTTCTAGTTTAGAAGATAAGCAGCTCTGTTTAATATGAACACGGATGTGGTTGATCTTACATACATATCTTTCCTGCATAAGTACAAATATTTGTTTAAGAATAAAAAAATATAAATGAATATTATATTAGAATATATAATATATATATTCTAAATATAGAAATCCTAAAAAAGCGTTTCAACTTCAAGCTTTCAAAGGATCGGTCAACTAGAAGAGATAGTAAGTACTGTGGTTATACCCGATCCCATGAAGACCAATACCCTCTTACCCATGGGAGGACCCCTTACCTCGCAATTAACATTCTCACGCTTCGGTGGTCCAGCATGCGATGTATTGTGCATTCTTTAAAGTAGTTTTTACTCATAGCTATATAAATTTCATTTGAGTTCTTTTTATACGAAATTAACATATTACAGTTGTTTTATTAGCTAGTTTTAGACAGCGTTAAATAATCCAGTATATTAACTATATAAACAATTTTAATCTTTATTGAAGGAGCTTCGTTTGCCTATCATTGCAATCTTTGAATCAATTCTTTTCTATCACAATCTAAATGTTTATTAAATGCGTATTATTTCCCTTAAATCATAATTCGAATCTTTTATAAATCAATCATTTCAAATGCATAATTTGGCCAATAGTTTTGACCATGTTTAACAGCAGTATATATGCATAGATTTACTGGAAATTTTGTTAAGAGCCAAAAATTGTGTTATCATTATTATAGTGGATAAGTAATTAAAAATGCTATTAAAATCGCATTTAATTAAGATTAAAATTTATGCAAAAAGCAGAGAACAATCGCCATGAAACATGGCAAGAGGAAATAAGAGCAAACAGCCAAAGGCAAATAAAAAAACAAAAACAACGAAAATGAATGAAAGCAAAGAGCAGGAGATTTAATGCAGTTTGTTGCAAAAATATTTTTTGTAAACTTAACGCATTCGTCTCAAACGCCCCGCCCACCGCCCTCTTCAGGCCCATTTGACATTTCGGTTACGAAAGCCCGATCACGAGTCCAAACGAGCAACATTGTATGCCAATCGGGGGCGGGAAGGAGGATAAAACAGGGCGGGGGGCCTTGAGCGACCGACGAATGAGAATGACGAACCCTGCCACCGCCGCCCACCGCCCAATTGCCGCCCATCGAGCCACCCGCCACCCACCATGTGTAGGCGACATGGATGAACGTCGTTGGTTGGTTGGCTAAAAGTGGAGCCTATGTAAACGACGCACGCACGCAGTCGTTTCTGCATTTGTGTGTGTGTCCGTACCTGGGCCAGTGTCTGTGTGTGCGGCGGGTCTGTGTGTATGTAGGTGACATGTACTGCAACAAGAGTCATGGCAATGGCCAAAAAGGCAGCGGAGTAAATGCAAAATCTGTAGGGAGCCCATACCACCACCGGCTTGCAACGTGCAACGTTGGCATCAGAACCAACAACACTGGAGTTCTAGAAAATAGGGGAAAGGATTACGCTTGCAACATGTTGCAAGGGGAGGAGTTAAGGTCCTGGCAGAACCTACCATTTGGTAAAAGCAATCTATGAAATATTTTACACTTTTTTGGCCTGATTTTATACATATATTTTAGATTAAAAGGTATAATTAAATTTAATATATTGATTTCTGCGAATGGTTTTAAATACTAAATATCTGCACAGACTTTATTGAATGTTTCGTTATTAAATCCTTAAAAGCTCAAGTTCCTAAATTAATATTTTTCTAAGCCGTAAGTGATGTTAAAAAAGTAATTTCTGTAAAAAACTAGGGATAAAAAGTTAATTACTATTAAAATCATTATTTTACAATATATATTTCAATATAATAAACCCAGTGAAGTAAACTTAAAAATGTAAGTTATTAAAAATAAATACAGGCGAAATTTAATTAGAAATGACAAAATAATTGATTATTTGATTCTTATAATAATAATATAATATCAGCAGTTTCTAAAACCAATTAAAAGTAAATATTAAAACAATTTACGGAAGCTGCAATCTAATTAAATTTACGATCTATCCAGTCTTAATGTTTTTAAATGGGAGCTCCGTCGAAATGGAAACTAAATAAATAATATTTAGATAAATCTCGATTGCTGATTCATTTAAAAATATTTAATCTAATGAGCCGATGATACAGCCGAAATGTATGCTACACTAGATGGCAATTAAAACGAACAAGCCATTTTCGCACTTTTCATTCGCTTATAGCCAAGAACCGAGAACCGAAAACCCAAAAACCGATCTACCATATAGGAGCTCACATAGGGCCAGCTACATACGTACTTATGGCCACCAACAATTCGCGTGGGTGGAGCACCGACTTATGTAATACTTCATTTTTTGTTGCTTGCACTGTTTTTATTTGTTTATTTGCTCCTTTATTTGTTGTTGTTATTTGGTAGTGGAGGGGAAAGGTAAGAAAGAGAACGGTAGATGCAACATGTTTGATTGCAAGGAGGCGAAAAAGTTAACTGTGGCCGAGTTTATACTGTTTACAGCGCACGCTTTACAGAGAGCGGCAAAACGGACAGGTCCTTAAAGAGAGAGGTCGAGAGAGGCACCGAGAGAGAATTCGAGGAAATGCCGACCACGTGACATTGTTGCACTTCCTGCATGTGTGTGGGTATGAGACCTGATAAGCTTGCAACGAAGCTATTAATCAAAACAGAATCAAAAAGTCCGCTTGCCTGTGTGCGTGCGAGAGAAACACGTGCCGGTTCTGTTAACAGAGGTCCTTTAACAGAGCACTGTTAATATCGCCGGTTGGCAACAAACTTGGTGGAAAATTTTCAACTGATTTTCCATCGCTTTTCCCGCTCCGACCACCTCCTAATAATAGATTACGCCATTGTTGCTCAGTAACAGATAAAGAGGATTTACTGTCTGTAATTAATGGCTGGCTGTTTTGCATTTGTAAGGTGATTAAATCGATCAATTAGTCGGCACATGCAATTGGTAATTTCGATTTGCAATTTGCGGTAATCCATTTTCATATTACCCGATTTTCCCTGGTGCCTGCCAGGGTCTCCCATCAGTCTCCCACGGCCATTTTGAATTAAGTCGATTGGAAGTGTCTCAAATGTATTCTGGCTTTAGTGCTTAGCTTGTTTGTCCGACACTTGGCACGCACACGCTACTTCTTAGCAACATACAGTGATCTCTTTAAATACAGATATGTTTTTATATAAGATATAAAAGTTACTTATAAAACTGACAAAATTAATAGAGGGAAAAAATTAACTAAATTATAACAATTAACTTTTAATAAATGCAATTTAAAAAAAATATATATATTTAAATCAAGTCTAATATATTTTTTCTTAATATAGTTTGTCCACTATGCTACGCACTTACTGTACATAATGTCCTTGAGATATTACATAATAAATCAAAGCCCAACTAAGGAAATTGAACGCAAAGAAAACCCACGTTCTGAACATTCTGCCGACTGTGTACAAAGTGCATCTGCACTCTAACAGAGCTCCATAGACTGTCACTGATAAGAACCGGCAAATGGAGAACAGCTGTTCGCAAGGATAAAGAGAGCACAGCCGGAGAAATTGTGTTTTTTTGGCGATAGAGACGTTTTCTCTCTTTCATGCTCTTTGCTGTAAGCGGGCTCTGTAAAGCGGCTGGTTGTTGACTGGGACTAAGCCAATTGCACAATGTGGGCCGAAGTTGAGGTCGTGCTTGGCGCCTTGCTAATGTTGCAACACGAGCAACTACAACGACAACTACCAGTGCAACTACACAACCCTTCGTCCAGCAGGAGCTTCGTGTCCGACGCTATTCACTGTACATATCCCACAGATACATGGGTCTGGTTTTATATGAAAAGCGTTTATGTGTTGCTGCTGCAGCGCCGACTACGACAACGACATCAGCAGCAGCAGCAGTAGCAGTAGCAGAGTCGTTGCAACAATCGCAGCTTGCACATCCAGCAGCAGTCAGTTGGCCGCGTCGACTCCTTCAGCAAGGACGCACAGCACTCCCTTCAAAGGACATCGACATCGACATCAGACCAACATCAACCTGAACTTGTAACCAGAAACCAGAATCCAAAGGCCATAGACCGAATGCTAAATGCCAACGTAAAAGTCCTGTAAAGCGTTTACATTCAGCTTACATAAAATGCTAGGGCTCTGCTATGAGAAACACTAGAGACGCTAATTAGCCAGACATGCTAGCCAAGTTTTGACATTTTTTTTCGCGTTAGTGGTTTATTGTGCGGTGTGTGAGCAGACATATTTGTGCCACCACTTTTTTGTTTGTCCTTTTTTTCGTTGTGTGCCATTTTAGCCAGTGAACATTGCCAAGATACTGGTATATACAATAGCGCCCAGCTAATTCATATTAACTTGTTGTGCGTTGCCCGAGCATCGTAACATCCTGTATATGTGTGCAGGTTCTGAGTGCATTTTCATTAAAGTCAACAAGTTGCAGCCGCATAAGGTCAAATAAAAGCAGGTGAGTTGGCGTTTGTCGCTACTAAGACCAGGATTTTCCTGTGTACTTACTTGAAGTGCTTGTAATATGTTTTTCTGGGGGAAAATTTTATTAAGTGGTTTGCGGAATAAGTAAAGTGCATATGGTAAAAATAACGTTATTCTAAGTTACTTTATTGCCAGTCTACGTTTCCCACAATTTGTGTCGGTACTAGAATTGCATTTGTTATTACGTGCTACGTTAAATATATTTTTATTAAAGGCATAAAAGTTTATAAAAAATACTTCTAAACAATTTATAGAAAATGTTGCTCTTCAGTAATAAAATCATCTCATTATGAGTCTAAAATAACTACATTAATAACCTTTATAATCTTTAAAATACAATTTAATCAGCTTACAGATACATTTTTGATAACCTTATAGTTAGTATTAAATGGTAATGGGTTTAACAAAATCTTTCGAAAATAAAAAAAAGGAAGTTATTTAATTCTTCCATTTTAATCTGCCAGTCATTTAAAAATAAATTTTAAATGTTAAATATTAGTTTCAGATTGGTATCAATCTTTTTCAAGATTTCTTTAAAACATATTTTAGCAAAATAACTTATTTTGTCATCTGTCTCCACAAAATAATTAATTTATATAATATTTATCGTATTAGAATATTTTGTTCTGATGTAAAATGAAAAAAAAAAAATTTAAGTTTCTGACAATATTTTAAGATATGCCAATATTTATTGAATACTTGAAACTGAATCAACATTTAGAATAAACATAGTGTCGGAATATAGGAATTTAAAAGCCCAACAAAATTTATGAACAAATAAATCCCTAGTCAATATTTTGTAAGATAAAAAAATACCCATGGGAAGAATATTTATTTAAAATAAAAAATTTGTGGTGCCACATATCTTACATAAGTGCGTGTAGGTGTGCTCGGTTTGTGTCCTCAATTTCGTCGAATTACAAAAGCTTTAAGTAAGTAAGCAAAAGGTAGAAATCGAGTAATCGTTCTCAGGGGCATAGTTTAATATTGGATTTGTAATGGAAATCAATATAGCCCGGGGAAAATTTATGCAGAGGCCAACAAAGAAAGGAAACTGTTTGAATTCGAACCGAGCCAATAAAATTGCATTTCCGAGTTTGAGTCCGAGTTTGATTTGAGTTGTGCTGAATCGCCAGCCTTGGCATTGCCAATTTCATTACGGCCATAACGAGAGAAGGCGAGCGAGGGAGTCCTCTTGTAATTGCAATTAGTTTTATCGTAACTTTCAGTTAAATAATCAAAACATTTTCACAAGCTTCATGCTGATGCCATGCCACCCGCCACCCTGCCACCGAAAACTCTTTGTAATGCAAAACTTTTTAATCCGACGCCTTGGTTTGTTTACACGAACTGCCAACGCCACGCCCACTTCGCCCCTGGTCCACACACTCTAACCAAAACAACAACATTGACAATAAAAACAGGATTGACAGGATAACTCTGGCAGTCGATCCCTTAATACACTGAAATTGTTTGTGAATTGAAAAATGTTACATAAGATTTATTTGGGCTTATCAGGATTGAATTTTGTATGGAAAGAAACGAATTTAATGTGAGTTTGTAATGTTTGTTAAATTATTCTTTGGATTTATTTTTCTATTTATTTTATTCTTCATCCTTGTAAAAGATATTCTATATAATTAAAAAAATTATCTTTATTCTATTTTAATTCCTCTTATTTCATTTTCTTTGTAATTTTTACTTTTGTTTGTTCTTTAAATTGAAATATAATGTTTTATAAAGTACAAAAGCCTTAATGTTTGGTCATAATCAGTATTCCCCCCATATTCATGTTTCTACTAATTTAGTAACTTTACAGTAGCAAATATATTTAATGAAATAATTAAAAGTAGTGTAGAAGTTAAAGCTACTCCGCCTGGATTTTTTCTTGATACTTGGTTGAATTATAAGACCTCCCAGCTAGGGTATGAAATAAGAAGAATTTGCATATTTACACAAGACAATTTACACACTCTCTCCCAGCCCGGCTGACTGAGTGACTGGCTGAAGGGCCGCCCTGGCGCTATCAGACAGGGGCGGAGTTCGACGGGGGCGCCGGGATTGAGTGAGTGGAGGTTATTTTGTAAATTGTGTGTAAGCCGAACTGCTGCGAGTGCCTCCTGATGAACAACCAGACGAACCGTTACAAAAGTCCAACAAGTTAGCTGAAATATGTGTGCGGGGTCTGGGATAAAATGGGGAGAAAGTGGGATAAGTCGGGGATACCGGGGGCTGTAAAGGATGACAAGGACAAGTGAAGTGTCGAGATGGAGCTGCAGTTGTGCGGCCTGAATTGGTGGATATATGTATGGACGGACGGGGATATATGTATAAAGGAATGACTGGGAGTACATTGCCACAACATACGGAAGTAATTCGATTTTGTTGGCAGGCTGATGATGATGGCCCCTGGCCCTTGTGACACTCTTGTGTAATTCCCAGCCCCCAGGATTCACAGGAAGACAACATTTCGAGCACATTAAAAACAACTTAATATCTGTATTGTGTACTTTATTGGGCATCTTTCCGGTGCAGGGTCTATTGTGATATTCATTTCCTAGATGTAATTTAATAATTTATTTACAACATGAAAATTAACAAACATGACCCTGCAATTCCACTGGCGACATATTGTACAAATTACGCAATTGCAACAACCCTATATAACAGATTTCTGCATTACAAAATTGCATTTTCATGGACTGGACAATTACAGAATTTTATGATTTTACAATTTAATGTCATTAAAAGATATTTTCCCATTAGTTGGGTTCTGTTTTTCGGCGATTACGCGTGTTTGTGGGTATGTTTACTAATGTGGTTTAGTTAAAACGGAAATAGTCATAATATGGAATTATGTGTAATTTGTTGAGTGTGTTTCGCCAAAGTCACCTAAATCAGTTGGCAAAATTTACAAATTAATAAAGCTTAACGAGAGATTAGTATTTTCCTGTATAATAGATTAAATAACTAAATTACTAGAAACTAGAAAAATTATGATTTAAAAAAGTTAAAGACTAGATTTAGTCTACTTGGAAAGATTTACAAAAAAAAAATCCTAGGTCTTGTATTATTCTTAGTTTTGTAATTTTTTTTCCTCATTCAAAAAAAAATATGTAATTATGGATTTTTGTAAGAACATTTTAGTGCCTAGCACTTATATAAAATAAGTTTGCGGAACGAATGAAGCCAAAGCTAGTGTTTGAGTTGCCGAATTATTCTTGCCGAGCCCTTTGACCTTGTCCGCGGGTCGCCAATTTGTCGAGTAAGTCAAACACGTACAGTAAGTTTCTTTATTTTAGAAAAAAAAAAAGTTGATTCAATAAATTTTAAATGATCCATTTAAATGCTAAGTGCACTTAGATACAATTTCCTGTGATACGAACATTTCACAACTTTCTTTTTCGACCAAAGAAAATATATTTTAAATATTAGTTTTCTTATTCTAATAATTATACCAGTAGATTCTTTAATTCCATTTGAATTGGATATAAGAGCTGATATTGTTGATGCCTTCGAGAAATGCAAATATTTGGTTTATAATTGCCAACCAATTTATCGGTTTGCTCGGACACCTCAACTGTATCCACTTTTAAGCTCTTCTTCCTTTATTCCGGCCATCGTTGATCTTTTTTTTATTTTTATGTATTTTTGGCCAACAATTAGTGAGCAAAACCACAAATTGTTAAATGAATTTCTCGGCACAACTTTTGGCCGGATAAAGATGAAGGTTTTACAATCAACTGGGCTCTTACATAAAACTAAGAAAATGCAGCTCACAAGTGCAGTTGGCTGCCAATTAAAGGAGGCAGAAATGTCTTTACTAGGCCAGTGGCTTCATAATTGCTTAAATTTAAAAATGCATGAAAAGTATTTGCCCAAATGCTCAAAAATGCTCAAAGTAATAAAATGACTCAGACAGGACCTCAAGACAGGCCAGATAAATCTACGGACGAACAGAGACGGATGCATACAAATAGAAAGAGAGAAGTCGAGAGGTTGAATTTGTAAAATTTTCGGTCTAGGCTAAAATTTTGATTACCTAATACCCATGAGCAGTTTTATTAGGCCTGTGGTTTTCGGTCCTTCGATGTGCAGTATTTTTCTGGGCCTGCAAACGGTTGCATCAATATTTAATTTCATTAAAAGCCAAAAAAGCCAAAAGAGCATCAACAATGCCACAGCACGACATGGCATTTGATAAATTATTTAAAATATCTCCATCTAGTACTTGGGTGCAAGGCATCCCTTCAGGTCAAAACCTATTAGATGCGTTATATCTCTCTCTGCTCGATTAGTTGGACACATTGAGTGCCCGAAAATAACATTTACCTAAGGTCTAATCAGTCTACTTCCACTTTAAATTTTTGGGCCTTGTAAGCTTAAATTTACATCTAGAATTGGGTACAATTTTAGTTAAGCTTATGTAAGTACTTTTAATTGGATATTTAAAATAAAAAAATAAAACTTACTTATAAAAGTTTCACCTATTTCAATTGAATAATTTAATATCCTTTAAATAAGAACCAGCTAAGGAAGGTAAAATTAAATTTAGCCCACTATAATTTTAAAGAGATACAATTTAGAAGTGCGAGCTTACTAACAAAAAATATCCCCTTCGGCAAAGCTCAACTGTAAATGCCCAACTCCCTTTCAGTGTTTGTGTTTACGCTCCATTTACACCTTTGGGTTTTTGGATGCGTAACACCACCGGCTTGGCCTTAACCAATTTTACAGAATTTTAAGCACTCTTCCTCTGGTGGGCTTTGACTTTAAACTGCAGTCCGGTGGAGTCCACTCTAATCCAATCCAGCCAGACGCCAGAGACACGGCCAAGTGCATTTTATGTTCAGACGCCCCGTATGGGGGTCCACCTTCCCTTTGTCCATACGCTTTGGCCCATTTCTCTTGGCCTGTTCTCGTCCTTGTTCGGGGACAGAGAACACAGGACACGGGCACCCTGTGCGCCTGCTTAAAATGATAACGTTGAAAACGCTGGCCCGTCTACACAAGACAAATGTGCGCTATTGAGGCGTGAAAATATTCCACTATAAACACACATACATACATATGTGGACGTCTATGGTTGGATTCGGGGGGAAAGGAGGCAGCTCCTTTCCTTTACTTCCCCGTTGTTTTCCCTTATAGCCGTGTGTAATTTGCCGTGTAAAAATGTGGGTGGATTGGTGTTTATTTATGGTCTTGCCTGGCGACTTCTTAAATTATCTATGGAAATACGGACATTTCGGAAAGCCAACCGCTAAAATGGAGGCTAAGTCGACACTGATTATGGATTTACAACAACTAGGGATCAAGAGTTGGGATGGAGAGCCACTGAGAAGAGAAGGATGCTTGGTTTCCATTCAAAAGGAGACATAAAGGCGCCACTATTCGAACGCATTCGCAGTAAGCGAACTAAATGTGTCAAAAGCCAAAAAAAAGTACACTACCAACAAAAAAATGTCTTTTGTCCAACAAGTGGAGCTCTCCAAATATTTCAAAGAATGCTTACAATTCTCTCTACAGTCATAATGTTGCAATTTTGTCAGCTTAGCAATTTCAAACTTTTGAAGCTTGAACTTGAAAAAACAAAGGTCTTTAAGGTTTAAATAATATATTAAATGTTAATCTTAGATAAGTCCAATGACTTCCTACATAATGTGTTTCAAGTTAATATACAGAGTGCTCCTAACTAAGTAACCCAAATATGAAATCCATAAACTTTCGTAGTTAACTTTTTATCTCTTCATGATCTTTTCGAACATTTATCCTACGACCAAATAGTGGAGTGGCATAGTGTAAATTGTATGGAAATTCTCGGCAGACAGATTTACACTTCATTCCCCGCGATTTTCCGCTTTTGGTGTCGGCAGTCAGCCAAAAAAACAAAATAGGGGGGGGAAAAAATAGAGCGACAACTGAAAAGAAACAAAACAAGGATGCAAAATAAAGGAAAAAGGGCTCCAGTAAATGGCAGAAGCCAGTAAGTAAATGCAAAACGAGCACTTGCTGCCGTTGCAGGAAAACAGCAATGGCAGCAGACACAGACAGCGAAAGAGATGGGTATAAGCCAGTGGAAAAAGATGGCGATACCGGGACCGACGCGTCGGTTGCGGAAAACAGAAACAAGAGCAGCGACCCAATTTCGCCAAAGTAAAATCGCAGTTTTCATTAACCGCATTGCCAGACGCCGACGACAGGGGGCTAAAAACTGTTGAAAATGTTGAAGGTAACATGGGGAAAGCGAGTCAGGGACTCCCCTAGAGGAAGAGGGAAGAGCCAAATCTGTCGCGACTGTCGGCGGTGCCGTTAAAATTACAACAACTAGCACCTGGACTAGGTGGTCGCCTGATTGCCAGTGAAATGTCACATCGATACAGTAGAAACCAAATTAAACAAAGTGCTTTTTTGTTTAAATATTTGGATGCAATTTATTTAAAAATTTACCCAAAATGTACTATACTTTTTACATAACATTATATCCCAAAAAATATCATATTTACTTAAAGTCTATCCATTTATTAAAGACGAAGCCAGTTCTTTAATATTGAAGGATGTTTTTATATTTTAAATCCTATCCGCAAATAACTTATATATATAATTCCTGATTTTACTGTACCGCTGATACTAAACATTCGGCTCATTTACTGCGCTCCCATGTTGGTCTATATCCTGTCTCTTTCGCATTATCCTTTACCTTCTCTGTTACTCCTGCCGACCCTAGTTCGTGGCTCCATTTCATGTATCGCTGGTCGTCTTTGTTTGCTTGGATTATTTATATAGTCGGTACGCCCGATGATTTGTTGGTGGTAGCAATTCCGAAGGTACTGATACTTCTGGAAAATCGAGAGGAAGGCGAAAAATTCGGCTCACCTTGCCAAGTTTTCACGGGAACTTTGAGCAATGCCTGGAGCTGTTTTAAAGTTTTCGATGCCGGCACGGAAATTAAATGCCATCGATGGTTTGGAAAATGGCACAGGAGTATCCATTAAAGCGAACCGAGATTGGGGATGGGGAGAAAACTTAAAATTGAAAGGATATCCTACGGTCAAGTGTTTGTCATTTGCAATTAATTTCCTTTTGACCGAACGGCTGCTTCCGCTGCCCGTTTTGTGCTTTTCAATTAGCAAAGCACAAAGTTTCCCCGGCTCGAGCTCAAGGCAAACGATAGCAATAATTTCCTGCTGACTTTCGTAGTTAGCCCCTCATCAGAGCATTTTCTGCGCCTAAAAGCCGGCTGCATTTTTTATCAGGCCAAGTTAAACGAAATTATCGGCTCTGCAAGAGATATCTCATCTCATCTCATCCATATCGATGGCCAGCACATTTATAAATCGCAAACGGCACAAAAATGTTTTCCTTTTACTTTTAATGCAAAAGAACGGTAGCAGATGGAGGGGTGCATCTCTGTCGTCCTTACATGGGCGGTGGCTGTGGCATTTTGTGGATATTGGGGGTACGAGGCCTCCAACTGTGACTTCCATCTCCTATTTATCCTGTGCGTTTGCTTGTGTAACCTTGCCAGGAGCCAACTGTCGCTGGCATATGCTAATGCCGGACAGCCAAGCTCCGACTTTCTCAGGCACTGAAAGAAACACTTCAAAGAAAACAAAAGTGTTGTAAAAATGTGCATTTTAAATAGGGAGTTTTAATTTAGAAAATCCTTTAGAAATAAAAATAAAATATTAATAGGTTATTGTATAGTTTCACAAAATTTCTAATATTTTTTATCCGTGTCGGTTCCTGTTTGGCAACAACTGCTAAATATGTATGCCAAATGGGATTTGCATATAACGTTTTGTGAAACCGTTTGCGAAGTAGTGGAAAATGAGCAATGGAAAAGTGTGGGGGGATTGAGCCGACTACTGGCTACTGGCTGGTATGCCTTTTAGCCATGTTACGTTGGATTTTGCCTCATTTTTCGTCTTTTTTCGAGGCTCTTGAAAGGCAGACCATGACTAAACGGTGCGTCTGCCGAGTATGTGCTCATACTTTGTGGAGCTACTGCGGATCAGGTATGTTTGTCAATCCCCCAAACGCCCCTTGGGTTGTGTGCTGCTGCTGGTCAAACAACGGATTGTTGTCAGTTTTGATAGGCAGATGGGGTCGCTTAGCAGGCTCAGGAGTTATGGCACCAGTTGACTCGCCAACAGGCTGTCGCTTTTAAGGGCCACCTGCAGCTGAACATCGTGCGAGAGGTGTGGGTGTGGCTTATTTACATGAAAATTAGACGAAAACACGATAGATTGGCCAACTGATTGATTGGCCATGCCGTAAACATCTCATTAAAATGCTAAAATCTTACAGCATATGCATAAAATTATGCATCATGCAGGCAAGAGCTATGCCTAAATTTATTCATGTCCCGCCGATGCAATCGATTGCCAATCAAAATAACTTTCAATTCATTTGCCCAGCATCAATGCGATTCGCATCCTCATCATCATTGACGAGCCAAATTGTCCGATTTATTGCCAGAATGTCTATTTCTTAGACAATATTTAAATATTTAGCACATTATACAAACAAAATTACTTCATTTCAAGAACTGTGCTTTGGAACCATCCAACAAATGTTTTGTAGTAAAGGACGGAAATATGCCGTGTTTCCCGTTCAAGCCCAGAGCAAAGGCATAGTCTAGATTTTCCCGCAAGTCTCTAAAAACCATTCCTTGCGCCCGAAACTCTTTGGCCAAGTTGGGCGATAGCGATAAATCTCAACCAAAAGTTGTGTGTGTTGTGTGCCAGTGAAAAAGAGTCCGAACAGGGATGGAGGGAGGCGGATGTAGTCCTATGGATTTTGTAAAATATGCACAGCTTTGGGAGCCGCCCAGAAGGAGCACACAGAAGGCACTGTGGACCTGGGCACTTGAAGCTGACACAATGTCACAAAGCGCATTATGATGATCAACACGATTATGGCCGAAATTAAGATAGTGTTGGCCAACTTGGTACAACGAATTGTACGGAAAGCTGTATAGCTTTAAAAGGTTTTTAATTTCCACTTAAAAAAATAAATATTAGTGTATGATCTCTAGCAAAAAAAGGGCTATTTCTTTTTAAAGGGGAGTATTAACTAAACAAAATATTAACTTTATTTGGGACACAAAGTTAGCCTCGTACCGAATCTCAACACTGGCGACCAGTAAGTGCAGTAAGTTTTATTGGTATTTGGCTTTCGGGCACGTCCATGCCACTCCCTTAACTACCTTCGCTTCCTAGATATTTTGGAACTCACACTCGCAGGCACAGTAAACAGTCAGACAAAGGGAATTCGATTTTCAGCTATTTTCTATGCCAAAAACGAAGTTCTGGAAACAACCTACTTACGACTTACAGAGCCATTCCATGTTGGGACCAAGTCAGAGCCATAAGCACGTGGTAAAGGCTTTACTGGCCATTTTAACTTTGCTTTGAAAATAGGACTGAACCTCCAGATGGCTGCCATGGAAGACCAGCTATAATTTATGTCACATACCCTATATTTTAATTTATTAAAATGAATGGGACATACTTAATAAAGTATGACGGAATATGGACTACAACCGAATATGCATAATAATATTTTTTAGATAGTTTTATATTTTTTTCTTTTATATGAATAATTTAAACTTTTAACCAAAACTACCAGAATTTATTATTTTGTTCATCTTGATTGAGTAAACCTGGTTGAAAAGAAATTCAAAAACTTATATATAAGGAATTGAAAAATATGTAAAAAAATAAAATAGAAAAATCCTAATTATCAAATATATAAAAAATCCGATAGAAAGTATCTAATAGAAGTAAAAGTATTTAATAGAAATAAAAGTATCTAGCTAGCGAGTATATTATGCCTTGCCATCCGGACTGTTAGGTTTTCCTGTCTTTCTTCTGATTTTTTGTTGTTAGTTCTTTGTCTGTCTGTCTGCCCGTCTGGCAGTTGGGCGTCGCTGCGGCGCCAAGGGCAGCCATTTTTCATCGGCGGGCGTATGTGATGCGCCAACAAAGTCGACGCCTCTGCCTCTGCCCGAGCAGTCACAGGCGACGCCGCAGTCGCTGTCAGTCAGCGAGTCAGTTAGTTCGTCAAACCAACAGATTGTTTGTCTGGTCGCCTGTATTTGTGGTCTTACTTTCCAGCTGCATCGAGGCACGGCTATTGTATCTATGAGATTCTCTTTTCGCTTTTCCCATTCCACATCCCTATTCGACCGTCTATCTTTTTTCTCCCATGGATTGTCTTTTGCCGGGGTCATTTCCACTTGCATTTTGGCTAAAATTTGTCATCATTTGGCTTTTCGGTAGTTTACGAGATTCAGCATATTGGAGGAGATTTATACAACTACTTAAATTAAATGTATTCTATTCTATTAAAAAGTCAATGCATTTTCTTGATTTTTTCCAATATTCATTAGTACTTATACGTAATATATAGTTAATTTATATAGTATTATAAATAAACTCTTCATAAATCTTTGTAAGCCCTTTAAGTAAAAGGTTATGCAATGGATTATTTGCATCTCTTTTTTTTCAAAAGACAAATTTAAGGGTTGTTTTTAAACAATATTTAATAAACACAAATGAAAACCACAAAAATTTCAATCATGTTTACATTAACATTGCAAGTAGGATTATAGTTTTTGGTCAAGTGTTCACCACTGCGTATACTTAATGGAATCCTGACTATAATTTTCCTCGATCCTCAAATGTTTGTAATCAATATTGTGTTTATAATAGTAACAAATAATAGTACTGTGTATGTTTTGTCCTTGCATATTAATGCGCATTATTTTTATTTAGCAGACCTTGCATACCACTGCGTATACTTAATTTGTTAAATACTTGAATTTCTTTTTGCAAAAAGCATTCAAGGTCTAAACAGTTAGTTTGTTTACCTCCCTTTCATGGAATTTACAGTCAGTTTCGTTATTTTTCTCCATGCTTATCCAAAGAATTTTGTAAATGGAATAGATTTTATTTGAAAGCTGGTGTACGCAAAGAGAATGGAAAGATTTGGGGACAGAAAAAACCGCAAGTCGGGCGCCGCCCCCTTGCAAGTAATTGGTCCCCGGTTCATTTCGATTCCGGTCTGGATTCTTTTTTGGCACAGAATCAAGCGCGGGCTTCGCCTTACATAAATATGCCACTTAACAAGCCACCAACGTAAACGTTTTTTATTTCTTTTGGCTCATTGATTGGCCCCCTGCTCCTCGGGAATGTAGTAAACAAATGGCTGTATGGTCCTCACTATCGCCACAGCCAGCTCCCGCGACTATCGCCTTGAATTTGCATGGCAAAAATGCAAATCGGGAATGAGCCAAAAAAAATACAAGGCTCTGGTATAAAGTCTCTGCTCATCATCGGAGCCGTTTTGCAATTTATTTAATTCGATGTTTGTTTTTGCAAGTGCTGGGAATGGCTGGAAATGGAAAGATGCAACCATAGCCACCCACATATACACGGAGTGGGAATCCCATTCTCATTGATTTGAATATGTCAGCAATTTGTGTAGTTTTGTGCACCAATGCGCCAAGTTACCACCGAACCCAGAAGGCCCCTCTTAAAAGCCAAACCACCCGGAATCTATCCCGCCCACTGCTGCGTAATGCAATGTAAACCAAACCAAACCAAACAATTTAAAATCATGGCATGCATTTGGCTTCAATTCAATTTAAACTGAAATGAGCGCGTGGCCAGCATGCATTGGTGTCGTCGGCCAGGCCAAGAGAGTGGAGTGGTACGGGCTCGGAGAGTGGGCCACGGGAAGAATGATGGGGTGACTGCTGCCGGAAAGGAGGCTCGCACTTTTAGCCTAGGATGTATAGAAATGGACACTGTGGGTAAAAATGCTGTTTTTAAAGGAAACTACCAATTGTGTGGTACGAATTAAGTGTCCTCCAAAGACTATGTGAGTTAAAACTACTTAATTTTATCAACATATTAATTAAATACGGATTATTAAATCCTAAATAAAATATATTATATTTAAGGGGAACTTGTGGTGAATATTGCCAAGCAAAAATCCTAGCCATTATTCAGGGAAAACTTTGTTTTCCTCGAAGCTCTTGTGGCATTCACTTCGTGCGGAGGCGGCAAATGGAAAGCAATTTCATTACGAAAGTTTTCGCACAGCTGCGAGCACTGTAATGCCTCCACTTACAGGAAGCTGTAAACATTGATGTTACGCAGTAACAGGCTGCTGTTAAAGTAAAAATTAAAATAACAGTCTATCGCTAAAAAGGCTTCTGGGGCATGGAAAACGCGGCACTGAATTTGCCGTAAATTTGCCTTTAGTTATGCATTTTTAATGCTTGCTGTGAGGCTTGCAAAAAGTTTCACCATTACAATGTTGTTTCCGCTGGATTTCATTGCACTTATTGACACTTGGCCACAATTTATGGACGTAATTTAAATACGAATACCCTTATGCGGCGAAAAAACAGTGATACAGTGCCAGTTCTAAAACTATTTCACTCTGACCATTATATTGGCAAAGCCACAAGTTTTGGTTAAAAAAAAAACGCAAAAACAATTGGCATTTGCTCAGGCCAATTAAAAGTTTCGAATAAACAAAAACAGAGTGGTGGCCAAAAATGTTTGACACTTTCAACCTTACGTTGTCAGCCTTGTTAGCGTCAAGTTTACGGCAATTCCGGGTGTTAACCATGCCAATTTAATGAGAAAATGTAGGACAGTGTGGACCCCCACTAGCTTTCTACCATTTCTCACAACTCGGTCTATTCAACATTTACTAGCTCATCTTGGGTGGCGAAAGTCTGCCACCCCCTTCAGGCTGAAGCACTACTCAAAGCAGTCTGAGTGGCCCCAGCATTCACTGCGAATGCATATTTTTATAAAGTTGTGTGCCCCAACAAGCCCCAACAGTCCGGGCTATGAACTACCAGGCACTTTTCAATAAATCAGAGACCCAAATCCGTAAAAGTCAACAAATGTGCAAGCAGCAGCATATTTATATTACAAGTAAAGTAACGCAGCAACGACGACAATTATAGTTCAACAGAACTTGAATTTTTAGATCTTACCTAGGTGCCATCAGTATCTTGAATTTCTACTTTTGATAAAATTATAGTTCGGCCTGAAGTAAAATTTATTTATTAGCAGCTGCATAAGAATAAGCAGTTGGAACAAAAAGGGCAAATCACAGCAATAAATATTGTGCATATGTTGGAGCGCCCATTAGTTGTTTGCCAATTTTCTGTCTGCCTCTTTTCCCACTTAACTTTCCAACTATTTCTTCGTGTTACCTATATCACCTGGGTTGTGGAGCCGCCGTCAGGTCGGAAGGAAAGTCAAGTGCAAGAAAAATGTCCACCATGACGGCGGGGCCCAACATGAAGGTGTGAAGGGCTTGCAATACCTTTACTTCCTCACTCTCTCGCCCGACTGCAATAAACTTTTGTGTTGTGGCCTTTGGACATCTTTATAACTTGCTGTGGCTAGCCAAGTTGCCTCCATTCGGGCCACCTTACCTGAACCACCATCAGTTTAAATGCCTTTGGCTTTTATGAGCAGCGCTTTACGTGCACTACCACAGCAGCAAAAACGACAGCCACGCCAGCCAAATGAACTTCAGCCTCATGCGGCGAGTATTTAAAATAAAATGGTGGCATGAACAAAAAAATTATATTTTGAAAATATATTACATCACTCGATTGGGCAGTTAAAATGTTTATGGGCAAATTCTTTTTTGTGAAACCAACACTCAATTGGACTAAGCCCCATATGAATAAATATAAATTTTTTGAATAGCGAGTGGATTTTTCCCTTGGTTTCAATTAAAGTTTTCATTGAAAAGATTTGGTTAGGTGTAAAGCCAAAATTGATTTGGCGTTTTACATTTTTTCCGGTTTGTTTTCAATGCAATGGAAAACCACAATAACAACAAGCCCAATGAAATTAGAAAATAATACATTACAGCCAAACTTTTTGAGGTTTTTGTATGTTTTGTTCTATAATTTGAATGGGTTGAATTATAAACAGATAACTGGTTCTAAAATCTAGATACTTATATAAGCAGTCTTCTCGGCTATTCAATTTGAGAAAACAGGGCCGTGCAAGAATTTATCCCAATGCACTTTTGGAAAATGTTTTCCCTCTAAAAGTTGTTTTGTCAAATTATTTTCACTTTTATTAGTAGACGAACTTTTTTTACATTCGGACTGTCTGCGAATTTTTAATCATTCGTAGCTTCTGTCTCAATGTGTCTGCGAATACCCAATGCTAAACGCTGCTGAATTGCAAAGTCTGAGCAGTCAGACAGCCAAGATGAGAGCGTGAACTAATTAGTGCATTACCATTTAGCGGCTTGAATTTGGCGCAGTCGAAAACTTTCCCTGAGATCTAGGTTAGGTAATGTTTTTCTCTTATTTCGGGGCTTTGGGATGGTGGATGGTGAGGGTGAAGTGGCTGTCGAGCAGAGCCCAGAGATGGCAGTGACAGGAGCTGGTGTAATGCTTGACACATTTGTGCATATAACAAGCTGGCACTGTGGTTAATGTTTCTGGTGCTCATTAAGTCTGCATATCCGATGGCTGCTTAGTTATGGATTTAACGCAGCTCAATGCCTCGATATCCATCCATTTGCAATGCACACAAAACACACACCGCCTGATGATTGATTAAAATTACCGTAAGTAACCATGATGAGCTCAACTAACCACGCGCCGGCAATGCAATTAGCAAATCAATTCAGCAATTCTGCAATTGAAATTTAAATTTAACAACAGACGTGCAGACAGGAGACATCGGACAGAGGTAGACAGCAAGACAGGAGTTGATTTTCATGTAAAACAAATATCACTTAATGTGGCCCAGTGCGCCAGGCTAATGGCAAAGCAAAAAGGCACGTATCTTACCTCCTGCCCACTGGATGCTGGCATCATTTGGCCGTCCAGCGCCCACTGGCCAGTGGCCTGTTCCATTGTCCTTGCTGCGGGACTCATCCGGCACGTGTGCGTGTGCAGCTCGTAAAAAAGTGTGCATCAGGTTGCAGAAGGGGCAACGAGTGTTCTCGCTGCTGCTGCTGTTGCTGTGTGGCATTAATAGCAACTGTCGACAAACAACAACAGGCCACAGCAACAGCAATAATAATAATACGGCAGAAGGAGTCCAGGAGGAGACCGAAGTCCTGGGACCACCTGGTGGCCTTAGCTGATGATGCTCTGTTCATGGTAGTGGTCACTGCACAGTGGATGGAACATTTCTAAAAAATATATATATAAATTTGAATTGATTTACTTGGAAACCTAAAAATTTGATTTCACTTAAATTTATGCCAATGAATTTTAGGTATACCCTTGTTCATTTTAATTTCAAATACCACATTAAAGCTTACCCCACTGTTCCTGTCTGGGCCAAGCTCAGGACACTTAATTTTAATAAACAAAATACTCGGCGCGTGGGCCAGCGTTAAGGATTGAGAGCAAAATACATGCATGAATGGGTGTCGGTGGAGGGAAGCTCTGTTTTTGTTCATTTTTTGAGATGCGATGCACTTCACTTCCGGCTTAAGCAAAGGGAAGGAATTCCTGTCTGTGATATGAGTATTTTTTACTGCTCTGACGGAGTTGTAATGAGCCGCACGAGAAATGCAAAAACTTTTCGGGAGCGTAGCTTTGGCTTCAGCCAAGCCAGCTTTAGAACTACTGGGCTTCCCCAGAGATCGATGTCTAACCATAACTCAGCCACATCCCGAAAGAGGAGTTCTAATGGGTGGTAAAGTGGGTTTTGGTGGGATTTTGGTGGGCTGTGGGTACTGCTTGGTGGGCAGACGACGTAAACAAACTCCTTCAGTTTCGACTACCTCCGAACAGGTCGCACGTGCTCTTGTCATTTTACTTTTAAAACTTTTGCGTTCTGCTGTCGTTTTCGATGTTGTTGTTTTTCTTGGTTTGCAGCTAGTTTGCTGGTTGTTTTGGCTGCTTTTCAATTTTATTGTGGGTAAAACAACTGGCACTGTAAAAGGCGTCAGAGTGCTACGTGATTTACACCTAGCCAGGATACAGGATGTGCATTTTGTGGGCGCATCATTTTATGATGGCTCCTGATACCGAACTGCTTTCGTCCTTTTGCTATCCTTTCCTTTTGTCGGCGGCTGCTGTTGCTGCCGCTGCACTTACCACATGTCACGCCCTTTTCACAGCTCCCTGAGTTCTGGTTGCACTTGAGAAAAATCAAAATAAAAATGGGGGAATAGTTATTAGCTTATCTTATTTTTTGGAAATTAATTTAAAGCAGTGCGGGAAAAATATGACTTTAAGTTTGCGCTTTAATTTTAAATGATATTTACTTTACCCTCTGTATTTCATTGTATTAGGTTTGTGTTTCGTTCAGTGATTGTCTGCCAGCCTCTGCTTGTTTTCCATTTAAAGTTTATAAGGTGTTGGCTGCTTTTAGCTGCCAGTCGAGATGTTTGTTTATATTTTCGTTAATGCTGCTCATCCGCAGTCGCAACTTACCCAGCGCATTCCCATTGCCAAGTTCCAATTTTACAGCTCCAGTTGATTTGACTTTTACGTACGTGTTGATGGGAGAGGTTGGGCCAGGCCGCAGCTTTGGTCACGGGGCATTGCATTTGAAAAATATGGTGTTAGAGCCCCGACTCGATGTCCTACGATGTCCTGCGTCCAAAGTCCTGCCGCTGGCCATGTCAAAGTCAAAGCCACGCGCCACCATTGTCATTACACGCGCGGACGCTTACACGATTGAAGGTTTGGGATTGGGATCGACTCGGTCCCGTTGGCCTGACAGAAATGGGAACTGGTGGACCAGGGGCCAGGATTCTGCCAGCACACCGCCAGCGGGCTGCCCTGTCCTCCCTCCATCCCCCCTTGGCACCTCTACCGCTGCCTGCCCCAATGCCCTGCTCTCCCAAGGATGCATTGCATTTTAATGAAGATATACGGCGCGAGCAGCAAGTTGAGTTGGGTTGAGTTGGTTGTCGTGTGCGAGTGTCAGTCGCTCTGCTCGCTGTGGCTTAGTTGGAAAATTTACACGCCGCTTTTCACCCGCCTGGTTTCCGCCTCTTTTTCTAACCTGCCGCCGCCCCCCGGCCCCGGTTTTCCGCCCAGCGCCTCTTCGGCTGCTATTCGCACTGGGCCTGTCAGTCAGACAAGCTCGGAGATTCGTGTTCGTTCTTATATATTTTATACCCTAAATAGGGATAACTTACATTATTCAATTGGACTCTAAATGCATCTTATATCTGTATAAAAAAAACCATAGGATCTTTTATATTTTCTTCAACTAATTATGAACCATTGTCTATTTAATATCGCTTTAGATATATTTGGAAGGGTATTTCTGAAATCGAATCAAAGAGGAAACTCTATTTGTCTTTTTTTTTGCGTAACAGAGCGCGTGCCTTTCATTTCGAGCTTGGCCAGAGGCGCTCGTTCCGCCAGCGTTGTCGACATCCACGAGTTAGCAATGTCACTTTCCCCGGTTCCTACCCATTTTCCACCCCCGGTTCGAATGCGAGTGTGTGAGTGCAATTTAGCTGCCATTTTGGTTAGTTTTGTAAAATATTTGAAAAATGCAAATCGGATTTCGTTGTGGGCATGAATGTTTATTAACACGGAATTTATTCATGTTTCCGGCATTCTGAGAGTGAAGAATGGGGAGTTTGCGTGACATTTTGGTATCTTGATAATTGAGTTAAAACTTGTACGACTTGCAGTGTTTATTGCATTTAATTAGAGCTGTGATTTCATTAGGATTCTTGCACTTAACCACTTTACATATTTTTAATGTATTTGCAAAACTGCCAATTAAAAAAGTCCTTGGAACTGATATATTGCAAGTTTAATAAATCCCTCTTTCCAACTTTCCCTCTTTCAGAATTCATTGCCAAATATTTGCTATTTAATTCATTCTGAATCAGATCGATTTAAAGTTTCCCTGCTAACGCCTCTTAATTGCCGGATGCTTTTAAAGAAAATGACAGAGCATTGAAAACTCTGCTGGTCCCATGAATAATGTATCAACACTCGCACGCCATTTCTTTTGGGGAAAAAGTGATAAAAAATCGCAAAATAAAAGAGACAGGAAAATTCTTTAACTCCGCTCTTTGTCTGTATGATGCCTTCATTTTTTCCACTGATGTTTGCTTTGATGTCGGGGCCAACTTCTTGTGGTTTTGGTCGCTCTCTTTGCCTTTCGCCTTTTGCCTTTGTCTTTTCTTCAACTTTTCGCATTAATTCTGTTAATAATTTTTAATGTCGGCAGAAAGAACGTTAAGTTCACCAACTATTTGCACACATGGTAATTAAAAATTTAATTGCCTTGTCAATATGTTCCTGGGAGTTTTTTTCGCCTTTAATAGCTCTACCATTTATATTTTACTTCCGGGAAAAAGTTTTAAAAAGTTCAGGCATACATTTGCATTACAAATTTGGTAATTTCTCGTTATTTTTTAGGCCTTGTGAGAGAAGTCATAATAGTTATTAAGAAAGTGCATTGATCATACGCCATGTGGGCTAATTTATTTAAATATTATTTCTTTTGAGCATTACTGGTTCTTAAATTATTTCTGTAGATTACGAAGGCCTTTCATTATTTTATTTGCCATTCACTCTATCTCTCGGCATCTTGCCCGCGAACAAGGACCTCGACCGGACCCTTTAAGGAGCTCCACTCACACGCTGTCCAAAACAGCAGGCACTTCCCATTCCGTGTGGCATGTGGTAACTATTTGGACCTGTCAATGCAGAAGCCGCTTGACGTGTTAATTCGCCAGCTGACACACACACTGACACACTCATCGATAAGACAAACACACGCATACGGAGGACATCATGAACAAATTTTACATGCATGCAAATAGCCTCTGTCGAGCCGACATGCTGGCATTCTTATTTATGGCAGCTCTGCCTTTGCGGTTTATTAGCCACGTGCCGGAATTTCTCAAATTCCAGCAAAATAAAAGGTATTCCATATAAATGCAAATACTCGCATGGAGCTGCCATTAATGCATATTTTACAATGCATAAGTACTGCATGCCGACAGGCGCTAGGAAAAGCGTTTACACTGCACTTACACTTGCAATGGAGTAACCTGCTGTTTTTCAAGGTTTTCAATAGGATAGAATCTTTTTTCACTATTTTTTATTTAATTATAGTAAACTATTCCATAAAAATTTTGAAATAAATTTAAGACTATTACAAGAATATTTAACAATGATATAATAAGTTTATTAAATAAAAATTGATACTTATGTTCAAATAAATAAAATTTATAGACAGTGGATTTTTGCCAAAAAATCATGAAGCTCTGATAGCTCCGAGTAGTTAAGGTCACTTAAATGGGACTTTAACTTTATGGCCGAGGGCAATGCTAGAGTTTAAAGGCTTTAGTCCCGGCTTTGCTACGCTTTTCAATGGCAACAGTTGTGGCAACATGTAATGGCCCCTCCTTCGTCGATGGACAACAACTGCCGCTTGCCGTTTGCCATTTGGCAGCATCGGGGAAAATTGAACATCAGCATGTTAAATGAGCTGCTCTTTGGTTCAGTAAGCTTGTAAACAGTTCGGCACTTGAAAATAAATTACACAAGCAATATCTGTAAATCGTTTCACAATCGAAGCGAATTGAATATGTTGTCCGGTTGAGAACAGATTATATTTGGTTAACACCAAGACCGGAAAGCTGGTGAACTTTTCCGGCTGCGTAATAGTTTATTTATGCTACCGGATGGGCGGCGGCACTTGGCCAAAAAACTCAGGACTGTGACAGCTGTAAGTGTTGGGAGTCTTTACAAATTGGCAATGGCCAAAGTTTGGCATCCATCTATCGATAAAAGTTTCTGCTCCCAGCTCGCCAAGCGCCTTCGCTTAATTTGAAAGTCAAGTAATGGCTTTGCCTTTTCGCATTCAACGCCGGCTGTCTCCGTGCGATTGCTGAACTTGTGACCAATTGGGGGATTGGCCATCAATATTTGGCAACTTTCGATTAGAATTCATGCCACGCTGCTTTATTAATTGTAAATGCTAAGAGGCAATAAATGAGTTTTAGAGAATTTTCGTTAAAGTTACTTCACAAACATGATAATCATTTTGATTGAAAGTCTCCAAATATTGTTATATATTTTAATCAAATTATTTCATTGCTTTATCAACTAATTCTGTTCACACATTCAAAACTTTACTAAATAGCAAGTATGATAGCACTTTGTTCATTGCTAATATTTCATTACAAAGACAATTAAATTTATAAACTAATTCTGGAACAGGAGTATGAAGAGAGTAGAGGTTCGTAAAACAAATTTGCTGATGAAATCGCAAAGTTTGGGAGACGGGCACGTGCGGCTCTTTGTTGGCTACCGCGAAATGGATCCCGTCATGGACATGTGCCAAAAATGTCACCCGTGAACACTATGTGAGTTTAGACCCACTTGTCCGCTAACACACACACTCACCTGGTCGTGGAAAGCCAGCACGTAATTGGCCATTAACAGCAACCATTCGACACAAAGGACTGGAGTTTTTTTGGCTTAATATTTTTATCCGCGAAATTCAGAGAAATTGAATTAAAAAGTGCGAAAATTGACTGCAAATTTGATGAAATCGTAAGTGCTGGGCGTGGGCCCCGTACTAAGCATAAATGTAAAATTAATTGAATTTGCATTTTCAACACACGTGCTCGTTCGTGTGCTTTAATGACGTGATGCTGGCTGATTTAATTGCGGCGGAGCCCTGAGGTCGGACACGTTATAAAAATAATCCCAATAAAATGCATTTTTCATGTCAAACGCCTGAGCTGGCGGAATAACCTGAATGCACGCACAGGACTTTACGGAATTGCATGCAAACAAACCGGAGCAGCGCCATCAGCTGCCAGGCACATGACTGCAGTCCAAAAATTTTACTCAGGGTCGGGGATAATGGTGGGGTTACTTCCCAAAGTGCCCCGGCCATCAGCACTGCTTCGCACTCTCTTTGTGTATTATGTAATAACAAAAACAAAATCACATTTCCAGTGCGGCTAATCAAATAGTCGAGAGGGCAAACATTCAAAGCCATTTGGCAAGCAGACTATTCAGGCCGCAAGCACAAAGAAAGAGTCCATTTTGAGTGGAGTGAGAAGGAGTTTGCGGCACAAATCGGCTAACAAATGAAGCATTTGACTAAACAAGTCCACAGCTGGAAATAAAGCTATAGAACAACATAAACACACTTGTAAAATATATGGGATAGAATCTGTTATTAATTTTTGGGATAGATATTTAGACTGTAAAATGGAAAGGATAACACTTATTATTTCCCTAGAAAAGCCCCTTTAAACCTTTTATATTTATTTATTTCTTTCAAAAGTTTATAAACATCTCAACAAAATAACAAACTATAGCAAAATTTTCCTCAATGCGAGAGAACAGCTAAACAGATTTGGCTTGTCCGCAAATTCAATTTATCTGCGTCTTAAAGCGTCACCAGTGTATGGCACTAAGGCGGAAAAGGATTATCTAAAAGAACCTCCTTCTTTTCCTTTGGGTCAGTGAATGCACCCAGAGGAGTGGGGTCGTAGGAAAACTTACTGCTATGGAGACCCCGGCAAAAGTCAAGCTAAGTTGCACAGAGCTCGCTGATAGCAAGCAACAAAGAAGTTTTGTAACCAACAAAAAAAAATGGAAAACAGAAAATTATAATGAAACATAAAAAAATGAAATTCTTAAATGATAGGAAACTTTTTTCGAGTCGCATGCTGAATGAATTGCTGCAGGATCCCGAAAGTGGTTCAATTAATTGCAACTCACACCTATACGTAATGAGCACTGAAGGCAAACTCTTCACACAAGATCCTGGGCCCTTGGCTCCCCCAAGTTACAGAGTTATTACATTTCCACCCCGATCCACCCTTCGCTCCATATATATCATGCATTATGCTCAGACTGATGGGGTAAACGCTGCCGTCAATGACACAACAAAAGCGGCAACGTGAATGAGTCTCAACAGCAAATTTGCGATGAGTGCTTGAACACTTTCATATCAATTCATTTATTATGATAGGTAGCTTCCGATGGAAATTAATTAGTCCAACTTACTAATCACTTTATTTATCTAGATTCTAGCACTGATTTTTGAATACTTTCTCATGAGCAATAGTTTTTTCAATGAAAGGTTACTTGATTATGATAGTTTGTTTTGGAAATATTGATACTTTGCTTATTTTGCTGCCTTTTTTTAAGAGAATCCCTTGGCCATGAAACTTCCCTTTCTTTCCAAGAGTCTCATCACTAGTCATTAAAATAGATGTGTGCATGTATGCAAATAAGTGTGTGTTACTGGGCTTAAGACCGCCATGACGGTCTCGACGGCACACAAAAGTAGGCAACAAAAACCGGCGGCATGGTTGTTCGCCGCCATTGTTGCCGTCTAGCGGCTTTCAACTTGACGCCAACGCACTTAGGACATCCCATGCGCACTCACACCCACACCAACACAAAATGCATGTAGCTCGCACACAAATACACTAAATGTATATGTACAACTTGACTCATTAACAGCTCCTGGGCGCAGCGCTGTAAAAGCGTTACAGAGCAGAGATTACTTTGCCTGATATACCAGGCACTCAACTGGGTTTTCCAGTTAGTGGAAATGTCATTCATAGCTATTATTTAAGCTAAGAAAATATTCATATGGTAAAAATTATATTTAAGTTTTTTGGTTACAAGAAATTTGTTTTCTTTACATTTTTCTTCTATGTATTTCTCTGTTTATTATTTATTCCTTTGCTTTAATATATCTATCACGCTTATTTGCAGTTAGCTACTACAAAATATTTTATCATCACTGGTGTTTAGCGCCTTGGTGTTTAGTGTTTTTGGCGTTTGCTTCTTAACGCTCGACGCTTAGTTCAGTAGGTGACACGATTGCGCATAGGTGCTCTTGCCGGCCCACAACGTCTGGCCTATATAGTGTATAGTCCATATAGCATCCTCGATGCAGTGCAGCAGACTGCGTGTACTTGACGCTATTGCTCCACTTTTCTTCCGGCTACAGAGTTAGTGTGCGTATCTACAACCGCAGGCATAATAATAGTGCTGTAAATGGTTTATGGCTCTCTTTTTTTAACGATATTTTTTATTAAATATATTACATCAGACCAAATGAAGCTTCATACTTTAATTATACATTTTTATTATTATTTTTATTCCGTACTATTATTTTACCTGACATTGTACATGGAAAGTGAGTTTCTGCCTCCTTTATTCAAAGCCCTACAACCCATTTTGGCCAAGAACACTCTGGGGGTGTACCATTAGTGTCGCGGTGCGTTGCCATAAAAAAAGTTGAGCCAAGTAAGTTAAAACAATTCGCCCTGTGCGTGCCGCAAGCATCCACGTAGATCTTCGATATCCGTATGCCGATGTAAAGTTTTTAGCTACCTCTCCGAACTTTGTTCTAGCAGCGCGCGGAATGTGCTTTTTTTCTTACACATAATTATGCAAAAGTTAAAAGCAACCATCATCGGCTCCATTTTTATATTCCAACTCCCAATTGCACGTCTCGCCATTCAGCCAGGTAGAAAATCAGTCAGCACTTAAGCTGTCGGTGTCGCGTTAAATTATGCAAAAAGGTCGTGCAAAATTCAAGGAACTTTTCCTTCATTAAAAAACGAAAAAAATCCGCATTGCAGGAATGGTCATCATCCGGCTAAGCGCTTACTGTGTTGTGCGAATTTGTTCTTTTCGGTTGGAATAATTGCAGTGGAGAAATGCAGTCGAAATCCTGACGAAATGCGGTTTATATGTGTTCACCACTTAATGCCAATTGGTTGGAAATTGCGTAAACCCGTCAAGTGTGTAAAGTCGGTTGGGATAGGGGCGGGAATTAGTGCTGGGTGAAGGGCTTTTGGTTCGGACCGCAGTGTAAGCATTTAATTGCAAGTGACTTCAAGTGTTGGTCGATTTGATGGTTGGGAAATAATGAGCCGTTTATGTTTACACGAGCACACCGAGAATGTTATATCAGATTTCATGGCTTTCAGGAATTTATATTCAATGTGAGCCCTGTTAGCACAATGTAATTAGCAAAGCGAAAACAATTTCAATTGATACATGTAATATAAGGGATTATTGGATATTAAATACAAGAGGAGCATTCTATAGAAGCTTAAATACTTTATGAAGGTCTTGGTAATTGATACTTAAGGTCATAGTAATGCATAAAGGTCAATCAGGTGACACAGAGTTTCTTTTATCTCAAACCAACTGTCTTAATTGTTTATTTATTATCATCCTCACACTGTGGCCACCCACGATTTTGTCGCCTCGTTGTGCGCTCGTGGCAATTGGCTGGCACTTTAAGCGACAAGCCGGCACTTAATTACATGTGTAGTCCGCTCGTGGCATGTCCTTTGCTGTCAATTATGGTGTGTCCGACATGTGTACTGCATCTGCAACAGGCTCTGCAAATGGTAATGGGTAAAAGGCCATAGAGCCTTCACATCAGACAATGGACTGCAGCCGGGAATGAGTATCAATCACAGCGAACATGTTAAAATAATTTCATTTCACGATTCGAATTAAATACAGTCGCGTGCCGGGGCCATTTACATGACACGACTATTAAATTAAAAAACATGAATGGACACGGATACGGACACGGAGGATGAAAGGTTTTTGTGTGGAGGAAGGGCAATAGCTACACGGGAAACAATATATGTATTGCTTATGACTCAAAGGGAAATAAATAGTTTATTCAATGAAATTATAAACTGGAAGCCTTTTTCAGATAATTACAATAAATATTTTTCAGTGCTCTGTTGCACAAGCCATCGTTTAGTCAGTGGCAATCGGTGGCCATAAAAATGGTTTATTGACATGCCAGCAATCGCTCAATGTTTGCTTTTAATTTCGCCAGCTGTGCACTGCCTTGTCATAATTTGTCAATTGCGAGCTAATTGTTTTCCTCTCCAATATTTTTCAGCCACCGGGAAAATGATGGCGACGTCACAGGATTATTTTGGCAATCCCTACGCCCTTTTTCGCGGTCCGCCCACAACTTTGAGGCCGCGGGAGTCACCATTGGGCGTCGGTCATGCCCACGGCCATGGGCATATGCATGGACACGCCCACGGGCATGGACACGCCCACTCGCATTATGCAGCGTTGGACTTGCAGACACCGCACAAGCGGAATATTGAGACGGATGTGCGGGCTCCACCGCCGCCATTGCCGCCCCCGCCACTTCCGCCAGCATCGCCGAGGTAAGGCTCCCCCTTATACAAAAAACAAAAAACTGAGGAGGAGGGAGCAGAAGATGGGGGAGAATTTCGAAGCATACATCAGAACACCCAAGACGAGCAAAGAATTGAAGCGAAATCAAAAAAGAAATCAAATACCAACCAATTGCATATCATCAGCAACATAAATCAACACTTCTCTGCTAAGTCTTCAATCAACATACCAAAATGAGTTAAAAAGAAGGAATACAAAATCAGATAATTTTCGTTTTTCATAAGATAGTTTAATTAAAAAGCCCTTAAATAATCACGCCCAAGTAAAATTAGAGTATTGTCAAGCTAATTATCAGACTACAAGATATCAAAAATTAAAGTTAAAAAAAATAGAAAAATAGAGAGAGAAAAACAAATTAATATCAAGTTTATGCAATGAAAAGTGTTTGCTACGCTATTTAATTGTAAACCAGTAGATTAATGTTTAATTATTTATAAAATATTACCTAACTGCAAGAAAAAACACCAATTTAAAGAATACTTAATTAACTATACAAGTAGCGAAAGTATTTAAGAATATCTTAGACCTAAGGCAGAGCATTTCTGATAGCACTTGTACCGTTCTAGACTTAAGCAACTAACGTATACGTAATTCAAGCAATCCAATTACAATAACTAGTAGAGGTTCTTCTAAAGATTATACAATATACTCACTAACATATTCATAAATTCAAACAGTATTATATAGCCAAAGCCAGAGTAGGAGTTGTATACTGAGGAGTTCGAGAACATACCGTGTAAAAGAACACAGCTAAACGGAAGGGTCCACCAGTTACCCATTAGTAAGATACATTTAATCAGCGAGTAAATATTCTAAACTCTTAGTAGAGCGATAAATAACCACTCAAAGTATACGTAAATCGAAAATAATGAATTTTTCCAAGTCTACACTACATTCTTTCGAAGCAATAAACAATACAATAAACCATAATTAAAGTCAACATTCTAACTAGGAGTAAGTTTATGCCTAACCACTATTAGTAGCCCTAAGTCCTAGGCATAAACCGAGCACCACGGCGATAGGATATGCACCCATGTAAAATGCAAAAATTATATACCAAGAGTACAAACTGTAAAGGAAAACCAAAACCCCATTGAAGCTCAATTGGCCAGACCATTAACTTTTGCCCCGTAGTATAACCCCAAACGTAGATGTAAGAAATTGTAAGGCAAACACTTTTCAACTGAGTGAAAAAATCAAGCAAACTGTGAGAATTCGAGGCCGTGTAACGATATGGAGCAACCCCAGAGAAGATCTTCAATCAACATTCCACCCCGGAGGAGCTGCTCTTCAATCAACACTCAACCCGAACTGGGGCAACCCAGCAACCTAAAGTTAGTCTCATCTTAAACTATCATTAATCAGTTGTTAGTTAGCCACCTTTTCTCTCTCGTAAGTTTTACTAAAAACCAGAAACTACAATCAACAACCCAAATCCCCAACCAACTGGCGCGGTAAGTGAAGAGCCATTTTAATCCTAGACATAAGCCCTTAGCCACTGACTAGCGTACGTAGTTACCTCGTAGTGAAGTCCGGCGGCATATGGCCCTTTAAATGGCTGTAACTGATGATCCTGGCTGCATGTGATTAGCAAGGGATAAGCAAACTACTATAGCTAACCGGCAATAGGCCCTTGGAAAACTAACTTAGCTGCATTGTGCGCATGCCAATCAAATGAAAATACGAAATCAGAGAACTGCACGAATCACATTTTTTTTGTTCATACTCGAGTAATGATAGGTTACTCTGATTGATTTTAAAATTTGATTCATGTGAACAGAGCGATCCGAATGCTTCGTGTCAATGATTTGGAACAATTTTGAATCACTATCGCATCAATTGGGAATGATTTGTTTTGATTTGTTCAGAAGCAAAGCAATACCCGAAAATGATGTAAAATCATACACATATGATTGATTCTGATTCGCCTGCTGAGCTTAATGAGCTTTAATCTGGAGCCTTTTGAGGCTGTATCTGGAGCCTATATGAGGCTTAATATATTTATAAGGTTACGTGGAAATTTGGTTAAAAGCAACGCCATAAATAGGGTAATCAAAATTTGGTCAAGAGGATAATAAAATAATAAATAAATATTAAACAATTGGCTTTGTAACATAATCTTTCTCGGTGTGGAGCAACCTGACTTATAGCTATGCGCGTTTGAAAATGTCGCCAGTATGTTGGGCTGATTTTTAATTCCACCTTATTTCATTATTAATCAATTAATTTAAAACCATGTTTCGAGACTACCAAATCTTTAATTGAAACAAAATAATCGATTTTTTTGTACCATATAAAAATTTGTGCCATCACTACTTGTCACTCATTACTTTCAAATAGTATTCTCTAATAAAAATGGAAGAAACTAACGAAATAATTGAAAGAAAAATTGCGAGCGGAGCTTATACCCTATGATAGAAACTCCCTATGAAGAGGTACTTCGATATTCAAGAGAATTAATTGATATGTCGCATAATTTTAATTTATTGGAGTGGTGGGAAAACAATAAAAAAATATTTCCCAACTTGTACAAAGTTGCGCTTCAAGTTCACTCTATACCAGCAAGCAGTGCAGCAGCAGAAAGATCATTCTCAATAGCAGGGAATATAGTTACAGAGAAACGTAACAGAATTGCGCCAGGCGGTGTTGACAGCATCATTTTTTTAAATTCCATTCAAAGAAATGATTTATAATGTCTTGTTATTAAAACGCACACATATATTTTAAAAATGATTTTTTTGTGTTATTATTTCATTATTTGTATCTATTATATTATCTATTATTATTATCTATTATATTATCCGATCAATCAGTTATATGATAGCTAAAGGATATAGTCGGCCGATCCTTATGAAATTGGGCAGATCGGATTATTTTGCCAGATTCTATAGAGTGTCCCATCGTTCTAACTTAAAAATCAACAAAGTTATTGCATTTTCGATCAATCAGTTATATGGCAGCTATAGGATATAGTTGACCGATTCCGAAAGAAGCATGAGTGCAAAGTTTGAAGACGATAGCTTTAAAACTGAGAAACTAGTTTGCGTAGAAACAGGCTGCCAGACGGCAAACGGAAATTCCTATATTGACTCAGGAGGTGATCCTGATTAAGAATATATATACTTTATAGGGTCGGAGATGTCTCCTTCACTTGATCCTCCAATTTGATCAATTTTTTCTTGGGTGTACTGCGGAAACTGAGGGTGAAAGGTCGTATGACAGATCTGGACTATGGTTTATGGGAGCCTCAAGGCTAGGGTCTGCCTATTTATTACGTTATCAGCATTTTGGTGATTTTTGACCCCTTCATGCATTTTATTGTGAAGCATTGTGAAGAAATATTATGATAATATGAAACGTCATTATTTCGCTGAATCCCTGTCCCCTTAGTTGATAGAGAAGCTGAAATTCTGTCTATTCTATTTGTATATTAAAAAAATTAAAATAAACATTACTACAAGTCTCTGGTTTCAATCATACATTTTTACTCGAGTATACCTCAATGATTTAAATCATCTGCCTGGATCGTAGCCTACTTCAACAATCATTTTGTATCAAAGTCAGTCAATTATACCTGACGATTTTTTTGAAGCGATTTGATTCAAACCGAGCTAAACTATACGATACAAATCACATCAACTGATTTAAAGTTGACTTGTACTTGAATCGATTTGAAATGTTGTGACATATGATGTGATTTGATTTGATCTGTTTTTGTTAAAGATGATTTTATCATACTCAATCATACTCGTTGCAGTTCTCTGATACGAAATATTAAACCTAAAACAACATAAGTCTTTAAAAAATTTAACTCTAGGCACCTCGACATGCAACGAAATTCCTTTAATGAACATGCAATTTCTAGGCAATTTTTACAACAGCAAAGCGTGTTACACATGCAACTCAGGCGGGAAAATAAAAAGGAATTGAGTAATTATTTTGCTAGGTCCGAGCAGTTTTAACTTTAGGCATTTCCCGCATCGAGTTACTTGGATCCCCACTGGCCGATAATCAAATCTAGCGGAAATGTCGCAACAAGCGTCTTAAATATGCATCGCACCAATGGCGATCTTACACGCTACGTGGCTGTTAAAAGTATACCCATAATAGTGGTCACACTGAAAATGATTTATTGCAGCTAGGTCACACTGCATACCAATGGTTCTTTAATTCAATTTCCCTTTAAGGACAGACCTTTTACCTTACATACACTTTAACGTAGCTTTAGGATACAAAAAAGTGTCATTCCCATTCTGAATTAAAGGATGCGGAGTGAACTTTTCCGTTTATTGTAAAAGTTGTTTTCAACATTTGTTCAACTACGGCCAATTTTATTTCAGTTTTGTTGTAACTGTGACGTTTTGCATGGCATGTTGCCAACCCGGGTCATGCACTTCCGGCTCAGTAGCTGACTGAGCTGCCTTATGATTAAGAAACACATGTAACTGGCCAATTTACCAACTCAACTCAGGTGTCCGACTGCTGAGATATGTTAATTGTTAAATAGGCGCGGTAGAAAAGTTATTTAATTATGATTTATAGTTCTTAAGTCTTGAATATGTTTACTAATGAAGGTGTGTCTTTGATTTTAGCCATAGATTTTAAGAAGGCTAAAAAAGGCTTTCAGGTTGCACTCCAGGAAATTTAATTTATTCAAGTGCATCACAATATTAATAAAAATAAGTCTTACCTTAGGGTATCTCTTGGTTAAGAGTACTCCTTCATTAAATTAAATGCAAACCACTGCAGTCTAGTGTTTGTTTTGGTCTAATCCAGGCTGAGCGATAATATGAAGGCGTTTAAGAACATTCTCCGGCATGAAATACCTGAAGGCCGAGAGTAATCATAATAACCATAATTATAATGGCATGATGGCCCTAAGTCATGTTACACCATTAGCGCGGTATCCAGAGCTGGCAACTTAACTCTCCAGGCCGGAGCTGTGAGCGGCACTTGGCCAGGTCTAATGAATGCAGCAGACTGTGGAACTGGCACAGGACGAATACAAAAGGCCGAGCATGACGCCGGATACTTCGCTTCTCTCTTTCCCGTTGCCCGATTTCATTTAACTTCATGTTTCTGGGGTTGCAAACAAGCATCCTGGAGAGAAATACGCACTTACCTTATCCTTCTTACCCCGCTCGATTTAAGTGAAAAGGCATCGCCCTTGGTTATGGCCAACTGAACCTGTAATTAAAAACTGTACACCCCACATCCTTCCGTTCGAATTATGTGCACTTATCCGGCAGGAAGCCAAGGCAATAGAGGCAAAATTGTTATTGACCTGCTGCAAACACTTTCGAGTGTCAGCTATGATTGCGGAAGTGTCTCAAAAAAGGTTAAAACCTTGCACCTGAGGCCCCAGGATGGCCAATGAATAGAAATCCTAAAAAGGAAGTAGACTATGGTAGCTTAATATTTTTAGATAAGATTAAAGAAAAATACAAGACAACAGCTAAAACCGCGTTAAAGCCAGGAAATGTGACTTTTAATAGCTTACACATTTTCCAACCTAGCTTGCTTTTTGCTGTTTAAACTATTCAAGTTTTTTGCCTGTTCAAATGTTTTTTAGCCCTTACTTCTTGTTCAAAACAAAAACAAAGTGTAATTTTCAGTGGGGTAAGAAATGCACAGAGAAACTTTACTTCATTTCTGGTAAAAATCATCGATAAACTCAAATTCAACACAATAACATTTTCTTGAACATTTTTAACTCTTGTGAATTTCTCTCTGTGTAACTAACCAACATTTAGCCCTTTGTTTATCTCTTCCTTGTGGGAAAAGTTAGTCTGCTTGGCGCAACAAACGCAGCGTGTCGTCTGGCAGACCCGCTAATTGGATAAGAATCAGATGTTGGCACTTCATAAACTGCCACCACTGACTCATTAGGACCCCTGGGTCAAAAAGTCTGCCCAAAGTTGCACTAAAGGTCAGCTTAAATATAAAAAATCCAAGATTTGGCCATCTGTCATGTCTTAAAGAGTCACTTTTACTCAAAAATAATATTATTTAACATTTATTTTCAACTTAATTGAAATCAATATGTCTTTCTCACTTTTTCCTTTTGGGTACACTATAATTTTAAAAAGCTTAAACGTTTAAAAATGTTTTTTTTTTTTAAATCTAAAACTTTGATTGGATTCGATGAAAACTCAGACTAATTGCCAAGAAATCTATGTGCAGGAGCTAACTGCCGATAAATTTGATTTCAACTTGTACCCATTCGGTTGCCATTTCATAATTTATTAAAGCAATGCCATCAAAGCGAGACTTAAGAGCAGAAAAACAAATTCCAGATGGGGGCAAAAGCTTAAGGTGAAAAAGCAAAACGAAATGCTCTTTATAATTAACTTTCGGCAACTGGCAAGTAAAGATTTTACACCCACTCTCGCCTTTGTGGAGCTTATGGAGACAAAAGGCAGAAAGGCAAGGGAATTTTAGAGTGCGTCTGTGTGTGGCCAATGGCAGAAATCATAATTTTAGATATTCTGCACCGAATATGTTTGGCTGTGAGTGCTCCGTGACTTGTTTGTCATTTGGCCAGGAGCAACCGGCTGTCTCAGGCTCCCTTTCCCTCTGCTCGTCAACTTTTCTATTGTGGCATTTGCCACACGGGTTCGAGCTTCCACCTGCAGTTGATGCGACACTTGATTTACTACTGATTGCAGTTTATTTCCAGCAAATGTCTGTGGAATCGGTCTCGGCTTAAAATGTATATCGCACATAAACAAATCCCAGTCTGGGGCTCAAGATTTAACAATTAAAGAGAAAGCCGAGTGCGCCAACGTGGCGTATGAGTGATATTAATCAGGTGTTTATTTGCAAATTGAATTAGTTTAATTAAACGTAAAGCGACCACTCCAAATGTTGGAGTCGAGGGAAAATTTAATTACATTATTCATAATACGCCCCACAGTCATTGAGAAATTTCTGTCGTGATCAAGTATACGCACTGAGGGACAGGGGCGAATATGCACATATACATAAATTACATTGCTTGACAACAATTTGGGTCACTTAGCGCTGGAGAATGTAATATGCGCCGGGTTTTATAAAATTGCCAGACAAATGTGCGTGTGCCAAGTGACTCGACAATGGCAAATCACAAGCACTTGACTTCCCCAGCTTACACAGGCACGTGCAAAGCCCTGGAAGTTAAGAATGATTACACGGAAATAGAAAAACCCAGCCGAATCCACAGACACTTTTTTCCTCTATCCTCGCCATTCCCAAAGGAAGTTGGCACTATTCACTGAAGAAAAGGCTTTGTAACAGCATCAGTATGCCTGGGAAATCAGTGTAATATTGTTATGAGGGGTGAAAAAAAGCATAAGTTGGATGCATTAAATTCAAATTTTTCATAAAAAAACATAGTTTTTTAACTAAAATGACTCTCATGCAAAAACTTCAGTTTACTTTTATTTGAGACTTAGAATTTTATAATTTACAGAGACAGATGGCTATGAGTTTCTATTTTTCTCAGTGCCTAGAACGGTGTATCTGAGTGTTGCATATTTCATTAAAAATATTGCATGCCAGAGCTGCTACCCCCGATCCTACAGAACAACCCTCCGATTCAGTTCGAGCTTAAAACCCAGACCGATGTCGAGCAGCTGCAAAATGACGCACACTAATGCACATACATACATTGAAACATGTACATTTGTACATACATGCGTAACACTTAAGCTCCTGGCAGGCGAGTGCGTAAGTGCGTGCGGGGGCGGCCTTTGTGGGTGACTGCATGACTGGTAGTGGGGTGCTATGCGTGAGTGGGCAGGCAAAAGTCGAGAACCATCGCCAGGGCCGCCGCTATTTGTGCGTGGGCGTTCGAGATGCATACCGCCCCATTCTATTTCATTTTTTACCCTTTTTCCCACTTTTTTTACCCCAGCCCCCGACCCATTTGTTCCTTTATTTTCTTCGCCCGGCAAAAGTGAAACTTTTCCACAAGGGTTCGGGTTTGAGAAAAACTTGCGACCAACGAGTTTTTCTCGGAGCCTAATGCAACTTATTGAATTTTCGAGTGCATGGCTTAGTTGATTTTTTATTCTGCATCTTTTAATTAATGCAGCTGGCTTGTACTTGAGCCAAGTCCTACGCACACGCGACTGCAAATAAAATGTAAGCATATACATTGTGTGTAGCCCATACTATATAATAGAGCGCCTTTTGTACTTGGCCGCCTCTCAGTCCACGCAAAATTGTTGCCTACTTTTGCGCGGCGTCTCGAGCAAGTCACAAAGTATGCAGTTCCTCCTTCCAGCCAACCACTAAGCCAGCCACGCCCCTCGCCCACATGGCATTGACAACGGTGGCCGATTCAGAAGCTGAAACAGAATCGAGTGAAGAGTATTATGAGTGACTGAATAGTAAGAATAGGCAAAACGAAGGAAGCAGCCGAATGGAAAGAAAAGTCAGAAGAACATGCAACAATATTGCCAACGTCTGCGATTTAATCTAATTAACTTATGACATTTAGCTTGAACTACTGTGCCAGAAAGGTAAAAAACACAAATAACGATAAACATTGTCAGCTGATAGGTCGTGAGAATTAGAGGAAATACAAATCAAACTCAAAGTTTTCAAAAACTCTTGTACAATAGTATTACTTATTTTCTCAGTAAAAAATATTTTCTAAAATAATAGTTCAAAGGTTCTGATTCTTTTTATTAAAAATCTAATTTAATTATGTATAAGGCAGTCCATGTAGTATATTAATTGGTTGATTTCTAAAAACAAACTTTTCCTATCCTGCTTTTTATCTGGACTTTCTGAATACTTACAGGCTCTTAATTTATAACTTTTCCAACGGAACCTTAAGTGTGTGTCATTAAACCCGAGTTGCTTGTAAATGAAAAGTGCTCTTGTAAAACTTTATTGAATATAAGATGAATAAAATCATAGGACTTTCAAAAGCTATCTCAATGATCCTGGAGCTTAGTTCCTGGAGACCGTAACTTCAGAAATATTGTAGTTGAGTAAACCTAAAGATAAACCAGCCTTAAAGCAAAGCTATATGCACATATTTGTGGTGTCTTGTAAACAAATATTTCAGATCATAAAGAATGTGTTACACGAACGCATCGCTAACGTGCCTCAGAAAATAAAACTGCGAACCTGCAAACAAATATGCCTGCATTCCCCATAAGCGGCTTTAGTAATTTTGAACATTTTACCCCCCTATTTCGGGGCATTTCTTTGGCCAAAACGAGAAGGCGAACGTTTCACAGGTAACCTTCAGGCTGCTGCCGCTGTCACAGTTACCTGGTCGCCCACATTTACCTTTGGCGCCATGTGCGCAACCCATAAATTCCGGTCAGGCGCCCAAGACCGTCTTGAATTTTTACTATGAACCCGCCAGCTTTTCGTGCTGTTGCGATTCTCACTTGCCCATGCGTCTAGGCGATTTTGCGGACGCTGCGGACGTTGCCATTGCAAACGGTTAGTAAATGTCGAAACGTCGCGGACATAAAATCGCTCAGCCTCCGCTTCAAATTGGCTAGATGTATGAAAAAATTCGGGAATCCAGGAAACAAAGCTCCGTCCACAAGTAAGTAGTTCCCATGTCCTGGCTGCTGACAATTAATTGTTTAGTTACAAACTTAATTGATAAATTGATGGACATTTAAATGCCCAAACGGGAGCCATTAGGGAGTCGCATCAGCATTAGAATCACCAGCATAATAATGTCCGGGCCATGCCAACGACCATTTTTGGCCAAAAGTTAAGCCAAAGCCACCATGCCAGAGACAATGCAAATTTTAGACCAGATTCCATTCCATGACATGGCACGGCCACTGTGCCTGTTGCCCATTTTGGCTGCCCACTGGCATTGAAATTGCCATTGCCATGGCCATGGCTATTTCCAAACTAAACTGTCGGCTGCCGGGCCGCCCAATGAAGCTATTATTTGTGGGCCCGCAGAACACAATTGCTGTCCCAGCTCCGCTTGACTTCCTCCTGTTTCGGCTTCCTTCTCGTAGGTGTCACTTACATAAATGGCAAACGGTGCACTGAACAAAATAAGCTGATATAAGCCTTTGGCAAGGGTTTTTTTTCCTTTTTTATTTTATTTATCCCTTATTCCATAAAGTTATATATGTATATATTTAATGTTATAATTAAACTAGTTTTTTGACTAGTTCCACTAAGAATTTTTTCAAAGTGCTTGACTTGTTGTGGCTTCCAGGGAGGATGGGCTAATAGAGCCTCGGAATGGAGAGGGCTGACTTTGTGAGCCCCCGCCGCACGTGCGCCGCTGTCTTTCACTTGTCCTGCTGCTTTGGCCTCCGCCACGGGAGCACTTTTCGCAATTAGCCCGACGAAATTATCCGAGTTACAGGCTGCAATGGTGTAGCTCTTGGTTCACTTGGATTTGTATCGGTATCTGCCGCTCGGCAAGTGCGCTTGTGTGTGCTATGCTGCGATTGTTGCATGCAACAATTTAACCAGATTAGATCCCATCGTCGCGTCGATTGTTCTGCTGTTGCTGTTCTGCTACCGACGCTCCATAAAAATGGCATTCCTGACGGAAGACTTCTAGTCGGGATTGGAATTGGAGTCGTCTCAGGTCTAATCTAAATGTTGAGCCTAGACATTTGATGGCCAACATGCGCCGTCTGTGGCTGAGTGGCAGCTCCAGCTCCACTGTCAATCTCTCGTTTGCCGCCGGCTAGAAACGGTGGCACTTACAGTTGCACAGTTGCACTTGCGGATTGCCGGATTGTCGGATTGTCGGCAGTGGCAATTATCGTGATCCCAGAGAGGTGGTACTGACGAGGTGGACCACCGAAACGCGACTGATGCCGCATTAACCCATTGACCTTGATACGGGGCGTCAGCGGGGGCTGGGCTGATACCCAAATCTTTGTGGCACGTTTTTGCGCCAATTTTCGACGTCTGCTGGTTTTTTCCTGTCTTCAGACGAATGCACTCTAAAATTTCAGTTTACCAGTAAAGTTTGCTGAAATCTTAGGAAAAGGGTTTCAAAGAACTGTATTGTTAGAAGGCATTTTTAATTTGAAGTACCATTTCTTTCAAAACTTTTATTAAAAAGTTGTAATTAATGCCAAGTTTTTTTTCACTGTTGGCCTGGTGGCTTAACAGCAGATTCGACACCCAGAAAAAATCAATCGCACAAATCTTATCATTAAAACATCAAAAGCTGCCAGTTCGGCAGCATGTAAACGTTAGGAGGCAGCAACTTAATTTGCAACAGACACAGGCGACACAGCTGCAAAACATCAGCGGTAATCAACGGCAGACAATCAAATGGAGAGGCAGCAGCAAAAATATCCAGCATCAGAAGCAGCAGCCCCCAAACAAGCAAATGGCCAAAACGGCAAGGATAAAATCAGCAGGTGCCAGTACAGCAACAAATGCAACAAAATAAACAACACCAACAACTTGAGAGACTTTTCCATCAAATGGTGACAACCGGTTTTAGTGATTTTTCAAAATCGTATTCGTGCCGGCAACTGTAGATGTAGATGATGAGCAGGATTAGCCGCAACATTGACAGCGCCTCTGAACCACCCGGCCCCACCTGCCTCACCTTTTCGCTCCTCCCTGCATGAAAGTGCTCCTACTCTTTGGCATTTCACCGACTGAGTGACTGACATGCAGAAATTATGTTTTGCCACATGGCAAACTCATTAGATGCCTTCGGCTACTTAACGCCCCGTTGCATTGGCGTGCGAATGCTAATCAGTGTCACTTGCAATTAAATAAATGGCAGGCACACTGGGGCAGGGCCCATTTAAAATAATAATACTGGATGTAAGTTTTAAGCTTACACATAGTTTCAGTGAATTTTTCCAGATTTTATTTGAATTTAAAAACAAAATCAGTTATTACCTTATCTATACATTTTTAAAATATGATCTTTATTCATTCTTAATTCTTTATATCATTCTTATTTTATTAAAATATTTTTTCTTTAATTTCTCTTACCATTTTTCTATTATCTATTTACGTCATATATTGTTTAAATATTAAGGTCGGAAATTAGAGAATGTTTCATCCAATTAAAACCACAACAGAAGCTCCATAAAGTCACCTTAAATTTATATTCCGAAATTATTTTCTATTGAATTCCAAGCGATGTTAGCTGAAAATATACAAGACCAATTTCCTGCTATCAAGAAAATTGAATTAAAATTCTTGTTAAGCTTTGTCATTACTCTAAATCTTGGCACCATTTTGCCGAGAAAAGCTGCCGCCGCAAAGGTGAGAGGAAAATGGCTTGAAAATCTTGGCAACACGCTTGCGAAATAAGTCGCCTAATAACTTCATCTTCATTGGTAAGCGATTTGTTGACTGTTATATTTCAGCCAGGACAAAAGCTAGATGGCTGGCGAGCTGGCAGCGGTTTACAGTTTTGTCTTTGCGAGTTGCTGCCGTTGCAAGTCGGTGATGCACCTGCAGCAAAAGTGGCTGGCAATAAATCTCAATTTAAATGGCGCCCCAGCATGCGTGGCCAAAACGGTGCCCGCTGCCTGGCCTTCCACATCCACATTCACAACCACCAATATCTACTGGTTTTCCTTCAGCTTTCTGCTTTCTTTTGGCCCCTTTCTTTGTGTGTTTCTTCGGGGCCCGCTCATTTGTAGCAGCGCGCGTCAAATTTGTTGCCGAACCAGTTCAGCATCGGGGGGGAAAATATAGATAGATAGATTGGAGAGGGGCTATGTTGCACATTCGAACTGTACCTCCGGTGTCCGTTGCATTTCGAAATGCGATTTACTGTGCCAAAGCGCGATCATTATCCTAACGCAATTTATGCGCCCCAGCCGCACCCCACGCCCCACGCTCCACGTTATATGCCCCATGCCCCACGCCCAGCCTCTAATTGCAGCCAGTTTGTTTCAGTTGCAGTTGCATTGTTAGCCGCCTTTTGTGTGGCATACTAGTTGCAGTAGCTGCCATCATCTGCTAACCGCAATCACAAAGATGCAGCGGCAGTTCCTGTAATGGCGATAATCATTACTAAAATCAGAAAGATCTAGCAGTACTGTTAAAAAAAATGTTATATTTTTACATTTAAATATGATTACTAAAAAATAATTTCTGGGTCTTTTAAAGGTGACATTTTTTTTTATCAAAATACATCCAAATGTTTTGAATTAATAAACATAAAACCGTATTCTTGTTGGACCTGTTCTGAATAGTTTTAGTTAAATCTATTTCATATTGCACCCACATTTTTTTTATAATTTTTCTCAGTGAGTACATTAGAAGTACAACTGGTTCTGCACGCGTCGCTGAATCAGGTCTGAAACTGGCATTAACAGGCAATCTTAGGTCTTTGTCTTCCTGCCATCAATAAGATCGTTTTCGAACGACATTGATCCGCCTCCTTGCGCTTGTTTTTTTTCACCGCCCATGGAATCCTGCTCCCAAAGATCGGCCATTCTCCTATGTATTAACATAGCCATCAACGGATTTGTCGGTCTTTATCAATTCCGCTGGCTGCATTCTGTATTCTGCATCCAGCAACCAGCACTTGCGATATATTGGCGGGGACATCGCGGTACAACAAGTGCCATTGACAGCGATATGGACTTCGACATCTGTCCAACTTCCCCCACAACCGCATCTTCTGACGATGATGTGGATTTCGATGTGGATGTTTATGAGGATGAGGATGAGGAGAATGCCTGCCTAGGTAGGATTTCTAATCCGCTATGCAACGTTGACAGGTTCGGCTGATGTGTGATTGAGATTTATTTGGGAAATGTGTAGGTTGATAGCATTGAAGAGATAGTTCAATAGATAGACCTACAAGAAAATGATTAACGAATATATAGACAACTATTATATATTTTATATTTATACATAAAAAAAACTAGTTGTTGAATAAACTAACACAAATCCATTGAACCGTTTCTACTTCAGACTATAAATCATGCAAGTGCAATGATTTTGTTTTTCTCGCAAACCAAATTTTATTTTTCTGTGGCAAAAACCTCTGTTGGCCCTTGGATATGACACCTGCATTACTGAAATACCCCACAGATTTGTTTATTTTCTCCCAATCCAATCACAGTACTCACACAAAGCCATTTTTTGAGGTGTCTGAATCGGAGCAATATAAATGTAACAGCCACAAATCTACGTTACATGACACACTCCTGGGTCACGTCAGCAAAATGGGATGATAGATGACGGTATCCTGAACTTCTGGCAGTTGAAACAATTTCTTATTGTTCCGATGGAGGGCAGGATGTGCCTGAGCGGCATCGCCTGAATGGATTATAATTTCCGGCGTGGCCATCGCTGGGGGCATCAGGTGGCGGGGAGTGGATTGAGCCGAGAGCAGCAGATACAGTTAGCCAGTTAGAGATCTTTCAAGGACACATAACGGCCGGCTGGTCGAGTGACAGCTGCGATAGCGGTAAACGTCACACACAGATACTCCTCAGATGTGCAGATGCACTCAAACCGATGCAGATACAGATACAGATGCTCGCGGTGAGTGAACGAGAACAACAAGTGCAGCTGGGAATGGTAATGGCAATGGGAATACAGGTAGAAAAATGCAACAAGAATTTCAAATATATTTACTTAAGGAAGTGAAAACATCTTAGTTACTCTTTTAGTTTTTAAATTTCCAGATGGAAAATTTAAAAATCATTTTATTTTAACCTTAAAGGCCAACTAGTTTGGCCAACTATTTTATTTTCAAGTGTGGGGATACCGTCTTTGGACCGATGGACATACAAAAAGACAGCCCAGCGGATAACTCACTCTATAAAATTTTGAACTGCCAACGATCGGACCAAACGAAGCCAAACAAGCAACGGAAAAGCAACGTGCAACATAACAGGGAACAATAACGAGAACAAGCAGCAGCCTTGATAGTCAGGCGATAACAGGCACACAAAAAATAGAAAATGGAAAATCTATATGTACGAGAAGAGCGAAAAGGAAGCAAAAATCGAGGAATTTTCAAGTGGATTACCTAGTTTTTTTTTTTAGTTTTTCTATGCTACCGTTGTTGTTTCCCCAAAGCCCGGCAGTTGCAACGTGAAAATAAATAAACTTGCGGCATGATTGGCTCTGCATGATTAGTCACATGCTGAACAGGGATGCAGGGGGGCAAACTGCCAGGCTTAATAGAATTGATACGAGTTGAAGCAAGGCCGGTCATAAGATGCGCGAGAGATAGCCCCATCAACAGACTGCAGCAGCAGCAGCATCAGCAGCTTCACCATCAGCAACAACAACTGCAATGCCATTTATGCCAGAAGCAGCAGCAACAACAGTTATTGTAACAATAAAATTAGCTAACGATATAAAGGCAAGGCAAGGCAAGGCTAAGCAAGCAACAATAACGGGAGAAAGAAGCCAGCAAAAACCAGAGACTGCAACTGCAACAGGAACAGAAACAGGTGGCAAACGTGGCACGACCAAGCCAAAGAACAAACGGCAAATGCTGCAGCTGATATTGCCACACTGAGAATTGGATGGATTTTTAAATATATTTATGAAGAGAAAATCAAATAGACTTTAATGAAATGGAAAAATAACAAAAATCAAACTATAGCAGCTGATGTTGCCACGCCGCATAGGGTTGAATAGGGTTCTTAAATGGGCTGCACTTTGAGTCAACTTGGCATTATGTCATATGGTTCAAATAGCTTGAAGTCCAACTTGGTAATAACCTATTAATCCTTGCTCTCAGTGCACTTTCAGCTGCATTTGCTACCACTGCCATAGATTGCAGCCTGCTTCCAAGTTAGTGCCGCATGTAAATCATATTCAAGCCTCGACTGAGTCTCCTGTTTTGGCCTTTTCTATCCTGACTTCTCCTCTCTGTTTTACGGCGCTTTATTTGGTATTCAATTTTCAAGAGAAATCTTTGAAATTGAACCCAGCAACAACAAAAGCAAAGCAGCTGCAGGAACATCAGCAGCAGCAGCAAGAGCAGCAGTCTAGGGCAATCCAACAATTGGAAATAGCCTTTACCTGTTGCCACTGCCTGGCGCTTTTTGCCAGAAATTTATTGATTGTCTGCTTCACGCTTTCCTTGTTCGCCTTGTTTGTTGTCTCTGCATCTCGACATCGCTTGTTCTCGTTATTGCCACACATTTATGCCGGACCGGACTTGTTATTGTCATGTAGCTCAATTATTTTATTAACTTATTCCCAGGCAGGCGAGAATGAAGACATTCCATAGACTCAACGAGAGGCCACAGAGCGTATGAGTAATGTTTTTTGAATTCTTTTAATTATTGTCATCTTGATTGGTTCTTGCTGATACACCTTATTTTAAAAAAGGTAGTTAATATTTTGGATTTATATTTAATGGAATATATATTATAATAATAGATAAATCACCTATAATAGATAAATCACAATAATGTAAGGAACCTCTCTAATAATTAAATGCAACTTTACTTTTGCTCTTTGTGCCACGAAGTTGTTTATGTTGTGTCTGCTTGAATTAATTGAATATATTTAAATAATTTCGAGCGTCATCCGTCATAACTAATGACTATGAGCGGAAAAAAATAAATTTACATAAAAAATGCATTCACCATGGCGCCCAGCATTGAGTAGATTCGGGCCTTCAGATTTCCCGGGACAGAGAAAATCGAGGAGGAATCCGCTGTTGGTCACTCAGCTGGCCATTGAAGCGGCAAATGCGATGCAGATGCTCGGATAGAGATGCAGATGCAGATGCGTGCGCCATTAGAAAGATGCCCGATGGGAAAGCAAAGGATGGATAGAGAAGGGGGACGTGGAAGTGGCTGCAGCGATGGCGCGATACCGTTAGCCAACCAGCAGCCGCCACATCCGCCCGGTTTCATTGATGCCCAGTGCCAGTCCACCGTCCCAGTCCCCGGCCAAGTACCAAGTACCAATACCAGTCTTGGACTCCCAGGCCAAGTCAATCAGGCAGTCAGTCAGTCAGTCAGACATGCGCAGGGAATTGCTAAACTGATGGCTTAAACCGACCGACGAGTTGGCCAACACGAAAAACGGCCCATTGGGATGCCCCAAGGATCAATGGCAGGTTTGTGCCGTTATTGGCCATTGCCGTTGTGTAATGCATGCTAATTTCATTTGCCAAACCAAATTATGGCTATTATTAGTCAGTGCACAAAGCGGTTGGGGCGAATCTTTGGCGGTTGCACTTATTGAATGAAATTGCCTGATGGAGTGGAAAAATTGTAAATTTTCGATGAAGACTAAGTCCCTAAATAGGCGAGGAAATAAATTGAAATATATGTAGGTTACTATATAAGGAACATTCTCTTTCGCAATTCTTTAATCGGGCACTTCCTCTACTTAACAAAATTCAAACTTCGTTTGTTTAAATATCATTTTATGGCTCGTGCTATCTTATAAATGAGCTTTCCATATTTAGTAATGTCTTGTATCGTATCTTCTTTGCAATTACTAAACTGATTTATTCGGCCCACTAATTGAAGTTCCCGCTGCGGCTATTTTTTGGCCAAAACACCTGCAAACCATAAGCTGATAGATACTTTCAATTGAAACGGCCAACGAAAGCCGCTGCTTCGGCTCTGCCGATTAGTGTGCAACAAATTGCTCAGATTTATTACGCGCGGCTGCGCAGAAGTAGCCACAAAACAGCAACAGCCACAACCATAACAACAACTGCAATAGGAACAGCAACACCAACAAGCGTCGGCTTATCAAGAGTCTTACCAATTTTGGCAACGGCGACGGCTGCGTTATGAATTATTGGACACTATTGAGTGCCGCCGTGCGGCGTGCTACCAAATTTGTGTGCCACGCTGCCCGGAGGACTCTAGCATATCGGATGCTGCCGCCTGCCTGTTGCTGTTTGTTGCTGCTCCGGCTGCTGTGGCAGCTCCTCCTGCTGCATGTTGCATGTTGCTGGCGACACCACCAGCAACAACAACCACAGCAATTTGTCAGCGCAGTCGCAGCGTGTCTGAGAGGCAGAGGTTTGGGCAAAGCCAATGCCAAATATGGCCAGGCCATGGAGAATAATGGTAAAGTGCGACTAAGAGCGTTGCCAACTTGGCTATTTTTCAGTCAAGTTTTGGCTTCTTCGAAGCTTTTTTAGCTTATTCTACTGCTCTAAGAAACTAATCTTAATAGTTTAGGGACAAGTTTTAAATTGAATGAAATATTAAATCAAATTATTTTGATGTTTTTGGCTTTCAAAAGGGTCCATCCAGCTACATTCTGGCTATCAAAAAATAGCAGCTCTCTTGGCCATCTGCCTGCTTGGGTTACAATTCCTTCCCCCGATTTTTCTTTTAGTCCAGAGGTTGTGGAGCTGCACTTGCCTAAGCGCATTTATCGTTTGCGTTATTTCTTGGCCGCTAGTTTTCCAGTTAGCCGCAGTTAGCTGTGCTGCATTTGGCTCAAAGTGAAAGATTTACGCGGCCTCTGCCTCCAAGTGTGTCTTAGTGCAAGTCCAAGTCTCGATCGAAGTCTCAGAGTCGGTTTCTGTTTCTGTTTCTTTTGCTCCCTTACCTTACCTCGGCGCATGCGTGCCGTTATGGTTTATTTAATGCGTTTTGAAAGTGCATTTTCATGTTCGATGAGATTGATGAGAAAATTTGATTTATTTTTTTCCCTGCCTGCACATTGTATACTTAGTCTCGTTGGCCAGACCTCTCATCCTCAGATCTACTGCTATACAGGCATAATGTTGTATATATATTTTATTTTACGTCGCCCTGACCAACTGTCTGTCTGGCTGTCTGACTGTGTGTCAGTTACATTTGCAGGTTGCGGCATTTTGTCAGAGGGACAGTTAGAACTGAAGGCTGGTCCGGCCCGAGTTGGCCTGCCCGTTAAATTGTTCATCGATCTTGGACGGATCTGGGATCTTGGCAATCGACAATTGGCAATCCATATGCCATAAATGGCCAGGCATGAGAAATGTGCTGTGGCATCTGCTCAATGCTTGGGAAATGTATCGGTTGCAATCTTGGGCACGCTGTTGCATAACTTTTACCTTATTGAATCGAGCTCTCACATTTGACCGCAGTCAATTGTCATTTGGCTGAAAGTTCAAGAGACTTTTCGTTATTTTTTCTTTAAGTTCCAACCGCAGGATTTTTAATATCTTTCGCCTCTTTCCGGAGAGTCCCATTAAATTGGTTATAATCATCAGGTTGGCTGCCAATTTGCCACATTGTTGTAGCCGGGATATTAGTTGCCAGAGCCAAATAATTACCCGGTCGTAAAATAAATTTTCGAACGTATTGATAACATAGATAAACTCAATGAGGCGGCGCATAAAAATGCTACCGCTTCCGCACCCCTTTGGTTCTCGATCACGATTTCCCTTGTGGCATTAATAAACGCATCGTTAAATGCTACAACGGTTAGTAAGCCCCGCTGGATCGACTGAATCTCGTTATAACTGCGATCCCTCCGCTAACTGCTTATTACACAAAAAGCTCACACACCGCAGGGGGGTCACATTGCCAGTCACAGAAGAATCGCCTGGATACGGTGCTTTGTCACCTGGACACCGAACCTTTCACTGAGAAAAATAATAATACAAACTTTTTAAATATTGTTTTTTAAATAATAAAATTATAATAAAGAAGAAAAGGAAATTAACTTTGGGCGAAGGATAATTTTTGAAGGGTATCCCCCACAAAATTTGAAAAAAAATCTAAAAAATATTTCGTTCTTAGATTTTGATGCAAAATGATGGAGAATCGATCTACAAATCGTTTAAGGTATTCCGCTCAAGAATCGGATAAAAATTGTGGAAGATATAGCCACCCCTGGGGGCCATATCGTCCTTCCCTGCGTTTCCATCATTTTTGAAGGGTAGCCCCCACAAAATTTGAAGAAAAATCTAAAAAATATTTCGTTCTTAGATTTTGATGCAAAACTATGGAGAATCGATCTACAAATCGTTTAAGGTATTCCGCTCAAGAATTGGATAAAAATTGTGGAAGATATAGCCACCCCTGGGGGCCATATCGTCCTTCCCTGCGTTTCCATCATTTTTGAAGGGTAGCCCCCACAAAATTTGAAGAAAAATCTAAAAAATATTTCGTTCTTAGATTTTGATGCAAAACTATGGAGAATCGATCTACAAATCGTTTAAGGTATTCCGCTCAAGAATTGGATAAAAATTGTGGAAGATATAGCCACCCCTGGGGGCCATATCGTCCTTCCCTGCGTTTCCATCATTTTTGAAGGGTAGCCCCCACAAAATTTGATGAAAAATCTAAAAAATATTTTGTCCTTAGATTTTAATACAGAAAGATGCAGAATCGACCTACAAATCGTTTAAGGTATTCCGCTTAAGAATCATATAGAAATTGGGGAAGATATAGCCATCCCTGGGGGCCATATTGTCCTTCCATGGTGGATGGAGGATAAAAACGGATAGAAACTAGGGAAGTTATAGCCATCCCCTAGCGACATATTGAAATTTGTATCATATCCGATCGTTGAGTTATATGGCAGCTCTAAAATATATTCGATCCTTATGAAATGTTTTTCATGGAATAAGTAAAATAATTAAATTCCTAGATAATTGTATTGTTTAGTATTTTAGGCCCTAAGACATATTATTTCTATTGGTCACAATTTTTTTCAGTTCAAAATAGAAAATGCCTACAAGAATCAGAGTGCGGATATGCCGACGCATCATTTTGCTGTCGCATAATGTTTATTAATGCACAAATTTTACGATGCGATGTGGAACCTTTAACGATCGCTCTTAACGATTACGCCCAGGCTCTGGACACTAGAGCTCCGGCCAATGGCACCTCAATAGTTTTAGATCGAGTCGATGATGTTACTTCTACTTCTGCGTTTGCTGTGCTGTCTGTGTAGCAATTGCTTTTGGGCCTTAACAGCACTTTTGCTCCTGTTGCCGTATGTTGTCTTTTATGACCAGTTTGTATGGTGAACCGTTTGCTGGTTGCCAACAATTTAAATTGCAACAATTTACAATTAGCCACGTTTTGTGCTCCATTTCGCTGTCGCTGATTATTGCAAAATGAGACAGCGATCCCAATCCCATGCACTTGGCCATCTCGCGTCTAACGGTCAAAATAGAAGTAGAAAAATGCAGCGCTCTTGTGTCCCCCAGCTGGCGAAGCACTAAGCAATTAAAATTGCAGGCTCCACTCGGTTTGCCTGCTAATTGCGCCCGGCTTGGAGCTCCATCTATATTCCATCTTCAGCACCGATTCGAACCGACTCCCCCGCCGTCTGGCCAGCCGCGCCCTCCTGAAAACCCCCAGAGCTACACCTCCTTCGCTGTTGGGGGCCGCCTTTGTCTGGTAACTTTTTCCGAGGTTCGTTTCAACTGGAATCAATTGTTCGCCTTTGCTAAAATCTCAATCGATTGCTTAGTGCACTGAAAAGTAACGATAACTCATGTAGATTAAACTTATTAATGGACTAATAGCAAAAATGAACAGCTAACTATTTTTTATTTTCAGTAGTACCACATCCTTAAGACTTTTTAAACAAAATTTTAGGTTTCAGTTTAGTTTATGTTACTTTATTATTTTTCCTTAATTTTCAGAATATCCATAAACCTTTTTAAAGTGCATTGCACCTCTGGTTCACTTCCACGTTTTGGTTTTTTAGCCTTTTGTCTTTATTATTCCTGGCGTATTATAAAAGCGTTTTCCAACATGGCTGGCCGCCCACTTGGGTGGGAGGTTTGGCTCGTGCTCGTAATTTTAGTTGCTGGCTTTTCCTTTTTCCCCATCGCTGATTCCGCTTTGACCTTGACCAAGAAATTGCACTCATCTCTGGCATTACACACTTTTTACATACACATTCTTGTGCGAGGCGAGGGTGTAAGTGGGCGTTGCAGCTGCGTGAGCTCGAAACTTTTCATTATATAATGCACGGACGACGGGACCTTCAAATTTTCCCAGGAAGCCGGTGCAACTTTATTTTCGAACCAAATGGAACTGAGGGAGCTGTTTCCATTTTCCAGTCGAGTGTCAATAATTTGATGCGTACGTGTTCGACTGTCATCTGACGGCTTCACGGTTATTACTCGGCGCAGCTGTAATTTAGTTTTAGTCATTGCACCACCGCCAATAGCACCACCGATGCACCACCACTCCGCACCGCTGTTGGATGCAATTTGATAAACGTGCCGACATTAATGCCGCCTGACATGAAAAGCCAGCCGCCGACTTGTGCTGAAGTTTCTGGAGAAGTTACGGCTTAAGCCGGCGAAGAAGAAAAATAAGGACACTAAACAATGGAAAAAAAACGTAGACAGAAACTGGAACAGGAGCACGAGAATAAATATAAAACGACAAAAAAAATATCAAGGACACACTCGGACTTGGCAGCCTCTTTGTTGAACGCGTAGGCCCTCAGGCATTTCCTTCAAGGAATAAAATGCTAAAGGTACTTTTACAAAGGATATTAATTCCGGTTTTGTTACAAAGGTGTTCTCCTGTAACTGAGAAGGTAATTTACTTCTTTGAAATAGGAAATTTGAGGAAAGTAATAAAATAAGCTGAAAATATAAGCCTGACTTTCGAAACTAATTTTTTATTACATTATGTTTGAAAGCGCGTTTCCTTAAATAATTAGTTATACATCATATTAATTTTAATTTAGCAAAAGCATCTATGCTTTTTACGAAAATGCTAATTTCCGGCAGGCCAAAAATTTCAATTTGAAAATAACTAGCGGATGCATAAACTCTCCTAAATAGTGCCATCCATGAGATCACTTTTAAGCTATAATAATGCTATTAGTAAGATGCAAGGCCTCATTAATGTCATAAAAAGTAATCTATTGCTTTTCAATTTTGAGAAAATATCCTGGCGTAAAGTGTTCATAATTTGACACAAATTGATGCTCATGCCAAAAACCAAAAAAAAAAAATTTATTTCGATCTCGTGACAAGTGGAAAACGGTTGTTTTTAGTTAGCGAGGAGTACAAGGTGAATTACAAGTAATTAGAGCATTTATTTTTATGCAGACCTTATTTGGCTTGGCACATTTTGGCCAGTTGCCTGTAATTTCGGGCTCTCGGCCATTTCACCGCTGATGACCCTAATTAAAAGCACAACCCGCGCAACCCAAACAGAATTTGCCGAACGAATGGAGTCCGTGTAGTAGGCCTTTATGATCGTCGGCGGCATAAACCGCAACTTTGGCATCGACTTTGGCATCAGCATATGCATTTGCCCATACATACATGCAACTTAGGTGCATGTTTGGGGCCGTGTTGCAAGTGTCTGCTTTTACGGCTGCCATTGCCAGTTACAGTTAACATTATTAGATCCCGGCCCCGCCAACAGAAAACAACAACTGCTAGCGGTCGCTTAATGACTTTAATAATCCTGTCACCGATCATTAAAAAATCTCTGCGAACACACAAAAGAAATTCCATGGCAGCTTCAATCAAAATAAAGTACGCGCTCTTCCTGCTCCCCCTGGCTAAAAAAAAAACTTGCTAACTTGGTTTTGGACTGGCCGAGACGGCGAGCCGAGACAGCGACTGCCAGCAGATCGGTCTATGTTTGTTCTCACGTGGTATTCAAATTTTAACAACATTTTAATGATAACCTCGACGAACATTAAAACTCATTCAGGCATAATAAACATTAATAACACTTTAATCCGTTGCACGAGGAGGGGGCACGGAAAATGGGAAGCCCGAATGGGGGAGATGCTGCTGCGCATGCGCAGTATCTCAGGCTGCTGGCGACTTTCCTGCCATTCTGCGCCACCGCTATCAAAATAATCAGCCAACGGAAAGAGAAGGAAAATGGTGAGCAGGACACAAAAAAGAAAGAGGGAAAGAGGGATTCAGGGACAGGACACAGAAATGCCTTAAAAACAGTGCAGTGCATGCACTGAAAAAATAGATGACTGGGATTTCACAATAAAAAGGGTCTAGGAGAAAATATAGCCAAAAAGTGACAATAAAAAACTGCAGAAAACTACAATTTTTTAATTCAATAAAATTATTATCAAGTATAATCAATATAAAGGATCTTTAAGCTTAATCAAAAATCAATTGATATATGATATTACAATTTTATATCATTAGCTTGTTCACGGTGCATTTTGGCCGTCAGCTTGGAATAAATAATAGAGAAACTTGTTGCCGTTGTTACTGTTGCTGTTAGCTGGGCGCGTTGTAAGGCTATAAAAATGCATGTTTGCTAAATCAATGCAACAACTTGGGGGCATGGCAGCAGCCTTTGCTGCTTCAGCTAACGTCGCAGTCGCAACCGCAGCCGCAGTTGCAGCCACAGCTTGAAGGCGTCCCACATGGACCAACCTTCCAACCTAGCTGGCGAGCAACCGACCAACCAACCTGCCCACCTTTCGCCTGGCATCCTTAGAGCGACTCCAACTGTGGCTGTGTGCGATCTTGCCACTTACGTAGGCCGCGTGTGGCAGGTTGCTGTTGCAACTACAGGTTGTACTTTCTATTTTAAGATTCTAATTGTAAATACTTTTTAATGAAATTTTGTTTATGAGTTCTCACCACTTACTGACTAAACAAATCCTTTAAGTTTTAAAAGAATTATTAAAAGAAATTGTTTAATAAGAAAGAAAGAATTTCCAAGAAATTCCATTTTAAATCTATTTCACTGTAGTGACCGTTTCTTCAATGCAATGGGCTTTGGCCCCATACCAAGGTCTCTGAGCGGTTCTTGTTGCTGGTTGGTCGCTGGATGTTCCTCGCTGTTGGTTGTTGCTGGTGTTACTGTTGCTGCTGGCAGGCCAGATCATTTTGCTTCCTAGTTGCATGTGGCCCATGTAATTGTGTGCCCATATGTTGGTGCATATATATGTGCGTTTGTGTGATAAATAGAGGGGGAGATTTTATGGGAAAAGGAGGGGAAAGGTGGTGGGGTGGGGCAACCACTCGCTGCGAGTTGGCCTAGCTCTTGGTGGTTGTTGGCGGATTGCGGATCGCGGCTCTCCGATTCTGAATGTCGCTGTCCCTTGACTTTGCCTGGTATGCCAGGCTAATCGAATTTCCGAGGATGCATTCACTTTGTCATGACAGTTGGACAGGCAGGTTGAGGTCGAAGTGGTGGGATCCCACCAAGCTAATCCCACTCCACAAAGTGCTGGGCCCTGGACGCCAAAAAAGAAAAATGTTGCAGAAAAATTGGAAATATTTATATGGGGTTCGAGGATTATAATTTGATACAAGTAGTGTTTTTTTAGTTTTGGCTTAGTTGGAATATATAACCTTTTAACCTTATAGTTTTGATTTATATGGTATGAGTTTTTATATTTTCTTTGAGCCTGAATGGCTTAACCCCTTTCAAGTGGCATGGCTAATTAAAACCTTCTTTGTTTTTCTTAAAAAATTGACTACCAGGCCAAGATTCCGGAAAAGTTTTGGCCGTTAAAGACTGGGGATCGTAGCTAGGGTTATGTGCAGGGCTGGTTGCCAGCTTGAAGTGTTTCCTCAGCGTAATAAACATAAAATTCAATTTTCATTAAGATGTTGCCTGATCCCTTGCCATTTACCGTTAGATGGCCTCCCCTTCGCCGCCCCCTGGCATTACATTTTTTTTCTAGGGCCATGCCATGGAGGAAAAAGGGGACGAGTATTTCAATAATGAATTCGAGATAAGCGCATTGGCTTCACTTGCCCCAGGTTTGGGGCCATTCACTCGCATGCTCAAGCACTCAAAAAAAAAAGTTTAAGAACTGTCACGTATAGACAGCGCAGATTCAAAATAATTTAATTTTATTTTCTGAAGGATGATTTTTACTAAGTTACATTAATATATTTTAATGTAATCATAATTATACTAACTAACTGTTCAATATCTAACATTAAAACATTAATTTCATATGCAATAAAAAATGTTAAGTTCCTTACTTAATTAACAAAATTTGTTCAGTGCATGGGCGAGGATGTGGCTATGCCTGTGCCAGTGGATGGACAAACATTTGTTGCTGGAGGAATTTTCATTTTATATAAGAGGCAATAGCAGTGAACCGGACCAGCCCCGAAGGTTTCGCAGCCAGCTCGCTGCTGAGTAAAAGCTAAGGCTGCTGCAAGACTGAATCGGAGACTTTGGGCCCGCTCAAGTGCGCAATTTTCTCACATGGCAGTCGCTGTTGATGCTGCCTGGCCCTCCCCATCCTGCACCTATTTTCCCCATTCTTTTATAGTATTTTTTGTTGTTGTTGTCGTAGTCCCATTCCCATTCCCAGTCAAGTTGTCCCTCCAAAAGTTGTAGATTTAAATGAACATGGCGCTGGCCGAGAGTGGACAGCCAGACATTGGCTAATGCCCAGGCCCATGCGTGTTGATCTTCCGCTTCGTCGTAGGCCTCAAGTCCGGCATTTAGACCCTGTGATGCATTGGGAAAAAATTTATAAAATAGATCTTCCATGGACTAATATTAAAAATATTTTTACTCTTTATATAAATAACAATAAAATTCTGAATAAGTTTATAGTTTGGTGTTAGCCCTATCCCAGTACAAATATATTTTAAAATTTATTTGAAGCCTATTTTTTCGGTGCATTCCTGTACCTTCCCCTAAGTTTTCCGACTCGAATCTGATCCCAATCCCGCTTTTGCTGTTTGAATGCCCATAGCTGACACCGTTGACGAACATGATGATGACGAAGCGGATGCGGATGATGAAGATTAGCGTCGGCAGGCCGATTCAGATTGCAGATGCATCCGCGAACTTATCTGGCAAACAAGTTTCCCGCTCTGTCTCTCGCTCCCTTACATCGAAGATGTTTTCCTTCGTTGTTGTTGCAAGTGCAGCGGCAATATTTAAATTGTTTTATACATCGTTGTGCTGTTAGATGGACCCCATCCTCTTCCCCTTGTCTCCCTTCTCGCATCTTGCAATCCCTGGAGCCTCTTTGACTTTCTGACTGGGCCAATGGATGTCCTAATGCGTGCGAGGGAAACGCGGGGATTTCGAGGCATGCCACAAGGATGAGGCAGGCAGGCAGGCAGTGAGGAGGGCGACTGTTGCTTCCTAGTTGGGCCGCAATTTGATTTTCGTTGGTCGTATGTATACTCGAACCTGCTTTAAATTTCCGTTTATGCCTTCTGAAGGCTTGTAAAATGTTAAATGAAATTAAAATTTATTGCCTGGCCAGCCGGCGATTGACGTCTGCACATGACCAGGCAGCCAGTCGGCTGCCCAGATGGCCAGATAGTACCAAAAGCACTTGGCCAGGACAGGGGCTACTGTGCAAGGCGATTATGAATCGCCAGGTTGAATCTCGGCACTTTTCTCTTAACTGTAAACCAAACGATCCCAAATGGTTTATTGAGCAATAATGGCGAAGCCTTTTAGAATTGTTTATTTAAAGTCAAGGCATTTGTTTATTTATTGACTAGCCTATGGGGATATTGCAATAAGCTTTGTAATTTCAAGAGCAGATTGTTATTTTTCCAAGCTTCTAAAGAGCTTCTGTAAAAGTCAAAATAATTATTTGACGATTTTACAATTTGAAATTATGCTTTCAATTACCTTTTTAAAAGGGAAGTAGGGTAGTAGTAGAAAAGGGTAGGGTAGTAGTTAAAAAAAAGTAGTAAGAATTACTCGAGTAGTAAGAAAAATAATTTTTTAAGTTTAAAGTTTAAACCTTATTTTAAGCTAATAAACTCCTTTACAGAAACCTATTATAATTTATCGATTAATTTTTTTAATGAGCATCAAAAATAAGTCACCATTGCGTATACGTAATTTTTACTAACTTTGATTCTTCTGCGATTTTTTCAAGAGTTCTGTAATAGTTTTAAATGTATATTTTAAATAATAACTTTTCTAATTTTAATTTTAGCCATAGAACCCCATTTGACATCCTTCCACATCCGTTGGCCAACATCACCTTTCTGGCCACCAATCAGAGCCAACGTTAAAGTATATTTGCTAAAGCCATTGTTTCCAGATTGATCTGGTCGCTCGGTTCATTCATTCGCTGGCTTGATTCCCCCAGCTAAATATGGACATTAAACGCGAACAAAATGGGAGCAACCGCAAATAGCCGCAATTTTCCACTTGACTTGAGCGTTGCCGGACTCTTCAAGCCGCGGCGAGTGGGCAGATGAGGCTGTTGCAAAGGCATTTAGCCAAGGCAGTACAAGGCAGCTCCTCCACACGCCACCCTCCGCCTTGGAAAGTGGCTGGATACTGCTGCCCACATTTGCCTAAAAGGGGCCCAAACCTGTTGCCTACTGAAATGTAAATCTTGATGGTAATTTTAATAGAAAAAAATCGAGGCGAACCGTTGGTTAGCCCAGGCCAGGCCAAAACGCTGGGCGTTGAAATAGTTGGCTAACTAAGCTCCGGCACGGGATAACACTCTACAGTAACAACAGCATCTAAAGGGGGCAAATGACACTGAGAAAATAGATTAACTTATAAAATGAAAATGAATTTTATAGATGCTGGAGAGGCTTTTTGATGAATAATAAATATAATGAGTGAATTTTTGGAATTCAATTATAAGATCTAGGGCAAATGATTATGATAAAACTAGTCTAAGCTATCCTATTTTCTTGCCCCATTCATTGCCTTATTAAAGACTTATTCATTATATACTGGAACAGTTTGGCTTTCCTAAAAGTGTAGTCATGGGAGCGGGGGCAAGACCAAATGTTTATTGTGCTATATAAATGGCAACATTTGCAGTTACCCTAGGACCGCTTCCAGCTTCATCCCGTGTTGCTGCTGAACGCATTCCTCTGCCTGAAAGTGGCTGCCACTCAGGTACATTGGCCCAATCTGCCGCCCTGCTTGCCCCCACCGGCTCCCGCTGCATTGTATATATTGTATAGAATGGTAAAGTATAGTAAATAGGCTCGCGAGTGTGAGTGCGCTGATGATGCTGGGCTGCATCTGCAGCGCCCGCTGAGTGGACAAACCAGATATTGATAACGGCTCTTCGATGCTGTTACTTTAACAGCCGCATTGCTCGGGCCGAGGACAGGGATTGCAACTGCAACATGCAACATTTGCTGCTGCCGCGGCCTCGGCTGCTGCTGCTGATGCTGCTGCTGCTGCTGCTTTAGATGCCGCAACACTTCTTCTCTGGGCTGTTTGTTTTCGTATGGAATTAAACGCCTTGGCGCACAGGTGCTGGCCAAGAGATGTCTTCTTGGCTGGCCCAACCTCCCTTCGCCTCGTCTCACCGGTTTGCTGCTCAGGTGCAGCGGCGAGGCTGCTTGCATTTTATTTGCAATTATTTTTGTAGCGCAAAGGAATTACCTGGCTAGAAAGGCACAGAAAGAAAAGGAATACGTATTTTTTTACTTTTTAATAGAGTTCGAAAAGTCTTTTTAACTACTATTAAAATTTGAAAAGGATATAAAAAAAAAGGATATCATAACATTAAATTTTTTGCCAATTGATAATGTTTCTTTTGTTATCTTCACATGTGTTTAGAGTGATTAGCAACTATTTTTAATTAAAAACCTATTTACATTATTACTAACCAGGTTCATTTTTGTGAGTGTGCATCTACGATTGGGACTTTGGCGTTGGCTTTTTGTCCATAGCTTTATCAGCGGCTCCAACATGGCCATCTCCTCCTCCTTTTCTGCGCTGAAAGCCAGGCGAATTCTAATTTCTGCAACGCAGCTGCGCGCCATTTCCACACTCCACACTCTAGACTCTGGACTCTAGAACAGAGCCTCCCAACTCCAAACTCCAAGCTCCAAACTCAAAATGCCAGACCAGGTCCAGGTCCAGGTCCAGTCCTTGGCTCCGTTGGTGGCGCTGTTGGTGTTCATTACGCAAGAGGTGAATGCACCGCCCGGCACTTGCTGGGAATCTGGAATCCAGAAATCCGCCCAGGGAGCGAATCAATGAACCAAGCTAGTTTCAAGACAATTATAAATCCGCTTGCGCTGCCGCTGCTTTTGCAAAACATGTTTTTTTTACGAATTTGGTTTTAGATTTGGATCCAAAAGCCAAGCTAGAAATATGCAAAATTGAAATAGCAAAGGTCAGCATAAAGCTTTGAAGGTTGTTCTCATGCAGCGCGGTCCAAATCCGAATTCAAATCCGAGCTGAGCTCAACAGCACCGAGATTCATTAGCCAAGTTAATAATTAAAAATAAAACCAGGGACACAAATCGATTCGTGGATGGCTTGCAGCAACTTCGAGACTCGGCCAAAATTTATTACATTTCAAACAAAAGCAAACAAAGCCAAGTCGGGCGAAGATGAAGACGAAGGCGAAGACGAAGCCGAAAGCGCAGCGAGATATATAGACTTCCGTATTTGCCAAATTGTTGTTGTCGCTGTCGCTTAGCTACGATAAATTACGACAACCTGAAAACCAGTGCCAGCCAGCAGCAAGGGTGACGGCAGGAGGGGTCGGCCGGGGTCTGGTGTCCGGGCGGGGGGCTATGGGGCTATGGGGCTGAGGGCAGTCTCGCATAATTTTGGCAAACTTAGCTAGCGACCGAAGGTCTGAGACGGGGCCCCGCTAGACCAGTTTTTAAATTACATGCAAAGCATTCCAAATGCAAACTAAAACATTTATTTTTATTTCATTTCATTCCGCTTGTCTTCCTGCGTTTAAGCTGTTTGTGTGTATCAAAAATTGTAGCAAAATGCAAACAGCATGAAACTCACAAAGGAACAAAAAAACACAAAAGCAGAGCAGTCAAAAAATCGCACACTTTTTAACTTTTTTTTTTTTGCAAACTAAAATTTATTTCAAGGGCAAATGTGCGATTTTTTTTGGCGAGTTCTCCATGTTTTTTTGTTCGCATTGCAGTGCGTCGTCATCAGCTCTTCCATACTCTGAAAAAGGGAATTTTGATATGGTATTAGAGGTGCTTCTTAAATTTATTAAATTTCAAACAAATGTCCATCAAAAATATTAAAAATAATGCATAACCATTACAAGGATTATTAAAAAACTCTTTAGTGAAATAATAAATGATAAATTATCCTTAATATCCTTACTGGAAAAAATTACTAGAAAAGAACACATTTAAGATCTCTAAAATAATTATATTAAAGTGCATTTACAAGTCTTTATTAATGAGCTCATTATTCGCTGTCGTTTTTTAATTTTGGCTTAATACTTTTAATAAATTGCCCGGCGCCAAGCCCAGGCACTTCGGTTTCGGCGAAAACTCAACTGAAGCGCTTTAGATTTATGCGTCGTGGCAATTAAATTCATTCAACGTAATTTATGAGCGACTGCAAATACTTGAGGGTGACATAATTGAGGGCGCAAAGAGGCCTCATCCAAACTTGATCCAAAGTAAGTGCCAGCGACTAAAATCTCGTTTTTGGCTTTTTTTTTAACATAAGAGGTTCAACAACCCACCGGAACTATAACGCAAGTAAACAAGAAATTTAGGCAAAAAATTCAGTTATTTGGAAACTTGGAAAATTGGGCTAAGTAAATTACGCACATTTGGCCAAAGCTAAACAGGCAAGCCAGGCGGGTAAACAAAGAACTTTTGTAAGGCGAATCCATCTATATATCTCCGAATACGAAAATATATACGCACATAGTGCTCTATTAAACAGATCACCACAGCGTGTAATATTTGCATTATAATCAGCGGGGAAAACAACAGCAAAATGCGCTCCGATAAAAACCATATTGTTTTCCGATCATCAAGGGGGGCGAGGTGTAAGTAAGGTGTGCAGATGGCGCCCTACTTTCCAGGAGTATTTGTGTGCCGATTCTTATACAATTTTTGGGCGCAATTTAGGGCATCTATTTGGGTTTATTTGTAAAGCAAAAATGGTTAATGTCTAATACGCGGTGGCTGTTAAATAAAATGAAACACATGTGCGGAAATTCTCTGCCCCTTGGAAGTCAAATAAGATTGTAGCGAAAGCATTGAAACAAATTCATAATCAAAACAAAAAAAATATTACACATACGCAGCGTGATCCGTGACCACCGACTGAGAATAAATACATTCGACTCAGACCCCCGTAATCACGTTGCTTAGCCTTTGGCTCAAAAACCAATTACATGTTTATGGCCAACAGCAATAATAATGGCAAATAAATTCACTTTCGTTTAGTTAAAATTTGTGGCAACTAACGGCAACGGCTCTTGATAGATATCTAAGATAAGATATGGCCAAAATCGCATGCACTAGCTGGATTTTTGCTGGCCTTTCTGGCAACTAAGCAGGACAGCGTGACTATACACATAATTAGTTTAATTGATCCACAAATTATTCATAAGCTAAGATTCTATGTAAAATAAATCAATAAAATTAAAAAGCAAAGGGTTATCACAAAATTCCCTTTACTCTGGACCATTTGAACAACAAAAATTGCCAAAGGTTTTAATAAGGTTATTGACTCTTACAGTTTCTTCGTGAATTCTTAATAATATGAGGCAGCTCATCGTGAATTTAATATTTACACTCCGAGTTTATTCGGATTTTAAACTTAATTTGAAGTATATCTTAGATTATATTTATTTCGTTGTTTATAAAAAATATAACTTAAAGGGCAAAAGTTATTTTAACTATTTATTTTTTTCTGCACTTGCTAATACGTAATACGTACGGGCAAATGAAAACATAAAATAAAGGAAACAAATGCAAACAGACCAGGTTTGCTTTTGCTGTTGCTGTTTTTTCCTCTGTTGACCAAAAAACGAAAACGGAAAACCAAACGCAAACGCAGCGCCAATCCGTAAACGTTGCCAGTGATTACGACAAACGTTGGAACGACCTTGCCAATTACTGATGGCTGTTGTCCGCCCCCTTGTCTCCGATTCTCTTCTCTTCTCTCGGCTTTCTCTTTGCCCATTCGCTCCTGGTCCCGCATTTCAGTTTTGCCCTATTTGCGAATACCGAGTGGGCGGTTTTGGGCTGGATTGTTTTTCCCCCGTCTTCATGTGAAAGGTTAAGTGCATACCTTAAATTTAATTAACTGGCTTTTATCTCACTGCCTGGCAGAGTTTTCAATTGGCTTTCTCTTTGCCCGCAAGTAAGAGAGAGCTACTTCGCTGTTTTCTCTGCGGCGTGATGCGAAAAAAAAGCTTGCAAATAATTAGCGCGAATTTAACGCTCGGCGATGCTTCGGGTTTTTCGGGCTTCTGTGTTCGTTCGGCTTTTGAATTCGGCGCTGCGTGCGTGCGATCGCGGTTACCGCATAGCTAACTATGTGAGTGTGCCGACTAGAATCCGTGAGATACAAAGATACAGCTGTGTATCGTGCTGGGCGTTCAAATTGTTTTACACGAGCACCCAAGAGATAGATGGGTAAGAGTTGAAAGGGGCGTTGGGAGGGAGTAGAAGCGGTATGGAGTACGAGGGTAAAGCGCGCGTAAATTTTTTGCGAATATTTTATATTTGTTTTTGTGTGAAACCAGGGAAGAGGGGGTCTATATCTTATTGATCTTGTATTCTATGTATACTTATAATATTCAAAAATGTATGTTTAAGTTCTTCATACATATTGAGTTTAGAAGCTTTCCCCATATGTATATTCCTTTATAACCCTAATACCTTGCCAGGTGCATGCACTCAAAAAAATGAATTGAATACTATAGAAGTAATAGAAGAAATCAATCTAAAGCTACTGATGAGACAAAGGATTTGAGGAACACACCCTAAGTATTTTTCTCTGTGCAAAGCTTGTGTGTAGTCAGTAGCAACGACAGCACTTCCAGAGCCACTTAAGCGGTGAGCACATGTGCCGCACGAACAGAGCATCTCTAACGCACACACAGATACTAGGGATACCCACACAGACGCAGCTATTCATTGCTCAGCTGCAGAAACCGGCAAGGCTGGTAAGAAAAATATAAAAAATTAAGAAAAGGAGCCGGGACAGGGGCGTGGGGACCCGAAGCCGAGAACGATCGTCGTTTCTTGCCCATCTAAGTCTAAGCCCATTCTAATGCCAGAAAGAGCGAGAAAAAGCTTTTGCCGCCATCTCCCTCATTGGGAGAGAGAGCACTGCAACTCCAGCATTTGCCACATGCGATACACCGCAACTGCAACTAGCGATATTGCTGCGACGACTGTTGCTGCTGCTGCTGCTATCTCTGCCGACTTCGACAGCGACGTCGCGTCGTCTAAGTTGTTGCTGGACGTGTTCTTTTTAGACTTTTAGCATTATTTGCAGCATTTGCAACGAACACTCGCTAAAAACAACTGCAACCGCAACGTTGTGGCACGCGTTTCTATTGCTCGACACCCGACAACCGACCGACAACAACAGAGCCAAAATCTCGAAAAAACAACTAAACATTAAATACAAAAGCTGAATAAAAAACTTTATGAATGAAAACAATAATCTGCGAGTGTTGTGAATATGCTACAAGCAACAAAAACAGTGAACTGTGAACATTCGCTGAGCCAGCGACAGTGCAACAAGTGGCGCATCGCGGCCTAAACTTCAATACTGTATAGTGTATGTGCGAGTCCAAAGGATTCGAGAGATAAGAGATAAGGGATTGAAGCTTAAAATGTGTTAAATATATATATAAAGAACTTGAATGAGACTGTGGAAGCAATGAAAATATTTAATTAATTGTAAAAATCAAAACAAGAGAGAGATGTTAAAGAATGGCTCAAGAGATGAATAGATGGTTAAAAGGATAACAAGTATAAGTTGACTAAACTCGAAGGATATCAACTTATTCAGCCATTTATTAAACTTTTATAAAAATAAGTAGGTAATTTTGATTGAGTGTGAGTATTCCTTTTATTTATAGGAAGGTAGCAGATAAAAGACTTTAAGGACCTTTCAGGCCCTCATCTAAAGACTGCTCTAATGCCCTAATTAGTTTTCTTAGAAAGTATTGTGTTTTGAGATTTCTTAGAGGATTAGGATTGAAATATCTTTATTAGAATTAAATAATATTTTATTAAAAAATGTCATACAATAGCAATAACTTGTGAACCTACTTAGTAAAAAACAAAACACTTCACAATCGTAAAATAATCGCCAGGAAATGATAATCCAAAAGGTATCAACAACGTCAGGTGCAGATTTTTTAGATTCCAGGGAAACCATTCGATTTGGCCAGAAATTCGCAGTAACCCATTAGAATAGAAACCCATTATCTGCCGCCTGTCGGATCCCAGAAGTTCCCCCAAATGTAATGCAATATGCCACTATCATCTCACAAATGCAAATTCAAATCATTTCTGTAAAAGCAAAACCTGAAATTCACAAAAACAATAATCCATACAATCCGAAAAGGTGAAAAAACAAAGAGGGAGGGGCCCAGGAACGAGACGAGACTTAAGGTATGTCGAGTGTGAGCAGGAAGGGCGACAGATTCAGGCAGGGCTTGAAATCAGCTGATGATCATCATCAGGCCGGCGATCATCATCATTAACACAATCTTCTGGATGTCTTTAACATGTGAGAAGCACATTTTATGAAAGACTTTGCCTGCTTTTTTGGACGTTCTTTTTTTTTTTTTGTTAATTTTTGTTTCGTGTGCTTGCCTCCTGTGCTTAATTTTCAGACAATTCCATAGAATTAAAAGCGATCCGAAGAGGAACTCACAGGGCTGGGGATGATGATACGAAACCCAAAAAGAAACGAATCGAAACGAGACAAAACGAGGCTTACAATATAAAAAAAAAAGACCAGACGGCACAAAAGACGCAAGAAGCTCTCGCGGGCTACTAGGTTAGCAGGCAAACGGCGAACGGCAAAGCGGCAAACGAGGAATAAATACAAAATTTTATAAGCAGCCGACGAAATTCGCAAATTGCTCGTTTGAAAGCGAAAACCCTCCAAAGAAACAAACGCACACAGTCACACACACACAGGCTAAGTCACCCCGGTGGAAGAGATACACAGATACCGACATAGACGAAGATACAGATACAGGCCACAGATACATCCGTAAGATCGCTGTAAGCGCTTCAAGGGTGAGGCAGCAGCGCCGTCAGCGTCAACAGCGACGGCGGCAGCAACATGTCCAACGTGCCCTTGATCGTTGCTCGAAATGTCGCACGGCACAATGAAGAGAGACAGCAGCAGCGCTGTAAGCTTTTGCCCATCCCTTACTGCCTCCCTCCCCTTCGCCAAATTTTGGCAACGCAAAATAAATCCACCGAAAAAATTATGAAAGTTCAAGATGGACCGAAAACCGAAGACTTAGATTCCCTAATTGAGTAGTTGAATTGAATTTAATATTTAATCAAAGCTACTATTTTAAGTTAGTGCTTGAAAAAGGCTTAAGAAATATCTACGTTTTTATACAAATTCATAAAGAGGATTTTTCCTAGAAACCCTGAAAGTTTAGGCTTTAAATATCTTTTGGAACCTATAGCTAAAAATTAAAATTATTCCAAAATCCTGTTACGAATCTCTTAGTCCATTTAATAAACTCCCATTTAAGGGTATGACAAAAGCATAACGAGTATCGCCTTTAGATATTTTTGCTCAGCTTGCGCCTTTATAGTATTTCATTTATTTTGTTTACTTGAGCGACACGCCAAGGGATCGGATCGTATCGTTTCGGGTTGGGATGGGATGGGATCCGGACTGTTTTGGCTTGAATCGAAATCGGAATCTAAGCTGGGACAGTTGGCGGCAGTCAGTTCGCAGTGAGGCCTCCAGAGGGTTACCGTTTTAACCCTAACCAGTCTTTCATCTGCTCTTTTTCCCATCTCTCTCTCTACCTCGATTATAACGTCTTTGGCATTATCGGTGTTTGGACTCATCAGGGCATTGTGTAATAACTTGCACAAAGGAATTCCAAGCAGAGAACGTGCGCGAGTGTTTGCTACAAAGTGTGTGAGATACAATAAAAACTAAACAATCAAAACCGATCGCAGAAAATATCATCATCAGCAAATGCCTCAACGCATTGGTGCGCCAGTTGAACTTGAAAGATACAGCTGCATACTCTAGATAATCGAATTGAAATACCGAAAGATACTTTGCCCAACCACAAGCGCAGTGCAAATGTTATAGTGCTTCATTTATCTTTCTATTGCGGAAATGACAAGGTTTGTTGGCTATTATTATCTACCAATATTTTATGAAAATACCTTTACCAAAGACGATTATTCGATATGAATGGGTTTTTGGTTAAACCCAACGGTCTCTAAAGTTAAGAAAGATAAAGCTTAAGCTTACAAAGTTTTTCAAGATCCCCAACCAAGATGTGTATCTGATATCATTAAATCTTTAGGGTAAAGATTAAAGATTATTTATTAGTTATTCTATTGGTTCTTATATTATTTTTTTACGATTCTGAAACTGATAAAAAAAAAGACTATAAATTAGCAAAGACTTTGGCGTAACATCCACTGTCAAGGGCATCGCTGATCTAGTCCATTACTCATAGAATTCTGCGGTTTTTATTGCAAATGTTGGGGCTTAGTGGAATTCGGTGTATTAATTATCCCACGCTCTCTACCATAGCGGCCAATTTTGATCGTTTGTTTGCGAATGTTTGCTTGTCTGTTCGGGTTTTAGTATCCAACTATTGCTAATTGCCAAAAGTATCTGACGTGGCGCGCCCTGGCTTTTAAAATTGATTTTTGCTCCATGTTCTGGCTGGTGTGTCGATTTGGCGATTTTTTTGATTTTATTATGTATCTTGTTTTTTTTTTGCAAAAGCTATTAAAGTTTGGTAAATCGTCTGCCCGCGCCCATATGGTCAAAGTAACTGCCGCTAAGCCGCGCTGCCAAATCGCTGCCAATTTAGTCAACGGCTTGTGAAGGACAAACCCGATTCGATCGTGTTGGCTAATAGGAGCAGCTGTAAAAAAAACAACTACTACGAAATAAGTAGCAGCTGCAAGAGCAGAAGACGACGTCACCAATTGAAAATAGATGAAAATACGCAATGCATGCTAATTGAATAATTTGAATTGTGGCACCTACAACAACTTGTTTGGCATTTGTCAGGCTCACTAATTTAGTTGCTGCTGATATTTTGACAGCTTTTTGTGTGGGCGACATTACGGCTTTGTGAACTGGGTGGGTGGATGGCTATGTGGCTATGTATCGGATTGCATTGCTTCCACTCGAAATCAATGCAAATGCACATTTTTGGTCAACTGTGCGCACTGCAATTTATTGCATTTTAAATACTTTTGTTTCGGCTGCGATTAAAACAAATGGCCAGCCAGGCCAACCAGGCAACCAGGCAGGCTGTCTGGTATCTGAGACACTACTCTCGTCGAGCATCGGAGTGTATCTGGAATGATGTCACCGCAGCAGCTGCTGTTGCGAATCTGTGACAGACATGCAGGGTCAGGTTAAAGTTGAATCATTTGTATATTTCGCAACACGATTTTTCTTTTAGCGCACATTGATATGCTGCGGACTTGGTCGCTAATTAATCGAGTCCCATTTTATCGCGCACAAAAGCCACTCGGGCAATCAATCCCCCAATCTTGAACAATAGCCACCAGATGCGTATTATTAAGTGCAGTCTGATCAATAAAGAACCTTATAGAGACAGGCATTTGCGAACACGCCCCAATGGAGTTGATCCGTCCTCGAAATTACAATAGACGATATATCCATAAAACTACGTGCCATAAAAGAATAAAATTAAGTCTTTACAATTTTGTTTATTTTTAAACATCATTTTTTGTATTACCATATTTTTATAAGAGCTTATTGGTTTAAGATCTAATGTTCTACAAACATTTTAATATCTTAATCTAATCAAATCATGTTCTAATCAAATAAAAAAAAATCCTAAAAACCACCTGAATCGGTGCAAATTTAAATTTTTGCTATAAAATTCAACTTCTTTGCATGCAAATTTTTTTTTATAAAAACAAGTCTTACAAAAATTTGATCAGTAGGTTAAAAATGACGTCAAACTCGACTAAGAGTATTGTTTAAGAGACTTAAAAATACTATATATAATTTATGAATATGGCTAAGGATATTGTGTATCATTATTACATTACATTATTACATTACATTACATTACATTATTATGTCAATTTTTTCAATTCGATTAGATAGTAACCCCATTTGTTACACTTCTGTTCTGAATTAATTTTGAATGGAACCAAAAATACATGAATCGATCGTTAAATTGAAAACCTTCAAATGTTTTTATAGTTCTGAAACGCGCAGTTAGCCAACACAGAGGCACACACTCTCAAATACATGTTTTTTCGCATAAAAGAGAAACAACATCGGCAAATATCAACTTCAACTTTTTTCGCGAGATTCTTTTGGCGTTTTCAGTTTCGTTTTTGTTGCCGCTGCCTTTGCCGTTGGCTTACAAATAAACGGCTTTAACCTTGAGTGAGCGCATTTAGTTTGTAAGTCACGTCTAAGTCCCCGCTCAAAGGTTTGACAGCAACGTCAACGCCAGCGTCGGCGTCTCTGCTGGCTTCGCAGCCAACTCTGGCAGCGACGCATGCGCAGAAATTGGTGCTTCGGTTTTTCGGGGGCTTTCGGTTCTGCGTTTTGTCTTGGCCATTTTTGCAAAATTTTTCGCGTGCTTCGCTTACCCTTTTTTTTTGGCCATGTTCTTGTTGCCAAGTCTGGCCCTCTGGATGGGTGTATGTGTGTGTGTTATGTTTTATTTATTTCTTACCTTTTTGTGTTAATTTTTTGGCTTGTAAAGTTGGCTCTGGCTTTTGCACGCCACGGAAAAGGTTAAAACATGTTTTTGAACTAGGTCCGCTTCGCTTGCTTTTGCTCCTAATGGCCGCTACATGTTGGGCTCTTGACGTCTTGTGGCCTGTTTTGTGGCAGAAACCGAACTCATATGCCTCCGAAGTGCCGATTATGTAATCGCTAGTTTAGGTCGGTTCCAGTAATGACAAGGTGACAGGAATGTCTCCCAATAAAGGTCTATTTTATGGACACTTGGGGTTTATACATATGGTTTTTTATGCAGCTGAGATTTTTAAATCCTTTGTCAAATTCTTATTTGGTCTAAAACTTCTTCAAAAATATGTACTATTTCTTCAAACAATCAAACATCATAAAAAAAAACCCTCTAATACCCTATAATTTACATATTTTTACTAAGAATCTGCCAAATTTAAAAAAATTCGTCACAATTTAAAAAAGCCGGTACTTACAACATATTGCGCGAAAACACGCGCGATCGATTCGCGAATTTAATCGCTGCTCTCACAATCACACGACCAACAAAAACTGTCAAAAGCAATACACAAAAGATAGCACAAGCCCTGAAGTTGTGTTAGTTTGCCTTTTGGCAAAAATTTAGCAAATATCAATATCAAAAAAAGCAAAAAAAAATTAAAAAAAAAATAAATAAAGTAAATAAAAACAATAACAACAATGGGAGAGAACAAGCTGGCAAGCAAAACCAATTTAACAACAACAAAAAATTAATATAAACATTTTTTATTGCTTCTCTTGTTGTTCATATTGTGTTGTTGCTGTTGTTGTTATTATTCGCTATTTCGGGTTTTTTATTGGTGTGTTTTACACTCACTTACACAACAGAACTGTTCTCGATGGGGACTAGTATCTGTGTGTGTGTGCCTGTGAACTTTAAATTAGACGAGGCACGACAACACCACCAACAACATCGGCACATGCGAAGCAGACCCTAATAAATTTCGCATACTTTGCGAATTTATGCTGAGCCACAAAAACAACAAAAACATATAGCGACTACAGCGACAGTTGTTCATTTGGCGAGAGTGTGATGGGGGTCTGGTTGGGGGGAGATGCGGGAGCCACAGCAGCAGCAGCAGCAACAGCAGCGCCAGTGGCAGCAAAAGAGAACGCAGCCAAGCCCAAAAGACGAGGGCCGTGTTGCTGACGTATCTGTTGCTCCTACACAAAGAAAAAAGATTCTGACAAATTCAAATCCATCTGTTTTCAAATGCCACATATCCGATTTTTTCATAATTTTTTATATATTTGAATCCCTGTAGAATTTATGATTGATTTCCACCAAGATCTATCACAAAGAAAGTGGTAAACTTGATATGCAACACAATAAAGTATCTCATATTTTAAAGATGTAAAACTTTTAAAAATAATTTTAAAACATGCATTTTTGTATATAGTTATTAACCTATATTAGTAAGATATCATTTTAACCATCTAATCTTACAAAAATCGTTAATGTTGCTCCTTCAGGCGCTAGTGTTGCTGAGAGTTACAGATGTTGCTGCTGATGTTGTTGCTAATATTGCTGTTACTAATTGAATTATTTCTGATGTTGCTGTTGGTGATGTTGGATCTACTGCTGTACATGTTGTGGTATTGGCTGTTATTGTTGCTTGTGCTGCTGCTCCCACTGATGACATCAAGGGAGCAGAGCATCAACATCTAATGGCGTCGCTGTTGACTGCATTTTGGCAGCGCTGCCAATATTGCTAATTCTGCGCTTGCCGTCTTCAGCGCCTCTTCTGCCCCGGCTTTTGTCTTCCTCCACTCCGCTCTGGCGTTCAAGGACAAGTGCCGATTGGCGATTGGATGCCTCATTCCCCCAGACGCCTCCCCAACCGCAGTCTTTGGAGCTCTGACTCAAATTTTGGAGTCTGGAGATGGCGACAAATGCGGAAAGGGTTGCTCTGACAACAAAATAAGTTGAAAATTGGTTTTCGCCTCGGCAATGCCAATGAGGCAACACACACATGCTTTAAGGATTGCTGATGATGGAGACTTTATACTCCCAACAGTTAGAAATTCATAAATCTCTCTATACCATTTAATTGCAATCAACCTTAAACTTGGCCTTGAAAATTAACGTTTATAAGGTATTTACCACATAACTGTTAGCTTGAAATTGAGCTTGAATTTTTTGGCAACTTTGGCTTTTGTTGTCTTCCTCATATTTGTTGTTTAAGCCCGAATTGCAGCAAATAAATGAAAGCCAAAAAGAAACCAAACAACGGCAACGAGATTTGCTTTGATTTCTCCTTTGGCTCTTTCGCTGGGATTTGGCTGCTGCTTCTGCTGCTGCTGTTATTTTTTTATTTTTATTTTTTTATTGCTTACTTTATTTTTTACGCTCGTTTTTTCAACGCTTAATTTTTGCATGCACGTTTCGGCGCTGACCTTGAAATTTTTTCTTTTGCTTTTGCGTTTGTATTTTTCATTGTTGTTGTATCTGCGTTACTGTTGTTTTTTATATCTTTTTTATTCAAAATTTATACGTATTCCTATACACACATGCATGTGGTTGTAAGTATAAACGTCCGTACATATTTCTTTTGTTATATTACGTTGCTGAAGAGGAAGCAATATTCACAAAGCAGCAGGCAATAATAATAAAAACAATAAAAAAGCCAGAAATAAAATTAAAAAAATATATATATTAAATTCGCAAATAACTGGACAATAGCATACATACATATAGAAGCGCACGCTCTGTCATGAGTTCATAATTATTCATTTTATCCTCAATTTTAATTTAGTTACTTACTTACCAAGTGCAATTAAATTGTTTAAAAGTCTACTTAAGCCATTGAAAGGCATGACATGGGACATTTAATTAGATATCAAAATGGGCCAGCATTTAAATTATTTAAATGAATTAAATGAAAAATGCAATTTTTGAGTAAATATCATATGAGGTGTCTGGTTCGAGAACCAGGAAATCAATCTGAAAATTGGGTTAATAATTATCAAAAAACGTATTTTCTCGATGCAAACACAATCCTCGCAGACATCTAATTAATTTCTATTAATTACTGTAAGTCAAACATTTGCCAAAATTTTCGGCGTGGGATTCTTGGGTTTTAGTGCAGCCAAGTCAAGTTGACTTAATTATTTTGTATATTGTATAGTTTTATATTATCCAATGAAAGTCGTAGATATTTTGATGTTCTGTCGCTGCCTTTTGCAGCTCATTAAAATTTGTCGCCAACTTTTGCACCTGTCGCCGCTACCTTCGACACGGCTACACATTCAAAATAAAAATATGAAACAAAAACAAACAGCGAAAATAAAAACTTTTAACTGACAATACGGCCAAGACAGGCGGACGGACAGATGCACCAATACAGATAAAAACCAGAACACACTCAGATACACGGGGAGCAGAGCGACGAAATTGAAATCGAAAGTGTCACGGCAGCTTGTTTTTGTTATTTTGTAAATTTGTGGGCATCTTGGCTTTTCGACGTTGGCTGTTGGCTTTTGGCCGCTTGCTGGCTGCTGCTGGCGTTTAATTTAGTTTCTAATCTGTTTTTTCTTTATTATTTTCGAAAAGTGTTTTTTGGCTGCCGCGGTGAATATGTTTCAGCCGTTTGGCATTACTCGGCCACACTATACGATATTAATTTGACCCAAATTCGTATGACAGCTGAAGAAGAGTGCGAATATTCTGGGCAGTTTTTAAAAGACATAGGCCAGGCCAGCAAATACAAGATTTTTGTATATTTTTCTAAACCGGGGAAGGAAGTGCTGTAAGTGTTTGGGCAGGCTGTCATTCGTAGGGTAATTTGTCAAGTGGTCAGATATGTTTTCCAAAATGACAGCCGGCTGTGACAGGCCGAACAAAATCTTCCGCCTCGTTTGCGAGATGAAAGCGAAGGCAAGTGCATCTTGCACTCACTCACAATCGACCGCATGCTAATTCACTCAAATTAACCAAAATGTCAATGGATAACAGATGCGGATTCTTGTTCGGATTGAGATGTGTGCTAATATCTTCAATTGAGAATTTTAATTAAATTGTCAACCGAAAGAGGCTTTCGGGCGATCGCACGGTCACACCTCTGCACGTACCACACGGCGTATAATTAATGGCACATTGCGCATACGCCGCATGGGCCAAGAACCGCAGAGAGCGAGACGGAGAGGGAGAGAGTGAGCGAGGCCCATGCTTGTAATTTATCATTCGAGTTGTGCAAAAATCCTCATGTCTGGCACAATTAGATATTAAATACATCACCAGACAAAAGACAAACGGAGCCAAAAATTAACTTGTCCCAAAACTAAGTGGCGGGGCCAACCTGTCGCCTGCGGCTGACAGAACGAGTGCACAAAGCGAAGGCGTTTGGCCCAATGCAAAATACTTTTCTATTCTCTCTGTAAGCGCAAGAACACTTGCATTTGCCTCTGCTGACCATTTAATTGAGTATTTACATATTTCTTTCCTGCGTGGGCAACGCGTGCCGAAATGCACCAAGCTGCAACTCATAAAAATCTGCAAATTATGTCTTATTAAGTGTGAAGTGGCGCAGGCAGAGTGGCAAAAGTGTTTCTCTATGTTTTTCGTACAAATTATGTATGCCAAAGGGAACCGTCGCTTATATTTTTAGACACATTCATATTTCTTGTCAGTGCCTAGATGACTTCCAGTCGAGTTCTAACTAGAAACATTTTGACTTAATTGCACCGGAAGTGCCGTCATCAAAATATTATTTGTTGCTCTTGCTCTCGGACAGTATTATTACAGAGTCCGGCTGCAGTTGCTTGTTTATTTGCGTTTTTTATGTGCGCACATTTATTTAATTTGTTGTTTATGTTTTTGGCTCTGAATCTTTTAAATGTTTTTGGCTGCCATTCGCGTATAAATCTTTTCTTTATGAATCACAAATGATGCTATTCGGAGATTAGTTCACTTCTTATGCACTTCAAACTCTCTCATTACTTTAATTATAATATATTATTATTTTGTTAGACAATTTTATATCATTTGACATTTTTAATCCTAAAAATTCGTGGAATCATTAATTTTTATTGGTATTGAATCATTTTTCTTTTTAAGTGTACAATAAAAAAGAGAAAATTAAAAATTATTAAGACGCCTTGATCGCACACCCTTATCTTTGACACTTAAAGGCTTTTGGGTAAAGGGATATTCAACGAAAGTCTAAAGCCAGAGCTCAGAATCAGAATCAGACGGGGCGGGGCGTGGTGCGCACTCGTCTGGACGTTGTGGCATATAAATTAATTGACTCATGCCAGGCCCCTCCAGCACAATCACACCGCGAATGGAGGGGGTAAGAGAGATGATCTTAGTTTACCCAGTTATGAGTCAGTCAAGCCAGCAAAAACTCCGCTCCGCTACTTGCCACTTACAAGCGGCGGAGAAATGCCGGCTCGTGGCTGCCACTTTGCGGCAGCGAAGCGTCAACTTACAAGCAACATGGTAACATGGGAATGTGGCTAAATCAGCAAGTCGTTGGCAAATCAAATCACAGCCAAGACAAAACAAAAGCATGGCAACGAAGTTACCACAAGAGCCACAACTCATCCCGGCAATCGTCATCGTCATCATCATCATTCTCGACTTCATCTGCATCAAGTTGTGGCAACTTTTAAGGGTCGGAGCAAGTCGAGTTGCAGCTAGTGGCAAAGTGGCATGTGTCATGCTGTTGCTGCAAACCTGACAAGTGTTTGCTGAGGGATGAGCCTTCGCTACTGCTCCGTAAATGTTTTTGTTTCAACGGGAAGTTTCTCGGCCCACTCCCAGTTACCCCAGATGATAAAAGGAAGCTTCTCCGCCTAGAGACTCATTCTAGCATGTCTGACGCAATTTAGTTTCAAATTTATTTTAAAACTCTGTTACCTATGCAGAAATCCAAAGGAAAATTCAAGATGCTATGTTGAAATAAATTCAAAGGAAGATAAAACGTGATAGAAAACAAAGCTTCGAGCAGAGCCAAAGTTAATATACACCTGCAGTTAAATGACTAGAGGGATTCCGCAGAAAATTTGACGCAGAATGATGAAGAATCGGTCTACCTATCCATTTAGGGATTCCGCGAGAATATTAATCGAGAATCGGATTAAAATTGGCTAAGATACAGTCTTCGCTGGGGGCCATATTGTCCTTCCATGTGTTTCCATCATTTTTGAAGGGTATCCCCCACAAAATTTAATGAAAAATCTTAAAATTATTTTTTTCTTAGATTTTGATGCAGAATCATGGAGAATCGATCTACAAATCGTTTAAGGTATTCCGGTCGAGAATCGGATAGAAATTGGCGAAAATAAAGCCATCGCTGGGGGCCATTTCAGTTCGCCCTTTTCAGTTTTTGCGTTGTATAGTCCCATAAAATCATGAATATATTTATATTTTATAGTAGCCCAGTGAACTACTTTATTGAATGGTAAATAAAATCATATATGATTTATACACTTTTTATGTAAATAAACATTAAAAAGTTTAGATGTATTTCTAGAAATAGTTTCTGTAAGCTTTCTGTTACAAAAACCATCAAAAAACAAAAACAACAGTAAACTAACCTTTTCTCAAGGTTAGTTTTCAGCAAAAAGCCATTCAAGCAATAACACCAACAATCATTTAGCTGTAAGCCCCTCGCAAAACTTCAATACACAAACAAAATGAAAACCCAATTTCGCATTCGTTGAGGTAACAGACAACAAACACTACAAGAAATAGGCCAGCCAGCCTATTTAGGTATTCAAATTTTTACACCGCCAACGAGTAACAGCGTGGGACAGCGTTGTGGATAAAATCGACGGAGGGGAGTGTGTATATCATATAGCGTCCGGAGTGTAACGGGGAGCCCCAAACGAACGCCCTTTACCTTGCTGACACACATTTTATGCAAATCAACCGACAGCCGCGGCCAGCGGCTGATGGTGTTGCCGGTGCCGGTGTGTCACTACTTTTCTAGTAGTTGTTTCTAGCAAATATTTGTTAGAGTTGCTTAGTATCAGTTACTCGTAATTTTATTGACTTTTACTTAGCTCTTGTTAAGATTTCTATTTAAAAATTAGAATACAGATACAAGGCTTTAATTTTCAATATACTCAACTATTTTTTATTCAATTTGTCTATTCGCTTGATGAATAATTTGTTTTTCGGCTTTTCAAGAGGTGGGCAACCTTCAAATTTTGCCAACAAAAGCCTCGTAAACTTACACTTGACTGGAATACAAGCGAAGGTATAGGCATATTAACATTTTGTTTCTGTTTTCTTCGCTTTGTTTTGGTCTCGATGTGAACTTGAAAAAACGCCAGAGGGTTGTTGTTTTTACAACTTTTAATTATGGAAATATGCAAAAATTTTTGTTGCCTTTACACAAAAAAGTTGCAAAAAAAATAAAAACCAATAAAAATCTATTTAACATTAATAAAACGGCTGAAATCAATATGTAACTGCATTTTCCAATTGGGGTTAATCAAGATTGTACAAAAAATTGGAGCAAATAACAATCAGAACAATAGTAAACAGACTTTTTTCCACAACTAAATAAATCACTTAATTTTTTCATTATTCAAAAATGGGTATTTCTACTTTTTCTTCATCATCAAAATACGCTTACAAGCGCCAGCAAGCTTGGCCCACAAGATGATAAAAAATTTCTGCTGATTTGTTTAAACAGCAGACTTTTCACTTTTGTTTTTTGGATTGTTTCGCCCAATTTTTTGTTGAACACTTTTTTGTTGACGCAGCTGGGCTGTATTTTGGGCCTCTCAGCTTACAATGGCAAACGTTCGGCGCCAAAACTATGGACCTTCCAACCAAATCGCCCCTGCAGTTCAGAAACGCCAACTATATTTGCACGCATACCCATGCTGGCTACATAAACATGTAAATATATTTGCCCATTGGGCCAAGTCAACTTACAACACAGTATCAGCACGACAATAAAGTGCTGTAATACTATGTTTATGTGACCATAAAGTCACTAAAATTGTGTCAGAAATTCGTATATTTTCTTCCTTTGATGTTTCATTATATGAAAGCTAAATAATTTCTTTAAAATTATGTTTTCTTTCCATAGGAAACAGAAAACATAATCCCTAAAAAATGTCACAGTTATGAACGCTCTACTGAATCGAATAATGTCCCACTGATCTCACATGAGGAGGAGTGTGTGTTTTTAAGAACAAGTTTGAATGATTTTACCTGCAACGTCAGCGAAACATCCGCCCGCTAACTCCGGCTTAGGTAGCTTGGATTGGGTTACCCTCAGAAGGAAAGATAGATACAAGCACACAAAAAGATACATATACATGTGACTATATTGGCTTCGTAGATAGTCGTCGACATTTGGCAAAGGCGAACTGCGTTTTGGCCGCATTGCATGCGCGTGTTCTAATGTGAAATTAATTCAGCAAGTTTTTTTTGCTGGTCTCTGGTCTCTGTAATCTTTGTTTTTGTGGCTGGCAAATTAAAATCTTTTAATCAAATGCAAAATGTTCGGGCTAATTTTACTATTTGTTAGTTACTGGCCAGCCAGAGCAGCCAGTGCTGCTGCAGTTAACTGGTTTGTCCACTGCTAGCCAAATGTGGAGCCTTTTGGGGTTTATGTCTTATTATGCCTTCTGCTGTCGTTAATGAACGAAGGTCAGCTTACGTGTATGTTGGTTTTTGGCTCAGTTTGGTTTCGCTCGGCTTGCTGGCCGGGCTCTTGGAGCCCAGACCCAAAATTTAAGCTTCAACCGAATAGCAAGCGCAAAAAAATATGAAATAATTTGTTTGGCAACTAATTTGCACGGTTTAGTTATGTGAACAGGAAAACCAAACAACAACAGCTGTAATCGCTAAGCTGGAATATCTTTTATTAACTAAGAACTAACTATGAGTGAATATTTTGGAGTATAACTGTCAAAATTGATTTAAAACTAGAGCTTTTACTATGAAGAATTTTATATTTTGAGCTCGTTTCGGTTATCTTATTGGAATACTTAAAAGATTTATGCCAAAAGCCTTCGCATCAACACATATTTCAGCTTTTGACACCCCCAGGAACCTAGAATCTTCTTGGATTCTCTCGCCTTTCGCCATAGATTACCTCCGGAGTCAAGTCACCTTTCACATGCGATCTATCAAAACCAAAGATGGTTCAAAGCGACCGCCTGGCAAACATACGGCAGGAAAAATACCATAAATATACGGACCCAGAGATTTGGGATAATATTCTGGCCCGGGGCCAGCACATCCTCATCCTCATCCTCAGCCTCGTCGCATCTCCCTTTCGCGTTGGGGCTGCGGCTCATGTGAAATGCAAACAGGCAATTAAATGGCGTTGCTGGCTACACTTGCCCAGATCCAAAAAAGCCCCAGTCGAGTATATAACCCAACCAACACACTGGCAAGCACACTCTCCGGTGTGTGTTTATATAAATCTTTGATACCTCTACGCGTGTGTGTGTGTGTGTTGGGTGCTGCGCATGCGTCCAGTTTTTACAGTTTTATTAACTGCATTTTTATCTAGCAACTGCAACGAGCTGCACGAACTGGCTCTCGAGCGGAAAAAAGTTGTTGCTGCAGCCGCTGCTGCTGCTGCACGAAATACCCTTTTGGCCAAGAATTTAGCCAGCCAAAGGTATTGCTGGCTTTTCTTTATTTTTTTATGCAATTCCAAGGAGGAGGCTGGAAGGAGGAAGCTGGCCCGCACTTGTTGTTCGGAAAACCAGTCGAGTCTGTCGTTGTCTAACTGTGCTTGCAAGTGCAACAGCAACAACTGCAACTGCAACTGCAACAGCAACATCCACATCCACGTCCGTTGGCCCAGGTCCGAGGCTTATTATTTATAAAAATTTATTTGGCCCACAATACACAAACACGATCGAGTTGTAAAGCAAAGAATAACAATAAACACGGAGAAAAATTTACAAGTTTATTGGATCAATATTACATTTACAAATAATAAGATCATATAATTTTACCATCTAAATAATTATTTTAAAATAATGTTGGTTTTAAATGCGGGTATTATAAAATCCTTCAAGAAATAGATCTTGATCTTTACGTTATATGGAAAGATTACCTCATAATAAATTCAAAAATGTAATTATAGGATTATTCAGTTTTCTGGAGTTGCTTTTTATCATTTAATAGTGAATCAGTTTTTTCTGCCTGTCTCAAATAGCTGTCCATAAAAGAAATCAAATAATGATAACTACTAGATCTGGCATTCCTTAACTTATTCCTAATGTTGCAAGTTCTCCTGCGGAAATCGCTTGTCCTACAAAGAAGAGAAAAAAGGTTAAGGAAGGCTGCTTGTCTTGTTATTTGTTTCTTAGCTGCTGGCCGGACTGGTTGTTGTAATAGAGATAGCTTTGGCTTCCTTATAGGGGCAATCAAGCAGGCTACTTCGGGTTGCTGGTGCAGTTGCAGTTACCGTTGCAGTTGCATATTTACCCAGGAATGTCAACAATTTCCTTTTAATAATTTGCCAGTTTGACAAGTTTTTCCCTCTCTCTCTCTGGCTATTTTCCCGCTGGTTTTTCCCATTTTCTTGATGATGCGAATAAGAAAAAGAACCATTTTTATTTGGGCAATTAATTAATCGGACAAACACAATCGGGGCTTAGTACCCTTGTTGGCTTAGTGCAGCTCAAAGTTGGCTGAAAATCTCAGTAGCAGCCGCAGCAGCAAAAACATTTTGAAAGTCAATATTGAGACAAGCTGCCACCAGTAGAACGACGAGCAAATAGCCAGTGGAGAGCCCTGCTGAGATGCAGATGCACACACTCACAGATACGGGAACAGGCACTTTCAGATACAGAGCCAACACTTTGGGAGTTGACTTTTGCCACCTCGATGGGGCCGGCCTGGCATTGTTTTAAGCAGCTCGAGGAATTTCACACGACAATTTGTGCTGGGCATTTTCGTTGTCAGTTTTTCGTCGATTATGCAAATCCCCTTTTTTATTTGCTTATCCCAAGCTAAAGGCATTTAAATATACTTCAATGGAAAAGGAATGTGCGTTATGGGATTTTTATTCTATCCATGTGATGTAAAACCTATACATGAAGATTATATCCCCCGGGATTTAAGATCTGAAAGTAGGCTCACTTAAATTTCCCTGGGCCGTCACTTTAGTTTGGACTTCTGCAATAAACACTGACAGGTGCTCAATGTGTCCTGATCACCCTGCAGGCGCTGCAATTCGAAACTGGGGGAGAAAAGGGGCAAAGTGGTTCAGTTTCCTGATAGTTTTTGCTTGACTTATCCGTCGGCTAAATGCTGGCCCACTTGATGCTTTGATTCGAGAGAAATTGAGTTGCATGTTGCTGGTCGAGAGTGGCAGGCTTAGATCGCAAACACAAGTAGCCAATGCCAGTAAAATAACAACCAGAGTAAAGTAATAACAAAAAACCAGTAGAGGTACAACAAAAAGAAATGATTGTAATTTGCACTCCGTTTACATGATGCTTGTGGCAATTTGGGCGTGGTCGCACCTGGTTTGTTAGCTAGTCCTAAGATTATAGCTGCTCCAGCCTGGCAAACTTAGCTAATATCTATCTATATCTATATCTAATCAATGAACATGTTTGTACGTAGCTTAGACTTAAGCTCTTCAGGTAAAACTGGTTAACCGAACTAATTAAAAAGTCTTGCCCAGAAATAAAAATGTAAACCCAAATATATATATCGCATACACGTATTTAAAGAAAAAGCATCATTAGGAGTTATGTTGAAGTTTTCAGTTTTCCTATTTTCAATAACATGCATCGCATTTTATTTTCAAATGTATAAGAAAATATTTAACGAAAGTGACAATAAAAACTAATTCTTAATTTTCTACTTTTTTAGGTAAGTTCAAATGAAGGATGTCTATTTCTAACAAACATATTTTATTGACAACTTCTACAATAACAAAAGTACAATAAACATAATCAGGTAATTGCAATAGAATAAAGATCTCACCCGGCCCTACAAGCTCTCAATCCTTTAGCTTCCCAGAACTGCAATTAATTTCCCTCTTTTTTAAAACAATTCCCAACAAATTATCATGCAAATTTAATTGCGTGGGCGGAACATTTAAGCCAAAGAAAACGGCAAACGGTTTCAACGCGGAATTTCCGTGGTCAAGGATTCCCGTTTTCTGTTTTGTTGTTTTTCCTGGCATTCCTCTTTCACGCCCCCTGAACACTGACCACAACCAAAAATGGCAAAAAAAACGGGGGACAAAAACAAGAAACAAAAAGAGCTTGCAGCCTGAGTGGAAAAAAGGAATTGGCCTCTTGGGGGGGAAAAAGCGCAACAGCTGAAGGGCAAACAAAAAACAAAAACCAGGGAGAGGAGCGGAAACTGGAGAGCGCTTAACCCAAAGTGTCGTAAAAAACGCATAATAAAGTGTTTGCCCCACTTGGACACGCCCAGGAAAAGAAGAAGAGCATGCAGGAGCGGCGGCAACAACAATTTCATCTGCCATAATTGTTGGTCAAATAATTGCTGTAATTTTGAATGCAATAAAGTTTAATGTGCGCAGATAAATTTTCGTTTAAGCCAACTGAGCGGAGGTGGCACACGCCGTAGTCTTTCGGATCGTCTCCCGTTTTTTGTTTTTATACATTTCTTTTTCATTTTTTGTGTTCTGGCGGGACAACGCGGCGTATGCGCAACTTTTAATACGCACTATGGGTCCGCATTTGGCTGTCATACTTTCGGTTTATGGCCGCCATTCTTTTATGACTTCATTTTGTAAATACGCCACAAATGCAAATGCAACTGAAACTGCAGCGAACCGGGAGGCTACGTGGGCAGCAATAAAGCGACAGGCAGCAGCAGCTACAAATTAATTAAACAAATAAACAAAAACCGAAACAAGACATGGATCTAACACGGAGATGGAGTGCCCAAAAGCAAAACAAGCAGCGAAAAATAGAGAATCTATGCAAATCCGCATGATGTCAGCGCCCAAAAAAAGAGCTTGCACGGATTATGCTTTTTAGTGTAGCGTAGGCTGCGTGCATCTGTCAGATACAGATACTCGCACAGCAACAACTTCAGATCCCTCGGCGATCGCAATCGCGTCCCAACTTGTTCCTTGTCCACCCGCATTAGTCATAAATGTGTCGCCGAAAAAAGCTACCTGCTGAAAAATAAAATAAAATAAATAGCAAACCTTTTGCCGGCCATTTGCGTTGGCGTTGCTTTTGGGTCAGATCTCGAGACTATGGCTCCTTTTTGGCATTGTTCTTGGTGGCCGGAGGTTGGGCCCTGGTTCGTGATTCGTAATGAAGTCAAGGAGAACATTTGTGGGGCCACCGAACGACCGGTTTTACCTTAACTTTAGCTGCAGCTTCCACTTTGGCTCTGGCTCTGACTCTGGCTGGCTGCTCCTAGCCAACCCAATCGCGTGGGTGTGCCACAAACCACTGCATCACCATAAAAAATACGCTGTGGTCAGCAGCTATCTTGTTAGCCCAAAACCGCACTGACGGATTGCTTTCTAATGGATGCCAAATGTAAGCCGATGCCGCCTGACCCTTTGCATGGTACCCCTATCACCTGGAAGATTCTTTTTGGGCCGATGTTGGCGTGCCCACAATTCCTCTTCCTTCTCTTTTCCATTCGAATCGAAAATTGGGAATTTATTCAGCTCCGATGCAGCGATTTATAATCAAAGATTTGATCAGTTATTATTGGTTTTATTTTTTTAGTTATGCTTTTAAGAACCCTTACAAATGATTAAAAAAACGAGCTTCGATTGATCTTAGAATAGAAATAATAAAAATAATGTTACATACATATATACAATTTAAAATCAATTTATAATCAATATAATCTTATTATTTTAAAAAAATAATTAGTCCCTATAGCCTAGAAAATTCGCCACCAAGGGCATTTTCACTTCGACTTTGGCTAATCGCAGCCTTTCTAACCATTTTTTTGTGGCTGCTTCTGGCCGCCTGAAAACGGTTAAATCGCCGCAGGCGCGTAACCTGTCTTGAGACCTTTTGCGCAAGTGCAAAAATTGGCCAAAGTGGCGGCGGCATTTAGCCAGGCCTAAGCTATGTCTGAGCCGACAGTATCCAAAGGACGGAGGGGCCGAGGAAGAGGCGCTGTCTAAGCCAAAGTTCTCGTATCTGTGTCGTTGGTTTTGGCCACTTTTGGGCTCGCAGCATGCGATCACCATATTTGGACAAAACTGCATTTGCTGAGCTGGCCAAAAAAATCCATTGCACGCCACTTGACTTGCCAGTCTTACTCGTATTTGGTTAGACATCGCCCTAGGCCAGTTGCCCCTTGCCTCTCGATGCCTGCTCCCATCCTACTCCTCCTGGGCCGGTTTTTGTTTTTGCATGCCTCTCATAAATCCCCAAGAATTCTCATTTTCTCTCCAGATGCTGCCACCGCTGCTGTTACTGGTAATTCAAGCTCACATTTGACTTTTAACTTTGGGCCAGCTTTGTGAGCCGGTCGAGTCGGCTAGCGAGGCAACCGAATATGCAACGTGGCCAAATATGCTGCAGCCATTTTGGCCATATGTGCGCACTTTGAATGGCGATGGCCTTACCCTATTCTCCGAATATCTCCGTTCTAGGTGTGAGCAACGCGTCTTTGGTCATCGATGGTCGATAGCCGAGATTTGCGTGAGCGATAAACTTTGATTTATTTGCCTGGGTTCTAAGCCGCTTCTGGGAATGGCTTTAAGACCAACGGCAGCAATAACAGCAGCTTCATCACGATCAGGACCATTATCACGGCTGTCTAACAGTATTTTTCCATAATTTTCTTTGGCACTTAACACATGAGAGCATAAATTTGTCTATGAATCTTGATAACATTCCTGAATATTAGATCTAATATTAATCGATTAAAAGTTGCTTGGAAAATATAGGAAAATTTTTGTAATTTATAGAAGCATCATACCCATAAGTGAGATTTAATTTATGGAGAATAAATCCATATTATCTTTAATGTTTTAAAAATTTGGTTTCCCCCTAATTGCAAAAATTCAGCAAAGTGCTGCTTAACGGCAGTAGCTTATTAGACCCTTAAGGCAGCCAACTGGACAGTGTCTGGAGCTTGGCGAGCTTAGCCAAGCAAATCCGAACTAATCAAATTAAGGCCACGCTTTAAGAATTAACGCGGCTTGTAAATATTTTTAACGGTGCTGAAGTAATGCGCGCCATCAAAACCGTTGCAGCGTGCCAGAAACAACAACAACAAAATATAACAAAAAAAATATTAGCAACAAAAACAGTGGCATCTAAAAAACAGTAAAGCAGCGATCCAAAAAACAAAAACAAAACCAACAATATCGGAAACAACAGCAACCAAAGCAAGCATATAAACAAACATAATCGCTGGCGCCACGACACGCTTCGCGGGTCAAAAGCGGTTGCAGTTGCCAGTTGTTGGTGGCTCGTTGCAAGTTGCAAGTGCCAGTGGCTGGTGGCTGGTGGCAGTCGCCAGTTTCAGTTGTTGCCAGTGTGGCTCAAAAAGCCAAAAACAATAACAACAAAAAACATCAACAACAGAAGCAACAACTCCATTGGCTAAATAACAAAAAAAAAAACAGGAATAAGAAACACACATAAAGAAAAATATCAGGGGAGAAATTAAAAAAAAAATACTTTTTTAACAAAAAGGAAGAAATTCAAAGAACCAAGTATATAAAAAAAATATTAAGCTGCACATGCAACACCAGAAAAGGGGGAATATGTTGCAAGGTTGACCTAAACCATCGCTGTTCTTTGGCAATTAGCCAGGCTAATCCGTGAGGAAAAAGGGTTTTTAAACATAGGGGCTTAATAATAATGTTTATTTTGTAAATTTCCTGTAATAGAGTGTTCTTGAGTAAACTTATGAGAAGTAATATTTCCAAAGGACTTTCCTGCTTTAAGTGGAGAGCATAAAAGTGCCAGCCAAGTCAAAAAAAAAATACAAGCAAAAAACATCTAAGGGCATAGCTCACGTTATGTCTGGATTTTTCATGACTTAACTCGGCTGCACTTGGCTGCCTGGCTTGTAATTCATATATTTTTTATTGTTTTTTTTGTTGTTGGTTATACCGTGCGCTCATTATTATGATTATTATATTTTTAGCCGTCTGCAGGTTCGCCTGCATCTTCATTCAATCTGCAGCAGAAACGTGTAATCAGCGCGCGCATCAACGTTGCATATCTCCGAGATACTCGTATCCCTTTTTTTTGCCCCACATTCCCTCTGGCCTGTCTGCTTGTTTGCTCACTTAACGGTTATTTAGTATACATACTTACATCCATCTGCCAGTTAGCAGTTTATACTAGTAAGCAGTAAGCAGTAGCAGCGGCAGTTAATTTATGTGTAATTGGCCAAGCGTTGCGCTTGCGTTGAGATGGGGTGTCCGCTAATGGGCAGCCGTATGACTGGGCATTAATATCCAGCTTAAGTAATGAGCCAGCAGTTGCTTTTTGCCATTGCCATTGTCCGAAGCCACTTGGGGATAACAAAGGAAAAACGCATCGAACCAAGCGACTGTGTAAAAAGGAAGCGCAGTTGATTGTAAATTAAACGCTTGTTACTGACAGGATTAAGTTACAAACGATAGACAAACTGGGATGATAAATGGTTTTTCCGTATCAGTGCAGAAATCTCAAATATATTGTAAATGATTGAGATAATATAGCTAGAAAAGTGTTTGACGTTTATTTGAAAACTATAAATTGATTATTCCTTATTGACCCAAAAATCGGGCAATAATATCATAATCGACATAACATAAAAAAAAATTTTTTGGCATTTCTAGTTGAAAGCTTGAAACCGTTTTTTGGTTTTTTTCCAGCTGTCCAAACACACCAACTGATCAAACAATCCCACTTAATTTAAAGCTACATGAATACACTCTATTTTTGCAAATGAGGCCCAAGCAATTGGCCAATATTATTTTGAGGTACAAGTTTTGGGCCATTGTCGACACGTGCCCGCCAATGAGCCGTGTAAAAGTGGCAATTAGATCCAATATTAGCCACAAAATAATCAAACCAAAGATACGTTGTACCTCGGTCTGCAGCTCAGGTAATTAAGCTGCAAATTGTAGCGTGAACTGATATGGTTGCTGGAATAGTGTTGCTGTTGCTGCCGTGCACGTGCTGCACATCATTCACAGAGTGCAAACAACAACATAAACCATGAAATTAATTGTAAAGTAATGAAATTAAAAAGTTTCAGTAAAATCTTAAATTTTTTAAATATTTTATTCATACTTTTTCTAGAAAAATGTTTAAGTATTCTGAGTAATCTGAGAACGAAATATTTTTTAGATTTTTCATCAAATTTTGTGGGGGATACCCTTTAAAAATGATGGAAACGCATGGGAGGACAATATGGCCCCCAGGGATGTCTATATCTTGGTCAGTTTCTATCCGATTCTCGAGCGGAATACCTTAAACGATTTGTAGATCGATTCTCCATCATTCTGCATCAAAACCTAAGAACAAAATATTTTTTAAATTTTTCATCAAATTTTGTGGGGGATACCCTTCAAAAATTATGGAAACGCGTGAGAGGACAATATGGCCCCCAGGGATGTCTATATCTTGATTAGTTTCTATACGATTCTTGAGCGGAATACCTTAAACGATTTGTAGATTGATTCTCCATCATTCTGCATTAAAATCTAAGAACAAAATATTTTTTAGATTTTTCATCAAATTTTTCGGGGGATAACCTTCAAAAATGATGGAAACGCATGGGAGGACAATATGGCCCCCAGGGATGTCTATATCTTGGTCAGTTTCTATCCGATTCTCGAGCGAAATACCTTAAACGATTTATAGATCGATTCTCCGTAATTCTGCATCAAAATCTAGAAACAAAATATTTTTTAGATTTTTCGTCACATTTTCGTTCACAAGGATTGTGAAAAGTGCATGGGAGGACAATACTGCCCCCAGGGATGTCTATATTTTGGTCAATTTCTATCCGATTCTTGAGCGGAATACCTTAAACGATTTGTAGATCGATTCTCCTTCATTCTGCATCAAAATCTAAGAACAAAATATTTTTTTTTAGATTTTTCGTCACATTTTCGTTCACGTTTCATCACATTTTGTGGGGGATACTCTTCAAAAAAGATGGAATCGCATAAGCAACCTCTCAACTGCAAGGGTATATAAACTTCGGCTGGTTCTGAAGCTAGCTTTCCTTTCCTATTTTATCTGCAGTTGGCTTAAAGTAGCTTAATTTAGCGCAAAAAGTTGCCTAATTTTTTTTTGCCGGGGAAACGTGTCAGAACACCAATAGCCCACAAAGCCTGCTTAGGCACAGTTTTCAGGGGCACCAACTCCTGGCCCAAAAGAGCAACAGAGATGAAAGGCATGGTAGACAGAGACAGAGTGTGAGCAGACATAACAATGCAATTGGCGCAGTTTGAAGCCGTGCCCCTTCTGCATCAATGCTGTCTGTCAAAGCAGACGGATTTGCCTCCTCACCGCCGCTCTGAACTCCCCTTGAATCTTCTGAAGGTCGCCGCCATTGTTGTTGCTTTTATCGCCATTGTTATTGTTGTTGTTGGGGGCCATTACCATCATGGGCCCGTCTGACTCACGTTTCGCTCATTTGCAGCCACTTCCATTGCTTCCATCCACCCACCATTTACTCACTCCTTCAGTCAGTCAGCCAGTCAATCATTCAGCCATTCAATCCGTCATTCCCGTTTTCGCATTCACACCCGCTTCCATTCAGTTTCTCTTTTTTTTTTGTAGCGCCTCCTCTTTCATTTTTTCCCAATTTTTCTCGGGGTCAAGGTAGTGCCTTCGCTTTATAGTGATAGTCTTAGACCATACACTGGTTATCTACTTTAAATGAATTTTTAGTTAATTTTGGAACTCTTAATATTAATCGACTGATTATACCTCATGATAAAAACCTATTTTATGTTTTGAGTTAAAAAAAAATGAATATTTTTGAATATTTTCATACTTTTTTATTGAATTGTATCCACTGTTTCTCCAACTACAGGCAAAATGGGAGCAACCCATTTAATTTGTATCAGTTTGGATGAAGCTGCTGCCTCAGCTTGAGGTTTCCATAGCGTTGACTCCCTTTTTTTTTGGCAAATCGCTTTCGAATGATCAGATACGGGCATCGTTGAGGCATCCGATTAAAGGCAATTTACCTGATTGAGCAAATATTAATGGCTGTATTTATCGCTGGTTTTAAGGCCCTACCTGAGTGCTTGGGCCCTACAATCCGTTAGCTTACATAACCCAACGCCCACCTTCGTAACGTAACAAGCTCGGTCTGAAATCATCAGCCTTTTGTTTTCTCAGCAAAAAAAAAAAATGAAATAAAGGTTTGGAAAAAGTTGAACATTTTTGCGTTGTTTAATTTCACAGTTCAGTGCGTTTTGGGGCGAATAGATCGCGGCTTAGACGCGCCCATCCCACCCTCATATGGTAACTGTGTTTGAATATGTACAGTGTTTGGGCATGTGGGTACAGTTCATTTCGGAAAAGTATTGATAATTAAATATACATGATTATTTTATCAATAAATTTTCTCTTACCAAAAACCTATTTAACAGAACATATCCTACTTATAACTTATATTTTGAACTTGTAAGTTTTTAAATGCATTTTATGCACTTTTTTGTTGCCTTACAATTTCGTAACGCACTTCTTAAATATCTGAAACCTTTACATGTCGCATATAGCATTCTACATCCCACTAAACTTTTTGGCAAACAAAAGGCCACAAAGCTAGCTGGCTGAAAGTCTTTAGACAGACTAGCCAGTTGGCCAAAAGGCAGCCTTGGCTGCAAAGCGGAAGTTCAATGCGGCGTCGCTTTGACGCAGCCTTGCCCCTGCGCCCCTCCACCTCTTGACCCCTTAACCCAGGGATGTTCTCAGCCAGTTTTTGCTGAAAATTTATGCATCACTCGAAGCAGCTGGCTGGCTGGCTGGCTTCAACGTAATGTAAATTTCCGACTTTCCATATCCTTCAAAGAGTTTCCAACACAAACGGCTTTATTCGCCCCACTTCTCCTTCCGCCGAGGTCGTACAAAATTAATGGCTTTAACTAGGCAACAATAAATAAATATTACACAGCAGACTGGTTACATCCGAGCATTGCAATCGTGATTGCATTTATTAATGGTTGGTAATTACCATTTTTTAGGATCATTTAATTTGTGGCCAGGATTACAAAAACATATTTTTTTCAGATTCCACAAACAAAACTATTTATGTTAGCCTATATATTTTTATATTTTGGATAATTTATGGGACGAAAATATTTAGTTTCAGACAAATAATGCCGTAAATTACGAAGCCTTTTTGACTTCTCTATTACGATTTTTTTATGAATTGAAAAAGTAAACAGTAAAGTTAGCAATAGTTTAGATTTTACTTAAAATAAGAACACATATATTTTTAAAAAGTTAATTTAAAAGATAAGAGTGCTTTATCTTTAATCCAGAATGAAAATATTACCTGCAAATAAAATTATATTGACATTTAATTCAAATCAATTTTTATTTGGACGCCGGATATTTTATTACACTTATTTATTGCATTTCCATTTTATTCTTTATTTATTACATTTGAATGGTTTGATGTGCAATTGTGTTTTTTCACCTGTTTTTTGTGGGCGTGGGCAAATTGAAAAGCCATTAAAGTCAATTACTTGCTATAACTTTGACAAATTTTCGATAATGCTCAGCAGAGACGGCGCACACGAGTGCACATTGTCGGGCGAACGTTTGTATATTTTGGGGTATGAAAGCCCATAAATAATAAACGATTTCCATGGCGGGCGCAATTGAAAATCTCTTGTGCTGACAATTAAATGCAATGGAATTAAAGTCAATTTTCGCTCCCAGCCACAGCCGCTGCAGGCGTCGCCGTTGCCGCCGTTGCCGCCGTTGCCGCCGTCGCTTTTGTTTCTCCGGCATTGTGGAGCATTTTTAATGACCGCCTGCGTCACTTGACTTGGCCGGATGAGGAACTGAAACAGCAACTGTTTGCCGTTTCTGGTATCCTTTTATTTTTGGCTTTGTTGGTTACAGGGATTTACAGCAATCGTCGATTGCCTCCTGTGGCGAAAAAGTTCAGATTACTTTAGTGGAGGTGGCGAGAGGAGCCGGGATAGCAGTGAGTTGTCCGGCCTCCAACCGACTTTTAATTACGCCATAATTTGCACTGTTCTGATTCCGCTATGCCCGATGCACTGAGGAAATAATATGAGAGAAATCTCTACTTATAAAATGGCATTCATTTACATTTGTAATTATTATTTTTTCAAGTGTTTATCTCCTTTAACGCTCCGGTTTGATCCGTCAGAGCCTTGTCTCTGCGCTGCATCCATTTCACGCATTGTTTTTTAATTATTTGCCCAACTTTTGTGGAGTTGTAAATGGAAGCCAGAACGGGATAACCAGCTCGAGTGGGAGCCGGTATTCGGGATTGTGGGATCGGGCTGTTAATGAGCCAACATTGTTGTGTTAATTTGCCAGGGCAGTGCCATGGACGATGAACGGAGGACGGTGGACGTGGACAGGTCTCCACCGTACAGTGGGTTCTCGGCATGGTCCTGCTTCTTTATGGTCATTGTTTTTGGAGTTATTAAATTGACATTCGCACTGCCTGATGACGCGTTGATTGCAATTCCCGGCAGAAGGACATGTAATTTTTATGGCCCGCCATTTTTTGCCGAAATTCAATTTGTCATTTAATTGATTTTAATGTGCACACCGAACACAGTCGCATTTTCACATTTTCGCATTTCCACACGGGTTATTGCATTCGAATTCGCATTCGGCCTGGTCTATTTGTGTTTATATTTGTGCCTGGTTTCCGGCCGGAGAGCCAATCCATCGTGTTCCGCAAAAGCGGTACGGAAAATGCAAATTTCCCAACGCTAAAAGAAAAGAAGCGCAGTGGCGGATAAAAAATGAGCCAACTTTAACAAAAACCGCACGCTTAATATTTTATGCATATTTTGTGGGCATTAAAAATTAAATTAAACAAGCAGATGCACATGTGTGTGGACGAGGGTTTTTTGTCTTTTATTTATTGTTTTTACACAGCCAAACCCGACGACGCCTCGAGGGAAGTCCGTCTCCTGCCGTCATTTTTGGTCCCTGCCCCCAAATGCGCCTTAAAATATGCAATGCAATGCAAAGCGGCAACAAAAACACGCAGTACATAAATACATCCACACATAAGTACTTGTTCACATTCGAGAACAAATGTTGTAAAAACATTTTTCGAAGCTCCGTCAGGGGACGAACACCAGACATTTTTGATATTTATTTACTTTCTTTTTCTGAGCTGACCACCAACAATTTTATTGTTGATTTTATTCAAATAAAAATAATGTCGTCCCGTATCAAAATAGTTTTCTATATAAATTCCTATGCAACTCTATTCACGTTCGTACAGCCGTATGAGTATGTAAATATATGCATTTATTATGTTTTTTTAGCTGGCATTTCTTTAATTGTTGAACAATTTTATTGCACCTGAAACCCCATAGAAAGCTTCAAAAGTTAAGTTCATCAGAGATGTGATGTGTTAAAAAATTTGCATATTCATTGCCATTTAGTGGTAGCTGTTTCTTTTTTCATTTATACTTTAAATACTCTTTAAGCAATACCTACTGGAAGTCTGTTTAAGAATTATCCCAAAATGAACGCCTCCTATAAATCCTATTTATATTTCTCATTTTTTAGGAGTAAAATAAACCTAGAACAATTTCCTGAATGTTTACATTACATTGACCCTACCAAATTTTCAGATGCCATTGATGAATGTAATACGCTGGCAGCCAAAAGTTTGTTTGCCATTTGAAATGGGAAATTCATGCCACGGCTGGAAATTAAACATTTATTGTGTTTAGACTCTGATTGTGTGAATTGGTGGTGTGTCCACATGTTTTGTTACATGGCCAAATGAAATGGCTGGAATGAATATTTGACAATAAATAAATATGTTGTCAGTTAATTAGAAATTCCATTGAGTGAGACCATTTTGTTTGGCTTATTAGCGAAGCGCTAATTTGATTTCATTTGATTTGATTTGATTTGATTTCGATTCGCTTACAGTTTGTCAGTTGTTTTCGGGCATGCCTTCGTCGCTGATTTGTTTAAATTTTTTATGTAAACATGCGAAAATTTCAGTGGTCGAGTTCGGGCAGAGCTCACTGAGCTATGTAAATACGAATCTGCTAAATAATAATTGTAAAAACTGTCACCGAATTATAAAATATATAAGCTATATAATTTAATAAGATGGCGTGCTCTTATTAAAGTTTTATTTTTTTTTCTTATCCAACATGCCACAATTTGTGGCATTTACCGCTGCGTGCGGATCGAATGATTTTTTTAACGACTTGCCATATCTCTGGGCAAAATACGTGAGTGCTGAGGGCATTGTTGTTTTTATTTTTGCATTTTTCCACTCATCGGTGGACTGATATTCTTCCATTACAACGTCACCCACACGCCTTTATTTTTTTGGCCGATTGTCGAACTTTGGATCGACTATCAGCAGCGGCTATATCTGCTGACTATATGGCCGGGCTATAACAGTTTCTCACGCTCAAAATATGGTTTTTGCTGTTCGCATTGTCTTGGCTAGTGGCTGTTGTTAGTGTGTTTCTAATGTTGTAAACTGGCTGACGGCAAGAGAATTGCCGTTTATGGGCGCCAGAAGGTTTGACTGACAAAAATGCTGTTGCTGGTGTTTAAACGGATTTTTTTTAATGCACTTTTTAGCACAGCGCATGCGCCACAGGTTACATTTCAGGCGAGTGTGTCAAGGCAGCTGCGCCACCCTCAAAAAGGCATCAACTGCAAATGCGAATTGAAATCCGAACTGCATGTGCCAGGCTACTGAAACTCAGTTAACTCAAGCTGACCAGATCTTAACTCAAGCCACTTCTGTCGGATCGGATTGGATCGGATCGGGTCAGATCACCCGCCGATCTGGCTAACAGCCTTTTTAGGGGATTTTGTTGTTTGCGGGACTCATATTTAATGGTCGCTAATTTATAGCAGTCACGCCCCGACTTCTAAGCCGATTTGGAAGGTTGCGGATTGAGGCGGTTTTGGCTCACGTGTTTCGAAGGGAAACATACTATGATTATTACACCGAGATCATTCTTAAATCGAAGGATAATGTTTATAATTTTTGACTTCGTGGAGTCCCTCTGATGCCATTATTTGAAAAGACTTCCTCTAAAGAAACCCGAAGTTTATCGTCTTAAATAACCTTTTTCTTTCTTCTTTCTTTTCTCGCCTGCGACGCAAATACCTTTTTTTGTTTTAATATTTTATTTATTTTTTTGCATAACCTTTTTATGAATGTGTGAGGTTAGGGTATGTGTATTTATTTAATAATTTGCCACTCATTTCTTGACTTTGCCTCTTCTCGATTATGCGGGCAGCGCTGCCGGCTTCGTTGTCAGCAGTCGCTGCGCTGTCGCAGCTCTGCCGACGCTCCGCTAGCATCGCTCAGTTGATTTCTTTTCTAAGCGGCATGCGGTTGTAATTCTTCTCATAGTCACATCAACTTTTCCGAACTCTATTTTCGCTGCTATCACGGCAATATTCTAGCCCGCTCTCCGATCTGTATCTAAATCTATATCTCGCTGTTGGATCGTGCGTGATTCCCAGTGGGTGATATAAAAGCAACAACATCATGATGACGCCTAACGCTGTGTAATTGACGTGAATATGTGCTGGTGTTTGATAATAATGCGTATTTATAGCGCCTAATCAAGAGTGGTTGATTGTCGAGCTTTAGCCTCCTTTACATTAAGCGATCGATCTATAAAAGGGTCAGAAGCCCAGATAAGCACACTTGAATAAGCCGTGCCAAATAATTTTAAAAAAATAATGTATGTATGTTATATTTTAAGATTTTCAATACTTTTTTTTAATCATTTTTAAACTGAAAAGGAATAAAGTCATTGGCCAAAATATTTACACTGATTGTGGGATAAGGGTTTTCAAATTAGTTACTCAAACATTGAAATTAACATAAGATTACATAATGGGTGAGCTTTTTACATACCACATACAAAATAAACAATTTTAAGATAGATAAATTCTGGGTGGTATCAAGATAAAAAATAGGTTGGAAGAGGGCCCTTGAAATAACATTCTTAGCTCGTTCTGGGGGATTATCAAACAGCGTTATCAAAAAATACCATCGGCACGTACAATAAGCATTAATTCACCAGATTGCTGTTCATTCATAAAGCTCTCAAAGTGACTTTCACTTCATATATTTATTATTATTATTGAAGTTAGTGCCGAAGCAGGATAAGGAAATAAATAAAATGGCTAGCCAAGAGGTCTAATGCGCAGTTCGCTTATACCGACCCTTAATCAAAAATCAAATTGAAAAAATGCAAAAATTCTAAATTTATAAAAAAGGCAACAATCAATTCGCATACATGCGAGTGTACACATGTTTCGCACATGTGTGTATTATGTATTAAATTCACTAACAGCTACAACAAATTGGGTTCGCAAACAAATGGGCGAGTGTGTTGGTGCGGGCTATGAATGCCGGCTGGTGTGTTAGTGAGTGATCATGGCTGCGCTGTCGACGCCGGCAGTTAAAAAAGCAGCAAAGCGAGCCCTACACGCGCATGTAAAGTTATCCACACACACATGTGCAAAGCGAACACTCGAGTGTGCCAAAAATAAAGCAACAACAACAACAAAAACAACAACAACAGCAGGCGACAGAGACGGCCGGCAGAGACGGCGACTGCGACGCAACTAACGCCAAGTAAAACAGGCAGCATGGCAAAAAATATATAAGGATGAGGGCTAAACGAAGATTTCAATACTCTTATAATGGAAATACGGTATTTTCTGTTCTGTGTTTGTATTTTTAGCCTTCTTCCGGTTCCGCTTTGCTCATTTTGCACTTTTCAGTGAAGCATCAAAAAAATTACGTATACGCACCGTGTACTCATTGAATAATTTTTGGCTGCAAATCACAGTAATTTTAATCAGGGATTATTAATTGATAAAAAGAATATGTATTAATAAATTAATTTCAATATTCTTAGCAATATTTTTGAATCGATCGACAAACTTGTAGCTAAAAGTGAAATGCCCTCGTCAAGGGTATCGCAAAACACACATTTTTTTGCGCTTATGGGTCGTAAAGTTGACCTTCAAACAGCAACATTTGCCGAAAAAAAAATACGAGCAACCAAAAAACACACTCACACACGCACACACCCAAAAACACGATGAACGACAATCGCACACACAGACTCATTCAACAGACAGGCACACCAGCCAAAAATTGGCCAAAAAATTGCAAGCTTTTTTATTATGGCGTTGCTTTTGGGCTGCGCCCCTACAAGCACACACACACACACACACACATACAGACCCAGGCACACTATAAGATATATTGTGCATGCAAGGGAGAGGGTGAGGGGGCTTAGAAGTAACGCTATGTGCATACCATGATAGCCTTTTGTTGCTGTTTTTGTTATTGTCTCATAAAATCTAATTTGGCGAGCGTATTTCTACAGAGAGTCGAAGGCGCACAAGAGCGGCGATCGCTGCCAGCGTCGCAGTAGCTTCGCAGTTGCCACTAAAATATTAATTTTTGAAATATCTTAATTTTATTAATGTACAACCAATGAAAAAATTATGTTTTTATCGATTAGCCAACTACTATACTATTTTAAGACCTACAATTAGAAGCCTGCGCTATGTAGAAAGAATCTATTGCATAATTAAAGGATACTTTACATAGTCACATCCTGAATTATTTTTTACAGTGCAATCTTTTAATGCTGCCTATTTTTTAAACATTTTTATGCAAACGTTATGGCTGGCAAACATTTTGCGCTTTTTATACACTCTTTGCCGAAAAAGAGAGACAGATCGCGAGAGAGCAAGCTCTCTTTTTTTTGCGATCGGTATCAAGGTTTTTGGCAATTTGGTTCGCGTCCGCCGCTTCAGTCGGTTGGTAGGTCGCGTCGTCGTCGCCAGCCGCTCTGCCCCGCCTCTGTCTCTGCCTCAGTCACAGTCTCTGCCTCTGCCTCTGTTGCTGCCGCAGTCGCAGTTGACGTCGCTGCCTTTTTCTAGTTGGACTGCTGCGTTGCTTTTTGCGTTTTTCGCTTCTTCTGTTTTTGCAAATTGCTGCGCGCAGATCAGCGCTCGCGTGCGCTCAAAAATACATACATAAGGCAAAAAATAAAATAAAAAAAAAATTCCCAAATCGTGCTGCCCCTGCCTGCGTCGACTGAGCCGCCAACTTCGTGCGTTTCGCGCAGCACTCTTAACCTATTTTCTCGCGATCCGAACATTAGTTACAATTTTGTTGTGATGTTGCGCGGCAGATACGCGGCGAAAACGGACGGGTTGCGTTTGCGCGAATTCTAACACACACCACACACACAAACACCAGCAGCACACACACAACACCATCGCAACATACGCGCCAAAAAAAAGAAGGAAATTGTAACGAAAGTGCTAAACAACTGCAGTAAAAAAAAGTCTGCAAAAAAATAAATACCCACAAATTATTGTGTTAAAAGTAGTGCCTTAAAAAATAATTTTATCCCTACAACATATCAGATCAATATTGGATAAGTGAAGAAAAATGTGGTGCCTTGATAGAATTTTAAAGTTTTGTGTTTGAAACTCGGACCGGACGGCGAAAAAAAAATAATCGAAATTTTACCATTAACTGAACCAACTGTACTTCTCGTCCCCGAACGATCGCCGATCAAAGCCCATCAAATTGGATTACACAAACTTTTGGATGCTGCAGTCACTCTGGGAAAGGTTAGTACCCAATGCTTGCGCATCACGTATACGACCTGTCTCAACCCAGCGAAAGTGAACGGATTGGATCCGCCTGGGTGTGTTGAATCAGAATGGAACTGTTATAATGGGAACTCAGAACGAAAACGAAACGAGAACCGAAAGCGAAAGTTCCCAACTGCGGCGCATTAAGTAATACGCACACATACACCCATACCCAACTGGGAACCATAATCGCATACTGCACATATAGTATGAACAAGTGTAGATAAGGTTTATTTTTCCTGCGAATTTCCAACAGGCATTCCTTCACCCATTTGCTCTCCACTCACCCGATTTGGGTCAGTTTTATGGGTGCTATGTGGGGTATTGTAAAAGGGATTTTGAGATAAAATTTTTAAGGCGTTTTTGAAACCGAGAAGTTATAAAATCCGATTAGCTAAGCATCATCAGGTCATCCATCCGGCATTATGTAACCAAGAATTCCAATAGGGAATCGTTTATCGCAGTCGAAAGTGGTGCTATCTACACAAGTCCCTCGGCTATCGTTAGGGATTTTTAATTTCTTTTCTATTTATGAAAAATGTAGCTTTCAATTATACAAATAATTTTGGAAATTACAAGTAAAGATATTTTTTAATCTTAAATGAAGTCATATGTATTTAATTGTGGAATAAAAAAATCCCCAAAATTCATATGCGGTGTGTAAATATATGTATATATGTATGGAAGGGACCTTCAACTGTCCTACACGGTCCGAAACGTGTGTTTGATTTTGACGTTTCTTATCTATGAAAAACAGGCAGACTATAGTATATGCGCAGACATGGCAAATAGAAAAACCCTCGGATCACTTACATCACAATCCGATTGAGTGGAATCCATTATGTATGCGAAAAGCCTTCTGACAAAACTGGCGATTTATCTGGGCAACTATCCATTATCTGCTTAGAGGGTGTGTGTGTGTGTGTGATGTAAACCAAAGGTATTTACCATCCTAGCCCTCAGCCCGTTTCCCACCCACCCTTCCAATTTAGCATATCAAGTCATGCGTAAAAGTTATCTCTAAAAATATACACGAAAATGTTCGCATACAACGAAAATTCACATACCACCACTGACTTGTACGAAAAACCTAAAACATGCGAAAATTATCTATAAATTTAAATTTTTACAATCTGTGCGCGATTATACTAACAACAGCAACAAAAAGTGCTACCAAAAAAAAAAAAAAAATAGACGAATAATAAAGGAAAAAAAAAGCTTTGAGCTGACGTCAAACGTGCTGCGTCGGCAGAACTGCGACAGAATTGCTGGCAGCGCCAATTTATTTTACACAATTAAGGGTGTGCACGAAAGGCAAGCAGAGAGATTGAGAGAGATATGTGTATATATTCTATATTCTATATGGAAGACATGGGCGATCGCTCATGCTCGTAGCACACTTACTCTCACATTCGCACGCACGGACACACACTCATTACTATGTGCCAATTTAGATTAAAGGCAAACGAGCACGACCACGCCCCTTTCACAGCCCGCCGCCCCGGCCCGGCCCACCCAACTTGCAAATAATAAATGAAAATAAACAATCGCGAGCAGGAAAGAAAAAAAAACCCCACAAAGAAAGGTTATCTAGAGGGTGGAGGGTTTACAGACCCAATAGACCCAAAATTCAATAGAATTCCTATGATCATACTTTGTGGTTTCAGATCCCAACTGTCAGTAATAAGGTTAAGGGTGAACGTGAGTTTTGAGAATTTTTTAATAATAGGATTCTTTAGAATCTATTCCAAAATTTAGACTGAAAGATTGATCGATTAGTGACTTAATATACTCAGAAATAAAAAAGTATTCGAATTTTAAACCCATTCTGGGGATAAGCGTTAAATAACTTTATATTCAAATCCGAAATATTTGGTAACACAACAGATTGGCGGCCTTAAAATAATAAAAGCCAGAGAGTAGCAAGCGAACGCTCCACCTCACAGAGGCAGTGCATTGTTACCTTTTCGAGTTGAGTTATTTATTTATTTATGTATTTATGCAATATATTTATTATACATTTTTTTGTGATTTTTATTTTCATGAGGTGTGTGTGAGTGTGTGTGTGGAGCGCAATGAATGAGTAGGTAAAATATTTTTTCTGAACGAGTTCTGTTCGCACCAACTGTGTAAATAACAAATTGTGCGCACTTATTGGGGCTATTGTATAAGAGGTTCAAGATTGGCTGGGCAGGGGGATGGCTAGATAGACGGGATGGTCCACCCTAATGGGTTCTATCACTGTGTGTGGCACACATATCAGCCTAGGCCCAGGGCCAATAATCGCCCTCTCTCTCCACGGGGAAGATCTCTCGCTTCCTCGATATTTCGGCCTTCCTATTTTCTCCCTTAGCGATTTTTTGCGTTGTTGTTGCCAGTTTATTTTCGTGAGTTTCGCGCCGACTTATAAATACATTTCAAAGGCGGAACGGGACGGAGGATAAAAGCTCTACAGTCGCTGGTATTCGTCTGGTCCAATGGACCTCTACCTACAACTTTTGGTAGGTAGCTATACCCGTGTGTTGGTGCCATAGCCTGGCCCACCTCAGGAATCGGAAGACATGCCAAATGCGAATACCTCCCAAGTATTTGCAAACAAAAACATAAATTATTTTGTTTGCGGGGAATGGATTGCATATTTATAAATCGTCCGTTGCGAGAACTCTTTAGCTATTTTTAACACTTTTGGGGCGTGTTTTGTTGGTCAAGTTTAATATTAGAACTCTCATTAGAGAAATGCTTTTCCTTTGATCGTGCCGAAGTAGTTCTGACATTGAAGATTTTTAATTGATTAATTTTTACTAATTCTTTGTAGTACTGGAATTTTTGATGTATCTTTTATGTCATTCATAAGATTGTCCTTTGACTTTACCTGGGAATTATAGGTATAAAATCGAAGGCACATGTTTCCCTGCTTTTTTTCATGAATTAGGGCCACATGTCGGCGATCGACGTTGCCTTTGCCGCTTCAGAGGCGCTGGCAGATCTCTGAGGACCGAGGGAGGCAGAGGCAATAAGGTCTGCCCACGCAGAAACGCGCGCGATTTGTCAGCCGGCAAAAGTTTCGTTTATTTTGCTGCTGCCTTAGTGTTTATTGTCGGTTCTTGCTCATGTGCCTGAGGTTTCTTTTGCTTTTGGCAGGGTTTAAGTGGGCCCACACAAACACACACACACACACACACACACACACACGTACGCACTTGCATATAGGCACATACCTTCTATATAGTTGAGCCAAGATATACATATAGGTACGCCTTCGCGCGTCTGTTTGTTTTGTCATGTTGTTTGCGTGTACTTAGTGTGCTATCCAAGTTGTTGTCGCTGCTCTCTCATAGACAATTTCTAAGTGTGTTCAGCGAATTTGGGTCAGTCAGCGAAAATGTTCCCCTCGGTCTCGGTCTTTTTCCGCCATCATCCCATCCCATCCGTCCGCTGTCAGGCGGGCAGAGTGTCATTGTAATTGCAAATATCTGAGGCAGGGACAAAAAGATACAGATACAGCATCAAGACCGGCACCAGCACCAGCACCAGAACCGACACCAGCAGCCCCAGAATATGAATATCTGAATGTCGGGCATTTCGGCAGCCCACGCTACGGAAAAATTGCCAGAATTTGTGCATCATCCTTACTTTTTCCTTGCATATAGTGTATCAAGGGGAAATTAGCGCATTTAATTGCCCAGAGAGTGTCTGACCACAGACACTTGACGTAATTGGCCGAGCTAAAATGTTGTTTTCTTGTTATTATTGTTCTTGTTGGCCACTTATGCTTGCCAAAAATATTTGCCTGGCAAGTTGTAAAACTGAAGCGAAGTGAATTTCATTTTGATTATTTCGATAAATGCAAATTGCATGCATTTTATTCATTTGGCATCGTGTGCTAATTGAGTTGCGTTTGTGCACCACGTGACGTATGCGCAATATATTAAGCATACGCCCCGTATAATTCAGGCAGCACGATCGCCAGTTAGCACGAGAAAAAACTGTTCGTTTAGCAGCCAATAAAATGATAGAATCTGTTTGTTAACCTAAAGGGTATTCCTTTTATGTCAGAGTTAGTTATTTTATGGCTCTTTATATTACATTTCTTTAATTATAATTTAAATATATGTGTTTTGGCTTCTTGATTTTTTTTTTTTTTTTTTAAGAAGTTCCCTTCCATTATAAAAAATAGAAACTGAATGAGCAGTGAAGATTCTTGTAAGAATCTCTCAAATTGAATCAAAAGTTCGGCCCACGTCAGATTTCAATAATCGAAGACAGCTCCTCGAGTTGCGAAGTTTCAGAGCCAAGCACTTGAAGCTTCAAGTGGGTGCTGCTGCCCCTTGGCTAGATTCCAGGTTCCAGATTATGGCCTCAGGCACCCACAGACCTCAGCTAAGCTACATAACTGTAATCGTTACAAGCGTTGGCTGTCAATGAGTCAGTATTGTAGAGCAGTGAGCTATACAGACAGAACTAGGGCTTACTTTAGATAGTTTCTTAGATCTAATATTTTAGATGTCTGTTTTATTTTATTAATTTTTTCTCTTAGTTCCATATATAAAAATTCATGTTAAACTTAAAAGCATGACATTGTTTCTCCCTGTGTAGGGAGAGCAGTTGTGAGTAGTTGGAAATGACATCATCATGACCTGCTAACGAGTGGCAATTCCAATTCACCTCAGATCATAACTCAGCATATGTTATGGAGGTCTCTTGTTGCTCTGTTGCTCCCCAGCCCCTCCCCCTTTTCACTGCCTCTCCAGTAACGCTGTGAATGTCTCTGATAGGCGCGAGCAGTCGGCTAATTTCATTTGTCGCCTTTTACACAATTTCGCACTTCTTTGCCGCCCACACGCTGCTCGACACAGTTTCGCACTAATGTCTGCATCCCGGCTTCCCACACCCTACCTCACCCCCCATACTATCCCCTTTAATATCCATGTACCCTCCCATGAGTGCATAAACAGTTTTGCGTGTGGGCGTTCTATTCCTGGCCGGTAAACTGCAGTGCACGCACTGCCAGGCAATTAACACATTTGTATCTGACAAATGTAAAATGTATCTTTTGGTGGACCCCCTTCGCAGCGGCCTGTGCCGCTGTGCTGCTTAATAATGCATTTCTCTAAAAATATCTCTCAATGAGCGACAAGTTAAATTATTATATCTGCCCCCCAGTCGCCATGTAAACGCCTTGGAAAATTCATATTTTTTATATCCATTAAATTTTAAATCGGTGTGACACGTTCACCAAATGCCCACAACAATAAAGTGGTAAACAAACTAATTAAGTTAAAGAAAATGGTGTTAATTGAAACTTGTGCAAAAATTATTGCAAAATTTTCTCCAGGGGATTTCTGATTTTGTTTGTTCATGTCGTTAGTTAACTTTACTTTAAACCAGAAATTATTCTGAATGTTTGATGGTTTGGCAATACACTGCAGACCATCCATAAACCAATTTAAAAACCCTACTTTTCGAACTCCAATTAAATTAGCAAACATTGGATGTCGCCCCACAAACACGTGCATAAATCAATTTACCGGGGCCCATTACCCTAATATATAGCCCTCGCACCCACAACTTCGCCCACCTAACCATAAAGCATCGTGACCCACTTAGGCTTATGTAGCTATGAGCTATTAGCTGTTAGCTAGGTTCCCCAGTACCGGCAGTAACCTCCTACAGTTGACCTTGCTCAACATTTTGCCGTTTTTCTGTTTTTATTTTCTTTTTTTGTTTGTTTTTTCTGCTTTTTTTTTTGCACAGACCAAACCAAGCCTCGGAAAGCCAAAGGCTAAATGGAGTTTTTGGCCTCAGCTTACAGGCCGCGCTTAATCAATCATGATCCGATCCGGTGTGGCTGTATCTGTAACTGGCGACCTTCATCTTTTACAAGCCACTCCGGCTGGCCAAACCTTTTGCAAATGCTTTTTGGCCGGCGCTGCTGATTCATTTAAGCTGTTGTTGTTCAAAGTTTAGTTTGCGGCATTTTGCACATTTGACCATTGAGTCAAGGTGAACCGCGAACGCGCGCTAATCTTGATCTCGTTTGCCTTCTTCAAGTGTGTATCTTGGTATCTCCACTTGCGCCCGTATCTGTGGAGTATGCAGATGTGTATGTTGCTGGCTGGCTTGGTTTGGCCAATTTCAAATATATTCATTTTGATTATCTGAACAAACGCATCTCTGTGCGATTTCTATTGATTTACGAAGGGCAAACTCGGGCGAAGGGCAAACCGTATTACTGATCTCCAAAATTAGTATCTGACAGATGCGGATGCGGACGCGGCGGCGTGTAATGACCATGTGGGCGCCCATTATTTTCGCGTTCGTTGAACTCGCAACGGTAAATTTACAACGCGAACGCTAACGCAACAGCAACTACAACAACCTACGCCAACATGTAAAGTTCTAAAGCAAAAGATAAACAGCCAAGCAAAGCGAAAATTGAAAGCCAACAGCGGCGAAACCAAAAACACCAACAACGCGCTGGCCAGAAGATCAACAAACGTCAAACGTCAGCGGCAGGCAACAACAAATATCAACAAACTACTTTGTATTTATAATTATTATCGCGGCTCCCCCTCAAGTGCTGCTCTGCTCGCTCGCTGTTCGCACTCGTATATCTCAGATACAGATACAGATACAGATACACACACGCAAACACACCGGTTCATTCGGCTTTGCGCAAACTATTTAGAACGTGTAAATTGAACAGCAAAAAAAAAAAAAGTAGTGGAATAGGAGAAAAAACTATTTGGGCTCTCATTCGCTTACAACTGAGCGCTGGCTGCGCTGTCGACTGCGACGCCGCCGCCTCGCACGATAAGGCGCCACTAACTGAAAGTTGAAGGCCATTACTGATACGCCCCGTGCGCCGCATGAGTTTTTTTTTTTTTTCCATTCTTACCGCGGCAGTGTGTGCGTTTTTTGCTTACTGTGTGACTGGCAGTTAGCGTTGATTATCTAAGTATGCTGTTGACGCGTGACAAAATGTTTCTTTTTTTGCCGTCTCTTCTGCCGCTTATCTGTATCCGAGACCTGTATCTGCATCTTTGATATTGATTCTGGAGCCGTTACAGCGGCGGAGTGTAGGCAGGAGACACGTCCCAGCTGATGATGAGCGGCGTTTAACATATTGCGCAATTTGCTGATCGCTCTCTGGCTACCTCGCTTTCGTTTCTGCCACCTGATAAGCGCTAACATATTTTTAAACAATTTACGTAAGCGACGCTGCGCTACTGTTGTTTGAAAGTAAAAGTTCTCATTAATTAAACAGAACAATCGCCGCCAGCAGAAACGAGACCAACAACAACTGTATTTTGTTTGCATTCATAGCAAATTTGCATTGAAAGCGCAAGTGTAAATAAAAACTGCAATCGCATGCAACGCCGACGCCGACGCTGACGTCGACGTCGATGGCGATGGCGATGGCGACGCTGGCGGCACTGCTGCTAGTCAACGAAAACGAAATTGAATAAAAAATTAAAAAAAAGCAAAATACGGCGAAATTGCTTGGCTGCTTTTTTTTAACGCTGGCGCCGGCGCTGGCAACGTTGCGTTCTATTTTTTTTTTTTTTATTGTCTCTTCTCTGACTTTGTAAATAAATGGCAAGTGGAACTTATTAAGAAAAAGTTTAACTAAACTGACACAATTAAATGGATGGCAGAGCGTAAGCAGCAATTTTGTATTTCCAGAATGATTTATTAATGTTGGGCCAAAAATGTTGCATATTTAATAGGAAGGAAAGCTTACAGAGTTGAATGTTCTTTCAAAAAATTAAAAGTTAAAAATGAAATAATTCGTCTTCATATTTAATTTTAACTTTTATGAATCAGAGTCACAATAAACACGATAAGTGCTGGGTTTCCCTACTTTTTTTCGGCAGAAAAATTTACAACCGACATTGTTATCATAATAAATAATATTTTCTTATCAATTAGGAAATAACTATAGAAACAAAAAAGGGAATAAACTACTTTGAATTTTTTACTGACAAATGCCACATTTTTTGAACAAGTTCAGTAATATTTTAGAAAAAAATTGAGAACGCTATCCACAGTAGGCTACACGTGAGGAGATCGGAAAAATATATGCAACTAAATTCAAATTCAAATTCAAAAATGAATGCACAACTCAATTTGCCTTGCGAAAGAAAATCTTTTGAATAATTTTAGAGGCATTCAGATACATACATATCCAGACACATATGTCTTTGTGTAGTTTTGGACTGATCTTAAATTGTAATCAAAAACAACAAAGTTTTGTGGAAATGAAAATGAAAGTTTACTTTTTCTCTGCCACGTTAGTTATTATTTGTAGCTTCCATACTGATTTCTTAATGGCAACACAAAGAAGGCACCTAAGAAGCGATTACGGCAGAATGGGGGTGGAGGAAGAGAAAGGGGAGAGGGCAAGATGGTTGGGTGGCAGACGGAGCGGGAAGAACGCCAATAAAAACGCTTACGACAGCGGCCCCACACGCACACAAGCTGTAATTGTTATTATTGCTATGCTCCCCCGATCTAATCTCGCTTGCACGCGCACCCACTCGCTCTGCTCGCGCTTTCAGAGTGCCTCCCTCCCGTTCTGGCCACCTCTGCAGGGTGCCCCGTTCTCACGGTCAGCATTCGCTTGCGAAAAAGTTCTTTGACGTTTTGTTTATTTATTTTGTTAAGCGCAACGCGTTGCCGGCATAAAGCTTAAAGCTCTCTCTTTCTCCCGATCGTGTTGTGTATTTTTCTCTTATTTTTTTAGGAGGGTTTTTAATGAGATTTTTTAAATAAATTATTTTTCAAATAACTCACAAAATTGTAAGATAGTCAATCTTAGAGAAAGAGTGTCATCTTAGTTTTAAATTCTTTAAGTTTAAGTTTAAGTTTAAATTAAGTTTAAATATTAAATGAAATTGTTAAATATATATTTAATAAAAACTCCCCTGATGGGTGTGTAATGTTCGGCTAACGTAATAGTATAAAAATAAACACAACACCAGCGGCGATATGAAAAGCAAAAGTGGTTCTTATCAAAATTCCGTCCCCTGAACATCCCACAGCCCTGCCCTGCCTGCCCTGCCGAACCGCCACCGCCCCCTGCACTACGTACTAGAACTTTGACCAAAGGCCGTTAAGATTAGAATGGATTCGAAGCAATTGTAATAAAGAAATATCAACAGCAGTTCTATTCTTGGGCCACTCTGTAAGTGGGTTTGAGGGCTCCATAAATTTGCAATTGATAAGCCCGAAACACCATCAATTATGCCATCCTCCTGTCCGAACCCACACTCTCCACCTCCTCCTTGGGTCTGTCAACTAAATTTGCATGGATTGCTCGTCTATTTGGCCGAGTAATTAACAGCTAGCCAGCAGCCAAACATGGCGGGAACAAATGGTAATTAACACTCCATAGGCACGCACACACATACAAGGACGTTCAAATAGCCGTGCCACTGCACTTGCACATGTCCACTACTACAAATGCAATCCAAAACAGTGGTTGTAGAGTTTTGGCCACAATAGCACATACCGTGCGGTTTGTTATCGTGCAACGGAAATGCAATAAATAATTGAGAACAGCCTCTGGCGCTCTCGGCAATTGTAATGAGCAATTGTGTTCATTGACAAATTATCATTGGTATTTCTTGCACCGTTACAAACGCTTTAGCCCACAGTTCGGTTGGGTAGCTGTGATAACGACAGCCCGCTAAGCAAATTGCTTCCGTTTCCGCTTCCGCCTTGGGAAGTGTTTATAAATAAAACACCCCAAAAAAGACGGCTATACTTTTATCAAACGAATATAGTAGCAGTCAGAGAACTGCAACGAGTATGATTGAGTATGATTTAATCACCTTTTGACAAAATAGGATCAAATCAAATCACATCATTAGTTATAACATTTCAAATCAATTCATGTAAAAACCAACTTCAAATCAGTTGATGTGAGTTGTATCGTATGGTTTGCTCGGTTTGAATCAAATCGCTTCAAACCTGACTTTGATTCAAAATTTTTGATAAAGTAGGCTACGATCTAGGCATATGATTTAAATCATTGAGGTATACTCGAGTAAAAATGTATGATTGAAAGTTTCAATTCGAAACCTGGGACTTGAAATAATGATGAACTGTATATTTTCAATTTATAACAGCTTGCAGCTTATATTATATTATAATATATATATCGGATCATATATAGATGGCCGATCCTTATGAGAATATCACCATCGAATCAATTTTCTGATAAAAATGTTGGAAACAGCCGCAAGCATCTTTAAAACTAGCAAGGTTTTGCCATTTCGTACAGTTATATGGCAGCTATAGGATATAGTCGGCTGATCCTTACAAAGTCATATAGCACCCGATATAGCCTTAAAAGGCTCCCATTTGGAGCCTCCCGAATCAAGCTCGTAAAGCTCAGCAGGCGGATCAGAATCAATCATATATGTTTAATTTTGCATCATTTTCGGGTATTGCTTTGCTTCTAAAAAATCAAAACGAATCATTCCCAATTGATGCGATAGTGATTCAAAATTGTTCCAAATCATTGACACGAAGCGTATGGATCGCTCTGTTCACATGAATCAAATTTTAAAATCAATCAGAGTAACCTATCATTACTCGAGTATGAACAAAAAAAATGTGATTCGTGCAGTTCTCTGGTAGCAGTCATTATCTAAAACAATACTTCCTCTGAGTTTACTGAGTTTCGCCAAAAGCTTTTCATTTCGCCTTAAAGGTTAGCCAAAAGTGGTCAGGATTTTGTTAAAATTAACTTTATTTAGAACAAACTTCTTAAACCTGAATTTGTTTTTACATCCAATTATAATATTATATTAAATATTGCAGGTACAACACTGACCAAGGAGCGATGGACCAGCAATTCTGCTTGCGCTGGAACAATCATCCCACAAATTTGACCGGCGTTCTCACCTCACTGCTGCAGCGGGAGGCGCTATGCGACGTTACGCTCGCCTGCGAAGGCGAAACAGTCAAGGTGGGTCATCATTTCTGTTAATTTTTTTAAATCAAATTACTTAACATTGTATTTTTAGGCTCACCAAACGATACTGTCAGCCTGCAGTCCGTACTTCGAGACGATTTTCCTGCAGAACCAGCATCCACATCCCATCATCTACTTAAAAGATGTCAGATACTCAGAGATGCGTTCTCTGCTCGACTTTATGTACAAGGGCGAGGTCAATGTGGGGCAGAGTTCACTGCCCATGTTTCTCAAGACGGCCGAGAGTCTACAGGTGTGTATTGATCATTTTTTTGTCAAATAAAAAGGTTGAAATGTTTACAGGGCGTATACGTAATATCAGCACACATATCAAGTATACGCCACGGTGTACATGAGAAATTCTATTTTGTTACAAATCCATTGTCATTATGTTTAATGAGTTGAACTAGAAGCGCAGTGTAACTTAAATAATGTTTGGGCTTGCAAATTGCATAATATCAAGTATACGCTAAAATATCAAGTATACGCCAAGTATCACATGAGCTGTGAAGTAATTATCTTGAATTATTATGCAATTTATTAAAACTTTATGTGATCCTGTATTAAGGCAAGCTCCCTCAAATCGAATTCCCTTGGAATTAGAAATATTACGTATACGCCAGAGTGAACAAAGTTTCATTAGAAACTACTAACCTTTTAGCATTTTCTTTATTTTCATAATTAGTTATATTTTTATATTAATTTATTTTTATCCCTGCCCACAGGTGCGCGGTCTCACAGATAACAACAATCTGAATTACCGCTCCGATTGCGACAAGCTGCGCGACTCTGCCGCCAGCTCGCCCACCGGCCGTGGTCCCAGCAATTACGGCTCCGGCGGAGGGGCCGGGCTCGGCGGATCCGGTGTTGATGCGATGCGCGACTCACGCGACTCCATGCGCTCCCGCTGCGAACGCGAACTGCGCGACGAGCTAACACAACGCAGCAGCAGCAGCCTGAGTGAGCGCAGCTCGGCGGCAGCAGCAGCTGCGGCAGCTGCAGCGGCGGTAGCTGCAGCCGGCGGAAATGTGAATGCGGCAGTCGCCGCCTTGGGCCTAACCACGCCCAGCGCCGGCGAACGATCTCCGAGCGTGGGCAGCGCCAGTGCGGCGGCTGCGGCGGCGGTGGCAGCTGCTGTGGCAGCGGCCGCTAATCGAAGCGCCAGCGCTGATGCCTGCAGCGATCGCGGCAGTGAGCGCGGTACCCTCGAGCGGGCGGATAGTCGCGATGAGCTGTTGCAGTTAGATTATAGCACCAAGGATAACAACAACAGTAATAGTAGCAGTACCGGCAACAACAATAATAACAACAACAGCAACAACAACAATAATAATAACAGCAACAACAATCGGGAGCGCAACAACAGCAGAGAACGAGAGCGGGAACGAGAGCGAGATCGCGAGCGTGAGCGCGACAGGGACAGGGAGCTGTCCACCACGCCGGTGGATCAGCTGAGTAGTAGTAAGCGCAGACGTAAGAACTCATCATCCAACTGTGATAACTCGCTGTCCTCGAGCCACCAGGACAGGCACTACCCGCAGGACTCTCAGGTAAGAGGCATTTAATAAGGAATTAATTAATATTAAAATATTTTATTCAGAAGTCTGTAAGAACATGGCACTTTAATATCCATTATTAAATTCAATTCAAGTTTGGAGCTTGGTTTCGGTTTAATTGTTTTATTGGCCAGTTCATTGTCCTAGTAATTAAATTGTTGCCGAGTGTGTGTGTTTTTTGTTGCCTTCAGGCAAACCTAAACATTTTTCTGTGCCATTGCTCAGTCATTCAGGAATTTGATATAAAAACCTATGTTTTTTGTGGGTACTTTAATTGCCAGACAATTAAAATTAATTAGAAATTATAGCTCATCAAAACGGGCGTAAAATATTTATTAGTTACAGCGAAAATACTAATTAAATTTGTATGGCTTTTTCTTTACAAATTTAATCATTTAATTTTAAGTTAAAAGTGCCTGAATTTATTTTTCAAATGGAAATATTTTTATAACTTAAAATTTAAAATGTAATGTTTGCAGGAGTGGATAGTACAATTATTGGTTTAATTATTAAAAAGGAACTGCGGGAAAATTATTCATTATGTGTAAATTGAGTTATCGTTTACACATTTTAGCAAACATATTTATTAGGACAGCCGTGGTAGATATTTTAATTTGCATGAAATATTTATTAGGTGTTGAACTTTAGCACCAAAAAAGGTGTCAGGAAAAAAGAAATTAAAACAGTGTTTGTTTATATCGGCTATAATAGGCTTTTGGCATACACACCAGTTGAAGCTAGATGAAGTTTATGTTCATATTATGGACTTGCTGGCATTATACTAAGTTTTTTAAAGCAAACCATATACGTCTTATTGTCTCTACATGGGTATAAAAGTAGCAACACCACTCCCTGGGTTGGCCTTCGTAGCTCCATTGTCATAACTTGCCAAACTTTTCGCTTATCGGGAGTCAGGAGGCAGCGGCAGGCAAACAAGCAAACAATATCAACATTTATGTTTGGCATTTACGTGAAGGCGTAGCGAGCAAGGCACACGCTCGCTCACATGACTGCGCCTATCAGCTGTGGCCAGTGATCTGTGATCAAATAATGCTTCGTTGGTATTTTTGGCAGCTATACCTGGCTCTTATCAGGCGGAGCACAGTTTTGTGGGCTAGGCACGTGCCGCTCTCCCTCACTCTCCTCTCCACGCCACTTTCTAGCTCTCCCACACGTGCTGATAACGATTGCTACTTTTATTCTCTTGCACGAAACTTTGTAAATTGCGCATTATTGTTTGAAATATTTAATAATTTAATATGTTTAGATACATTTTACTAATTAATATTATTTTTATTTTAGGCCAACTTTAAGTCGAGTCCCGTGCCCAAGACGGGCGGCAGCACATCGGAATCGGAGGACGCCGGTGGACGTCACGATTCGCCGCTCTCGATGACCACTAGCGGCCACTTGGGTGGGGGCGGAAATGTGGGCGCGGCTAGCGCCCTCAGCGGCCTGAGCCAGTCCCTGAGTATCAAACAGGAGCTGATGGATGCCCAACAACAGCAGCATCGCGAACATCATGTGGCCCTGCCGCCCGATTACTTGCCGGTAAGTCAGTTGGCCATTTTCAGTCAATAAATAAGATCAGTTTAGATCAGTCGATGAATCTTAATTTTGATTGAATTTCGATTATGATTTTGTTGCTGCATCGTTTAGTTTGTTAAGGTTTTTTCTTTTTTTGAACCGGTTCGATGGTTCCAGCTACTGTACATTCTTGTAAAGCCTTTTTGTTGATCCATATCCTTAACTGTAAGCTAGCCAATTGCAAAATGCTTCCCAATGGGACAGTGGTGTTCAATCTGTCCTCGAGTGGTGTTAAATTTGTATTAAGAAAATCAGAAGCAAAATGGGAGCAGAACGAAGGATTCGTAAATTGCGTTTAATTGAATTTTCCAAATTGGAAGCGGAATATCGGCCAATGAAAAAGAAAGAAAAAATCGTAACAATGCTGCGCCTTAAAAAAAAAGCGTAAAGTAATGTAAAAGTTAAAGTAAAGACTAAAGTAAAGTAAAGTCCAGAAAATCCTTCCTTCTATCAGATCCATGTTTTGCCAACAACATTTTCTTAATCCTGTATGTAGGTAAAAAAGTCCGACGCGTATTTAGGCGGTGCTGGGAACAAGTCCATGCACCAACTGCTATTGCACCAGGCGATGGAAGCCCAGCTGAAAAGCTTGCAGCTCCACTATCAGAATGAGAGCTTGGACACTGCAATGCAAAGATTGCTTCAGCACCAGCAACACCAGGAGCAGAGGGAACAGACCAAGTCCCTCATGTCTCCACCAGCAACTGGAGGAAGTTCCGCCGGCGCTGCGCTTGGAGGCAGTTCTGGTGGAGGCTCGCGGAAAAGCGGGCGTTTTCGAGCCAACTGGCTCTACCAATTCGAATGGCTGCAATACGACGAAAGAGCCAACACGATGTTCTGCAGGCACTGTCGGAAATGGAGTAGCGAACTGGCCGATATACGAACCTCCTTCGTGGAGGGAAACTCCAACTTCCGTCTGGAGATCGTCAACCACCACAACAAATGCAAGTCCCATCGATTGTGCTACGAACGGGAGCTCCAGGAGCAGCAGCAACACCCATTGCCTAGTGGAAGTGGCAACAGCAACGCCAAGCGGCCTTCCCCGGACATCATTACCATAAATGTGGGAAAAGACAGCTCTTAGAGAACGGTCCGCTCACAAATGGATCCAACACAAACCGCTCAGGATTAGCCTTAGGCCTTAGATTTAGTATTTGCTAATCAATAAATGTATGAAATAAAATACACAAAATACCACTTGGCATAATCACGGAAGCATTTTGTAATTGGCAATCGGAAGAAGTTGTCACCTTTTTGTTCAGGTTTTAGACAAGTGAAAGACAATTACTTTACCATATCCCATTTTTCTATTTTCCCAATTTTTTTGTCCCATTAAAGAGCGCTGCTCTGAAGCTCCATGCCGAGGATATGTCAACGTTGCTGTCCCAGCACCCGCTGCAAGCGGCAGACGCCCGGGAAGATCACAACGACACCAAGCAGCTGCAGCTGGACCAGACGGATAACATTGACGGTGAGTAGCAAACGCTGAGCATTGCCATTTAGCCATTTAGTTGCCATAGCCAGAACCGAGCTAGCACCACTACAACTATAACTACTACAAGTAAACCACACACAAAAGAATCTTCTTCTCTCTGAGCTTTTGAAAACCTAACGCACTCGAAACCAAAAACCGAAACCGAAAGAAAATATCTACCTTATGTATCTATATATTGCGTATGTAATTTGTTATTAGCTTTTGGTTGATATACATTTTTTCGTTGTTTAACAAACTTTGTTTCTACCACGCGTTCAACTGTTAGAAACTCAAAGAAATGCGAGATACCCCTACAAACAATTATTATATTGAGAATTTGTATAGAAAATTGTAGAAAGTTCGTAGCTTAACTTCTGTTTCATTCCTCCCCCCGTCCCTTAATAAAAATCTAACCGAAATGAGCAAACTATTCTAATCTAATTCTAAGTAGAGTAAAAATTCCTGGAGATGCCCCCATCTTTTAGATAATATATGTACAAACTAGACTTAAATTGGCGTTTTTAAAACTCAAACTTGTATTCAAATAATCTTAAGATGATTGGAAAACCGATTCCAGTTTTTGCATATATGTTCTGAATGTTCCTGCATGCATATTCGTATCTGTTAAACCCCCCAAAAGACCCCCTTCCACATACTCCAAAACCCTGAGACAAGTAATACTCGTTTAAATTCCCTATTTTGTATGCTTTTGTAAGTACAGTATTTAAAATTTTCCTATGTATTTACCGATATTTGACACGTGGCCTACGCTACGATCCGAATGATAGATCCTAAGAGAAGTAAGACCCATGTGCTAGCTAGAGCAACAGATCAACACCTCTCCTACCAGAAAATCTCTCTATCTCTCTCTGTTTACATGCATATCCTTATTATTTCGTTGTTTGTCGTATCGTATGGTAATCTATATTGATATATATTATATTTAAACTTAAGCTTTTAGGAAATTTTTCCATTGGAATATAGGCTGGGTCGTTGTCCTATGATTGCGACTCGGTTGTTTCTATATGTTTGCCGCATGTTGCATGTTTTACGACGCCTATACATAGACATAATCACCCCCGACACACATTCGATACACTGCCAAACCCTCGACAACACACACATACTGTTATCGTTTACGTATTTACTTAATTTAATTATGTATTATTTAAAACTTATCAATTGATTTCACCATCTCCATGCTTCCATATTTAGTAGTAAGTCAGTTTAAACATTTCTGGAAAATACAAAATTAGTTCATAGAACAAAATGCCTCCGTATTCATTCAAAAACAAACAATTTATGTTAATTAGCTCGATTGGCGAATACATCTACGACAACAAATAAAAACACTTATAAATAATAAAAGATAATCATACAATAAAAACATTTGAAAGTCTTAGCAATTTCATCTTGATTCTGGATTGATGCACAAACACACACACACACAAGCGCGTAGTTATTTCAAAATGCTTTTTTTTTTAAATTATTCACTTTACCTGAATTTTGTTTTCCATCTATAATTTCTTTCTAATTTCTACATGCTTCATTTCGAAACTCAACCAAAATATAAATTATAAAAAAAAAAAAACAAGAAAACCCTTTGAAATTTTTCCAAATCTCTTTTCGTCTTTAATGTTGCAACTTATTGTCTAAGAAATGAAAACGAACCCGAAAAAGCAAGTTAAAAAAAAAACAATTGCCTACTTTTCAGTGTGAATACAACTCAAAAACCGCTTCAAAAATCGATGTTTTCTTTTTTCCGTTATTTCCACACACACATACCCACACAAAGACACACTCACATACCCCTCACAGACACAGATACAGACTCTAATTTTCCTGACTCTAATTTTGGATATTTCTACTAACATTGCTGCATTTATGATTTGATGTGAACAATCCGTTAAACCATATTTTGTCACACTGTTCTTAACGAGATAACCGTAACTGACTGTGTTTTTTTCGATTGGTCTTTGCCAAGCTAACTAAGTGTTTTCCAACTATCTTTCTTTTGCCTATCTCTTTTTACCTCTCTCTCTCTGTCTCTCTCTCTCTGAGCTTAACTGTCTGTGTGTGTGTATGCTTGTATCTGTGTGTGTGTCGCACATATCCTTTAATATTTTATCGAGAGCAGTCCCAACAAAAATGGTAAAATTAAAAGGAGAGAGACAAAACTCGCACATAGGCTCCAGATTGCGCACAAAAAAAAAAACAAAAACGTTAAAAGAATTAATTAAGTTGAAATTAAATCGAAATTGAAATTAAAATTACCTTACAGCTAAAAAAAAACCTGCACTCAACGACCCCCACCCCTCACTACCTTAAAAAAAAAATGAAAAAATATAAAACCGAAAAAGAACTGGAATTTGTCACTATAAATATGTATTATCATAAAATACAAAGCTATAGATACTTGTATAAACTGAATCGACTACATCTAAAAATCTGTTGCAACATTGAAGTACTAAAACGATAGTTCTCCCCGAAAGAGCCAAGAAAAGAACAAACATTCAATACTATGTATGAGAACTGTATTATAATGAATCGAAAATACCTGACTATATGATAAGCCCACCAAAAATTGTTTATGCCACAATATGACACGAACAAAAGTTGTTTAAATTGATTTTGTTTTCTTATGATTTCTCCCAAACCGTTCCACACTGTTCACACTGTTAATTGATTGATTTGCTTTGATGCAAAGTATAATAATTTAGCTGAATTGTTTTCTTAGAGCTATAATGTCCTGCCGAACCGAACCGATGCCGCCTTAGCTTTAAGTCCAGCCTTGATTTGATTTGTTTGGTTTTATATCCACAGACTCTGCCAAATGTATTTTTAAGACCATTGATTTGAATCCACCCCACCACCGATCGAATTGTATATTATGATTTCCAGGCTTAGACAATCCTATTTCCCTGCCGATCAGTTCAATTAAGTTCTTTTCTATTTGTTATTTGTCTTTTGATCACCACACGCATTAAAACACAATGTTTGTTCCGGAATCGAAAAGGAATGGAAATGTCCAGAAACAAACCCATTGAAACCACTCTTGTAGCTGACTTTTGCTCAATTCGTCTTGCATTTCCTATCCCAAAAACATACACATTCACTCCTGATCGCAAACATATTAGGCCTGTTTAAAATATATATTCAAAAAATATACCCAAATATACAAGAAAGGTGGGCCGATTTCTTTTAGAGAGCTTAGAAGACCAGGTTTCCAGATTTGAATCTTTAAAATAAATCTAGAATATTGTCATGTATTTGCTTTTAAAACTATTATTATTTATAGAAAATTATTAGAAAAAAAGTTATAAAAATTATTAGAGGCCCACCTTTTAAGAAAAATATTAAAATTCAAATTTATCCTTCACATTTTATACACAAATATCCCAGTCATGTTTCCTCTTTCCTTCTGTGGCTACTTAGTTGATTTTAGAATTTTTTTCCCACCTTCCGGACACAAAAATTGGCTTTTAGACCACCGAGCGCATGGAATGCAAAAGATGCGTATTCTCCTCGCCACTTCTCTGTCCCACTTTCTCCATTTCTCCATCTCTCCGCCCCCTTCAGCTCCCACCCCCACAGTGATGACGCCTAATATGAACCAAGCAAATGTTTGCAGGTCGCGTCAAGTGTTTTAACAGTAAGCACGAGGATCGGCATCAGGATCGCGATAGGCTTATCGATGAGGATGAGGATCGGGACCATGATCGGCATCGGAATCGGCACCGGGATGGAAGCAAGCATCCCAGAATTGATGTGGAGGAGGAGCCTGACCACGAACATGACCAGGATCGAGAGGATATCGAGGAGGCAGCTTACCACACCGCGCCTCCGAAATATAGAAGGGCGGTGGTGTATGCACCCCCGCCGCCTGATGAAGAAGCTGCTTCCGGTTCCGGATCCGGTTCTGATATCTATGTCGATGGTGGCTACAATTGCGAGTACAAGTGCAAGGAACTTAACATGCGCGCCATACGCTGCAGTCGCCAGCAGCATATTATGGCCCACTATCCGCCACACCACCCGCACCACCATCGATCGCTGATGGATTGCCCAGCGGAGGCGGCCTACACACCACCGGCCACAGTCGTTGGCGGCAATCCGGGCTATCTGGCCAGCAATGGATCCGTGCAGCAGTTGGATTTGTCCAGCTATCATAGTCACCACCCGCCACCACCCATGCCCATTCCACCACCGCCCACTCATGCCCAAAACTCGCCCCACTATCAGAGCGCATCTGCATCGGTGACCGCGACAGGATCAGGCGTATCCGCTTCGGCTTCAATAACTACCACGTCCGTCTCCCCCCAACCCAGTTCCAGTGGATCGAGCGGATCCACTACCTCCTCGGCAGCAGCAGCCGCTGCGGCGGCGGCCAATCGGCGGGATCACAACATCGACTACTCAACCCTGTTCGTTCAGCTGTCGGGCACCTTGCCAACACTGTATCGGTGCGTGAGCTGTAACAAGATCGTTTCGAACCGCTGGCACCACGCCAATATCCACCGGCCCCAGAGCCACGAGTGTCCTGTTTGTGGGCAAAAGTTCACCCGGCGGGACAACATGAAGGCCCACTGCAAAATCAAGCATGCGGACATTAAGGATCGCTTCTTCAGCCACTATGTACATATGTGATCACTTCTCTAGGCAGGCAGACCGAAGCGGGAACTATAAATTGAAATCAAAAGCAGAGAATGAAAAGGTTTTCAGACTAATTAGTAATCAAGAATCAAGCAACGTATACGTAATATAATGCAAGTTAGAGTGAGGAGCCAACAGTCATCAGTTGGATGTACATCAATATCTATTTATATATATTTATATACAACCTTATATAAACCTATGCTAATCGTAGTTGATTTCAAGACTCTGAACTATCTATATTGTTAAATCTTTGAAACCTCTAGATGCTTTTTTTTAGAACACTAGCAAACCAAAAAAGAAAAACAAGAAAAGAAAGAAAAAAAAATATTTATCGATTTAGTAATACCGAGACCAGTACTCAGTGGCAGGAAACTTTGAAAAGTATTATATGTAGAATTCCAATCGATTTCCGCGTCAGTTATTATTTTATTTATTTACTTAACATGTGCTGTAGTGAATGTTGACTAATTTTTGTTCGTGTCATTTTGTGCCATATTAGCTAAACTCTTTTCTAGTCCTTAGGGCCTTAAGGTCAAAACAGAAACTAAATAAAAGTATCAACAAATAAAGGAAACTGCTCCAGTTAAACGAGTAGGGCAGGCAACAACGAGACTTTAAAAGGCAAGACGTCGGGCTGAACTTTATCGGATTCTCTCTCTATTATAATCTATGAAAGAACTAAAAGATTGTCTTGTTTTTTTCGAAAATTGGTTTTAGCAATCCATTCAAAAGAAAATAAAATCCCGGACGGCATCCAATTTCGAATCCATTGGCCAGAGCCCCAAAATAAAAGCAATGGTTTCTGAAATCGGACGAGCCTCCGATTAATATAATATCTTTGGCAAACACCCACCGAAATTGATTAGTGTTGCTTATTAATAATTTAATCAACAGTTGAGGATTTCAGTGCTTTGCTAAAGAGCCACTTAAATCAAAAAGAAATAAGAAATGTACTTAAAAGCAATAGAAACCAATGAAGCAATGAATCCACTTAATTAATACTTAAATAAAATAATATGAAAGTACACATATGTAAAACAGATAAATCAATCTTTAAAATCTTTAACTTTACTTAATAAATCTCTTTCGAATCAGATTCCAGTTCTTTTCATTAAAAAAAAAAAAAACAAAACAAAACAATTATTTCGTTGGTGAATTAAACCCTCATCCCTAGGTACTAAAAACAAACAAACACATTAAATAAAACGAACCCGATTCATAATTATATTTGAAATAAAAAGAAACAAAACAATCCAAAATTTAAATAAAAATTTAAACATCAAGCGCACTCTCTTAACGGTAAGTTGAAATTTCTAAGATCTATTTAAGCACAAATACTTCCCCCGTTTAATTTTAGGCTTATGTTATAACTAAGTTAAATATATTTGATTTATGTCTTCTTTATTTACAACAAAAGCTACAAATTCGAACAAATCTAAAGAAAACGAAAAAAAAAAAAACAGGAATTGGCCAAACGATTGAAAATTTGATTTAGTTACTTAAACTTTTTAAACGAAACACTTGCCTCTACTCACTCACTCACTCGATCTACTATCTTACTCTATAGCTCTATTTATCTCTCCCTCTTAAATCAGTCTGTCTATCTCTTACTGTCTTGATCTCGCTACTTTTATTAATGTATGCAGTCTGTTTATGGCGAGCATCTAAATTTTTTAAATTTAAATGTTTTGACAGGCAGGAGGGGTGTTGAATTGAATGTGTTCGATGTCTTCTCTTATCGATGTTGCTGCGCTACAGTTTAGTCTTCATCCGAAATCAGTCATATTAATTATTATTTATTCGATTGTCTCATTGTTTTTAACCTCATCTGCGTTTTTTGACCCCCAATGACCCTGTCCTTCCCCCTTCTCTCACTCTCTGTCTCTGTCCAACTTATGTACATTCACCAAACAACCAACACCACCCCGCCACTTCGCGGAAAATTAAACAGTGACAAAAAATTAGACACTAATACGGTTCTTGGGCTCTCTTCACAAAACAAAAAATTAACAACGAAGCTGAAAAGAATACCAGACTGAATCAATTCAAGCGATCATATTAATTAAACCAACCAACCGAAGAATAAAACATTATTTTAAGTGTTAAACCCCCATCATTTGCACATACATGCCTCCATATTATTTGGTTTGGGTCGCTCCAGTTGTTCCCTAATTCTTACCGATTATTGTAAATAATTTCCTTGAGCATATTTTAAGTGAATCGTTCCACTTCAGAGACGATTAATGATTTAATTTAAACCATCATTATTTGTGTGGTAATCATTTCCCCCACCCCCCCGTTCAAGTGCTGTACACATTTCTCATGTTTTCTCAATATCCATGGAAAAGTAGTGAACGAAAAACAAATATTTAATTTTCAACTGTATTTATTATTTATTTGTCGATTTTTTGGGTGTAACAAAATTTGATTGCGAAAATTTGCTGTATAATTTCCCCAAGAAGAGTGTTCGAAACAATGACACTTCAATAGTTGGCTTTTAATTTTGAACAAAGCAACCCAAAAACGAAAAAAAAAAAAACAAAAGAAACCCCACCTTACCTTCCGTCTCAGGAATATGGGAAAAAGAGAAATTTGATTTAACCAACATTCGTTTCAGTTATCATATACTCCATGGCAAAAAAGAAAAAGAAATTACGAATAACACACACCAGAAACCACACACATTACATACACATACAAACACACACACACACAAAGACTCTGAAAACCATCTAATTATACAGTTTAAGAATTATTATAAAAATGATTTTTCTGTTTCTGTGAATCACCAACAACAACATTGTTTTTCTCTTCTTTTTTTCTTTGCGCGTTTAATCGAACCGATTAATAAATCCGAATAAAATCGATACCGAATACCGAATACTGAAACTGAAACAATATGAAATTGCTAATGCCAATACCATCGAATCGAATAAAATATTGAATATTAATTACGCAGGCTCTAAGGCCTGGCACATGCGGCTCACGTTCGAGCGCCTCTCGGGCGGCTGCAACCTGCACCGCTGCAAGCTATGCGGCAAGGTGGTGACCCACATCCGGAACCACTACCACGTCCACTTTCCGGGCCGCTTCGAGTGCCCGTTGTGCCGGGCGACGTACACGCGCAGCGATAACCTGCGCACCCACTGCAAGTTCAAGCATCCCATGTACAATCCGGATACGCGCAAGTTCGACAACCTTATGTCCTCCGCTGCCGCCGCCGCTGCTGGGGCGTCAGCCACGCCCACGGCCAGCCAACTGGCGGTGGCATCGCAAGCGGCAATGGCGGCAGCCGCCGCAGCGGCCTTCAACGCGGCGCAACAGCAACAACAGCACCAGCAGCAGCAACACCAGCAGTCCCAGCAACAACAGCAACAATCCCAGCAGCAGCAATTGCAACAGCACGCCCATGCCCTGGCACAGCAGCACATGTTGCATCAACAGTTGCAACCGCAACACCATCAGCAGCAGCAGCATAATGCCACAAGTGAATGATATAGTCAGTACATGGGCTGGAACTATGGATCCTGGCGCCTCGATGATTTTAACCTCAAGCAGCAGCACCAACAGCAGCAACATCATCCCCAGCAGCATCGCAAGTCTCAGCCTTTTAGCTTTTATGCACGCGACTACTACTACCAACAGCAACAGCAGCAGCAGCAACAGCAACAACAACACAGTTCCCTAAGCAACGGCAGCATGCGACATCAGCAACAGCACAGACGACACCAGCAGGAGCAGCAACTACAGTCGATCATCATTGACGAGAGCGACGACAATGATATAGATGAGGAGCATCAGCAGCAGATGAGGCTGAATTTCGAACGCTATATGGAGCAGCTGAAGCAGTTCGCGCCCTACGATCACCAAGAAACTTTGTGCAATAGCAACACCAATAATAGTAACACAAACAAAAACAATAACAGCAGCAACAACAGCGATCCCACAAATGCCAATCAAATGGAAGCTACTACAACTACTACTAATAGTAACGATAATGCTAATAATAATAATAGTTATGCTAACAGTACTAGGAATTACAACAAAAGGCAGCCGTAAGCAGAAGCAACAAGGAGAAGCAACATGCAACAACAACCAATTGATACTCAAAGAAACAATTTTACCGAATAAGATCCTTGAAACAATGTTGAAACAGTTTATGGGTAAGCCAAATTAATTTGTCAATTATGTAGGCGAAAAGGAGGAATCAAGCCAGCTGCGTAGAAACGAAAAAGGAATCTAATGCTGATCTGTGCAGGAAGCAACATACATATATTGTCATGGTTTCAACTAGATACGGATGTTGCAGTTGCAACCGTCGCACAAGCCCACATCCACACGCACTTTATACCGTATAGTAAGAGAATTTATTCTTAATGAAATTTTAATTGTAAAGCTAAAAGGGTTTCCAAGGCAGCTAGGACGAGGGTTGATAATAATCTGGAAAGTAAAATTAAAGAAGAAAAAAGGTTTTAATAAGTAGCACTCAAATATTTACAAGTAAAAAACAAGAGAAGATACTATAAAGTATACTAATTGTATTTCAACAACTACTCCTATGTGGAATTACAAATTTTACAAACAATTAAAATCGTTGGACCTGTCAGACATTTGTGCCAAAATCTCTCTTGGTGGTAGTGCCAACATCCTTGGCTGCACTCCCTCTCTTTGCACCTGTTCGTTGTTGCATTTAACACTAATATGTGCACTCAGACACTCACAAACATACGCACACAAACACCCACAAAGAAAACACACACTAACCCACCCCGAAGCCACTCTGATACTCTAGAAAAGTTAGGAGCGAACTTTGAAGACATTTTAAACAAGAGATTTCTATGCTGCTAACCATTTAAATGTTTTAAATAAATGTATAATTAATTACGATTACGATAATTGTCGTTTTGGTGTTAAAAACACGAACACAACAACCCAACCAGAATAACAAAAAGAATAACAAGAAATGTAAAATAGTATAACAGAAGTATACAGTTTAATCAATATTTATAACGAAGAGACAAGTAATAATATTCAATTGAAATTTCTCTGCATACATGTATCTATATCTATGATGTACAAATCTGTGCGTTTGTCGATGATAATGGACCTTTGAAGACATGCCCTAATCTTAGAAATGCAGTTTTAAACTAATCTAATCCGAGCTAAACTAATTCGCTGATTACGGATACTAAACTAATGTTAATTTATTTACAACCATTTTTAAAAAGTGTGCGAATGAGTCTCGAACAGAGCGATTGTGGTTGATCCAATCCGATCTGATGTATTATAGTTAGCGAGCGATCCTCACCGATCCAGATCCAGTTGGATCAGTGCATGTGGCCGAGTTTGTTATCCAGTCTATAAAAAAAATCTATTAAAGACGCAGTTAAGGCGTGAGTTAATCTTAATTTTTACAGACTCCTCTTACGGTGTAAATATGATTGATGATTCTCCCACGATTTCTGCTAGTTAATGTACATTTAAAACAGTTTTTTTTATAATTTGTTGTTGTAAATTGATTGCCAAATCCCGAAATATTGGTGCGCACACAAACACACAGACATATGCATCTATGCAAAAAAAAAAAGAAATAAGAAAACTAAAAAATAAAACACAAAAAAAAGCGAACACGCAACACACGTCTATTTGCCTAAAGAATTAATGCATAATTCTATTAAATATATATAGTTACATATAGTTATATACACATATATTCATAATATTTATTTGTTCTACTTTTTAACATGAAATGTTTAGTAATTAAATTTACATTATTAATAATTCTACATGAAATACTGCCCCTGACTTAATGTTTGTTTAATGTTTATTTTTAACGCTGTTTTGTTAAACAAAAATTTAAGAAATTTATCTATATATGATGTGATAACTATAGTAAAACTAAAAACCACACTCATACACACATACACACCCACAAAAACACACATACACACACACACACATTACAAATTGAAATTATGTTAATTAAGCAGGAGAATAGAGAGAGTTGAAGTTTTTATAAAAACGCAAGAAAGTAATCATTAATTTGTGTGGTATGCAAAATGGTGCTAAATCCAAATATACTTTAAAGTATAATGAGTAGGACGAGAAGGGAGAAATACAAAGGGAGTGGGAATGGAGCAAAACCAGCAAAAGGAGAAGACAGCTTTCTTTGAATCGTATCGTATGTGCAATATGACTAGTTTTCGTTTAAGGAACAGGAAGTTGACGAGACCACGCAAAAGCAAACCATTTAAATTATTCATAGCAAAATAAATGAAGAAAAAAAAACACAAAAAACAAAAATAATAAATTGGAAAAATATGTGTAAATAGAGAGCGGTGCTGGACCCACATTTAAATATGTTTGTGGTAAGCGCCATTTAGATATTCTCCAAATTTCACAAAATGGGGTAAAACAAGGATATATGAATGCAAATATATGGGGGAAAACACCGCTAGAAAACTAAATAAATGTTAGCATATCACTATAAATATGATTATAAATAAATATAAAAATCTGATATAGCAGCAGACAAAAGAGCAGTTAGTTAATGAGAACTTTTCGCTACAATTTCTGTGTCTATTTACAAATAATTGTCATAAAGCTTATCAATTATCGAACACACCACCCACACCCCACCACCCACAATCCACAACCAAACACATACACAAGCCCACAAAATACACTGTCTTATTTATTTTTGTGCCTTTTTGAACCGTTTTGACTTCTGCCCTTGATTTGGATTTTGACTTTGACTTTGTTTAACCAATTTTAACAGCATTTTTGCAGTCGATGAAGAGATGTTGAAGTTTTAATTTTAATGACGTGCTAGTTTCAATGTAAACTTAGTTTAATCTAATTTTTGTATTAATAAATGCAATACAAACTATTTTTAGTTTTATTTATAAACAAAACAACAACAGCGGCAGCAACAACAAGAAAGTTAAAAACAAAAATATATAAAATAGAAAAGCGCAGAAAAAAAAATGGAATCAGTTTAATTAACGTTAAGCAAATTGAAGCAAGTCCACAAAATGCTTGCAGCATTTGTTACAATTTATATATATACATATAAATATATATTACAATATTTTTTAAAACGATTTTTAATAAACATTCTATCTATTATGGCAGCCTTTCAATGAAAGAGATTGAATTACTAAAAAAATATAAACCGTAATAAAACATATATAACATTAACTGAAGAACAGGCAGACGAACCAATCTCACACCCAGAAACCCTCACTGACAGACGCAACACACACACACGATTTAAACAAAAACAAAAGAATCAAAACTAAATCAAATAAATTGAATTTTATGGAAACAAAACTAAATGGTGATCACTTATTCCTTATTATTTTTTGATCCTCTGACTTCGATATCGGAATATTGAAGCGACGCTTCGAATTCCGCTCTGCTGTGCGCTTTGAATTGTGCTTCCAAAGATGTTAGGGGTGCCCATGAAAAGTCGAACTAATGTCTAAGAAACTATATTCCAAAACACTCTCACACACACACACACACCTATGTCTACACACATGCGCGCCCACACCCACACACATAAAACAAAACACATAGAGAATTTTCAAACCTCGGCCCAATTTCCTGTTTTTTTTTAATTTATTTAAATTTGTTAATCTTCTTTGAATATTTATGAAAACCTTAGTTCTATAAACTAAATGTATGTGGATTTATTATGTATCGATTTCAATTGAGTTTCAGCCTTAAAATCGTTAAGTTTAAGCCAAAATGATCTTCGCACAAATGAGTTACACCCGAAAAATAGCATTTAATGAAAATGTGCGACAGAGAAGACTCAGAGCAGCTAAGTCCTTGATAATTTATCATTTGCTCATCAACATTTGTGCTATAAAATATATTTATATAAACATGATTCTATCAGTACATCTTTATGTATGCGTCGATTGTGACTAATTTCATTTGTATAAAATTAATGAAAATTAAATATGGAAAATCCTTAAACTGAATTTTTTAGGACCAAACGGAGGCATTTTATAAGTTATTTTGTAAACCAAAAGTGCGCGCCAAAAATTCGCAATAATTACGAACTTCCTGTTACAAAATTTGTTGCCTACTTTTGCGTCGCACTTCACAAAAATATATTTTCCAAACGGTTAGACACACAATTTATATTTAATCATTTCAATTATTTAGTAAAACAAATGAAAAGGAAGAATATTTCAATTGCACGCTGAAATATAGGGAGGCAGAATGATCTGATGCGAAAGTTTGATGAGTTTATTATGATTTGATTTGTGTTAGACACACTTTTATGTATATTCTCCGTTGACCTAAGTTGCTTGATTGTAGTTAGTGACGTTTGTTTGTTTTATTTATTGTAATTCTTTAGTACCTCCTAGTTTAGTTTGATTATTTTTTTTATTAAGCCGCCTAAGTAATTTATTTATAATTTGCTCACAAAGTGAAACTCTACCTATCTCTGTCCCAAGCCGTACATCTACCTCTGTTTGTCTCCCTCTCTATCTCTCGCTCTCGCTCTGTCTCACACACTCACTTCTACACCACTTTCCCCACTATCTTTGTCTATGATACCAAAAAAAAAAAAACAAACAACAATTTAGAAACCAATCAAAAACCAAAAAAACAAAAGAAAAATTCTATTTCTCTGGGCTGATTTTCGTCCCGCTCGACGGGCTGTTGTGTGTTCTGTTCTTCTCTTTCTCGTTCTCGAACCGCAGGCAGCAGCGCCCGCCATCACCTATCGACCCCGCTGTCGACCTCGTCGTCGGCCTCGCCCCCGCCGCCCCCTTTCGGGATGCACCTGTCGGCGGCTCTGAAAAGCGAGTATCCTCTGCACTACATCCGCGCCGCCGGAAACGGCCACAGCTATCCCGCTGGCACGCCTCCCGCCCATGGCTACAATCAGGGAGCTACGCAAAATAGTGGATCCGGAGCTGGAGGTGGATCAGGTGGTGGAAACGGTGGAGGAGGTGGAGCGGCTGGAGGTCACAACTCACATCACACCATGTCCTATCACAACATGTTTACGCCGTCCCGCGATCCGGGCACAATGTGGCGGTGCCGGTCCTGCGGAAAGGAAGTTACCAACCGTTGGCACCACTTCCACTCCCACACCGCCCAGCGCTCGATGTGTCCATACTGTCCGGCCACCTACAGCAGGATCGATACGCTGCGTTCGCACCTGCGCGTAAAGCATCCTGACCGCCTGCTGAAGCTGAACTCGTCCATTTAAGGGCGTGGTAGGGGCCAGAGTACAGCCCACCATCGCTATTACTATCAGCAACATCAACATCAACAGCAACAGCAGCAGCAACACCGGCAGCAACAGCAACACCAGCAGCAGCAGCAACAGTCACACCAGCAACATCAACAACAAGTTTATTACAACTATAGCAACTATAGCCCCTACAGTCACAAATACAGCTACTTCGATAGGAAGAGTTTAATGTAGGGTTTTAAGAAGGATTTGCATTTGCATCTTCTCGCATTTAGTCGTCTGTACATTACCCACAGCTACCCAAGCAATAACCCAAACTAGTAGAACCGAAGATGCTAAAACTTAATCACATAAACACACATTAATGATAATATTAACTTTAACTTTGACACAGTCGTCCCATCAATTTATAGATGTATACAAGAGAAAATGAAAGAAACTATATAATGCTATATAAATGTGTATAACTAAAGAATATTAGGAAAAGGTTTCAGTTGCTAACTAAGATTAAAATGGAAAAGGCAGCGTACGAAGTTCGGGGTAGAATTGATGTAATCATTTTTTAAAGCTAAAACAAACCATTTCGAAGGTTTCTAAATGTTGTTTCCTAAAAACAATTTTAATGTAATAATTATCAGTAATGATAGAGGAAAGTCGAAGCAGAGGAATCACTTTTGGGCTAATTAAGCCAACGGGATCACCACCGAAGCAGAATCAGTGGGGTCACCAGGAGGATAAATACAACACAGCAACAGTCACCCACAACTACTACTCATACGAAGGTCACATTAGGTTTTAGTTTATTATACTATTTAGAGCGTAGCGTTAATCAATATGTTCTGCAGAGTATGCGACGGACGAGGGCTACTCAACCAACTACAAAGAAATTTTCATATACCTCAAATGCATTTCAGTTTTATTGTTGATTGCTTAATTTTAATCTATGTAGACCGTTAGCACTTACACATAAAACTACCATATAAACATGTATGTTATTTTAATCGGTTCCAATTTTATAGCCAATAGTTTACAAATGTTTTCCTCTTTTTTTTGTTTGTGTTCCCGAAATTTCTTATTGTGTCCTATAATTTAAGTAAAAGGTTTTAGGCTTAGTTCGAACCACTTGAACCACCTCATTTTCTTTTTAAGCTTGTTTATATTTATGGTCAAATTTTTATTTAGTTTAATTACACACCCGTATAAGAAAATCGATATGGCGCCTTCGCAAGTAAAAGATCATATCACGAAAATTAAAAAAAAAAATGAATGAAAAGATAAAAATTATTTGTAAAATTGCTTAACTGTCTGCTCAATTGGCAAGGAATCGGAAATTTAAAAATTAATTTCGACTAAAATTATCTACTGTCTTGCTTCTTGAATACAATAACCAAAACGTCCCCGCAGAGACGGCAAAAGTAATTAATTTTAAACATTTTGTGATAGACAAAATTATGTTTCGGCACAAAATAAAAATCAGCTATAATAAAATAAAATAAAATATAAAATTCAATGTGATATTTTCGGCACAAAACTTTACATAAACGACTAATGAAAAAAGAAAAGAATATAAAAAAAATGAATAGAAATAAAATATCAGAGGGTTAAAGCAACATTTGGATAAGGTTGCTCGCCCTTTGAATATTTATTTAAGAAAAGATTTTTGTTATAGATTTATTCAAAATTGTTATGTTTCGGTCCAAAGCACAAAATGTATAAAATTACTTCCTAGTTATCATTTAAAATTACTTTAACTTTAACTTTAAAATCTTGATTGATTTCCTAATATTAAGTTTCGTGCTCTGTTTCATATCCTGTATACTCAGAGCTTATAATTTTATTTAGTTTTACGTGAATTGAGTTGAGAAACTTTAAGCCAATAAATTACCACAAAATTAAAAACAACAGAAACAGCACAGATGTTAAGAAAAACCACTACTACACACAGATTTATGTACCAAAAATATAATAAATATGAAATTATACACAAAAAAACAAAACAAAAAATACAAAATCGAATGAAATCTAATGCAGCAAAAAAAACCAAAAGATACCGTACTACATAATGTTGCAAGGAACGTAAATGGATTTTTCTAAAATTTTATTCCATAACTAAGCATAAATCGTAAACAAAATATTTTTATACATCCATCTTGTAATCGGTCGAATTGAAGGACAGTCGCCAAACGATCCTGGGGCTGGAGGGTTGCTCCGCGGACTCCGCACTCCGGACTTGGATTTAAATCACAGATCTAATGTTGGTCCACTCAAATCGCGTAGAATGGCAACACACACAGCTGCGAATTGAACATTATTTTTGCTCTACACTTAACTCAATTAATCAATATGCAAATACAAATCCATTTGTAAATGTGTGGATGTGCGCACACAGCACAGCAATGGCAAATATTATTAACAGTTTTTCGTCGTCTACCAGCTTAAATAAATCAATCCATAAAGATCTATATATACCAAGCGAAATATATATTTCAAATTTATTCAAATTAAAATCAAAATATAATTCACTAGCAGCATTTAAATGTCAAGCAAAACCAAATAAAATTTATGATTATTATTATTACATATATCAATACCACTCGTTTTATGTTTTTGCCCTTTACGACCTCGTCCCTTTTTGGAAGCACAATTCACTTCGCTAGGTGGGGGACTCAGTTTGGGTTCGGGGGCTTTGTTTCAGGGGTCAACCTTTAAATTTTCAGGCAAATTCAAGGATGTAATTCGCATGCTAGGTAACCATGTGCGGTTAGGTAAGTAGGGTAAGTACGGAAGAAAACTAAAAATAAGTATTTAAAAAATTAATCAAATCAAAAAAGTATTTAAAATTATAGTTGTTAAATTCATCTCAAAAAAGAAACCATAGATGAAAAATTATAAAATCTTATAACCGTGTAAACTATCCACAACCAAAATAAAAACCAATCAATCAGTTATTGGAATAAAATGTTGTTTGAACTACTTTATGTTTTTTTACTAAACTTTTTACTTTTTTTTTTACTTTTTTTACTAAACTTTCAATTTTTAACGTTTAAATCATCTATGTAACTTTTGAAGTTTAAGATAAAAAATTATATTTGATTTTGCGTAAGTTTGTTTTCTGTTTCGGAGAAAACTACAATACTGTATACTAAGAAATAATTCGATTAAATAGATAAAAATACTGCGAACAAGAGCCTAATAATGTTTTTCGATAAAATAGAATGAAATCATTTCTTGTATTTAAAGACTTCATTCAAAAGTACCGCCATATTTCCAAGAGTTGCCACACCGTTTTTCAGACTATCGTATCTTAATAAAGTTCCATCTCTAAACACAAGAAAAATGCCATACCACAAAGATGAATGGTATTTTTCCAACCATTCCAAAAAAACACAATATTGGCAAGCAATAATTTATTTTGTCCATTTATTTGAATTCCAATGGGTGTTTGTGCTTTGCGACTCAGTTAAGAAAAACTACACCGTCAGTATTTTAGAATCGTAAAATACCAAAATCAAACATATCGATGATTTTCCATCTCTAACAGCCCGCTTTTTCGCAAATACACCTCCACTTTGCTAGTGTGCGTGACCAGATAAAAGATAAAAGGAAAACAGACGAGGAAATACGCGGGAAGTGCAGCTAAAACGCCAGAAATTTCACGCGCAACTATTAGCCGAAATAAACAGCGTAAGTGGGGCTGAAGTGCGGACCCTATTTGGCGATAAATGCAAAGCGTTGTGCACCGAAAATTTTCGCATAAATTTGTGAAATTTGTATGCGTCTGTGACCCTGTATGTGTGTGTGTGTGTGAGTTCTGGTGTTGAAAAAATCTATCTCTTCGCACGCATTTCACCCCCCGTTTTTGCGTATTCATTTGATATCTCCCCTCTCTCTGGGTATCATCTGTGAGTAGTGAGTGGGTATGTGTTCTTTGCTTTCGTTTTTTAATTCTTTGTTTATATTTACGTATAGTTTGTTTGGCTGCGTATTATTATTTGTTATTGTTGTTACCCGACGGCGGATGCTCTTCCCGATGTGATTTATTAATAGCGTTTATAAATAGTACTCTCGTTCTCAGAGAGCGGCCCGACGCTCCCCAGCTCCGCACACACAGTCGTTAATCAAAGTGCCATAATTTTTTACGACCTGCCAAGGCCCACCATCCTAACCCTTCGGATAGACCGTGGAATGGCAAGGAATACCTCCTTTCGGAGGGCATATTGCGCAAATAATTGCAAACAAATTATTTTTTAGAAATTCAATCAGCTGGAGAAGAGCTTTTTTTTACAAAACAGACCAATTTCAAGGTGAAAACATGGGTGTTTTGTTAAGAAATGGAATTAATAGCCACTTAGCCACATATGTCGCACTTCGTGGAGCGCAATTACTTTTTATGGATTTTGCGACTTACATGTGTAATAAAATGTTAAAGGTCTGCTCCTGGGGATTGTTATTTCAAAGGTTACTTTTCCAATAATTATTAAAATATATGGAAAAATTGGTTAAACAGAAATCAGTACTTCGTACTTCCCTCGTTGAATATTACACCTCCTACGGGATGATGTCTTGATTGCTCCGTTCATAAATTTGACGTAAATTGCCTTATTTAGAACGGCAGGCAGGCGGGCACTAGGCACCCACATAAATATGTACAGATCTGAGATCTCCACCCGCAATTCCACCTTCTCGATCTGGATCTCCTCTCACTGGTGGCTCTCCACCTTCGGCCAGAGATGTTCTTCGGCCAGTTGATTTTTGGCGCCCGTGTGGATCGGTCGAGTGGCGGCGGAAAATTGTTCGTTTGGCCTTTGGAAAATGTGCCGTGCAAAGGCGTGTGTTTATTTTTAGCCAACGTGCTGATTTCCACACTCCCAGAGCTCCCCCTAGCTGGTATCGAGAATCGACAACTGCCCAACTAATTGCACATCATCTTCCGCTGGAAATACTCTCAAAACTCTTCTGGTCTTCTGGCCGGACATCCATGGATGCGGTTATATAATCCCACAAGAGATACCAGATCGAAATGCCAAACAAATTTCAGAGGAAAGTCTCTCCCATGAGCGGGGGAGGAGTGGCAAGGGCCTCCAGCGTCTCCTCCTCTCCCAGCAATCAGCCGCGGAAGCGGGTGAAGCGCTGCTGCCGCAACTTCGTCACCTTTATGTGCACCCAGGTGGGTGTGGGCGCCCTGATCGTGATCTACGCCATATGCGGAGCCTTCGCGTTCATGAACATCGAACGGCAGTTCATCGACGGAACGGCCGACCAGGTGCTGGAGATGCGCCAGAACTGTTCCCAGCAGCTGTGGAGCATCACGGAGAAGCACAACCTGATCGACCGTCGCAAGTGGTCGGAGGACACCAACGCCGTGCTCCGGGACTACCAAGCCCAAATAGCCGATGTCATCAAACAGGGCTATGTGGGCAGGAGCCCTGAACAGATTTGGAGCTTCCCGGCGGCCCTTATGTTCTGCCTATCGGTCATAACCATGATTGGCTATGGAAACATGGTCCCAAGAACGCCCTGGGGCAAGGGATTCACGGTGATCTACGCCAGCATCGGTATACCCTTGTACATACTGTACTTCCTCAACATGGGACGGGTTCTGGCCAGGTCCTTCAAGTTCCTCTACCGCTCCATGCACGACTGCACCCAGGAGCATCCGCACTTGGACCGCCTGGACGCTCTGGAAGGCGGTGTTAGCCTGCCTCGGAAGAAGATCATTGTGCCCTCCACTGCCTGCCTGTGGGTGATATTCTTTTACGTGCTCACTGGCACCGTCATGTTCGCCAACTGGGAAAGGTGGAGCTTCCTGAACAGCTTCTACTTCTGCATGACGTCGCTCTGCAAGATCGGCTTTGGGGACTTTGTGCCGGGGGCATCGCTAACCACTGCTGCGGATGTTAACGCAGCCACTCAGAAGCTGCAGGAGGACATATCCGCCGATCCGAACGAGCTGGCCCAGCTGCAGTCCGTGGCCGCCGACCAGCACTCGAAGCTGGCCATCAATTTCGTGTACATGCTGCTCGGCATGGGACTAGTGGCCATGTGTCGGAACCTAATGCGAGAGGAGGTCCGGGTGAAGCTGCGAGAGATGCGCGAGGACGCCAAACTCTGCATGGAGGACACGCGGCTGCGTTTTGTGGGCTGCTGCGGGAGTCCCCGGGATGGCTACGATAGCGACTACTACTAGGGTTTAGCAAAGACTTTAGGTACCTTTAGGATTTTTATTTTGTTCTATTAGTTTCGTTACAAGATCGTTTAGTTCTTCCGTCATAAGCGGCAAGCGCCCGCCCGTCTACAATTGTTCTCTACTAAAAGTGTCTCATTGCTTCTCATTGCACTTTCCAAGTCTCTCTACTCTACTGACCCATTTCGCTTCGACCACTCAGCTCATCATTGATCAATTCCTGCAACTGCAAGAGCGGATTCGAAACTTCGAGGGCATGCTTGGCGGCGGCAGCGGGGAGCGTCTGTGCACGCCAAGCACTTCGGCCGGTCCCTTCCGCATCTTCTCCGTGGCCGGCTTCCAGAATCGGGCCAATGACATCGTCTACTGTCCGCCGATTGTACGCCAGCAGGCGCAGCACGTCCCCGAAGACTCCACGGCCATCATCTACTTTGGTGGCGACGTCCAAGACTTTCCGGAGAGCATGGAGACGAACCGCGACAGCAGGGGCTACATGAAGTACAACCTTGAGAACTCGGCCATCTTGCTGCGCGAGGCATTCCCCAGGTCGCACATCATCGTTATCCGGCCAGTTCGGTTAGTCTAATATAAAATATTAATAAATATTTTATTAATTAATTGTATTATTTGAACAGCATGGAGTTTAAGACATTCAGCTGCTTTGACAACTTTGTGAGGGGCAACAATGCTGGTGTTCCGGATCATACTCCAATGAATCATGCCCTACAGCACCTGGAAAAGTATGTATTATTATCTGCTCTCTAGATATTAGATCTAATAATTTTTTTTGGCTTTCAGGTTGCTACAAAACCTATCGCAACGCCTGATCTCCATACCCGAGAACGAGATACTCGATCAAGCGGCTCAGGCGGCGGCAGCTGCGGCGGCTGTGGCTGCTGCTGCTGCGGCCGCTGCTCTGACCCTCTCCAACGCCACCGTCAACGCGGAGTCCAACTCGCAGTCCTCACCGGGCAATGACAGCAGCCAGGACATGGACATTGATATCCTGCAGGTGCAGGAGAACGTCACAGTTGATGCGGACGGTGCGGTTATCTTTCCGATTGTCGGAAGCGATGCGGCCGAGTTGGTGAACAATGTCACCGGAAATAATGGCAACAGCCACCAGGAGCAGGTCAACAACCACCAGGAACAGGCCAACAATCAGGCACAGAACGCGGCGGCCATCAAGATGGCTTCAACAACAACCACATCCAACAATATCGAGCACCAGAACAATGATTGCAGCACGGGGCAGACGAGGCAGGCTTCAGTTGTCAGTGCGAGCCCAGCAGCCACTACTTCGGGCGCAACGGCAACGGTCACCAGTGATAGCAATCCGTTGTGGTGGCGGGAGAACCTAAACCTGGACAAGTCGAAGCTAGTTCTGATTGGCTTCAGCAAGGGCTGCGTCGTTCTCAATCAAGTGAGTGGCTTTTGGTTCGTTTAGAGATGGAGTACTTGTTTGCCCAAGTGTTTTCTCCAAATCCAGTCACGGGATTTAATTTTTTGTTTTTAATTCATTTCCAGTTCATCTACGAGTTCCATTATCTGAAGACTCTAACGCCCGATGACAGCAGCATGTGTCGGCTGCTCTCACGCATCTCGGACATGTATTGGCTCGATGGCGGCCACGGAGGGCAGAAGAACACATGGATCACATCGCGCAGCCTGTTGGAGACACTCACGCGCATGGGTAAGCTACTCGAGATGTGCCAGCACCCGCAATGTCAACTAACCAAGTAACACTTTCAAGCAGGCATGAACATCCACGTCCATTTGACGCCCTACCAGGTGCAGGACGATCGGCGCCCGTGGATTCGGAAGGAGGAGAAGCTGTTCACAGAGATGCTGAGGCGGCTGAATGCGCCGATCACGCGGCACTTGCACTATGACAACCAGCCGGCCAATCTAATGACCCACTTCGAGGTGCTCCAAGCCTTCTGCCAGCATGTCCACGCTCTCAACCAGCAGGTACAGCAGCATCAGCAGCAACAGCAACAGATCCAGCAGCAGCAGGGCGTTGGAGGTGGTGGCATCAACGATCAGTCAGCGTCTACAAATAATGGAAGCAACAGTATCCTGGAGGCCAGCGAGGAGGCAAAGTGACAGCTTCAACTGCATCCGCATCATCACAGGCGTCGCTTGCACGCAATGCGCAAGGGAACTGCCGCTTTGAAGCGCCAGCAGGTCGCCCAGCTGCGCCAGCACCATCGGCAGCTGCTGGCCAACACTCCGGAGCTAGCGCTGGCCTCCACCTCCTCCTCGCGCATAGCTGCAGCACTGATCTCCTCGGCGGTGGCATTGAGCGCCTCATCCGCGAGCATTGTAAATAATCATCATCACGGCCATATGCAACAACAACAACAACAACAAAACCAACAACAGCAGCAACAAAACCAGCCACAACAACAGCAGATTCGCCATCATCCGCACTCGCCACACCAGCAACTGCAGTCGCACCGTCACCACCATCATCATCACTCGCACCACCACCATCACCACCACAGTCACAGTAACAGCCACAGCCACAGCCACTCGCAGCACCACCATCACCATCAGTGTCGCTCGAAACGCAAACTGCAGAAATTGTATTATACGCTTTGCCGTTAGATCTGTAACTTAACTTTATATATGTATACTTGTATGAGAGAACGTTTCTTAAAACCACCAACCATCACAGGCACCCTCAGCTAGTTATAGTCGATTCGCCCCTTACGAAGTCATGTCTATTTTATTTTCTGTGTTTTTTGTACATGTATTTATTTATTCCCATCTCTGTGTTTCACCAATATCTCATTTTTACAATTGGCCCAAAATTGAAACAAAAATCTCATCAGTGCAATAATACACATATACAAACCTCTATATCTAATATATATATTTTTATATATATTCTTATATTTTTTTAATCCCATCTTATGTATACAAACACTCCAAGCTAGTTATTTATAATTGGATAATATTTGTGATTTACGCACATTATGTAAACTTCGTAAATTAGCGTGACTCAAGCAATTTTCGTTTTAAGTACCACCAATTTAAATTTACTCCCCTCCCCCAATGAATTTAACTATCATTCGCACAGTCGCATCAACCTAATCCCTAATCAGTCTAGACCACACACGCCCCCACTAAATCCTAAAATGATTAAGTATTACTTAGCGTTAATAAGATATACTTTAAGTGTCAACTGGCAAGAAGAACCGACGACAAAACAAATAGTACTTTATTTAGAGCGATCTACAGATCAAATTTGTGAGGCGAGGAGTCGATCCACGTCTCCACGCCCCATACGAAGTAGTGTACGTATGTAGTTTTCTTCTGATTGTGCTGGACAAGTCAAATAAGTACTCAATGCGAATAAAGTAAGGTTCAAGATCGATAAATAATTGATAAATAAATGGCGCGCGTTCCTTATACTATATATCAATGGGGAGCTAATTACTGCTTCCGCTTATTCAACAGACAAGACAGAGAGACGGCTCCAGACTAGACTATAGCTGGGATTAATTACACAAAATTTCGTACCTTTGTAGAATTTGCAGTTCAAAATTGCTTTAAAGTTTGTCAGTGTCAGTGTAAATTTTACGGCTTAAAATTCACAAAACATAAAAATTGTAGACAAGAATCGCGTAAATTAAAAACTAACAGTCGCTCTTGCATATATGTATGTAGATATTAATTGAACATTATAAATGAAAACGCTCCGAATTTGAAACCAAAAACAAAAAAAGTTCTAAGAAAGTCAAGCAAAGTAATCGACTAAAAGAGTTCCCAATGTAAATTCTACTACTGATTTATGTGAGTCTGGTAATAAAACGATTAAGCATTAAAATGTTTATTATTACTTTTTGGGACATTTTTTATAAACAGGATCTTCCTCGTACTTCTGGGATTCACTCTTTTTTTTTATTCAATCTACTTACTTTAAAATAAATTACAATCTATTGTACTCGTACAAAAAATATCGCTTGTGATGCGCCAGACAGCTTCATCCTTGAGATTGTGTCCTGGGTGCAAAGGTGGATTTAAGGGAGGGGGACAGGGATTTGGGTTAGGGGTTAGGGGACGCTACGCGCAGTCATTTTGGCATTTAACATCAGTCGTCCACTCGTCGCTTCCATCACAGCAGTCGCATACATGGTCGTTCACACGACTACTGGCCACGTAGACGTCCAGGCCCCGGCCCGTAAAATGCCGTTTCTGGTAACGACAGTAGAACTTGCCCTTCGCGCAGGCGTTCGTGCTTGGCTCGTCGCTGCCATCGCCCTCGCAGTCACAGTAGTTGTCGTTTAGGTGATCAAATGGGATCTCCTTGGAGCCGTCCAGGCACCGGAACTTTCCCTCGAAATTTGGCTTATAAGCATCGTAGTCAAAGAGACGGGTGCCCCTAAAATGGAAATAAGAATGAGTTTTAAGAACTTGACTAGCAAACATGCAAGAAACCCTTAAACATGTTTCAAGGGCTTCATAAATGTTGTCTCATCGTTACTTTTCAGAAAACATACAGTATAAGTAACATTTTAGCCTAGAGATTAGCATTCATAGGTCAATTTAAATATAAAAAATAATTAGTTGTTAATGCTTTTTAATTAGCAACAGTCCCTAAAAACACAACAGTGAGACAATTACAGCGTTTTGGAAAAAATGTCTCCTTCAATTACCGCACAATCTTGATGGCATCCTCATCCTTTTGACCTGTGATCGGGACAGCTGCTACGCCACCGGCGCCACCGCCTCCTCCGCCATCAAACTCGTCCGCATCGCGCTCCTTCTTACCCAGCGACTGGATCATCTGTTGGTGCTTTTTTCGCAGTTGCTGCAGATTCCAGGGAGTTGGCACTCCAGGCAACTGGTTCAGCGAGAAGGCCTAGTTATTGTTTTTCAAATTAAGCTTCTCCGAGTCACATCGTCAAAGGGCATTGCTTACCTGGTAGGCGATGAAGGAGATCCCCACCAGAAAGATGAGCAGCAGGAACATCTTCGACTTCTGCTTGTAAAATGGTTTGTAGTAAATGTTTTCCCTCTTCACCCACGTCTTCCGCATATTGTCCTTATGTCTTTTGTTTTTTGGTCCTGGAATGGGTCTTGCTAAAAAACTATGTTTTGTTTATGGAAGCATTGTATTTGTTGTTTTTACAGAGTTGCCACGCTTCCACCATTTCATTGCATAGGGCTGGAAAACGCCAAAAGTTTATCAGGGCTGTCGATGCTCTGAAATACATAAATTTAAATTTTAAATGTTTGATGGCTTAATAAAAAAATATATTGTTTTATTTTATTGATATTTCAAAATAGCGACGTTAATTTTGTTTATACATCTTTAATAAAAATTGTTTCTCTTCATATTCAATTGGTACAGTATTTTATACATAGGTTTATATTATAAACTTTATAATGAATTTGAAAATAAAAAAAAAACCCACTAAGTCTTTAACTTTAAAATACCAGTTTATTACTACAAATAGAATTTAATACAACTAAATCGAAACAATTTTAACCTAAAATCCTATCCCCTTTAACAGTTTTTTCGCTAATCTGCAAACCGCTGATTTAAACATAATGACAAATTTTCTTTAAAAAAATTAACGAAAATAAATAACAATAAACATTGCATTTTAATCCTTGATTTTTATTTTTTGGGCGGCAATGGAAATTCGAGCATGCAGTGTGAGCGGCAACAAGACATTATGAATGGAAAAGACGGGAAATAAATAAATTCGAATGGCGATGAACTTTTTTTTTTAAAAGAGAGATTAGGCGGCTTTAAGGAATGCCTCATTTTTGTACACCTCGATCACATTCTCGATTATCTCCCATTGGTTCTCGCGGGTGAAGTCCTTGACCAATGGTTTGTACCACATGGAAGATTCATCAGATTCGTCAGTCAGTGGGACCTGAACGCCATAGGTTTGCAGGGCCAGCGAGAGGCAACCGATGGCCACATGGGTGGGTTTGTACTTGAGAATATTGGCGCTGTGGTGGAAGTCTTGTAAATAGGAGGCAGCCGCCTTGGCGATAGGAACCGAGTTCCAGACCTCGGGGCCTACCCAGTCTTGAAGGGTTTTCATGTAGTAGAGAAGATACTGAAAATGATAGATGCAATTATTGTGGAGTGATAATCTCAATAAATGCTAGCCTCTTACCTTATGAGCCAGATCAATATTAAGATCGAAGCCCAGAGTGCGGGTTATAAGAAGCTCTGCCTGGACGATAGCATCGCGCATCGACCAGTACTCATCATTGAGATCCAGTGGAGTACTACCACGGTTTAAAGTACAATATGCCACGTTGATCACATCCCGTATCTTAACGGTTTCGTCATCCTTGATTTTCCCAGCCAAATAAAGGGACGAAGCCGCAATTAGCTGGGTAAGAGGTATAGGATCAAGTAAAAGAGCATTTAAGATAGGAGCTTAGTATATGTACTTACGAACTCATCGTAGTCACTGGGCTTCACCTCGCGAAAGAAGCGATGATAGACAATGGCAGCACAGGCAGCCGTCAGAGGTTTCATTTTAAGTTTGGCGGCGCATTCGAAGATGTAGTGGGGGACCAGTCCAGGCTTGTTTAGCTTGCTGAAAGGGGGTGGTAATGGTGGATCATGATTACTTTAGTCGGAGGTCCTAGCTCACCGATAGTCTATGGGCTTGACGGTCTGTGCCTTGTTCGACTCCACGTGCTGCTGCAGGGACATTACATCCAAAACGTTCTTCATTGTAATACAAAGGTTTTATTTATCCAAATAAAATAAGCGCTTTGTGAGTTCGTTGCCACTAACAAGACTTGATTGCAGCGCTCTGGTCAGCTGTAATCTGAAGTCAATCAGATTCCGAATCGCCACAGAAAAGTCGAGACTCCACTAAACCGGTTCGACGAAGTTGAAAAACGAGCGGTGCAGACACTATGCAGTGCAACGATATTGAGAGTGAGATTGTTACCTGATGCGCTCAGGAAAACTAACGGAGTGACCGGCTAAACGTCAGCTGATAGGATTTCACAAAAATGGTGGCCAACTTTGTTTGGAAAACTCCAATTCGGCGACCCATATTTTTCCTTATAGTCATCTGGTCTAGGCAGTGTTGGCTAACAAAATTTGAAATATTTAAATTAGTCAGCTATATAGGGCTGTTATTTAAGATTTAAATCAAATAAGTTAAACAAATATTCAAACTCCCATTAGGTGCTTCTTATTTATAATATAGGATATAGGAATGTTGGCGAAAGCAAAGGACATTAAAATAAATTTTATTTTGACCCATAATTGCTTGTCCCATTTCGTTTAAGTCGTGCCTATAGAATATATATTATTTTATTACATGGAATATATCCTACTATATTTCAACCCTGAGTTTGTCAAATTTTTCTTAGTGTAATGAGCGATAACTGACTTATCGATAGCTCCCCCATCGCCGCCAGCTGTTTTTTATTGCACCCCTCCACCCACACATACAGTTATTATCATTGCGAAAACCAAGTTCTGCAGCAGTTACATTTTTAAGAGCCAGCGAAAGCAACAAATCCGCCACAGCCAGTGGAAGATGGATCAATAACAGGGCTAAACCCTCAACAGTGTCCGCTAATTGGATTCCCACAATTGGACACCCACAAACCCCAGGAAGCGGAAAACTCTGAACGCTTGAAGCGTTTGCCAGATACACAAAACAAAGAAGGAAAACTGAATCTAAAGATGAAAGCAACCAAATCGAGAGCTGCTCGTCTGACCAGCTTGACGGAAGATGTGACTACCGTGCCCGAGGATGCACCGTTTCGGGCACGCCTTCATTACCTTTTCACTCAGATTGAACGGGAGTTCGAGCAGCTTTACCTGGAGAATCAACACTGTAAGTAGTCTTTAGTTCTGGAAGTACTAAGCTATCCCAGCTAAGCTATCCAATAATTACAGTGCAGGAAAAGTTGGATAATGCCACAAGCAACAGGGACTTAAAGGAACCCCAGCAGGAGCAGAGATCTACCGCCGGCGGAGTCATCAGTGCTCAGCCCTCGTCCACAGCTCTAGCCACGCCACCCATACAAACGGAGGATGGAGGCGCCAGCTTTTTGGCTGCCGCTGCGTCTAGCACACACAAAACACTGAAGGCCAAACTGAGTAGCGCCACCGGCGGCAGCAAGGCCAAAGCCAGCAATAAGATCAAGGCCCAGACGAGTCGCATTGTATCCAGCTTTAAAGCTCCAACGGTGGTCAGCACGGTGGTGCGAGAATTCGCCGGCCATAAGGACGGAATCTGGCAGGTGGCCGCCAAGGCAGGTCAACCTATAATAGGCACAGCCTCTGCTGATCATACAGCTTGCATTTGGGGCGTTGAAAGTGCCAGGTGCTTGCTGCAGTATCAGGGGCACGCAGGATCTGTCAACTCCATAAAGTTTCACCAGCAACGGGATCTTGTCCTTACCGGAAGTGGAGATGGTACCGCTCACATCTGGCAGGCGGCCGTTAATTGGGAGGTGCCCAAGTAAGTAATCAAGAAAAACTTTATAAACAATCTTAGACTGAATCAATGAATCATTCAGGAAAGGACACTCATCCGAGGAGGAGTTAGACGACAGCGACGAACAGGTTGAAGACCGCGATCGCGTAGACACGCTGCGCACACCGCTCTGCGAATTTACTGGCCCAGGTGGTCATCTATCGGTGGTTGTGGCCGCCGACTGGCTTTCCTCCATGGACCAGATTATCACAGGCAGCTGGGATAGGACGGCCATTCTTTGGGACGTGGAGACTGGTCAGCCGCTGCAGCCACTTACTGGCCATGACCATGAATTAACACACGTTTCGGCCCATCCCACACAGCGACTGGTGGTTACCGCATCTAGGGACACCACTTTCCGTTTGTGGGACTTCCGCGAGGCTATTCCCGCAGTGTCTGTATTTCAGGGCCACACAGAAACCGTCACGTCGAGTGTCTTCGCCAGGGACGACAAGGTTGTGTCCGGGTCTGATGATCGGACGATTAAAGTTTGGGAATTGCGCAATATGCGCTCCGCCCTGGCCACAATTCGCACGGATTCCTCAGTCAATCGATTGGCCGTATCCACCGGAGGAATAATTGCCATCCCACATGACAATCGGCAAATTCGTCTCTTTGATTTGAATGGCCAACGTGTGGCCAGGTTACCGAGAACCAGTCGGCAGGGCCACCGACGCATGGTGTCGTCGGTGGCCTGGGCGGAAGAACCTTTGTTGGATTGCGACCTTTTCTCCTGCGGATTCGATCGTCGCGTCTTTGGCTGGTCCATCGTCCTCCCGAAGGACAATTGAAGGTGGCTGAAGCAGTGAGCTGCTAAAAATAAAAAATAAGGACTATGGAGGAGCAGGAGCCGTGCTCCGCAAAATGTCTTGTATCTCGAAACGACCATTCTCCGGGGATGCTCGTACTTATGTGTAGCCGTTTATTATAGATCAAGTATTCAAGTATTATGCAGACTCTTTCAAGATGTTTTAGAATCTATATGTCGCCCTATGAGTGTAATTATCGTTGCTTTTGCCAAATAGTCGTGGCATTCACGTGCTGCATGTACTACAAACTATCATTGTTATAGCATATATGTACATGGGGGTTGGGATTGGAATCGGAGCGATACGGGGGATGCGAATGTGGACTTCCAGTTCCAATTTTATCTGTGTTTTATTATCAAATACATATTTTAGGTGTCTAAGGCATTGACGTTATACCAAACATTGAATAAACATAATCATTAGCCCGATTTATAGCCGGGTATATCATAATTAATAAATTTGTTTTTTTTTTGTGAGAAAAAACAAAAATTTATTATTATATAGTAGCTTACAGTTAAGGCAATATGGATACAAGTTATAACGATTTAAATACGACCACCATCTTGCGTGTCTTTGGAATAGAATAACCTTCAGAGCTACAGGTGCACGAATTTAAGCACCAGCAGCCCGATAAGGATGCCCACTTCCAGCACGATAATGAGTATTAGAATGATCTTGTTATAGAGCACCTCCCGGCTTAGCTTCCGAATGATGGCTCGAGACTTGGAAAGATCCTCGTCGGCATCCTCCAATCGGCGTGTGGTGCGCAATAGAGACTCCCGCTGCTCTCCCAGCTCGCCCAGAACCTATGACGGTCAAGGATCATAAAAGTTAATACGTTAATATATGTACATTTTTCTGGAACCTACCTCCGCCCCCATATTCTCAGTTTCAATGGCAATCTGGTTAGAGCGTTGGATACTCTCCCCCGTCCGTTGAAGCACGTCGTAGGTGTTGGCCACCAACTGAGCCTGTCGTCGCTCGTGGTCGCCACTGCCAATGGGCAGCTGGCTGTAGCCGGCGTTGGACATCCTTTCAGATAAATTTAGAGTAACTTAAATGCGTATTGATAGTTGCAAAAAATATGAATAGTATAATAATCAAAACAAAGGCAAAGTGTGACCGTCCTGACTAATGTAAGGGAAGGGCTAACGCGTTTTCTCCTTTCGTTGTGAATGGCACCTGTTGATTTTTAAATTCAAATTTAAATTTAAAATTTCCTATTATATTATATCATGTCTAATACCAGCCAAACAACTAATCGTTCGGAAATGACATACGTTTTGTGATTTTGCAGATATAAAAATATAAATATTAAAAAAAAATATTTAACTTGAAGAAAATAAATATTTCAAATCTATTTGAAGTAAATTGTACCCAATATTTTCGATATTTACAATGCTCAATATTTCAATATTCAATACATTTTTAAGTTTTAATAAAATAAATTAATTGGATTACAAAGGAAATGAAATGTTTAAAATTGTAAAGAAATGATCAATTGCTGGAAACGATGGCAGTCTCGAGTGGAAAGACATTCAAAAATAGAAATAGGTAACGTCTATATTTATCAATTCCTATTAATTTTGATTAGTCTGGCTAGTGGTCCTTTCTTTCCCTAACCAAGTTGCTGGGCCGGACAAAAGGGGCGATTTATTATGCTGACAAACCCAAAACAAACAACTGTCAATATCAACTTGTCTTATCTAGACCAGGGAATTACTCGGTTGAAGCGTTATTAATTTAAATTGATAGTGCCTTTGATCGCAGGGAGGCAACGAGGAGGGTGGCTACGCAATGCGGACATTTGAACATTTGTTCTACTCGAGGATTTCGACTTTAGTACGAGTATTTTTCGATTTCTAATGCCTGATAACAGCCCTGATCATACATAGTTAGCATGCCCGTTTCCCGAGAGAACCGAGAGAGTGGTGAGACGACAGCACGGATAGGCACTACCGCTTTGGGGATCTCGGGTCGTCGCAGCGAGTGCCAAATTTAAACGCAGACGATCGCTTGCGGCGGGCAGACGTGTTCTCCGCTTGAGATACAGATACACCGTCACGAATACAGATACTCTCGCACGGCAACAAACAAGTTCTAAATTTATCGTTCGCGGGAATCGAATCTGGTGTCTCTGACATTAAAAAGCGTTTTCGGAGCTAAGAAGGTAAGCGAATTGACCGAATAATCCGAGCAGAACGGGTTCAAGGCAGCCAGTCTTGTATCGAAAAATGTATGTCGTCTAGTTTCTGGCAAACAAAAGTGTTATTCAAGTTTTTTAATTCAAACACGTGCTCTAAAAGCTAGGGAGTGGACCAGAAATTCCAACAAAAGATACATTGGCTGCACTTTCAGCACGTGATATCTGGCTAATGAAAGCGACTACTAAGCTGGGGAGGCGGGTCATGGGGGGCGATTCACCTGTCATGGGACCCGCTGTTCAAACACCGCTCCCACCTGCCAAAAGTCACAGCTAAAGTCAGAGCGCGAGATACTCAGATACTCGTACTTGTGCTACAGTAGCTCTATCTCTAGCTGAAACCGCGGGTATCTCTCAGATACGCACCCAACGTCAGTAGCGGGGTGAGTCAGTATGAGTGTTGCGAGTATCTGTGAGTCGCGCTCTCTTACAGAGTCGCGAGTTTTCGAGTTTTATGCAATCATGAGGTACAATATCATGTGATATTTTCGAGGCTCCTCAGCAGCTGTGTGGAAAATCTTTTTTATTTTCTTCTTCTGGAGAGGAAACAGCGCAGCCAAGAATAAAAAGCTGGACTTGAGTACCTCAAGTAGCTCCAAATAGCAGCCAATAAATTCCAGTCGATTATGATTTATGGATTGCTCTATAAATTATCTTTAGTACTTCCACCGATCAATCAACTTTTGCTGATTAGCCAAAGCAACGGAGCGGGCACCGTTTATGAATGGAAAATCTGAACGGGTCGAGAAATCTAGAAATCCCTGATCTGGAGTATATAGTATTTGGTTCACAAGTGGTCGTCGTCTGGGGTATTAATTTATAATACCCCTGCACTCGAGCCGTGATCTCCAGTTACGTAACTCTCCAGTGCAAGCTTTTCGGAAGTAATCAGGCATTGCTTTTCAATCACTGCATTCAATATTGAATAAGTTTTGCTGTTCAGAACCCTCGATAAAAGCCAAGCTAGAAATTCAAAAATTCTAACCTTTTTTAGGCACAGCTTTTCTAAAAAGTGTTTTTGAAAACTTTACTTGTGGGTTTGTAGAAATTAGTAGTTAAGTGTGAATGGATAATTATCGTGCCTAAAAAAGGCTTTTAGAGCTCGAGGTACGGAATTGAAGAAAATCAATTGACAATTGGCGTTAATAAACGATGAGTGAGGGGTCTGTTCTGTATATATAAATATGGTACTGGTACATCTATATATTTTTACCGCCTTGAGCCGTGCGATCGCCACCATATGTGGCATATTCATGTACATACGCACAGTATATAGTGATTTTATATACATTGGCGAGTTCTTAATTACCCGCAGTGGAAAAAATGGAATTGTCATAAAATTGAGTACAAGGCATAGTAAAAAAAAAAAGTAGAAGTTCGTAAACGAATTAAAAACAAATAGCAGCGAGAGGGAAGCTCAGTGAGAGAAACAAACAAAACAGAGCGAAAAAGTTAACGAAACTTCGTAGCGATATTAGCCTACCCACACATGGGCGTGGGCCGCTCCCCCAAAAAGGGGGTTGACAATGTCGTTCTCTGACTGTACGTCTCCCTATCCTCTGCCTCTCTCACTTCGATTAAATGTGATTAAGGCTCACCCACAATTCGCGTGTGTCAGCCAGGAGCAGCAATTCTAACAATACCAGCATATAAACTACAGTTAGACGTGCTTAAGTGGGTTTTTTTCTTAATAATAGAAGACTTTTCCTTTAAATATATATTTTTGAGATAACGGACTATTAGATTTGAACGACAATTTTAAAAATAATCAGATAGGATTGACAGATAAGTTTTTGAGATTAAAATGTATCTATGCTGCTCAAAAGTATGCTTTATTTTAATCCTTTTTATTGCTAGAAACCTACGTCCATCTTAGAAATTAAATCTCCATCTTAGAAATTAAAATTATTCTAAATTAAAAATAAAATAGTGTGACATTTTGAATTCGGAATTGTATTCCAAAAATACTGATTAAGCTTATAGAAGCTAGACTGTATTGAGTTGGGGCCTGCACCCACACATACAAGGGCACACCCGAGTCCACTCACGAAAATGACCAGCCAAAAGGGAGCTGGGGGGCTGGTGGCGGGAGAGGAGGGTGGAGCAAACGGCATTGGCGACGTTGCTTAGCGCTTAGTTGTTGTTTTGAAGTTGAACTGGTTTACAGTTAGCTCACATCGGTTGATTCAGCTGCGCTATCGCCACCGCCGCCACAATTTTATTTCAATTTTTGTTTTCAGCCACTCAGTTTCAGTGTTTTTTCGTGTTCGAGCTGTGCGTGTTGTGCTGGGCAATTGGATATTCATTCGTTTAGTTTTTGTTGAATTTATTAAAACGAAAGTGCCCTCGTCGAATCGTCAAAAAGCAGTCCAACAGGCGAGTTACATCTGAATTACCTGTTCAATTAACTGGTTTTGAAATACAATCGTATGAGTTCTGGCTACTGTGAATGTTTATAAGATTTCAATTACAAAGTGAGTCCGAAGTAAATAAATATTTACAATGAAATGTTTTGTTTGTCTGAGAATTTAGTTTATCCCCAATTGCATTGTCTGTGGAATGTTCAACCTGTATATATACAATATATACTTACACATTAACACCTGCCCGCATATCATTTTGCAGTGACTGTATTGGTTTGTGTCCGGGCTAAGCAAATTTCCGCCTTGGAAGGCGATAAAGACATCAAAGGAGCGGCATTTTATTAAAACCTTAATCTATCATTGATTCAATTAAGAATGCAAGCAATTTAGTTTGGTCTGTTCTCGTTGATAACTCTTTAAAATGGTTCAAAGTTTAAATAACCTTCAACGCATACAGGGTCTGGTAGTTATTGGCAATTAGCCGCATTTTATTAGAGGCCAGTCCATAATGGAGGTGTTTTCTCAGCGCTTCTGTTTTAGCCACACGCCAATAGTCTGCTAACAATGCGATAAAAATAGGTTGAAACAATGGGCCAGCTCACATACGAATATCATCTTTAATGACCCGCAAATGGCCTCATATATGTACGTAATTAATAGTAAGAGCAATTAAGGCTGCGAATTTCATGACTCTGCTATAATTAGCGTACTGGCGACACCCCAGCTATTGGCTCTTGCTCATAAAACGCGAGAGAAGAACAACAAAGCTCCATTCCACTTATTTGTTGGACTGATAAAAGTGCCAAAGTAAGCGAAAAAAAGAGCTGAAAAGGCTAGAACAGTTCACAAGATATGAGCCGGCAAGGGAAGCAACAGGCGATAGGGCGCATCAAGTGGATCGCATTCCCCGGAGAACTTGATACCGTTCATGATATGGGGGAACGCGAATCCCCAGTTCAAATCCGACAGTAGCTACTGCAAAAGTTTGGCCATGTGATTGATGAATCTAAAAGCAGGCAACAATGTCTGGGGGTTTTCGTTGGCCATCTATGACGTCCTCTTCCATCTGGCTGTTGGCCAATAGTCTGGGGCCATCGTTTGTTATTTTAATGCTGTTTTACAAATGACTTGAAAGACCCTACACTGAGAAGAAAGCAGTTTATGATTTTTAATTGCAACAGGATTATACCATATGATATTGGTCTTAAATTTATGAATCTATGTTGAAATTTATTTAAAAATGTATTAAAAAAATATTTGTTATGAATATTAGTACCAAATATTTTCAGTGCATGTTGCTCATGTACTTATATACGATTTTATGTAGCACATCACATATAACACATCATACGTTTTATAGCTACGGCGAAAAAGCAAAAGCTAATTCACTCCTGGGGAAAAGGGGGACCGGGAACCATAATGGGGACCAGGGACCCATTAAAGTTCGATAATGTGCGGGGCTGACGTCGCCGTGTCGTTGACTGTGTGTGTCATTTGTGTGTACATTCTGAGCCAGACCACAGACTAATTCCCTGCCCAGGACCTGCCCCACCCCCTGCACAAGTGCGTCACTTCAGAGTGGCGACCTAATTAAATCAAAGACAGTAATTGCTTACATTATCAGAGTTCCACCGATTTTGGGAGTAGTCAACTCCATTTGCACACGGCCTGGTACTTTTCGATAAAGAGTTAATTATCAGTTCATTCGTTCAGCCACTATTTCTATCTTGTATGATTTGTATCTATATGCCCGCATATGTTTTTCCTGTAATATTTTTTGTCAGTTTTACTTGGAACTTGGAAGAGTGCATTATGAGTCGAAAAGGCGATAAGACGTATTTTCTTGAGCTGTAAATAATATTGCAGGGAATTTTAGATAACTTAAGCAAATAACTCACGACTGCGACGTAAAGTACACAACGAGAGTGACATTTTCAGAGCAGCTGCCTTTTTTATCAGCAAATATTGAAACTTGAAAAAATCTCGAAACCAAGAAAAAATCACAAATTTTGTCCTCGAACAGAATGTTTCATTCCCTTTGAGAGTTGTTTTCTGGTTAGTAACAAAAAAGTTCTTGTATGACGTAGCCCTAAGCTATTAATATATTTGTACAAACACAAGTACGATTAAGTAATCTAAATCTAAGAATCAATATTCTACGATCTTATAATCTTGTGGATTCAAATATTCAAAAAACAAAATAACAATTTTTATATTTTCTTAACGATCAAATCGAAGTTACGTGCTATTACTGCTTAATTTTTTATGAACGTGACTCGGGAACCTAAAATATATTGAGCTTTTATTGAATTATTTGGTTGAACTCTCCGACTTGGCGGAAAACCTACCCAGTGATGTGCTTCTGCCAATTTCGAGCACCATATGGAACTGAAAATAGAGTGATTGTCTTTCCACACCAAAGAAAAACAAATGAAAGACAAATAAATTAAATGGCTAGCAAAGCCAGCCAGCGAATTTTGTAGATAAATATACATACTATATGCTTTTATTGGGGGTGAAGACGCTTTTATGTGCACTAAAAGAAATTATATTATATCAGAGGCATTTAATTATTTCTTATGTGTCTAATTTTAAAAATTAAAAAATACATAGAAGATTTAAATACTTTGGAGCAATTTATTTGGTAAATCCAAGGGTGAGATTCGAAAATTCTGCGTTTTTGTTTATTGTTTCGGGGCCCAGACCGAAAAACAAATCACGTTGGCTAGCTATTCTTTATTTTAATTGCTAGTCTGCGGAATGCGAAATGCTGAATGTTGAAACTAACCCATTCTTTCCACCTTCTATTTGTTTCATCCACAGGGAACGTAAACAGTCGCCAAGATGGGGGACATGTTCCGAAGTGAGGAAATGGCCCTGTGCCAAATGTTCATTCAGCCGGAGGCCGCATACACCTCCGTCTCGGAGCTGGGTGAAACCGGCTGTGTGCAGTTCCGCGACGTAAGCAAGGATTACATCTTTAAAAAAAACCAAATTAATCAAGCTATTTCTTACCCTTAGTTGAATGTCAACGTGAACGCCTTCCAGCGGAAGTTCGTGACCGAGGTGAGGCGCTGTGATGAACTGGAGAGGAAGATCCGGTACATCGAAACGGAGATCAAGAAGGACGGCATCGTCCTGCCTGACATCCAGGATGATATTCCTCGTGCCCCCAATCCACGTGAGATCATCGATCTGGAGGCTCATCTTGAGAAGACCGAGTCGGAGATGATTGAGTTGGCTCAGAACGAGGTGAACATGAAGTCCAACTACTTGGAGCTCACCGAGCTGCGCAAGGTTCTGGAGAACACCCAGGGCTTCTTCTCCGACCAGGAGGTGCTTAACCTGGACTCCACCAACCGTGCCGGCGGAGTGGATGAGGCTACCGCCCAGCACCGTGGTCGTCTGGGATTCGTGGCTGGTGTGATCAACCGGGAGCGTGTGTTCGCCTTCGAGCGCATGCTGTGGCGTATTTCCAGGGGCAACGTCTTCTTGAAGCGCTCCGATCTGGATGAGCCCCTGAACGATCCAGCCACTGGTCACCCCATCTACAAGACCGTCTTCGTGGCCTTCTTCCAGGGCGAGCAGCTGAAGAACCGCATCAAGAAGGTGTGCACTGGATTCCACGCCTCCCTATACCCTTGCCCCAGCTCGCACAACGAGCGCGAGGAGATGGTGCGCAATGTCCGCACTCGCCTGGAGGATCTGAAGCTGGTTCTCAGCCAGACTGAGGATCACCGTAGCCGTGTTCTGGCCACCGTGTCGAAGAACCTGCCGTCGTGGTCGATCATGGTCAAGAAAATGAAGGCCATCTACCACACGCTCAATCTGTTCAACATGGACGTGACCAAGAAGTGCCTGATCGGCGAATGCTGGGTGCCAACCAAGGATCTGCCTATTGTGCAGAAGGCTCTGTCGGACGGATCCGCCGCCGTGGGCAGCACCATTCCCTCGTTCCTGAACGTGATCGATACCAATGAGCAGCCACCAACCTTCAACAGGACGAACAAATTCACTCGTGGCTTCCAGAACCTGATTGATGCCTATGGTGTGGCCTCCTACAGGGAGTGCAATCCCGCACTGTACACCTGTATCACCTTCCCCTTCTTGTTCGCTGTGATGTTCGGCGATTTGGGCCACGGTTTGATTCTGGTTCTGTTCGGCGCCTGGATGGTGCTCAGCGAAAAGAAACTGGCTCGCATCCGCAACGGCGGTGAGATCTGGAACATCTTCTTCGGAGGTCGTTACATCATTTTGCTCATGGGTCTGTTTGCTTGCTATACTGGATTTGTCTACAACGACATCTTCTCAAAGTCAATGAACGTATTTGGATCGCGTTGGGTGAACAACTACAATACCTCCACCGTTTTGACGAATCCCAGCCTGCAGTTTCCACCCAATACCTCTGCCCAGGGCGTGTATCCGTTTGGACTTGATCCCGTGTGGCAGCTGGCCGACAACAAGATCATCTTCCTCAACAGCTTCAAGATGAAGCTCTCCATCATTTTCGGAGTGCTGCATATGGTTTTCGGTGTCTGCATGTCGGTGGTGAACTTCACCCACTTCAAGCGCCCTGCATCCATTATCCTGGAGTTTGTGCCCCAGATTCTGTTTCTGCTGCTGCTCTTCGGCTACATGGTCTTCATGATGTTCTTCAAGTGGGTCAGCTACAATGCCAAGACTAGCTTCCAGCCCGAGACCCCTGGATGCGCTCCTTCCGTGCTGATCATGTTCATCAACATGATGCTGTTCAAGAACACTCCTCCCCCCAAGGGATGCAATGAGTTCATGTTCGAGGCCCAGCCCGAGTTGCAGAAGGTGTTTGTCCTGATTGGCCTGTGCTGCATTCCCTGGATGCTGTTGGGCAAGCCCCTCTACATCAAATTCACACGCAAGAACAAAGCTCATGTAAGTGTGCTATAAAAATACATCTGTATTCGGTTTTAAGTAACTCCTTCTCTTCCAACAGGCCAACCACAATGGTCAGTTGACTGGCAACATGGAGTTGGCTGAAGGCGAGACCCCGTTGCCCACAGGGTTCTCCGGAAACGAGGAGAGTGCTGGTGGTGGCGCCCATGGCCATGACGATGAGCCCATGAGCGAAATCTACATCCACCAAGCCATCCACACCATCGAATACGTGCTCAGTACCATCTCTCACACCGCCTCCTACCTGCGTCTCTGGGCTCTGTCTTTGGCCCATGCTCGTAAGTATTTCCCGAAAAAAGTATCCAAATGGTGGATTTAATATATTTTTACTTTTCGCAGAGCTTTCCGAGGTGTTGTGGAACATGGTGCTGTCCCTGGGTCTGAAGATGTCTGGTGTGGGTGGTGCCATCGGCCTGTTCCTCATCTTTGGCGCATGGTGCCTGTTCACCCTTGCCATCCTGGTCCTGATGGAGGGTCTATCTGCCTTCCTTCACACCCTGCGTCTTCACTGGGTGGAGTTCATGAGCAAGTTCTACGAGGGTCTGGGCTACGCCTTCCAGCCCTTCAGCTTCAAGGCCATCCTGGATGGCGAGGATGAGGAGTAAATCCATCCGAATGTGCTCAAACTATGTACAATTATCAGCGAACCTTGTTTTCCCCCCGATTATTTGTTAAATGTTTTTATTTTTTTGTTTATTTTTTGGATATTGTCAGTATTGTGGTGCTCTTCCCACATTTGTTTGTATTCCATGTGTTTTTAAAGTATTCCTCACCTGAGTTGTGCCTAGTATTCTCAAAAACTGTTTCAAAAGCAATAATTTGATATTCATTGTTATAAATAAATACTTATACGTATTGTAATAAATATGCAGCAAAGAAGAGAACAGCGAGAGTGTTTGATTTTCAAAGTTAATTTCATTAATTTTTTCAAAAATCCATGTTGTTTTTAATATTTTAGTTTTAGGTTTTGATGCAGACTAAAAGGAAGTTAGGATTTTGATGCAGAATGGCGGGAAATCCACCCAGCAAAACGTTTAAGGTATTCCGCTTGAGGATCGGATCAAAATTGGAGAAAATATAAACATTTCACTGGGCCATTTGGGGGTGAGCTCCATTTTTAAGGGATCTGTTTAGGAAAAATGGACGAAAAATGTAAAAAATATTTTGTATCAGGATTTTGATGCAGAATGATGGGAAATCCTTCCAGAAAACGTTTAAGGTATTCCTCTTGAGGATCGGATCAAAATTGGGGAAAATATAGACATTTAACTGGGCCATTTGGGGGTGAGCTCCATTTTTAAGGGATCTGTTTAGGAAAAATGGACGAAAAATGTAAAAAATATTTTGTATCAGGATTTTGATGCAGAATGATGGGAAATCCTTCCAGAAAACGTTTAAGGTATTCCGCTTGAGGATCGGATCAAAATTGGAGAAAATATAAACATTTCACTGGGCCATTTGGGGGTGAGCTCCATTTTTAAGGGATCTGTTCAGAAAAAATGGACGAAAAATGTAAAAAATATTTTGTATCAGGATTTTGATGCAGAATGATGGGAAATCCTTCCAGAAAACGTTTAAGGTATTCCGCTTGAGGATCGGATCAAAATTGGAGAAAATATAAACATTTCACTGGGCCATTTGGGGGTGAGCTCCATTTCTAAGGGATCTGTTTAGGAAAAATGGACGAAAAAAGTAAAAAATATTTTTTATCAGGATTTTGATGCAGAATGATGGTAAATCCTTCCAGAAAACGTTTAAGGTATTCCGCTTCAGGATCGGATCAAAATTGGAGAAGATATGGACATTGTCGTGGGCCAATTGGGGAGTAAGCCCCATTTTCAAGGGATCTGTTCAGGAAAAATTGACGAAAAGTGTAAAAAGTATTTTGTATCAGGATTTTGATGCAGAATGACGGTAAGGCTATCTAGGAAACACTTAAGTTATTCTTAAGGCTTGAGAATCGTATCGGAGGTTTTTAATGGTTTGCGCCTTTTGGGCATATGTTTATTAACAGAACAAAGGAAATTTTGTAGCATGGTTTTGGGGTTTAATTTATATTTATTCCAGTAATTTCAGCTTCAGAATAAATCTTTAACTTAAAAACACAAAAATGTCCCCCCAGAGATTGCATGTATGCTTAAATAAAAGTTTATTTCAACTCGGATATTTTTCTTTAAAAAGTATTTATTAAATTCTATTTTGTGGACTTTGGCTACCATTGCATTGTAACACTCCATATATGCAGTTTTCTGACAACTTCGTAATTATCTAGTAATTAGTTTTTAATGCCAACTGGTAAGATATAGGAGACTATCAGTTGATAAGGGAAGAAGTCTGGCCAAAATCGGGGAAACGGGCATTCCGTCACATTGATGGATGGCACCAGTTCCCCAAATAATTATCCATGAGGGCTCCACCTCGTCGATAAGCCTTAAGGTTGCTCGTGGGTCAGCTATTACCACAGAAGCTTCACCGTTGAAATCACTTGACCAAACCGATCAGTCCGTCACCTGCACTTCGAAGGTGCGGTTCGTATTTTGGTTCATATTTAGCAGGAGCTCCCAGCAGGAGCAGCAGGATCAGTAATCATGTCCAAGTGGTGGAGCTTTGGCTCCCATCAGGAGAGCAATAGCATTTTTCGGAGTGAGGTGATGTCCTTGGTGCAAATGTATTTGCAACCAGAGGCTGCCTACGATACCCTTGCTGCTCTGGGCGAAGCGGGCTGTATCCAGTTTCGTGATGTGAGTCTCCCTAAGGATACAATTGTGGATTAAGCAAAATTAATCTTCCTATTTTAATAAATGCAGTTGAATGAAAAGGTGAATGCCCAGCAGCGCAAGTTTATTGGCGAAGTGCGTCGCTGTGATGAACTCGAGAGGCGTATACGTTATATAATTTCCGAATTGGCCAAGGAAGGTCACAAGGTACTAGACCTGATCGAAGACTTCCCACCGGCCCCTCAGCCACGTGAAATAATTGAGCTGGAGACCCTGTTGGAGAAGACCGAGACGGAGATCATGGAGCTGGCCGCCAACAATGTGAACCTTCAGACCAGTTTCCTGGAGTTAAACGAGATGATCCAGGTCCTGGAGCGCACTGATCAGTTCTTCTCCGATCAGGAGTCTCACAATTTTGATTTGAACAAACGAGGCACCCATCGAGACCCGGAGCAGTCCAATGGTCGCCTAGGATTCGTGGCCGGAGTAATTAATCGCGAAAGGGAGTTTGCCTTCGAACGGATGCTGTGGCGCATTTCCAGGGGCAATGTCTTTCTGCGCAAGTGCGAAGTGGATGTACCGATGACGGATCCAAAAACTGGAAATGTCCTGCACAAGAGCATCTTTGTGGTCTTCTTCCAGGGAGACCAGCTGCAGGCCAGAATAAGGAAGGTGTGCAACGGCTTCCACGCCCACATGTATCCCTGTCCTAGTTCGCATGGCGAGCGCCAGGAGATGGTGAAGAATGTTAAGATTCGTCTGGACGATCTCCAGGCGATCATCAACCAAACGAGTGACCACAGGACCTGTGTCCTCAAAGCTGCCCTGAAGCAATTGCCGAACTGGACTGCTTCGATCAAGAAAATGAAGGCCATCTATCACACCCTGAACCTTTTCAATGTGGACTTGGGCAGCAAGTGCCTCATTGGAGAGGGTTGGGTTCCCAAACGTGACCTGGACCAGGTGGAGGCCGCCTTGGCCGTGGGATCAGCTACCGTTGGCAGCACCATACCTTCATTCATTAATGTTTTGGACACCAAAAAGGAACCCCCTACCCACTTCCCTCTGAACAAGTTCACCCGAGGATTCCAAAATCTGATCGATGCCTACGGAATTGCCAACTACCGAGAGGTTAACCCGGGTCTGTATACCTGCATTACCTTCCCGTTCCTATTTGCCGTGATGTTTGGAGACATGGGCCACGGCACCATCCTGTTCCTGTTGGGTCTCTGGATGGTCGTAGATGAAACACGCCTGAGCAAGAAACGAGGAGGCGAGATCTGGAACATTTTCTTTGCCGGTCGCTACATAATCATGCTAATGGGTTTGTTTGCCATGTATACGGGATTCCACTACAACGACATATTTTCAAAGTCCATCAATGTCTTCGGTACCCGGTGGGTCAATGTCTACAACCGGACCACCGTGTTGACCAACCCTACTCTCACTCTAAACCCCTCGGTGGCCACAAATGGTGTTTATCCCATGGGCATCGATCCCATTTGGCAGTCGGCCTCTAACAAGATCATTTTCCTAAACACCTACAAGATGAAGTTATCCATCATCTTCGGAGTGCTGCACATGACTTTTGGAGTCTGCCTGTCGGTGGAGAACTTTGTGTTCTTCAAGAAATATGCTTATATTATCCTGCAGTTCGTGCCACAGGTGCTGTTCCTGCTGCTCATGTTCGGCTATATGTGCTTCATGATGTTCTACAAGTGGGTGAAATATAGTCCCACCACCGATGTTCTTGCCAATTCTCCTGGATGTGCTCCATCGGTGCTGATTATGTTCATTGACATGGTTCTTTTCAAATCGGAGACCGCCAGTCCAGGCTGTGATGTCAACATGTTCCCCATTCAACGCGAACTCGAAATGATCTTCCTTGTGGTGGCCATATTGTGCATCCCTTGGATTCTGCTAGGAAAGCCCCTGTACATCAAGTTCCAGCGCCGTGGAAGGGTGAGTTTTTAATCCACTAAAAACAAAACTAACATATGTAATCTTTTCAGCCCGCTGGTCCAGTTGTAGAGGTTGACGAAGTAGTTGAAAAAATTGAGATCGCCACCGGAAAGGAGATCATCATAACAGAAATTGCCGAGTCCCATGAATCTGGCGGCCACAGTGAGGAGGATGATGAGCCGATGAGTGAGATCTGGATCCATCAGGCTATTCACACTATCGAGTACATCCTCAGTACCATTTCCCACACAGCCTCTTACCTACGCCTGTGGGCTCTGTCCCTCGCCCATGCCCGTGAGTATTTTATTTATTTATAAAAATATAATATAAAGACAAACTAATATTTATATATTCAGAGCTTTCCGAGGTACTCTGGACCATGGTGCTGTCCTTGGGCCTGCAAATGAATGGCTATGTGGGCGCCATCTGGCTCTTCTTCATCTTTGCCATTTGGGAGTTTTTCACAATCGCCATCATGGTGATGATGGAGGGCCTGTCCGCCTTCCTGCACACTCTGCGTCTTCACTGGGTGGAGTTCATGAGCAAGTTCTATACTGGAGCTGGATATCCTTTCACTCCCTTCAGCTTCAGGGATATCTTGGTTGTCGTTGAGGATGATTAAATAAATAATATCCACTCTTAAGAGGGATTCTATGTTTTGAGCATTATAAACTTTAATAAAAGTGCATTGTAAAAGTTAATTTGAAACATTTATAATGGGATAGTAGAAGGTAGAAGTAATTGTAACCCAATACCTTATGGGTCAACAAGAGTAACCAAACACTTTAGCGGGGTTGTTGGTAGCTTCTTTTTCAGCTGGCCAAGATATATTTTTTTAACGACATTTCCCAAAATTCACGTACTTTGTATTCTAACATACTCTTGACCGTGGACGAGGATGCATTGAAAGACAGTGTTTTTAAGTCTAACCCCAACCTTAGTGGGTCAACTTACGGTTCATTGATAAACATAGCATTCCAACCCAGTTTCAAAGTTTCGGTTATGTGAAAAGGTCATCGCATTGAGGGCACCGCTCAGCGGAAAATTCTTGCCGAGGGCAGCGAAACTCGCTGGAACTGCAAAGGTGCGAATGTGCACACCTGGAGTTTATTTAGACGGAGTCTATGCAAACCTCCGGTCAGTTGCAGCGCCATCGAGCTACGGAGAGGTCTCCATCTCGAAGTCTGGATACAAATACGACAATGTGGCTACTACCTGTGATTGTCCTTCTACTGGGATTACTGGAGTTGAGCTGGGCAGATACCCTTGTCCAGTTGCATGTGAATCGTCCTTACAACGATGTTAACGAGAAGTTTGTCAGCTTCGCCGTCCGGCCGGAGGACTTGTACGATGCACTGGATGGAAAAAATCGGAAAGCAGTGACCAATATGGCCACCCTTTTGGGAGATGCCCACATTAAGTTTGTTGGTGACTTTTATTTCGCCACTAATGCACCCAATCGTCTGCGGAATCCCACAAAGATCATCTGGAAAGGTTTTAACCGATGGACGCGGTATGTATTTTGTCGGGCGCTTTTTCGTCATCATTGATTTAAACTAATATTCCATAGAGCCGTAAACTGGACCATGATCATTCCGGTGCCATATGCCCCCGACGAATGGGACTCCATGCACACCCTTAAAATCCTAAACACCTCCTACATGGTGGGCATCACCGATTGCATTTGGCAATTGGGCACTGATTTTGGAACTTCAAGAGCCAAGGATTACGTCCAGGAGCTACGTACTCTCAAGCTGATGACGGATACCTTCAAGCCGTACGTGGATGATTGGCGGATCATGGGGGCGGACATTTCGGCAGGCAGCAGTGCTGATGAAACAAGAAGATACGTGGACACGTCTAAGGACCTTAATACAGCCTTCGGATGGACACAGTAAGCGCAACAATCTATTCGAACTAATTTTGTTAAAATTCTAATTTTAATATTATATTAAGGCCTTCCAACATGCTTCCCAAGTCCAGTTTGGGGAGCTATCTGTACGATAGCGACCCGGCTTTGAGGATTCTGCAGCAGCAGCGTGTTCCCTTGTGGTTAAGCCTGCCAGAGGAGCGATCCTCAGAGCGACTAGTTGGTGATGAGACTACCGATGCCCTGCGCTGGGCCCAGACACTGGGGGATGCGGCCAGCACTGGCTTCGATGTGGTCTTCAAGCGCATGACCCTGCAGGACTTCGAGCGACCCAATTTCAGCCTGTTTGTGACGGCTTTGTTCAAAAAGGTTATGGGTTCAAGGGTGTTCCCTGCGAGACCTTTGAATGTGTTCTCCCCCAGCAACAAACTATATACGCACTGTGCCAATGCCGTATCCGGAGGTCTGGCATTTATGGTGGTCAATACGGAGGACCAGCCCACCACGATCACGGTGAGGAGTCCCAGTCGCCTGGCCGGCAAGGAAATCTGGCAGTATGTTCTGACTAGTTTGGATCAACGAGTCCAACTGAACAATGTTCGATTGCATTTAAATTCTACCCTGCGTCCTTTGATCAAAGAGAATGATGCCAGCAAACCCCTGCAGCTAATCACTCCGAGTATGTCGGTGGCGTTCTGGGTTCTACCCGATGTCAATCTGGAGCATTGCCAGTTTTCGGAGATCGAGGCGGAAGACGAGACAAGTGGAGACTCCTCGACGGAGAAACGTCGCTCCTCCCGATACAGTTCCGCCGATCGACTGCTTCAGCGCTTGATAGAGGAAACAGCAGTAGCCAGGGGTGCCGTTCAGAGCTCCTTCAACCGAAACCGACGCTTTGTCCTGGACGAGGATGAGAGACCAAGAAATCTTCTGGACCGCCTATTGCAGACCTTCCGTGATACTAAGCCTGCTAAGAGAGAGGCCTCGGACACCGCCACCAAGTCTAGTCATCAGCCCGTTAATGTTCCACAAGCGTTGGCCTGGTTTAGTCAAGTATTTGAGCAAGCCCAGGGTGTAAACCGAAGATCACGGCGCAGTACTTCCGACTATTCCGGTCCATACTTCTACAACCGAAACGGTAAAAAGACCGCAATGACCAAAAAAATCACGGAGATTCGGAAGCCAGAGACAAAGAAGAAGCCACTCTTTAACTTTGACGAGTTCGACGAGGAGAAGTTCTTCAAGAAGCTCGGAGAACAGCCGGAAGAGCCACCAACCTACACCCGTCTTCCCGATGGTGATGTCCACTTGAAGCACATTGAAAGTATAGATGGGGAGGAAAATGAACCGGAAACGGAAGTTGCGATTCCCAAGAAACGCAAATCAAAGTCCAAGAGCCAGTTGAAAATTATCCAAAGAGAGGAAGAATCTGAACAGGAGCCCGAACCAGAACCGTCTGAAGGACGCAGAAAGCTGCGTTTGCTACCCACGGAGTTTTTCGAAGCATTGCCAGCTCCCAAGGCTAACAAGAGATTGAACCTGGGGGCCACTCTCAATTCCCTGCTCTTCCCTGAGCCGTTCTCCAGCAAAGCCACTATTGCCAAAAATGAATCGGGGAAGCCAAAGCCCGTAGAGGAACCCGAAGAGGATGTGGAGCCCGTGCCCACCGCCAGAAGACGTCATTCCAGGACTGGTCATGTGGCCAGCGATTTTCTCCAGGCTCAACGGGAACTGGGAAAACATTTTCTCGGCCACATAAACGAACACGAGCACGAGTTTTCTCTAGGAGATGAGACACTACGGGAGAGTTCTCTGGAGGCATTCAGTGCTGGTAAGAAGGCGTCCTCGCCGGACTATTTCGGTGCCAAGGGATCCGCTCCAGCTGCAGTCCCCGCCCAAGCAAAAAAAGCTGATGTGGGAATCACCTCCTGGTGGGACCTTCCAGCGATGCGAAAGCGCCGTGCCATTCCCATGTCCAACTCTTTGGAAGAACTGCGATCAAACTCTATTGACAAAGATGATCAGGACGAGACAATGCCTCTGGGGACATACACCTTGTACGAATACAAAGTCGATCAAAGGCCACGAATAAGCCCATTTCCGCCAAATGAGGACTCTGAGAATTCCACGATCATGAAAATCAGTAAGACCAATGCTCCAGCTACAGAACACCGCAGGATATCCCTTGCTGATGGAATTGTGACTACCGTCAAGGCAAAGGTGTCCCGTTTCATTAACATCGTCACCCAGCACATGAGCGAATGGTACAATACTTTGACCAGACACCTGGACACTGACATGGAGCCTCCAATGGGGACCCTCAAGGAGAACAGCATCGATAAATAGAACATTTTACTTTAGTTCAAGAAAGTTTTGATCATTAGACCCTTATGTAAATATGTAATTAAAAATACAATCCACATTGCATTGAAAGTAATTTTATTTTTGAGATAGCTCTCGGCAAATTATCTCTTTTAAATAAAAAAGTACACGATTTATGTCACAAACTAAAAAGGCTTAGGTTAAGCTTTTGATAGATTGTTGAGAGGACTAAAATATCCAATAAAAAATATTTACCAAATATTACCAATAAAAAAAGTGTAATTAAATACGAAAGTATTCTTTTCTTATGTTTTTTTTATATAGAATCGGTACTCATTACCTCTACGATGTGGTTATTAAAAAACGAATTACCAGCCATTACTTTCTACATAATTTTCGCCCCATTATTTAAGCCATATTATCTGGCTTTTCAAAGCTCCCGGTAGATGGCTTTGCTAGGAAACCCACTCCCCCCCATAGTTTCTCTTACCAACTAGTTTTCTTCGTATCTCTTTTTGGGCTTACTCTTCGTTAATGACCCCACCAAAAACAGGGGGTGGGAGGGAGCCACCGAAGAGGGGACCACAACGGAGCCAAGAAAGCCAGTTATTTTGCCGGCTAACCTGTTACCATGGCTATAACTATAGCCGCTCCACAGCGATCCAAACAAGTGGAGACGATCGCGCATTCTCCGCAACCTCGGCTTCAGATTCAGATGCCGATTCCGATTCAAGCCAGTTCGTTTTCAGTATCCGAGCAGTCGTTCAAGGCGAAGGTTGTAGCAGCTTTGGGATCTTCCGATTCCAATTCAGATTCAGATTCACCGATTCGATATCGATTTGTTCCGCAGCCAGTCCAAAGTGCAGGCCAACAGCAATTGCCATAAATTATAGATCAGCAAGAACAGCCAAAACAGGTGAGTGTGCACTAAAAACTCGTCTGCAGCGATCGTAAGTCGAAAACGGGTCAGTTCTAGACGCCTTTTAACTTTGCCCATTTCTTGTGCTTTTCGGACTGCATTCTGGGCGGGGCTGGTTGGAGAGATCGGGGTTCTTCAACAGATCATGCAAGCGTAACCAGACCCAGTCTTCGTCTTCGAGTCTTCAATCTGAAGGAAAGCGCACAGAAGAAATCTTTGTGACGTGGACGGTGGAGTTAAAAACAGAAACTCAAAACTCTACATGAAATTTCAGACTTTCTTTCTTGCTTTTTAAACCTTTCCTCATTTTTGGCTGCCAACGAACTTTAGCTTGTTTTTTTCCGCTGTTTCTTCTGCAGACAGCGTTTCATAATAATAAGCCATAATTACGCACATGTGTGAAAGTGAAAGTGTAAGTTTTCACAACAACAGCTCCCCAAATCGATTTCATGACAGCCACTGATAAACGATTGAAATTGTGAAAATCTCCGCAGACTGACCGACAAACCCTCTTGAAACCAAACAGAGCTAAAAACCTTAAAACCCCAAACCAAACTCGTTTCTTGGGGCCTAAGACAAGCGTCTGGCCTTTGGTTTGTCTCCGATATTATATAATCTTATTTGCATATTGACACCAATATATTTGTAAGCATATTGTAGTATACTCACATCGGATCACTTGTAGGATGGGTTTCGTCTTCGGTTTATTGCCAACCGAGCACTATGTCCACGACATCTTCCTCATGGCTCTCATATCGGCCCTTGTGGCCACCCTGATGAGCATTCGCTTCTATCTCCGCATCACGGCGGGCCGATGCTTCACCGAGGTAATGAAAACACCTCCCAAGCCCACCACCCCAAAAAGCCCACTCCTAGTCCCCAAGCCACCCAAAATTAGTTCCCCCAATCGTGACATGACTCGGACAATTCCCACTTTTTATGGGCCTTCTTCCAACTTCCGCTTTGAATTCTTTTGAGATTCTTCAATGGGGTCGCCATTCACATACAAATTATACTGCTTTTCTGAAAAAAACTTTATAATGGAAATTAATTTTGGGGATTCAGTGTTCCTGATGCTTTTAGTGTTCATACCTCACTACGTATCCAACTTAAAGTCTAGAAGTATTTGAAAAATTAAGTAATATAGCATGGAAAATTACCCATGGAAATACAAATTGTAGTTATTGATGAGGGTATCCTATCGGTAATATGCAATGCAGCTATTTAAAACCTTATTAAAATATTTTTCCATTATAACCAGTATCAATTAACATTCAACTGTACGTTTCAAAACTTTAAATCAAACGAATTGTCATTCATTTTGAAAAAGCTTTAAAGATACCTCTGCCTTTACATGAAACGTAGCTTTTGTTACTTATGACTGTGGTGACGATTTGACTTAATTACAAATTATATTAGATACCTTATGAGAAAAGGCGGTACGTCACATCCGAGAGATACAGTTACTGTCAGTGCATTCAAAACAACCCACAAGCATCTGAAGCTCTGTAGTCTCGATTACATTCTAAGCGATCGCTTACTGGTGAGTCACAAAGAGATCTCAGGCTGGACAGCAATTAAAAGCCAAGTTAATGGCTTTGAAACTAAGATACCCCCGGTTCCAGACGAACTCCGATTAGTGTGACTGCCCGCGACCAAGTGCTTACTAATTACTGTTCTAAAGATTAATCCGCCACGCCCGAGACATTGTCAACAGACCCCCAAATGCACAATTAACTAATTGAACTTTGACATTGATTGCAGACTAAAATGGAGGGAAAAACTGTTATTATCACTGGCGCCAACAGCGGAATTGGCAAGGAGACGGCCAAGGACTTAGCCGGACGTGGAGCCCGCATCATCATGGCTTGCCGGAATTTGGAGACCGCTAATGCTGTCAAGGGTAAGTGGCTTCAACTAAAAAAAAAATATTGTATTTTATAGTTTTATTTATTAATTTTTTGTTTTTTAACAGATGAAATTGTGAAGGAAACTAACAACAACAAAGTCATTGTCAAGAAACTGGATCTGGGCTCTCAGAAATCCGTTCGCGACTTTGCCGCCGACATTGTGAAGACAGAACCCAAGATCGATGTGCTCATCCACAACGCCGGCATGGCCCTGGCTTTCCGGGGACAGACTAGCGAGGACGGCGTAGAACTGACCATGGCCACCAACCACTACGGTCCCTTCCTGCTGACCCACCTGCTGATTGATGTCCTGAAGAAGAGTGCTCCGGCTCGTATTGTGATCGTGGCTTCTGAGCTGTACCGCTTGTCATCCGTGAACTTGGCCAAGTTGAACCCCATTGGCACCTTCCCGGCTGCCTATTTGTACTATGTGTCCAAGTTTGCCAACATTTACTTCGCCCGGGAGCTGGCCAAGCGTCTGGAGGGCACCAGGGTAACCGTGAACTTCCTGCACCCTGGCATGATCGACTCCGGCATTTGGCGCAATGTGCCCTTCCCCCTGAATCTGCCCATGATGGCAATCACGAAGGGTTTCTTCAAGACCACCAAGGCTGGAGCCCAGACCACCATCTACTTGGCCACATCCGACGAGGTGGCCAATGTGTCTGGAAAGTACTACATGGACTGCAAGGAGGCCACCTTGAATGCCGCTGCTCTCGACGAGGAGAAGGGTCGCAAGATCTGGGAGGAGTCATTGAAGATTGCCAAAATCACACCCCAGGATCCCAAAATCTAGGCTATGCCTACTGCTATGCTATATGCTAATCCAATGCTTACTGCATTCCACTGATTTGCTTTTCTTGTTAATAAGGGGGAGATTTTAATAGTCTAAGTTTTTCATCTCGATAATAAAGTTTTTGTATAAATATTGGCATTTAGTTTTTGTTCACATAATACTAACTATTTAGTAGTAGTAGTAGAAGAGTGGTATATTTTCCTAAAAAACCAAAGAACTTAAAACCCAGTCATACATTTTTGTGGCTTGATGGTTCACCCTAAAAAGCGAAACTGTTACAACTCTCTGTTAGCCGTTGTAACTCTCTGTAAGCAACATTATCAGTGGTCCCTTGGCCAAGAAGCTGTTGTTAACAGCCAAAGCTAAGACAATGTGTAAACAAGAAATGGCCAATATCGTCGAAAGGAATGAACATTTAATTACATTTCGCATCAAACTGGTGCCATCCTGCAGAGAACGTTTCAATTTCAGTTCATGAGAATTATTGCGAGCGCCGAATCACAGCGGCAAACGGGTAAAGAAACCCGATACGCCCGATACATCAGCGGGCGGGGCGGAGAAAGCATTGCCGAAAAAAAAAAGAAAAATTCTCACACAAAGTTTGGGCGAGCTCCTCTCACCTGTTGAGGATTCGGGGAGGAAGAGAAGACCCAGGGGATTGCACCACCAGGCATAATCTGATAAAATTGCAGTCGCATCTTTTGACGCTGACTGTCACCACTGTTGTATCCGTATCTGAGAGATACAAATTGAGCAGGCATGGAGGGTTGCGGTTGTCCGCTTTTGGGTAGATAATTATCAGCTCCTGGTTGGACACGCGACCTGCACCGATGATTATGATAGTGCCGATTGGTAGCTAATAATATGTTAACTGGCCTAATTGAAATTTAATATTTATCCAAAGGATTACAGGATAATCATTTGCGGTTCGCCAAAATGCATTTCCAGATAACGGAGCGTGACTGACGGGCGCCGGCGCTGCAGATAATTTTCGCTACAAAACGCCCCTGCCACGCCCTCAATTTGTCACTGTGAGAAAAATTCATCATCAATTAGGTCTTCTTCGGAGCGTTTGTTTGCGGAAGTGATTCCCAAATAAAAAACAAACAACCCGCGCGTCTATATTGCTGAATTGGTTTGTTTCTGTCAGCCAGGACATTGCTTCCAGTGATAAGACGAGAACCCTTCTGGAAATTTTCCTTCGCTGCCCCTTCGAAAAGTATCGTCTTACAAATTTAATTTGGCGCGCTTCACTCAAGTGTACTCCCATGTCCACAACGACGAAAAGACAATTTTTGTGGCCAAGTTCAGATGTAATTCAAGTAGTTTTCTCCTTTTGTAGTGGGGGAGTCCTCTGATGTATTTCTGTTTCTTTTCGGGGGTTTGTAATAACAGCACGCATTTAATAAGCTGGCTTAGGTTTTTAATAAGATATGGGTTATGCGACAGTCCCGATCCCGACTCGTCCAGCTGTCAGGTCAGTTCGATTGGTGTGTCCTTCTCCATCCTGTCCAGCAAATGTCAACTGGCAACTGCTGCTCCTGTCACGCGGTCATCGATACTCTCCTTGGGGGCGGGGGCGTAAGTATCGAACGTGCAATTGCACTCACAGATGTCCCACAGAGTAACTCCCTGAACTTTACAATTCCGACTAAGTAATTGCATATCATAGAAACCTTATAGAGCAAAACAGTTGTTGATCAGTTGGGAACTGAAAACTATGCATCCATGCAGGGAACTTAAAGGAGGCTTCTTTTTATTGACATATACATTTTAGATATTTTCGAATTTTTTCTCTTTTTGGTTAGTTAGCTTTTATAAGCATTCTTATATATATTTAGTATTTAACTTATTATATATAAAACCCTACTATAACGACTGCCAATCGCATTTAATTCCTCTTGTCAAATTACTATTTCTATTTGGAGCAGACCCATTCAGTGATTTCCAAGAAACCCAAAACACTTATGTGAAAAATGGTTTTCCATCTTCGACTGACATCCACTCTTCCCATTTCTTCCCCACCAATGTTGGTTACTGCTGCTGTTTATACCATTTTGGCCGGCATCTAGTATGACCGAATGGCATTAACATGTTGAATGACTTGAGTGGCAGGCAGCGTAAAAAAAGCACAACGCAGCCAAAACCCGGGGAAGCCCCAGCAGTGCCACCCGAAAAGTATTTCATTGATTTTCGAAGCCTAGGCAATTCACAACTGAATGCAGAACGGCAAAAGAAACGAAATGAAACGACTTGGACAACCAGAATATATACGTAAAACGCAAAACTGAAATGAGTGAAAATTCTCTGGTTGATGGTGGCAACAAGGGACTAAGAATCAGAGTAGGTGTGGGGAGGAGGTGAGTACCAGGCTCATGTCCTGCCATTGTTTGCCAAGTTAAATACGCAAAACAAACAGAAGCAACCGATGAGCCTGCAAGCAAACATATCCACGTGCCTCGCGTTAGATAAAGATGACGAGGTGGATGATGAACTGGTGTGATAACAGGTCCTCGAGAGGGTGGTTGGGCTTATTTATTCATTGGCTTAATTTGTAGCAAACTCAAAGATTTATGGGCCTTTGCGGTTAATTGAGTCGAGATGTTTCTGTTGCCGTTTGATCAGCTGACACCTGAACGTGTACACCTGAGAGAGCTATTCTAATTGTTATTGATATCCCTGGATTGAGCCAGCTACCAAGGATCGGATCCTAATCCGTTCTGACAATCGGCAGCAGTGGAGACAGGACTGGCTCATGTCCTTAGCCAAGTTGTTGACGTGAAACTGACACCGTAACCGAAACAGAAAAAAATGGTTTTGAAAACAGGTTCGGCTCTGATCAGATTCTGGCTCTGATTTTAACACACACGACGCTGGCTCCGTTTTGACATGAAATTCCCATCGATAGGGTAAGCCGATACGGGGGATATAGCCAATTTCTGCAAGCCTTTACACTTAACTGATTCTGCCAATTGGCAAATACATTTTCGGCCGTGTGAACTTTCCCATCTCAAAGGGGAATGCCTTGAATTTAGAGTTCAAAAGCGTTCCTGAACTATCATTGATATCGCTGGCAGTAAATGACTTTTCATCACTTCTAAAAGATTTTCCATTTGGCTTGAATTTTCATCTCTGCTTCATCTGCTCTTGTTGCTGCAGCAGCAACCACAAATCGAACTATCAAATAACATTCAAACTATTCACAATTGTCGGTTGCTCTGCGGCAAGAGCAACGATCGATCGATCGATCGATGGATAGACAGTCGTCATTGGCCGAGCTACAAATGAGAATTAGCACCGAGAGACCCAAAGATACAAGTTACAGAAGCAGATACACACACTGACAGATACGCGTTACAGAAGCAGCCAGGGGGTTGCCGACTTGGCCTGATGGACAGTCAGTCGCATTTAACCACAAAAGAATGGAGCGAAGGAAGCAGAAAGCCGGCGAAGACGATCAATGGTTGCCAGCCCACCATGCCACCAATCCCTGCTCCCGCCCTGGGGCAACCCCTGCACTTGGAGAAAATAACACAAAATACATAAAATGCGTATCTTAAACTTTAAAGTTAAAAAATCTTATTTATTTCTGTGCATTAGCCGTCCTGTCCCCTTTGGCTTGGTACATATCTGGTGTCGAGCTGTAAAGATATTGGGTGACAAATAAAAACTACTGAAAACTGCTGCCGCTGTTGTTCGTTGTTGGTTGTTTTCTGCTCCTGTAGTTGTTGCTGCCGGCCACGTATGAATGGGCCTGAGACTGAGCCTCAGACGAAGACTTGGCCGGGGCGGGATCGGTCGGGATTGGAGCGGGCAGGAAGGACGGGCAAGGCCGGAGAGGGCACAGAGGGTAGGACGCCGCAAAAGCCGGTAGACGGAGCGCATTGGTTGGCCGACAACGATGACGGCAACGTTGTTGTGGTGGTGGATGAATATGGAATGGGAATTGGGTATCGATAGGGGTAGGGGTATAGTGCCAGGGGTAGTGAGTGCATGTGTAGTACCGGGTACTTGTGTCATTATATGTGGATCTGGGTGTGAGTGCGAGTGAGATTGTTGTTGCCACATTGCTGCCGTTGTCTTTTGCGCCCTTTTGTAGCTTGTTTATAATTAAGTGGGTATTTTTTTGCGGCCCGCTTCTTCCACTGTGGTTGTCGCTTTGCTGTCGCTCTGCCCGTCAGTCGATATATTGGGCCGAGGTGCCTCGAACTGAATCTGACAATTAGTCGCCGTCTTATGCTCGTCGCCAAAAGTCGTTCTTTTTCCACACTCAATTCGAAAACTCAAAACCTGCACAACGGCTCCAATTTTAAACCAATATCTAACTAAAATCGAACGATCGCGATCTAGTTCTGGAATAAAACAAATATTAATAATCTAAAGAAAGTTACAAAAAGCAGTGAAAAGTTCTTAGTTATTGGTCTTTATAAGATCATGATTCCTGTGTATATATTTCAAAGGTTCGAAAACGCTTGTGCAATTAAATCAAAGTTTGAAAAACTACTCATAGGTTTTTCAGAATCTTGCAGCTTTGGATAAGTCCTGCTTGATCGCCGGAAAACTAAAGGATATTTACAAATTACAGAATTTACAAATGAATGATCACTTAATCCAATAAAACTAAACATTCTACAAAGTCAATTCTAAAATTGGATTTTTTTTTGTTTTCAATTTGAATATAACATTTATTGATAAAGCCTCAATTTAGAGGATTTTTTAAAATGAAAAACGAGGCAAATTCGAGACAATTCAAAGAGGAAAAAGATAGTGGACCAAGTTATATGTACTATATTAGTAGTAGTTTGACTATTATTAAGACCCAATGAGCTTTACCAAGGGAAAAGTTTTTTCATTTCTTTCAACATTTTTGTGTCTTTTGAATCTTCACATTTTTTATACGCATCTTGGAATTCTTTAAGATTGTTGACTATTGTCTGAAGAATTTAATTAATTTCAATCTACTTTTTTTCTGGTAATATATTATAAAAAGGGTTTACAACGATTTTGAATTCTATGAAGCCAAGTTTTCAATCAAAAAATTTACTCACAGTAAGGGGGTATCTTTATGCAACTCGCAAGAATCCTTTATATAATTAAGTCCTTTTAAAAGTTAGACCTAAACGGCATATTAATTACAAAAACGAAATATTCGATGAACTTTAAATTAATGTCTAATCCTTGCCTTGCAGTTCGAAACTATTGCCTCAGCATGAAACGTAGAAAAAGCAAAAACAAATCCCCGACCGCTAAACCCAAACATTCCAGAACTGGAGTCATGTCATGGGATTGTTATATAAGAGTTCCAAACTCCTGAACATAATTCTGGGTAAGTTAACAAAAGCGAGACTCACAGATACGCGGATACATAGATACGCGGATACATAGATACGCGGGTTAAGAGCGAGAGAGGAAAGCAAATGGCGGACTATTGTGTGGTTGTGTGAATCGGTGTGCCTCGAGGGCGGAGCTTCGCAAACTGCACAGTGGTTGCCACTGGCATCAAATGTATCCCTGAGATACATGAGTTGCTCTTGAGCATCTCTGACGGTTGGACTTCCAGTGGGCTTAATGCTTTATTTTGTTTTCGCTGCGCAGATTCCCTGGAAGATCAAGAGGGTGGAGCTATGTACATATCGTGCGATGTCTCAAACGGCGGTCCTGTGGAACCAGAGACGGGCTATGTGCCCAACAATCCCCTGTTCGGTTTGGCGCTGGACAGCCCGCAGGTGAGTCCTGGAATCCATATTTAATCTCTCCGGAGCACTCCTCGCGAGCGGTCCTGTTTTCTGTCATCTTAATTGATTCCTGCTAACGGGCTTTTTTATTTCGTCCATTTCTGCAACTTCAGCAAGAGTGCGCCGCTTCCTGCGTTGGCTGTTTATCCTGCCAGGGTAACACCGCCCTGCCAATCTCCTCGCTCACCAGCAGCGACTTCGACTGCGGCGGCTGCTTTGATCCCACGATTGGAGTGGAGGTGGGAATTGGCGGTGCCCATATCCAGATCAGCACCACTCCGCCGGAAAACAGTAGCAGCGGACACAACGGAACAAGCGGTGGCGTTACAGGAGGCTCTGCCGGAAATACCAGCTACTGGAGCACAGACGAAATGGCCTCCACATTTCCCGGCCTGCCGCCTTTGGACATCGATCCTCTGCCCAGCCTGTTCCCCTTCTCGCCCTGCGGCGCCTCCTACAACTTTTCCGCCGGCAATCCCCACCAGCCCTCGCTCTCCTACACGGTGCATCCCCACCAGATGCTCATCTCGCCCAGCGGAAACACCCACAATCACAACCACAGCCAAATGCATACGCACCAGCACCAGCATCAGCAACACCAGCAGCATCTGCAGTCCCAAAGCCAGGCATCGCACGGTGGCAACTCGCTCCTCCAAAGCAGCTCTAACAACAGCGTGAGCAATAATGGTTCCTCCGGATCCACCGCCACCTGCTACTACGAATCCAGTACAGGGGCACCGGCACCACCACCTCCTCCGCCACCAGGTCCTGCCATGTATCCCAGCATGAGTGTGAACGTAAGCATGAATATGACTATGCACCATGGCTACGGAGCAGCCGATGGCAGCGGGACACTGCCGATGCAGTGTTCCCAGGTGAACTGGACTCCGCCCGGCAACTCAACTTCTGCGGCAGCTGCGGCGGCGGTTAATGTGTTATATCCGCCACTTCTAAGTCCGGGCCACTATCCTGCCTCAGCTACCTACTCGTTTACGGCGGACTTTAGGGCTCCAGGTCCAGCGGCTCTAGGTTCCCTAGCTCCGCTGTCGGTGGCTGAAAAAGAGTCACCATCGCCGCCAGCCAACTCTGCCTTGGGTGCCTATTATTCGACAGGCAATCAAGGATATACGCCGCCCCACAAGAGCCCCACCAGTTACCAGGCCGCTGCTTTGGGTCTGAGTCTCTCCGGCTTTGAAGACGAGGAGGATAGTAACGAGGATCCAGACGCAGATGAGGGCAGCAGTGGCGGTGATATGAAGCCCAATTTGTGCCGACTCTGTGGAAAGACATACGCCAGACCCAGTACGCTCAAGACGCACCTACGCACCCACTCCGGCGAGAGGCCCTACCGCTGTCCAGACTGCAACAAGAGCTTCTCCCAGGCCGCCAACCTTACGGCCCACGTACGCACACACACGGGGCAGAAGCCGTTCCGTTGCCCTATCTGTGACCGGCGGTTCTCCCAGAGCTCCAGCGTCACCACGCACATGCGCACCCACTCCGGCGAGCGACCCTACCGCTGCTCCTCCTGCAAGAAGTCCTTCTCCGACAGCAGCACCCTCACCAAGCACCTGCGCATCCACAGCGGCGAAAAGCCCTACCAGTGCAAGCTCTGCCTGCTCAGGTGAGTCGGGAAAACTGTCCATTAGGTGTACTTTTTAAATCTAACATCCTGTTAAAGTAAGAGTAAAGTTTGAAGCAAAGATTGTAAGCTTTTATCTCAAAGTTTTGGAAACAATCTAACGTTTGAAATATTTGAAAATGATTTAAAGTACAAATTTTATTAATGAGAAAGTTACATTTATAACTCCACACCATCTTCTTATCCCCATTTTTGGAAAGTAAATCGGAAATATAACGCCTAAATTTCTTTTCCGCAGATTCTCTCAGTCGGGAAACTTGAATCGGCACATGCGCGTTCATGGCAATAACAACAATGGCAGTGGCGGAAACGGAAGCAGCAATGGTGGATCCGGAACAGGGGGCGGAGTCGGTGGTGGTGGAAATAGCCTTCTTACATGACAAAAGCCACGCAGTGCAGGCGGTTTCCAGCACTACCACCCACCACACCCACACTCTCATCCGCACCCACATCCCCATCATTTGCACCATCATCACCACCACGCCCATATGGGAAACTACGACTACGGGAACTATAGCATCGGCGATTACACTCCACCCGGAGCCACACAAAACTATTCAGGGTATTATTTCTGCGCACTCAACAAGCCGCCCAAATTCGAGCGCTTCTACTAGCACCTTGAACTAGAGGAATATATAAAAACCAACTAATATCCTAAATGAATGATTATTTTCCTGGACCCAATCCAGGAGCTTTCACAATTTGATTATTATTACCGTAAATTTCATGAAACGGAAAACTTATCGTTAAAAAGACAAACATTAGGGTTTCTATATCAACTAAAAACTCAATTTAAAAAAAAATGTTAACTTGAATACTCATTTCCACGCCCCAACCCCAATGCAATTGAAAATGCTCAAATGGAAAATATATAGTGGGTTCGTGTGGAACCGAACAGAGAGATCCAAACGGATCTAGACGGACGTAGGCCTAAGTGCTTCACTGTACATACATACCTATACATACTGTATTTATTTTATTCACCTAGCCTAATATGCATCGAGTCCAAGTTAGTTCATCCGATAAGGTAGTTGAAAACACGCATAAATCTATTCCAAATTAGCCAACGAAATAGTACTTAAGTCGAATAATAGTAAGAGTCATAAGACCAACTACACAGCAGCACCCAAAATGAGCAAGTTTAAATAAAAATTGCGAAGGCATGATAAAGTAAAGATATATACTGGAACGTAGTTATAGTTTGTACGTCTAAATGTAAGTCAGGTGCTTTGATTTAAGCCAATTTTTGCATATATCGAAAGTAAACTATGAATAAAATATAAAATTTAAATAACATATTATTATTGTTTATTTTTTATCTGATTATTTCTGAAATTTTGATGTAATTGGGCAGCTGATGACCCCCTTAAATATGGTATATTAGAGTAAATAATGCAACATTCTTTTATAACAATTTGTTTAATTATAGAAGATGAAATTACAAAGACATGACCTTCAGACGATGTCATCGATCAAGTACACAGCCTCTGAATCACCACCGCACACTAATCGAGTTCCATGTACATCGAAGGAGTTAATTGCTTTGCGTATGTTGGTCAGGACACCCTCCACACCGACCAGGGACTTCACTCGATCGCCACTTAGCCAGGCGCTGCTACCATCCTTCTGATTGTCGCATGTCAGAGCCTTGTTTTCCGACCACATCCACACCTCACCAGCTTCAGCGGCTGTAAATAGTTTGGAGGGATCCTTGCGGTGGAAACCGATATCAGTAATGGGACTGCTGTGGGCGTTCAGATACGAGGCAGGATAGTCTAGGTTTCGCAAGTCCCATACCGTAATGGACCCTTCTTCGGTGCCGCAGAGAAGGATGTGTTGTTGCATTGGATGAGAGGTAATTGACGACACAAAGTTCGAGTTTTTGTCGTCTTTGCAAGCCACCATAAAGTTTACCTTCGGCTGTGCCTCGCTGGCTACTCGGACGTCCAGCATGCGAATAACTCCCATTCGGTTGGCAGCCACCAGTTGATTTTGACTGATAAAGCTAACTGCGAATAGGGCTAAGCTATCCGCTTCGATGTGGCGTTTGACTTGGCGTATATTACTGGAGGACAGAATGTTGACGCAACCATCCTCCCCGGCGGTGGCAATGTCCGTTCCATAGACGGAAATATCTGTGCACGGAGCCGGGTCCTGGCTGCGTTCGAAGCGGTGGAGTTGCTCGCTGCGGGCTGTGAAGTGAATCTGGTCCTCTTCGACAGCTCGCTGCACATTCATCAGGCTTAGGCGACCTGGTTAAAAAAAGAATTTATAAATGTGCCATTGAAGGATATCTATTTAGTCCCTACCATCCGCGGTGGTAACTGCCAGTGTGTCCTTGTCCACAAACTCCATTCCAGTGACATCATCCTCAACCGAAACCTTGTCCATGCATCGAGGCATCAGCTCCACATTATCCGTGGCGGCAGCTGTATTGGCGGTGGCATATTGATTTGACTGGAGCTTCCAGAGACGCACAAAGTTCCTCTCCATGTCCCAGCTGCCGGTAATGAATCGCTCACTCTGCTGCAGCTGTTCCGGAAGCCAGCGCACCCGGGCCACCTTCTCCGATATGTAGTGAGTGGATACGTTGGCAGACATGGTTGTACTTTAATGTTTTCAGCCTTCTTAATTTATTTTTGAATATAAACATAAAAATCTTCTGTTCAATGCGGCTTTTTGGTAAGTGTGCCCAGATATTATTGGGTTTAATGGAATCAAGCGGGAAAATTAAAAGCAGTATTTTAAATGAGCGCAATTTTTTTAAAACTAAAAAGATACAAAATCAAATAAAAACTGAATATCAAATAAATCATTTTATTTATAATTTCATTAAGCATCTTCAAAAATGTACCTAAAAAAAAACTTCTCCAAAAATACCGAAATGTAGCTCGAAAATAGCTAGATTTTATATCTTAAAGATTTTGTTTCAATGAGATACAGCCACTTTGATTTTTTGGCGGGAAGAAACAATACTAACAAATCTTTCATAATTAAATCAACAAAAATTAAATGGATAAATATTTAATAAAATTGCCAAACAAAAATATTAATGATATGGTTTCTGATAAGGTAAGTACCTTAAAAATAAAGAGACATTTTCAAAAACCATTTTCATTATTAGAAAGAGGTCGTTAAAAAGGAGACTCCTAAAATGACTGGCCGTCAAGCAAAAAAAGATACACCGAAGCAGGTACAATTATTCGATTTTATATTCTCATTTATTTACTAATCCTTGACTATTAGGAAAAAGAGAAGGAAAACACACAAGAGGATAATACACCTAAGCAAAACAAAGCAGGGAGAACTGGAAGGTCATCTATAAAGCGAAAGAATTTGGATACTCCAGAAGTCGTAAGATATCCTTTAGAATTAGTTTCATTTATGTTATTAAAACATTAATTTAGACTCAGGAGAAGGAGTCTGTGGAAAGTGAGAACCCACCAAAACGTCGCAGCACCAGAACCACTAGAAGCACTCGTTCTATGGCAGATGGAGGAACTCCATCTCCCGAGAAGGAAAAGCCCGAAAAACTTCCTTTCATCAAGTACAAGGGGGCCATTAAGTATTATACAGAGAGCCAAGACATTGCTGCCTCGGCCGACGACGTCATGTGAGTATAAGAAATGTATCCTTAAATCGAATAATATTTACCTTTTTATCCCATTAGGCAATGGGTAGAAAAGCAGAAGGAGGACGTTGTGCCTATGGCTTTTGATATGGAGTGGCCATTCTCCTTTCAAACCGGACCAGGCAAGTCCTCTGTCATTCAGATATGCGTGGACGAAAAGTGCTGCTATATCTACCAACTGACCAACCTCAAGAAGCTACCTTCGGCTCTGGTGGCCCTTATTAATCACCCCAAAGTGCGCCTACATGGTGTTAACATTAAGGCGTAAGTATTCTTAAGATATACATATACTCTTCAGATATATTATACATAACTTCTTAACACATTTGTTTTTATAGTGATTTCCGTAAATTGCAAAGGGACTTCCCCGAAGTATCCGCCGATGCGTTGATCGAAAAGTGTGTGGATTTGGGGGTTTGGTGCAATGTGATTTGTCAAACTGGAGGTCGCTGGAGCTTGGAACGTTTAGCAAATTTTATATGCAGGAAGGCTATGGATAAAAGCAAGAAGGTGCGCATGAGTAAGTGGCATGTAATTCCGCTGGACGAGAATCAACTTATGTATGCCGCCATCGACGTCTATGTAAGTATTGAAATGAAATATCTCTTTTGAAGGTCTTCTAAAGATTTAAATATCTTCTTCAGATTGGTCAAGTTATTTATCGGGATTTGGAACAGCGAGAAAAGACAAAACTCGCAAATGAAGAGAAATTTAAAGAAGAAAATGGTGAAACTGCGTTTAAAGCAGTGAAGGCATTGGGCGAGAAATTTCTATCAAAGATGAACGAGGTGACCTTGTGAAAAGTTTTGGACATGGACTGTTACCTGTGCACATTTTAGGAATTTTTGATCTTTTACAATTAATTTACATCACTAGGATATTTATACAAATTCTTAACGATTTTACAAAATAGTTTCCTTGTTAATTTACTAGACTTCAAAACGAATATTTAATTGTAAGAATTTTTTATGCATTTATACAAAAAGCAAAAAATTTCTTTTTAGAAATCTATTCATTGTTCAAAAATTATATGTTCAATATTAAGCTGGATTAATTTCATTGCATTAAATATAACTTATAGAAATATTGTATCTTTTTAACCTTATTTTACCTTTTAATTGTTAAAACCAAATTATTTTTATAATATATACAAACTATATCCAGATGCATAAAAATGCTATTTTGTACACTTCTCAACTTGCAATAAATTTTAATTTTGTAAATTCACGTAAAACACATCTAAACAAGTAATGAACACAGATGGGGCTGCCCGTATAGGCTTCACTTGAATTGTGGCCGCCTGGTGCCGATGGCCTCCAGCTTTCGCTTAAGGACATCGTTGTCTAGGTCGATCTGGCGCTGGTACTTTTTACGATTTACTGCAGCACTGGAAAGACGCGGCGCAGGCGGTTGCTGTCGCTGTAATTGAGCTATATAAGATCAAGGACTAATTCCCGATGATTCACACTAAAACCTTACCTTTTCGGGAGCATTTGTGTTAACCTTCAGGTTACTGGTGCTCGCCTTGATCGTAGCCGTGGGCTTCACAGTCATCATCTTCCGGAGCAAGATTTGATTCTGTCGCTCAATTTCACGGACTTGAGGATTGGTAAAACTGAAGCTCTTGCGCCCAAGGTTTTTGTAACTAAATTGGTTGAGAGACTTCTATAAATTGTTGCTATTTCCATGATCCATGATACTACTTACTTTATTTTTTCATTGGAACAGCGGGATCGTGAGACATTGACGGGATAGCTGCTTCCGTCGGTGGTAAAGGTGCTGGGCGTTCCACTTGCCGCACGTCGGTGGAATTCTGGAGGTCGGCGTTGGTGCGGATGCATCATCAGCCCGTCGCCTTGGCCACATTCATCCATAAGATAGTCCTCTTGTCCCATACCCATTCCGATATCAACGCTTTCATCAGTTTTTAGACCCATTTCCATCTCCTGGTCCTGTTCAATGAGATCTGACTCTGAGGGACATCGGCATTTGGGTCTGCCTGCCATTGGGGATCGCGTGGAAAGTAGGGCCTCCTGAGATCGAGGTAGGCGCGATCGCATTGGTGGCCTTAATCCTCCACCGCAGCTGCGAGCACTGGTCAATGCCGATTCCGTACCGGAGTTCGTCCCCGATTCACTCTCATCGCGCTGCAGACCATGCTTTTGCATCAGTTCCGTTGCCATAGCCAACTGCTCGAAAGCTTGGCTGTTGGTTGCGCCTCCATTCATGCGGAAGGTCTTCATTATCATCTCGGACATTTGGGTCATTTGATGCTCCAGGTACTTTACGGTAGCCGGATCGGGTTGTGAGATTAGTGAGCCGTCTTCACTGTTTAAGAATTCATCTAGCTGTTTCAATGGCGGCGGCATGGAAGGCACGTCGGGCTCCTCTGGGCGCTTTACATGATGTTTCTGGGTCTCGAAGGAAGGGGCATGAGGTGACTCTAATACTGTGTTAGGGCGCTCCTTTTCAAGCATGGGCTGTTCATAAAAATTTTCAATTGAATATTAATCTATGATTTATGATTTTTAGGTAAATGGAACATGAATTTACCTTCAGCATACGAGGAGAACAATCTTCCAACGTGGCATCAGTTTCCTCGCCAGCCCTTCCCATGGTTACCACACTGTACTCGCTGCTATTGTCACTGGCATCCACCAGAGAAACGATGTCCTCTTGTGGCTGCTGGATCTTAGGACGAATGATCTTAGCGCCGAAATCGGGCTCATCCTCCTCCAATTGCTCCACCTCGACGTCAGTGCCCTGTTCCTCATCGCTCTCTTCTGCGATTTCATTGCCCTTGTTAGAGTCAACTGTCCCATCACTCTGGGCATCCTCGTCATCCTCTTCTTCCTCCTCCTCCTCCTCTTCTTCAATCTCCTCGACTTCCACTTCGGTCTCTGTGTCCTCATCGTCCTCGCCCGCGTTACGGGCACTGTCTGGCATCAAGGTGCGCACTGACGGCGTTTCATCCTCGAGGCCCGAGCCCATTTGCAGACTAATATGATTGACCTCAGCCACGGTCTTGGTAACAATGACCTGGCTCTCGTCTTCAGACGAGGAGCTGGGATAAATGGGCATACGGTCGCGATTAAATCCACGGCCAGAGTTTCTCCCGCCCAACATCCTTCGGGCATGAGGCTGTGGGCGTGGTGTGGGGACAGGGGCAGTCAGACTGAACTGTGAGATGGTGAGCTCCTGTACAGGATTAGGACTTACGTTTCCGCGCATGAACTCGGCCTCAACATCGCTCTCGCTCTGAGTGTCGCTTTCCTCAAGATGTGCCGATTTCTGGCTATGGACTAGCTCCTCCACCTCAATCTCAGCATCTTCATCGTTTTCTTCCTCCTCGCATTCGATTTCATCATCCTGCTCATCTTGGCCATCCTCTTCTGTCTCTTGTTCTTCCAGTTCTGATTGCGAGTCCTCTTCGAATGCCTCGTTAACGTAATACTCCTCGTCAGAGTTCTCACCTCGCTCCGACATAGTTATTATAAGTTTGGGGTCTAGGAAGTTCTCGGCGTTATTGAGTTATAATATAGTTGTATTATTGTACTATTTGTTTATTTATTTGAGGGAAAGAACCTTGTATGACTTATTTTGAGAAATATGTGTGTCTTTATGTAGATTGTATCGAGAACTGCCGAATATCCAAAAGCAATTCGAGGCAAACTACGAATTTTGACGCCGACCTGAGTCGTAGATAATTGTTTACTGAGTTCGATTTTCAGTTGGTTGGATATGTTTCACCTTTCGTTTTACAGTTTCTGATTGACACCTGACCGCCCGGTTGGGGCAGGTGCGGATAGAAGTTGCTCCTCCGTCGCTGGTTACCCCCGTCTCCAGATTTGCCCGCGAAAAGTTGGCACATTCCACGTTTCTTGCAACTATGACTCTTGGGCTGCCTTGCGGTGGCGCTGCCAACCGTCGACTGCTTGGTCACTGGGGCTTAGGTGAACCACCCCCACACTCCAGCCCTCCTTTGCTCTTCACCCACCACATGACACCTGGGCACTTATTTATTCTGGCCACTGGTTGCCGGGGACAACAGAGCAGGCGCAGGCGATTTGTTGGTTGCCCCAGCAGCAATTACCGGCATTTGTTGCAACTAATTTTCTAAAACAATAATTATATTAAAAACTAATAATAAATTATTTATTTATCTTATAAAAAAAAGAACAAAAAAAAAAAATGCGACTTATAAAATTAATGACAGAAATAAAGAATTATAAAATGGATTTTTTTAACATTTTTATTAAAATTGAATAAATTATATTTTAGATTTCTTAAATTTGAACAACGTTAGTATTGATTGTTTGATTGATTTATTATTTTTCTATTTAATCTTTCATTTATTGAATTATTCCTCTTTTATTTTTTTTAATTCTCCCAGAAAGAAAATCCTTGTTTAAAATTTTATTTTTTAATAATTTGTATTGCAAAGATTGTAAATTTGAAATAAGAACCCCTAAAAAGCTTATCGAGATACGACGCCTCTGAACAGTCCTTTTCTTTTCTCATTTTCTCCATAAGTCCCTGTCAGTCTCTCCCGCTATGGCTGCCTCTCTGTTCAAATTGTAAATATTGCGAACGGAATTGTCGGTTCTTCGATTCTCCGGTTCTCTCCCAGTGCATTACGGAGTCATGTGGTGGGCCAGTGCGCATGGGCGGGCAACCCCTCGCCGGTCACAGGACCCCCCTGGGTCACTGTCGGTACTCGCTTAGAGCGAAGCGGCTGCTGCTGGCCAACGGGCACTTCACTTGGCCAAGAAGCTCCGTGGCGTGCGGGCGTGTTGCTGAGCCGGAAAATGCGCGCGTAATACGCTGATAAATGAGTAAGAGAAAATTTTGGCCAGCGTCGGGAAACAAGGAAACTGGCTGAGCAAACCCAAAAAACAACGCGAGTGTCGAGCCATGTGTTTGTGCAGTGAATGTGAATGAAGTGCCGCGAATCGCAGCGGAAATCGTTTGCTGGCCCATCGACTGGCCACCAGCCAGTGCGGGTAATTACCACCGACGACCATCGCTAATGAATGTTCTTGGGCATCCTAGCCTGTCCGAATAACCGGTCCAAATTTTTTCTGTGGAGCACGCGACTTTTACGCAGCCATATGACCTGTCCGAAGAAGTACACGCGGCGTATACGCAATCTAGGCGGAAGCGGAAGTGCCTGCCGCCTTGTTGTTGTTAAATCAATAGAAAACAGCAAACAAGAAAGTTGTGGGAGAGGGGGTCGTTTCACTTTTGGCTCTGGCTCTTTTGTCCTTTGCATGCGTTAATGTCCTTTTGCAACAATCGGCGCCAGGAGTCGACGGCTAAGTAATTGCAAATTGCGTGCCGCAAGTTTACAAGTTATTTCGCTTCCTCTCCCCAGTATTATTCTCACCCCGTCTGTTTTTGTTGTTGTTTTTGCCTTTTTGTTTTTTTGGCTGCAGTAATTTGGCTAAGAGCTTGTGGGGGAAACTGCGGGAACCGACGGCTTGCGGGGGCGGTTAGGTGGGTCAAAAGGCGCAGCCACCAACCAACACGACACCAACCAACAGCCGCAGCCACCGAACTCCGAGCCAAGCAACCGACAGCCGCAGTCAGTGCGGCTAGCCCAGCAGTTCCTCCGATGGCAGCAGGAAGTCTTTACTTGTTCTGGGCGTGGGTCCTTCGAACTAAAGGATATTTTCCTATTTTATTAAATTAGGAAATACCCTATTCCTAGAGTATTATTTTAAAACTATCAAAGGTATTGTTGAGCCCATTTAAAAATAGATAAACCAAATAAAATAACTAAACCTTTAAAGATTATCCTTTAATAACAAGGGCATATTACATTTTATTCTAAGTGGCACAGGGTTAGACTTTCTTAGCACTCTTCCTTTAGTTTTTATATCGATTTTCGACGCTTGACAGGCAGAGACAGGGGCATGGGCAGTGGCGCCGGCAGAGACCAGGGACTTGGGCCAAAAACTCTGAGCCGAGGGCCGTGGAGCCGGCTAATAATGCTCAGTAGGTCAGCGGCTCGGCAGTTTGAAGTGCGTTAGAAGCAACAGTGGCCAAAGGCGCAATAAAACGAAACCGAAAACTGGCACAGCCAGGCGGCCAGAGTCGACACGGCATGGAGCGAAAAAGATGGGGAGTAGAAACCTCTGGCTCTACTTGAGGCATATAAAAATAGCAGTCAGCTCATACAAGCAAACGCAGTGGCAACTTCAAACGCGCTTGGCCTACTTTCTGAGTAATGGGCCTGGGACATCAACAACTGCTGTTCCAGCTCCTGCTTTTCCTCAATTTCCACACACCACTTTTCAGCGCACCCGTCCAACCACAACCAAGTTAAATGAAGCACACTCGTGAATGCAGAGAAAATAATTAAGCGGTGACTGGTTAACTTTTTAATTAAAAAAAATACATTTGGGAAACCTAAACTAGAAGAATCTCATTGAAAGTAAAGAGTTATCATAGTAGTTATTCACTTAAAATATAGGCATCTAACTTTCCACATATATATTTTTCTCACTGCACTTGCAGTTCTGGTATGTTCACAAACGAATGGCCAAAGCCACGACTAGTATCCTGAGCGGAGGGGCTAAATCAGCAGGCGCAGGATGAAAAACAGGATCCAGCGTACAGGCAACATGCGACGTTAATCATACGCATCGTGCGTCAATCCCTGTCCGTTGGATGCAAAGTCAATCAGCGTTTAATTGACAGCTGCAGTCACTGGCAGACACGGCTAACAATGCGCCCCAATTTCCCCTCCATGGGCGCAAAGCCGCCCAGCAAGCAGCTCTCAGGAACTACAATTAAAACGGCAACCCACTGAACAGGATTTGGTTTCGGTTGCGGATTTTGGGCTCCTGCTGTTTCGATGCCGACCATTAGTGT